>NC_140071.1:135829275-137029275 GCF_964194135.1 Talpa europaea | reverse complement strand
GATGGAACCCATCAGTATCAGGGGCCCACCATACTTTCATGGGCTTGCTTTTCCTCCATGAATCCCATCAGATTTTTATGGTGAGGATCTGAGAAAAATCCCCTTGCAGCTCTGGCAGGAGGAGGGGAGAGTAACAGCTATGAAATAAGCCCAGAGCCTTCTTCATGGTAAAGACCTACTCATCAAGGAAATGATGTAGCTGAAGCCTTCTTCCATGTAGAAGAAGGAAATTATTCTCCAGTCGAGTCTTCCCATCTTACCTAAGAGGAGAAAAACACTGAGGCAACAGATCAGGAATGTTGTAGTCAAGGATGTGAGTAGGGAGCAGAGAGGAAAGTTATGAAACATAAGAAATGATATGACAGTTGTAGTCCCAAGATCTAGACCCACTACAAGGCTGAGATTTAATCAGAAGATTATAGATGTGCTCTCTCTCTGTCTCTCTCCTCTTTCACACACACACTCTCTCTCACACACACACACAAACACATATCTTACCATCACACCGACAGGTCTCCAACATAATGGAATATAGCTAAAGGAGCTGTAAGACATAAATTCTCTTTGTGGAAGAGTACATAGGGAAGCTCAGAGTCAAGAGAAGAGTTAAAAAGAGAGACACTGGAGATTTTTGAAGTCTCAGGCATCTGCAGCTACATGAGGCGTTAACTATAGTCCTAACCAAATTCACATCTATAATTATACCAGTGGACTATTTACCTCAGTCCCTGATACCTGATACAACATGCTACATCTTCAACCTAAAGTTTTAAGGCATGTAAAAAAGCAATTTATTTTGCCTTTTTTTTCAGACTATGTTTTATTACATGCTCTGAAGAGATGAGAAATCCATCAGAACCTGATTCACATATGACCTTGTTGTTGGAATTATTTACTAAGAAATAAAAAATAATTATAATTAATATACTAAAATAAAAAGTAGGCAACATAGAGGAATGGATGCGTAATGCAAGCAGAAATATGGAGGTTCTAAGAAAGAATTCAAAGGAGCTGCTAGAAATTAAAAATAAAGTGATGATGAAGAATGTCTTTGAAGGGCTCCTCAAGAGACTAAGCATAACCCAGGCAAGGCTCGGTGATGTTGAAGTTATGTCATACAAATCCCCCAAAATGGAAGAAACAGGGAACAAAAAGAATGAAAATGAAGGATAAGGCATCAAAGAGTTATGGAACAATATCAAAAGGTGTAACATCTTTGAAATGGAAATGCAAAGGGAATGGGAAGGAAAGAGAGAACAGAGTAGAAGAAATATTTGACATAATTATGGTCCAGATTTTTCCAAAATAAATGATAGACATAAAGTCATAGATGCAGAAAGCTCAGAGAAAACCAAGCAAGAGAAATAACAACCCCCCCCCCCCCCAAACTCCAGACAACCACAAATATAGAGGAAGTCTTGAAAAAAGTACTTTACCCATTGGGAGGAGTAAAGACATGAAACACATCAGACTTCTCATCAGAAACTATGCAAGGAAGAAGAGTGGAGATGAATATTTAAAATGGTAAGCAGAATATCCAACAGCCTAGAATTCTACATCCAGCAAAATCATCCTTTAAAAGTCAGGTGGGAATAAAACTTTCTCAGACAAAAACTGAGAAAATGTATTATTGGCAGATCTGTCTTTCAAGAAATGTTAAAAGATGGACTTCAGGGAGAAGGAAAATGATAGAGGTCAGGAACTTTGATATACACAAAGAAAAGAAGAATCATGGAGAAGGAAAAATGAAGGCAAAATAAAATATTTATTTTTCTTATTCTTTTTTTTAAACATTTATTTATGCATACACGAACTGGGGTACAGGCCAGAGGTGTGGGGAGGTGAGAGGATTCACCAGAGACAGAGCGGGGAGCAGAACAGGCAGACTGACTGAAATACACTGCTGAGAGGAACAGCGGGTGAGACAGGAGAGGTCTGCTGCGCCATGTGGGTAGCTCCCTGGCCGGGGATGGAACTCATGCTGCAGTGGCTGCGGCGAGCTTCATAGGTTGCGTCTTAATCCCTTGTGCCACCAGGGAGGCCCTATTTTTCTTATTCTTAATCAAGCTACAGGCAAAGTGTAAAACAATAGGAAGGATGTATTGGTTAATGATTGCATATAGATAATTGAAATGAATGACAGCGATGGAGACAGAAATTAGTAACACTCTGCTCTGAGCACCTGCGTTACCCATGGAGTGGTAGAGTGTCATGTAAATGTGTGTCACGATCTCTGGCGACAACTAAGAGAGCTGGTAAAGTGAAATCATACTAAAAATGAATCATTGACCTAAATGTAAAATACAAAACTACAAAATTCCCAGAATATACTATAGGAGGAAATCTAGGTGACCTTGATTTTGGTGATGAATTTTTAGATACATTGCCAAAAGCACAATCCATAAATTTTTTTTTTTTTGATATGTTGGATTTTATTAAACTAAGAAAACTTTAATCTGGCCCATCAGGTAGCCTTATTTCCCAAATCTGCTCCTGTGAGTTCAGCGCAGACGACTCTTTGATGCTGGCCCACGGTGTCGAGAAAACCAGGGTCAGGGCTGGTCAATGAAGGAGTCTCCTCCTCCAACATTGATGATTGAGCCCCTCGGGGACCTTCAGTGATGAGCTGACCGTGATGCTGGGGCCTGGCTCATTCTAGCTTCAGACTCTGAGGACTAGCGAGCCTCCCCCAGCCCGTAGGAGCTGAAGGCTTCCTCCTGTTTCTTGCCTGTGGTTTTGCCCCCTGGTGAGAATGGACCTAACCTCCCACCTGATGCCCCGTCAAGGCACCAGAGCCAGATATCAGGACATCTGAGTCTTTTTCCAGCTTAACTTTACAACAGTAAGAGGGTCTGGGTGGGCTGCCCTGAGACAGCAGTAGAGGCACAGCCTGCTGCCTGGAAGCCATCACTTCAGCACCCCTGTGTCTCTGCACAGCTCCAGCACCTGCCCAACAAGCACAGGGCTGTTTGGCAAGAAGGAGCCACTTTAAAGGCATTTTGTTAGCAAGTTGCTGGCCTAAGGGCCTGCATGCTCTTCTTTCCTCCAAACCCCTCTAGAAGCTCCGATGATCAGCGGTGAAATCCCCAGAACAGGATTGGTTGTGTGAAATTTCAGATTTTATGCAAGTTCACAGGTAGAACCTATGCACAATTACTGCTAAGAGTTTGATTTTGTCGCTGTGAAAGCCCCGCGGATTAGGCCTTTCAGAAGAAAGGAAAAAGCCGCTTCTGAACTTTTAGCCTCCGTTGGATATTCTGCGACAGAATAGCCTTCATACTGCCAGTGCATTTACAATGTAAACGCTTTCTTTCAAGGTCAGGGTTTTAGCGCCCAAGGCCACTATTGAAACTGCAGGGGCAGAGCTGGAACAACCCTGCTGGCATTCTAAAAATAAGAAGCTTTATTTTCAAACTGCAGGATGGGGTTTAAAAGACAGAGCTTCAACAATTTACTTTCCTGACTGCCACTTGTACCCCTTTTCTGTCAATTTGGCCTTGGAGAAAGAGGCTGGGCCCATACAAAGGGAAGACCAATTTCTGAGAACTGCATAAGATTAACTCTCCTGGATGCTGGTCCAAGTGTCTCCAACCTTCCCCTCCCTTTGTTAGTGGGCAATCTAGGAGCAGGCAGACTGAGGGGTCCCCCAGGACCCCCAAACCTGCCTGCCCTAACAGGTTTCTGCCACAGCCACATAAAGACAAAACATATATTAGTGCTTTGTTCCTTTAATAGAAAATAACTTTAACACAATTAGTGTGCAATAGAGAGAAGAGAAAGAATATAATTTCCAAGTGAAGCACCCAAAGTTACCCATCTCCTTGTGGGTAAATGCCCAGCCAAACAGGGTTGGCTCGAAGCGGGGCCACTGAGGCCTGAGAGCCTGCCACAAGTCTAAGACATGTCCTGGTGGGGACCCTCAGGATAGGGACAGAAGGGGCCAGGCAAGTCCAGAAGAAAAAGAGCAAAATCAAAACACAAGTCAAGAAAATGGCTGCCATTGTCAGCCTCCCCATGGATCTCTCGCCCATGTTTCTGTCTCTTTTAAGTGTCTCCTTTCATGTCTGCCAAGTCGCTGTTATAAATCCAAGGCCCAGAAGCAAGTACTGTTCGTCTTCACATGTCTTTCCTCCACATGCCCCCTCCAAGTCTTCCCTCTTCTTCCTCTGCCAGTCTGTTCCCGCTTCCCCTCGCTGCTCTGGGTCTCCCTTCCTTGGGTGGGGCAAGGGACCTGGACCCCTTTCTGTGGGGATCTCACTGTTACACTAAGCAGGATTGGGCCTCCATCAGACACACCAGCAGAGAGAAAGTTCTAAAAGGAAACCAAGGCTGCAATGGCTGAAAGAGCTGGCACTCCCTAGACATTAGGGGAAAAGCTTCCTGTTGTCTTCTAGATGGGAACGAGCTCAGATCTGTAGGGCAGGAAGGGGTGTGTCCAGATGCTTAGAAGGCATCCAACAGGAGGGACAACATCAGCCCTCGGATTTGTCTGTGTGGGAGCTGCTTCTCCCTGAAGGCGCTGGAAGACCCTGTTAGGGGCATCTTGGCCTCCCTGGGTGGCGAATCAGGCTTTCTCCACAGCAGGGTCAGGTAGCCTGGAGCTGAGGCTCCGAGGACACAGTTTTTTTGGGGGAGGAAAGATTGAGGGAGGTCAGAGGGTCTGGAAAAGAAAGCCCAGGGCACTGCCCCACAGGTATCTGGGCCCAGACGCGTGGGTGGAAACTGGCCCAATGGGAGCAGAAGCACTTCAGAGTGTTCGGTCATCAGGGAGACGGTGACTTTCTGTTCATGGCTGGGCCAGCCGGTCCACCCAGACTTTGCTGGATTAGCCCTGCACATTATTTTTCATGTTTTTTCCCCTAGTGCCATGTTATCCATAAGGCCACCCTTGAAACTTGATTCTGACGAGACTGAAGTAACCAGTCGCCCTCACTGACAGCCTCTTCTCCATCAGACTTTAGGGACTTTTGAATGACACTTTTTTTTATAAAAGTATGGTTTAGAATCGCTTTTATGGTGCTTGAAACCCTGACTGACTTGGTAGTTCTATGAAGGTCAGACTTTTAATCGGCTTTTAGTGCTTTACTCTCCCCGACCCCATAGCGAAACCATTTTATCTGCCTCTTTGCAGCAACCATGTCGCACATTTTGAATATCTTGGAAGCTGCATGTCACAGGAGAGCACAGAAGAGGCGTTGTGGTGTAGGGAGAGCGAACTAGCCTGCTTTGGCCAGTCACCCTGTTATAGGACAGGGAGAGGGGCAGCCCAAAACCCCGCAAACCTGCCTATTCTAAATGGGTTCTGCCATCCGCCGCATCAACACAAAACATAGGAGACTTTAATGAAAAGGAACTTTAATAAAACTAGGAAACAATACAGGTAAGGCAAAGAGTCTAGTTTCTAAATGAAGCACCCAAAGTTACCCGTCCCCTCGTGGGTAAAAGTCCATCCATATGGGATCGGCCCAGAACAAGGCCCCAAAGCCTGCTACAAGTCTAAAGCATCTTCCAGTGGGGACCCACAGAAAAGGGTCACAAACAACCGGACAAGCCCGGAAGGAAAAGAGCAAAATCAACATCAAGATAAAAGCTGCCATTGTCACCTCCCCACGGGTCTCACCCACATCTGTGTCACCCAGTCCACGACCAAAAGACAAGCGCAGTTTCTTTACGTGTCTCTAGGCTCCTCCAGGTCTCCTGGCTCCATCCTGTTTCCTTCCTCAGTCTCTTCTGCAGCTTCTCCTCTTCCTGCTCAGCTCCACCCTCCCTTGGGTGGGGCAGGGAACCTCCCCCTTTCCTGGGGACCACCCTGTTACAACCCTACACCTGCAGTCAAGTTAGGTGACTTTAGAAAATGACTTTAATTTCTCCTGAGTCTTTGTTTTCCTGTCAGTAGAATGGGAGGGTTAAGATGAGTGAATGGGGGTCAAAATTTTAAAATATAAGATTTGAAACCCCTTTCCCTTCTTTTTTTTTTTTTTAAGATTTGTTTATTTATGCATACAAGAGCTGGGATGCGGGCCAGAGGTGTGGGAGGCGAGAGGTTTCACCAGAGACAGAGTGGGGAGCAGAACAAGCAGATCTACTGAAATACACTGCTAAGGGGAGCAGCGGGGAGACAGGAGAGGTCTGCTGCGCCATGTGGGTAGCTCCCTGGCCGGGAATGGAACTCCTGCTGCAGCGGCTGCGGATACCTTGATAGCTCTATCTTTAACTCCTGCACCACCAGGGAGGCCCCCTCCCCCTTCTTCTTGACTCTTCCTTTCTATCCCTTTCCGGCCAGGGATGTGCCATCATAGGTTCCTACTCCCGTGTAACTCCTTCCCTAGCTCTTCCCATGTCTCCTTCGTCTCCAATGATAAAGCTCCCAGCTCAAAGTTACCACCTTGGAAAAGTCCTCCCAGACTACTCAGCCTCAACCCTGCTGTCCCTCAGGTAACTCTCTCCACATATATGCTGGTGCACAGGTGTTTTCTGACTCCCCTACCAGGGCTGGGATCATGTGTATCTTGTTCAGTGTTGGGTCTTGTAAGATTGAAGAAACCTGACAAATAGAAAATGCTCAAGATGTACTTAAAAAAATAAAGTGTACTATTCACAGGATTGTCCCCCCTCCAGGTGTACTTTGGTCTGACAGAAAAACAGCTCACCTGCAGCAGCTGCAGAGATGTGAGAAGTGGGGGAGACTGTGATGTTGTGCTCTTGCCACGTGGTCTCTTTAGTGAGGCCAAGTGAAGGTGCTGGAACCTGGGAGCTAAGTTCGTGCAAGGTGTGGTCAGCATGGCCAGCGGCCTTCTCGCTTCAGCGAAACCCTGAATGACACGGCAGGGAGGACCCATTGACCGACCATGCTGGAGACGCTGCTGGAAGAGTTGACAGTAGTTTCTTTTGTACTGAAGTTACCTTCAGTGTAATAGGACATAAGTTTCAGGTGCTATTGTTGAAAGTCAGCGTGAGTCTGTATTACGTGATGGTAGCAGTATCAGTGCATCTAACCTCAGCGCTGTCCCCCTGGTCCAGCTTTAACCGCCCTCCTCCACCTTCCTGCCTGTCATCACTAACTGGTCTTGAAACCCAAAAGTTTATTTTGTTTCATTTAGTTCACCCTCCTGTTTTCTCTGTGTACCACATAGGAGTAAAATACTGCTTGTCCTTTTCTGTCTGGCTGTTCACTGGGCATAATTCCTTCGAGATTCATCCATGTTGCTGCAAACGGCAGAATCTCACCTTTTTTTTTTTAAAGGTTTAATGTGTTTTTTTCTTTTTTTAATATTTATTTATTTATTTATACAAGCACTGGGTACAGTCAGAAGCGCTGGAGGGTGAGAGAATTCACCAGAGCCAGAGCGGGGAACTAGAACAGGCAGACTGACGAAGTACACTGCTGAGGGGAGCAGCGGGCGGCAGGAGAGGTCTGCGCGCCATGTGGGACTCTTGCCCGGTGGCCGGGTAGCAGCTGGGGATTGAACCGGTGCCGCAGAGGCCACGGGCAGCTTCACAACCCAGCGCTCAACGGCTGCGCCACCGGGGAGGCCCAGAATCTCACCTTTTTGAAACAGCTGAGTGGTGCTCCATCGTGCACACGGTCTCACCTTCAGGATCCTGGGGTCTGCCAGTGAAGCTTTGGGTGTTTCCAGTTCTTGGCTGCTGTACACAGTGCTGTCAGAGTGTGGGAGTGCTTCCATCTTGCCAGAGTAGTGATTTTGCATTTTGGGGGTAAATACCCAGAAGTGGGATAACTAAATTGTATGGAATTTCTATTGTTAATTTTTTGAGGCATCTCTATATCGCTTTCCATCATGACTGCACCGATTCACATTCCCAGCTACATGGGCATATGGGGTGTCCTCTCTCCAATGGGGTTTCTTATGTCACATAATCAATAAGTGATTCAGAGATCACTCCATCAGTGTGTGAGAGGCAGGAAAGATGCTAAGATTACTCCTGTACAAGTCTCATAATATCATATTGAGGACAAGAAGCAGCTGTTTTCTTTTTTTCTGTGTTCTTTGAAACTCTACGGTACATCAGTCAATCAGCAAATACTTCTAGCACACATACTTGCCACGTGACATGCTGCCGTGGTGGAAAATCCCTTGTCTTAACCTCCCTGAACTTAAAGGCCCCAGGAATGCCCCTCCTGGATAGATTTTCGAATGATTAAATATGGCCCTAAGCCAGGGCTTAAGATTGTGTTTATCTAAACCATCTACCATTCTTAAATGGTGTCACAACATTGTCACTTTTTACTTTTCATTTTTCAAATCAACTACCAAAGGGGTTTGTTCACTCCTGAAGTGTAATCCTCTGTGACAGCTTTCAAAAGTCACCCAGTCCCAGTGTTAGGGTAAAAATCATAGACACACTTGTCCGAGATAAGAGATTCACATCTTCTTTAAGCTTATTTTTAAATCTAAGTGATTTCTCCTTAGTAAAAGAGAAAAGCATGTTCAAACCTCCAGTAAATGTTGTGAACATCGTACTTTGGACCAATCATTTCCCAAAGCAAAAGTTTATTTTTTTTTAGGAAAAAAACCTGCAACATATAATCATGCTTCTGGCTCATGTCTGCTCAACATCTAAGACATCTTCCAGTTGTCTTTGGGAAGCCTTCCTCAAAGATCTGCTCCTCTCTACCCCTACCCAGGCTGATTTCCATGCCCTCCTGTATCTTCTGTAGTGAGTAGTGACACCATGTATATTGCTGGAAAAAGCGGTGGTGGGGTACGGGGGTGCAAGGAGGAGGAAGCAACTATGCTACCAAAGAAAACTCTCTGTTACAGGGCAACCCTGATATAAAATGGGTTGCCTGACTGTGGGTCCTCACCCAGATTTAAAGGGGACTTAAACTGTAGGCACACACAAGAGGTTTATTTACAAGGGAAGGGGAATGAAGAAATATACAACTCAGGGAGAAAAGAGGGAGATAAAGTCTACCCTTTGGGCAGAACTGGAATCCCAAATGACCCGTGGAGACCAAACCTTCCTGGCCAAGAGCATGAGCCAAGTCTCCAAGACCCCACTAACATGGCTGGTTTTTATTTACAAACAGAGAAAATGGCTGCTTAACTCCGCCCTTAGGTGCTTGCAACTTCCCTTTGGGTATCATGGGATTTGTAGTTTCCAGTGTCTTGCTGGGGTGGGGTGGCATCCACAAAGTCTGTATAGAATTTGCTCAGGACATCCTTTTCCCCTAACAATTCTACCCACCACTTCCTATCTTGGTCACTTCCAAACAATGGCATCACCTTGTTGCAGCTCAATTTTCTCTTCTAGAAAATGAGGGTCATCTCATCATTTCACTTTGCACGATTGCCATGTGGATCAAATGGGACTCAGTATGTAAAGCGTGATTCACAGTGTCTGATGGCAAATACGCGCTCAGCCAGCATGGGCCCTGCTGCGGGGGTAGAAGAGGCACCTGTTGCCTTAGTGCCGCCACTAACTTGCCTTTCTGTTTCCTCTACCACAGGTTCCATTTATTTGCTTTTTCCCTTGGCCATAGAGGGGTCATCTTAGTCCAGTGTACCTTCCTATTAGGCACACAAAAGGTTTTTATTTATTCAGATCAACAAATTAACTATCAAATGTATACATTTTCTAGGTGACATATAATACTTACAACGACTCCAAAACATGGTGGTGACAGCTTGTGCTTCCATGGCTTTCCACCTTACGGAGGCGCTCTGGCACACTTTTAAGCTCTGTTGCTTATTTTATTTTTGTTATCAAAGAGCATCGGCATTTACCCATGCTTCCACTCAAAGAAAAAATGTGTTACGTACTGCATTAGTTCAAATGTTTGTCAGAAATGTACCCATGTGCTATCTCTTTGATGAATTTGACCTATAATTTGATTATATAAGAAAACATCTCTGCAGGAGCTCCCTGAAGAAACAGGAAAGAGCTGGGGAGATGAGGAACAGAAACAGCTGATGGTGAGGAGCTCAGCAGGGCACAGGGAGGGGGTGGTGGTGTTAATAAAAAAAAAAAAAGAGAGAAGAGTTTCATCTAAAATGAGAAAAGAGAAGAGAGGAAAACAGCTGCATTTATACAAGATAGTGTGATTTGCTTCCATTTATGGGCATAATGGGAAAAAATAATGTGAACATTGGGGTTAAAATTGGGTTGAATTGAAAAGAAATCCAGCTGGATGAAACGGCAGATCTGAGCGGAAATGCGGGGTGTCCCTGAAATGGCATTAGACACACGAAGGAAATGGTCAGACTTTAGGATGGATGGTTGCTCTGTGACCCAGAGGACCTGGGTCATTCACTTCAAATTCACTGGGTTCCAGCCCATGAGGGATGAAGAGACTCAGTTTGGCTGGTGTGACTCTGCACCAAGGTCGCGGGCTGACCCGGGACTCAGGCCTTCTGGACAGAGGAGGCTGCGTCTGTCCCAGTGATGCCCTGGATTGGCATCCCCTAAGTCCCGGTCTACCTTCCTCCTGACTGTCCCTCTGCAGATGGCATCGCCCTTCTTCATCCACCCAAGCCAGAAACCTAGGGTCATCCCTCAGGCCTCCTCTTCTCTCTGCTTCCGTATTCAGTCTGTCAACAAACTGCTGTCAACTAAATATGTCTCTGGTCTGAACTCGTCTCTCCTCCCCTCCAGGCAAGTCTTTTCATCCCCTTTGGTTTCTTGCTGCTTCCCCAGTCTCCTACCAGCGCTGGGATCATCTCTTAAAACTGAGGTCAGATCATCAGTCATTTGAAAACTAAGGTTCTTGACCTCACTAGTTCTACACCACATGGCACATACCTTGTACCCCAAACCCGCCTCTTGCTATTCTCCCTCTCAGTTGCCACAGTGCCATCAATGGCCTTTGTTCAGGTTGTGTATGTTTGTTCACCAGTGACCACTGGGTTCATCAGTAATTTCCCCCACCCAACCTCATCTGGGAACCCAGAACCTTGAGGTCCATGTGTGTGAAGTCCCAGGGTATCTGGCCTTGACGCCCTACGTCCTGAGCCCCTCACATTCTCACAGATGTGGTTCCTTTGCCTGAAACACTTGTCCCTCCCACTCCATGCTCCCTTTGTAGGATTGGTGAAAAGAAAACTCTAGACCACCTTGATATCTCATGTCCTGCCCACTTTCAGAGGCTGAGCAGGCAGTTTGCACAGTAGGTCTACTTCCTCTCTATAGCACCTGCCATAGCCTGTCCAGGCTCATCTGGGGCAGCCTGAGTGCTGGGAGCTTGTGTGCCCTGTGCTCTCTCCACATGGAGGCTCCTCATAAAAGCTCATTTCCTGTATTTACAATATTTACTGATAAGCGACTTCATTTCGTTCTCCTCACTGGAATGTTAACCTCCATGAGGGCAGGACCTCATCTGGCCTGTTTTCCTCCATCTCCTCCCTGCCTCCTGGCACAGAGCCCCTAGGTGCCACGACTGGCGGTACCAAACAGGTGCAATCTCTTAGCTCTGAAACGTACCAGATATGCCAAGTTGAAAAAGCTACTTCTGTGCCTCTCTTTATATCTTTTGTAAAATGGGGAAAATAGCAAAAGTCCTCCTCATAGGCTTGTGAGGGTTAAAAGAGTTAACACACATCAAGCGCCTAAGACAGTGCAAGGACTTGGATGTTCCCATATAAGTTTGGATTATCCTTTTTATGATAGATGCTCAGTTAGTATACGCTAAAGGAATGAATGATGAGCTATGCAGGTGTCAACTTAAACATTGCCTCTTCTCTGAGATCTGACCTGAAGTCACAGCATACATGGAATTCTTTTCCTTAAGGGCACATTACCCCCACGTGTCCTGTTCTGCTTGGTGTTCCCTCAGGGGTCTCTCTCCCTGACCACATGTAACTGCTCCAAGGACCATTGCTTCACTGAAATATCACTCAACCCAGTGCTCGACACTGGTGTGGTCCAAGGTTAAGTCCTTATTGAAAGAAATGCAACACAAAGGTGGAAAAGGCAGGGGAGTGTGCCCAAGTGATTGTGTGCTCCAGAAATGCAGGGTGTTTTAGGCCAACGTTGAGTGCTTTGAATATCTCAGGATGATATGCATGTGAAAACCAAAGGCTTTGGGGATCCCAGTGCTGACTTTTGGGTAAGGACTCTGGGGACCCAGATGCCAGACTAGTATGGTCTTGTATCTAGCCTTCTAATCAGAACAGTATCATGTGTGGCTAAGTCTTTGGAGTCAGAACTGGCTGCAAATCTTGACACTGCCAACAATGGGAGTGGACCTAAGAAAATTACCTAAGAAAATTGCCTAGCATTTTTGAGTCTCGGCTTCACTGTTTCTGTAATGAGAATAATTATTGCTTATTTCAGGGAATAATTGTGAGACTTAAGTGGGATTGTGCACATAGTTTGTGTAGGATATGTAGTATTAAATTCTTTTTTTTTTTTTTTTGTGGGACCCTCGCTGGTGGCCAGGGATCGAACAGGTGCTGCAGAGGCTGCGGGCAGCTTCACAACCCAGCGCTCAACCCCTGTGCCACCAGGGGAGGCCCCTTATAGTATTA
Organism: Talpa europaea; assembly: GCF_964194135.1. Taxonomy (NCBI): domain Eukaryota; kingdom Metazoa; phylum Chordata; class Mammalia; order Eulipotyphla; family Talpidae; genus Talpa; species Talpa europaea. The sequence continues at coordinate 137,016,787 of NC_140071.1, read as the reverse complement.
AATTCTTATGTGAACATCAGCTCCCCTTTGGAACTCTACTAAAATGAAAGTAAAGGAATAAAAAAGAGAGGTGAGAGAATGGAGAAAATAGTACATGAGCTGTAACAATGTCTGGTCAGAGTGCATGGAGGAGGAGGAGGTCAGAGGACAGAGAAGAGGAAGCAGCAGCCTGTGTGCTTGGAAAAGAGGATGAGTATGCTTTCCCTCAGAGCCCAAGAACATTCTGGAACACAGGAGCACTGTGAATTAAACATGAACATGAACAGAGATGAGGGCCAAGATGGAAAACAAGAATTGATAGAAAATCTGACACAGGGGTAAGTCCGCACACACCCCACCTCTCACTGCCCGGCGACAGCCCTTCTGCCCCTCTTCCTGGAATCAGGGGTTTAGCTGCAGACCTCAAGGATGCGAACTACGGTGGATTAGAAGAGAGAGGATCTGGTAGAGAGCAGAGGCTTTAAATGAAAATCTATAGCTTGAGCAGGAGACCCTGCTACCTGGCCCTTGCTCCTGCTCCCTGACTCACTTTTAGAACTTCATCGTTTAGGGCTAGTCCTTCCTCTTCCGACCACACTGGGGAGGCTCGGGAGGTCCTTTGGAGAATGTGGAGAAATTGAACTGCTCAAGAGAAAACTGCTGCAGAGGTTGACACCCTGACCATGTAGGGGTGTCCCCACTGGGAAACCTGGGCTGCTTCCAATCGACGTGGGTGAGAACCACCCACACAGAGTATCGCTCATGTTTTAGTGCCTCATTCTCAAACAGGAAGTATCCATTAACATTTGGAAAATTTGAACTGGAGAAACAAAGATAATAGGGAGAACAAAGAATATTTTAAAATTTTATTACTGATATCGTGAAGGATATAAGGTAAAACATTGGATGTACAGTAAGAACATGGCATAACAGAGAAGCCAGAAGAAAGCAAGAATTCCTCCACTTTCAAAATATAATAACTGAAATGGAAAATTAAATTGGAGTGATTGGTAGAAATGTCAAGAAAATCTTTCCTAGAGTGGAGCTAAAATCAAAAAGAGGAACATTAGGGTAGAAGAGATAATAAAAATTAGAGAGCCAGTCGAGGGAACCTAATATTCAGCTAATGGGAATTTCAGAAAGAACGAGGGAAGAAAAATCAGAAGGAAGTTATCAAAGAAATAGTATAGAAAATTCTCAGAGTGACTTTACTCCTGAGAAGGAGGTGCCTGCCCGCCAGGGTGAGGGCACACAGACCCCTGCCAGGCACATCAGCACGGAGTGTGTGACCAGTGAAAATGAGAAGAATCAAAGTTTTTAAATGAAAAAGCAAGTCAGTTCAAAGCAATCGCTTCACCGTGGCAGGAGGAAATACAACAGCGATGCTGGGAGACAAAGATCGCCATGTTTGATACTCTGAAGGGAAATTATTTTCAGCAAATACTCCACGAAGTTCTCTTTCAGTCACGCGCGAGTGTCAACTAAAGGCATTTTCAGACAGGGAGGGATTGAAAGTGTTTCTCTCCCGTACACCCGGGGTGATGGAGCTCTTGGAAGGTGTCTTCCAGCCGAAGGGAGAGTTAAGCTACGGAACAGGAAAATGCTGGATTCAGAGCACAGGGAATCTGACAGATTGGGTGAAGCAAGTCCCAGACCACAGCTCCGGGGGCAGAGGAGAGTCACGCGGGAGCACCCAGCAGGGGTGGAGGAGCCAACCATGCGTGCTTGAGGCGATGACTCAAGATCAGGGAAGAACCACCCACAAGGCTCACAGGGAGAAGCATCCAGAATTTTTACAGGGCTGGGAATGACACCTGTTCCAGCTCACAAGACCTCATGGCTCACCTCATGGCTCACAAGGCATTTGTGAATAGCTTTCCTCAATAGTGGGGAAAACTCATGCAACCCTGAATCAACAGGTATGTAAAGAAGTAAGACATTTGTCCCATAATAAGGAGAAACATCAATTAAAATGAATGTAGAAATAACACAGACATTACAAGTCAGTATCTCTGCATTCCATGTATTTAAGCAGCCAGGGAAAAATCTGAACATGGTAAATAGAGACATAAAAGAGAATTTAAAAAGACTGAAGTCAAAATTCTAGAGATAAAAATTATGAAACCCACAGATAAAACTAGCTGCAGGGTAGACCTGGCGTAAGCCGTGCTCAGGCTTACCTTGATGATGTAATAGCTACAGCATATTTTAAAATTCCTGGAAGAGGCCATTTTCCTCTCCTAATTCTCATTTATAATCAATACTGGACTTTCCTATTGACAGTACCTGTGAGTTAATTAAGAAATAATTTGGCACTGATGTTAAGAAACCTGGCACATCGTTCATCAAAATGGACTCTGCTCAGGCCGTCGGGATAAATGCTGGCTGAGAAATGACGCTAAGTGGCTGGCTCATTAGCTTGTCAGGAATAAATCCCTTTTCCAAATATGAGCATGCCATGGTTTTAACCCTTTGTGCTGCATATAAAACAGTCTGGCGGGGAAGGCTCAGATGTGGTGGTCTGGTTTTCAATAATACTAAGTGTTTTTATTTGTTTATTTAAAATTTTATTTATTTATTTATGCATACAAGAGCTGGGGTGTAGGCCAGTGATGCAGAGAGGTGAGAGAACTCACCAGAGACAGAACAGGCAGCTCTACTGAAATACACTGCTGAGGGGAGCAGTGGGCGAGACAGGAGAGGTCTGCTGCGCCATGTGAGTCAGCTCCCTGGCCGGGGGATTGAATGAAGGCTGCAGTGGCTGCTGATAGCTTGACAGTGCTGACTTTAACCCCTGTGCAGCCAGGGAGGCCCCTCACTAAGTATTTTTAAATTTGTGCTGTGTCCCAGGCATGGTATGAGGTGCTGGGAACCCAATGGCTGAATAAGACACAGCATCTGTGTCACGATGCTACAGATCTAACGGTAGGAGACACACAGGAAACTTTTTATGAGAAGGCGCAATAAGGTTTTGATGGGGAAGCAGAGATGCTGGATACTGGACTGCAGCTCCTCAGATTTGGAAGCCAAAGAAGACTTAATGCAAGAAGTGAGGTCTCCAGGGAGGTCAGGAAAATGGACAGGGGTTTAAGTACGGAGAAATGGAGGAAGATGAGGCCTCTGAGAAGGGCCAGGTGTCGGCTGAAGGTTAAGGAAAAAGGTAAACATCTTTAGAAAACTGCAAGAAGCTCGTTGTGGTTAGCAAGTCTGAGGACTGTCTTGGTGGAGCTCATCTGGGGAGGTGTGGTTGAGATATTGTCCTGAGGGAAAGGGAAGCAACCCAGGGATTTGGATGTGATCATATTTGCTCTTTGAAACGTAGACTCTTGGGATTGCCAGGATCAGTCCTCCGCCCGTGCAGCTGGTCGCCTCCCTTCGCACTCCTCTGTCACCGTGCTTGATGGCTTCTTAAATTTTCTCCCCCTCTTCGTCTTCCATTTTCTTCCATCTCCTTCTGGTTGGGAGCTAAGTATCCCCATGCTTCTGCCATCCTGGAAAGGCCTCCCTCTACTCGCTGTGACTGCCACAGCTCTCTTTCCCTCTCAGTCTGTCTAAGCTCCGGACACCATGATCTGCCCCCTCCGGCATCTCCATCATCAACCCGATAAGCAGTTCCTTAGGCTTCACATTATTTGCCATCCTGCAGCAGCACCCACACGCCTGACCCTTCTGGATGCAGTTGAAATTCTCTCCTCCCTATGTGATGCCTTCTATTCCCTTCTTTGGATCCTTCCTCTTCCTGTGCTGAGATTTGTGTTTGGGGCATTTCGTCCACCATTTCAAGGATAAAAAAAAAAAAAAACCACCCATATAAATGTCCTGTTATTTATCCAATGAATGCATGAATGTATCTTTTTGAGGACATTCATCATTTACAAATAAAGCCCTTGAAATACCACACTCAGTCCTCACAATTCTGTTGAGGTGTCTGGACTTCACCTTTTTTTTTTAATTATAAATTTTTTAATTTTTATATTCCCCATACAATTGCAACCCCCTTATTTTGACCCCAATCCCTCCCCTCCCCGCCCCCCACCCCCCATAGAGTGTCTCTGGTTCATAGTTGTCTGTTGATTTTGATTTTTACTTTCTTATAGTTATTCTTTTTCCTGGCCCCTTATTTAAGTTTTCTAGATTCTTGCTATGAGTGAGACCATCTGGTATTTTTCTTTTTCTTACTTAACCTTTTGGTGAGAGTTACTCCTGATATCCTTCTAGCACTTGAATATACCCTTATGTACCAAAGGAAATGTTTCTTTTCATTTTTTTACATCATGCTAGTAAATATAGATTTATTTTGTGATTTTGTGTATCTTCAGATTTCAGGCTAAACCATTCCCATGTTCTCCAGGGTCCTGGTCACCTGACTGGCCTTGTTGCTCACCTCTGTAAATTGTTCTTTCATAATCTCTTGAACTTACCCACCTTGGATATACTCAAGAATACACTCTTTGCTCTGGGAGTAGTGGTCATAGCTGCTCTGTAACCAGGTCCTTCATAGTTAGAGCAAAGTCTTTATCACAGCTCAGTTAATATTTATGGAATGAGATTTGAGTATTTGGTGATAAAGTAATATAAAAATTTTTCAGTTTTATAATTTCCTGGATGATCATGGAATGTTATAGCTGTACCTGTTCCTATTTTCCAGACAGTCATTTTATCTAAGAGAAATTTCAGTGTGGATGGTGACAGAACTGGGAGTGAGAAATAGTGAATCCTTAGAGGCACCACTCGTGGCCTGGTGACTTGGGCATACTTGGCTTCGTCAATTGCAATGTGAGGATGACATTAATGATGTCGCAGAGTTTTTGAGATGAGCCAATGAGCCAATGCATCTTCGATGCCCCCAGCATAGTGCTCAATAGTTGTGGGCTTCCTGTCATTAATAACTGAACCCAGGTGTCCTGATCTCCAGTCCAGGTGTGCATTCCACTTGACCTTTGGAAATTGAATTAAGGTGAACATAGGGTAATTCATAGGTAGAGAGGACTTGGTGGCACTCAGCTCCTGACATGACCTTCCTGGCTATTAGCCTGGTGGTGAGGTGAATGAACTCTTGCAGCTGGTTTTCACTCTTCCTCTTCTACAGACCCTGATTCTACATTTGTGGTTTCTCCTTTTTCATTTTGTCTTTATAGTTATTTTTGTAACGATAAGATTTTTTTTTTCACTCAAGCTGATTCTCATAAAAGACAGATAAGTAGGGAAAAAGAAGTAGTCTTAGGGAGACTGTCACTTGTTCCCTTGAGCCTCTTTCCTAACCCCACATCTCTTTCTAGAAAGATTCTTCCCTGGATGTTCTCCATGAAATGAATTTCCTATTTAATGAAGCTTCCAGCAAGTTTTTCCTTTCAAAGATAGGGTTTGTGGGTCTGTAGTCCTAACCCAGCAAATCTCTTGATGGAGCAAATATTTCCCGAAGTCCTACTTCCTTTGCAAGTATTACAGAGTTTGCAAACTCAGATATAATGAATGGAGCCATTAGGATGAACAATCACTCAACAGCATAAGTTATTTTAATGGGCCCATCACTTGAAACTAAACTTCCACCATCTGTTCTACCCTTTAACTGCAAATGCAAAAAGAACACCATTCCCAATGGCATCATAAAAAGTTAGATATAAGTGATTTAAATGCATGCTTTGGTTCTGTATTCAGTGCAATATAGATCTGAAGGAAGGCTCATATTGAATTTACTTTTTTATGGCAAAATCAAAATTCAGAGTAGGAGAGTTCCTTTGTTCACAAAAATGGGACATTTTTAGTTGGCAAGGAATATGTTCTAACGATTGATTGATTGATTCATTGTTTCCCCCCCCCAAGTATTTATGGAATGTCACCATGTACCTGGCACTGTACTAGACACCAGGAATCTAGACATTAATGATGATAATTGGCAAGATCCCTGGCAGCTCAAAGGGAAAATATAACAGAGAATTTCATATAAATAGACATAAAAGTTATATAAAAAGCAAACATAAATGCCATGTTCTGCGTCAGAATGGTAATGTGATGGAGTAGGAAGGGACTTGTAATGGGCCAGATCTTAGTTTTAAACTCCTGACTCTACAGTGGGACCTCTGCCATTTCTTTCCTCAACTGACACTGATTTCCATACCCAACTCTGTTCCCTTTTCTGGAAATGAGAACAATAACATCTCCCTCATGGGCCTGCTGTGATTGCATTAGTTACATACGTACACAAAGCCCCTAGTCCAGGGCTTAGTTCATAGTTGACACTTATTGTTCATTTTCCTTGTGATTTCTAACTTGCATTTTTTATAGATTTTTTGGAAATTACTTTTCAGATATAACAGGATAGATTCATACAACAGAAGAATAGAAAAGGACCTAAGAAAACTGAAGCTTGGAAGAAACATTCAATGTTTCTTATTTTATAGGTAATCAAATGTAATCCCAGAGAGAATTAGTGACTAGCTCCAAGTCTTGCCGTTTGCAGAGTCTCTAGAACATTCTTGTTGTGCATCTATCAATAAAATTGTTTTGACATGCACACTGAAAAATAGGGGTATCTGAATTCATATACATGGCTACCACTATATTAACATACTGTGTATATTAGAAAATCTATAGCATAGAAATAAAAAAGAAAGTGAGAATGAACTAAACATGTTTCCCTAGTCGGATGTATCCTCTTTCTTGAGGGGCATTTTTAGACAGTGGTTAACTTGTGGAAAATGTTCAGTACCAATATGAATTTATAATTATACATTCTAAAACTTTAAAAATGTTTTTGAGGGAGATTTGACAGATTCCATCAATTCTCTCTCGTGATGGGTTTAAGAATTCACAGAAGGAGTAGAAGTGCCAACTCTGACAGTTTTTTGTTTTTCTCTTTTATTTTGCTCAAGCCACAGTTTCTCTGTAGGAATATTTTCAGCCATTTTTCCATTTTGTGATGATTAGGTTGACTAAAACTAGACAATGAAATGCTCAAATCCAGTTCGCCAGCTACATCCTGATATGCTGACAGCGAGATGAAGTGAGGACACCGCTGCGGTCTCCTGCCCATCACTGGAACTTGTCTTTGAGGGGCCTCTGTGGACACCATGAGGCAAGTGACTCAACATTTGGCATTTCAGTCTTTTCAACGACAGTCATTCAGTGTCATGGTTTTAATTTGTATCTCCCTAACGATAATGAGATTAATGAGAGTGAATACCTTTTCATGTTTATTGACCTTTTCTAAACTACTGCTCAAGTCATTTACCCATTAAAAGGAATAGGGTGTTGTTCTTTTTTTGTTTATTGGTACATATGATATATTCTGAGATGAGTTCTTTGTGGGTTATCTTTTCCATTCTTTGTCTTGTCTTTTCACTCTCTTAATTGTGTCTTTGGACGAAAAAACATTTTAAATTTGAATGTAGCTCAGTTTGTCAATCGTAGATTGATGCCTTTTATGTCTAGTTTAAGAAATCTTGGCCCACATGAAGATATTCTCCTGTGTTTTCTTTTAAAAGCTTTATAGTTCTCCTTTTCTTATTTAGATCTGCAATCAAGCTGGGATTGATTGTTTTGTGTTCTATGAGGTAATGGTCCAGGTTCATATGGATATCTAATCGACCCAGTACCATTTATTGAAAGACCATTTTTTCCCTATTGCACTGCCTTGTCATTCTCTTGTCAAGTGTCCATTATGTGTTGCTCATTCCTGGACACTAGACCATTCCATTGACTGATTTGTCTGTCTTTATGTCAATACTACACTATCTTAATTACTGGAGCTTCATAATATGTCTTGACTAACACATAAATCCTCTAGCTTTGTTCTTCAAGATCATCTTGACTTTTCTTGACCCTATGTTTCCATTAACAATATTTAAACTAGCTTGTCATTTTTTTTCATAGTGATCCTCCTGGGATATTGATTAAAATTACAGTGGTTAACTTGTGGAAAATTAATCATAGCAACATTTTTTCAGTCTATGAACATGATATATTCCTCTACTTTTTAAGTGTTTAAAATGCTTTAATCAATAGACTTCTCTACAGAGGATCTGTACTCTCCCAGTCTGTTTCTCTCTTTCTCCAAATATTATTCCTAATTGTTTGATGTATTTTATGCTGCCATAAAAAATTTAAATTTACCATATCTCTTAAAATTTAATTTACTAGTAATTTGTTGTCAGTATATAAAAATAAATTTGATTTTTATATTAAGTTATTATCTAGTGACTATGCTAAGTGTACTTACAAATTCTAATATCTTTATTCTTTATTTTTAGACACACAATAATGTTATGTGCAAATAATGATTTTTTTCCTTCTTTCCAATCCTGACATCTTATATTTTTTTATCTTGCATTATTACTTTCAATATATTACCTTTAAGTAAGATGTTTTCTGAAGGTTTTTGGTAGAGGTTCTTAATTAAACGTATTTCCTTCTAGTTGTTTATTTAGAGTTTTTATTGATGAATTTTATCAAAACTTTGCATCATTAATGTTCATATGTTTCCTGTGCTATTCTATTAAATATAGGAGCTCATGTCCATTGATCATATACATTATTAGGTTCACCTTATGTTCCTGAAATAAGCACAATGTGGTCATAATGTATTACCCTTTTTATGTGTTGCTGGATTTATTTTTGTTAATATTTTATTTAGCATTTCTTTCCTTTCTGTGCATGATACATGTTGATCTCTAATTGTAATGTTTTTATCAGGTCTTGTTTTGAAGCTTTGGTGGTTGGAGTCACATCCTATAAGTTTTAATATCTTGCATTTTTGTTATCACTTGGTTTAGTTTTAATTTTCATTTTAATCTGTTCTTTGACTCATAAGTTACTTGAAAGCGTAAAACTTAAAAAAATCAGGAATTTTTCCAGTTAGTTTTTGTTGTTTGGCTCTTGCTTAATTTCACTATAGTCAAAGAGCATATTTAGATGTAAGTAATTTTAAATTTGTTGAGATTTATTTTATGGTAGAACATACAATCAAATTTGGCAATTTTTATATGGGTATCTGTCCAAATATATATATTTTACACTTGTTGGATGCATTCTTCTATGAAAGTCAATAAGGTTCCACAAATGTTAAAAGCTTTCATTTCTGTAGCAATTTTTTGATGGTATTGTCTATCAATTACAGAGAAAAATATGTGAAAATATCCCATTCTGATTGCAGTTCTGTATGTATGTTCTCTGAAAGTGCTCACATCTTGCTTGATATATTTGAGGCGATGTTATTTTATGCATAAACATGTAAATTGGTAAAAATACTTTTTTCCTGATGGATTGACTGTTTTTATCATTACAAAATATCCCTTCTGATATATAGCAATATTCCTTGCCTTAAAGTCCAAATGATAGTGTTTGCAAATAATAGGCACTTAATAACTAATGAATAAACAAAAGAATAAAAGTCCACATTATAGAATTTTCCAGAATGGGAAGCATCTCTGAGAGGCAGATGAGCACTGTGGTGAAGCTCACAGATTGTGGCAACCAACAGCCTGGGCTTGAATCCAGCACCTCAGCAGAACACTACTTTTGAGCAATCTGATGTTAGGATAGTTACTTATCCTTTCATGCCTTGGTTTTCTTATCTTAACAAAGGGCTTGAAATAGTGCCTGACATATATTAAAATCTCTCTCTCTCTCATTATTATTTTTATCCTGTGCCCTTAAGGAGCTCAAGATTTGGTTGTGGATTCAGACAAGCAAACAAAGCATGATTATTTCCATGATTAAGGGAAATTTTAGATACAACGAGGCTTAATTAATTCTGGTTACATTATAAATTCAATCTATCTGAAAATAATGAATTATTTTCATCTCCTCTGCTCTCCTCTGTCCTTTCTCCCCTGTTCCCCCGGGGAATGTTACTCTGATCCTCCATTCATCTAGGGGAAATCTAAGCGCCATGTTGCTCTTTCCTCTCCCTCATCCCTCATGTCTATCGAGCCTGTGGTGGAGTCCTATCAATTCTCTCTCCTTAATATCTAACTTTCCTTTCCCTACTTGCTGTTTCATTAACTTGACTATTTTAACAGCCGACCAACTGCCTCTTTTAGCTCACCCCTTTATATTTTGTCTTCTACAAAGCTTCCAGGGTGATTTTTCTTAACACAGATTTGATGTTCTTCTACCCTCTCCCTACTCTCACCACACCCTGTTTAAAAACATTACCCTCAGAATAAAACGTGAACCTTTAGTATGACATATGTATCAATTGGTATGCTTTTGCCAATAGCAACATAAAATCTAACTAATATGTGGGAAATAAGTCCCTAGTGAATAGAGGCTTGTTTTTCTCACATGATAAAACATCTGCAAACAGACAACGATTGCTATCTCTTCAAAAGTTTGATATTGCAATCACGGATCTTAACTAACAGAAATAAGCTCCTGTTAGTTAAGCCACACATCTGCGGTATTTTGTTCCAGCAGCCGGGCAGAGTATTACGTGCCATAACCTGTGCACACTGCTGTCTCTGCAGGCATTGTGGGTGTTTGTTAAATGGATGACTTCACGCCCTAGATAGCAGCTTTCTTTTTTTTCTTTTTTTTTTTTTAAATGGAGATAAATTTTTTTTTAAGATTTATTTATTTATTTATACAAGCACTGGGTACAGTCAGAAGCGCGGGAGGGTGAGAGAATTCACCAGAGCCAGAGCGGGGAGCAGAGCAGGCAGAAGGACCGAAGCACACTGCTGAGGGGAGCAGCGGGCGGCAGGAGAGGTCTGCGCGCCATGTGGGACCCTCCTCCGGTGGCCGGGGAGCAGCTGGGAATCGAACTGGCGCTGCAGAGGCTGCGGGCAGCTTCACAACTCAGCGCTCAACCGCTGCACCACCGGGGAGGCCCAGCAGTTTTCTTGAGGATGGACCAATGTCTACTGTCTTCGCATCTTCAACATCCCTCATAACACCTGGAGCAAAGTTGCTTGTTGACCGTACTAGCTGTCAGAGAAGTTTGCCAGGGAAGGGGATGCCTGAGCTGGGTTTTGAAGGATGAGTAGGGCTGGCAAGAGCAGCCATGAAGGAGCATTCAAACAAGTAGGAATAGCTTATGATTTTTAAGTGACCTTTAGGTGCTTCCTTAAAATTATCTTTTCCTTCTCTGATCCCCAGGCCAACTTAGTTCACCCCACTAGGTCCCTACTTGCCTTAACACAACACATACCCCCTCTCTGTTCTCATCACCTTCCCCACCTACCCAGGCTCAGCAGAGTCAACCAGCTGTCATTCACCTAAGCGCTCAAGCTGAAAACAGCACTCATTCTCATTTTCTTGCTTTCTGAAATGCCCTGCATTTTGGCCAGCAGCACACCTTGCCTGTGTCGTCTCCAAGCCACACGCATCTTCATTACCTCTTTTATGTCAGCATCATAGGAGCCCTGGCTGGCAGCCCTGCTCACTGTGCTTCCGCCATCCCTTCTGACTGGTGTCTGCTTATATTCTCATCCCTTCTCCCTGTCATAGTCCACGTGGGCTGCTGTAACAAAATACCCTAAACTGGGTGGCTGATAAACAACAGAAATTTATTTTTCACAGTTATGGAAGCTGGAAACTCCGAGGTCAAGGTGCTGGTAGATCTGAGGCCTGTGAGGTTCACTTTCCCAGCTGTAGATGACCAACTTCCCCCCAACACATTGTAGCCAGTGACCCAGATAGGATCCCCAGGGCGAGGTCTTCCTGCGGGGCTCCAGTGAGCGGACATCCCCCCCTGGAGACCCCCAAACCCTAGTGTGTCTGGATTTGCAGACAACTCCCATCTCGGGGCTTTCTCCTGGGATCCCATCTAGTCCTCCCTACAAACCCCACTGAGTCCAGCTGAGGAGACACGCAGTTCCTGTCTCCCGCCCCCTTCTTTCTAGAACCTACTTCAAGGGAGTTTAGTGCTGTACACTTAGGTTACAGATTGAATATTAGCAGCACTGTCGGTGAGGTTAACACACTGCCCTAGTTTTCTTGTCTGTTTTTGTCTTCTCTACACCCCTACACCCATTATAGTCAAGGACACACGTTGACAAGGGCTGAGATTACAGTTCTTTTCAAATGTAATTATTGTATTTTGGGGCAATACCCCCAACCTGGGAAGCAGATCATTGTGATTTTCACATGCCTGCAGAGACATCCAATAACATACCATGATAACGAAAAATCTATTGTGTTGGTTAATGACAATTTAAAAATAATTGGTTTGGGGGAAATAAATAAATAGAGGGGAATAGAGAGAAATTATGGCACTCTTTATAAATATATCTCTCTGATGACACTCAGGTATTAACACAGTCCTTTATAAAATAGGGTTCTGGTTTTGAAGGTGCTTGGAATTTCATGCCTGGTCCTAGATTAATAAGAATGTGGGAATTTTCTTTTTTTTTGTATTTAGCATATCACTTTCACACGGGGCTTTCTTATAATTTGGGAACGTTTAGGGCCATACTGAAATAGTGAAAGCGTTAACCTAATTCTTGGAGGGGGAAGAAAAAAACTGGAATAAAATAATTAAGTGCCCTTTGCCTTGTGATGAACTGGCATGCGACTGTGTCCAATTTCCCCTCTGCTTTCCCTTTGATCTCTTTAAGCTTTCCCTTGGTCAACCCTCTTCTGTTTGAATTGCACTAATTTGTAACTCGGCATCTTCCATCTGGGGACACAGATCTGTGCAGACCGTGCCACACTGGGCTGAATTTGCTCAGCACCTGGCTGAACATATTGGTTTCGGCATATTTACCCAAATTGTTAGTAAAACATCAGAAACAGCCAGCTCCTGCGAATCAAATCGCAAGCAGAGTCCCTGTCGCTCACGCTAATACAATTTAGATTTGGAATTCACAAACAGCGCTGCATTTCCAATCCTATCAGTGGCAGCCCCTGGAACCCTGGATTTGGTACTTAAAGCGTCCACAGAAAGGGGGAGAAATTAGGGAGGCAGATCAGCTGGTTCCAGTCTCCTGTTTCATACATATCCTGCAGATAATTTTTCGACTCTTCCTTTTCATCTCTTTTTAACTTCTTCAACTCCTTTGACTGGCGCTGAGTCCAGAGCTATTGCCAATCTCATTTCCTGTGGTCTTTTCAAATCCAATCTTTTTAGCTCCCTCTGTTTGGTTGAGGGATTAGAGCTTCTTAGCCTTAAAGCCAGTTTTGGAATGCAGGTTGAAGGTCAATGGCGAAGAAACTGTTTCCCCTGCCCTTTTTGTCTTGAAGTATCCGTTTGGATTTACATGTCTGGAAACCAACAAAGCCTTATTTTTATTGTAGCTGGAATATGGCCCAGTTCCAGCCTTTGCAGGAAAGATTCCTGCCCTCTGTTCCTGCCTTTTGCTGTAGAATTCATTATTGCAATGCCTTGTTTACTTACATTTCTATCTGGTGTGATAATAAGCTTTTCACTCGTTAGGTGTTAAGGTCCCTGACCACAAAGGGAGGGCCAAGAAAAAGAGAGAAAAAAATGGGAGGGGGGGTGGAGGAGCTTTCCCTGAGATTAGGTTGGATTCTCAACGTTTATCATTAAGCCTTGTGTTCACCCCTTCTCCCTTAAAAAAATCAGAGTCCCTGAATGGCCACCCTGTTCTCCAAGCTCAGTATCAGTACAACGGGTGAAGGTATTCACTTGTTATCCCAAGGGATGAGAGCAGGTACTCGGTGCTGCTGTAAGAGTAGCTTCAAGTGGTCCGCCATCTTGCATGGCGGCAGGGAGACCCCTCTCCTCCCACTCATCTATGGACCCAGCAACCTTAGCAAATCAAATCTCCTGTTGGAATTCAGACATGATTTTCCAGACTGGGTTGAAATTGTGGTTTCCAGTTGAAATCTGTGCCATAAAATTTCATCGTTAGCCAGACAGGATGATTTTTTGGTAGTATTCATCAGCATATATCCAAGTGCTCCTATTCATTTCTTCATGCATTCATGTACTAGTCCATGTGCCTTAGCGCCCACTAACTTCCAGGCTTTGTGCTAAGTCACACTGTGGCCTTGGTCAACCATAGTATTACCTTGGTTACAGTCCTCAGGTATGTAATCTCTGCCTTTATTTAGCAGCCTTGCATTTCTCTAGCCGTGTCTGACTAAGATTTGATTCTAATTATGGACCTGGTGGTCAGTAGGAAGGGCAGAAAGAGATTCTGATGAGCGAAAATACATTGTAAAGCACCTGCTTCATTTTAGGTCTCTGCATAATTTTCAAATAAGGGGGATCTTTATCTTCCAAAAATGAGGAGTGGATCATGCTCATTGACCTAGAAGATTCAGGAAGAATAAGAGGTCAATGTTCTCACACATTTGTGTTCAGTATCCCCATCCCAAACCTCTGTCAGGAAGATATCTTCCCATTTTAACAAGCACCCCTTAGTGTTGGTGCTTCTGCTTGTGACCTCGTGGAACACAGACCTGGGAGCTGAGCACACCTGGCATGGCCTCTGCAGCTAGCCAGGGTCGCCACTAGTGACTTTTCATTGGATACTTGCCAAGGCTGATCTGAAGTCTTATTCTTAAAGCATTGTGCCTGATCTTAGGCAATATTTTCCTTTATCACAGATAAAGATCTTCCAGTATTGTCAAGAATGCCCTATGGGTCTTGCACTCTGCATTACATTGTTGATCAATAGATCCAACCATGTAATTTCTCCTTTTTTATAAATCAGTGTTGTTTAGAAAGAGCCACCTGATTCCACAGTTCTTATAATTATTTTTTCTTCTACATCTGTTGAGTGCCAAAGGCATTGTTCCAGCAGTACACCTCTTGCCAACTATTTATCAAAGGCAAGCATCTCGGCTTTGACAGAGATTGGGCTGTGCCAGGAATGAGCTCTACTCCATTGGACACCTGGGATGGAGACTTCGTTGCTGTTTATGATCCAATTTAAGAATCCAGTCTGGGGAAAGTCTAGGACCGCTGCACTTCTGGAACCAACTCTCTTAAGGCTGAGCTCCTTAGAAGCAGTGTAACCATCCAAAGATAGGGCTTCTTGTTCAAGTGATTTATTGGGGAAATGCTCTTCAGTGGAGATAAAGTGAGGGAAGCAGGATAGAGCAAGGAAGTAACTAAGCAGGACTATATTCTCTGCTGACCTCAGTCTGATCTAGCAAAACTTTGGAAAACAATTTGCACCAGAAACTAAGCCCCATCTCAAGGTGTGAGGCCAGCTCTTCGGACTATGGGCTGCCTTGTGTAATGAGGGCTTTATTTTCTTGGTTGGAAAATACTAGGAAGGACGTAGCACAAATGTAACAGATAATTGTGGAGTGGGTGGAAGAGAATTTTGACAAAACTAGATGAAATGACAACATGTTTCTATTGGTAAACATCAAGTAGAAAGTGAAAACATAAAGATTAGAAAGAGAGAACTGCTGTTGCTAAGTGGCTAGGTGGGGAGACGATCCAGTTTAATAACCACAGGATTCATCTACATAGAGTCATGGTGTTTCACCTGCAATAACAGCAGCATCTGACAGCAAAGGCCATGCCAGGTGTGCTTAGCTCCCAGAGGTGCGTCCCATGAGGACATGGGCAGGAGCATTGACCCTCAAGGTGTTTGTTAGAATGGGAGGAAGTCTTCCTGATAGACCCACTTTTGATCTGCATCTTCGATAGAACACAGAGGTGTTGTTTAGGGAAAAAAATCACAGAAGAGTTTATATCTTCATGGTTATTATTTTCCAAGGAATTGGTATTACTTTCTAAATGAAAGTTAGCCCCTCTGAAAAACAGTCCACAAATGTCTTCTAGAGATCAAGGGATGAAAAATAAATCAATATTTATTCAAGATTTACTCTGTGCCAGCATTGCAAATCAACCAGTATCTTTGGGTATCAAGTGCTGAATTTCCCGGAAATCACAGGAAACAGAAGACTTGTCCAAGACTTGTCTCTGAAGAACTTTCATCGAGCTACCTACTTGGGAACAAGAGTTCTTCACAAGTCTATTAATTCAAACATCACAATTCTTTCCTCCCAACACACTGTCACAAAGAGCATTTGCCCTGTGTCTGTCATGCTCATTGTATATTTCCCCACTTGTTCAGCTGCTTATCTCCTTTACTCTGGCTTCCAATGTCTGTCTTGGTGAATGCATGCCGGTGGACAGAGCCCCCCACCATGGGCATCACGTTCTACAATCTGAGACTTCATGACACCCTTCTTAGTCACCCATGGCATACACATCATCCAAACGGGGTTGAAAATGTGGTTGATGATAGTAATGGTGAGGTTGAGGGTCCTGCAGTCTGTGTTCAGTGCAATTGCAGCCAGCACATAGTTGACCTTTCTCATTCATCGGTTAGACGGATGGATGGAAGCAGAAAGCATGAATGAATGGCTAATGTAGAACTAGGTTCCTCCAATACTGTTATCCCTTATTTGCATATGCTCTTTTAAATATGGAAGAACCGAAGATCTTCAGTTCACCTCTCAGCAAAGTTGTCTTGTGTTTATTTAGAAGTAATTATGCTGCAAGTATTGAGTTCACCATGTCCTCTTAGGAGAGGTACAGTGAAATGGGGGGAAGAATGTGGGTTTAGAATTTCAAGACAGGTGTTAAAGCATAATCCAGTTATGATGAGGTTAAATTAAACTAAATTAAACTAGGTCCTGGGCTAGCCCACCATTAGCACCCCAAACACCAATAATACTTGTGTGCTACAGCTGCCCCCATCAACACCCCAACTACCTGCAGAAAACAGGGTGTACCCAGCACTTGCTAATGCAGTGCTTGCTAAGTGAGCATAAAGAACCAATAAGGCAAAGGAAATGTAGATATAAAGGCTAGATTCCTGCTGCTGACTTTTGCAGAGAGGCGTAACTTCTGCAGGGTCCTCCGTAACTTCTGACTTCTGTCCTTTCCTCCCTTTATTGGAAAGTACTTCTAATAAACATTGCTTGACTTCTAGCCTCTCAGTTGCTGTGGATTCTTTCACACCCTGGGCTGAGCTCGCCTGGACCCCTGCTCACTGCAGCAAGCTCTTCTAGCAGTGTTGTCTTGGACCAGTCCCTTAAACTCTCTGGTCTTCCTCCACATCTACAAAAAGGAGAATAATAAACTCTATTGTACAGGATTCTGGTAAGGATTACATGAGATGATGCATCGGGAAGTGTTTGTGTGCCAGAAGCAACACAGATTTGAGCTGCTCTTCTCTTTGAAGCAGACAGTATCAGTGATCCTCTATGGATTCGTGCAAGCTTAGCTTTTTGATTTGTTATCTTTTCATTTCTGCCTAGAAAACACAGAGATAACGTGAATGCTGCTAATCCACAGTAAAGTAAGCAGGGTAATGATTTGCCCTCCACTCTGTAGAACTGAACAGGAAGGGCTCGGGCAGTGCATGTTCTGCCCCTTACCACCCCAGGGCAGTGTGCCCTGGAGGCACTCCCCTCTGCAGGGGAGGGCACCGTGGGAGCAGACAGACCCTGCAGGTGAGCTCCCTGTGTACAAGTGAAACAGAAAATGAGATCCCAAGGCCAGGCCTGGACACCTACTCTCTAGATCATTGTGGACATTCACCAGCACAGTAACTTCCATGTGTCAACTTGACTGGGATGTGGTGAGCCCAGGCATTTGGTCACACATTAATCTGGGGGTGTCTATAAAGGTATTTCTGGATGAGATAAGCATATGAGTCAGTATGCTGGGTAAATTGGATTACCTCCCTAATGAGGGGGTCCTGGGGTTAATCAATGGAAGGCCTAACTAGAGTAAAAGGAAACACTACTTACTTACTTGATTGTTTTGAGCGAGCTTACTTGGTGGATCTTGAAACTGCTGTCTTTGAACTGGAACTATACCATCAGCTCTCTGGAAGCTGCTGTTGGCAAATTGCAGGACTTTTCAGCTTCTGTAGTGTGCGAGCCAATTCCCATGACAAATGATCTACACCTGCACCTACATGGCTCTAGCTCTAGCTCAAGAACTCTATCTCTATCTCTACTTCTATATCCTATTGATTATGTTTCTCCAGAGACGAATATACCAATCAAACGGCAAATCTCATATGGGCAAAAAGTTCTTAATAAAGATATCCACTTATAGAAACATGGAAGAATAGATGTTAAGGAAAACTCCATGATGTCACAGTTTTAGATTTACAGACAAGTTGTAAAGATAACACAGAGTTCCTATGTCCCACATGCCCAGTTTCTCCTGTTATTAGCATCTTAATTAGTATAGCCTATTCATTACAATTACCTGACATTGATACCTTATTATTAATTCAAGTCCACAATTCATTCTGACTTCCTTAAAGAACTTCTTGCTACTGGTCCAACCACTATGGAAAGCTTTGTGGAGATTCCTCAACCTGCTAAAAATGGAGCTACCATATGACCCAACAATTCCACTCCTAGGGATCTACCCAAAGGACACAAACACATTGATTCAAAAGAGCACCTGTGCCCCTATGTTTATGGCAGCACTATTTACAATAGGTAAAACCTGGAAACAACCCAAATGCCCAAAAATAGATGACTGGATCATGAAGATGTGATACATATTCACAATGGAATATTATTCAGCAATCAAAAAAAGATAAACTCATGCCATTCGCAGCAATGTGGATGGAACTAGAAGGAATTATGCTCAGTGAAATAAGCCAGAAGGGAAAAAAAATATCAGATGGTTTCACTTATAGCAGGAATATAGGGGAACCCAATAAGACATCAGTGTGAAAAAATAATAACAGTATAAAACATGACAAAGCAAAAACAGACAATTATAAATCGGAGACATCCTGCAGGGAAGGAGGTGGGAGAGGGATCAGAGGGAGGGAGGGAGCAGCATAGGGCATTGAAGTGATGGTGCACGGGTGCATTGGGGAAGGAAACTATGGGGACTACACCTGAGGGGTGGGGGGAAGCAAATATTGTTTAAAAATGAACAATGATGTAAAAAATATAAAAAATATATAAAAATAATAATAAAAAAGAGAACTTCTTGCTCTGTGCAAGGATATAAAATTCCTTGGGGGCTACCAAGGAGGCAATGCAGGGTATTCTTCTGAGTCCTTCAGTCAAGCTACCATAAACCTGTTAGGGCTTATATTTTCCCAGTCTTATAAATTTTACTGTTAAGTGCAAATTATTGTGCTAGCATGGGACATTTTGATTCATATTAGGATGTCCTTAGTACATGAGGAGTGGTGACAGTTTTTATTTAGTGATATTGCCTCTTGAAATCTCTGCTTCCCAAAATGCACCATTTATGTGAATATCAAAGAAGATAGTCCCAAAATGCACCATTTATGTGAATATCAAAGAAGATAGTGTTTTATTTCACGCAGGTAGTAAGTTTAGAGCAAGGATCTATCTCTACTACCTACCCATCTATCTGTCTATCCATCCATCCATCCATCCACCCATCCACCCATCCATCCAGTCATTTGCCTATTATCTACCTTAGAATTACAAAGTACAAGCAAAATGTTTGTTAAAGCTTCATAGTAACACATTTATTTAATTTGCGATACAGTACTAGTATTTTTCTGACACAAAGTCAGTCTGTCCTGGCTGATTGGTTAAAACTACATTAGTTTGCCTGTTTAGTTATATACTGGATGTTATCCACATATTGAATGAGTTTTAGCCTCATTTCTGAGGTCTAGGTGAAAATATTTTAAAAACATCTGATCAGCTAGAAAGCATTTTATCAGAAATATATCAGCAAAATTTGATGAAAAGAAATATTTCCTTTTCCTAACCCTCTCCAAGTATCATCTTGAACAAGGTGACTCTAACTGAAAAAACACAAGTATAACAAGTAGTGATTTGATAAATCTTTCTGTAAGAGATAATATGATAAAGACTCTTTGTTATATTTCCTAGAAACAGAAAAGAAATGACTACTTCAAAGGACTGACAAAGTTTGTACAAGTGAAGTAGCTTACACTTCCTTCAACCAAATCAAGAAAGGATCAGATCAAGCTGTCAGCTGATGGATGTTGGGTTACTAAGTGACTTGTTGCATAAAACTTAAAATTCAAAAACTTGAGCCATTTTTCCCTAATACCATTTCTCCCATATCCAGCTGGGGATATAAATTTCTATGTTTTGTAACTTTCTGGAAGGTCCAGAAAGGTGGCAGCAGCTCCAGGAACCTCTATTGGTTGAAGTCCGTTTTTCATTCTGCTCCAGGAAACTTGGGCTGGAAAATTCCTGGAGTCATAGGGACCCACCTTTCATTTGCTGGACCCTGAAACAGCCTGCTGCTTCATCGCCTTCTTTCCTCTCTCTCCCTTTCTGGCCCTTTTACTTCCACAGCTGAAACTCATTTGAGAGTCAGAATTGGTGGAAGAGGCTGCCAACCACGAATGGCTTTATAAATTAGCTTTATCACAAGGTTTTACCATAGTTATAACATGACATACATTATAGTTTTTACAGTTATGAGGCCTCTTGAAAAATTCTGAGGAAATATGTAGCTTTTAAAAAGTTCTAGCAGATACTTCTGCAAAAAAAAATTTGAGGAGAATTGCCCTGGGGAAATTCTTGCAACATTTGCTGTAGGGCTTCTATAGAAGAATATTTGTTATTTATCATAGCAAAATGCTAGGAATAATCAAAAGCCCATTGCAGTAGAGTTAAGAAACAAGGTATGATGCATTCATATGCTGAAATACCATCTATCAATGAAATTCGAGAAATCAGTTTATATTTACCATTATTTCTCAAAGTTGCAGAAAAGAACACTTTCCAGAATATATGATTCTTTTATCCAACGTTCCAAAGCAGGCAAATCTAAATATTATATTGTTTGAGGTTTGCCATGGGAAAAATCATAAAGAGACGTGAGAAAATGATTAATACAAAATTCAGGATAATGTTTTTATTTAATTCAAGATAATTTAATTTTTGGGGGGTGTTTTAGAAGTATGGCGTCTCCCAGTTGAGGGGTTGTTACCCCCACCAGAACAACCACAGTCCTCCACCATCGTGTCATTATGTCCCTCTTCCCCCAACTTTTTCCTACTCCCTTCCTGCCTCCTTGCCTTTCTCCAAACATCCCAAAGGCCTACATTTGCTGCCGGTGCACTTCGGGTACTGCGGTTGGAGGGAGAAGGCTCGACACACAGCAGCAAGTGAGAGGTGGGTCTCACAGCCATTGTGTACTGACCTGCCGCGGCCCCTGCCCCCTGGTGCCCTCGAGGAAGCACAAATCAACCAGCTCTGTGACATCACTGAAAAGAGCACGTTGGAAGGTCACCCTGCCAGCTGTTCCACATTATTAGTTGAGTTGGATGAACTCATTATACCTAATGAGAATGAATTTATGTCATTTTATTGACATAAATTTACCAGAAAAAAATGTAGATCAAAATAATAGAATAGTCCCTTTGCACACAGTTCTAGGATCCTTCGTGTTTCCATGATAAATTATTTTACTTAATTGGCACCTTCTGTCATTCTGGTGACATTTTGCCTACTGATCTTGTAACTCAAGCGTGGTGGTGGGAGCTTCACAGCAGAGGCGGAGGCAGACAGTGCAGAACGTGGCACTGCCTTTAAATCATTTACATGTAGTCTTAGAACATACGCACTCCCCCTGAGAACACTGGGGGCTCCCTGAGATACCAGTTCTGTGTTAAGTCAGAGAGGTAGAGGACGGAGGAAAACCAATTCCCTTCCTTGACAGAAATTTTGACAAGTGTGAGCCCTCCTGCTGGCAGAAGTGGTGAAGACATGCCTCCTGGTCTGGCCTTTGTCAGTCCAGCTTCTTAGCTCCATTTGCAAATGTGGAACCTGGAACTTAGCAACATTAAATTTTTCCAGGGTCAATTATGCTGTGAGATTAAATTTGAGAGAAAAATACATAATACTTAATTTAAGCTACACATTGAGCAAGGAGATTTTATACTTCTCAAATTAGCAAACTTTAAAAATAATAGCCATGTCCAAACGGTGACTTTAATTAAGCAAAGGTTACAGAACTCTCCTGCCAACCAGCTTCTGAATCCTTGACAATGCGCCCTCTTAGCCCTGCTGTGATTTAAGATTTGTGCGAGTCTAGCCAACTTTGGTTTTCTTTTGGCGGCCAGGAGCAGTGGTTTTCTATCTATGGTTTTCAACCAGTATTTGAACCTTTTCTTCCAATGGAGGGCAGAGATGCCTACTATGGAGACAGCTCCGGGAGCCTCTGAGACTCTTCATCCTGCCCCCTCCTGGCAGAGGGAGCTCCACATGTCCATATCAAAGGAGATTAGGCAGTTGGTCTGATTGTTCAGGGAGGCCAGGGACCTGGTTGTAAACTGTAATTAGTAACAGCATTTTGTTAGATATAGGTTATTTAGAATTTTATTCATTATAATTTTTTAAAAAGATTTATTTATTTATACAAGAACTGGGGTACAGTCAGAGGTGCGGGAGGGAGAGAGAATTCACCAGAGACAGAGCGGGGAGCAGAACAGGCAAAAGGACCGAAGACACTGCTGAGGGGAGCAGCGGGCGAGACAGGAGAGGTCTGCTGCGCCATGTGGGAATCTCCCTGGCCGGCCAGAATTTGAACCCACGCTGCAGAGGCTGCGGACAGCTCCACAGCACGGTGCTCAACCACTGCGCCACCGGGGAGGCCCTATTCATCATAATTTATTATTATAGATTATTACATCACATGTTTCAAATAATACATATATATCAGGTTATAGATGATTACTATTACAATTTTTATCAAATATTTTATTAGATAGGTTTTGCTGATACAGAGGTTTTATTGATATTGATCTAGGTTAGATACAGGATTCGATTAGAAGACAGGTTCTGGGCAGATCCTGGGGTAACTGGTGTAACTGGTGAGAAAGTGGGTGGATGAAAGGTCTCCTCCACCAAGGTACCCACTGCGCGCAGTCTCTGTCCCCAGGCCCCGCTGCAGAGCCCTCTAAGCCTAACAGGCAGTTTGAACAGTGCTGACCTTGAGTTAGGGCCTGGCTCTTCGTGTTTGACCTGGCAAGGCTCCGCTCTCTGGACACAGATCCTGCAGGCACAGAGGATTCAGATGCCCGCGTCCAGCCCCCTCGATTTTCTGAAGACTAATGAAATCAAGCCTATGACGCCTTCTGTGTTTCTTGGGCCACAGGGTGATGGAGGGAAGATGAGAAAGGATATTGTGAAATGATGGGACCTGGCTACACCGGGCATCATCTTGAATCCAGCCTGTCTCGTTTGAGCTATGGGTTCACTTATTTACAAAAGGGTCCTGAGCTCCCCCTATTTCCTTCTTGCAGCAGGAAAAACTGTAAAAGTGATGGACAGTTTTGTCTTTTTTTTAGAGGCTCTAATATCCTCTCCCTTCACGGAACCCAACAGAGACATCTGAGTGATGGGAGCAGGGAGGCAGTGGAGGTGCCGTCACGTGGCCACAGATAAGCCCCAGCCTTGCCGTGGGCTTAGGTGGTGATCCCGCCTCAGAAGAGGATCGGGGAGTCACTGCAGGAGAAAGCCTCTTTTAAATGCTCAGACTCCCTGGCGCTCAGGGCAGGATTGAAGGATTTGACTGTGAATACTTCTGGAATCCTCCCTTCCTTGTTCTTGATTAACTATTTGAGATGACAATGTGTATTTCAGGGGAAAGTGGCCCTTGTTCTGCTCTCACAGACAATCCTGAAAGAGGCACCATAGGTGGGTGGGAAAGCTCTCGCCCAGCCAGGCGTGCTGCCCTGGCTGGGCCTCCACGGTGGAGCAGACACGACTTGTTCCCCTGAGCCCGGCCCGCACTGCAGAATGGTGATCCTGAAAGTGGTTGCGGCTGTTCAAAACATCTAGGTTTTCTTTCTTTTCTTTCTTTTTTTTTTTGCTTTGGGGGAGGCCCTCTGCTAAGTGCGTTATATAGGTTATCGGTTTTTTTTTTTTTTTGCTTCATCAGTTCATCCACTTTGTTTCATTTTTAAAAACTTTATTCTATATATTTTTTTACATCATTTTTAATTTTTGCACAACGTATGCTTTTTCATCTTGGTTATATTCCCCATACAATTCCCACCCCCCTTATTTTGACCATAATCCTTCTTACCCGCACCTCTCCCCACTGTGTCTCTGGCTTATAGTTGTTTGTTGATTTTGATTCCTGCACCCCTATGTTTACAGCAGCACTGTTTACAATAGCCAAGCTATGGAAACAACCCAAATGCCCAAAAATAGATGACTGGATCAAGAAGATGTGGTACATATACACCATGGAATATTACTCAGCATTCAAAAAAGATAAACACATGCAATTTGCAGCAACATGGATGGCGCTGGAAGGGATCATGCTCAGCGAAATAAGCCAGAAAGAAAAAGAAAAATACTGGATGGTAGGTTTTCATTTTAACTAAGTTTTGAAGTGATTTGTTGCATATCAACAGATAATGGACAGGGTGGCAGGTAGATGGCACTCAACCAGGAGGAGCTGATGAATGCATGAATAAATGAGTGACACTGGTCTCCCCTCTCTGGAGACACAAACTCCCTGAGGGGACGTCACGCTGATTGGCAGGTGCTCCCTGACGGGTGTGAGGGAAATTCCTTCCTGCTTAAGAGCCCGGTTGTGGACAGAGAATGCACCAAGCACACTGGGCTTCAGGGAGCTGGATGGAGGCAGCACCTGGCTGGCTGGGAGCTCTGCAGAAGGAAATCCTCGGGGGAGACTTCTGGAAGAAGCATGTTCCCTTTGCTGCCTGGAGCAGCAGAGAGGGCCTGCCACCATATAGTGTGCAAAGACGCATAGCTGGGCAGGCTTAGCTGTGGGACTGCTTTTATTCTTGGACTTAACTGGCACAGCTAAGAGTTTACCAGAGGGTGGATGACTGATGGAGGCGATGTTGGGGAGATGAGTTTGGACTTGGTTTAGGCAACCTTTTCCTCCAGAGGAGCAGACACTTGCTCTAAGGATTCCGGCAGCCACTGAAGGATTTAAACAGAAGCTTAACATGCTCTACTTGTAAGCTCAGCCTCTAGGCTTTGAGACTTAGGAACCAGCCCAGCTTTCTAGGTCTCCGACTCTGATTCTTGCACATAACAGGGTCTGCTGTTCGCCGCTGCTGCTGTGCAAACAGGGCACTCTGTGATGCCACCCCACATCCTGGTCCGTCCCTACCTCACCAGGCATAGAGATCTTCAAGAGGTTAGCGTTCAGTTTACAGCAACTGCTAATTCATGAGCTTGTTCTTCAGGCATTGAGATGGCCAGCAGACTCCTCGCATGGCATTTTTGCCCGGGCACTAGGACACAAACGGCTGGTGCTTGGAGTCTCTACAAATCCCTGTGGCAGATAATGAAGAAACAGTCTCAAGACAACCATGTGGCTTCAGAAATAACTTGGAAACATTTTTGAGTTAGCAAGTTGTGATTTGCTGCAGTAAGTTTCTGAGGTCCCCAGACAAAATATTGGGGGACTTCTGCGCGTGGCAAGATGCTGTTCTGGAATGCATTAGACTCGGGAAGCCGGAGAGAGGCTGGCTGTCCCTCTGTTGCCCGGGATTTACAACGTGCTTAATCAGGAAGAAGCATCTGCAAGATTTCTTCCAATTTCAAATGAAGACAAAATTTATGTGCAGTGAGGTGAACTGGTCATCTCCTTCTAGAAAAGGCCATTTCATTGCCAGCCTTCATTTAGAGTTAGGAATGATTTATCCCCGAGGTTCCGTGTCACCGAGTAGGTCCTGAACTGAAGTGTCTGTGACATGTTTATTAGGCTGGCTGTGGCGGGAGCCTGCCGCCAGCCCAGCCTCCTCACCACAGCTGCAGGAGAAGCGCGAGCAAGCCAGTCCCGAGCCAAGAGCTGCACCCAGCCGTCCCAGGAGGTCTCCCCCTTGTTCCCAGTAAAACATTTTGAGACTTGCTTTCCCCAGCGGGGCCGTGTAGATTTCCCCCGCACGTTCTGCCTCTAACCTTTGTTTCTTTCAACTGAAGCACAAAAGGCTCTCACTTTTCCCCGTCTCTCGCCTTCCCTCTTCCAGCTCAGCTCTTATTAGGACAATTGAAACTGTCTCCAGCCTCCGTGTGTTCCTTGTAAAATTAACTTCACGAAATCTTCCTGCCCAACGAGGTGCCATCTTGGTCCGGAGCAGGTCACTGCTCTGCACTCAGGAGGCCTGGGGGCTCTGCGCTTGCTGTGCCCTGCAGGGTCGCCGACTGGAGGGAGGATGTGCGACCAGCACGGCCCAGGGGCCCATGGGTGGTGGGGTTAGCACCCACCAGCAGGGCTGGCTGCACCACGGCCAGGAGAGGCCGGCTGAGCAGGGCAGGTCAGCAGGAGTGGCCGCCCCGCAGGACAGGGAAGCAATGCGTGGGGGGTGTTTTAAGGCACTGAGTTCCAGGGTGGATTTTTGTTAGGGTGGGTCAGTCCATGCCTCTGGGCAGCCTGTGGAGACAGGCGTGCAGGTGCATCACGGGTCAGGCGGAGGGGAGGCCAACCTCGCCCATCTCAAGGAGACACCCCATACTCCAGACCGCATGGTTTTCCTTTCATTTCTTTTTTTTTTTTATTTTTTCAAATGGTTTGTGCTTTTTTTTTTTTTTAAAGATTTATATATTTATGCATACAAGAGCTGGGCTGAGGTACAGGCCAGAGATGTGGGGGGGAGGTGAGAGGATTCACCAGAGACAGAGTGGGGAGCAGAACAGGCAGACTGACTGAAATACACTGCTGAGGGGAGCAGCAGGTGAGACAGGAGAGGTCTGCTGCACCATGTGTGTAGCTCCCTGGCCGGCCGGGGATCGAACTCGTGCTGCAGAGGCTGCAGATTGCTTCATAGTGTGGTGCTTAACCAGGGAGGCCCAGGTTTGTGCTTTCATTACAATCAGCATTCCTTTTAAATGTTAAAGGAAAGAAAAGAATTTTTTTTTTTTAATAGAGGCATGTTTTATTTATTTGTTTGTTTGTTTGTCTGCCCTGTCCATACATGCACTGGGTACAGTCAGAAGCGCGGGAGGGTGAGAGAATTCACCAGAGCCAGAGCTGGGAGCAGAACAGGCAGAAGGACCGAAGGACACTGCTGAGGGGAGCAGCGGGCGGCAAGGGAGGTCTGCGCGCCATGTGGGACCCTCCTCCGGTGGCCGGGGAGCAGCCGGGGATCGAACCGGCGCTGCAGAGGCTGCGGGCAGCTTCACAACCCAGCGCTCAACCGCTGCGCCACCGGGGAGGCCCTGGAAAGAAAAGAATTTTAAAAAGACGCTATGGCTCTTGTAGATTGAACTCCCTTTTTTTGAAATTTAATTTTATTACTTTTTTTTTATTGGGATAGTGTTGGTTTACAACCTTGTTTGTATCTTGGAAATACAGCCACTCCCCTGGTAATTTACAGCCACTCCCCTGGTGATGCTCCCACCATCCAAGCACCCAGAGTCCATGTGCTCCCTTCCTACTTTGTGTGCCTCGCTCCCCTACATGCCTTAGTTCTGTAGTCAGCTTTTGAATTTGGCTTTATCTAACTCTGTCTGGTTTCTCTCTATTCCCTTTTGGGATGTGTTCTGAGCCCCTCCACCATCTCACCATTGTAACAGCAGATCACCCATCTCATTGGTACCTCATTATCATCTAGTGTGGATCGTCTAATGGCGCAAGGTGAAGGGAAAGTGTGGAAAAGAGAATCCTCTGCTACAAATGTCTTCTTTGGTCAAATGGAAATAATTGTACTTTCTGCACACAATATTAAAAAGAATTAAATTAGGCAATATGTGTCTTGTCCCTAGTAAGCATATGAGCTGTAGCATCAATATTACTGCTGTTTTTACAAAGTTTAGTCAGCTCTGTACAGAGATTCTTCCTCCAATGCCATTCTTTTTTTTTAATTGTATTATTTTTATGGAGGTAACATCGGTTTACAAAACTGTGTATGATTCTGGGGTACAGATTCACACCTCTTCAGCTCTAAGTTACTACATCACACCCTCCCCCAAAGCAGCCATCATTCTTCACCATGGTCCACTGGGGTCCTCTGTCCACTTGGCTCCCCACCCCCACCATTCCCCCTCTGGTTGCCTCAATTCTACAGTCAGATTTATAGGGTGATTTTGAGTTAGTTTTGTCTGTTCCTCTGTTTTGTTTCTTTATATACCACATTTGAGTGAAATCATCTGGTATTTGACTTTCTTCTGACTTAGTTTTGTAACATCATGCCCCCAGCTCCATCCATGTTGTCGACAATGACAAGATTTCATTTAATATTTTGGTAGTTGACTAGTATTCCATTATTTATATATATATATATATATATATATTTACACACACCTGTTTTTTTTTTTTTAATCCACTCCTCTGTTCTCTGGCACTTATGTTGTTTCCATACTTTGTCTGCTGAATTTCCTTACCATAGAGTTAGGTGTCAATCTTGACTTTGTCTCAGGATTTTTCCTATTTTTCTCCTATTTCACCAAAAGAATGGCCCCATTGCATAATAGAACATCATTACATTGAAAAGGAATTACAGAAAAAAGGATTTTTTTAATTGTCTACATACGATCCAGCCTATCAATGGTCAAGCCTAACACCTCCATTTTGTTCTGTGATATTGTAAAGCTATAAAATTATTTGGTCAGCAAAGAAACAATAAACAAAGAAAAATCAGTTGAGCGCTATCCCAGGTGGGAAGGCGGCCCCCTGTCAGATGGGACTAGTCCCTTCTACTCCCTCTACGAGACCATACATGGCCTCAGAACAGCATTCTCCCTGCCTTTTACTCCATCCAGGACGTGAGAACATTGGCGATCGTAAATGACTGCTGATTGACTGTGTGATGGATCCCTTAAAAAGTGTAGAAACACCCCTCCAGCCACAGTGGGTGGGAATTTTGCCACTATTGCCTGCTTTGTCCTCTCCCCCTCATTTTTCCTTGATTACTGCAGGGAAGTTTCCTCCACCCCAGCCCCAGGGAGTCTATTTCATTTCCTAATTACTTTCCCTGCTGAGAACATCCTTGTCTTGCTGTATCTCACCCAAATTTCCCCTTCTATAGCTCCAGGCCATTGCTCCTTAGTCTAAATCCTCTGAAAGGAAGAATAATTCCCTTGATTAATTTATATTGTAATCTCAGAGCTGTTTGTACATCACAATTTTGCTTGCTCTGAAGTCTCTTCTTTCACTAGATTAGAGGAATAAGATTTTCTCTCTCCATTTCTTCACTGGACCTACATTTTTGGTTTATCATCCTCTAAGGTCTCACCAGGTACTGTAGTTAGATAATTTTCTTCCTGGGTTGATGTATAATAATCACTCTCATTTATTGAATGGGCACTTGATGGGTTAGGCAGTGAGCTAAGCATTTTGCACACATTATTTGCATTAACTGAATAAGAGGTGTGTGCTGCTATTAACCTAATTTAATCCTGGAAGAACGGAAGCCCCGGGAGGCCAAGGGGTACCCATGTGCTCACACAGCTGGCTGGTGGCACAGAGCCTGTGACTTGTTTTTTCACTCTTACGTGTGAGCTCTTTGTGTTTCTTCTCTGCTCTCTGCAAATAGGCCCCCTGCACACGGCCTTCTCAGTGACCCTCATCAGGGTCTCTAAATTGTTACCAGATTCTGGGGGCTTGAGTTCTCAGAGAAATAGTAGAGGCGCTAATCCCGCAGGTACAGAGCAAGAACTGATTAAAGCTCATGCATCAGGGCGTCAGCTTCAGGGACAGGGCCTGCGGGCTGCTCTCTGAGCAAGGCGGAGACTCTATTTCAACAGCTGAACCCAGCAGAACTAGAGGGTGGAGGGGCCTTTCTTTCTTTGCTCTTCTTTCCGTGAGGTCATTCCATCTTTAGAACTCCTGTCTCCTCGGGTCTGTGACCTCTTTATGATGGATTCCATAGCATTAGCCTAGAGGGGTTTTTAGCTTAAAGGTTTCTTAAGCTGTGTTTCATCTAAAGTATATATTGGAGAGGGGTCCTTAGATACAGGGACAGTAACTGGCAGGGTGTGGGGAGGTGACCTGACCTCGCATCTCCCGTGGAGAACACTCTACTCTCTCCTTCATAATCACTTGCTCAGTCTGGGCCTAAGCTGATGTCCAGTGTCCTGGAGTTTCCTGAGGCTCATGGCACCTACCCGTGCCTAACACAAAATGATGCCCTAAGTCCAAGCTGCCAGATTCCAGGTCTTCAACAAAAAGGCACCTGACTTTTTATTTTTTTTTATATAATTTTCTTTGTTTTCTAAAAGGTGGGAAGCAAAATAACATTCTATAATAACTCTGAGCACGATGAAGCTTGGTAGACCAAACCAAAGACCTGGGTAGGGGAGGCGCGTCACTGCCAGGTGAGGATCCCACACAGGGGACTGGCTGCCTGCCAGGGGAATCATCAGACTGGGGAAGTGTAGGACCTGAGTCCTGAGGTTCTGGGCGGCTAACAAGCTCCCAGGTGACCAACATGAGCACATTTACAGTAGCGAGGGAGCTAGATGGTCTCTGGAGAGTTTCCCTTCCTCTGGCCCAGCAGGTGATGATGCTGGAATTTTTAAACCTCATTAGGCCACCTCCATGGAGCTCACTTCAAAGCGTGTACTTTGCCCACTTCAGCCTGCATCCCTCTTGCCTCTGTGCCTCTGTTGCACCTCGCCTCTCTCCCATTAAAGCCCAGAATCCCCTTTGTCATTAAAGCAATAGTGTTTTTTTTTTTTTTTCAGTGATTTTGGGTACTTGGCATTTCTGGGGGTTACAAAGGACACACCTGCTTATAAAGCATCCCAGATTTTTTTTTAGGATGGACTTGTCATCAGATGCCAGGAGCCCCTGAGAAAAGCTGAGATCACTGTATAGAAATCTGAATAAGAACTATAAATACAAACCGAGAAAGAAATGAGAATCACCATTTCAGACAAGGCTTTGGCCTCTCCCGATAAACCCACATCATGTGGGTTGTTTGGGTGCTTGGGGCGGAAATTTGTTCATTCGGTCATTTAATAGACACTTACTTTTTGTCAATGATGTGCCAGGCAATATTCTAGGTGCCGGGATATTACGGTGAGCAAGACAGAATTATCTGCTCTAATGGAGCTCTATTCCAGGGAGAGAAAACAGATGAGAAACCAGAAAACAAACAAACAAAAAAGGAATATGATGTCAGGCAGTAATAAGTGCTGTGAAGGGAATATTTTATCCGGGGTAGAGGACTGAGCTTGCTGGGAGAGGAGTGAGAGCAATTTTAGACAGAGTGGGTCAGAACAGGTGTCCCTGGAGAGAGGTATTTGAATAAAGCCATGGAAAATCTAACGGAATGAGTCGGGCCACATTCTGGGTGAACAGCATTCCTGAAGGGGGAGCAGCTGGTGCTGAGGTCCTAGTTTGTGGCTCGCCTGGGAGTCTCCAGGAAGCAGCAGAAGCCCAGTGTGGCTGGAGTGAAGTCAGCAAGGGTAGAAGCAGCAGGACCTGGAGCTGATGAGGGAGGAAGAGGCTGCTGGAGCCTGGGGGCTTAGGAAGTTGGTGATCACAGGACAGTTTTGAGCAGGGCACTGATCCTCTTTGATTCGTGCTCTTTTTGAGATGATGAAGTACTAAGAATCTGTCAGTCCGCCCACATTTCTATAAGGTTTCCTTGGAACACAGCCACATCCATTCATCCCCGTCCACCCCTGGCTGCTTTTGAGCTGCAGAGCTAGACTGAGTAGTTGTATGGGCCGCGAAGTCCTCACCTCTTGCCAGCCCCGCTTCCCACGGTGGCACCAGAGGGCCTGCCTGGAATGCAGGTTGGACTAAGGCCGGGCTGCCCTACGTGCATTCGAAGCTCTCCCCACCACAGGGGAGTCCCAGCTCCTTTTCACGGTATTCAAATTCCCCATGACCCTGTTAGCGTGCAACTGTGGGGTACTCGGGGATGCCAAACTATTAAGGGGTGCACGCTTGAAAGGAATCTGGCCACCTGTGTGTACAAAGGCAAAGGAATATTACGGTGATTCTAAGTGTGATAGCTCTTTAGTAGAATCAGTGTGCAAAGAGTGAGCAGAGAAGAAGGCTATTCCCAAGAATAGTTTCTCCCCCAAATACCCCAAATCACCCATCTCCTTGTGAGCAAACACCCAGCAAAACAGGGCTGGCCCGAAGCAGGGCCGCTGAGACTCAAAAGCCTGCCACAAGTCTAAGGCCCCTTCTGGTGGAAAAGTCGGGACAGTCAGGACAAAAGGAGCAAATCAAAGTACAAATCAAGATACTGGCTGCCATGGTCTCTTCCACGTGTCGGTCACCCACATGTTTCTTTCAGGTGTCTTTCAGGTGTCTTACCCACCTTGAGTCTCCTTCCAAGTTCCCCAAGTCCCTGGGAACAAGTAAAGCCAGAGGAGCAAGAGGTCCCAGAATTCACCTACCTTCTGTGTCTTGGCGTTTCACCTGGCCACTCGGCTCCACCCTGCTCCTGGTCCCAGGTGGCTGCTTGTAAGTGGGGGCAGGGAACACGACACCGTGCTTAGCACTGTGGCCCCAGCCTCACCATCTGTGTTCTGCCTTATAATTCATGGCCTGGAAATGTTGAGCCCCTGCTACTTCCTTTGGGGGCTTGGTGTGGCTCTTCCCTCTCTCTGAAATGCCCTCTTTCCCTCGCTTCTACCCTCATCAGATTGGCTCCTTCTCATCCTTTAAAGTTCTACTGGGGATCTCTTCCCAAGAAGCACCCTCTGACTTGCTCGCACAACCCCTGCTCCCGTGGGGATCTGCTGGTACCCCCACTTCAGCCTTCCTTCCACACTCTCTGTGTATAGTCCCATTGCTGCTAAGTTTCCATTCATTTGTCTACAAGGAGACCAGTTCAAACTGGCTTACATGGTGAGGAAATACCAAGACCTGTGTCACTGGGGAGGTGGAGGCTGATCTGGCCCATTGGCGGCTTCTGCTGAGTTTTTCTGATTCTTTTTTGCCTGCTGTCTTCTTGCCTCTGGCTTCTTCAAGTTGGACACATGGCCACTAGAATGGCCCCTTTGCCTCCAGTGACCCTAAAGAGACAGCAGATCCCTTCTCATCTCAGTGACCTCTCTGAGGCCCTGTGCCTACTTCTGCATCCATCCACCAGCTGGGAAGGCCATGTGCTGCGTGTTCAGGCCCGGGCTACCGCTCAAACCCCAGTGAGGCCCAGTCTCCTAGGGCCCATGGATGGCAGCTGGCAGGTGATTGAACAAAGCAGCTCTGTTAAGGAGGAAGAGGCAGCAGAGGCCGTGTCAGCCATCAGCGGTGCTGCGCACTGTGCTTGAGCTGCCCGCAGATGGCCCATTCACCTTGACGACCACCGAGGGGCTGACTCATCTTCATGCCCCAGCACTGGGCACAGCACCTGAATTTAGTAGGAATTGAATGAATGAGCTATAATGGCATTAAGATATAGTTTAGGTGAAGACCACCTGCAGGGAAAAGCCACACGCTGACCAAATGCAGAAAATCACACGCCTTGATTTCTGACCTACGTAGCCCATCTTGCCTCCTGTGATGGGAATGCCAGAGCAATGAGTAAAATGAGTCGGTACCTAGTGGACAAAGGTCCAAAGGACAAAGTGCCACTGAAAATCAGGGACAGCTGGTGAGAAATACTGGGACCGGCTCTGCTCTGCCTTCCTGGGGTGCTGTTGGAGGCACACCCCAAAGGCTAGAATTCACTGAGTTTGGATTACATCCAAATGTTCTGAAGCTGTCAAATGAGCCCTAGGAATTTTAATCACTGTACTTGAAGTTCCTCGGGGACAAAAGCGTTTAGACTTAATTAATGTGGCTTTGGGCACGCTGCACCTCGCCAGGCTGAGGGCTGGAGGGGACCTCTGCTGACTCCCAGTCACCCCTTCCGGGGCCTGCGAGGTGCGGTTACCAGGGATGTGAACCCGAGCCACAGGAAGAGCTGCAATCCAGGCCTCGGGACAGAAGGACAAATCAGGCTCCTCGGGAACCGAAGGGAGGACCTGAGCTCCTCTGAGAGTTGCTCCTTCTCCCTCCTGCTGCGCCTTCTCCCTGCTTCCGGGCTTTATTCTCTCCCTTTGCTACACGGGCCTCTCAGCCTGGTTTCCAGAGAGGCAAAAGCTCTCCGGATGGATTCTGTTGGCCCAAACTTGGGTGTTACCCACATGATCTGGACTCGTGAGTGACCGTGGCTGGGGTGTAATTACTAGGGCAGCTCACACTGGGGATCTACCCTCTGATCTAACACTGCATCGGGCCTGCCCTGTGGCGTGGTGTGTCGGAGACAGGAGCGGGACGCTGGAGCCGCTTTGTAGCTGCACCATCTGGGACAAGTTTTCTAACTCTTTGTGTCTAATCTCTTACCTGAAAACGACAATAATAATAATGTTTTATCATATTATAACATACGCATGTGATGTAATAACATGCATATATACAAATACACATATATGTGTAAGGACTAAACACTGTGTACATGTCTGTAATATTTATTTGTTCTCCCAATGCCACAATACCAATAATATTATTATTGGAATAATGGGATTCACTAAGGATGAAAATGAGGATAATAGTGTGGGTATCACGGGGAATGTATGAATAAATGAAATGAAATGAATAGAATAAATGAAATGAAAAAAAAGATGTAATACATGTGAGCGCTTCCCATATACATATGTACATGTGTCTCTGGGTGTTTATATGTAAATAACGTTCATTGTTCTCACAATGTCACCCCAATGTCCCCCATTATCATCCCCACTGCTTAGGCCAGCGCCTGACACACAATAAGTCATTCTAAGCGTGATAGCTAATTAGCTCTGACTGGGGCGGGCTGGGAGGAGTGACTCTGCAGAAGAAGTGGGGCTGGGGTCCCTGCTTGACCTGGCCACTCTCTCCCTGTCACAGAGCTGAACCCGTGGGTGCGGAGAGTGCCTCCGTGTTGTGTGCTCTGCTACCTGATCCTGGGTCCCGCTGATATTGGCCTTATATGAATCCAGGAGGACTCAATTCTGGGTCCTCTGAAGCACTGAACTTGGGCATTCTCAATCCTGATGAAGGTGCAGCCTGTGAGGTGGGGGCTGCACCAGCATTCCCGGCAGGCATCGTCTCTGTTCTTCATTGTTGTTGTGCTTGGCTCAAAAATGTAACCCTGGTTAAAAAGAAGCTCTTCAGGGGCCGGCTGCCGGCCGCCTTTGCTCAGCGTTTGTCTCCTCCCGGGCACACCTGGACGGCTGCCCGGAAGCCGTCTCGGAGTTCTGAAGCTCCTGCCCCTCCACACTCAAAACCCATGGAGGTGGGTGGCCTGTTGCCAGTTCGAGTCCGTCGTGCGCTGGGAACCATCTACCTGGCCGCCCTCCCTCCCCGTCCAGCCGCCGACCATGCCTGCGGGCGTGCCCTGGCCCACCTACCTGAAAACGGTCGCCGCCAGCCTCCTGGCCATGTGCGCCGGGGCCCAAGTGGTGCACAGGTACTACCAGCCCCACCTGACAATACCTGAAATTCCACCAAAGCCTGGAGAACTCAAAACGGAGCTTTTGGGACTGAAAGAAAGACAACATGAACCTCAAATTTCCCAGCAGTAGAAAACTCAAAATACTGCTCTGGCAAGAATTTTGAATAGTATTATAAGTCTTTAATATTTAGGTATTTTAAAATAGAGTTAAACTGCTTGTCTGTAAGCACCATTGCAAGAGCAGGTGCTCGGTAGATGTTAATGGAGCTCTAATTAAGGTTTGACCAGCGTTTCTTGAAAACTGCCACAGCTCATGTTTTCAACTTCTTGAATGTGGTTTGTAGATACTTAATCTTGACTATCTTATGAGATAAGAGTATTTGAGATATTTCCTGCCTTATAATTCTGTTTTTTTTTCCTCTGAATAAGCTTGACTATAAGGGAAATGGAAAGTATAAGTGATAAGTGATGTTGACAAGGAATACTTATTGTATGAAGCTAATATTTCTCTAAATATTGGAAAGTATTTGTACTAAGCAGAATAAAATTGAAATATTTAAAAAAAAAAAAGAAGCTCTTCATTCTCCAGAATAATGCATTCATTCATGATGTGAAAGACCCTCCGGCTTCCTGACCCTGGCCTGGAGGGTCAAGGTTACAGCCCCCATAAACTATCTTGCTTTGTGTGGTTTGCTAGACGTGGGGGCCACTATACCTGGCTTAGCTGGTTAGTCCTAAGTCATAGTCACTCCTTACACACACCATGGACAGAATTGTTGCAGAAGGTGAACCAAGACACACAAATACAACAGGATGCCCTTGGCTCATAGAGGCATCTAGCAAATCCCGCTTCAGACTCTCAGTCCTTCTTATAGCTGTGATTCCTCCCTTCTCATAGCATTTAGATTTAAGTAGGCATTTAGGTATTTTCCTGGGGAACACCTAACTTTCCCTTTAAGCTGCAGGCTCATGCGGGCGGCCATGAGTCAGTACTTTAACCCCAGTGTCCAACACATAGTAGGTGCTCGTGACTGGATGAGTTTTCCCATGTGACATCTGATCATGTCACAATCTTCCCAGCTTCCAGATGAGACGGACATCTTAATTTCTGCTTCCTGTGTCTCTCTTCTCCCTCCCCTAACTCTGTGGAGGATCACCTTCAGATTCCTTTGGGATTTTCTCTCCCAAGCTGGACCACTAGGGCCCCTCTCTGTTTCATGTCTGTGCCATCACATTGTTGGGGTCTATAGTCTCCCTGGAGGAGGGAAAACGAGCTGGCAGCGTAAACTGAACTTTCTCCTCCACGGTCTATGGCTTGTTTATTTTTCATAATAATAATTGGCAGGGCAAAATATTTTAATTTTCCTCTATCTACATAATTAATATGTCCACATTAGAAATCCATTCTCCTTGATAATTGCCATCGGTGCTATGGCTCATAAACCGAACACTAGTCTTGCTAACGAACTGAATGAGACATAATTTCTTGTTGTTCGAAGAGACGATCAACTCTAATCAGCAGCAAATTCAATCAAAACTTACTGACATCAATTGAAATCATATTAGAGTTTGTAAAAATAGGATAATTATGCTCATCTTGTGAGTTGCAGGTATTGTAACAACTCGAAAATGTGAGCCTATTTGAATAAACGCTTATGTCTGCGGGCTCTGTGTGAGCAGATGCAGAGACGTATAATCTGCATAAATAAATTAGGGCTCTTTTTTTTCCCTCCATAGCTCTTTAGTTTTGTGGGATTCAATTAATTCAACTTCTTTCTTTTTAAAATGAGCTCAGAATAACAGGTTAAGCAGGTGCTGGTGGCGTGGCTGCAGACAGGTGTGGTGCTGTCGCTGTTAGTTCTTTATCCTCCCTCATCCCTTGTGGTAGAGGTTAAAGCCCGGTAATGTGATGCCTCCATTTCTCTCCTTTTTCCTTAGGATTCCTTTTGACATTTGAGGCCTTTTATGGCTCCATATATGTTTTAATATTTTTAAATTTTGTTGATGAATACTTAAGGTATTTTGATAGGGATTGCATTGAATTGACTTATAGCTTTTGGCAAAATAGCCATTTTCACTGTGTTGATTGTCTCCATCCGTGAGCATGGAATGTCTTTTTATCTCTTTATTCATGATCCAAATCCTTTAATAGCTCCTTGTGGTTTTCATTGTATAAGTCCTTCACCAACATGGTTAAGTTAATTAATTCCTAGGTATCTGATTCTTCTTTTTTTTTTTTAAGATTTATTTATTTATTTATCTATTTATTTATACAAGCACTGAGTACAGTCAGAAGTGCGGGAGGGTGAGAGCATTCACCAGAGCCAGAGAGGGAAACAGGCAGACCGACGAAGTACACTGCTGAGGGGAGCAGTGGGCGGCAAGAGAGGTCTGCGCGCCATGTGGGACCCTCGACCGGAAGCCGGGACTCGAACCAGCGCTGCAGCGCTGCAGAGGCTTCAGGCAGCTTCGCAGCCCAGCGCTCAACCGCTGCGCCACCGGGGAGGCCCTGATTCTTCTTGAAGTGATTGTGAATGGAATTCTTAACTTTCTTTTCTTCTTGTTCACTGTATATAAAAATGCAACAGGTTTTCGGTTGTTGAATTTGTAACCTGCCACTTTGCCTCACCCCATACTATTCTTGAAAGATAAAGGTAATAGTGGGGAGGGGGCTGCAGCTAGTCTAGATGGGTTCAAATCCCAGCTCTGCTCTCATAGGGACGTCTTGGCCATGCATCAGGGCATGCAGGCTCTCCACTCCAAACCCTTTGAATTCCTTCCACCTCTTGAGGCTGAGCAGCACAGGAGTGTAAAGACTCAGCTCACTTGTCTTGAGTTGACTCTGCCTTTTTGTTTGCCTCTTTCATCACTTGACAGTCCTAGGGCCACGCAGATTCTACAGCAAGCTTCTAATGTCTGGTCTGCCCCAGGAACCGGACACACCCACCAGAGCAGTTCACAGTTGTTTGGAAGTCCTGGTCAAGGAGCACTTAGGGAAGGTCCCCCACTCTAGCCTGCGGGCCATCAGTGGTGGAATAAGTTTAATTGAGCAGCTTACTTTCTTCCTCTGCTCCCTACTGCACTCTGCTTGCACTGCAAGAGGGGACATTGTATTTCTGAATGACTGGTGTTCTCTCAATTCAGAAAATAAAAGATGAATTTTATTTGGCAAATCATTTGAGCCTGAGTTTAATGGAATTTTGTGTTGCATGTGGTGAGGAGTCCGCCAGAAGCTTCTTGACAATCTGGGACCAAGAGAAGAGGCCAAATCTTTGAGACTAAGAGATAAAGAGGCTACAAGCAGAAACCCAGTGGGAAAACGTGCAAACGCCCTAATTCTTCCCTTCCCTACTTTTGGGGATGCGTTCTTGTTGCCTGCTGAATTGCTGGGATTTTGTGTTACAGAGACAGAGAAATGGCTAGAAAGAAGACACCTGGGGCGGGAAAATAAAGTGTTACAACAGAGAACTGGTGCTGGTGGTTTCAGACACAGAGATCATTCAGGGGTGGTGAGACTAACAGGAGAAAAAGAAATGGAAAATTCTTTTGAGAAGCATGAAAATAGACTGTGAATCTGATTATCTTTAGAGTTCTTCAGTGCATGTTGGAATGAGACCGTGTTGCTTTTCGCAGCTGAAATGTGTTTATGTGTGATGCTGGGACTAGGCTGGATTGCCTGGGATCAGGAAGGGGTGTCAGGTTCTAGAAATAATGGCTAATAGGAGCGAATGAGGAGGCTGGTACATTGCACTGAGGAGCAGGGTAGAGTAAGAAGCATGAGTGACAGAGAAACTGAGAGGCGGAGCGAGCAGTGTGCCCGCCGGCTTCTATGCTGGACTGTCTCTCGGTGTTTTGCCGAGACTGGATGCCAGCCAGACAGGTCAGACCTCTCACTTGACTGGAATGAATATAATATTTTTCTGGGGCAGCCGTCCCCCAGGGAAGCCAGGGCTGTATAAGCCATGATGGGTTTGGAATTGTGAGAGTTGCCTGGGGTGGCTTTTGGAAGTCAGGGATGGGGGAGCTCAGGATCCCTGTGCTCAGCGTTGAGGGTGGAATTCAAAACTTGAAATGCGGGAAGCAGAGTGAGAAGGGAGAAAAAGAAGAGAGAGCATGGGCCCTCAGAGGTGGGAGAGGAAGCCGTGAAAATTCCACGCCGCTGCATGGCGGAAGGATATTTTACAAACAGTTGTTCTAATATTCTGG
Source organism: Talpa europaea (assembly GCF_964194135.1). Classification (NCBI taxonomy): domain Eukaryota; kingdom Metazoa; phylum Chordata; class Mammalia; order Eulipotyphla; family Talpidae; genus Talpa; species Talpa europaea. The sequence continues at coordinate 136,977,359 of NC_140071.1, read as the reverse complement.
AAATTGTTTGTTTTTCCATGCTATGAACCCATTCTCCATCTCCCCCTGGCTCCCCTCCAAACGGTCAATAGAACGTGCAAGGCACGCACACTCACAGACATCTTGTGGGGGCTGTGTTGTTGCTGTCATTACTCTTGTTGAAATTGAGGAAGGGCTTGAATTTCACCTCCGGATTAAGACGTGGAGCCGGCAGCAACAGGACTTCAGAGGCAGAGAAAACCACGAGAATGTAATTGTTCCCCATTTTTAGAAAACAAAAGACATTGGTAGAAAGCTTTGGGGTTTTTATGGGTCATAAAATAAAGGTTCCAATCTTATCAAGATGTCACGAGTCTTGAAGGGAAGGTATCAGCAGACATTTCTGGTTATTGGATAATTATTTCTTCCTTTTCATTTTTACTTCTTTCTTCTACCTATCCCCTTCCCTCCTCTCTGTCTCCCTTAGTCCCCTCTGTCTCCCTCTCTCCCCCTTTTCTTCCTCTCTCCACTGTGAACTCTCTCTCATATACACATACACATGCCCCCACTGTGCACTCTCTCTCTCTCATGCACACACATACACCACACACACACACACACAACCCTTAAGCCTGAATACAGGAATCTACATGTGATGCTCTAGGTTGGTTGAGAAAGATTCACAAAAACCTTTTCCAGGAATTTGCACACCAAGAGGATGATGGAAGCTGTGGGTAGGGGGTGCGCTCTTTACTTACTACTTTCAGGAGTCAAATCATCCTGATTTTCTATTGTCTGCATAGTTTTGGATATGAAGTCTCTATATAAGAGACAGCACCCTAGAAATGAAATGTATACCTATATTTCTGAATTTTGCAAAATGTTCTATTCGCTCTTAAGCAGACCACGGCCAGGAAAAGCAGTTGGAATAATATTAAACCTCAGCCCAGAATTAGTCCTATAAATCTTATGCCAGGAGTTATTCAGTGTCTTTTACTGCTCATGTAAATTGTCTTTATGAATATTTTCCTTCATACCCAGCTCTGTTAACCCCAGGGTACCCAAAACATGTTGCCATGCTCTGGTCTTGGACAGTTACTGTCATCTCTGCAGCCAAGTATTTAGCAGTGTTACCCATATTGCAGGTTTTCCTAGTGCTGCGTGTGGCGAGGAGTCTGCCGGAAGCTTCCTGACAACATCCTGTCTTCTCTGCCGAAGTAGATTTACAGTTTACTTTTAAAATAACTCCCTAGAAATTTAACAGGCTGTTTTAAGGTCTCATCCCAGGTAAGCCTCTCAATTGTAGCTTTTAAGAACTCCCTGGGCAGATCAGCATCAGGGCTGCAGGGGCTGTTGAGAGGACACACCAGTTGCCGTTCTGCGGTACCTTATTGATATGTCAAAACCAACACAACAAAAAGCATGAACTCATTGATAGCTGATAATGCATGGACACTCTCTAAAATCAGAGGCACTGTCATTTGTTTAAAAAGAGGTAAAGCGTCAGGGTAGCCAGAGCAAATGGGGTGAAAGAAGCCACAAACCCTTAAGACAGGAGCAGATCGATACACTTGTGTTACGAGGCTGATGACTAAAGTGGGTTAGAAACAGTCAGTGTGATATGAAGTGGGCTAAAAACTATGTAATAAAATATATATATTAAAATGTGTATTTGTGCATGCAGTTCCAAATGTACATATTAAAAAAACAACAACCTTGTGAGATGAACACCTAATCATTAATGGTGGCTGCCTCTATAGGAAGGACTAGGAAAGTCGGACTTTCATCCTTTACCTTAAACAGTCCAAAAATGCCAGTCTTTTTTTTTTTTCCCCACATAATGAGCAGGTCTTCTGTCTATAATAAAAACAGCATTTTGAACTAAAAAAAGATATTAGCTCATAGTCAGAAATTTTAAAAAAAATTTAAAAAGAATTCATTGCAGCAATGATAATAATTTTCCAAGCTCAGGTGTAAAAGGACAATCCATGGTGATTTGGACTTTTATTTTGCAAATCTAAGCACGCCTCCTTGAAGAGGGACAGGAGAGGGTTAGATGGCCATTCAGCTTCAAGCTGAAATCCCCAGCAAGAAGACTTCATGGCCACTCTCTCTCTTCTGCCTCCGAACAGCCCCACACAGAGGATCAGTGTTCCCACTGAGAACCCCAAGATCCAGGAGGCAGGTGGTCAAATTGTCCCACATCTAAACCTCATTGGCTCCCAAGTCCATCATCTTGCTGCTCTGCCCAGCGGCTTCTATGGCTCCCTGGTACTTGTGGTTCAGTGTTTTTGTTATAGGTAGAGTCAGGGGTACCTTGGGACCCCCAAACCTGCATGCTCCAAGTGGGTTCTGCCATCTGCTGCATCAAGACAAAATATACTCTAATGTTTAAAACCTTCAAGAGAAAGGAACTTCAATACAACTTTAGTGTGCAATAAAGAGAAGAGAGTAATATATTAAAACAGTTTCCAATTAAACACCCAAAGTGATCCATCACCTCGTGGGTAAATGCCCAGCTAGACAGGGTTGGCCCAAAGCAGAACCCCTGTGACCCGAAAGTGTGCCACAAGTCAGGCACCTTCTAGCAAAGACTCAGAAGGGTCAGAAGGCGCCAGGCACGTCTGGAAGGAAAGGAACAAAATCAAAATCCAGATAAAGGCTGCCATTGTCAACTTCCCGATGAGTTTCCCACTTGTATCTGTTTCAAATGTCTCCTTCCATGTCCCCCAAGTTCTGGCAGGAGCCAAGGCCTGAAGCAAGCGCAGCTTCTCCGTGTGTCTCTCTGCTCTGTGGCTTCCTCCAGGTCTCCTTCCAGATTTCCCTTCCTTCCCTCACCCAGGCCCCTCCTAGGGTCTCTGCCCTGACAGCTCCACCCTTCCTCAGGGTGGGACAGGGAACCAGGACCTTCCCTTCTCCCTGGGGATTACCCTGTTACATGTTTAGTTTCTCTGGCTTCAAAATCTGGATCCATATTTCTTCAAGGAGTGTCTGCAGCCCTGAAAGACAGCTCACGAATTAGCCTTTTATCTGTGATTAGGAAATAAAGAAATGATGTCAAACTAGCCCACCGCTCAGTCTCTTTCCAAAATAGCGTTTGTTTCTGTACATTGTTGATTTCATAACACTCCCTCAAGGCACCCTGGCTGCTCCTGAAATTCTTCCTGCTGTTCCCCTTCAGGATTCAGCTTTGATTCTTCCCAGGGAGAGAAGTCTTGTTTTCAAAGATACAAAGAAAGCCTCCCTATTCTAACAAGGCCTTGATTTGAAATAAGAGGGACGACTTGCAAGGCTCCTGCCAGCGGGCTTGGAGGAAGGCAGATGCTTTCACGCTCTGTTTGTATGTCTGCTCCTGGATTAAAACTATTTGGCAAAAGAATTGTGAAGCCCCTTTGAAATTTGCCATTAACTGTATTTCCACAAACCTCTCTTAATAATAATAACCTCAAAGGTAGAAAGAACTTCATGCATAAACAGATTCAAGATTGTGTTGCTGTTAGTGGTGGCGGAAAAAATGGGCAACTATGTTTGTGTCCAAGGAAGGGGATAATAACTGTAGACACCGTATCTGCGAACACACAGAGGTGAAACCTGTGCAAGTTTCAAACCTAATGCAATACATTATAGACCTGTATTTGCATCATTTCTTCCCCAAATCTAATGGAAGCGATCGCAAAAGGACAAAAAGCATGAAACCACAGTATCCCAAATAAAGTGCGAAGCTTCTAAGGCAGATGGGAGCAAAGAATACATTTTAAAAGCTGACAAGCAGATTCGATGATGTCGTTTTGGAATGGTGTGGGGTTCAGTGAGCTGGGTCCTTGAGTTCCCTCTGAGAAAAGTTTCCCCAGAATCCCCTGTCAGCTTTAGCGGCACATGGTGAGTTTCCCCAGGAGATAAGGCGTTTGCACAGACACAGGCAGACATAGGTGAAGGTTACATTTTAAAAGGACAGGTTTATTAGGAAAAGGAGAAAGAAAAAGAGGCACCTGCATAGTCACAGGCAGGCAGGAGAGCTGCCTCTTGCCAGTACAGAAATTGTATTGATAGTGTCCTTTTTTTGGGGGGGCATTCATTCCTTTGTGGAATTGTAATTTATGGTTCCATTAATTGCTTCTAGGGTGTGACTAGGTTCATTTGAAAGGACCAGTGATTCTCTACAAGGGCCTTCAGTCTCCCTTCCCCACCTCTGGGGAACGTGAAGGTTTGGGGGTCTCAGGGTGCCCCTCATTCTCACTAATAGGAGCGCTATTTTTTTGTTTTTAAATTCTTTTAATTTCTAAAAATTTATTTATATATGTTTTACATCATTGTTCATTTTTAAACAATGTTTGCTTCCCCCTCACCCCCCAGGTGTAGTCTGGATAGAATTTCCTCCACCAATGCACTGTGCACCATCACCATAGTCCCCTGTGCTATCAGGAATGCTATTAAAAAGGGGGAGAGGGAGAACTTTGTGGGAGTCTATATAGTCTACTGTGTTGTTCTCTCTAACTGTGCTGAGAATGCAGCAGGCAAGCTTACTACCCCATGGAAGGCTGGAGGATTCTGTGGGTAGAAAGCCGCAAGCTCAAGAAAAAGCAATCTGCAGATACTGACAGTTGGGGAAGGGGTCTGGTGTCATGGCCAAATGCAGGACCCGTTAATAGGGTGAAGCCCATTGCTTGGTGAGTCTTGTCTGTGCACGCAGGTCCAGGCAGCATCTGAATGCCTCACTTCCAGACAAGGACAGATCATCCAGCATCTGCAGAAAGCATCTCATATGAAAAAGAGGCCATCAAGCCATCATGAAGAAGAAACTTGGCGGAATCAGAGGAAATTCAGTAAACAGAAGGAAATTTACAATGCCACAACAATTCATAATAATTCCTTAGGAAGGCAAGATGTGATATTATATTCATGACAGAATTTTGAAGGCATAGTTAGGAAATTTAAAATAGAAAACTCCTGAAAATAAAAATATAATCTTCAAAATGTTAAAAAAAATTCAATAAATAATTAAGCAAAGTCAAAACAATCTCCCAGAAAGTAGAACAGAAACAAAGATGTGGTAAGAGCGGAGGCATTTTCCAGAAAGAGGGGCTAGAGATAAAGGACAGAAGGGACTCTGAAAAGAATGTAAAAAACTTCCCAGATTTCAAAGGTCCCAATGAAAAGAACAATAATAAGAGACCTGTTACCAGTTTATATTAGAGCAAATTTTCAGACCACTGGGGATCAGAAGAGGACCCTGAAATCTTCCAAAGAGTGAAACCAGCTGGAGCTGGAGTTGGACGGGGCACCAGGTGACTCGGACTTGGCCTTGCTCTGAGACCTTGGGCAAATGGCTTCGGGAGCCTTGGTTTTCTCATCTGTTAAGTGGAACAGCAGGTCTTCCTGCAGAGGCTGTCGGGAGGTTGGAGATAACGCTGTACCCCAACACCATGCCGGCCCCTAGTAGACACCGGGTCAGCACTCACGTCCCTCCCTCCACCAAGAATCCAGCGCCTTAGAAAGCCCACTGGGCAGATTTTCTTCCCTCACCCTGCCAAGTGTTACATTTCCATCTCTGTTTATGTTAATTTTGCTCTTGTCAAACTATCCCCAATCTGCAAGTCCTTCTCCATATGTATTAAAGCTAGAGGTGGTTTTTACAAACTTGTTTGAGGAAGCGCCAGGGAGTTGACTGGCCCTACATGGCTTGTTAGCCACACAGCTGCCAACAGTCCTGATTAACTCCGCTAAAATGCGATTAAGCAGAAGCTTCCCATAGCCTTTCTGATTTTCGTAGGAAACCTAAATATAAGATGATGGACCTTAGAAATTCAGAAGGCAACACAATGGGCGAAGTGGATGATACCTAATTAGAATCTCTTTCCTAAAAAAAAAAAATGGGAAGACTAATTTTGTCTCTTGGCATCCTGAATAGTTTCTGGCCGGCAGTCTCTGCGGAGTGGGCTCTGCGGGTGACTCTCATGTGAAGCCTGGCCCCACCTGAGCTAGCCAACAGCCCCAGGAGACTTGCCAGTGTGCCAACAGCATCCAGCTCCAACAGCTGTGCCCACATCTTCTCCAATGAAGACTTTCTCTGCCTCTCAGTAGCTTGTTCTCCATCAGTCAGAGACAACCCAGAAGAAGGAAATCAGTGGGACATGAAGACAGTGGAAAATGGCCCCAGGTTGTCTGCCCCCTGACTCCCGCAGTGGGAAGATACGGAGGGGTGGACTGTAGTGTTCTTCAGAAGGGCCCATGAGGTTGAGTGCCAGTTGCCAGAAGTGGTTATCCATCCACTCTTGAATGTACCTTTTACTGATTTTTCGTCCTTCCCTGCCTCAGTTTCCTGGGGTCATCTCCCAGATAAAGTCTTTTCCTACGTCCTTGTCTCAAGGTCTACTTTTGTTGGAATCAAAACTAGAACTCATTTGGAGCCTGGACATCATGTACATCCTGACCTGGTTCTAAACGGGCAACTTGGAAATTATCTCTATATTTTTAGCTCATGGCTGAGATCCAGGGTAGAAGGAAAATGGCGTCTGAGCTCCAAGTCAAGTCTATCTGGGATCTCTTGCACTTGTTTGCAGGTGAGCATCTTTAGACCTCCCTGAGAACCTGCTTGCTTCTTTTCTTTGTGTTGACATAAGAAACTGAGCTAACTCATCTTCCAAGACATAGACTCAAACAGCAGGTTACAGAGCATCTAGAGGTTGTCAGAGGCACGGATGCAAGACAGAGTAGTTACTGGCTTGTGAGAAAATGGAGAGAAACTGCTCACAATAAAAATAAAACTGCTTCAAAATAACTTATGAAGTGCAGGAATGAATTAACCCCCTACCCCTGCCCCAGGCTCTGAGGACTCACTTTATTTGAGCCTAGTACTGATTCTGATGGTTCATTTTATTGTCGATTTCAAGGGAACATAGTACCCATGGACATGGCCAAATATTTTTCTAGAGTCTCTGCTAGGATGTTTGGGTTGGAGCTGACATTGAAATTGGTGGATTTGACTAAAGCAAATTGCCTCCATAATACAAAAGACCAAGTTCTCCCAGGCAAGTGGGGTCTCTGCTGCAGAAAGCCTTGTATTTGAGTGGCAATATCAGCTCTTCCCTGTCCAGGCTGTCAGCCTGCCCTGCAGAGTTTGGACTTGCTGGCTGCTATAATTGTGTGAGCCAATTCCTTAAAATTCTCTCTCTCTCTCTTCCTTTATACACACACACACACACGTGCGCACACACATGCACACACACACATCCTATTTATTCTGTTCCTTTGGAGAACCCTGATGAATACACTGATCTTAACAATTCCTTGATGTGTCCAATAACTATTTACGGGGCACCTACTATGTGCCAAGTACATTCTAGGTGTTTGAAATGCATCATTGAGCAATACAGTTAAAGATCCTGCCCTGGCGTGTTTTCATTCTGATTGGGGAAGACAGACAGTAAGCTATAATCATGAAGCATGCTAGAAGCACTAAGTGCTATGGAAAAGAAAAAGTAAGGCAGTTGTAAGGAGACATTGGGTCATCAAAAAAGATTAAAATAGAATCAATATATTAAGAAAGAAAGCAAATACATATGAAGGATTCACAGACAAGTTTTATTTTTAGTGAAATTTTTATTTTGAGATAATTATAGATGCACATGCAGTTGCAAGAAGTCATATAAAGAGATTCTTTGTGCTGTTTACTCAGTGTCTACTCACAGTTATATCCTGCAAATTGCAAAAAAAAAAATCTTGATCATAAATATCACAAATAGGATATATATTTTTAAACATTTATTTATTTATGCATACAAGAACTGGGGTACAGGCCAGAGGTGTGGGGTGAAAGGATTTACCAGAGACAGAATGGGGAAAAGAACAGGTGGATTGAGGCCTCCATTGTTGGCACAGGCGGTTGGGCGCCACGCTGTGAAGCTGTCCGCAGCCTCTGCAGCGCCTGTTCGATCCCTGCCAGCCGGCGAGGGTCCCACATGGCGTTGCAGACCTCTCCTGTCATGCCTGCTGCTCCCCTCAGCCGAGTATTTCATTAGTCTGCCTGTTCTGTTCCCCGCTCTGTCTCTGGTGAATCCTCTTACCCTCCCGCGCATCTGGCCTGTACCCCAATTCATGTATAAATAAATAAATAACTCTTTTAAAAAAAGAACAGTTGGATTGACTGAAATACACTGCTGAGGTGAGCAGCGGGCAAGTCAGAAGAGGTCTGCTATGCCATGTGGGTCAGCTCCCTGGCTGGAGATCGAACTCCTGCTGCAGTGGCTGTGGGTAGCTTCATAGTGCTGACGCTTAACCCCTTGTGCCACCACGGAGACCTCACAAGCAGGACATTAATAAAATCAAGACACAACCCATTATTACAGATCCCTCCTTTTTAGAGCCACCCCAATTTCTGTTTCATTCTACTCCCTCCTTAACCATTTCTATAATTTTGTCATTTTGAGAATATTATGTAAATGGATCCAATGCATGTAGCCTTTTGGAATTGACATATTTCGTTGACTATTGTTCCCTGGCAATTCATTCATGTTGTCCTGTATATCAGTCACTTATTCCTTTTTATTGCTGAGTAGTATTTGATGGCATAGATAAAACACAATTTGTTTAACCATCTATTGAAAGGCATCTGAGCTGTTTCCAATTTTTGGCAATCAGGAATAAGTCTGCTATAAATGTCTGTGGTTTTGTGTTAACCCACATTTGTATTACTCTGAATAAATGCCCAGGGTTGCAATTCTGGAGTTGCAATTTATTTATTTATTTTTAACTGGCAATTTTTTTTCCAGAGAGATTGTCCCTTTTAAAATTTTTATAAGCCTGGTATGAACCATCCAGTTTCCCCACATCCTCACTGGCCTTTGTAACTATTTTTAATTTTAGTCATTTTGATAAGTGTGTGGTGATATCTCTTTGTGGCTTTAAATTGCATTTCCCTGATGACTAATAATACTCCACATCTTTTCATGTGCTTATTTCCTCTCTGTCTATCCTCCTGAATGAAATGTTTCCTTTGCCCATGTTCCAATTGGATTGCCTAATTTTTTAGTCTTGAGTTTGAAGAAGTTTTTGTATATTCTGGATAGTAGTCCTTTATTAGCTATGTGATTTGCATTTTTTTTCTTTGAGTCTATAGCATATTTTTATCTTTTAAAAGAGTCTTTGCAGAGCAGGTTTGAATTGCTAATAATATCCACATTATCAATTTTCCCCCTTTATGGTGCATGCTTTTGGAGCCAAGTTTAGGAACCTTTTGTCTAACCCTAGATCCTAAAGATTGTCCTAAAACTTTAGGGACTATGTTTATATTTGTGGTCCACTTGTAATTAATACTTACGTGAAGAGTGAAATTTCTCCCCACCACTTGTGAAAAGGCTACATTTCCTCCTTGGAATTGTTTTTGTATTTTTATCCAGAATCAATTAGGGCTATTTTTTTGGGCCTATTTCCTGATTTTTAATCAGTTCTGCTGAGCTTGTGAATCCCTTCACCGATGGTCGTCATTCGTCCCTGTCACTGTCTCAGACATTTTGAAACAGGGTGACTGATTCCTCCATCTTGATTCTTTTGCAAACTGGGTTTTAACTATTCTATTAGTTCCTTTGCCATTTCATATAAATTTTAGAGTAAATTTTAATAAGATGAAACCATTTCTTTCTTTTTTTAAAAAGATTTATCCATTTATACAAGAAATGGGGTACAGGCCAGAAGCACAGGAGGGTGAGAGAATTCACCAGGAACAGAGCGGGGAGCAGAACAGGCAGACGGACCAAAAACACCTCTGAGGGAAGCAGCGGCAGAGACAGGAGAGGTCCGCGACAGCACGCGGGTATCTCTCCAGCTGGCCGGGAATCGAACCTGCGCTGCAGAGGCTGAAGGCAGCCCCACACTCAACCCACTGCCATGAGGGAGGCCCAAGATGAAACCATTCTTGTCAGGGATCTGATAGCGATTGCATTAAATGTCTATCAACTTAGCAGAAAATGTTATATTTATTATGTTGCATTCCAACCTATGAGATAACAAATAAACCATTTATTTTGGCTTATGTTTTTTTTTTTTTTCCTTTCTCATCAGCATCTTGTAGTTTTTAGCATACAAGACCTGGGTGCCTTTCTTTAGATTTAAATCTAGGAATTCACCCCATGCTGTTCCAGGGGTTCCGGAGTTTCTAGCTGTGCCCCCTCCTTCTCGCCACATTTTATAATCTTCTACATATTTTATAATCTTCTACATATTTTTTTACATAACCTCAGAGTTTGTAGCTGTATTTAGTAGGAGGAATAGGGAGAAGTTTTTATTTACCTCCTCTTTCCTCATAAGTTTTTTTTTTTTTTTTAATTTCTGCTGCTTAAAGGATAGTATTTGTAGTTACCCAGGAAAACTTGCTGGCAAGAACATCTTTAAAAATTTGTTTCACCACCTATGTTATTGGACCAGAGCATTTTCCCCAAAGGGAAATATTTACTCTGCTTGGCATTTTGTTATAAATATCATATATTTAAGGCTGTTGAGTCACCTATTTCTAATAATCACAGAGGTTGCAACAAATAATGAGCTAAAACATATTAAAGACAACCCTTTAGCTGAGAAATCCATGAGGCTACAGGTCTGGGGAGATAATGGAAATCATTAAATCCTTATACATCGAGGTTGGATATACAAACTGCTGAGTTGCATTTGGAAAAGTCTGTGAAAGCATAGGTTTTGGCATTAAGCTGGCCAAGTTCAAATTTCTACCGTCTGTTTACAAGTTGTATGCCTTTAGTCAAATGACTTGATCTTTTTATGCTTCAGTTTCTTTTGTTATAAAATGAGGGATTGTAATTATAGTATTTCAGGGAGTTTTGATATGGATTAAATAAATTAGTTTATATGAAACATTTACAATTCCTGGTACATATGGTAACCATTTAGTAAATATTGCCAATCACTATTCCTCGTATATTATGATTTAGACAGTGGGAAGGCCTCTTTCCCACATAATATCCCACATACTATACTTTTTCGCTGCTGGCTGGGATTCCATCACTGAGTAGTTGCTTGGGTTCAGGTGTGGGCTTTTTAAACACAACTGTCAAAAGGTCTAATTATAGTCCTGCAGGCATCCTCACCTTATAGAGAGACACAGTCATTGCTGAGGCCCAACAAAAAGTGGCTTCAAGAATCATGGCAGCTCATGAAAAGTTCAAGGTGGCCACTTAGTTTTTCTCTGCAGAGTTGTCAGGGTCCAAGAAGCTTCTTTCTCATTGTCCTGCATTTCTAGCACCCTGTCCTTGTCTTCATGGTCTCACTCTGTGTCCATCTGCCAAGCATTAGAATGGAGAAGAGATGACCAGGAAGCACAAGTCCTCCTTTTAAGCTCATGTCCCAGAAGATGCTGATCAACGCACTCACATCCATTGACCAGATCTGAGTTAGATAAATACATCTAGCTGCAAGGGAGGCTGAACATAAATGGCTTTATTGCAGTTGACTTTGAGATCATATGAAAATATAATTATTGTGGAAGGAGAGATCAGTGTATCTTCTACTACCTAACCAGGCACCTGTGAGGATTCTTCCTGTTTCAAGCCCTCTATCCTTACCTCAGCAGTGATGTGGTTTGAGTATAAAGAGCCCTACTTTATGCTCTCATTAAAAGTTGGCATTACTGGGGCAACAGGGAAAATATAGTTGACTCTGTCTTAAGATAAATACCTTCTCTATCGGGCCTCCCCGGTGGCGCAGCGGTTGAGCGCTGGGTTGCGAAACTGCGCGCGGCCTCTGCGGCGCCGGTTCAATCCCCGGCTGCTCCCCGGCCAACGGAGGAGGGTCCCACATGGCGCGCAGACCTCTCCTGCCGCCCGCTGCTCCCCTCAGCAGTGTACTTCGGTCCTTCTGCCTGCTCTGCTCCCCGCTCTGGCTCTGGTGAATTCTCTCACCCTCCCTCCCGCACTTCTGACTGTACCCAGTGCATGTATAAACAAAACAAGCAAACAAACCAGCAAAACAAATAAATAAAGCATGCCTCTATTAAAAAAAAAAAAAAAAATTAAAAAAAAAAAAATACCTTCTCTATCACTACTGGCCAATAATTCCCACCTAAGTCTTGAAACCCCAGGTTTCACTGGCTTTGTGAAACTGCAACTCTTGAAAACAGTGATTCTTGGGGCCTCCCTGGTGGTGCAGTTGGTTGCGCGCAGCGCTGTGAAGCTGTCTGCAGCCTCTGCAGTGTGGGTTTGATCCTGGCTGGCCAGTGAGATACCCACAAGGCACAGCAGACCTCTCCTGTCTCGCCTGCTGCTCCCCTCAGCAGAGCATTTCAGTCCTTCTGCCTGTTCTGTTCCCCACTCTGTCTCTGTGAATCCTCTCAGCCTCCTGCACATCTGGCCTGTACCCCAGTTCTTGTATAAATAATCTTAAAAAAAAGTGATTCTCAACTAGGGTAGTTCACCATTTCCCCTCCCAGGCTAGAGGCATATTTTGTTGTCTAACTGGGATAGAGAGTAACATCTAGTGGGTAGAGGCAAGGGTGGCTGCCTACTATCCTACAGTGCACAGGAGGGGGACACTCTAAAGAATCATCTGGCCCCACATATCAATAATGCTGAGGTTGAGAAAACCTGATCTAAGTTTTAGGTTCTTTCTAAAAAACTTGGTGACAAGGATATCTACTTCATAGAGTGTGGGTAAGGATAGACTTTATCGATTTAGCAGAAATCCTGGCCCAGTTCCAGGGATTCTTGATCTACTCTTCGCTTTGCTGGGTTTCTCTGGACTTGTCTTCTTGTGCTTTTTGATTCAGAGTATGCTTGTCTCTTGGGAAGGGGAAATGAAAGCAACTAAATTTTATTGAGGAACTGAAGATGCCAGAATTTTACTAAAATTGTTAATTATTTTCAGTAAGTTTTCGCAATACTGTCCTTACATCCCATTGATGGATTCCTCCCACCCCCTTAACCTCAGAGACTTCACTTTTTTTTTTAAAGATTTATTTATTTTTATACAAGAGCTGGGGTACAGGCCAGAGATGCAGGGGGTGAGAAGATTCACCAAAGAAAGAGTGGGGAACAGAATAGGCAGAGAGACTGAAGTACACTGCTGAGGGGAGCAGTGGGCGAGACAGGAGAGGTCTACTTGCCATGTGGGTTGCTCCGAGGCTGGTGGGGATCAAACCGGCACTGCAGAGGCTACAGACAGCTTCACAGCACTGCGCTCAACCCACTGCACCACCGGGGAGACCCAAGACTTCATTTTCTTTATGAATGTCCTCTGGTTTTTATAACTATTTTACTTTGTGGGATCGTCTGCTATGTAAGTGTCCTCTGCTTGCTCTACTGCACATCACTCCTTGAACTCCTTTCATTTCATTGTAGACGCAGCATTTCCTCTTAGACCTGTGTGCAAATACTGCATGTTCTGGATCTAATCTGTCCATGGGGAGATGCCAAGATTTGAACATAAATCACTTTATGGAGACTTCTCCAACTGTTGACTTTACTGCCAGAGATTGCAATGAGGTTCAGGGAGATCTCCCTGTGTCCTTGAGAGAGGAGATTAAGCGGCAGGTGAGCAAGGCTCATGCTCAGTCTACCAAGATGGCTCCTCCTTGTCTTGTAGCTTGAAGAGCCACATGTGCTGGGGAAAATCCAGAAGGACTGCTGCAGGGAGCAAGATGCAGATTTGGGGAGTGAGGGCAGACATGCAGGACCAGAGTCCCAGTGCAGAGTCGCTTGCGCCTCAGCAAGGGCTCAGAGGAGAGGCAGTTTTCCCTTCCAGTCGTTTAGGAGGCTTGATCACGCCATCTTCTTTCCACGGAGTAGCAGGCAGCCTGACCCTCTGTTTTCTTTGTGCAATTGCAGGAATTGAGGTCTTTATTAAATTTCTAGGGCTATCATAACAAATCACCACAAACTCTGTGACTTAACCAAGAGAAATCTATTCTGTCACAGTTCTGCAGGCTAGAATCAAGGTGTCAGCAGGGTGGCTGGTGGTGTTGAGGCTCCGAGGGAGCCCTCCCTGGCTTCAGCTAGCTTCGGGTGCTTGCGCCATCTTGGCTGGGGAGCATCGTGCATTCTGTGCCTCCACCCTCACCTGGGCTTCCTGTTGGGATTCTGGCCTCTGCAAATCTCTTTATCTCTCCCTGGCCTTCTCTTGGGGACTGCAGTCGTAGGGTTTGAGTCACCATAATCCAGCAGGACCTCATCTTGGTTACATCTGCAAAGGTCGATTTCAGATAAGATTATATTCACGGCTACTGGGGAATGGATTTGAATAGATTACTTTGGTGGGGGAAACAATTTTACATATCACAGAGTTTAAACAATATTTTTAATGGATAAAAGTTAAACCACGTTTCCTAAAAACAAGTTTCAAGTCCTTCTAACCCAGTGAGGGAGCCTCCACCACCCCACCTCCCATGGCAGGGGGTGGGAGGTCCTCCCTCAGACTATATAGTGTTGTTTTTTTTTTTTTTAAAGATTTATTTTGTTTTATTTATTTATGCCAGCACTGGGTACAGTCAGAAGAGCGGGAGGGTGAGAGAATTCACAGAGCGGGGAGCAGAGCAGGCAGAAGGACCGAAGTACACTGCTGAGGGGAGCAGCAGGTACCAGGAGAGGTCTGCGCGCCATGTGGGACCCTCCTCCTGTGGCCGGGGAGCAGCCGGGGATCGAACCGGTGCTGCAGAGGCTGCGGGCAGCTTCGCAACCCAGCGCTCAACCGCTGCGCCACCAGGGAGGCCCTATATAGTGTTTTAACACATGTAAAGAAACCCCAAATTCTACTTTAGAGTTTGGGAAGGACTATTTAGGGATTGTGATATAAGTAAGTGGCTTTTTTTAAACTTCTATTTATGCTTTTTTTTTTCCTTTTCCATTGAAGAAACAAAAACAAAAGTACAGATTGGGGTGATACTCTTTCCGCCAGTTAGGAGGAGCCTAACAGTTGGACAGAAGCCTTCATTATGCCAATGAAGGGACGTCCTTTTACAATGAACTATGCATTTTATTTTCCCTGCAAGACAAAGCAGAATATTATGCAATTTAAACAGGCTGATTGAAAAACATCTGTGTCAGACGCTTTTGGGCCCAGATGACTGGGGGACATCAGGAAACTGCAAAACTGGGCAAAAATGGTTCTTTTCTCTCTGTATGTGTGTGGAAGAGGAATGAGGAGTTGACTTTTCCCAGGACTCAGCAGCCTGGCTGCCCTCATCTGTCCAGGGTGGAACTGGGGCTGCTCCCTCAGGCCCTAATCAACTAAAACAGGCTATAATATTGATCTGACAGTTCATGAATGGGAGTTTGGGTGAGAAGCACCAGGGAAGGTGACTTGGGTAACATGGAATTCTGTGTGTTCAAGGACATCACCACGTTCGCCTAATACCAAGGGCTGTATTAACAGAGACTTCGGATCTTTTGGCTACTAAATAGTGGTGGCAAGGACCTGGGAGCATGCATGTAGGGGGTGTCATTTGTGTCCTGGGCTTGGAAACACTTATTGGAAGTGGTGGAGAAGAGAGTTCTTTTATTTAAACCTGACTCCTCTGCTGAGCAGAGTAAGGGCATTTAGCATGTGTAGAGCATTTACTAAGTGTTGGGCTGGCTCTGTATTTTCTTTAAATCACCATAACAATACCTGAGGTTAAGCATTATCACCCCATTGTACAGACTGTGACTCAGAAGGTTGAGAGCAGGGAAGATAGTGAAAATATTTAACAACCAGAGAAGCTCGTGGACCTTTTAGAAGCAAGCAGCATGGTCCAGATGTGCCCCAGGAAGGGTTTCAAGACCGGGACAAGGGGGAGGAGAAACAGGGAAGCTAGAGGCTGAGGCCGTTCATAAGCACAAAAGTGTTCACTGGCCACTGCACGCACAGGGAAACTGGCTCTGTTGGGAGAAAATCTAGCTTCCCCGAAGGTAAATCCCAAGGCATGTGGCTTTTGATTTGGACTCCGTTCCTCACTCCAAAGAGCGCCTCTTCCTAACCTGCCCAGTCTCCTCACTCAGTCCTTCCTTTTTTTTTTTTTTTAATATTTATTTATTTATTTATACAAGCATTGTGTACAGTCAGAAATGTGGGAGGGTGAGAGAATTCACCAGAGCCAGAGCGGGGAGCAGAGCAGGCAGAAGGACCGAAGTACACTGCTGAGGGGAGCAGCGGGCGGCAGGAGGGGTCTGTGCGCCATGCGGGACCCTCCTCAGGTGGCTGGGGAGCAGCCAGGGATTGAACCGGTACTGCAGAGGCTGCGGGCAGCTTCGCAACCCAGCGCTCAACCGCTGTGCCACCGGGGAGGCCCTCACTCAATCCTTCTGCCAGAGCAGAGACTGAAAATGTGCCTGGGAGGGGAACCCTGGCAAGTTGTCTGTACAGAGTCAGAGCTGTCAGAGTCTTTCCTGTATCTTTGTCAGGGTGTTGGAGATTATCTCCAACAGCCTTGAAAATATGGGTCGTGGGCCTCCCCTGTGGCGCAGCGGGTTGAGCGCAGCACTGTGAAGTCGTCGGCAGCCTCTGCAGCGCCTGTTCGATTCCCGGCCGGCTAGGGAGATTTCCACATGGCGCGCAGACCTCTCCTGTCTCGCTTGCTGCTCCCCTCAGCAGTGTACTTCGGTTCTTCTGCCTGTTCTGCTCCCTGCTCTGTCTCTGGTGAATTCTCTCACCCTCCCACGCCTCTGGCCTGTACCCCAGTGCTTGCATAAATAAATAATTCTTAAAAAATAAGTGGGTCGTGAATCCTGAGGTTGGAGGCTGTATTTTGAAAGGGTAATAACACTCGAAAGCTAATTTGGATCACTTTAAAATGAATATTTCCAATGTCTACAACTTTCCCCCGATGATCCCTTCGTGGTGTGGGGAAAACATCAAGGCCTATGACCTAGAACCTCTTTGGGAAAAGATAGGTGTTCCAATGCAGTGCTTCAAGAAAATAGCATTTATGATGCAATACCATTGAGGCTATGCTAAGTGAATTTTGAGAACTTCAGTTAAGATTTTGGTTCCTCCACTCAGAAAATATTGAGTAGGGAATTTAGCAAATGACTCGTATTTCCTTATATGTTGACTTTTTCTTTATATGTTGATACAGGTCCTGTTAAAACCAATGCATTGTACACACCTTGGTATATGCCACAAGCACCATCATTCTTTCCACGGACAACCCGTAGCTACGATGAAAACATAGTGACGAAAATAAAAGGAGAATGCCTGCTCCCTCCAATGGAAACAGAAGAGACGAGTAAAATCCTTTCACTGTTTTTCAGAACCAAAACCAAAACCATTGTTTTCAGAAAGGAAAACCAATATTCCACCTCAACTACAAACAGAAACTTACCCAGAGGCTCTGAGAAAGCAAGCCCAGAATGGACACTTTTTCTCTTCCCTGGGATGAGCTTCACCCTTTTATCTTTTTAAAAACCTGTGAACTTTTGCTGCCTGCTGCTAAGTAGCACTTTTTAATTG
Source organism: Talpa europaea (assembly GCF_964194135.1). Lineage (NCBI taxonomy): Eukaryota > Metazoa > Chordata > Mammalia > Eulipotyphla > Talpidae > Talpa > Talpa europaea. The sequence continues at coordinate 136,959,980 of NC_140071.1, read as the reverse complement.
CATCGCTCTTGATCACTGTGCTTTCTTCATTCAGCTAGTCCCACCCACATCTCCCCTCCTTCTTGCAGATTCAACCCTTGTCTTGTAGCATCAGAAGGTAATTCCCAGGTATGCCTGTACATCCTTGGTGTGAGCCAGGTGGTGGTAGGTGATGGAAGGGCAATTACCTTTTATTTTAACCATCATATATTTCCTTTAATTTGTATTAAAATATTGAATTAGAACCTCAAGCTGTGACTAGAGATATTATTGCCTTGGACCATGTTAACTTTCAAAAGTGAATCTATTTATGGTCAATAAAATATGTTTAAAAATGTTGGCACAGGCAAGTAGGTGAAGATAATAAAGAACATAAATGATCTGGGTCTGAAATAGCATTTTCTAACCTCAACTATAGTCTCAGCAGATGGACAGCCAGCTTCTGCCCCCCAGGAGGAGGTGGCCCAGGAGCGTAGTGTGAGGAAGTGGAGAGCGTTGGCATGGGGAGAGAAACTATTTCTTCTGCATTAGTTTCATCAACCTGATACACTGTTCTCAAAGCAAACACAAGAGCCAGCCCCCTCTACTCTAACAAATTTGAGCTCAGATTTGACCTGAATTTGAAGAAAAGATATCCCTGCCTTGGAGAAACAGAGGAACAGTCACGGTGCTCAAGCAAGTCCTCTGGGGGGGCTGTGGCAGAGTTCTTTGCATTGGATCTGGGCAGGAGCAGGTCAGTGCTCCCTGCATGTGGGAGAAGAGACATTAAAAGGTAAAGGAAAAAGATAATGTTGAGATAGTGTTGGTCTGCTGCCAGCTGTGGGGCTGTGTTCTGATGAAGGGATGGATGGTTGTGTGTCTTGATCGCAACTGTCTTTGTAGACAAAAGTATTTGTGCTAAGGAATATTTACACTGACTATTCAGTGTCCTGAATATGGCGTTATTTAAGATGGAGTCATTTAGACTTTGGAGAACGCAGTGGGCCATCGTGCTTGGAGTCTGTCCTCAGTGATAGCTAAAAAAAAGAGGACTATGAAATGGATTTGTTCAGATGAACAGGTTCTGAGCCCAGCTGATGCTGGCTGCAACCTCTTCCCTCCCATAGCCACACCTCTGGAAGAAGAGTTGGATAAATAAACTCTTAAACCCATATCAACATCACCCCTTCCATAAAGTCTTTCCTAATCATACCTTACCCTGCTCTTTGTTGTTCCATCTCCTGTGTCTCTTTACAAATCTTCAGCTAAGTCCACTGCTGATTAACATTTTGTCTGACCCTTCATGTTCATCTCTGTATTCCAGGCAAACTCGGCCAGCCAAGGCCATGTGGTCACAGAGACTAATCCAGGAGACTAATCCACCTCGCTAGCTTTGAGACAATGGTGTTGAGCACCTAGTAGCCAGTCACCACTGGCAGAGCAAGGTGGGAAATCCCAAAATAAATTCAGCTGACTGCTGCTGACCACAAATGTGCTGGTTATTGTTGGGCAAGTTAAGTTGTTCTAAAGATGCATCAAGCTACAGTCTATGGTACTGACATACCCTCCCCCCTTTGAATTAGAATCATCACTGATAACAGTTTTTATTTCTCTGTGCCTTTTGTAAAAGCCAGGGGTTGTTTGGGAAGTAGTATATGACAAAAGCAACAAGCTGGAGGAGCGAGTGCTCAGGGGGAAATTGCTTGTACCCTCAGAAAAGAATATGATGAGGGGCCTCCCCGGTGGTGCAGCGGTTGAGCGACACGCTGTGAAGCTGTCCGCAGCATCTGCAGTGCCGGTTTGATTCCCCGCCGGCCAGGGAGATTCCCAGATGGTGGGGCAGACCTCTCCTGCCTCGCCCGCCGCTCCCCTCAGCAGTGTATTTCAGTCAGACTGCTTGTTCTGCTCCCCACTCTTTGTGTCTCTGGTGAATCCTCTCACCCTCCGCGCCACTGGCCTGTACTCCAGTTCTTGTATGCATAAATAAATAAATCTGTAAAAAAAACAACTCTCAACTTCTGACTCATAAATTAAATGAAACTGTACCTTTCGCCATCTTCAGTAGCCACAGTGTGTCAGAGTCTAGTAACTCAGTTATCTGAGAGCAAATTGCTTTTCCTTTCCAGGCTTCCATGTCTTGCCAGGGCTGAGCTTTGAGTGAAGACCTCCCAGCTCCAATGTCAGAGGAACACAACAGGCAGAGATGTTCTATTGGAAAAGAAAAAAGCAGCGACTGGGACAAGAAAACAAGTAGCACTTGAGAGATGAGGAAACCTAGGGTGAGATATTGGTGAAAGAGGAAGACCATGGAGGGTGGCCGTGGGGAACTTTATCTAGAATAGAAGATTCTCCACGATTCATAAAAGATTTTTGAATAAAAATAAATGAAATTATTTGAGACGTTTGGATGACATGCTCGTGTGTGTGTGTGTGTGTATGTGTGCATGTCTGTATGCATGTGATAACATATAAGTAGGAATGAGTCAGAAAAACAGCCTCTAATGTCCTTTTTGTAACTACGAGGAAACACATGAGTCCATTTGGGCTTTAGATTCAAAAATATAAATGGAATTTGGATTGAGATCCGAGGGCGGGTGTGAGAACTGGTGGGAATAGAGCAGATAACTTGTGTTTATGGGATCTGATATGAGTGGTTTAAGCTGTAAAAGCAAGATATGAGTCAGTCTCATTTTCTGTGATTCCTCAGTTGCCCCCAGAGGGAAGAGGCAATGACTGGGTACATCCAATCCAATAAATAAATAAACACAGACACATTTTGCAATGATTGCTTTCTGCCAATATTTAATACACCTCACAATTGGAGAAAATGGCTGTATTCGCTCCCCATCTCGCCTGCATTTGCTGTCTCCCCAGCTCCAAACCTTCATAATCTCAGCTTTACTAGTCAGCTGAGATCCTGCTCCCCACATTCTCCCCACATTATAGAGAGACACTCGCTGGCCAGGTGACTTCCTGCTCCTGACTGCTGAGCAGAACCTCCATGGCTTTAGATAGGGACAGTTTGTTTTATTTAAATGTTGATGCCCTAGCAGATACGGCAGGACGGGTGGGGTGCTGAGAAGTGAGGGAGAGGAAACTTTTGAGGCAGTCCACAAAAAATTGAGGTGGAACGTAGTGACGCCCCTCCGCCGCCACCCCACACACCCGCCCCACCATAGTTAAAATCTTTTAACTGGGACAGAAGAAGAGGTGATCCTTTGTAAACCACCCAAACACGTTTCCATAAATGTCGAGCGTTAGGACTAAAACAGGATCTTGGCTTCATTTTCCCTCTAAATGGCCGGGGAGATGCAAACATTCTCTTATTGGGTAGAGAGACGTGAAAGCTGGCACCCTGCCTGGTGTGAGGATTTTACGATTTTACGTTTTAGAGAAAGGGTTTAAGGAGGACCTCCTGCAAAAAGCTGTTGATCACAGAAATGTGTTTTTGCGTGACATGCTTTCCCAGCTGAGCCCACCCTCTGTGCCAGGTCGTCCCTGCAGGGTCTTCGCTTTGACTGCCTGTCACTTTGGTTAGGACAATTTCTAGAGAACCTTACTTTGAAGCATTTCAAAGTAACTGCGAATGCAGGTGCTTCTCCTATTTATGGATCAGAAGGCATTTGAAATCCACCCTATAGCTCAGCGTGGGCATCGGAAAGAACAGGCATCTATAATAGGCTGCTTTTCTATATGCCAGAAACATTCTAAATACCTTAAAATATTAACTCATTTACCCCTCACAATAAGCACCCCTTGAGGTCCATGCATTTATTATCCCCATTTTACAGATGAGAAAATTGGTAAGTCATTTGCCCAAGGTCACATTAATCAGGGGTATTTCACTCCACATTGACCCCGGGCCCACACTTTTATTTTTTATTTTTTTAAAGATTTATTTATTTATGCATACAAGAGCTGGGGTGCAGGCCAGAGATGCAGGGGATGAGAAGATTCACCAGGGACAGAGTGGGGAAAACAACAGGCAGATTGACCAAAGTACACTGCTGAGGGGAGCAGCGGGCGAGACAGGAGAGGTCTGCCTCACCATGTGGGTTTCTCCCTGGCTGGCCGGGGATTGAACTCTGTGCTGCAGAGGCTGCAGATTGCTTCATTGTGTGGTGCTTAACCCCTTGTGCCACCAGGGAGGCCCCGGGCCCACACTTCTAAACACAATATTATTTGAGAAAGAATATCTACTTTCAAAGATTGTTCTGAAGATTGAATGGAATAATCAATAAAGGTAAACTGTAACCTGATGTAGGAGAATGTCAAATATTTGAAGTTTTCTGTAGGGTGCTTCCATTCCCCAAATCCCAATGCCAAGAACTTATAGTCTTTCTACCCTCCTTCCTACCAGCCTTCCTTCCCTTTCTGCTTCCTTCCAATCCTTTTTGAAATGTTCAAAAATGCCCATTTTGCTCATTGCACCAAAGAATATCTATATATCAGAAAAAATAGAAAGTAATGCTTTCCTTATTCTAGATTTTCACAGCAAAAAAATAATTTATATTTACTGTCTTTGTGTCTCACTTCATGTGTAGGTGAAAATTTCGATAGTAGATGTTTAAGAAATATAAATGAATGCATGTTTAAGTAACAGACATCAGGGTGGGCCAAACTGAATTGCGAATAAGATACCCCTGAATTTGGGAAACTAACCTTCTGTTATGGAGTAAATTCTGCCCAGCCATTAAAGGAATAACTGTGTGGAATGTTTTAACATTCAGTTTACCAAACACAGGAAAATCGACTTGTCAGTTATTCTAACAATGGCTCCTAGGTGATCAGTTTGTGTCATACAATGTTGAATTTTACTAGCGAAGGAAAGGTCCTTTCAGGAGTAATGCTCACTCATTGGGAAATGCACACTTCCTTAAGGTATGACAATACTTTTAATATCCTCCTATTTGCAGCTTCTATCAAAACTTGTGCCACCAGGGACATGGCACCAGATATGTTTGGTGCCTACCTAACATGTGCATCTTACCCTATTTCTTGTCCATAGAAGTCCAACTTTGGTAGCTTTTTCCACTATTGGAACAAAAACCTTATGATTGGCATTTGGAGTTTGATCCTTGATTAGTCTCAGCTAACTACGACACCATGATAATTAATTATGGGTCTGTCTTCACCCCCCAAAATTGAGGACTCTAGAAAAGCAGAATCCATAATGTTGTTTCACTGTGCAAATGTAGCCATTTGGAATATTTGGTTGAAAAATCCTTCCAGTCCTTTTTCTCTGCATCAGTGGATTGTTTTCCCAGTTAACAACCATAACTTATACTTTTGTATCCTACCCATGTACTCATATTATATTGTAACCTTTGTTCTAAATTATTACATAGTTTTAATTTATTTTGGGTGGTGGCATATTGTGCCTACCTAACATAGACAGATTGTTTCTCAACTGACACAAGCATGATTTTTTCCAAATAAGGTAGACTTCCCAAGGGGCAGTTAGGACTTGCACACATCTTTCTGGGCAATAAATTCCCACCCAATGCCCCATTTCTTTTTTTATTTTTTCCCAACTTTTTTATTTTATTTTTTTAAAATAAATTTTATTTTTATATTCCCCATACAATTGCAACCCCCCATTCTGACCCCAATCCCTCCCCTCCCGGCCCCCACCCCCCAAAAAGTGTCTCTGGTTCATAGTTTTTTGTTGATTTTGATTTTCACTTTCTTATAGTTATTCATTTTCCTGGTCCCTTATTTAAGTTTTCTAGATTCCTGCTATGAGTGAGACCATCCGGTATTTTTCTTTTTCTTTCTGGCTTATTTCGCTGAGCATGATCCCTTCCAGCGCCATCCATGTTGCTGCAAATGGCATGTGTTTATCTTTTTTGAATGCTGAGTAATATTCCATGGTGTATATGTACCCCATCTTCTTGATCCAGTCATCTATTTTTGGGCATTTGGGTTGTTTCCAAAGCTTAGCTATTGTAAACAGTGCTGCTATACACATAGGGGTGCAGGTGTTCTTTGGAATTGATGTTTCTGTGTCCTTTGGGTAAGTACCTAGGAGTGGAATTGCTGGATCATACGGAAGCTCTATGTTTAGTAGGTCCAGAAATCTCCACACAGCTCTCCATAGTGGTTGGACCAGTTTGCACTCCCACCAACAGTGCAGAAGAGTTCCTTTTTCTCCACACCCTCGCCAACATTTGTTGTTGCTAGTTTTTTTTTTAATATGTGCCATTCTCACTGGTGTGAGATGGTATCTCATGGTAGTTTTGATTTGCCCAATGCCCCATTTCTAAAGTTGAAAACCTACTATAACTTTTCACTATTATGTACCACAGCATCTAACATCTTCATTCACAGAGAATATTCTACATCTATAATTATTTACTGAGAATAGATTCCCAGAAGTGGAAATCCCAGGTCAAAGTATGTAAGTGAGCATTTTAAATTCTCCAAATTGCTATGTTCCCTTCCCCAACTACCATTTTAATTGTATAGGTAATTAATACGGGGGGGGGGTGTCTGTTTCACCTCATTCTTGCCATTATTTTACTTCTTTGGTTTTATTTTTAAAGACATAGACAGCTAAAATGGCAGATGAGCAAAAATAGTATCTCATAATGTGTGTAAAGGTTGAACATTTTCTCCTATTTTATTTGTTAATTACATTCCCCTTTTGGGTGAGTTTTATCTTTCTGCTGCTGACTTCTCTATGGGTATCTTCATGGGTTTCTTATCAGTTTCTCATATGTTTTGACTTATTTTTCTCAGTCTGTGGTTATTATTATTCTGCAAAATTTTAACTGATATACTGTTATCTTCAAGACTGATTTTCAAAACGTAAGCAAGTATAAACAAACCCCAAGCCATCAGATTGGGTACTGCCTGAGGAGTAGACCAGGATCTGTCTGTCCAGCTTTTCCTCTGTTAATTCTTTATCAATGCTGAGAATGGAAATCTTTCTCCCTCCAAAACAAGGGAATTAAACTGAAACCTTTTTACATTTTATTTATGTATGTTGCATTCTCTGACTAGACAGACATGTCTTTTGGTAGCGGAACAAGGGGGTTATTTTAAAAGTATTGTGTTGTTCATTGCTGGCTGATTGTCCCAAACTCATTTATTAAAAAATCCTGGCTTTTCTGGCAATTGATTTGTCATGACTTCCTTATCATATATTTGACCATGCTGTATAATAGGATCATTTTTCTGGGTTATTGTCCCTGATGCTATTTTTGTACTAATGTCCCATTATTTAAATTTTTCACTTTATAAATTATGGTGTACTTCCCTTTTAAAATTTTCTTAAATATTCTGTCTTTTTCTTATAGGTGAACTTTAGAATCACGCTATCAAATTCAGATGGTTGGGCTTTTTATTAACATTCTGTCATGCCATACATTTAAAAAATTTTAAACCTTTACAATACAGAACATCATCATGTGTTCTGTCTTTTCTTGTATGCAAAGCTCCTTTCACATCTCTCCTTGAAGTCTTTATGTAGGTCACAGTTTTCATGATATTTATTTATGATCTCTTTTTTGTTGCTGCTGGAAACAGCATTGTAAAAATTACTTGATACATTATTTTGGGCTACCTATATTTGTTTCTCTTGGACTCAAACTCCTAAATTTTATTAAATGTTGATATTCTCTACTGCTTTCCTTTGGATTCTCTAGATATATAAGTGCATGATCTATAAAGAATATTTTTTCTTTTTTTTAGTTTACCTTTGCTCTTTGCTTCCTTTGTGTTTGGCCAGAAGTTCTCAAACAATGTAAAATATAGTAAGAAGCGTGGATTTTTGGTTCTTGATTCTGATATTTTACCTGTTAGTCACTGCAACTGTTACTGTGAAATCTATTTTATTTTCAAAGTAAGCAGATTTTCTTATGTTCCTATTTGAATTTTTAAAATAGAAAAATGGTCATAAACTTTAAAAGGTGCTTTTATGCCTTACACATCTATGGTATAATACTGCCTTTGATCTATTGTAATATATGATAATAATAACACTATTATTTGCAAACTATTATTGAATTCTTATCTCCCTGTATGGCACTGGTTCTGGTGGACTTTAAGAAGACTACATTTGCGATGCGCTTAATTTTGCACTTTGTTTATTATTAACAGTGGGTTTATCATTAATTACTGATACAACTGTGGCAACCATATACTTCCGTCATATAAAAGGAAGAATTTTATGACCCAGGTGGTTGGGCTGGACTATTCATTTATTTATTCATTCATCTGGGCACTCATTTATCCCTTTGATGTAAATTCACAAACATTTTCTAAGCAGCCTTCAGGCTAGGCAGGAGTGGAAGCTCCACATTCAGTCTCTGCTCCAGAAAGATGAGTCTCCCTCCTTGGTCTGCTGGCTCCTGGCTCCATGGACCTGAGTAAGTTTCCTCCCCTTGAAAATCCTCATGTTTCCTCATTGATGACACAAGCCTACAAATGCACTTACTTGAGGGCACAGCTGAAAACAAAGCTCTTAGCAGGTGTCTGCATGGGGAATCCTCGATACACCTTTGGATGATATTATTTTTATATCCTGGGGGGCCCAGATGAGTGGATCCAGTGAGCCCTATGGGCAGCAGATGTCACATGCTAATGAGGCTGCCCACTCCATACTGCCCAGGTTTCCACTGTCCATGCCAGCAGATGACTGGACGTCTTTGCAATCGGATTCCATTTCCCTTCCTATGTCAAATCTGCCCATATGACCCCCGGGGTCCACTCTACTCGCTCTCCCTGTGTCACGTCTGCCAGTGAAGAACTAGACCTGTTTGAAGATTGTAGGAGAAATAATCCCCAGAGTGAAGTGTAGGGTAAGTGAAAATGCATCAGGCTTTTCCACCTTCCTGCCATTAGTGTTGATGATGGATCCCTGTGGTCCTGCATGCATGGCTGATGGCAGGCACCTGGAGTGGGGTGTGGGCATGCATAGGTGGGCACACCTGGACTGAGACTGGCTTATAAGGGCAGTGTCACAGGGATGCCAGCAGAAAGTAGAAGGGAAAGAGAAAAAGGAGAAGAGAGCCGAGAGAACAAGAGAGCAGTCCCATTAGAGAAGCAGAGACCATGGGAATGCCAGAGAGCCCAGAGAGAGTGAGGATTTGCCAGGGGCTGTTAAAAGCTCAATAAAAGCCTGAAAAGCTACCGAGGGCTCCAGGACTACCCTTTAACAGTCTGCATAGGTTCATAGAGATCGTGTCCTGTGCCTTCCTGCTGGCACTACACCAAGCCATCTCGGCCAGGATAGCCTATGGTCCTGTGGTCGGGAAGCTGAAGTAAATAAACTCATGGCAGCTTCTATTCAGCACGACCAGGCTGCTCCCTTGATTGGCTCCACCTGCCTTCTCGGGTTCAGTCTGCAACCTCAGCTGCCTGGAGACTCGGGACGCTCCATGGCTTCACTTTGTGCAGAGCTGTGCTGCTGGCCCTGTGCACAAGTTAGGTTTCAGGGGCTGTGGCCTCGATGGCCTTTTAACAAGTGCCCTCTGCATTAAACATGCTCCCTCGGTCTCACTGGAGATAACGGCCTGTTATTTTCCTAGTGATTGGATGATTTATTTTATTTTGCAAAAATGACTTATTGTTCTGACCTTCTCACCTTTGGAGAAGCTTAGCTAAGTTGTCCTGTCACCATGCCCTCTGCTCCCACCCTTTACAATAAGCACATTTAAGAAGACCCTCCGCTACCACCCTGCCTCCCCCTGGGTAATTTAGATCTCTTGAGCTGCTGAATTGTGTCAGCCTGGGAAACAAGAGGTTGTTATGCATATTGTGTCAGGAGAAAACATAACTCACTAAACCACCCCAGACACTGGGTGTCACCCAGCCATGCTTCAATTTACAACCTCCTGGAGCTCGTGTTGGCCAGCGGTGCCGAGTGGAAGCAGGGAGGATTTCAAAGGCCTGTGAAATGTTCTCCAGACCTGGGTGTCCTTCCAGCTTGCTCTGCTGCCTTCCTCGAAATATATGGGTTGTGCTATCTGCCCCCAAGGTTTCTAAGGCCAATTAGCAGGGTAGAAATGGTCAAGGCATATTGACCTGCAAAATCACAGTATTTACTGGTCCCAGGTTTCTTGTAATAATGATGCTTCGTACCAGTCCTCTCCATGGCTTTGTTCACATATATTTTGTATTCAGAAATTTGGAGCTGAACCATTTTTAATTTCTGCTTTAGGTGCTGGAAGTTGTGCCACTGGGGAAGGGGCCAGCTGGGAGTTGGCATCCCTTTGATCATAGGCTGAATGATTTGCTTTGATCAGAGATAACAGTTCAAAAAAGAGCCTGGTCTCTTCCTGAGATTTGCAGGTAAACAGAGAGATCATTTGAACCATTAAGGACAGAGCAATTCTGATCCCAGACAATGGTTCTTTGAACTGGATTTCAGGCCTGTGATTAACATAGCAAAAGGGATGGAAGGCTTAACAGAGGTGATTGCAGGCCCCGAGGAAGGTGCATCTAGAGGTCACCAGCTTGATCTCTGGGAAGACTTCCTACTTGGAGCCTTCCTAGAGCTCAGGCAAGTCATAAAAAGAACATGGCTGGGAACCTTGAAGGGGAAGAACTTGTCCAAAAGAAGGTGCTCGGAGCCTGGGGAGTTTTGCCGACTTTGAGTCAGGGAACCCGAGGTACAGTCCTTGTCTCCCTGTTTGTTACGTGCACATGGCTGTTGCTAGGCCTTCATCTGTACAAACCGGACAGACACCTCGGTGGTTACTGAGGGTTTAGGGTTTAATGATTTGCCTTTTGAGAAATGAGCCCTGCCAGTTGCCGAAACTGGGGGAAGAAACACACCAAGGCAGACTTGCAAATCCTCCACCTCAGCAGGGAGGTATCTTCCTACCAAGAGGGAAGTTCGTAATGTCTTCTCTGCACACAGCCACCGCCTTGATAGACAACTTGGCTTTCCCGAGAAAATTGTTTTAAAGTGATACTGTGAATTGTGTTCTGATGGGACTTGTGTGAACATTTAGATGCAAGAAATTCCATGTGCTTAAAGTGCCTGAGCCGTTGGGGGGCTGTAAGGGGCACAGGGAGAGCTAACTAATAACCGGTGGTTAGTTTTAAACTGTTAGTGGAGCAGGGATTTTTTAGCATTTGAGGTATTTAAACCCTGGCAGTGGTGACACTGGAGTGGGAGGCTGGCTGGTGCCCTGATGTGGCCTGTAACGCAAGTAGCTGTGTGACTCACCCTTAGGAAGGTCGCCAAGACAGGAGTAGGCAATGGGAAAAGTGACATTGGTGCAGCATGACCCACTAAGCCCCAGAGTCAGGCTTCTGTGGGCATCTCTTGACAATGCTCAACCTACCTCTCAGCTAAAACTCTCTATGCCCTTAGCTTCTGAGTCGGGACACTCAGGTCTAGATCTTTCATGTCCCTGAGCATTTCCTCTCTGTCTTCATGGACTGGTCCCTGTATCCAACCTTTAAATACTGGCATCCCTACTGGTGTATGTTGTCTACCCTCTGATCTTTCCACTGAATAGTCTTCTTGGGGCCTTGAGTATCCTAGACCTGCTACTTAACATGTGGTCTGCAGCGCAGCAGTGTTAGAAATGCTAAGTTCCAGGTCCTAGAACCACTGAATTGTTATCTGGATTTCTAGCAAGATTCCCCAGGTGATTTGCAGATCAGTTAAGGTTTAGGAAGCATGTTCTACTGATGTCAGTGCTGCCTGCTACTGGGGCCTCTTAACCTCTCACGTCCAATCTCCAACCTTCTAGCAAGTTCTCACACATATCATAGCTTCCTTTTGCCTCCAGGCCCATGGACAAGGTCACGCAGCATGCACCACTAACTCTCATCCCTCCTCTCTCTGATGCCCCTTCAGCCTTTTTCTCTCCAGATGGAGCTGCCTCCAGGGCCCTCACTGGCTGGCATCACCTCTTTGTCTTATCTGGAGGCAATTGAGAGATATTTTTTTTTTTAGATATTCTTTATCTCTGTTGCTCCTCTAATTTTCATTGCACCTGCTCTAAGCTGGGCTTTCTTCTTGCACTAGTAAAAGAGGTGACTTCCTGTAGACTTCTCAGCCTGTGGGGCTTTATCCTTCTACTTCCCATGCTCTCCTGGTAACCGTTCCTAGCCTCTTGTTACCTGACAATACTATTTCTTTTTTTTTTTTTTAAGATTTATTTATTTATACATATAAGAACTGGGGTACAGGCCAGAGGTGTGGGGGTTGAGAGGATTCACCAGAGACAGAGTAGGGAGCAGAACAGGCAGATCTACTGAAACACACTGCTGAGGGGAGCAGCAGGTGAGATAGGAGAGGTCTGCCGTGCCAGGTGGAGCAGCTCCCTGGCCAGCAGGGGATTGAATTCATGCTGCAGAGGCTGCAGATAGCTTCATTCTTTAGGACGCCACTCCGTGTCCTCCCCAGAAATCTTCCCTGACCCCGGCAATCACCACCAGGAATCCTTTTCTCTGTGTTTCCTTAGCCACCACGTCTCACTGTTCTTGCCAGTGAAAAGGGGTGATAGATGAGTTTTAGGAAATGAATAAGTTAGTCCATGGAGCAGCATCTGCAGAACAGTACACATTAAATAAAGTGCCGGCTGTCAGTTTAGCAGCCATTTCATCTTCCTGAATGGAGCTCCTGCCGTCTACCGAGAAGGGGGCTTCTCAGGGCCTGGCTGGTTCGGTGCCATTGCAGGTGGGGTGGGGCTGGGTGGTGTTGGCTGAGAAGTCCAGCCCTGGACCTGTCCTCCTGGAGCAGGGATGTGCCTGGACCTGGGACGCCTGGGCCCACCTGCACATGGGGCCCAGCGAAGATGTCCCTCCAGTATCACCATGCCCGGCGGCAGCTGGAGATCTTAGGTGGGAAAGAAGAGAGATGTCATTCACAATATAGTATTTAAAAAAAAATAGAAGCTGCAGACGAGGACGTTGAGGAGTGTGCTATCAGCTTGGCCCGCGTGGGGCTTGAATTTGTGCCCAGAAGCGATTTGCAGAGATGGTATTTTTAGAAATGTGGAAATAAATACAATTAAATTAGAGAGATGTGTCAGTGCTTTTTTGTCTTGAATTAAGGCTGTCCTCTGACCGCCAGAGCTTAGGTAATGACAGCTCTTTGAGTAAAAGTGCCGTATTTTCTAATTAAACAATCAAGCTTCTCCAATCCATTGCTTTAGTGAAGAGAGGGGTCAAACGCCTAGGACCTAAAAGAAAAGAGATTTTAAATGGACAGAAATGGCAATAAAAACAGAGATATTTTCTCTTGACTCTGTTTCTGTCTCTTATTAACTCTTCGTGACCTGAGTATGTCCGTCTTTCAACTCAAACAGACTTTGGCCACTTGACATATAAACCAGACTATGGAGCAAAGACGGCCCCAGTGAGGTGTGCTCCTGCCTGGGGGTCATCCAGGCTGGCAGCTGGGTGGGTCAAGGTGGTCTCCGGCTCTAGGCCCCTGGGTCTTCTCTCCCTCGCCTCGGGGGACTCCCACTGTAGGGTAAGGTAAAAAGTATCAGGCTTTTCTGCCCTCCAGCCATCAGGATAGATGACAGATCTGCTGTCCTGAATGCATGCCTGATGGCGGGCACCTGGAGTGGGGTGTGGGCATAGGAAGATGGGATTCACCTGGGCTGAGACTGGGCTTTTAAGGGACATGTCACAGAGACACCAGCAGAAGCCGAAAGAGAAGCCAAAAGAAAAGCCGAGAAAGAAGTAGTAGAAGCTGAGAGAGAAGCAGAGAAGGCCGGAGAGCCCAGATAGAGTGAAGACTTGCTGGGGGCAGGGAGGTCTGCCAGCCTCCCGGCCCCCCAGCACCCCTGCCTGCTGTGTACCGGGCAAATCCCAATAAAAGACCTGCAAAACCACTGAGGACTCTGACTCCTCCTTTACCCGGTCTGCATGGGATCAGAAAACCTGCTCAGTGGTCCTTCCTGCCCTCTACACCCACCAAGTCTGGAGTCCGGTTCTCAGAAATCAAGTAGATAATACATGTACGATGACTCTGCTTTTGCTCATTTTCAAGACACAAGGAATGTTGCTTTCATTCATTTTATTCTAAACCAAATCAAATCTGGCTCAACCAGAGTTGGATGCAAACGAAATAATACAGCTTTTTATTTATTTATTTCCCCTCATATTTATTTATTTTTAATTAGGTAATATTAGGAGGCCCCCACCATCCAAATCACCCACAGTCCACCACCATCGTCCATGTGCTCCCTTCTTGGTCTTACCCCCTTCATTCTCTGCTCCCTTTCCATGCTTCAGTTCTATATTCAGTTGTCAAGAGTTAATTTTTAAGCAAGAGCCCCAGGTCTTTATTTCGTTTTTAGTTTGTTTTCTTTATATTCCACATATTAGTGACATCACCTGGTACCCTTTGTCATCTTTCTCCTTCTGATTTATTTCACTTGCCATAATCCCTTCCAACTCCATCCACATTGCCACAGGTGGCATGAGTTTATCTTTTTTGATTGCTAAGTAGTATTTCTTGTGTGTATGTACCACAACTTCTTGATCCACTCATCTGTTTGTGGGTATTTAGGCTATTTCCATAAATTGTCTATTGAAAATAGCACTGCAATAAACATGTGAGTACAAGTTTCTTTTCAAATTAGTGTTTTCGTGGCTGCTTCCGAAGGGTGTTGAGAGTCTGATGAGGGGTTGCAGGAGTTTCTCAGGCTGAGGATTGCGCTGCATTATAACATTACAAGTTTCAGGTGTTCATGGTTGAGAAGCAACATATGTCTAAACACCTTCATTAAGGTGCTTCTGAAAGTCCCGTTCGCTCCTTCACACCATTATCCTTCTTTTCCTGATTAACTCATCCCTTTTCGCCCCTTCCTTCCCATAACCACTAATTGCTCTTATAGTTCTAAAGCTTATTTTTTTTTTTAGTTCATCTGTTTGTTTGTTTTCTCCATATAGCACATACAAGTGAAATCATGTGTTGTTTGTTTCCATCTGGTAAATTTCGCTAAGCTAATTCCCTCTAGGTCCATTGATATTCTTGCAAATGCGGGATTTCATCATCAGTTTTTTAAGAGCTGAATAGTATTCCATTGTGTGTATATTCTGTCTTGTTTATCATCCTCCTGTCATTGGACCTTTAAGTTGTTTGCTGTTCTTGGTTATAGTAAAAAGTGCTCCAATAGACATGGAGGTGCATGGATTTCTTTGAATGAGTGGGGTTTTCTGGTATTTCTTTTGGCAAATACGCAGAACTGGGATAACCAATTATGTGCTTTCCATCATGCCTGCACTAATTTACATTCTTACTCACAGTGTATGAGGGTCCCTTCTCTCCACATTCTCTTCAACACTTGTTTCTTGTCTTTTGGAGAATGGCTGTTCTTGTAGGTGTGAGGTGATAGCTCAGTTTTCAATCCTAACGTTGAAATGAGCAGGGAGGACTTTGATAATGGCCAGGTGGGGGGAAAAAAAACATCCATCATTCCTGACCACTGATAGGGAAGTCCCTCCTCCCCACCAGCAGGTGGAAGCCCTTGTGGGGTCTGCAGAAGCCACGCAGAGTGTGGAGAGGGGATGCCACAGAGGGACAAGCACCGTGCCTGGCACATGCAGCAGAAAGCTCTCCAGCTGTGCCTGCAGTTCTGCGGGCAGTCTGCTCCGAAGGCACACAGACTTCCCAACATCACAGGAAGGTTTTTCCTTTAAGATGGGTTTCTCTTCTTTCTAGAGGGAGGCAGCGTGCACCTGCCTGTGGGAGATGCGTGGGTCTTTCTCCACGTGCAGCAGTTGGTGTCTGTGTGCACCGAGGGAAGAGTTCAGGGAAGAGTTTGCTTGGGAAGCACGATGTGCAGCTCTTTGATAATTTGTTTGTTGTAAACAGACATGCACAGGATTTATCTTCATTCCAGACAGTGGAGCCATCCTGAATATCTCTGCTCCAGGCTCAGGATCTCACGTCCTTCTGCCAGCACGAGAGTGGCCCCCAAGGAAGCCGACCTCAGTGCTCACAGCTGTGTCCTTGGGTCACGCTGGGGAGGGGTGTCACACCTCTTTATACTGTGTTGGGACAGTGTCTCAACTCTTGGCCAAGGCAGCCTTGAAGAGGCTAGTTCTGCCTCCAGCCACTGCTGCTGGTTCTGGGATCCTCCAGACGCCTCTGCAGGGCCTCCTGAGGGTCTCCTGGCTCTTTGAGCCTAATCCCTTGACTTTCAGACTATAAAGGAGTATCCTGGCAATAAACAAGAGCGGAATGAAGCAACACTCTCCTCGGGGACAGATTCTGCGTGGAGGACATTGGGCTTCCTTCTCTGTGTTCCCTCCAGCTCATGTTCTGAGCTTCCTCTTCTTCCAGAGTTTCCAGATGCTTCCAGCACCTTTTTCAAATTTCCTTAGAGTGGGGGACATCTGCTCTTTGTGAGGATGGGCTGCGCCATGAAGTTAAAGTGATCTGAAGGATGGGACAAGGCAGGGAAGTTAGAAAGTTGCTGTAAGGAGCCCTGGAAACCCACAAAGTGGGGCTATCTTTGCTTGAATAGCTAAGTAGAGGCTGCAGGTGAAACCAAGGAATTAGAGGGAGGTGAGGAAACAGCCCTGAAGGGCTCCCTGTGGCAGGTAGCAGAGGGTGTGGCCAGACAGGCAGGTGGCAGGGGGTGAGCCTAGACCAAGGCCCATGGCTGCAGGGAATGGTTTGACTGTAATCCTGGCTCCTCCTCATATTGGCTACCTGAGTTTGGAAATTTTCCTATCCTCTGTGACTCATTTTCTCCATGTGTAAAATAGGCATATCATAGCATGCACCACACTGTGATGTTTTAAGAATTAAGTGAATTACTCTGCGTTAAGTGCTAGCAACAGTCTGGAAAAACATGGAGCACTCCATAGGTACTAGCTATTCATATTATTATTAATATTCTATTTGAACTTTTTTTTCATGTTATTAAACCATAATATTTCATAAAGTAGGAAACTGAGGTTCAGGGAGATGAGGTAACCAGCCCAAGAGAATACCTTTCCAAGGTCTGAGTCATGGCGAGAGCCCAAATTCTTTTTTACTTCACATGTAAAATCTCCCACAAGCCCACACTGAGAAAAACGTGGTAGGTCATGTTATGTGAAGTGTGTGCTAGAAGGAGAGGCCGCAAGGGCATGGAGAACACCCACTTCCAGGCATCTAACCAAGTACTGCTGCATGAAAACAATAAAGCAGAATAAACTAAGACTCAGTCTTTATAACCCCTTGTGTCTATGGGAGTGGGGGACATGAGAGTGGCATCCTGGAGAAGCTTCTGTCAGCTTGGAAGGATAGATGGTTACATCTTCAGTAATTTTTTTTTGAAGATTTATTTATGCATCCAAGACCTGGGGTTTGGGCCAGAGGTGCTGGGGGTGAGAGGATTCACCAGAGAGAGAGTGGGGAGCAGAACAGGTGGATCCACAGAAAAACACTGCTGAGGGGAGCAGCAGGGAGACAGGAGAGGTCTGCTGTGCCATGTGGGTCAGCTCCCTGGCCGGGGATTGAACTCGTGCTGCAGAGGCTGCAGATAGCTTCATTGTGCTGAGACTTAACCTCTTGCACCAGGAGGGAGGCCCCATTTTCAGGAATTTTGTCATCCAATTGTCCATTCCCGTGAGCGCTTGAGCCTGGCCAGGCTAGGAATATAAACACGATGGAAATGGGGAAACATTATCTTGAAAAGATAAAAAGGAACACAAAATGGATAACCGGGATGGAGTAGAAACAAGACTTCTTTGGCTAGATCTTTCTGTATATTTTGACCTCGAGGTCATGCAAACACATTTATAGTAAAAACTAAAAAGAAAAACTCTTCAATTGAAAATCAGCAAAAGGAGGAACCTTAACGGCATGTCATCGTGACAGCGCGGCCGCCTGGCGTGTGTTGATTTCATGGGGCTTTTAGAACACGGTAATCCTTAGGGGTAGATATTTTAAGGATGAAAAGAAGTACAGAGAAATGTTAAACTTTTATAAATGTTTTAGCATTGATATTCTGAAACTATTTCTTTATAGCTTGGTTTAGAGCAAATGAATAATCATGCGAATGCTTTTAGAAGTGATTGTTAGCATAAAATACAGTTATAAGTGAAATAAAATGTGAACATGTTATATCAATAAGAAGATGCACACACATATACACACACACAGTTTTTTCTAGCTCTATCTATAGCAATGGTAGCAATGAACCCCTCTGAGCATCAAGATTATGGTCTCTATAAAAATGAACTAGAATTCTTAGGGAAAAAAGGCAAATTCCAGGTCTGGGGCTGAGATGAACTAGAAACATCTCATAGTGCCAAAAAGCAAGGAAACTTTTAAAGTTTAATAGAATAATGCAAAAAAGACCCAGGAGTCAGCTCAAAAAGTGTCATAAAATGTTATGAGAATTTGAACATAAAACAGTAATTATTATAGTAGATTAAAACATTTAATCAATAAAAACCCATGAGTCTCTAATAATAGTTTTTAAAAAGAGAAAAAGAAACTAATTTGTTATCATTTGAGGTGGTTTTAAAAATTACTGATTTCTTTAAAAACTGGTTAACCCTCAGGACAGAGTCAGGCAACCTGCTCCCAGCAGGACCCGTATTTACGTGTTACCAAAAAGCCCGAGTTGATAAAGGAAAGTTCTATTTTATAGGAGAACATTAATTAACAAACAGGGATGGACTGATGAATTAAACCTCTCATTTTACATACTGTCTTGAAAATATTGATGGAAACAAAGGTTTTCTACAGGTATCAAAATCTTTAGATGAGTGTTTGCAAGAGAACTAGCCATTTGGATAGCGTCAAAGAAATAATACACTATTTCTTTCCCTAGCTTTAGAGATGCTGGGGAAATAACAGCAGTGATTTAGTGGACTCCATCTTGGCCTCTCTGATGATGAGTGTGTTGGTTTGCTGAGGCTTCCATACAAAGCACCATAGCCTACGTGATTTATTTATTTATTTATTTTATTAATTTCCTGTTTTTTTAAAACACATTTATTTATACAAGAGCTGGGGTACAGGCCAGAGGTGTAGGAGGATGAGAGAATTCACCAGAGACAGAGTGGGGAGCAGAACAGGCAGAAGGACCGAAGTACACTGCTGAGGGGAGCAGCGGGTGAGACAGGAGAGGTCTGCTGTGCCATGTGGGTTGCTCCCTGGCTGGCCAAGAATTGAACTCATGCTGCAGAGGCCTCAGATTGCTTCATAGCACAGTGCTTAACCCCTTGTGTCACCAGGGAGGCCCTGCTTTGGTTTTATACCAAGCATGGCTGCTTAACCCCACTCTTAGTTCCCAGCAATCCCCCTTTCAAGAAGTCAAGAGTGAGGGCAGGGCCTCCCCTGGGGGCACAGCGGTTGAGCGCTGGGCTACGAAGCTGCCCACAGCTTCTGCAGCACTGATTCGCTCCCCGGCCACCAGCAAGGGTCCCACATGGCATGCAGACCTCTCCTGTCACGCCCGCTGCTCCCCTCAGCAGTGTATTTCGCCAGTCTGCCTGTTCTGTTCCCCGCTCTGGCTCTGGTGAGTCCTCTCACCCTCCCATGTGTCTGACTGTACCCAGTGCTTGTATAAATAAAAATAAATCTTTAAAAAATAAAAAGAGTGAGGGCAGATGCATGGCATGATGGAAGTTGTATTCCTCGGCACCTGGATCTATTTGCAGGTGGAGTGGAGTCCATAAAATGTCAGTGGCTGGAGTTCCCCCAACTTAATTCAGTCTGTGTAACAAATAAGGGGTCTTGCTGTGTGTTACCAGTGATGGGAACTGGACATGTGCTACCTGGAATCCCCATATGATTTGTATGACTTACAGTGATCTCAAAATAGAAAAGTTTAACTGATGAAAAATAAGTTACTGTTTAAACAAAAATAATAACAAGGTAGTGTGTGATTTAAAACATTAAGTAAAAGTGAAATAGATAAAAAGTAAAAATAAAAATAGATAAAAATAATGGCATAAATGTGGAAAATGTGGAGGCACTATTCTAAATATCTTTTACTATTAATGAAATTATGTAATATCTCCTCAGGGTTGACTTGAAATATTAAACATGTATGTTGTGAATTTAAGGTAACTGCTATATTAACACAACAAAGAGCTATGGCTTATAAGACAAAGAGTAACTGCATGGAATCAGCAAAGCATTCCATCCAAAAGTGGGCAAAAAGAGAGAAGAAAAAATGCAAGAGATGGGATGCATATCAGCTGAATAAAAAGGATAGATTTGAACTTAATCATATTAAGAATTATATCAGAGGAGATTGTCAGATTGAATAAAAATGTAAGATCCTAAGAATAATAAACTTGTTTTAAATATAAAATAGGTATAGACAGATTAAAAGCAAAATGGCAAAAGACAATATAAAAGATGAACGCTAGTCAAAAGAAAGCTGAAATGTCTGTATTAACACCAGGCAAAGTCGATTTCAGTGCACAGACTCATATCAGGGCTGAAGAAGGCAGAAGAGTAAATTCATCAAGAGGACATGACAATTTAAAGCTTTTATGCCACTGATAACAAAATATCAAAATGCACGAAGCAGTAACTGCACAAACACAGTTGAAGATTTTAATTCCTCACTTTCAATAATTGATAGACCAAGTAGACAGAAAATCAATAAGGATGTAGAAGATTTGAAGAACACACAGAGGTGGCACAGGCAGGATCCCGACCCCTGTGAGTGTAACGTCAGAGCCCTTTATCTTTACACCCAGCGGGTCTGTACATCATGGCGTCAGCTCCTTCATGGTGTCACCCAGGGGCCTGGCGCTGTGGACCAGGCAGAATGGATAAATGAATGCACCGAGTAGAGCACCCATCTCTGATTTTCAAAGATCTTTCTTTCTTTCTTAAGAGGAAGGCTTGAAGGAGATGCTGTATATGCAGGAGCGGGAAGACCAAGTCAGTTTTCCCATCAAGGAGCTGGTCATTCCACCTGGTACAGGAAAGGACTCCAGGAAAGGGCCTTTGCAGACTGAAGTGGACGTGGTCTTAGGCTTGGAGGGTGCCTGGATGAATTATCTTCTCGGGTCAAACACTGATAATCTAAATGCTGCCTCAGAACAATTCACTAAGCATGAAGGGGTGGTTTTACTTGTGGCTTTTTACACCTCCTTGCGGGTCAGCTTGGGCGGCAGAGGCTGCTCTGCTTCTGACCCAGGCTTTGCTTCACATCTTTGTGCTTTTGAGAATTGTAATCCTTGAGTTTTAAAGTGCGGATGTCCCTCTGCAGGGCTGAAATGTTTGGACATTGGACCACATAGTCTAATCCATGTTTTTGACCAGTAGACATTCATTTATCTACTCCCTTGGCTTCATCCCTTTTCACCTAGGTCCCTAGTGCTGGGTGTGAAAATTGAATGAGTGTATGTCCTTCCTACTCAGTATTTACTCTCCGGGCCTTTTCAGCATTTTCTCTTTCTTCCTAAATCACAAACACTAGCAAGGAGGAGATGCCCCAAGACCAGGACAGAGAGGAGAGAGGGGCTGGCAGCGCATGTGAAACAGCCAATTTTCTTGGCCTGAATCATTTCGCAGAGGAACATCCCCATACAATACAATCATACAGATCAAACGATACAAATCATACAGATTGTAAACTGCTTTGTCTCTCATTTTCTTTTTCCTGCCAAAAGCTTCCCCACATCAATAAAATCAGCTGAAATCAATTTTTGGAAGAAGC
The DNA here is from genome assembly GCF_964194135.1 of Talpa europaea. Classification (NCBI taxonomy): domain Eukaryota; kingdom Metazoa; phylum Chordata; class Mammalia; order Eulipotyphla; family Talpidae; genus Talpa; species Talpa europaea. The sequence continues at coordinate 136,938,414 of NC_140071.1, read as the reverse complement.
TGCATAAAAGGTTGCCTCAAGTTTACTGCCTTCCTGGGCATTGCAGAATTCATTCTGACTTTACTCTGGGTATTTGATCTCGGAGCAGAAAATTAGCCAAATGGAATTGATAATGCTTCTCATCTCTGAAAGTAGCTGAAGGGTTAATTCACTAAGAAAAGATTTAAAAATTACCCCTGAGTTATTTCAGAGCCATTTTCCTAAAGAGGTTGGTGGAGCTACTGAAACAGTGTTCTTAAAAGCTTTTTTCAGTCCTCCAACCCCCAGAGATCATTTAAGAAGAATAAAACTTTATGTGATGAAAGTAGAACTGGAGGAGAATAAGATAAGGAGTGTTAAATGACTCCATCAGACTAGTGTTTGCTAAATGTCTCCTAAATGCATCGACAAAGGGGACTCTGCGGGACTCCATGTTGCCCTTCGAGAGAGGGTTCCAGACCTGATCAAAACCTGTCAAGTTTTGGAGACCACATTTCTTTAGTTAAAGCAGGAGGAAAGAGATCACATCTCTGGGAGAGATGTTGTTAGCCCTGCAGGACCATGACAGTTATTCACTCTTAACCTCCCTGTGTCACAGTGTCTCATGCGTGTAATGGAAACAATACTACTGCTCACCTTCGAGTGCTGTTGCGAAGCTTAAATGAGAAAGTTAATTAAAATGTCTTAGTGTGGGGCTTGGCATCCAGTAAGTGCTCAATAAATGAGCTCTTACAGGGGACTGTGGTGATGGTTCACGTGTGCATTGGTGAAGGAAATTCTATGAGGATTACACCTGAGGAGGTAGGGGGAAGCAAATATTGTTTAAAAATGAACAATGATGTAAAAAATAAAAAAAATAAAATAAAATAATAAACTGTTTATTCTAAAAAAAATAAGTGAGCTCTTCTTAATCATATTAATTATTTTCTTCCATCACACCTGCTGTACCTACCATGTGCTGGCACTTAGGACTTAGTATATTAGTTAGGATCAGAATTGCAAGCAGCAGAATCTTTACTAGCTAACAAGGAATCATCAACAGAGTGTCTTAAATAATAAAAATGTGTCTCACAGTTTGGATGCTCAAACTCTGAGATCAAGGTGTTGGCAGGGTTGGTTCCTTGTGAGAAACATGAGGAAGAAATTGTTCTAGGTCTTTCTCCTAGCTTCTGGTACCCCAGGTTCTCCTTCCCTATTGGATGGTGTTCCCCCTGGTCTCTGTGTGGTCTTCCTTCTGTGTCTGTCTCTATGGCTAAGTTTACCTTTATCATAAGGACGCAGACATATTGGATTAGGAACCATCGTCTCTACTGGATCATCTGCAAAAACTATTTCCAAATAAAGTTATCTCCACAGTTATTGGGGATTAGGACTTCAAAACCCTTTTGGAGACACAGCTATGCCTCTCGGAGATATTCATGTCCCGACAGGAATTGATACAGATTAGAAAACAAGGGTTTGTGAGAGGGTGAAGGCTCATAAGGCTGGACATGGATGGAAGTCAGCAAGACAGCCTGGAGCAGAGGTGGGTAGAGAGGAGCCCTGAGCCATGAGTCCAAGCACTGTCCCTCACTGGCCAGTGTCTGGACAAGCCACTTCCTTGCTTGCATCTCAGTTTGCACAACAGTATAATAAACGATCTCAACTGGTCCCTCTCTGCCTAACTTTTTGATGTTGTTGGCTATTCTGCACCAACTCTTTAAACTTTCATGGAAACCTTTCCTTCCCCAGGGCTTTCTGACCCTTCAGCTCTGACCTGAGCCGGGCAAGCTCTAGTTGAGGTGTGAGTACGAAAGAGTACAATGGTGGAAATGAAAGCAGCAAGCTTGTGATGATAATAAAGCCAATTGGACACTCTTAGAAAGGTCTAAGTTATTATTTATCTAGCTGATGAGAGGATTAGCTTGAGCTGAGAGGGTTTCTGTGGAGCACAGCAGTTGATTAACTTGGATGCTGGGGAATTCTCTGCAACGTGAACTTTGTTCGTTGTGGGAAAAACCTGAGTAAATGAGTGGTAAAAAAGCAGGACAAGCAATTCCATCCCCTATTCCTAGAAAAGGTGTTCTATTTCTTGTCAGCTTCTTTAATTACTTTATGAAGCAGATTTTTTTCTAGTGCAAAATGTTTTAAGTATTGCCTGGATTTAATATTGGTTAAGAAGATCCACTTTGTCTGACCCAGCTTAAATTTCCAAAGAGCCCATCACAAATATATTATGCACAGACTCAGCTGGCTGCAGGGAGCAGATTTTATTTCTAAGATGACAGTTTCATTTTAGTCCGTTTCACCCACACTTGGAAGGGCAGAGGGTTTCCTATGAAATTAATTGAACACCATCTCTTATTCTGCCTTTGCTTTTCTAATTAAAGATTCAGGTTTGTGGCTACCTCTCCAGTCCAGGTCACCCTGAATTGACAGACTCAACTGCTTGGAAATAGAACTTGGACATTGGAGTTCAATATTCCTTGGTTGAAGTCCAGGTTCTACCACTTACAAATGTTGTGATTTTGGATACTTCATCTTTGAGTTTCAAGGAGGACCGTGGTGAGAGAGCTTTTAGTACATTCACAGAATTGTGTAACCATAACTACAATCAATTTTAAAAACTTTTCATCACTCATCCCAAATCCATGCATCAGCAATTGCTCCCCGTTCCCTCAATCACCCCACCACCACCAGTCTTACAGAGAAAGATACTAAGTCTATCTTTATAGATTTGCCTATTTTGAACATTTTATATGAAGGGAATCGTGCATTATGTGGTCTTTTTTGTAACTGGTTTTTTCCTATGGCATAAAGTTTTCAAGATGTATCCACACTAAAACACGTATCAGTATTTTTTTTCTTTGTATTGCTAACTATATTCCCTCTAGAGGAACACAGAAGATTAAAGTATTCATTCACTATGGACATTTGAGTTCTTTACATTTCAGGCTATTGTGAATAATGCTACTATAACCAAATATGTACCCACTTTTTTATGTGGATGTATGTTTTCATTTCTCTTGGCTATGTACTTAGGAGTAGAAGCATGGGGTTATGTGTTTAATCTTTGAGAAACATCAGACTCTTTCTCAAAATGGCTGTCTCATGTGAGATCCCCATTTCATATCACTACTAGTATGAAAGTCTCAATTTCTCCACATTTTCTCCAACACTTATCATCTATCTTTTTGATTAGCCACCTGTGTGCTGTAAAGTGTTGTCTCATAGTGGTTTCAATTTATATTTCTCTGATGGCTAAAGATATTGATTTATTCATATGCTTACTGATCACATCTAGAAATCATCGTCTAGTCCAAGGACACACGGATTTATGCCTACGTTTTCTTCTAAGACTTTTATAAGTCTAGCTCTTAGGTCTAGATGTATAAGTCTATGATCTATTTTGAGTTAACTTCTTCTATGGAGTGAGGTAGGCACCCAAATTCATTCTTATATCTGGACATCTGCTTGTCCCAGCACCATTCATTAAAAAAAGACTATTCTTTCCCCCATTAAATTATTTTGACATCCCTTTGAAAGTTAATTGGTGAGAGCTTACCCCCCTAAGACATTCAATTCTATTCCATTAATATGTGTGTCTATATTTATGCCAGCACTCTACTCTTAATTAGTGTAGCTTTTAAGGAAGTTTTGTAATCAGGAAATACAAGTCCTTCAATTTTGTTTACAATTATTTTGGATACTCATGATCCTTTGCACTTCCATATAAATATAAAAATAAGTTGTCAATTTCTGCAAAGAAACTAGCTGGAATTTTGAAGAGGACTATGTTGAATCTGTAGATCAATTTGGGGAGAATTGTCATCTTAGCAATATTAATATTATCAGTTTTGCTGGTGATGATCCAGGATAATCAACTGAGAAATTTTTAAACAGATACAAAGTTGGCCAGGTGCAGTATAGATATAAAAATTAGCATAGTTTGTATAAGTTGAAATCAACCATATAGCAATAGAAGAAACAAAAATGAAAGTATATATAAGATACCAAGGAATATCTTACTTTTAAAAAGGCAAAATCTCTATAAGCAAAACAACAGGACTCTACCAACATATAGAAAAAGAACACAGAGAAATTGGAGGAATCTCATATACAAATACTACAATCAGACCTGAATTTCAGTCTCCACTTTGCCTCTAATCAGCTATGTGATTTTTGAAAAGACTAATTTCGGTAGACCTCATTTGTCAAATGAGGCCCATAATAGTTCCAATCCAATGAGATTATCTTGAAAATTGCGTAAGATAATATTTATGTTGTATTTCTGAAACATCAAAAGTATTCATTAAACAACACGTACTGTCTGACTGTTTCTACAAAGATGTAAGTTCATCTCAAATTAACGTAAATATTCAATCAACATCCCAAAATAATTTTTTTTTGGTGACAAACATCATCTGAATTTTTTTAGGAAATATAATGGGGCAGAATTGCTTAAAAAGCCTCTTGAAAAATAAACACAAAGTGTGAGGAGAGCTTTTCCTATTTAAATGCATTCTAAAGCATCGGTAATTCTAAAAATATTGTACTTATAACATTTGACAGATTGTTGAACCAGAAAAGATAGCTCAGAAACAAAGGCTAGAATTCTTAAGGGTTTCATTTATGATACAAATGGCATTACAAATCCATAGACAAGGAAAAATTATTTGATATATGGTGTTTACACAATTAGCGATCTATGAGAGGACATATTGCAAATACTCAGCATTCGTAAGAGAAAACAATAAGCTTCATAATAAACTATGAGCTGAATGTATAAAACAAAAAGCACAAATGAAAAGAAACTATCACTATATTATCTGTCTGCTTTGAGATTTTAGGCTGAGTTCCCAAGAATGAAAGCAGTAGAAAAAAAGTCATGAAAAAAATTGATTTTATATTACAAAAATTAAAAATTTCTTCATAATATCAGAATCAAAAGGAAATCAGTACCTGAGGAAAATATTACAAATCTACTAGGCAAATCATCACCACTGTTATTAAAATAAATGGTATAAATTAATTAGAAAAATGATAAAATTCCCAGAGAAAAAATAGGCAAAAATAGTATATAATTTACTGAAGTATGAATCATTAATAAATTTATGACGAGTGCCCCACCCCACTGATAATCAAAGAAATGCAAATTTAACAATGGTTATCCACTTGCAACTTAGATGTCAGATGCAGTCTCCTTAGACCCAAGTCCCAGGCTCACAGCCTGAGGACTTCCAGTGCACCCTCCAACATTTCTGTGGACTCAAGCTATTTTAGGTCATGTCTCAGTGCAGACTTTTGCATCTCTGACTCTCACCCTGTAATGGACACAAACTGTCTTTTAGTTTGTGTATCCACCCCCCTTTCTATTTCCTTGTTCCTTATTAGGCAAAATACTGATAGGACTGCAAATCAAAGTGATCTGTTCACCCAAAGACAAGGACATGAGTTGTGATCCAGATAGAACATTCAGAATTTGTTCCCAGGGCAAAATAAAAAAATAAAAGAATATCAGATGGTGGTGGAAGTCACAGAGAACACAAGCAAGAGAGGGCTAGAACCTACCTACAGCTTCTTTAGCTGGTAGGACAGGCTCAGCCTGGGTCACCACATCATAAAAATATATAGATGGCACCCCAGTTCCATTGAAGTCCAGCAGGACCCAATCCAAGAAGAGATTCATTAAGTGACAAAATCCAGTGTTCATAAAATTTGGCGCTCCCTTGTTTGATAAATGCATTGTCTCTGTCTTCTATGAGTTTATAGTCAGATGTGCAAGAGAATGTTTAGAGGGGTAGACTCTTCCCTGACACTTCTATTCTGCATCTGGACTTCATAATCTGTTGTAGGAATTCAGATTGTTCCTAAAACAATCTTTATTTTTGCTATTGTTCAGAGAGAAATGAAGGATTATCTGTTTAGAGTATTAATCTTCAGTTGTTTCCATGGATACCTGGTTCACTTAGAAATGAAGCAAAGGGGAATAAGGGACTCGGAGGCCAAAGGATCTGTCTTTCGTTCCTGGTGGATGAAAAATCAGGGGCTTAGGGAGGTGGAGCTATAAACCCCATTGCAGTGGCATGGATTGGTTAAACGGTAAAGCTCCAGCTGCTGTGTTTGGGAAAGAGGAAACGTGTTTAATTATTTTTTATAGTTGGTGTAGTAGCATCTGAGTTTCTGCTTAAAGGAAGAATCCATTTTCAGATCAGACCCAAAGAAAGGGTTGTAATTCTTGCCAAGAGGATTGGACTATAAACACACTGTCCACCAGACTCAAAGAGGGGAAGCTGGTGTGCAATACGGAAGAATCTGGGCAGTCTACCTTTAAGCAGAAGGCACCAATCCTAGGACCACAACTGCTCAGACATTTCATTACGTGTTAGTATCTAAAGTTTGATTTTCAAATGATCATATGCGGAAACCAGGATTTTAGCGTGCAGTCTCACATCATGCCAATCATCAATGAGAAGCACATACCAAGGGATAAACTGGCCCAGGACAAAACTGGACAGACTGCAGAGAACCAGCAGAAGCTGAGTGGCAAGTAAAGAGAAATTGGGGCCAGAGAAAATGAACAATTCTTTCAGTCACACCTGCTGAATAATTCCACCAACTCTTCCTACAAGAAAAGTGGGAAGGTTCCAAATCATGTCAGAATTCCTTTGCATTTTATTCATATTTTGTTTTGTATTGTTACACTTCCATTGACCAGTTTACCATTATGCATTGGGATTTCTTGATAAAGTGAAGGGGAAATTTTGGATATTCTTTTAAAGATTTCATTATCTTTATTGAAGTACCATTGCTTTACATCTTCTTTTATGTCAGGGTGTGAAGGAAAATGGTGGAAAGACTAGCAGTGGAGGTGTTAATCCTTAGAAAACTTTTAGGGATTTAAAAAAACTGTAAATCTTAGCTTCAAATTGTATCATTATTAAACAACAAAGAATAAAAAAAGTAACAGTCAAGATACAATTCAATACATCTCCAAAGCTTAGTTGAATTAGATACAAAAATAACAAAATAGAAACTACAAAAATAACAGAAATTAATAAATTTTTATCTCAATTTGAGATGAATTTACATCTCAGAAGAAAAATCCTAATAGTGCTTTCAAAAACACTTAGGAGTTAGGGCCTCCCTGGTGGCGCAGCGGTTGAGCGCTGGGCTGCGAAGCTGCCTGCAGCCTCTGCAGCCTCTGCAGCCTCTGTAGCGACGGTTCGATCCCCGGCCACAGGTGAGGGTTCCACACGGCGTGCAGACCTCTCCTGCCTCACTCCCTGCTCTGGCTCTGGTGAATTCTCTCACCCTCCCACACTTCTGACTGTACCCAGTGCTTGTATAAATAAGTAAATAAATCTTAAAAAAAAACAAGCACTTAGGATCATATAGTTATAAACTCCTACAGAAAAGGCAGGACACTTTCAAGCTTACTCTATATCATAATTCTGAAAGCATGCTAGGACAAAAACAGAACAAAGGACGAAAGAACAGCCAATTCTTCTCTGAACACAGATGTGTACAGCATAAATGAAATTATAGCAAATATAATGTAACAGCATGTTAGAAGAATAATTTACTATACCATGTAGAGGTTAATCTAGCAAACTTAAGAAATAAATCAACAAACTATCCATCATTAATAGCACAAAAGGAAAAGTATATTTGATGATCTCCTTAGTTGGCAAAATGGCATTTGCTAAAATTTAGCTTCCATTGGTGATTAAATAAAAAAACACTAGAAAATATTAGAAGATTGTTTCCTTTACATATTACAGATTTGATCTTATATTGAGTGAAGAAACACACTAGAATGGATTTCATTAAAAGCAGGAGTAATAAAAATAATGCCTGTTATCACATTCACTATTTAATATAGCTAAAATTTTAGCCAGTTGCATTAAACAAAGCAATGAAAACAAAAGATACTTTATTGGAAAGGAAAAGAGAAAATTGTCAATATCTACAGACGTGGAATGAATTAGGAAACTATTAGGATTAATGTAAGAATTCAGTAAAGTTATCTCATTAAGATATTGATATACAGCAATAAGCTGAGAATAGAAGGGAAAATATATTTTATTTTAAGGTGTTAACAAATAGTCAATTAAATTTACTAATTATTAATCACTGCAATGAATAATTCCTAACTATGAACCATATGTTTATTGTATAATATTGCACTTAATTTACAATGTAAATTTTTGAGTATCAATTATTAATATATTCATTTTTATAGATAAGATAATGGGATCAGAGGAGTTGAGTAATTTGCCCAAGGTCACACAGCCAGTATTTACCAATATCAAGGTATGGGACCCATGTTTAACTGTCTTCAGGGTTCAGGTACTTTTCTACGACTTCATATTGTCTTCCAAATATGTTTATTTTAAAAACACATTTTCTAATGTTGGTGTTTAGTGAAGAGATGTAATTTCTAAGTTCCTGATTTTTGTAATATCTTTCTGTTTTCTTCTAGTGCTTTTGTTTTTTTATGTTTAAGTCTTTAATATTCACCCAAAAATTTTACAAGTTGTGAGATAATCATTTAAAAATGGAAAGGCAATTGTTTAAAAATGATTTAATCGCACACTTTCCTCATAAATATAAAATATTCCTAATTGGGATATTTTTGTAGGAGCGTTTCTTAGCCATTCCTTGGCTTGTCACCTGTGCAATACCATTTTGATCTCTGTTTTGGTATCTCTTGCGGTCAGGTTCCCCATCATTATTCTTCATTAAAAAAATGTTCTGGGATGTGCTTCCAGTTTTATCATTGAAGGAGGTAAAATCAGTTGTCCACCGTTCTAAGGATAGTATTTAGAAACCATTTTAAATTGAAAGTCATTTTAAATCAGTACTGTGAACCTCTTCCCTAGGAATATGAAAGTTATTCATCTGGTTCTTTAAAATATGGAGCCAACTCTGCACGTATATGAAAGGAGGGAATTAAGGATGCCCATGGTTTGAGCAACTAGCAAGATTAAATTTGCAAATGGAGATAATTTGCTCTGTTTTAAGAAATACCATGATCTTCCATTAAAAATGCCCCCTGGGGATTTTGTTACCTCTTTATCTGAGTTTTGCAGTGAGAAATGAGACCATTCTGACTCTTAGGTGATGATTGAAGGTGATTGAAGACCTGATGGTTGACTTATAAAAGTGTCCACCCTGGAGATTCCTCCCCTGAGCCCAGATAACAACAACCCTTTCATATTATAAGGAATCGCACAAGATGCTCATGGGAAATGCAAACTCCCAAAACCCAGTTGTAGAGGTAACTGGGCTGAAGTGCAAAGTAGCCACAGATGTTTCTAATAACTCTCTCACCTCAACCCAAACCGCAGGTGAGTCATTAAGGCAGGCTGGCTCAGCCTCTATTACAATAGGGAGGGAGGTTTCATTGGAATGAAACTGGAATAATCATTGGCTACCTCTGGAATAATCATTGGCTACCTTTGTAGGTTGCTGATGTCGTTTGTCTGAATACTTTCTAATCTGCCATTTAATTTTCAGATTCTAAATCAACCATTAGCACAATGGGAGTAGCTGAGTTCTCCCAGAATGGAAAGAAAGAAGGTGTGAGAGACACGTGTGTGCCTGGTTGCACAGGCAGGACCCTGGCTCCCCAGGAATTATTTAGGGTCTCGTGTCTCTGCTGCTGGATCATTCCTCTGTAGTCAACTCAACCTACTGCATTAACCATGGTCTAGTTTAGAATAAAAGTTCAAAGTCGTCAGCATGGCATGGAAGTACAGACTGTGCACTTCCCAGGACGGGCTCTCAGCCCTGTTTACTAGTTCAGGTCCTTGGGCATCTTCCTTAGTGTTTCTTTGCCTTGGTGTCCCTATCTGTGAAATAATGACATTAATATCTCCCCAGCAGGGAGGGGAAGTATTAGAATCAATGTATGCAAGGTACGTGCAATGTAAAAGATGCTCTGTAAGTAGTAGCTTTTATGGTTCCACATACAACTCTTGCTGGACAAATGGGCAGGTTTGTTTGGGACTCAGGAGTTTCCCAGGATGAAGTGTTTGGTGGGAAAGCTGGGACAGTCTCGGGAAAACAGGGGTGGTTAGTCATCTACTATGGGGAGAAATTACAATGAGTCCCATAGGCATCTGCTGTCAATTTGCTTGCGATTTAGGGTGGAGGTGGCACATGCAAGGAAACTGAGTCACCCATGCTCTGCAGGCATGGCCGCCAGCTCACACATTTCTTCTCTGTCGCCTTGCGGGGCGGCAGTGCTGGGAGCAGCGCGGGAAGGAGAAAAGACAACTCAAAGTCCAAAAAGCGAGAGACAGAAAGAGAGAGAGAGACAAAGTTGTAGAGGGGCTCACATCTCTGGAGATACAGCGCCCTTTTCCCTGGGCCAGTCTCACATTTATTGGGTATCGGACTCAGGGAAGGTGGCAGATCCATGGAGGAATGTGTGGCGGAATGTGCATGGTGGGGATGTGGATTGGGGTACATAATAATCTGGCACAAGCTGGGGGGAGTGAATCTGGGCTGTTGCCTGGGGAGCTCCATTGTTGCTGCTGATCAAAGCATCCTCTCTCTAGTCCCTGTGTACACTTACCTTCCTGTCTAGGTGGTCTAGCTGGTTGTGCTAACCTGGCCATAATGTCTGCTGCTGTTTCCAGCAGATATCCTCATACCAAGGCTTTTGTCCTGGTGAGGGGCCCCCTGCCTGACTCTGCATTTTAGTTTGACCAGCAGCAACTCTGGGCACCAAGACTACATCCTGAGAACAAGGGGGGCTAGGAAATTCATAATTCTCTCCGAGTGAACGCGTCCTCAGAAGTTTTCCCAACACGGGCGCCCACGTTGTGTTGCAGGTCAGAAATGACAGAGGAAATGAAACTTGCTTGGCTCCTTAGGCAGTGGCTAGGGTTTCCAAAATTCCCTCTTTCTCCAAAATGGAAATTTCCGTGTCTGTGACTTGGACTCCAGCTAGACCTTGAGAGTGAAAACAATTTCACACTCCTTTGTGATTTTCTTCAATCTCTTAAAACATGAACATTTTCATTAATAATACCTGACAGAAGAATGTGCAAACACAAAAAGAATGAAAAGGTACTTTAAAATGAAGACCTGAAAGAAAGAACAACCTTTTGTAAAAAGTCTCAGGATATAGCATGTCCATTGATTTTGGAAGAGATATCAAAGCTTCCTTCTGAATGGTTCTGCTAAACTCAGGAGAAAATGTTGGAGGAGATTTTTAAGAAATGTTTTCTCTATCTAGTATGTTAAAGTTCTGGAGTGAATAGGAGCCAAGGGGGGGAAATACACACATTGGGCTGGATGGAGCTATAGAGACAGCTTCACCAGTTCCATTAGGTTACAGTGTTAATATCTTTCTGTGTCTTTTCCAGATCAATGGTTTCAAGTGGGGGGCACCTCTTTCTCTTTGCACCAACGCTGCCGATGTGTGAGGTTGTGTGCACAACCCAGACTCCTTGGTGTTCCCAGTGACCATGGACCACGTGGATACCAGTGATGGGTAAATCAAACAAAGCCAGAGAGCAGATTGAGAGAGGTAACCAGACCCTCAAGTGTGCATACAGGTGTCATGAGGTCACCGCCTTCCCCACTCTTCAAGGCAGTCGCTCCTCCCAGCAGACGAGCACAGCATTAGCTACTTCCCAGGGATTTCTGGTGGTTTTGGAGTCCTGTGCTGATTTTAGCTTGACCTGACTGTTTTCTTACTGTGTGACTTGGGACAAGTTATTTGACCTCTCTGAAATTCATGGACTAAGCAGGTGCAGCTTCTGGTTGTGGTGAAGACTCACTGAGCAGAGAGAGCTCATGGCAAATATGAGCCCCATGTCTTTGACTCCCTTCAGCTTTGGTTCCTTGGCTTGATTGACACTTTGAGTATATTAACCTTACATGCTTGGGTAGCATTTCATGCTCTTGTCCTTGACCTCTATTCCATGTGACCTCTAAGCACCTGGTGGGCAGGACCAGGCATAGCCCCTTACTTTTGCTTAGTTTATGAATGATTATGAAATTCTAGAAGAATACAAAAAAAAAAGAGTTCAGCAACCAGAATAAAAAGCTTAATACATACGATTAGTCCATCATTGAATAATTATATGGAAATTAAGACCATGTTTTTAAAAGTTAATCAGAAAGGTGGTTCATGATATAATATTATATGAAAAGGGAAGGATATAAAATTGTCTATTTTGTGTGTTGCCAGCACTACAATGTATATGAGCCAAGAAGAAAAATATCTGGAAGGATATTCATCAGAACACTTGCCCTGGTTATATCGTCACCACATATCAAAGGTTAGTGGATTTATTTCATTTCTTTCTTGTCCTTATGTATCCAAAACCATCTACAGTAAGCGTATATTACTTGATCATCAGAGGAAAAAAAAAGACTAGTCATTTTTTTCTTATGCAAGACAGAGGGACTATCCCATTATAAAATAAATTTCCTGAGGATGCTGCAAATGCTGCTTTAGGAAAATTGAACTTGTTAACCTTGTTTTCTCTGTTCCGTGCCCCGCCCTGTGTAGTGCCAGTGTGGTTGTGTTATTCTGTTGCATTAAATGTTCACCTCAAGGTTAAAGAGAAATGGAGAGAGAAATAATTCCCTGCAGGGACTGGGCAACTTGTTTATAATCCCTTGTCAAATGCGCTTGAGATTTCAATGTCCTAAACGGGGGCCTCCCTGCTTCGTTCCATTACCAGGCAAGTAGCTAGCCTTGATCTCTGCACACTCGTGGCAATCCCTGAAAATACATAGTGGCAGGCCAGAGAATGCCTCCGAACACCTGGCCTGTGGTGACCGGCTGACAGTGGGGCTGACTAACTAGTTCACGGTCAAGTGCTACGGTGCTGTCACTCCTGAGCTCTTGACCTTGGGCAAATGGTTTATGTCCCGTCTACAAAGTAGGGGGATAATAACCTTGCTTTGCCTGCAGGGAGATGGCAAAAATTCAATGAGATCATGCTGGACACATTCCTAACCTAACACACAGATTTCTGGTAGTGTTTGGTGAAGGAGACAAACTTTTGCCTGGAGCACCCAGGTTCAAAACTCACCTCACCACTTAATAGCTGTGAAAAATGGTGTCAATTAAACTGTTTCAGGCTTGGTCTTCACATCTGCAAAATGGGGCGGCCATGCCTGCTTCTAAGTGTGCTTTTGGGGAGTAGCAAGCATGGGTGTAACTGACAGAAACTAACAGAGGCCAGGCAGGCAATGTGGGTGCTTGACTGGGTTGGGAGTGACGAGCTAGACAGCTGGTGTTGACTCGGCACCAGCTCCCTGTGACCATCCAGGGATTCAGAAATATGAGCCTGTGGTCAGCTCTGAGTTTTTAAGAGAAGCGAGGAATTTCAGTCTTTATAGGAAATTCACCAGTCCTTAAATGTTGGCAAATACAGACTTTTCTGGCAACGTCTTGCAAGCCTCCAGTGGATTGGCGTCCCAGATGTTCAATCATGTCCATTGTAAGGAACTGTGCAGAAGGCAGAGTATGCCTGATTCTTCCTCAACTATACTATTTCTCTCTGTGTGACTTTGGGCAAGTTGTTTGACCTCTTTGAACTTCATGTACAAAACAGGTCATCCCCTGGTTGTGTGATGTTGGCTTGTCCTCATGACTTGCTCTGGCCAATGGATGCAGCGGGAGCACATGTGCTGTGACTCAGCCTGAATTCTCTCATTTGTTTTAAAATCTGCCAAGAAAAGAGGATGTGCTGGGGCCACTGCCCCAGAAGAGACCTGAAAGCTGAGCTGTCTCCATGGAGGGGCTCTGAGAAGGAAGAGCAGCAGCAGCTCTGCCCCAGCGAGTGATTCACCCTTCTTAGAGTTCGTGGGGGACACAGCAGGCATTAGAATCAACACCGTGAGTCCACCACCCTGCATGTCCAGCCCGGCCAACCTAGTGGCTTCTGCCCCAGCTGGTATCTGAGTCCCTAGATGCAAACCACCCATCAGAGGCCAGTGAGCTCTCAGAAGGGCAACTGAGAGTGAGAAATTGTTCTCTTGAGTCACTAAGGTTTGGATTGATTTGCCATGTGCCAGTTGGTCACTGGGCAGATGTTAAGTAAACTGTCCTAAGCAACACCTGCAAGGTTTGCCTATTGGTCACTTGAAGGATTGATCCAAGAAAAGCCTAAAATGCTGAGATGGGGTAGGGGATGTCCTGGAAGTGCTTAGCATCTGCTAGTGGGGAGCCATAACACAGCTGATTCTGTTGTTGCTGAACCACATACTTTGCGCAAAATGTTCACCTTCTAGGGAGTCAAAGTGATGGTGTAGAAAGAGCGTAAGCTTTGTGGTCAAGATAGATCCTGATTCCAATGCCTGCTGCGTCCCCCACGATCTCTGAGATGGGTGAATCGCTGGGGCAGACAGTGCCAGCGCAGGTGTGCTTCCTGAGACCATCAGCTCGCACAGGCCAAGGTGATAATTGGCCCCTCTTTGCAGAACTGCCCTTGACTAATGAGAACCATTCACTCTGAAGGCTGCATCCCTCCTACTGCCCATCCCCTAGCCCAAGACTGACTGGTACGTGCGCACCACAGCCTGGTATCTTAGCTCACAGAGGGGAGAGGGGTGGGCAGGTAGGAGGGGGCTGTGCTCTGAGCCCTCCCAGATGGGCCACCCCCAAGAAAACTGACCCCTTGTGTCTAGTTTTCCTAGGATCTTTCTCCATCTTCATCCTACCCCCTAGCCCTTAGAGGTAGACCCCAGAGGTACCCCCTCAAATCACCCTCTGTAGGGTAGGTAAAAGGTATCAGGCTTTTCTGCCCTCCCGCCATTAGGATAGATGAGGGAACCCTGTGGTCCTGAATGCATGCCTGATGGCGGGCACCTGAAGTAGGTACACCTGGGCTGAGAGACTGGACTTTTAAGGGTGGCGTCACGGGGACTCCAGCAGCAGCAGCAGAAGCTAAGAGAGAGAGAGAGAAGGCCGGAGAGCCCAGATAGAGTGAAGACTTGCTGGGGGCTGGGAGGCCTGCCAGCCTCCTGGCCCCCCAGCACCCCTGCCTGCTTTGTACCAGTAAATCCCAATAAAAGACCTGCAAAAACCACTGAGGACCCTGACTCCTCCTTTACCCGGTCTGCATGGGATCAGAAAACCTGCTCAGTGGCCATTCCGGCCTCTACAATTGGCATAAGTCAGCAAGATGATCCATGCAGACGGGTATGGAGGCCTCCGAAGACCTGGAGGGACTAAGGAGTAACAGACTGTTTGCCTGTGACGACGCTGGAGGCGCCATGGCGGCACAGGAGATGGACAAGGTCCGGGAGCTGCGGGACGAGGCCTCGCATGGAGGAGACGCCCGAGAGGACCAGCCCAAGACAGCCGAGGCAGCAGAATTGTTGGGGAAGAGAGGGCAACGATTGGGAGCTTGCCAGTGCTGATGCAGGGAGAGGCCAACGGACTTGGACTAATGGACTTGGACTGACAATCCCTCCAGAAGGCGGAGGACCTTGGCAGGTTATGTTTTTTTGAGAATCTGGGGGTGGCCTGTGGGCCTTATTGGCCAAAAGCAGCCTGTGTATGCCCAGCAGCCAGGCAGAGGAGAAAAGCCAACTGAGAAGGCAAAAGCTGATGCTGATGCTGATGCTAAGTTTGGGAAGCCCTGAGTGGCTGCTAAGCACTAAGTAAGCTGAGGAAGGCCAGTGAGTCTCCTAAAATCACCTGTGGGTGATGCCCTGCTCGTTGTCGAGTGAGGGTGAGGAGCTGAGGACCCCATCCTTGGGGGACGGGTGGGGAATGTGGCTTGGGGTGGAGCCCAAGCCGAATGTAGAGTTTAGATCCCCGACCCATGTGCTTGTGCAGTGGGTTGGCCTGAGTGCAGGGGTCTGCGAGTCGCATTGGTGGCTATGAAAGTTGAATGTTGGAGTGACAGCAGACAGAAACCATAAGGGTTGGAGATTACCCCCAACATTAGAATAGAATCGCCAATCCCCGAGCGAGTGCATCCTGGGGGTGGATGCTGTGTGTGGCTTGCAGCCGAAACTACAGCCAGAGAAGGCCAGGAAGCCTGGTGGCTCCTGGTATGTTATAGTAGATGCTGTGAGTGGTTCCCCTCCCTCGTATGAGCAGTGCCTTCGGCAGCAGATGTGGTGGCTCATCTGCTGATACCAATAATTGTCTTTTGCACTAGGTTGGGGCCCTGCCTGGACTTATTTGTGTTCTGTTGTATTTTGTTGTTATATTGTGATGTATTTGCTTTTGTGGGCCATGGCTGCATTGTTTATGTTAGCTAGGAAAATTGTATATATGTAGATTGTATGGCAGAAAACCCTGAGGGGGTAGACTTAGGGTAGGTAAAATGTATCAGGCTTTTCTGCCCTCCTGCCATTAGGACAGATGAGGGAACCCTGTGGTCCTGAATGCATGCCTGATGGCGGGCACCTGAAGTGGGTACACCTGGGCTGAGAGACTGGACTTTTAAGGACGGTGTCACGGGGATAGCAGCAGCAGCAGAACGAGAGAGAGAGAGAGAGAGGAGAGAGAGAGGAGAGAGAGAGGAGAGAGAGAGGAGAGAGAGAGGAGAGAGAGAGGAGAGAGAGAGGAGAGAGAGAGAAGGCCGGAGAGCCCAGATAGAGTGAAGACTTGCTGGGGGCCGGGAGGCCTGCCAGCCTCCCGGCCCCCCAGCGCCCCTGCAAATCCCAATAAAAGTCTGCAAAAGCCACTGAGGACTCCTTTACCCGGTCTGCTGGATCACAGAAAACCTGCACCATGTCCATTCCTGCCCCTATACCCCTCCCCCCACCAGGCAATAAAGCATGTGTCCCCAAATCCTGGGAATCCCCATCTAAGACACCTGCACTTAGGATAAGATAAGGGGATAAGGATAACATAAGGATAAGGGGAAAGTTCTTGACATAAAAAAAGTCCTGCAGTGAATTCCCCATACTTTCTGTGTGACGACTCTTGTAGAAAAAGGGCCAACTAGGCATTGATTTTATTTTATTTTATTTTAAAACAGATATGGGATGTCGCCGTGGTGGAGTGGTGAAGGATAATTGAAATTATATCCGTGGCTCTTAAACAGAGCGGTTGGGGGCAGCGTAAGCACCAGCCAGTGGAGACCAGCACCCTGTGTTGGCCGGAGCAGACTGCAGCGAGCAGGAAAAGAAACCACACTTTAGAAAAACCATCACCGTTTCAGGATCCCACTCCATTTGGACGCTGGGCAATAAATCCAGGCTCAAAACATTTCATCATTGTGAGCAGGTTTCCCGTCTGTGTTTATCAATAGCCAGACTCATGTGCTTTGGTCATTAACACAGTTTATTATTGGCACACTTATCAGGAAAGCATACATAAAATACAGCTGTTTTATAACACACGGGGCCACTGTGTCTTTACATGTGTGGAGAAACATATTAATATGCAAATGGAAAATTAGTTGGTTTTCTTTTTATAAAGTTTCACATAAATACACTGGAATTGTCCCAAAGAAAAGTCCCCAGAAAAGAAGCAGGTGAAGGCTTTACAAAATATCATACAAGGAATATACCATGAAAAGAAACGATAGCCAACTCAGATACAATAAAAAACACAAAAAAGGTTCCGATTTATTAAACTGCCCACGAAATTAATGGATAACATGGCTTGAAAATATTTGGATCAACAGCAATTTTTACAAACGCATCAATTCTCAAGGGGCCAAGCCTCTTTCTTTACATAAAAATCTGCATTGGTGTCTCGGATGACACAAGCACATTTCTTGTTTCAGCGCTCCTTGGGGCCTCGGTCAACCCACTGCCGGGGCGCACCCCAAGGTCGGGCCGGGTCGGGCCCGGCCGGGCCCTCTGAGCTTGTTACCCAATGCAAAAACAGGTGAAGAAAAAAATATATATAGGTACATTTAAATGACTTTCTAAAAGCTGATTTTTTTCTTTTCTTTTTTTACTGAAACAAGAAACTCTCAGATGCAAGTCAAAAAGCAGAAAATATTTTACAATATTAAAAAGTCATCTGTAGTTAGTTAGGTCCGGCCTAGGATTGCCATCCTGAGCACCGAGGACTTGCAGACTAGATGGCCTTCCTTGGGTGCAGGGAAAAGAGCTGCAACGCAAACACACACCCCTGGTTTTAATTCCCGCCAGGGCCGGGCCACCTGCACGGGCCTCCAAGGAAGGGCATGGAGTCGATTTGGAATGAGCCTCTCCATGGAAAAGAAAAAACCAAAACGAAAGAAAGAAACTCAGGTCATTGTGGTTTAGAAACAGACTCTGCTGGAGGCGTCTGCGCGTCTCCATGCTCTCCCATGAGCAAAGCTCTGCAGCAGCAAGCAGCCCCGGCCCCCCGACGTGTGGGCCTGCGGGTTCTTACTGGGAAGCCTGCGGCGGGGGGTTTTCTGATTTGGTCTCTTGGGTGGCGGGAGGCTTACTGTTCCACGGGCTGCTGTTCCCCAGGGCGGGTGAATTGTTGAAGTCTTCCTCGTCGTCCATGCCGTTGGCCGCATCATATTGCGTGTTTTCTAATCTAGTGATTAGCCTTTCGTCCTCGTCCCCAAACTCACCTCCCATCAGAGTTGGCTCTCCTACCACCATCACATCCTGTGAACAGCAGCTGACATTATTACAGGGAAACCTTGGGAGAGAGAAGCTCAGCGTAAAACAATAGTGGGAGATGCTGGGGGGTCTAGGACAGGCGCGCTCCTGTCCTGGACACCGGGGTCAAGTCTCAGTGTCCGGGGGGCCGAGACGCATATTGGATTTCTACAGGGAATAAACATCGCCTCCTGCCGTGTAACAACCACGCGAGTTTATGTCCTTAGTGTGCAGCCTGACACCGGAGAACGAGCAATGCTAGCAATCTGCAGAAATAAAAAAATGGATTTTTCAAAATTAAAAAAATCCACGCTTTTAACTTGCCGACATTGGGGACTTTTGAGAGGACGAGCGGAACCTTCTTCGGGGTGCTTTGCAATACCTCCAGACATCCACCGCTTTTATCTTTAGGGCCTCGGGATGGCTTTGGAAACTACCAGCGAGCCTGGGTGGGATGCAATTCTGCAAGATTCACGCAACTCATTCCAAATGGCATTTCCTCTGTCCCAAGGATGGTCTACATTTTAATTGAAGACAGAATCTCTCTTTTCTCTACTCAGCCAGGCCCTTTTATGCAGCCAATATCCTTGACATTCTGCTACTTAATTATGGTAATTAATTTAGGTAAAGTTTTCGATAAAAACAATGTTCACACTGATTTGACAATTTGCATAGCTAATTAAGTCATTAGCAAAAACCTGCTGATTGCCAACAAGCCCTGAATTTACCATCTGTTATTTCATGGTGCTGTCACCTATCCCCACACAGGCAACCCTGCCACCCATCTGGGCAGTAAAGAGAACCAGTCTGTCCAGCTGGTGCGGCAAAAGGAAGATGAAGAACGCTAATTATAATTACACTGATGAAGCTGGGAGCCATCAGAAAGGGAAGCGTGCAATAAGAATCCATCTAATCACTCCTTTAAGCACAAACTGTCCTTCCATGCAAACAAGGATGCCACCTACTATAGCTGGGAGCACCACGGGGGCCATGGCCAGAGAGGCACAGAGAAAGGCCAGAAAGGCAGCCCCAGCTCCTGCCTCAGGGGGCCCTCAGGGGCTTGGGATCTGGGCATGGGCAGGAGCCTGGGGGAGGGGTTGTTGCTGGGCAAGCTCTGGGCAGCAGCCTATTTAAATGACCCTAGGAGAGCGAGAGTCCCCGGGGACCAGAGAAAGTGGGGCTAAGCCAGATGCTTTCAGAAATGGAAGCATGTGTTTCTGGGTAAGGAGGCTAACTCCATGAAATGCCCTGGAACTGATGATGAGTCCTCTTCTCTGGGACGAGAGGGCTTTCCTGGGGTGGTGTGGGGAACACTGTATGTGCTCTGGAGACGGGCCAGCAGGGCTTCTAGATCCCTTCTAGAATTTTGAAGGTGCTAATTGAACAAATCCTTTCATTACTGCCTTGTTTATTTTGGAATGGAAATCCTTGTTTAAGTGATTGACTCCCCTAGAATTATGGGGCAACAATCAATAGGTTCCCAAATTGTTCTCTGATGAATCACTTAAGCGAATTGATAAAAATGATTTTGAAGAGATGTGCCCCAAGATGAAGGAAATGCCTAAAATAGGAACAGGGTAAGCTTAGCACTCTGGCTTCATGCAGGATAATCCGATGAGTGTTTCCAAGAATGTATTTATTGTGCAACAAAGAGCCAGGTGTGACAGTGATGTGTAAAAAGACTCCCCAGGATGCTGAAGGTGAGCTGTAGAATGGATGTTGCTTCGGGGACCCCTAGGATTTCAGATGCTGGTGGCCCTGCAGAGGCGGGAACACCATGCAGTTAGCTGGGGCAACTGCCATGTGCCCCACCAGGGGTGTTTGGGATAAAAAGCACCACCCAGTTACAGACATTAGGAGATGGTGTTCATGGCCAAAGGCAGGGGGAGATGGATAGAACAGAGCAAGATGGGGCAGAGGGTGGAGGGGCATTTCACTGATGAAGCTGATGTGCAGCCACGTACGGGCTTGGAAACGCATGCATAGAGTGTCGCAGGGCAGGAGGAGGGTCCAGAAGGACTCGAGGTCCCACTGCATGGTCCTATATTAGTATTGTGAGCCCAAAGTCACCGAGACAGGCTGTGAGGGTGGGAGGAGGTGCATCATTGGGGAAAGAAGAGAAAACGAAAAAGAGGCCAACTTAAGCGTGATATTAGAAAAAAAGTTGTCCACCGTCCAGATGCCTTCATTGTATCAGAAAAATAACAGTCATTCAGGAGACGGACGATGAAAATAGTGATTTGAATCACTTCAAATGGGGCTGATATAGGCTTGTAATATGTTGGGCGTATCTTTTTTCCTGGGAACAGCTGGAAAAGACACCCGGGCATAGATATTTTTATGCATCCTAAATTTCAGCGAGATGCCACATTTGTCTCACTGCTTATAAAAAATGTCCGTCACCAGATACACGATCACGGGTGGCTGTGTGTCTGCACCCTTGTGTGCACGAGTGATTGAGCAATGGTGAGCTATGAAGAGCCATATGTTAAGACTTCATGTGCACACACATGCCTGCAGTCCCTTCACAATTACACACATGTCTCCACCCTGTTCTTCTAAACACTACACCAGAAGGGCGGCTGCTCTGGCTGACCCAAATCATCACCCTGATGCACAAGGAAGGAGGCGTAACACACACGTGTGGGACTACTTCTAACTAGAGGCTGCTGATACCATGTTCCCCACCCCTCCCCCATCCTTGAAACCACCCCCAGACATTTCGCATTGGCACTGGAAGTGTATTTGGTCCCTATCTCAGGAGGCCCGGCCGGTCCGTGTGCATGTACGTCATAAGCCCTCAGCTCCTGGCTGCAGGTCTGGAGGTGCCACCAGCTCCTGCCCATGACATGTCTCACTAATCCCCCGTGCAAGGGCCACCAACCTCTGAGGAGGACTGCAAGTGACTCCTTTCAGGGCCCCTCAATGCTTCTCCTTAAATTGGCCAGAAGGGGTCACTGCTGTTGAATGACACAGGTCTCCATCCCTCCCAGGGTTGAGGCTGCAGCTCGGGAAGGCTCCTAGCCCCTGCTCATGGGGTGAGAAGCAGAATCCAAGGGTTAAACCCTAGTCCTCACCACACATGCACATTGCTGCCCTAGCAGCTAAGCAGACCACAGCTGAGGTCCACACGCTCCCTGTGCGTCCACACCTTTGGACGAGGCAGCTAGGCCTGCAGGGGGCATTTCTATTGAAACAATAACGGAGGGTTGGTTAATTCAGTAGACAGGATTCAAAGAGGAGGTCACTGCAAGCCAGCAGATGCTTGTCCTTCACGTCCATTCAGAGGACACAGAAATGTGTGCATTTTTCTAACCTGATTGCCTTTGCTGCCTCTCTTGTCCATCTGCAAATTCACTTAATTAAAACATCTTTAATTGCACAGTGTGGGGAGACAGCTGAAATTCTCTCATTTTCTAATCGTGGCTTGTTCTCACAAAGTCCAAATGGTTTCAACTCATTAAAAACTCTCTTGACACGAGTATCTTCTGCTAAAATGCAATTGTTGCTTTGGAGGAAATATAATGGAGTGGAATAAACTTTGGGCTCTTTAAAATAAAATGGAAAATAATTTACGTAGCCCACATGTGTGCAAGAGGCTGCTCTTCTCCAGCCTTGGCAGACATCACTAATGGATGGCCCATCAAACCCTGCCAAGACCTCAGAATCCTTGTCAACACTGCTAGCTGACAACAGGAGATTGAGCTGCCAGGAGAGAAGAAACCTCTTTGCCATCCTTGGATTAGACACTGAGCTCCTCAGTGACAGGATCTGGGTTTTCTTTTTCTTTTTTATAATTAATCTTGGTGTTGCCTGTCCCTGGTGTCGTATAGGGCACACAGTTAAAGCTCAGGAAACACTTGTTGAACTGATCTGCATTCTTGCAGGGACTTTATGTGGCTAGGTCACAGTCCCAGAATCTTCTGGAATGTATTTTCCTCATTTGTTAGAGAAAACTAACAAATGTTAGTTTCTAGAAACTAAATGAGATGAATAAATGGATACTTGTGTGCCCTTTATGGGTTGATTTATTTGTACCAAACTATTTTCTCTTTGCATTTTTCAAACTAACCAGAAGAGGATGTAGTTTATTGGTATCTTAATAAAAAGATTGCTTTATTTTTGCCTTTGATATTTTTCCTGATTCTTAGGAACCGAGGACACTCTTCAGAAAACAGGGACAACTGTGGCACTGTTGAAGGAATACCACTCCAAGTAGTCTTAAAATTAAATAGGTAGCTCCCCTAGACTGGGCCCTCCCTCCACATTTTCTTTCTAAATTTAGCAAAGGCATGAGAACCAGGCCCTCCCTCTGCCTATGGAGGAGAGCAGAAGAGGCCCAACGGCCCAGTGACCTCAGGTAGCGAGGAGGAGTTGGTTTTAGCCAAAGAGAGTCCAGCAATGGAAAGTGAGAAAAAATGAAGGGGTGGGGGGTGTGGATTTGAAAGACACATGTGGAAGTACATGGGAAATCCCCACGACAGGTTTATTCCCACATGGAGAGAAATGGAGCAGGATCAGAGCAGGGGTGCGGGCAGGAGACCCAAAGGGGCGAAAAGTGAGAAGGAGGGAAAACAAAATCATATTGGGGAGAGTTTACAGGAAATAGGGTGCATTTGGAAGACACAGCATCTAGAGGATGTCTGTCCAGGAAGCAAGTGTCAGGACTCGAAGGTCAGCAAACCTGCAGCAGGTGATGTGGCGAGGGCAGCACGGAGGGAACTGCCCAGTGACCGTGGAGGGACAAGGGACCAGACAGGCTCACAGGGGGACTGAAAGCGATGCGTAGTCTAATGCGGGGTCCTGGGATTCCCAGTCAGAAAGAAATTAAGCAGGAGGGACAGAATTTGGGAAGACAGAACAGGAGATGAAGAAAGTTCCTGCAGTTTCTTTGGGGATGCCCCTCAGCTGTCCACTTTGGAGGACAAAGCAGCTCCCTTCCCACTGGCCTCTGTCCTTTGTCAAAACTTAGAAATGAAAGAAAGTGACTCGGGGTCCTGACCCAGCCCCTGCGCTAATGAAATGGGTCAAGTGAAATCCGCTGAGCTGCATTTTCAGTGGCCGCCAGTTAATTGCCTGAGTCTGAGACCAGGGAGGGGACGCCATGGTGGGAAGGCCCATCACATTACAGAATGGAGCCCGAGCTCCCGGAGCTGGTCTCCTGTGGAGGGCTTGTCTCTGACGCCGCACTGGGAGCCCCGTCCACGCCACCAGGCATGCGGCTAAGTGATATTTTAATTAAACCTTAAGTGACATATCTCCTGTCTGACTCTGATGGCGTTTTAATTTGGGTCCCACCGCAGTGCAGACTCTTAATATCCCTCTCGAATTCCCAGTTTGCAGTGGCTCCCTCCCCACCTCACCCCTGGCCCGGCCTTCCCCTCCCCTCCCCACCTGCCCAGAATGTATTCGCAGCTCCAGGAGACTCTGACATGGGCCCCAGGAACTGGCAGACAGGCAAAGGCAGGATGTCAGACCTAGAAGGAAAGCGAGACTTACAGGTACCTGACTGGACAGACTCAGGTTTGTGGCCGGGGTCTTCTTCTTGCTGCCGGTGCTGTTGGCCGTGTTCCCAGCACTGCTGTTGGAAGTGCTGCTGGTGGAGTTTTTCCTTTTTCTCCGTTTAGTTGTTGGTTGCCTTGTGGGTTCTGCTGCAATGAGAGAAACGGAAGGAGAGCATCAGCTCCGGGCTACCATCAGACGTCTGTCCTCCCTGGAAGCTGTTTTTGTCAATCAAAACCCTGCAGATTCTTTCATTCTTTTTTTTTTTTTATTGTTACTTATAACTTTACCCTCCCTCCCCAAAAAAATTTGGATTTATTTTTAGCACAACATGTGTGAAACTCTTTCCTTTTGTATATAGACAAAATGATTTGTATTTAACACTCCTTCTAAAGTCATACCTATGTAATCTCTAAATATATTTTAGGAGTGAGCTACAAATTATCGCTTTGGTAGTTGAATTAACAATATTATCACCATTACAAATTTTGGGAAAATACTTCTATTCCTTCTCTTTGAAACAGTGGGAGGGCTCTGGGATTCCCAGAGCCCCAGGGAGTGCAGAAGAGTGGAGCAATGTATAATAGCAACATCGACTAGCTAAGCAGCGTATTGCAGCTTAGCTCGATTACAACTGAAATGTTCAAGTGAAAAGAAAAGGAAGAGTCAGTTCTACCAGCCATGAATGTGAAACTTAAGGATTCACATAAAAATACTCATGACTTGGACTCTGGTGTTTACAGAATGCTAATAATTTGGCATTTTGGAATTTTTGAATTTTGAAACCAACATATTAGTGAAGGGAAGCCAACCCACTTCAAGAAAGTCCTGTTAGAAATAGAGAAAAATACTTTGGACCTGAAGGATGGACAACATTTTAAGGGATGTATAGGAAACCATGGTAATATGTATGAAGAGGAGTATTATTTATTATTTATTTATTATGTATTGTGAGCACTGTGTACTCCATATTTTCATAGTAATAATGTTTTCATATCCCTAATGTTTTTTTATGTAGTAAAAGTTTTATATGCGTAACCACTTTATTAATTAGGCATCATTATAATCTTTGTTTTGTAAATGAGAAGCCTTTTCCAGGTAGTACTAAGTTGGAAATGGCATTCTTTTTGTGAACCCTATTGTAGACTCAGCTCTGATGGAGAGATGATAAACAAGGGCTATATTGGTGCTGAATGGGATGATCTGGTAGCATTTTCTTGAAATACCTGCAATGCTTCTGATGGAAAAATGGAAGGATTTCCTTAAATGGCTATTTCAAAACTACTTTTCTACCAAGTTATATCTGATTTTTATGAAGAAGGGATTATATGCCTATTTATATGCCATGTTTTCTTTCAATAAATACTTTTGTCATTTTATGTTCAAAGATTTTCATGGAAGAATCTATGATCTCTATTGATAAAGCTATGGGTTCATGTTCTGAAAGCTATGGAAATAGGAAAAAGAGTTTGTTTTAGTTCATACAGTTTGCGGGAGAGTCAAACAAATACCCAGGTTTCCTCTGACAAACATTTCCTTCCTTTGAGCTCAAGAGTTAAATCTGCTCTTTTAAAAATATCTGTGCATTCTTTATACAATTGTGGGAAAATGATTTAAGTTGCACTCTCTGAATATCTCCTCTTGGTGGCAGGTAGCTTTAGTAATACAGTTATGAACTGTTGGAGACGTAGAAACGACACACAGTCCTCTTTTGTCTATTATCTAGGAGACTGACTTTGGCAAATTACTACTTTAAATCTCAGGTCCCATTACATGAAATGGGAATAGCATTCAATACCCTTTCAGGTTATTATGAGAATTTATTAAGATGAATGGAAGGTCTATGAGAACTGGGATTTTGACTATTGTCAAATAGTTGTCTCACCATTGGCTGGATCATCATCTAGCTTCTAGTAAGGGTTCAATACAAAATATTTGAATGAATATGTGATTAATAATTAATTAATAAATACTATATGAATTGCATATGTGGATAGGTTGAAAAAGACAGCTGCTCAAAACTTTTAGTGAGTAAAATCTGTTTTTTTCCAATAAAGACATTGATATCGAAAGAGAAAATGAAACCAATTTAAGCACACTTAATATATTTTAAAAAATAATATTCCAAATGTCTAAAATTCCCCCAAGGAAAGGATGCAACACTTCTGTTAAAATCGTGTTCATTTTCTCAGCTTTCTAAATATGTACTAGGTTGAATCTGCTATAATCATTTTATGTAACACCTCTGGCCAATTACCAGTGGAAGGTGACCATTGTATTTTGTGACTCAGAAAGCTATGCGCCTCATGTTAATAATTACTCTTTATAAAAATAACTTTTAGCGAATGGATACGTTTTGCTTTTATGATCAATGAGGCTCGACACACGCCTGGGAGTGAAAATGTATTAGATAGAAAGACAATTAATGATGACTTGAAGCAGTAATTTGAGAACCCCAGCAGGAGGCTGTAGTATCTAAACTGTATTCTAGGAAAGGAAGGAATAGAATCTTTTATATTCTTTTCATGAACAAAGTAGCCTTTGATATAATATTTCTTAATAAACAGAGCAATTTTATTCTTTTCTTCCTCTCTCCCTTCTTTCCTTTACACAATTTATATCATTCTTTTAAAAATAGACAAACAAAAATAGAATCAGGCCATGAGAAGCCAGCAGTCTTGTCTGGGGATCCACCACTAGACTGGGGGACAGGAGTCCTTGGTTCTGATTTTGGCTGAGGAAATGATGTTCTTGATAACACTAAGCAAGTTCTTTTTACTCCTCTGGGGTTTCAGGTCCTAATCTGGCAAGTGAGGAGATTGTGAATGATTCCTAGTGATGTTTTCCTTTTAAAATTCAGTGTTTCTAAGTCCAAGCCATGTTCAGAAACCCTGTAATGGTTGCCTGGTAAACTTAAGATCACCTTTTCCTTTTTCCTTGCCCATAACTTCTTCCCGAGAAGAAGCCTCTGAAAATGCAATTAGAAGGAATGAATAGAGCGTACCTGGCGGGGCCACCATCCGCTGCCACTTCTGAAACAAGCAGGTCTTCAGACAGTCTCGTGGGCTGAGGTTGTAAGTTTTATGTCTCGACATCAGTTCCTGCATTGGCTCCAGTATTACACACAACTGTGAGGAGTTCAAAGACATTGGACTTTCACTACTGGATAATAGTAATTGCAGTAAGTAATACTACCAGCAGGAATCCATCAGAAAGCTGCAAAAGGTATTTTTCTTTGGTTTTGATTTTGTTTACTCAAGTTTGGTGGAAAAATTTTATTAACCCTTGATTTGCCTCCTTAACTTACCATCATTTATAATATAACAACGTGATTTACACACCTACGTACTGACAGACTTAATTCTGTACAAACTATTGGGTGGATGTATGTGACTATTCCGAATTCAACTCATTCTGGGTAAGGAAAAGAGCGCCTTTCCACAGGCACAGCATGCTGTGATTTCTCCTCTGTCTTCTGCTGTTGCCCCTGTTTATATGACCATACACAGTGAGTTACAATTCCAGTTTATGTAGATTACACGGCAGAGAAAGCCACCTTCGAAACTTCAGACGAATGAGTTGACAGCTGCAGGTACTTTTTTGATCTTAATTTTAGAAAAGCTGTGATGAAAACTATTTTATTTTTTTATTCACATACTCATTTGTATTTTACATGTGATGGTGATGTCAACAGCATAGGCTGACATTTGCTCAGTGTAAGAACTTCCGTGGTTCTATACTCAGTTGCCTTGTTCCCTCCTTCGGTTACATTTTTCAGCTTTACTTTGGTTTATGAAATTGATGACAAAGATAAATGAATGAAACGAGCAGGTAAATCCATTTAGGATGACCGTGGACTTTTCCTTATCGGAATATCATTGCGTGGAGAGCGCTGTATCCAAGAGGACAAAAAAGACCCCAATGTGGAATGACACATCAACTGTAGTGGCAATTTCAGGGAAACAAGTATCCATAATGCTCCTTCCTTCCCATGTGGGAGAATAGCATTTGATTGATTATGAAAGATGGTTATGTAATCTCCAACTCCATCAACCCGTCTACTTCACTTCCCAGCCCTCTGACATCTCACCTGGATGATTTCCCTGGAGGACACATGGTTTTTTTCCACTGCTTCCCTCCACCTGGAATCCTCCCATCCCCTCTTCTTGGTTAAGGCCCATCATCCTTGACACAAGGTAACTGTTGTTACTCCTTCCCCCCAGGAGGACCATGCACCTCTGTGCATGGCTGAGTTGAGTGTGTCTCTAGAGTCCTCCCATAGCACACAGTCCTTTCTACTCTATGAACTTACTCATTCATGCTTTGTAACCATCTGCTTCCAAGTCTGTCTTTTGTACTTGACCTTGAACTCTCTGAATGCCAGGAATGTATGTTTTTTTTCCATGTTGCCAGGTTTGGTTCAAAGTAATGGCAACCTTTAAGCAGTGGGTATAAGAGACCCACAGAATCCTTCTTTGCCAATGTTCCCCTAAGTGCAGTTTAAGGAACATTTTCATCAAATCAAATCAGCTAGTGATTAAAAATGCTGACCCCCAGGTTTACCCCATCTGAGTGCAGGCAAGGCCCTGAATCAACATTAAAAAAAAAAAAATAACCCTCCTGCCTAATTCTGATAACTACGACTTGAATTTGAGACCCACTGCCACATGCCTGCTGGGTTTTAAGACAGATTACTATGGATCACAAGTTGAGCACAAATCCTCAGTGGTATCCTAGTGTAACCCCACCCTCTTCTCACTGTCCCCACTTCCCAGGCCTGGCCTCTCTTCTCAAGTCTTCACACTAAAATCTCAAGTCTTCACACTAAGATTATGTTCCAGAAAAATTCCTTAGGACCCTCTGTATTTATCAATGATCAAAACTGGACCAAAATCACTACCCCCATGGAAGGGACAGCAGTCATTTCCTTCCATTTGCAGTTTCTCTGGAAACTTAACTAAGCACAGCCTCAGTCTCGCATGTCTTCTTGCTGGCCTGGGGACCCTGGGAACCCTTTTGAAGTCTACAGTGTTAGTAAGAACACAAACTTGTGCATGAGGAAGGGCTACTGTGCAATTAATGCCCCACCCCCAATGCTTCTGGGACTCTGTGTGTGTCCCTCCATTACAAATTCCTCAGTGGGAGTCACAGCACAGACAACCTCAAGCCTTCCCCACCCCGGATGCTCGCCAGACCTTCCCGAGGGTAAGAGGCCACAACCATGCCTACTAATGAAAGAGGAAAGGAATACTCACCAAAGAAAAACCACTGCTAGATTCAGACAGGACCAGATGATGTTTGCATGTATCAGGAAGGGAGGGTAGTAAGAACAGCAGTCCCAGACATGCTAAGAGCCGGGAATTTATTTTTGTAAGTGACATAATTTAAGTTGAAATGTTTTTAAACCACTTCCTTTCAGTCCATTCCCCATTCTTGAGAAATGGGCTGACAGCACACGTGATAGACGTCGGCGGGATGGAACCAGCAGGGATTTTGAAGGCGAGAGGTCTAAGTAGAGACTGACTCCATCACTAGGTGTGTGCCTTTGAGTAAGTCCCCTGTAAGCCATTCCTCCCACAAGGAGGGTTGTCAGAATTGGACATGATGCATCCGACATGGAACAGCACAACAAACAGTGGGCATTGCACATTACCAAGCACAGCACAGATCACAAAACGAACCACATTATTATTTTATTTTATTTTAAATCAACAAGCATTTACTGAGCTTCCTCCTAAATGCAGACAATCTGCTTAGGTTCTGGGGAATGTAATGATGAGAACAAAATAATCTCTGTCCTCTAAGAGTAGTCAGCCCCTTAAAAATGTTTAAGCATATCAAGAAAATGACCCCGTGTTTACACTTTAAGCATCATAGGAAATCACATCTTTCTGAAGCAAATATTTTTCATTATAGGACAAGCTAGACAGCAAAGATACTCTGCTTGGACCCAGGAAGGGCCGCGGGCACGACCGTGCTAGGAAGTGGGTGAGCTGCATTTAGTATGAGAAGCTATGAGCTCATTATCTTTCTTTTTTATGGTGCTTTTCCTCTCCGGGTTTTTGGCAACACTTTTTTCAGGTGCTAATCCTTAGGATTTATCCCTTCCCCTTTCATGTAAAAATATCTTCCCATCGCTGTAACCCATCCCAGGGGAGTTTGCCTCTCTGCATATTAATCAGGAATCCCCAAAGCCATTTTCTTGCAGCGGCGGGGTCCGTGCGGTGCAGCAGCCTCCTAGCTCACACATGCAAAGGAGCCTTCCCTCTGCCGGGAGCTGCGGGCTGTGCGGGGCTGCGGGCTGCAGGGGGCAGAGCTGACTCAGGCAAGAGCCTGCCTCCTCTGGCAGGAAGCCAGCGGGTCTTGGCAATAGCAGAGGCCTGGAGCATTATGAAATGAGATCAGGAAGAAGGCTGGGGAGTGGGTTCCCGCAGCCACTAGCCAAATCCTCTGGAGCCACGACTCCTATTCTCCTTGAGGTTTCAGACCCTCTTGAGACTCTAGCGAAGGCTCAGCCGCCTGTCTCTGAAGTTTCCATACAACATACCTGAAGTTTTGGAAGCCTCTTCTCCCCACTCCCACCACCCCCACATTAATTACAGGTAAAGAGGCACCTGTCTGCAACAAGCAGGAATCAGGCTCAATATACATGCCTTTCCCTCACCCTAGACACACACATACACACACACGCACACACACACACAAACACTCTTAAACCTCAAAACCTCAAACCCATTTATAGAATGAAGCATAATTACACAGGGTCCTTTGATGCTGAAGAACAATTTCATCTGCAGAGTTGGGTCTGCTACAAAGACCTCAATGCACTAGTCTCTGCTGATAACGAAGGCGCAGACAGTGTGTCTGTGACACCGGCAGCCCCTGCAGTAGCCTGCATGCCTGCAGCTTAGCTTGGTGCCCTGCATTTGTGTTGGTGGATACTGGGAGGAATCCCAGGGCAAGCGGAATAGGGCTGGAGCCAGCAAGGGTGGAGACTCCCTAAACATGCAGCCCCTGCTAGGCCCACTGGGTTTGGGCAAAGAGACGAACAAGGGTCCCAAAGAAAGCCACTGCCCACCCTGGCCAAAATCCAAGGATGCCCCTTTGCAAATTCAGTGAGAGTTATAGGCAGGGTCTTTTCTCCGTGTGCTTCTGATTCAGTTTCTGGGATTCTGGCTCCAGCACTGACTCTTTGGTGTGGAACCGAAACCTGTAACCACAACAGTGACTTGCTGAGCAAGTGGATGGGTGAATGGATGGATGGGCAGGTGGGTGGGTGACTGGGTGGGTGGGTGGGTAGCTGGTTGGGTAGATGGGTGGATGGATGGATAATAGGTAGTTATCTATAGCAAGGAATCATTTGCTAATTTTGAACAAATCAGGCTTTGTTCTGTGAGGTTATAAGTGATGAATTTGTCTATTTGATCAGTAACTGATTGTCTCCTCTGTGCAAAAAGCTTCATACAATTGCACAAGTGTATACCCGATGTCCTGGCCAGGCAGGAGATGGTAGTTTCATGCCAGGTCTCCTGCCTTTTCATGGTAACAAAGGGCCTAACAAATGTAACCAGCATGCTGTTTTGCTTTGTTTTTATCTGACAATTCTCCTGCAGAAGTTTAATTCTCCTTAGCTACCCATTCACACTCAGTCTTCTTGTTTGTCTCTTTGCCCAAACCCAGAAACAGGTGGTGCTTCTCAGAGCTGACTCTGGACCTACAAAAAAGCTACTATCCTGGGGTGGCATTTGGTTGACTCCCAAAGAAAGCCCGGGCTATCAGCAATATTTTAGATCAACCTTTTCTGATGCTGTTTTCTTAGCAAACACCTACTCTTCGTTGAAGTTCTAGATATTTCTTCCCTCTTTCCCAGTCATCTTAAGTAGGAGTTGGCAAGCTACAAGCTATGGGCTAAATACAGCCACACCCATATCATTGATAACTACACTTGGGTTGCATTGGCAGGGTTGAGTGGTTGCAATGGAGTCCATATGGCCCCCCCCCCAAACTCTTTCCTGTAAGGATATTCACATGAGGATCATTGGCCCCTGTTCTAAACTAGTGCTCCTCAAAAGAGGTGGTCTACAAACTGTTAAGCATCCATGAAAGGATAAGGAGCTTGAGGCAGAGTGTAGTTCAAGTCACTGTTTGCTTCACTGAGAAAATTTTGTGTCAAGAGCAATGTGAGATGAACTAAACAATGTGTCCAGAAATGCAGCCTAGATTTCCATTCAGGAGCAAACTCCTTATCTTGGACCATTAAGGGTTTGCAATCTGACTCTGGTCTACAAAGCACATTTGAGTCACACCAATGTATCATTAAGGCCCTTCAAATTCCAACTCAAATGTCACACTGTCCCTGATGAGCCCTACCTGCAAGGGGCTCTTGCTTCAACACTTAGAACTAATATGGACATCCCAGTGTTTCTATTTGCATTGAAATCTTTCCTTTCTTGTGAACTGGTTTCATCTCCTTATCTAAGGCTAGCCAATTTTTACTTTTCTCTCCCTTTTAACACAATATAAGGTGTACTCAAATATTTGTTGAGACCTAATTTAATCATTGCTGTGGCGTATCTACTCTATGTCTGTCCCTGGCATATATCCTTAACTCTCATCAGTTACTGGCCCTCTTTTACAGGTGAGGAAACTCTGCCTCAAAGCCAGTAAGTCGTCCAGAGATGATATTGAAGAATGTGATTCTTCAAGTGGATCTAAGGTTATACCAGTATTTGAAGAAGAGGCTCACAGTCAAGTTTGCCTGACTCTAACCCTGTGATCTTAACTTACCATGGCTCTGTTGTCTCCCTCTCCAAATGTGAGTAAGTGAAGTCGCTGCTAAGAGACCAAGTTCAAAGGCACTCATTGTCTTTGTCTTGCTTTGCTTCTTGCACCTGGCAGTGATCTGTTCACAGAGAGGTAGGGGGGTCATTCAGGCCTTGGAACCAGGTCAAACCCTCAACCACTTACTGGTTATGTTTTTGGTCAAGACCTTCAGCCTCTTTGAATCTTATTTTCTCATCTGTAAAATTCAGATAATGGCACTTATCTCTGGTGGCTTGAAATAATGTATATAAATCTTTAATGCAATGCCAGGAATAAGGACAGTGCTCAAAAGATGGAAATTGGTATTATGATAAACATTGGCTGCATCAATGACCCAGTTCCACGGAGCCAGGAGATCAATGTGTGATGTGATTGGTTAGCTACTCTGGGAAATAACTCACTTGGTCTTCCAGAGACTTAGGGGGGGTCACTAGATAAAAGGTTGCTCCAAGGGATGGTAATCAGGACAGTGGGACATGGCATATCAGCAGCTAATGTCTCTGATAATAATCCCTTTTGAGAATTTAGTGATAAATGCAAAAATGAGTTTTTTTTCCAGGGATGTATTCCTCTGGCTAAATTTGAATTACAAAGATATCAGAGGGTTTGGAGTGATTAAGAAACAAATTCTATCTAAGGATGGAGGAGTTTCTCCTAATTAAGAAACACATCACAAAAGGAGATCTTATATTACAACAACAGAGAAAATGTAACATATGGAATCTAAAAGGAAAGAAAAACAAAACAAACAGATAATCCCAGCTAGAAGCAAACAAGAATGAGTAACAGGTATCCAGGAGAATCGACCCTGTCTGCCTTGAGGGACCAAAAACAAGGGAGGGGGCTCCCTGGTCTGAGTTCGATCCCCAGCTAGGGAGGTGACGCACAGGGTGCAGCACATCTCTCCTGTCTTGCCCGCTGCTCCCCTCAGCAGTGGATTTCAGTCAACACGCCTGTTCTGCTTCCCACTCTGTCTCTGGTGAATCCTCCCTGCACCTCTGGCCTATACCCCGCTCTTCTATGCATAAATAAATGAAAACAAATCTTGAGAAAAAAGAAAAAAAACAGGGAGAGAAGGAAACATTTGCCCTGAGAAGCCAGATGATTCCCTAACATCAGATTATGGTTTGGGTTTATTTCCTGACAGGATTACAGGTAGATGGGGGGTCAAATTCCAACTCCCACCCCTTTTCTTTTTCTTAATGTATTTTATTTTATACATTTTTACGTCATTTTTCATTTTCGCACAATGTATGCATTTTCATCTTGGTTATAGTCCCCATACAATTCCCACCCCCCTTATTTTGACTGTATTCTCTCCTATTCCCCATCCCCCCCATAGTGTGTCTCTCGCTTATAGTTGCTTGTTGATTTTGATTTTTACTTTGTTACAATTAGTCTTTCTCCTGGTCCCTTATTTAGGTTTTCTTAAATTCCTGCTATGAGTGAGACCATCCAGTATTTTTCTTTTTCTTTCTGGCTTATTTCACTGAGCATGATCCCTTCCAGCTCCATCCATGTTGCTGCAAATGGCATGAGTTGAAGATGTGGTCCATATACACCATGGAATACTACTCAGCAATCAAAAAAGATAAACTCATGCAATTTGCAGCAACATGGATGGAGCTGGAAGGGATCATGAAATAAGCCCCCCCTTTTCAAACTGAAGATTCAACTAGGGGATCCCTGGCCTTTTCACAACTGTTTTGCAAATTGATAACTCAGGAAAGTTATCACATTCACCCCTGGACACTTCCAGGTGCCAGGGGAGGGAGAGGTGGCCTGGCTCAGCTGGCTGTGCCACTAGCTTCTTGGAGAGACTGTCCTTCCAGGCTGAGCAGCCACGCATGCACATTTCAACTCCGCCAGGAAGGTCGCTTTTCTCCCTATACATGGCCACTGAGGCTGCTGGCTGCTTTTCTCGCCACTAGAAAAGACTTACTTGTCTGTTTTCCTGAGTTATAGAAGACCCATCAGACTAGCCAAGCTCATGGCTTCTGCTGCCCGAGGGTACAGTTTGGGCTCCTCACAGACATTCTCTTTCCTTCTGACCCTCTGGACTTAAGGGCTTGCTTTCGACTCCCTGTCTTTTGGGGCATGCATGTCTCACAGCTTGGCCATTTGCCTACTTGCTCTTCGACCCCTCCCTTCCTTTCAGCCCTGATGGCAGACCTCTCCTTGCATGCACACGCACACACGCACACGCACACACAGAGTTTCCCAGCTGCTGTTGCCAACTAGCTTCAGGGGTGGACAAAAGTGGGTTAATCTCCTGCCATGAACCAAACTTCCTGGATGGCGGGTGGTTGGGAGGGAGCGAGGTGGATATATAAATGGAGGCAGAGACACATGGAAGAGAGGCATGGAGAGATACTTGCAGAAGACATGTGGGTGAGACATAGTGGGGGAGCTGATTCTGGTCCTTGGCAGAAACCAGAGCAGTTGTTTTCTTGACTTCATTATGGAGTATGTGGTATATTTTAAATTTTGAGTCTCTCCCGTCCCAGCTCTCTAGGACTAACCCCTTTCCATGGTTTCTTCCATTAGAAGATGCCTTAAGCTTGTGGCAAGTTTTGGCTTCAGCAGTCCCATTTGCAGCCAAGCCTGTTTGATTTGGCATTTGCCCATGAGTGGATGGGTGATTTGGGGAGTTTGATTGGGAAACTACTATTTGAGATTTCTTTTTCTGTCTGCACACCAAGTCTATTAAAACTCTTTCACTCTAAAAGTCGCTTCCTTTGCTTTTGTGCATATGGATGGTTGGACCCCTTCTTAGAGTGTGCACCCTTTAACAGTTTGGGGTCCTTGGGTACCCCTCAAATGTGCACACACAGAATGGGAAACATAAATAGGTGATTAGAGATGAGAAAATGGGTTAGATCTTGCTTCATCCACTGCATAACTGCAGTGACTTGGGTGCCAGGGAAACAACTGTGAGCATGGCGGACAGAGCCTCCAGCCCTTGGAGCTGAGGGTCCAGCTAGATGATGAACAAGAATTCCAAGTTGGCTTGAGATTACAAAGGAGGGGTAGGGGGTTGTCAAGGAATGTTGTCAGGAGGAAATGATATTTAAATTGAGATTTATAAAGGTGACTAAAGAGTCAGTTAAGTGAAAAAAAATAGCTAAGATGAAGGGTGGCGTGGACATCTCAGGCAGAGGAACACACGTGTGAATGCAAGAGAGAATATAGCACTGGAACCGCAAGCACTTGTCATAGCTCAGGGTCTGCCCCCCGCCCCCTGGAAGAGCTGAGAGCTGTCGCTGATGTAGGCAAAAGCATCCTGTACACAGTGAACCCTCCGCAAACATCTTAGGATGAACTTGGAAGAACAATATGGAAAGCACCATATTGGTTTTCTTTCCTCCATGTCGCCTGGGCATGAGGATGGCATTGTCAGCAGTTTGATGTATTTGCCGGAGCAGAAGCACCAATACCCCAAAGGCAAAATTGGCTGCTTAAGAGTCTTAAACCATGAAGTGTTGGCCATAGCACTGGGGACATTTGCCTTCATCCATGCTGTGCCTGGCTGGCAGAAGGCAGCTTGCGTAGCATGTTATTTTTCCCGGGGAGCTAAGAGATTGTGCTTGCAGTGAGGTAACGTTTAAACACTAGCATCCATAAATGGGGCCTTATCATCTTAATACTGCAAGTAAGGGGATTTGGATATGGTCCTTGGGAGCAGTCAGTGACAGTTTCTGAGGAACATGACTATCTTGTTCGTACCGTTATAATCCCTCCTGAACACTCAGTGCGTAGCTATGGCCGCCTCCTGCCCTGGTGTGAATGCCCACAAGACTGCTAAGGATGGCACTGTGCCCTGGGATCTGGGATGGCCTCCCTTGGCCACTGTTTGGGAGGGTTTCTGGGATATGGGCAGGGTGGGGATATAGACTGAGAGAGAGTGAGAGCGAGGTTTGGAATGCCTGCTTGCCTGCCTGCCTTCTGGGAGCTTCTGCCAGGCAACGGCCCCCCCAGGTCCACCTAGACATCAAGGGAAGAAGCAATTTCTCAGCAAAGCAGCACTCAGCTGCTGGATGGCTCCCTCGCTGTCCTGATCCTGCACCTGCGCGGCCCGCATCAGCAGCCATTTCCCTTGCCGAGAAGGAAGTGAGATTCGGGGAAAGCAGAACTCATGTCGATGGTGGCAAAGCTCGATGAAAATGGAGATGGCATTGACAGGGGTCCATTCATTCACCCGCGTATTCTTTCCACATACTTACTGAAGATGCACTATATGCCTCATATTTGTTTTAGGTGCTGGGGATGTAAAGAGAAATAAAATTGCTGGTTTTATGGGAACTATATTCTAGTAAGTGGGACAGATAAATAAATTGAACAAGTAAATGACTGATGTTAGTAATGACTACTGAAGACAAAAATGGAAGTGAGAATAGGAAATATGAAATGTTGGAGTTGGGAGGGAGGTTGGGAGTTTGGATACTTTGGCCGAAATCACCATGCAAGGACAGATAATGGTTCTGCAGAGATGTTTGTGTCCTGATCCTCTGAATCTGTGATGATGGCAGGTTACATGGCAAAGGACGTTCAAGTCACTGGTGAGCTGACTTTGAGGTGGAGAGATGTCTGGATTCCCTAAGTGAGTCCTATACAGTCACAGGAGGATGTAGATGTGGAAGAGAGAATTAGACAACAGTCAGAAAGATGGCAGCCTGGGAAGGACGTGACCTGACATTGCTGGCTTTGAAGGTGGAAAAAACCATGAGTCAAGGAATGCAGGTGCATTTAGAAGCTGGAAAAGGCAAGGAAACAGATTCTCCCCTACAGCGTCCAGAAGAAAAAACACAGCTCTGTAGACATCTTGATGAAAACCCAGTGAGCGACGTGTCAGACGTCTGATGTACTGTAAGATAAATCTGCGCTGTTGTTTTCAGTTACTAAGTTCATGGTAATTTGTCTTGGTAGAAATAGAAAATTAATACAATGACCCAGAAGGTGACATCTGAGTAAAGATCTCTGTAAGAGATTAGCAAATAAGAATATAGGATGGTTAGCTAGATTTGAATTTCAGATAATAAATCATAATTTATTAAGGTAATTACTCAATATAGTTAGCATCATTTATTAATTTTTATGTGACATTTAAATGTAACTGGGCATTCTGCATTTTATCTGGCCATCCTAATCTCAGAGGAAGTTAGGAACTGGGCTATTTGGGGAAAAGCCTTCTAGGCAGAAGGAATAGCATTCTGAGCAGAGGGAACAGCAAGAGCCAAGACTGGGGCCTTGGAGAAACATCCAGGAGAGACATTGGAGTGGAGAATATCCTTATTCAGTGGAAGAGATCAGAGAGGTGGTGAGGACCTGGGTTATGACATCATAAGGGGAACGTGGCCTTTGGTCTGAGTGGGATTCTGGGGGCCCTCGGGGGAGTGGTGTTGATGCTCGATGTCTCCTGGGAATGGAGGTATGTGGACTGTCAGCAGCTTGAGGGCAGAGCCTAACCCCTTTGTGCTGGCTCTGGAGCTAGCTCACCTGCGCCGGAGGGCAGTGGGCATCAGTGGGGGAACTCACACCTGTGCCACCAGGACTGGATGGGGTTGAGGGGTGCCATGTGGAGAAGGGAGGAATTTTTTTTAAAGATTTATTTTATTTATTTATGCATACAAGAGCTGGGGTGCAGGCCAGAGGTGCGGAATTGAGAGGATTCAGCAGAGACAGAGTGGGGAGCAGAACAGGTGGATCTACTGAAATACACTGCTGAGGGGAGCAGCGGGGAGACAGGAGAGGTTTGCTGCCCCATGTGGGTAGCTCCCTGGCCAGGGATCGAACTTATACTGCAGTGGCTGCCAATAGCTTTATAGTGCTGAGACTTAACCCTTTGTGCCACCAGGGAGGGACATTAAAAGTGGTTTATCTGAAGGCTATCAGGCAACCAGTAAATGATAGGGGAATTGATCCAATATGCTGGTGCACTGGCATCCACACTTTGTGTGCGTAAGAGTCATGGTGACCTCTACCTGACCTTGACTTCATCTGGCGTGGCTGTCTAGACATGACAAAGAATGAGATCCTCAGACCCTCTGAGGACAGTGAGGAGCTTGGGGTGAGCATCTTCAGTGAGATGGCGGGTCTCACCGAACTCACCTGACTGTCCTGCAGCAAGAAAACACAAACGCAAGTTCACCCGAGGCTACTGCACTCAGATGGAACCTCGCATTCTTAAATTATTTATATACCAGAAAGCAGGTATCACAGGGTTCCCAAAATGAGAGAATTTTGCAAGCTAGAATAAAAGCTTCTGGTCATTTTGACAGCAGTGAAGCTTGCAGGATTTTAGAGACTCAGCCTGAGTCATACTGCTGAGTTCCCTGTAGTTCTCTCTCTTGATTCTGGACTGTTCTCCCTCTTCGGCCCCAGCAATGCTTGGTGAGGTTTTCCCCTTTCCAAATTAGATTTTTGTTTTCCGTAGGGTCTGGTCTTAGCTAGTTCTAGGGATGTTCCTGCCACCTGTCACTCCCTGTGGCATCCCGGTCTTTCTCTGCTTTGCAATACTGTTAAGTTTGGGAAAATTTCAGTTCAGCCACACGGAGGTCACTCCTCCCAAGGGCACACTGCACATGAGGTCCTCTCCCTGGCCCTCCTGGCCTGAGGCAGAAGCTTATGCCTTACGTTCTGAAAAGACAGTTCATGTTAGGGTGAAACACACATTCATTTGGTTTGAACACAGAGGAAAGAGGGCTCATCATGTACCTCCATTATTTTGGGGCTTTTTGCATGTCATGTCCATCCACAGAAGACTAGACAAGAAGATGCGGTCTCACCACGGAACACTGTTCAGCCATAGGGAGAGTCAAAATGTTGCCATTTACAGCAAAATGGAGGAGTTCTAGGGGGTTATGTGTACTGCTGCTGGACATTTATTTAGCACACAATTTGACAAAGTCAAGTCATTATTAAAAAACTAGCAGACATTAATAACATGAGTGAGGTTTTTGAAGTTAAGAGGGAAGAGAGAGAGAAAAAGAGAGAAAGACGATATAAAAGATGGTAGGAAAACAAGAAGAAGATATGGTCCTGTCTCACCACGGAATATCATTTAGCCATGAAAAAGACAAAATGTTGCCATTTAGAGCAAAATGTAAGGAGTTCTAGGGAAAGTTATGCAGTAAAGCAAATCAGAATGACAAAGGCAAATATTGGACATTTACATAGTGGATGATTCGACACAGCAGAATACTTACTAAAAACATAAGGCTTGCTCGAAAGGCCTGGAAAGGCTTCCCTTCTCACAGTTCCCATTTACCCTCACAGACATTCTCTTAAATTTGGTTCTTTCTTGAGCTTTGTCCATCTGGACCTACACAAGGAATCCTAAAAATGCCAGGTACCACTTTAGGAGGCCTGGCACATAACCAGTGCTTGACCCATCTCAAGCCCTCAGCATCTCTATGACTTAGGTGCCCATATCCTCATTTCACAGATGGGCAATCTCGGGCTTAGAGAGATGGATGTGATTACCATTCATAACCCATCTCGTCACAACAACATAGATTAGGACTGATGGCCTCATCTCCAGAATTCGTGTCCAGATTTCTAGATGCTAAGTGCTTGGCCCCCAATCCATCGGGAGAAAGCAAGGGCCTAGCCACACGTCTGACCTCTTTTTATAATGGAAGTTAGTAGCAGCTGCTCAATAAACATCCTTGAACAAATGGATTCTTCCAAAGATCGCCTCTTTCCACCAACCTCTCCTTCTGTGAGGCTCTTATCTTTTCGCACCTGGTTTTGCAATGGAGCGAAGTCCATTTTCCCAGGTCAGCCACCCTCAGCCCGCCGGCCTGCGCCGTCCTTGATCCCGCAGCCCCCTGCTTGCCACAGGATCTGCGTGGACAAGCGGCTTAGGGAACAATTTCCCAGGCTCCCAGCTCCCTTCCCGATCTTGTGTGAAGTTGCAGAATGACATTTCCAGGCCCCCCAGTTCTCCAAAAGGCAAACACCACGCTGCTCGGGAGCTCGCATCAGCTGCTAAGACCCCAAACTCCGCACGTGCAAGCTGCGCGCTCTGCTCCTTGCAGAAGCCGAGCGCCCGAGCTCTCCATTTCCAGGGCCAAATGCCTCCCCGTCACCCTCACCTGCGTCCCTGGCAGCTCCCTCAGGTTCACACGGCTTCTCAAGAGCTATTTGTCTTGCTCAAGTTCTTCTGGGTCCAAAATAAATCATGAGTTTGGAGAGAGCATCGCTGTGTCATCACTAGCTGTGCGCAGGCCCGGCCGGGCCCGGCTCAGCCTGGCCCACACAGGGACATCTCAGATCAGTGGTTTAGGAAAACCTCACTGTTGGAATCATTTTTTAAATCTAGGAATGTTCTGACCCAAAAGCACCCCAAAGTGACGTAATTTGACAAGGCGTCATTTAAGGAAATGTGCCAGCCAATAGTGTTTCCACGGACATTCAGTCAAGCAGGTGAGACAAAGCGAAAGCTGAGCTGAGATGTGCAGTTTTCACTCGGAGTAAAGGGATCTAATGAAAGGCTGTTTCTGAGGCTTTATTCTAGTGTTGCACGATCATTTTGTGCACTAAAAATAAGCAGATTTGTGTAGCTAGGGTGCTAGGGAGGAAATCAGTCTCTATCCATCTCTCTCCACATCTTTTAATCTTTTTTTCTTTTAATTTCTAGTACACCCCCAAATAAGATTTCAATAGCAAAACAGTGTATGGATTTCAAACAGTACAATGTTTCCCCAGGTTCACACATACTCACACACACACACACTTGCGCGCGCACACACGCACACATGCACACATATTCACACAACACATGTGCACACACATTCACACAATACACAGACACATTAACACAATACACATGCACATACATCCACACAACACACAGGCACACACATTCACACAACATGTACACACACACGCGCCCTTCTGTTTCTACCATGCAAAGCACAAATGCAGTGTTTTTCACAGAACTGATGCTATTTTTAGACTAAATGGTAGGGAATTTGCAGCATTAATAAACGGCCAAGAAGCACTGCGCTACGGTGTGGTGATATGCCAACGCAGCGCTAGCTTGGCCTTTAGCCAATGAACTGTGGTTAGCTGTTGCAGCAATGAAAGTGAAACACCGCTTACAAAGGAATGATTAATATGCTGACAAACTTGCAGGCACTTATTTCCTGCTCTTTAGTGCCAGCTATATTAATACCAGCATATTTTCAACTTTATTAGTAAAGTCTCGCAGCCTGGTACTCTTTGGCGTGTTCATGGAGGGCTTCTTAAATCAGCTGCAAATTATGTGGAGAAGCAAACATTTGCTAAACATTGCCTTTCCTCTGTCACCCTAAAGTCCAGGGTGTTTGTCTCTGTGACTCCTTGCACTGATGAACAAAAGCCAGGATGTTCCCAAACCCAGTGCTGGAGGGTTCCTTCTCCAGCAGCGGGATTGACACCCAGGGGTACTGAGTGTGACCTCTTGGGTCACATTTGCTTCAGAGGGGCTCTGTCCCTGGCTGTGGCAAACTGCTCCCTGTCAGCCACCCTGCAGGGCAGGAACAGCCATAGATGGCAGTTACCTCTCTGGATGAACTCCTGCTCTAGTGATCTAGACAGGGTAAGGTGAGGGATTATGGGATGGAATCAAGGTGACCAGCTTGTTCTAGATTGCCTGGGATTGACTGTCCCAGAGTTTAAGCCTGGATGCTCCACATCCTGTGAAATGCCTCAGCCCCATTCCATGGGTTGGCAAGTGCCAACTTGAGCCTGGAGGAAGCCTGGGAGTCTCGAATCTTGGAGTCAGACCCAGGTTCAAATCCCACTTGGATTCTTCACCAGGTGGGTGAACCGAGTGAGGCTTTAACCTCCTCAAGTCTCAGTGTTATGCCCAGTCCTGGATTGTTA
Organism: Talpa europaea; assembly: GCF_964194135.1. Lineage (NCBI taxonomy): Eukaryota > Metazoa > Chordata > Mammalia > Eulipotyphla > Talpidae > Talpa > Talpa europaea. Next base: position 136,895,712 of record NC_140071.1, on the reverse strand, counting down.
GGAGGACTAAGTAAGATATTAATTTGTAGGACCAGCATCCATACACCGACACATCTTTTCTGAAGTTATAAAACCACCCACAGCTGCTAACAGAGCAACATAGTGGCCACCTTATGAGCCCACAAGGCAACTAAGAGTGTGAAAAAATCTGCACAAAGAACTTCAGAGCCCAGCTCATGGGGCACAAAGTGGTTTGTGAGGGGTGCTTGGGAGCAGGTGCTAAAGAAGTGATGAGAGTCCAGTCGTCCCCTGGCGGGTGCTCCTCTTTCAGTCTCAAATAGGGTTTTATTCCTGCCCATAAAGCTGGAGCTTTTCCTGGGAAAGCAAGACTGATAGAGAAAGAGCCCCTTTCACTGGCTCCCTAATTTTATCCTGACTGGACACATGGGTGCTTATATATAAGACCTGGACCCCAATAAAGTCCTATTTAGGGGCTACGTGAAAACAACAATTATGGAAGTCCAGTTCCTAATTAAACATATTCAAAGGCAGTACAGATTCATGCTTCTCAGCAATACTGTATTTGATGCTCAATGGCTAGTTCGTGCCTGCAGGAGCAAAAACCTCACCGCCGGTGAAGCTTTTTAAGTATTGATTTTTCCCGCGTTAGTAATACTCTAAACCACATTCATAACAATATAAGTAGCACCACAATCCGTGTCATACAGCTGGTGAGGACTCTGCATGGTTGATGACGGCTTCCTGTTGACGGTGAGCGCTGGTGTTTGTTAGCTTCCCAGGTAAATGGTCCTGCACTTGGGGTGGAAGACCCTGCCTGAGAATGAGGCCATCCCAGGTGACCACTGCATCGCTTTGATGCCTCATCATGGTGACTTCTGGGATGACGCATGTTTAAAAGTCCAAGCTGGTGTGAATTTGGCTACAATTCCTGAATTTTGTACATGGCAATGCAGGATTAATGTCCTAACCGGGCTGATTCACCCTCAGACTCTCTCCTCAAACCGTGACCACAATATTGTCTGTTGGAAGAAATGTGAGCTTTAGTGAGGGTCTCAAAAGCCAAGTTTCACCCCAGGGGTCTTCCCTCCCTCTCTGTCTCCATCTTCCTTCCTTGGATCCTCTGGGCTGGTTTTACAGGAACCCCAGATCTGGCATTGGGGGGTCAGCATGTTTTATCACCAATGGCTCTGCTAAAGGTCTATGTCTGGAAGTAGAAAAATGGAACTTTGACATATGTGGCTGTTCGAATGCAGGTTCCTCAAGCAGCTTAAAAAGACACGTTTTGTGTCTCTTTATAAATACTTTGTACAGCTGACCATTGCACCTCACGGGTTTCAGCTGCATGGATCCACTTACACTCCGATTGTCTTGTAGACGCAAGACATAAACATAATGGCATCGATAAATCCAGTCCAGTCCTGTAAATCTACTTTTTTTTTCTGGTGGTTTTTTAAGTAATATTTTATTTCCCCTACTCACACCAGTGAAAGAATACAGCATATAATCCACAAAACATATAACATGTGTGTTAATGGACTGCATTGTTGGTAAGGTTTCTGGTCAACAGTGGGCTGTTAGTAGTTAAGTTTGGGGGAATCAAACTTAACTACTAAAGGTTTTGATGGCACAGGGGTCAGTGCCCCTAGTCCATTTGGCTCAAGAGATAACTGTACTAACATTAAAAAAAATAACTTGGCCAGTTCAATAGCTGAAAAATGATTTTGAATTGCTACTTTCATTTTCTAGTTGGATTCTGGAGCACATAGGTTGGCTGAGCCCCCAGTGGGGACAAGGATGTGAGACCCAGATGGGATTTGGATGGATTCAGAAGATGCTTCTGCAGGGGTCCTTGGTGCCAAGGGCCTGCCAATGCTGCCCTTCCTCCCTCATAAAGGCCTTCCATTGTGTACATACAACGTGTCTTCTTAATCCGCTTGTCTGTCACCATGCACGTAGCTTGTTGCCATGACTTGCTATTGTAAATGGCGCTGCAATGACCGCAGGGGTAGAAGCCAAAAAGGGAGCAGTCCGGTGGACTGTGGTGGAGGACTGTGTGTGCTTAGGCAGTGGGTGTGGTGTTGCAACATGCGTCTAAAGAGGTGTGACCCCATGGGCCTCCCCGGTGGCGCAGCGGTTGAGCGCTGGGTTGCGAAGCTGCCCGCAGCCTCTGCGGCGCCGGTTCGATCCCCAGCTGCTCCCCGGCCACCGGAGGAGGGTCCCACATGGCGCGCAGACCTCTCCTGCCGCCCGCTGCTCCCCTCAGCAGTGTACTTCGGTCCTTCTGCCTGCTCTGCTCCCCGCTCTGGCTCTGGTGAATTCTCTCACCCTCCCGCGCTTCTGACTGTACCCAGTGCATGTATAAACAAAAAACAAACAAACAAAAAAATAAATAAATAAAAAAATGCCTCTATAAAAAAAAAAAAAAAGAGGTGTGACCCCATGCCCGCAAATCACATACAGGGTCGTAAACCCTTCAACAAGCCTTTTCTCTTCCCGTGTGGACGCCCAGGTTTATTTCTCCCATCTAAGAGTTTGAGCTGTAGCACAGGTAGCAGTTAAAGGAAGGAATTTTAGAGTCAGCCAACTCTAACCAGCTGTTGACTTTGAACCCAAATCCCCCTCTCAGTGTCCTCACTTGTGAAATGCCACCCCATGAGATTGAGTCAGCTCATCACTCAGTCCTTCATAACTTCACTCGCCAAATATTTTCCCGGGTGCCTGTTGTGTGCCAGCTGCTATTCCTGAGCCCTCTGCCTGGTTTTTATTTAATCATGATGAGGACCCTGAGTAATTTAGTTATGCTCTTATTATAGATGGGGAAACTAAGGCAAAGGCAGGTGAAACAACTAGTCGAAGGTCACACAACCAGGATTGGTTGAGTTAGGATGGAGTTCATGGCCTGAGGCAGAAAAAGGTTTAGTTCCTGATCAGAAGGTGCTCCTAGCCCGAGTTGGGGAGACGGACATGCAAAAAGATTAAGTGATAGATGCAGGCAAAGTTCACCACAGGGACATATGGTAGGGAACAACTCCAAAATGTCTTAGAGTTGGGGGCTCAAGGAAACCTTTGCAGATTGGGGGATTTTGTGTTAAGCCTTTAGGGACATGTGGGCATTTTCAGGGTGAAGGGAGGGCGTGGAGGTGAGGAAGGGTCTCTCAAGCAGAGGCCCAAAGGTCCACAAAGGCAGAAGCAAGAACAGGTGTGCTGGGGAGATGGCTGGGAGCTCGGCCAGAGCAGAGCGCAAGATGTTTGGAGGAAAGAGGAGAGAAACGAAACGAGAAGGATAAACAGGTACTTTACTTCTCTCTGGTCACATACACAGACCAGGCTCGGCTCTGCCCTCCAACATTTTGGTAACCATGGTGATGATGATAATAGATTAGATTTGCACAATGCCTAGCAGTGTATGAAACACAATCGCATAAGTAACAGTAGATACTTGATCCTGTGTAGAAGGCAGGACAGGGAGGACTATTATCCCTATGTTACACAGAATTGCTCATGTGAATTTGTGCCCAATTTACTCAGCAGGGGATGGTCATACAACAGTCTTTTCATTTGGACTCAGGAGACCACTGCTATTTCTCCTATCCAGTAGGAAAAATAGACTAATCAGATTCACTAACAGCTCACGGTTATTCTGGCAGCGTGAGCATCAACTACACATGCATGCGCTCCCCTGGAGTTGAGTTGCAGTCACCTGACTAGCTCTGGTCAATGGTCTGGGCGTGGTCACTTTAGGTTAAAGTAGAGCATTGCTTTTTCCCTGATGCAGTGACCTTGGACACTGTGTTTTCCAAAACGGAGAAGGGTGGTCAGACACAAGCAGGATTTTACAAAGCAAGAAACAAATATTTATCAGGTTATACCAGGCAGTTTGTGGTCAAATCTTTGCTTTAGCCTAGCCTACCTCACTCTGACTATTGTAGTTTTCAAAATGTTGGCATTTCTTTCTTTCCTCCTCTTGGTCTTTATCTCAGGTTCACACATGCCTTGTGGAGAATAGAAATAAAAATACTCCGGAAAACATCTTAGAAAGCATGGTGCTGCTCATCTATTTCTGGAGACCAGCTGAGATAACTTTTCTTTCTTGCTCAAAAGTCTTCAAAGACTCTCACTGCTTCCACAAATAAAGCCTGAATCACCAAGCCCAGCGTTTAAGACCTTCTCAGTCAACTACATGCCTTTGTGTTCTATTTCCCCCAAGCTCACTCTCCTCCATTTGCTTTTCAGACTCACTGGACCGCTTAGGTCCCCTGGGTGTATCTTTCAAGAATTATTTACTAATGGTTTCTTCCTCTCTCACTTGATTGTAAGTTCCTTGAGAGCAGAGCTGAGGCATTCATTTGGAAAAAGAAAGAAATCATTCACAGGAGGAGCCTGGCAGAAGAGTTGAGCATCAGACCAAATTTCTTTGAGAAAGGACCACTTTGTTGGGGACACTATGAGACCCCCCCAAGGCATTTTGCTGATTTTAGTAATGATATAGTGTCAGTTGATGCTCTAGGTGTTTCAGTCTTGGGCACATTTTATACTTTTACCTCAAATGAAGAAAAATATAAATTACTATTCTTGGTTCAACAACAGTTCTGTACTTTACATGAGAGGCAGGGTCAACTCTAGGACAAATAGTGATGTCCACCAAATTAGTAGCAAAAGGGTTGAACAGAATAGCAAGGAACTGTGCAACATTACAATCATGCTTATTGCACAGTAGGACGTGAGCATTTGCACAGTTCTGTGGGGGCGTGGAGATGTGGAAATCCAAGGGATTTCTGTGATTGGGGCGCTCGATTCTTTTCTTCCTTTCCTGGGGCATTCATAAAGGAAGACAGTCTAGTGCATGTCACTCTGCCTGGGGCATCCAGGTGAGAACATCTGTTCAATATTTGCAACTCCTAGTTTGGCAGTTAGCAATTCACCCCTCAGCTCTTCCAGAAAGCACAGCAGGAGTCAGTGGAAGAGAAGGATGCACAAGGGTCACCTTGAATCTCACCTGATCTAGGACATACAACATTTGGTAACATATAAATTACCAAAGGTTGGTAATTTGATTACCACACAAGGCACTGCTGACATTGATATGTGGGCATTGAGAAGTGCTGGCAATTGTATGAGGAATCTCTATTTTAAAAGTACTGTATGAAGGAATGAAGATTCACCTTGTCTGCTTTCCTGTGAGTGTCTCCTTTCCAAACTCAGTCTTTTCTACTTCCTGCAGTACTTTCTGATAAGAACTATGGTGGTCTCCAGTTCCTAGCTACCTAGCACACTGTCATGCACATAACAGCAAATCTGTAAACTTTCCTCATTTGTGATGAAGTCAGAGGAGGGCAGGAGAAAAGAAGGTAGGAATATCTACTCATACACTAAGCAAATAAAGCAGGACACCTACCTGGTAGAGGAGAAGGCCCTTGGCAGACAATAGGAAGAAAGACAGACAGAGGGAGACCCCTGCTTGAGTGAATCACAGATTCTGAAGTGGGAAGATAGAAATGTAAAGAAATAAACAAGGCATTTTTGGATAGGAATAAAATGTGATGAAGATAAGAAAACAGAATTATGTGATAGACAGTGGCAAGAGCAGGGGATGGCAGGGTTGGTCAAGGTCTTTCAGAGATGACATTAGAGAAGAGTCCAGTCATGTCGTGATCTGGGAGAACAGCCTTCCAGTGAGCTGGGAGGAGGAAATGACTTGGCTTATCTGATGAAGATGGGAGTAATTCCAACAGTCTGAGAAAGGGGGAGAGAGGCTGGGGTCAATGAAGTGATCATATCAGCCATATGAAGATATTTAGATGACATGGAAATAGCATAAATGACATTCATGACAACATTGTTTTCTAACAGCAAAAAAAAATGAAATGGGAATAACCTAAATTTCTAGAAGTATGAAAGAAGTCTTTAGAAAATGGTAGATCCAAAAGAAAAAAAAAATGGTAGATCCACATCATGGAATGTTCTGAAATCATCAGAAAATTTGAGTTTGATCTAAAGTTAACACGGGAGAGCCATCCCCAAATTCAGTATCACAGGAAAAGACAGGTTTAAAAAAAAATTCAGATCTTACTAGAAGCACAAAAGGGGGCCATTGGATTCCTTTTGGATATTACAATCAAGGGCTGACATCTGAAAACAGCATCTTCAACCTGGACAGCTCAGTCATACATTAAAAAGAGCATCTTTCTCCCTGGTCTGCCCCTGTTACTGAACTTTATATTTAGTACTTTTTTTTAATTGAGGTCAAGCTGTTTGTAGCACCGTATGTGCCAGAAGCACGGGTTCTCACCTCTTCCTATGTCTGCTGCCACACCACAACAGACACGTTGCCAGAGTCCCCATACCTGTTGCTGAACTTGTGGCAATTTTAAGAAAGAAAGATGCTTTCTTTCATCTCTCAGTTTTCTCTCTCTTTTGCTTTCCTGATAGTGACTCAGCACCCAGTCTGTACCAGACATTGTGCAAGACTTTTAAGTACAACAGTGCTCTAAAATTAAATTCCTGCTTGCCTGGATCTTATAATCTAGCAGTGAGAGCTAAACCATAAACCACAAATACATACACAATGGGTTAAGATGATAAGCTCAATGAAGGAATAGAGTCTAGTAAAGGGAGAGCGTGCCGGGCATGTATGTGGGTGCAGGTTGATTGTTTTTGAGAAGAGATCATGGAGGACTTCTTTCAAGGGGTGACTGGAGAAAGGTCCGGTAAAGGACAGACCCCTATAAACACCGCAGGGAAAAGCAGTCACGGAGTGGGGGCTGTGAGTTCAAAGGTCCATGGTTGGGAGCATTTGTGGTACAGCTGAGGATGAGAAGGTGGCTGACTGGGTGTAGCTGGGGAGTGATGGGTTGCATGGCAGGGTGTCATGGCATCCAGAGCACAAAGATCCTCCAGGACCAAAGTGAAGACTGGACTTCATCCGGAGATGGGAAGACTGCAGAGTTTTGAGCAGGGTTGTTGCAACTTTCTTCAATTTAAGCCCAAAACCATAAATCTGTTTGCTGTGGGGAGAATCAACTGCATGGAGGCAGGAAAGCCCGTTGGATTGGCCTGGCAGTGAGAGATGTGCAGAGGCATCAGCTTTAAGAGAGTCTGAAGATGAACCAGTATGACTGCCCACAGCATAGACGGGGGCTGCGAGACGGAGGGTGTTAGAGAAAATGCCCGTGCCATTGGTCTGGGGGTTGGTAAAGAGGCAGTTTGGAAAGGATGGGGAATGAGCTCAATTATGAATAAGAGGGATTTGATGGCTCTGCTGGACTTCCAGGTGGAAGTGCTGAGTAGGACGTTGGTCATATGGGGCTGGGTTTAAAGGAAGATGGAGGCAGGAAATTACATTAGACAGCTGTAAGCATAGAGTGTGTTGAAGGGCATGGATGCGCTCGCCCTATGAAACAGGTGTAAAAAGAGACGAGAGGAAATCTATTCTGAGTCCAGGGGCAGGAGGCTGAGAAAGGACAATGGTGTGGAAGGAGGAAAAAGGAGAGCAAAAATCAAGAGAAAAAGGCAACATAATCTGTGTCTAAAGACAGGCACCCCTATGTGTATAGCAGCACTGTTTGCAATAGCTAAGCTTTGGAAACAGCCCAAATGCCCCCAAATAGACGACTGGATCAAGAAGATGTGGTCCATATACACCATGGAATATTACTCAGCAATCAAAAAAGATAAACTCATGCCATTTGCAGCAACATGGATGGAGCTGGAAGGGATCATGCTCAGCAAAATAAGCCAGAAAGAAAAAGAAAAATACCGGATGGTCTCACTCATAGTAGGAATCTAGAAAACTTAAATAAGGGACCCGGGAAAAGACTAATTATAATAAAGTAAAAACCAAAATCCACAAGCAACTATAAAACCAGAAACACACTGGGGGGGGGGTAGGAGAGGAGGGATTAGGGTCAAAATAAGGGGGGGAATTGTATGGGGACTATAACCAAGATGAAAATGCATACATTGTGCAAAAGTGAAAAAGGATGTAAAAATATACAAAATTAAAAAATAATAATAAAAATAAACAAAATTTTTTGGAAAAAGACAGGGTTACTAGATTTTCCTTTCTCCCTTCCTCCCTCCCACCCCCTCCTTTCTTGTCTTTCCTTCCTTCCCCTGTTAGTGTGAGATCCTGCAGGCTAGATGTTTCTGCTTCTTTTCACAGAACTGAGGACTCCGGGTTGCTCCTGGACCCACAGCGCATACAAAGACATAGCAGATAAAGAGATAATCATATCTAAGAACAAAATGCATCCCTTGCACTCTGTTATTATATTAATAGCACTGCTGGTCCTTCCTTCCAACTTTTCCCCGTGGAGATTGAAAAGGCACTCCAAGAGAAGGTTCAGAATCATCAAAATGTGTATACGCGATCAGCATAAATGTCTCATTCTAGATGAATCCACTTCAATTATATATTTAATTCAGCTGAGAGCTCCCCAAAGATGGGCTATTCTGTATTCACCAGCAAGAGTCTTTCCCATACCCTCATGGGGACAATGATTTGCCAAAATTCATGCAACCTTTTTTACATTAATGCAGGAAAACTTGAAGGTTATTAAGTCCATGTTTCTAACAGCCCCTGCAGTTACAAATAAAGCAGCTAATGAGGAGAAAACTGCCCCTACCGCCTTATTCCCCAGGCCCCAGCCATCTTTACGCAAGAATGCTGTGACAAATGATACTTTTCACCTTTCTAGCATGCCCCCTCTCCGATTATAGATTTAGATGGATAACCTGACCACAAGAGTTAGGCCCCGAAGCAGATGATTGCCTCTGGCACCGGCCGTATACAATCCTGGTGAAATTTCCAAGAGCCAAATGAAATAATTGCAACTGGGTAAGTCTAACTCTGCAAGTGAATTTATAAAAATTAAAAGGTCTGAGAGGTAATGCTCATGGACCCATTTATCTCATTTTTCCTCATTAAGATTTAATTGAAATGAACTCTGGTAACTGTTAGGAAAAGTTACATTCTTATTTCAGATGAGCAGATAAAAGACAAGATTTTTTTGAAGCACCCAAACTCTACCCTTCATCAGCTCCCAGCCCTGCTATCGCACAACGGACACTCGTGCACACACTGGGAACTGAGACATACAAGCAGCATCATTTCACGCTATCAAAAATGGAGCTGTGTTTTGATATTCATGAGCATAGCAGGCAGGTTTGAAGGCACAATTAAAAGAGTTTCTGAACAAACTCTAAAATGTGAATTGGCCCCCTACCATGGAAAACTAATTTAAAGAAAATGGAAAGTCAAAATATTGTCATCAAAAATAATTACCTTATATAGACAAAGTCATTCATTTATCTGCACTTCAATATGCTGTGTGAGAGTGTGCATGTAAAGCACACCCTCATGCATGCATAAGAGGATGTCGTAGTGTAAGAATGCGAGAATGTCCTCATTTAGATTTTCCTAGGCTGCTAATGTGTATCATGCCATTGAATGATTAGAAACGGCATGACAGCACCCAGCACTGGTCACCAGGACTTCCAGCTTCAGGCTGCTCCCTTCCCCATCAGCACTGCCTCTCTGGGAAAGAAAACACGACCAGAACAACAATAATAACCCACACTGATCTTCCTAGGTCACCAAAGCTGCTTCTGTGCTTACCCACATGCACACTTTTCAGGGGGATTTCACAGTTGCCCACACCATTCTTGGCAAATATATTACTCTGTCCTTGGTTTCCAGTCTCCCTGCTGGACACCTCATTCCATCCCTGACAGCGATTCCAGAATCTTCATCTGCCTCTCCCCAAACTGCTGGTCCTTCACCACGACTCTGGCTCAATGGCTACTTGCCTCCTTGCTCCAGACCTTCAGGGCATCGGCCAAGAGTGGATTCCATAATATCCCCTCAAACACAGAGCTAAATCCCAACCCCTAGAATGCACACTATTTGACAATAAGGTCTTTGCAGATGTAACTAAGTTAGTGATCTTGAAATGACATCACACTGGATTAAAGTGACTCTTCAGGGGCCTCCCTGGTGGCACAGGGGTTAAAGACAGCACTATCAAGCTATTGCCAGCCACTACAGCACGAGTTCGATTCCCCAGCCTGCCTGGAGGCGACCCACATGGAGCAGCAGACCTCTCCTGACTCGTCCACTGCTCCCCCCAGCAGTGTATTTCAGTCAGTCTGCTCCCCACTCTGTCTCTGGTGAATCCTCTCACCCCCCTGCACATCTGGTCTGCACCCCAGTTCTAGTATGCATAAATAAATAAATCTTTAAAAAAAGTGACTTCAATTCAGTGACAAATGTTCTTACAAGAAAGAAGAGGAGCTAGAGACACAAAGAGGGCAGATGACGCTGTAACGACGCAGATCTTCGCAATGTTGCCACAAGCAAAGGAGTGTCTGGGGCCACCAGAGGCTACAAGAGACAAGCGAGAGTATTCTCTAGAAACCTCAAAGGGCACGTGGCCCATTGACTCCTTGGTGATGACTTCTGGCTTCCAGAACTTTGAGAGAATAAATTTCTGTGGGTTTAAACCATTGAGTTTGTACTAATTTGTACAGCAGCCTTAGGAAACTAATACAGTCACCCCAATGAGCCCTGATGGCCACTTTACGGCTTGTGACTCAATTCCATGACCCCAGCACAGCCCCTGTGTCTGAGTTCAGACAGGTTGAACCCTGGAACTTTCCCTGGGGTGTCTACAGACACTTCCCTCTCAGATACTCATCCTGCCTGGGCTCCTGGCTGCTCCCTGCTGATGCTGCTATTGAGGCTGGAGACTTGGGACTCACTCTGTGACTCCACTGTCTCCCCATCCAAAGTGAGTTCCCACTTACAGAGGCAGCAGAAGGTGCAGAGCTAAGAACATGGACGGTAAGGTCTGAATGCGCGGACTTGAGTTCATGTCCAGGCACTTACTAGCGGCTTAGACTTGTGCAAAGCTTCTGTTTGGTTCCTCAGTTTCCTCATTTGTGACACAGGTTAATGGTGTTAACCTCCACTGGACTTTGTAGGAATCAAATGAATCACTCTTAGTAAAGAGCTTACTACACTGCTGTAGGGTAAGGAAAAATATCAGGCTTTTCTGCCCTCCTGCCATCAGGATAGATGAGGGAACCCTGTGATCCTGAATGCATGCCTGATGGTGGGCACCTCAAGTGGGTACACCTGGGCTAAGACTGCTTTTAAGGGCGGCGTCACGGGGATGCCAGGAGCAGCAGTAGAAGCCGAGGCCGAAGCTGAAAGAGAAGCCGAGAAGCAGCAGAACAAACTCCAGAGAGCTCAGATAGAGTGGAGACTTGCTGGGGGCTGGGAGGCTGGCAGGCCTCCCAGCCCCCCACCCAGCACCCCTGCCTGCCATATGCCTGGTGAACCCCAATAAAATACCTGCAAAAAACCCACTAAGGACTCTGACTCCTCCTTTACCCGGTCTGCATGGGATCAGAAAACCTGCACTGTGGCCAGTCCTGCCCTTACAACTGCCCAGCACAGAACAGAAAGTATTACCTCTATACTTCAAAATAAACTAAGCAAGCAATACATTTTTGCAAGCATCTGAACTTTCTAAGTTCTCGATCCAAACTCAGGGTCAGTATGGGGAATACAAAAATAAATAAATTGTTAAAAAACAAACAAACAAAAAAGCCAAACTCAGGGTCAGTGAGACCTCACCTTTATCCAGGGAAGGAAGCACAGGTGGTGAACAGGGTGGTCTGAAGACTATCTCTGTGCTCATCTGTTCAGTGAGCCAGAAGCCCACATTCCAGAAACCACCACTTAACTCTGATTTAGCCCTTCATCCTCCAGGTGAATCTAATACCAAATTCATTCGCTTACCATAACACTCTTCCTTTGTCCCTCTATTTTTGCCCTGTTCTCTCAACTTTCTTCCAGATACAGACCCAGCTTAGATCCAGTATCTTCCAGAACCTTCCCCCAGATCCTCTGGGCTGAGAGAAAGATCTGTTTATTAATCTATCTCTTTGATTGAGCTGTCAGTTCTTTGAAAGCAGGAATTGTGTTTATTCCTCTCTGTACCTCAAAGACTTGAAACAATGTCTGTATTTAGTGGAGATTCAGGAGGTCTCGAGATCGTCAGGGTAGGCCTAGGAAGGGATCTTGGCTACCCAATCATTGCCCTAACAGCCTCTATTTTAACAATTAGCTGAAACCATTTTGGACTATTACTATTGCAACAGTCACTCACTATTTAGATTTTCTCAAAGTAGAACACCCTGCAGTCCACTGATTGATTACACGTGAGTATATTTTGCAGAGAACATAGCAAAGCATGCCAATGGCAGATAAGATTAAGGGCAAGAAATAGGATTTCTAGAACACTAAGGGCATAGAGCAAGACAGAAAATGCTGTGCCTGGAAGCAAGTGTAGCAAATAGAAGCATGACATCTTGTTTGAATTGGCAATATTGGAGAAGGGAGGTCTTTGTCAAGTCTGGAAGCCACTTTATTCAATTATGACTTAGAACTTTATGCAAGAATTTGATACCATTCTCCCACTCAGTGAGTCAACATGGAGTCAAAAAGGAAAGGATTTCTAAGAGCACCTGCACCTTCAATGTCTTTTCAGAGTATTTTCTAATTTCACCTAAATGCCTAGCCAATCTTCAGGGAAACTCAGCCAAACTTCAGGAAACTTAGTGTTGATGAAAAATTGACCATGGGGCCTCCCCGGTGGCGCAGCGGTTGAGCACTGAGTTGCGGAGCTGCCCACGGCCTCTGCAGCGCCAGTTAGATCCCCGGCCACCGGGTGAGGGTCCCACATGGCGTGCAGACCTCTCCTGCAGCCCGCTGCTCCCCTCAGCAGTGTACCTCGGTCCTTCTGCCTGCTCTGCTCCCCGCTCTGGCTCTGGTGAATTCTCTCACCTTCCTGCGCTTCTGACTGTACCCAGTGCTTGTATAAATCAATCAATCAATCAATCAATCAATCAATCAATCAATCAATCAATCAATCTTTAAAAAAAAATGACCATGGAGGTAAATCAAGTGTCCGATACATGGGAGAAAACTGTATCTGTACTAGGTTCTACTCTGAATAAGATCTTATCTTAATAAGATCATCCCCTCTGTCTCCTTCAACAACAATCTGAGGACCGAGTAGGTAAAAACCAGGAATTTTAAAGTACACATGCAGTATATAGACACTTTTTGATTTATTGTATAAAGTTGATTCAGAGCATTTTCTCCACTGCTACCACTTTTGTCCAAATCTCATCATCTTTTGCCTGAGTCTTTGCAACAGGCTTCTGACCAGCCCTTCTATTTCTTTTTTTAAAGATTTATTTATTTATGCATACAAGAACTGGGGTGAAGACCAGAGGTGTGGGAGGGTGAGAGGACTCACCAGAGACAGAGTGGGGAGCAGAACAAGCTGATCTACTGAAATACACTGCTGAGGGGAGCAGCGGGTAAGACAGGAGAGGTCTATTGTGCCATGTGGGTTGCTCCTGGCCGGAGGCAGGGATCTAATTCATGCTGCAGTGGCTGGTGATAGCTGATAGTGCTGTCTTTAATCCCTGTGCCACCAGGGAGGCCTCAGTCCTCCTATTTCTACCCTTGTATCCTCCATCTACCCTAACAAGGCAGCCAGTCTTCCCGCTCAGGTCAGAGGCAGGCACTCTTCTGAGGGAGTCCTTCCGTGTCCACAAAGTAAAAGCCCAGAACTCTCGGTGGACATTGTCCCCCTCGTCGACCCTAGGAAGGATCCAAAATGCTACTTTTTCATGGACTTCATGTCATTAAATTAAAAGTAGAAAAATGGCGGACTCTTGCTGACACAGCAGTTCTTTCCATAATAATCACAAAATATTTTTGCTGCCAGGCAGCAAAAAATTAATGACTTTGGCAGAAGGACTGACATCAACTGAAATTTTGAATGATGCCTGAGTCAAACCTGACATGTGAGTGGGTCATCTTGTGTTAAACTCTTCTGCATTTCTCAGAATTATTCAGTCTGTACCCAGGATTTGAATATCAAATGTGACTCTGGGATTTCTTAAGTAATGAGCTTGTTTGGGATGTGTGCTGGTGTGAGAGTCAAATACGTACGTTTAATCCTTGCCTTCATCATTTACTTACCCAATAAATAATGGCAAACCTTTAGGTCTCATTGCACATATAATATGGGTAGTAATGTTTATTTTGGAGGATCATTTCATTTAACCCTATTTACCTTGAACTCTGCAGGTAACCTATGTTTAGGTCTGATAGAATCAATCTGCCCTTCTTCTATAATGTTTTTCTCTTCTGATAATAATTATTGATCTGTTTATTATCCCTTTTTATTTGTTTTATATGTCTGTCTTCTTCCCAAGCCCTTAAATTCCTGGGTAAGAGAAGTGGATCTTATTCATCTTTTATCCTCAGGATCTAAAATGGCAAAGTTTTATAATGAATGAGTGACTGAACTCACAGGTGTCAATTCAGGGTGTGTTCCCTAGATGGCAGTTAGTCATGATTTTGTGTTTCTAATAGATTTCTCTTTATCATATCGGTCAATTATATCAGTGTATTTGGAGGAAAACAATGACAGACCATTTCATACAAATAAGATTATGAAAATCCCAATATCTCATCCTTTAACAGGATGAGAGTGATGGGAATTCCCATGAATCTTTGTGGAGAATTCATTGGAAACAAAAGCTTCAGGTACATGTGGCATTTACTAACGATTCTGTTCTGCACACCCTTGAGAAATTGTGCACACACATCAGGGAAACTTAGAAAGTGATGTTCATAGTTTGTAACAGCAATAACACTGGAAACTACCTAAATGCTCATCAATACCAAAACAGATATATAAATTGCAGTATTTCCCTTAAACAAAAATCCTTACAGCGGTTAAAATAAATAAGTGAGAACTACATGGATTTACATAAACAAATCTCAAAATCATATTGCTGAGAAAAAAAGCAACTTGTAAAAGGATGTGGTTTATACTGTAACCATTTATTTCCCGTTTAAAAACAGAAAACAAAGCCATATATAATTTCTGGATATATACATATGTTATAAATACTCGCAAGTCAAATTCAGTAATTCATGGAGAACTAAAACAAAGCAGGAAATATCCTTTCTCACGGCATTAGACAGACAAAGAAGGGTTTTCTTTTGGCAGAATTAATATTCTTAATAACCTGAAACAGAATGTTTTTATGACTTACAGAGGAGGAAACTGAGGCACAGAGAAGTGTTGCTACTTTTCACCCTTCACCAGATGACGCAGCCAGTGGATGGTGCCAGTGAAGCTGTTACTTAGAACCTGCATTTGCAATAAAGTTCTTTTCTTATTGGTCGCCGTGGTTTGAAGTTCTTTCTTGAAAATATCCTGCCCTGTCCCTGCCTGGGCTGCTCTTAACAGTGAAGAGCTGGCATTTCTAAAGGACACCTGATGCCTTAGTTATTAGTTCTCATAACAAGCCAGGTACCATACCATTCCCATTTCACACCTGAGCAAACTGAGGCTTGACAGGTTAATGCCTGGCCCATGGTCACCCCACTGGGTAGTAAATTGGCTGAAGGGGGATTCCTACGCATGCCCTCAAGCTCTTAACCACTGCTTAATCTGGATTACAACACCACCAGCAGAAGCTGGGAACTAGACCTCCATGCCTATTACCCTCAACGTGGCATCCAGCAGACACCCTTTACTATTGTCATTCGATGGCCTGAAAGTCTTGAACCACCTCCTCTTACCCCTGGGGGCCGCCTTCTTTAGTCCTCACCCTTTCTCCACAATGGAAGTAATCTGACCTCTCTCTGTCTCTAATCTTTGCCAACCAGCCAAGGATCTCTCCAGACCACTGGTTCCCAAGCATGGCCATACATTGGGGTCCCTTGTGGTGACTGCACTGAGGTCTGGGTGTGCCCTCACACAGGGCCAGACTGAGCATGAGGAGTTTGAGTAAGTGATTATCATACCCTGTGTAGTTGAGGCAGACAATATTCTAAACCACACCTGCGCACTTACAAGTGGCCCTCACCAGCAGGAGTATGTGGGTGACGCTGGGTAGTCAAAACACCTGAGCGTGGCGGATGGTGTTTTGCTGTGCTCGGCGTGAATTTCTAGTGGTGTCTTTTAAGACTTTGCACACCAGCCACCGTGCATACCCTACCTGCACTCTCACCTCAGCTGAGTACTGTACGCCTCCTCAGTGTACTGTGTTTTCTGTGTTTCCAGGTGCCTTAGGTCTGTTCAGGCCACTATCATATACTAGCACTGACCAGGGCCTTAGAAACAGCAGAAATTTATTTCTCAGTCCTGGGGGTCAGAAGTCCAAGGTCAGAGTGCCACAAGGTCTGGTGAGACTCTCTCCTGAACTGCAGGAGCAGGTGCTGACTCTGCCTTGTCCTCACGTGGTGACAGGGCCTCCTGGGGTCTCTCCCATAAGAGCATGGATCCCATTCATAGTCTCCCCTTCCTGACTCAAGCACCTCCTAAGGAGCTACCTCCTAATACTGTTACCCGGGGTGGGGGGCTTCAACTTACGAATTTGATGCGGACACTTTCAGACCACATTGTCAGGTCTCTGAACATTCTATTCCCTCCACCTGGAATGATCATTCTCTCCTTTCTTGACTGCTGTGCTCCTGTTCATTCAAAAAAAATTCTGCCCAATGGTTTCTCTACCAGGAAACTTTCTCTGATCCTTCAACAGAATGGGTCATCCCTCTGAGCTCATGGAACAGTCTGTGCATAACCTTAACCATGGTGCTCCTGAGGGGTAAGCAGCTGTGTAGTTGGCAAGCTCCTCCTTTATTGTCAAGTCCTTCTGACACATGGCTACAGGCCCTGTGTCCTCTGCCATGCATGTCTCCCCCAGCCCGCGATCTGATCTCACCACCCCCAGCTCACCCCGCTCTCTGACCTCTGGCCTTCCTCTTCTTGCCGTGGACCCTTTGTCAGGCTTGATCTTGAAGTCTACAATGCTCCTCCCTAGTTAAAACCAACTCAGTCTAAACCAACCAACGCCTTCTCCAGGGAGCCTCTGAGATCTCCTAGATGGGAGGTGAGTTTCCTTTGTTGTATTTACTCATAAGGTTATGTTTCTTTCCAAGGTAGAATTATTTAGTCAGAAATTAGACACGTGTGTGTGTGTGTGTGTGTGTGTGTGTGATTAATTAGTAAATGCCTTTCCACCCGACCACAGCAAATGCAAGCAGTAATGCAACGTTTCCTGCTCATCTCTGTATTTCTAGCACCAGCATGGTACCTGGCACCCAACAGGTACCCTATAAACGTTTGTGACAAGAGCAACGAATGCCCAGCATTTAGTAAGTGATCAGTATATTTTGGTTTTTACCACCCAGCTTGGTGAGAGCAAGCGACACATCTTCGCTGTTTTAATCCCCTGGCTCTGGATACAGTGGGCACGCAATAAGACACTGCTCTGCGCATTATCAAACTCAATGACTATTCCTTTGAGTTCATCTAGTAATCAGCATTTTAAGTATATCAAAAGTATTTTTCTCCATCATAAAACCACGGACAATAAAGACTGCTTATTCACATCATCTTAGCTGCAGCTAGGAATTGCCTAAAGCCACTGGGAAATTAATAAGGAAATAATGGTTTTCAAAGGGGTGCAAGACCTCTAATAAGAGAAAACCTAAGTGAACATGTGTAGTTAAAAGTTGAATCAACATGCAAATATAGTTACAGCAAATGTGGTTGTAACTACTCTTACCGAAATGAGGCCATCTCCTTGCCAACATAGAGTTACACTTAATAAAGTCAGTCTACCCCACATTTTGAAGGAAGGAATAACCTAACATGACTTCGGTTCAAATTTGGGGGAGGGGAGATTCCAGAGTTTCTTGGATAACTCTATATCCAGAAAACCTAACTTACCCTTCATTAAATAGATTTAAAAAATAACTCTATGTGTTAATATTACTAGTCCCCGATATTATTCCAGAGAGTCACATTAAAACGTGTTAAATTTGCAGAAATTTAACAAGCAATCTCGCTCAGGATCCAAGCACTGGCTTCTACACGTGCCTCTCGACATGAGAACATTTTTGTATTTTTTAAAAAAAAAAACCTGTGTCATGTTTCAAGAGGCTCTTTGGATGCATGTGCCAAATTACAAACCACAATGTTATTAAAAACATTTAAAAACACCCACTCGGATTTTAAAACAACGTAAGAGAAAGACTAGCAGCAGCTACCTCATTTTAGACCTGACCCTGGATATCAAGTATCTCCATAAGGAGAGACACCCACAGAGTCCCTGAAAGCCCCAAATCAGGGCTGTTCTTTGGAAGACATGGAGATTGTTCCTTTTAGAGTTTGCAGAAACCTTGCCAAGGAATCTCAATGGGTGACAAAATAAAATGTTTGATTGATGGCCTGGTCCCAGAATTAACACTCTTGCAGGGCTAAAGCTGTGTCCCTGGCTCTCTTCTCCCCCTTTCTACTTTTCTTCCTGGTCTTAATTCTTCATAATAATCCTCAAGGCTTAATTAACAGATATTAAGAAGACTCACAGCTCTACACATCTCAAAGGCCTTTAACACAACACATCCAAAATTAGTCAAACAATAAAAAAAAAAAAGACTCAGCATCTCCCTACACTTAACCACCCCATGTCCACCCTCTACAGATATGTCCTCCTATCTCTCCTCAGGGAGGGGGACCAGCATACAGCTAAAAACAAGGAGACAGAGTTGATATCTCCATCTCTCTCATGCTCCTTATCCAACCCAATCGCCAAATGGCTGTATTTCCTAAAATCCTTCAAATGCACCCTCTTGTCTAAGTTCTTTTCCTTTCAATGGTTTCTCATTGCTTTAGGGTATATAAAAAAAATCTTTTGAAGTAACATTGGTTTGTAACATAAAAGCTTTGCGTATACGGCGGTATAAGTCAACATCTGTCTACACTCTATTGTGTTCATCAGCAGAAGTCTAGTTTCCATCTTTGACTGTTGAATTGACACCCCCCATTTACCCACCTCCCTCCCTCTTCCTTCTGGAAATCACTGCTGTATTTTATATATATATATGTATATATATATATATACACACATATATATGTATGTATATGCACATGCACACACATACATATATATATATAACATCATAGTTAATTTTTGTACAAATTTGATATATATATAAAACATCATTGTTAATTTTTGTTTAACATTTGATTTCTCCTTGCATAGCCAAAGCTCTCCTCACTAAAGAAGGAGAATGGAGGGCACACTCTGACTTCAAACTATATTACAAAGCCATAATAATTAAAGCACCACTGTATTTTTATGGCTTATAGAGAGTAAGTTTTGAACATTGTATATGGATGCAGCTCAGGTTGAACCAAACTCTCCATCCTGCTGTTTGGGTTCCAGTCATGTTAATGTTCTTTTACTTCCTTACACCTATGGGAGCATCCTGCCTCCATGGACCTGTGTTCATTTTGAAGGAATGTTTCCCGCACCGCCCTTCCGACTCCATCCTCCATGACTTTTACTTTCTCTTGTGTACATGTGCCTCTAGTTCCTGGAATTTATTGTGATTGCAATTTTATGTCTACAAATTTTATTCATTTGATTGTCTAACTATTTTGAAGACAGGGCCTTCTAAATAGACTAATTTCCCAGAATAAATAAAGAGAATTTATTAGAACTCTCCTCACACACACACATAACAAAACCCCAGATCCCAATGGTTTCACAGTGTGGTTAAGCTAAGGTAGCAGATTCTACAAAACTTCTAAAAGATAAATAATTTCAATGCCATTCAAATTATTCTGGAAAAAGAAAAAAAAAAGCAATGCTTCCAAAATATTCATGAGGTTGGGATATCTCATGAATATATGTCTCAAGACAGATAAGACATCATAAAAATAATTTCAACTAGGTTTTTCTTTTGAATACTGATGCAAAGACTGGAAATGAATATCACATGGAATCAGTAACACACTAAAGTGTGATACATGCCAAAGTGTGGCACATATGGAACAAGTGGGATTCGCTCCAGGAAAGAAATGATGATTTGTTATTAAGAAATTTATCAAGATAAAGTTTCATAGCGTGTCTATATGCACAAAATCAGTCTGGACCCCGTATTAATTCTACCATTGACTGGTTCTCTGATCTTATTCTAGTTACTAAGCCTCTGTGAATGTTAATTTTCTCCCTTCCTTCCTTCCTTCCTTCCTTCCTTCCTTCAATTTTATTTATTTATGTATGTATGTATGTATGTATGTATGTAGAAGAACTGGGGTGTAGGCCAGAGGTGTGAGGGGTGAGAGGATTCACCAGAGACAGAGTGGGGAGCAGAACAAGCAGTAGAAATATACTGCTAAGGAGAACAGTGGGGAGACAGGAGAGGTCTGCTGTGCCATGTGGGTAGCTCCCTCGCTGGGCATTGAACTCAGGCCCTTTCACTGATAGTGCTGAGACTTAACCCCTATGGCACCAGGAAGGCCTGAACGTGAATTTTCTTAACTTTGAAGTGAAAATATTAATAACACTCAGTTCTAGATTGGTCAAGGATTAGAAGAGTTGGACCAAGTATCAATTATTCTTATTAATATTCTTAATCATATTAATGAAAAGAGAAAAATAATACCATTTCCTTGGGCACCAGAAATACACTGGGTAGAATGCAATATTCATTTTTTAACTTAAATAGCTCTTAATAAAATAAGAATAGATATTACCTTAACATGAAAAATGTGTCTATCTGAAAGCATATGCCATCATTCTGCTTAATGAAAAAATCTAGACGCATTCCCATTAAAGTCAGACAAAAGATTAGGATGTTAACTATTTTCACTATTATTTATCACATTTCTGATGGTATTAAGCATTATAATTAGACAAAGGGAAGAAATTATAAAAATTGAAAATGAAATAGTAACTTGGCTGGAACACACAAGAGGACAAGCCAAGTGGAAAAACAAGTTTTTATAAATATCAAAAACATTTTACAAGGTGCCTGGGAATAACATTAATATATAGCAATCAATAACTTTCATAAATATAAATAAAACCAATTAAACTATAAAATGGAGAAAAATACCATATTTATGATTATAAACAAAATTAGATTAGATGCAGAGTCACCAAGAAATGGAATACATACTTCTCTAGATATACAAAACGACGCACACATGCACATACACATGTACATGCAGTATCAACGTGCAAAGAAAATCCTCAAGATGTTACACAGGAAATAAAGGACCTCAGTATTGGAAAAGCTATCTCAGGTTTTGCATGGAAAGATCAAATGTCATCAATCAACACCCTCAATATGAATTTTTAAATTTAATAGGATTCTAATAGAATACCAATACATTTATTTTTAAACTAAATAATCTAATTCTAAAGTCTAGGTAAAATATAAGAAAAGATTTAAGAAATTTAAAAAAAGATTAATGATATAATTCCAATTCTGCTGGACACTAAAGCAACAGCAACTCTTAAAGCATGGAGCTGGATGAGGAATATAAAAACAAATTAACAGACCAGGACTTAGTGTCCACAAATAGCTTAAAATATTTAAGGACTCCAAATATTAGTTTAGAATGTTCTAAAATTCTAAAAAGAAATGGTCTTTCCACAATTGGTTAATTAAAGAGGTTTCTCATGCTTCATACTCTCCAAATTCCATTTAGATCAATTACTTAAATTAAATTTTAATAGTCTTAAATTTTACCAGTGGCAATAGTAAAGATTACATTATTATAATCTCAAAGAGGACTAATATAAATACAAACAGAAAACAAGAAGGAAATGCTGCTTTATTTAACATACAAAAAACAAAAGCCAAAACAAAATTCAATGGCTCAAGCAAGCTTATAGTAAATTTTAAAAAAGAGCACAAATTTGTGATTTCAATTATATCACAGCAAAGTACATGCTGCTTTAAAATATAAAGCCTTAACACCTATAAGAAAAGAACAAGCCAATAGAAAAATGGGTAAATACATGAACAAATAATTCACAAGAAAGGAAATGCAAATGGCTCTTAAGTACATGAGAAGATAATAAATCTCTCCTGTAATAAGAGAAATGCATATTACAATGAAAATGAGAGACCATTTTTCACATATAGTCTTGGAAAATGGAAGAAAAATTTGATAACCTTTGGTTGTTGGAGACTGTGGAAAATAGTGATTTTATGAGCTGCTAGGAAAAATAAAACTTGGTACAACCTCTGTGTTGGGCAGTTGGACATATCTGCCAACATCACAACATATGTGTCTTTTGACCTGGCAATTTTCCTTCTAGGAATGTCTCCTACAAACTTAGTTTCTCAGTTATTCCTGTGCAAATCAAATATGAAAAGGTATTTTCACATCATTGTTAATAATATAAAGAGATTAGAAAAGACCTAAAAGTCCATTAATAAAGCTCTGGCAAAAAAAAAAAAATGATGGTGTGTTTCTCAAGGGGTGAGACACCCTCTTTAGGATTTATCTCTGCTGAATCCCATTGCTGAACACTTAGAACTGTATGAATAGGATATTAGCATTTCTGCATATGTGTGTTTATGTGTGCCTGGCTGTGTGTGTGTCTGCGTGTGTGTGTGTTTAAAGCAATATATGCTTCTGAATATGCACAGACTGTTCCTGGAGGAAAGAAGTAAGAAACTGGCAGAGCTCGGTGCCTGTAAGTAGGGGAAGGGAGTGGTTAAGGATTACTTGTGAAAGACACTTTTGAAAGGTTTTGCACTTTTTGAATTTTGTACCTTATGAATAAATTATCTATTCAAATATAAATAATTAAGTTTTTAACGTGATGATGGGGGTTAATGCAGTGACCTGCAGTGCCTGGCACAGAGTCACCAGGTCATGAATGGCTGTTGCATGTACTATTATGATGCTAAATAGGAATTGATGGTAGGAGGATGGTGGCGAAGAGAAAGTCACAGGGTACCATGATTGTCTTGGATATGGCGGTCCTTCCTTCACAAATATTTGAGCGAACCATATGAAACTGCCAATACACAACAGTGTTTGACCTGCAAAAAATGGCAATTTCACACAATTCATCCCCAAATTACTTTCTTTTGCATAAATTAGATTATAAGGTAATAGTGACCACAAAGTAGTTATTCGTTCTATTATTCCATGACATCCAAATCTAGTGGTTTCCAGACATGAAGAGTGAGAATTCAGAATGTGCTTTGGAATAATGAGGACACTGAAGTCTGTGAAGCAAGTTCAAGTTGGTTCCTTAGTTTTGGATGTTGAGTAGCTTGAATTGGATAACAAAGGATTTATTTAAGATTTTATTCAAAATTTATTGGTCAGCAAAAGCTTGGACATTGAGGTGTTTACCTTGCAAGGAGGGGTGTCTGTTTTTGCAAGAAAGCCATATTGCTTGGGGAGGACTCTAGTGTAAGTGGCTTTATGGGTTCTTTAGCATTCGGAGGTCAGTGTTAGCCTACCCTTCACCCCAATTTGCAGAACTATTTCTGCTTTTCATTGCAAGCCAGAGTTAACCATTGTAGCATAATTTGTGTTGGGGAAACTGACAAAGCACAAGACTCACTGTTTACTATTGAGACTTCATTTCACTCACTCTCTCCAAAGCAAGCATTTGTCTTTCGGCTCCCCATCTGTTAGTGAGAGACCTAAGGTCCCCAAGTCCAGAGAGTACATGTAAATGATGGGGCTGCTACCTTGTTGTCTGTATTTGTAAATTGTTAACATCACAGAAACTTTCATTTTTCCAGTCACAGTAAAACTCTTCAGCAATATGACAGACTAATCACAAATTTCTGGTGAACAGGTAAAGCACAAGAAGAACCCAAGGAGAATGTTGGGGAAAAAAGGGAGAGAAACTTCTTTGATCAATTCCCAAGGCTAGTCTCTCAGTGACTCAATTTCTCATCAATAAAATGGAAATGGAAGCAATTCCTTACCTCAGTGAGTGGTTGGTTAAATGAAATGGTCCTGGTAAAGTGCTTAAAATAAAACCTGCCATATAATAAGAGCTCAAAAAATAGTTGCTATTGCATCATCATCATCATCAACATCGCCATCATCATCACCACCACCATCACCGCCATGATCTCATCAACATCCCCACTGCCCGGGGCTCTCTTGTCAGATTTTTGCCTGGTGGCTCTTATTATTCAGGTCTCTGGATGCATCACCTTCTCCCAAAGGTCTTTCCTGGTCAACCTATCTGAAGTGACCCCTCCATCTCAGTTATTTTCCATCATATCTCATTACTTGTCTTACTTCCCATGTAGCATTTTCATCTGTTGTATTATCCTGCAAATCATCCATTATGTAACCCTTTTATTGTTTGTCTTAATTTCCCAAGTGAATGAAGATTTGTGTTATTATTGTTATACATTAAAGAACATTGGTCCCTGCAGTGGCTTCTACTGATAGCTGAGGAGTAGAATCAAAAGCTGTGAATAATTGGGCAGGTAACTTTGGAAAAGGACGCCCCTCCCCGACAACAGAACAGAAGTGGCCCCTAGGATGGGGTGCGTGGGTACAGAGTTTGGCGATGATTTGAAGGTTTACCTTAGAGGACTGACATGGCCTGGTCTGTGTTTTTAAAACAGATCTCCAGGCACTGGGTATAGTAGCAGGGGTGCAGTAGTAGGAATAAAACTGCATGATGAGTGATTTTCTTGAGGCCTGGGATTTGGAGAACTCTGAGATCAATGGGAATATGAGACAACATGGGGCAGAGAGGACCTTGACCCCAGTCTGCTGAACTAGTCAGTGCTCTCCATCCACCTGTCAATACCTGTTGACCATTTGGCAAACAGCATAGTCACCCCGTGAAAATGACTGACCTACCAAAGCCCTTCTAGCCACCTCTGGTTAGAAGGTGACATTTCTGCAGCATGACAGAGTGGTCAGGGCATCAGACCAATAGGGGTCCAGTCACAGCCAGAAATGTGCCCACTGGAAACGTGCCCACTGATGAGCCCCAGAACTTTATGAACCCCAGTTTCTTCATCTTCTGTAACACAAGGCCATTAATACCCATCTCACACCACCAATGTGTTATGAGGATTAAATAAAACCAAATTTGTGTTTTGCCCAGAAGAGGCATTAACAATGCCAGTTCTCCATTGTCCCTCCCCTTTGGGAGGTGTATAGCAGGTATTTTAAATTTTATTTGTTTTCTCTTAATGGTAGTGGACATTTATAGCCACTGTGTAGATCGAGACCGGGGACTTGCAGAAGTTTGTCTGCCTTCCAACTTCCGCACATCTGTTGATTACCTGTCCACTGTATTCCCCAAACTCTGCTAGAGACAGATGAAGAAGCCACAGTCTAAACAGTCCCAGTCTTTAAAGAATGAGGCTTTCTGTGGGTAGGAAGACAGAGCTGGTGTGAAATCAGAGGGCACACAGGACCAGACACAGCAAAGGACCTGGTGTCTCATAACCAGAAGCCCCTCCTAGTTCAGGCAACTTCCCTGCCTAGGCTTTCAAGTGAAAAAAATTGCACACAGCTCTCCCCTAAAATCTTCCCTGTATTTTCCTGATTCATTTCCCCCCATTGTAGACAATTAGGAGACTCTCTTCCAGGAGGCTGAGCCTGATCTCCCTCCTATACTCAGCGCAGCCATCCCTCAGTTTCCCGCCTCCCACACTCCAACCACCACCTCGCCATCTTCCTTGATTTTCAGTGTCTTGTTAAGACTTCTTTCTCCTTCTTTAGTGCCCAAGACTGGGAAATTGTTTTCTTTAATCCAGGCCCTGTTTGTACTTTAAAGGCCAAGAATTTTAGAAGCATTGGAGGCTCTGAAATTGTTTTCAGTCAGGGCTGCTCTGCCAGCAGACGGCTGTTGTGGGGAGGTGCGTATGCAGGTGAGTGTATAATTTTTTTTCCTTTCATGTTCTGATAGCCACTCTTTCTGGTTTGACTTTACAAATCGGGATTTTAGAGACCCTGGGATGTCTGCAGGGGACACGTATTTCACCACCTTAAGAGTTAATTGTTTTCATTGCCCATTATGTCCTCATATGTACTCCTTTGCTATCTCCAGATGCAATTAAAAGTGCCTTTCGGGCATTCGAAGTTTTAATCATTCTGTGTGTGGCACAGGCCTAGGGCTCTGAGGGGCCTTCTCTGTCTACACTCAGATGGAGCCTTTCTTTGAAGGGAGGACTAGAAAACTCAGATGAGACCTCACCGTTTTGTTTCCCTCCATTTTAAGTCACTGTCTCTACACAGGCCCACACCCAGGCCCTGCTCTCGCTGGCTGAGATTGTGTAGTGGGCTTGGGGACCAGCCAGGCCTTAGCCCAGGTCAGCATTGCTGCCCACATGCTTTGTGACCTTGGGCAACAGCAGATTTTGCTTGTGAAAGGAGGATATTGAGAGCTTTCTTATTGCCTTATTGTGGACTTAAAAGATCCCTCTGTAACTAGTGGCACTGGGAAGGGCCCCGTATGCCAGTGGTCCCTGGAGAAACTGGAACTCAGCTCTGAGTCCGACTCTCATTGCCGTGCTCCCTGCTGCTCCAGCCCTGACTTGTGGCCACTGGCTCTCGGAGTTTGGGTCCCCTCAACTGCTCTACATCCAGGAGTCCACGGGGCAGACATGGCACCCTGGAATGGCAGACGGCCACAGTGGTTTTAAAGTTATTCCTCTCATTTTTGGCACCAGACTCAGCACAGGCTGGTAACAAAGCTTGCCAACCCCAGTGACCCATGTTATGCGTCAGGCTGTGAGTCTGCTGAAAGTCCACCATACGTGGGCGCATGGAGGTCTTCTGGTAGGTTCCTGCCTTTCCAACCTCCACGCTTCACAAGGGTCCGCTGCCCATTGGGGTGAACATGCAGCTGGTGCAGGGTACCCAGACCCCAGTCTGCCAAGCACAAGTGCTCATCCCTGCCCCTGGGCACTGAATCCTGTTCTGAGCTCAGACGCCAAGGAGCATGTAGGGGGAGTGGTGCATGGCTATCACTTCTCATGTCACAAGACCCAGGAAAATACATTGGCTAGCAGTTAAAGCCTTACAAAAATGAACAAGCAAACCCCTTTGGCAGGATCCAAACTCTGACTGCTCCTTACTCCCCATCCTAGGGACCACTTCATGTCACTGAGTGTGTGTGTGTGTGTGTGTGTGTGTGTTTGGTGGGGGGGTGGTTCTTTTTCCAAAGTTATCTTGCCCAATTCTTCAAAGCTTTAGCTTCTTCTCAGCTATCAGTAGAAACCACTGCAGGGACCAATGTTCTTTAAAGTGTAATAATAATAACAGAAATCTTCATTCGCTTGGGAAATTAAAATTACAGGATTAAAAAAAATCAATGTGAAATCTAAATGCCTTCACGCCTAGTTGATGAACCCGCTTATCTGAACAGTGAGACTTATTTAACAACAACGATAAGGTCACAGGTAGTGCCGAAGCCACTGGGGATACCGATTAGGCACGAGGAGGACATCTGCGGGGGACGGGGCCTCCAATCCATGGCGGAGCCCCCAGCCTCCCTTCCGCTGCCCTCCTTGGCACCGATCGTTAATCAGTTTCTTCCCTTTATTCTGGTCTATCATGTGGCTTCAGAATCTCAGTGTAGAATTCAAGGCCACGGCCAGAGTATAGGGGATGATAAATTAGATGGGTCTGACTTGGTGTACTGGGTTAGCGATTTCGAATTCAATGTGGTCTTCCCTCAAGTCATCACTTTAACCCTGACCTGTGATGCAGCTATTATGATGCACAACGCAGACAGCCGCTCGTGGACGAGAGCTGGGCCCAAGATTTAAGCCAGTTGATCAGCACCACTTAAGAATTAAGTGGGAAAAGGTGGCACAAAGGGTTAAGCAGTGCACTATGAAACAATGCGCAGCTTCTGCAGCACAAGTTCAATCCCTGGTCAAGGAAGTGACCCACATGGAGCAGCAAAACTCTCCTGTCTCCTAGCTGCTCCCTTCAGCAGTGTATTTCAGTAGATCCACTTGTTCTGCTTCCCCACTCTGTCTCTGGTGAATCCTCTCAACCCCTGTACCTCTGGCCTCTACCCCAGTTCTTGTATGCATAAATAAATAAATAAATCTTTTTTTAAAAAAAGTGAAATTTGAGCCCTGGATCGGCTTACTCTAGATAGCACAGTATTTCTATAGCTTCTGCTGTGTAGCAGACTCTTAGAAATTGTAACTCATCTAACCTTATAAATTATGCTTGTGCCAAACTGTGAGATGTTATTTTTTTATTTTTTTGACGAGGAAAGTGGGATTTAGAGAACTTACATAACTTGCTCGTGACCATTTGAGGCAGGAAAGAGGTTAGGGCTTTAACCCATATTTCTTTGAATTCAAAGCACAATTATTTTCCTCACCATGTGACTTCTACAACTCAGCCTTCTCCTCACAGAGGCCATTGCCTGGAGTGGGTGAGACAAAGCTACTCTGAGAAATGGTATTAATGATAATAGCAACTCGAACATGACTGCAGTGCCCCAAATTTGGAAGAGTGATTAAATAAACACAATCCCAGCACCACACTGGAATATTGGCAGCTATTATAGATGGTTAACATGATGACTATGTAGAAACACGCAGAAGTGTTTACCCAATAGCATTAAGAAATCATATGTCTACTGATTACATTTATGCAGAAATTATGCATATGGATGGATCAAGAGTAAGAGGAAACACAAAGAAAATATCTTTTGGTGGGGATACAAGATAATAAGATACTTAAAGTCACCTTAAGCCATAATACTTAGAAAAAACTTTATGCATTGCAGAGTCAAGACAATCTAGCCCCCCAAAATAGACAGAAATAATCACCCACTGAGAAAACGTTCCTCCAGATTTGAAGGAACACACTTCCAAAATAATGAAAAGTACATAATGATATTTAGAGTAAAAATGATGTACCAAGTCAGAGCAGGTACTAGCAGTGATATGAGAGCACGACTGGACACTGGGGGCTCCGTGCGTCTAAGGTGGGGTTCAGCCACACCCCCTAGACCTGGAGGCTCGTACTGTGTTTCCTGCACGTTATCAATGTGTTCCACTCACCTGTCCTTTCGATTTCATGGTGAAATTCTGGGTTGTGACTTTGAAAGTAAAAATATAACTTTTTTCTTAGTTGGCAGACTCCTAAGACGAGTGAATCTATCAGAGTTGGTGTGTGCCTGCGTGAGCGTGCGTGTGGTCCAGTTACTTAGAACCTAGTCTTCCCTGTTCCAAACGCCATCACCACACATCCACACATGGTCTGTCTCCCCGGTGCTCACTGTGTCCTAGGCTTGTGAGGCTCTAGAAAGACAAGCTTACCAGTCTGTGCTCAGGTTGCTCTACATCGAGGATAGCAGACAGGTGAATAGAGTGATTTTTTTTTAAAACAAAACAAAACAAAACAAAACAAAACAAAACAAAACAAAACAAAACATTATTTTGTATTGAGGTAACATTGACTCACAACACCTTATATGGTTTGGGGATACAGGCTCACCTGTCTTCTGGAGGGACAATTCTCACCCAGTATCTGCCCGAGCTAAGCAGGGACTATGTATGGGGAGCTCCAAGGGCACTGGCGGGGCACCCGCCGCAGCTGAGAGCTCTGAGAGTCGGAGGTGTTGGGTGAATGAGTCTCGAAAGGTGAAAGAGGATGGGGAAGTGGGGTGGGAAGAGGAGGGTGGGGACAGGGCCACAGCCAGGGAGCCATACCCTGCTAAGACTCGGAGACAAGAGAGCAGGACCAATTCAGGAAACTCAGGTGAATTGCGTGGCTGTGGGTGGGTGGTGGGAAGGGAGGCGGGAGGAGGCTGGGAGGCAGCAGAGGCCAGATCACGGAAGGCCTTGAACGCCGAGGTAAGAGGACACAGCGAGGCAGCAAGTGCACTGGAAACTGAATGGTCCAGTGAACTCAGCTGCTGAGCCTTCAAGGATGGGGCATCCTCAAGGTCACTAGAACCTTGACTGTTTGGGGATGAGCTGAGGTGCCAGCTGAGGTTGGCCAGGGTAAACCAGAAGCAGACCTACTTCTAATAGTCTCTTCAGCTCCCTGGGCAGAGGGAAGTGCCTTCTCCACTCGTGTGAACGCCTGCCCATCCCTTTGTTCCTGACACAGAGTAGGTGCTCCATACACGATGGCCATCATGCTTATCACTTGCCTGGCCCCGATGTCTCTCCTACTTCGTGGTTGTTTTTCTTTCTCACCCACTAGGAGTGACCTCCTGGAGGGGGCAGAGGTCTGGCACAGAGAAGGTGTCTGCAGGCTTGTGAAATGTACGATGAGTATTTGGGCAAAATCGGGCCAGTGGGAAGTGATGAGGCTCCACCATCCGGTCTCACTCACAAGGATGCCTTATACCTTCCTAAGTGCACCCTGCCTTCCTAGCTGTGCCCTGACTCTCTAAGTGTACCCTGCCTTCCTGGGGTCCCTGGATCGGATTTCTTGATATGCCAGGTCACATTTCTGAGCTCTGAGCTCCTTCTCCCCAGTCTGGTCTCCAGCTCCCTCACCAGGATGCACTGAATGAGGGGTGCCATCACCCCGATTAGGAAGTTATGTCCCTCCTTGGGAGATGGTGGACACTATGGAGAAACACATCAGTTTCTGGAAATGCCTAATTGCCACAGCAAGGCTTCCTCAGCTTGCAGCCCCACCCTGCTCCCATCCAGAGACACGAGTCAGTCCCCCAAAGGGCTCAGGTACCTCCAGGGGAAGTGAGAGGGCCCCTCATCAGAAATCCACCTCTGTTTCATGACCTCCATCCTCAGATCCCCTGGGACGGTGACTCAGCCTTCATACCCCAGAGCACAGAACTCCTCCAGCCTTGTTTTGCTGAGAGGCAATGGGAGGGAACAGCAGGCAATTTGACATCTCAAATCAAAAGACGACAGCTGTTAGGTTATTACCTCTAAAGCATCAGGTCACAGGCACTCCTCCAAAGTGCTGCCAGGTGAGCAGCAGAGACAGTCTTGTCTGTGTTCACAAGTTCCGAGGCTCCTCCCTCCCCCAGTTACCAGAGCTGCCTCTCAGCCCCACACAGTCACCATTGGCCCCCTGCATTCCATGGGAATAAATGAACTTTTCTTGATGAAACTAGGTGACTGTAAGAGCATCCTTTCTGTACTGCTTAATTTGGCTGCAGGAAAGACACAGCCTATTGAAATTCCAGGAGTATCAAAATCTCCAGCTGCCTTTCCAAAGCATGTGCATCAATTTATAAAAATCTACTGATTTAATAGACCTGCTATCAACACTGGTCAAACTACCCATCTCACCTCTTTTTCTGACTCTGGAAGTGGCTGCTAAAGCTCCTCAAGAACTCTGTTAAAAACCATATTGGGGCCTCCCCTGGTGGCGCAGGCGGTTGAGCGCTGCACTGTAAAGCTGTCCACAGCCTCTGCAGTGCAGGTTTGGTCCCAGCTGGCAAGAATCCCACATGGTGAGCAGACCTCTCCTGTCTCGCCTGCTGCTACCCTCAGCAGTGTATTTCCTCAGTCTGCCTGTTCTGCTCCCCACTCTGTCTCTGGTGAATCCTCTCACCCTCCTGTGCATCTGGCCTATGCCCCGGATCTTGTATGCATGAATAAATAAACCTTAAAAAAAAAAACACACACTTGAGATGATCTTCTGAGGCTCAAGACAAAGGATGGGTCCCACAGAAGGATGGGGGAGCTTCAGGAGTTAGAGTGATTTTATCAGTCAATGCGTGTTGGTTGTGCCCAGCTGTTCCACAAATAAGAGAGTGTAGGAGTCCTAGGGACCTCTTCAACTCAGTTGCAAGCAACGAGACAATGCTGGCTCATCTTAGTGACCACTCACCAGACCAGGTCCCATATTGGCCCCTGAGTTTCAGATTTGGCTCAATTATGACTGAGTAGCGACGACTTCCTGAGGAGCTGTTGCTGGAAAGTATGGCTTCTCCCCAAACCCCTGTATGGTTGCTGGAAAGTATGGCTTCTCCTCTGCACCCCAAAGATTCTTCCCCTGGCTTCCATGGGCCTTGCACATCCCTCCTCCAAGGCAGCACACCTGGACAGGTAGCTGGCCCCACCCTCTGGCCTGAGAGTGCTGCCTTAGGGTGAAAGGGTGGAGTTCACATCTCCAAGAAGACCCAGTGCTGGCACACCACCAGGAAGATGGAGTGGACTCGATAATTTAATAGTATCCTGAATCAACCAAGTGGTGGATAAAAGACCAAGGAAGACAAAGGAAGGATTGGGGGCAGGAAAGGCAAATAGCCTTTGAGCCAGGATGCATGAGCTGGGAAAATAAAGTAGCATTGGGTGGACCTGTAGCGAGAGAAGAGAGCCCGACGCCATGTTCCTCCAAGTGGATCCAACACATGGGCACATAGTAGGTGCTCAGTGAGTCACGGCATGAACACTTCCTGTTCTTAGGACCTTTACAGGGATTGTCTCACACAGTCCTCATGCTAAACCTTACAGGGAGCTAATATTATTTTTAGCAAAGTGAATAATGGACTAGTGGCAGATACTAAATTTCTTCCCACTTCAAGGCAGGAAAGACATGCTTTAGTCCTATCACAATCATCATTCTACATTCTTCCTAGAAAGACAGCAGTTTTGCACATGGATTCTGGGGTCAGACTGCGTTCAAGTCTTGATGCCCCCAGCAGTAGAAAGCAGGGAGATTGACTTACCCCCTACCTCAAGCACAGGGCTAGTACAAAGGCTACCCTGGGCAATGGCTGGGTCAGGGTACCAGCAGACAGTTGGGCACACAGCACACCCCACATTTAAGCAGCAGCCTTGAGACTCTGTCCTTGTATTGTGCAACCCCCTAAGTGTGTGCCTTCTATCCTTGTCTAGAAAGGGGTTGGCGCCATTCTCCCCCATTTGCAGGCACTACCTTCTGTCTTCATGGGCTAAAGCAGAGGACTGCAGGACATGGAGAGCAGTGGCTTGGTGGACCTCAGGGTCAAAGTCATCATTTTACTGATGACAATCAGAAGGGTGGGAGAGGGCCGAAGAAGAAGGAAACCCGGTATTTATTAATCTACATTAAATGCAGCTAAAAGGTGGAACAAAGAATCTCATCAGAAGGTTAGTGACCAAGTCTAGGCTCCAAAGTCCCACGTTCTTAGGTGGGGTCAGCCGAGCACACACAGTCTGGAACTGCTTTGAGGACAGGCATTTCTAGTAGCTTAGAGTAAATTTCTCACAGGCCCTGACAAGATGAAATGCCCGGCAGGATAGAGCAGCCTTCTCACTCACATGACGGAACACGCCTCACTGCCCAGGGCCTGGCTACCATCCGCAAGGTGCCAGCAGCCCCACAGGGGCCAGCTCTGCACGCAGGGGTCTGGAGAGCAAGCCCCAGTGACCAGGCTGGGGGGGACCTTGACCCCCAGCCTCTGGACAGACCAAGGTCACATGTTACCCTCTAAGCAGTGGCCAGGGGCTCTTCCTTGGAGAACACCTGGCTCAGGGCTGCCAATATGGCAGGCTGTGTGTGAGGTGGTGGGAGCGAACTGTCTTGGTGGCCTGCCTGCTTTGGCCTGGGCATATCGAGGCTGTGTGGAAAAAGACTTTTCCCGCTATGCTAGGAAGGGGATGTGGTCGTCCTTTGCTTAATCCTTTCTGAGGCTCCTCATCACTGCAAATTCCCTGACCCAGCAGTCCAACCAGTCAGCTGTTCCAAGACTTGGCTCCCAACTAACTTTTCTCTCTCTTCCTGGCCTCCCACTTCTTGTCCCAGAATCATCAAACTGCTTGGAGTCCTATCCCATAACCCTCGCTCCTTTTCCCTCTTCCAATGGAAGTGTGCTCCCTGACCCCTGCCTCTAGTCTACTTACATTTATTTTTTCACACACAATCCAGGCATTATCACCTCCATGAAACCTCCTCTAATGGATTCTTCTGCTTTGCGTGCCCATAGAAATTCCCTTTGGAAACGTCTATCATGGTATTTACCACTTTGAATATAATTTCCTCTCTTTGTAAGAATCAGCTTTATCGCTGGCAGATACCATGACTTTTGTCTTTGAATCTTCAGTTCCTGGCACACTGCAATGTGTATAGGGCTTGGAAACCTTTGCCCAAGTCATTCTTAATTCACACAAAAGAAAGTCCAGCCAAAACTTTTCAGCACATGCAGGATTGATTGTACACCAAGGATCATGAAGACAAAACAAAATCCACAAACCAGCACTTAAGGATAAAGTAACAGCACGAATGTTATGATGGGGTGGGGGTCCTGGAGAAGGAACAATGAAGGAACTCAGCTACTCAGAGCAAGGAATGTGGCCACTGCTTTCTCGTTGATTCTAGAGGACAAAGCTTGCTTTATGAAGGAGACCACGTCCTCTACTGCACCATGAGTGCAGCTCCATGCTAAAAGCAAGTGTGATATATGCTACCTGTTAGCATATATGGGGGTTGTAAGTTCTCCATAGGCAGAGTTTTGCCTAAAGCACTTACTTTTTAAAATAAAAATGAACTTCATATCCAAACTAGATTTGGTTATGTTTTGCACAGAGAACCCCTATGAAGCTGTAGGAATAGCTATCTGTGTTAAAGCTTTGGCTTCAATTTCTCCAGGGGACTCTGTCTCAGGAGGCACAGTGATTCTCCGAGGGTGACTGGTCCTTCGGTGGAGACACGGAATTCGTGAACTCCACACAAGCATATTAGAAACTGGATCATTGGGAGGGAAATAGTGCCAAAGCACTATTTGCTAGCCTTTTATAATTTTATACACTCTTGCTAGCCTTTTATAATTAATTTCAAGAATCATATAAATGTACAGAGATAGCTCAACCCTGACAAAGTCTAGACTTGATGCTTGGCTAATTGAACCATCCTCCACCTCTGCCGAACACACCCATCCATACCCTGCAGTTTAAGATGTACATATTGTGCTAATCACATCATTTCAACTCCTTTGTTGAAGATACACAGAACTTCTAAATAACCTTTAAAACTCACCAGGGGATTAAATCATCCCATTGGGCTTACCCTGAGGTAGTTGAGGGTGAAATTTGTCAGCCCCATCCTGGTGATGTTTTTCGACAGCTGGTCCAGGACCTGAGGATCTTGTGCCTAAACAAAAAAAAAAAAAAAAAAAATCACGTATTTTACTGCTGCAAGATGGTTCCAAGAAAATCTGAGACTGTGCTTCAGCTGCTAGGAAAGGCAATTTTGACATTGTCGATTTTTTTTGGAGACGCAGATTGCTGGAGATAATTTAATTTACATTTTGAGGAGATGTGCATGTAACGCTCAAGGACATTTTGGGATCAATTGCACAAGACCTGTTGCCGGGGAAAACCAAACTGACTCAGTGTTTGCAGACTTTCCTTTCTCCATGAGGTCCTGTGTCTTCAGGAGGGTCATCAGCCCCTGCCAGGTCGCCTCCAGGTCCTTCACACTCACCAGGTAATGGGGGGACCCTGGATTAGGCAGAGCCCTGCTTTAGGGCTGGCCTTTGTTTCCATTGTGATAGTGTTTAACAGCTTGCAGTTGGGGACTGTTTGAAAACTTTGCAACTGCCACATAATATATATACGTCTAAGAAGTCTAACTCTCCTCCCCATGCATGAAGCTGAGGCTAGAAACAGATGTCCTCAACAATTTCCATCCCACAGGACTGTAAGGGCAAGCATCATGTTTTCCAGAATATCAGCCACAATTACAAGAGGGATGCAATGTTCCCCGGGCCACCCCAAATGTTCTGGAACAAAAATGCTGCATTCCATTTGAAGATGAGTCTCTTGGTTGTGGCGCCTTCTGTCTGTCTTTCCTTTCTTCTTAGTTGGTTTAAGTACATGGAGCTAAAAAGAGGGGGCACTTAAGTCAATAGCCCCTTGTCTCTATGTCTGCATTCCTGAGACTACCTCGGATCTACAGCACTTGAATTTATTCTTTTCTGTACTTAATTCTCCTTGTGGAATACGATCGCCCGTCTTTGGTTATATAAATAAAAAATAAAATGTTGAAGACAACAGAGCCTGTCACTTTTCACACCAATTTCTGGCAGGGGGTCCTCTTTTGACTTACAGCCAGTATTCCGTGAACCCTCCCACGCACCAGGAAGAGCTTGTTCCATTCAGAGGCATCAGGTGGTCTTGGCTGATGTCCTTACTTTGCAGTCACAAGACAGGATAATAATAAATGAATAAAGGGCGCCATTGCTGCCTGTGCTGCTGCTGCTGATGACAACGATAGTCGCCAATACTTGCAAAAGGACATACTATGTGCCAGGTACTGCTTAAGTGTTTCATGTGTATTAACACTTAATCTTTATACCAGTTTTCTGAGGCAGAGTTTATTATTGTGGCTACTTTGTAGAAGGGTTATTGGAAACACAGAGATGTTA
This sequence comes from Talpa europaea, assembly GCF_964194135.1. NCBI lineage: Eukaryota > Metazoa > Chordata > Mammalia > Eulipotyphla > Talpidae > Talpa > Talpa europaea. Next base: position 136,859,529 of record NC_140071.1, on the reverse strand, counting down.
TGTCTCTTGGCCAAGGTCACACAGGAACAGGGATATAAAACAATGTGGACTCATTCCAGTGCCCAATCTCCTGACCACCACTCTCTGCTGCCTCCCAGTCTATGTTGAGAATAACAGTGGTTACTCCAGGCAGCTTCAAGGAGAGCTGACGATATGAATTGAACTTGAAAATGGAGAGGGACTCGATTTTTGAGTCAAAGGACTCAAAAGTTAGACAGGCAGATATAACTGAGCCCTGGCTGAAGGCACAAGGTCAATGCCGGGGACAGAGTTGGGTCAACCAGTCGGGGTGGGGGGAGAGGGTTGAGGACAAAATCCCAGGAGAGAGTCTAGAGCTGGGCAGCACCGTTGGCTTGGCAGCATGGGTTTTGGAGTCAGAACCAGCCAAATTAAAATTTTGCCTCTTTTGGGCTGAAAACTTTGGGCAGCCCTCTGAACTTCTCTTAGCTTTGGTTACCTCATTTCTAAAACAGGAAAAATCATAACTCACCTTTCTGAGTTCCTGGAAGGATTACATATAATAAATATGTCCAAAGTACTTTGCATAAGGTCTGGAATAAAAGTGGCAATGCTAACTACTATTACTTTATTCTCTTTTGATAGTATGGGGGTCTTAAAAATAAGGTTCATTAAATCCAGATGCTACTCATTTATCACAAGGCTGCTGCACTGAGCTTTATCCAAGAAGGGCTAGTTAACTATGCTTTCTGACTCCTCCTTAAGGGGTTGAACCTAGTTCCATCAAGTCTCACCATTAAAACATCTCTAGATTGGCACTGAACCCACCTTGCAGCTATATGAAAGAGAACCCCAAACATGCCAATTCACTCCCACAGCACACTTAGGGAGCGCCTGCTCTGGCTGAGCAGATCAGAGGTACAGCAGCCCTCCACCCCTCTCCGACAGTTCTGGTCAAAAGGGGATACTTATTTCTTGCTTCTTGTTTTATTTCTTTCCACAGTTATACAAAACAGGTTTATTAATCTAGGTGGAGCAGCGCTTGATAATGACTGAATGGAATTTAAGAAAAGTACAATTTGTTTATTGAGGTAACCTCAATTTAGAGTTTAAAATAATAAAACACCAAAAAAAAAAAAAAAAGCCTCACAGTGCACCAACTTCAGAAATAAAGAAGGGGAAAAAAGGCCATAAATTAAAATGGTGCACGGAAAACGCTCAAAATTTAGAATTAATTACCTAAAGCATGGAGATGACTGGCATTCCTTCACAAAGAGAGCACTAGGCTTTGCTCCTTGTGGAAAATGAGGGGCAAGAAGGAAAGAGAAACAGAAATTAGATTACTTACGTGCATGGCTAGAATGCTTCTCGGGACTAGCTCTCTGTATTGTCTAATGGTAAAGTGCCATGTTTTTATTCTCATGAGATCATCAAAGGTGAACTCCAAGATGAGTCTGCCTTCTGTACACACCTGCAAAGGAGTGACAACATAGTCACTGACTATGGCCTTGACTTTGTGAACACTGAATTTGGTAACTCACACCCCATCACAGTCTTCCTGACTAGCCTTGGGTGGTGCTGGACCTTGACAACGATGCGACCTAAGGGACTTATCCCTTAGGGAAGCAAGGTAAGTTCTAGAATCAGTGGGTTCAAAAGACAGCACAGCTGCTTAATAGCTATGAACTAGTAGTAACTCTACTAGTTACTAATGAAACGTATGAGCTCCTGTTTCTTCATTTGTCAACATGGGTTACAAAACAGTTCCCAACACATGTGTACCCCAAAGAAATGGTATCTCTCCCCCTCCGCTTCTACTTTCATCATCCTTCCACTGTAGAAGTTTGTACCCTTGTTGGAATCTTAAATATTCTACTCTGGGAGAAATCCCCTAATAAAATCATTCATGATAAGTGTGCTCCTACTAAGCTACCCAATCAATGAAAGTTTTTGTTTTCAAAGAGAAATTCCAAAGGGTAAGGCTTAATCAAGGCTTGTCTTGCATGGTTGGTGACATGTGGGAAAACAGAAGGTCACTTGGAGTAGATTTCTCGAGCCACTTTGCATCAGTAACAACAAATTCTGCCGGCATTAGGGACCCTACTTGGTTTGGGGGTGGGAGGGGGCAAGTTAATCTTTCTTTTTATTTTCAAAGACCTTAATTGGATTAAAAATACTGTATTTTGCCCAGGCAAGTTTATCTTCCTAAAAAAAAAAAATTATCAATGCAACAAAGCAGAATTTACGAGCTCTCTTCTTTGACAGAGTGCACAGCAGCAGGACAGTATTTGTATCTTCCTATGCTATTCAGATTTTTAGCACCCAGTTCCTATTCTATTTACCTGTTTTTTCTGTTAAAGACTTTGAAATGGAAGAAAATGCTAGACAATCACACACACACCACTGAGGCTATCTTAGCTATAATGTAAAGATGTTGTAGTAGAATACAGGTCCAGTATAAAAAATTATAACTCATTAATCACTGCCTTAGAGAAGAAAAATGTAGTGGATGGAGGTTTTGGCCTCAGATGGGACTGGATTTGAATTCTGACTCACATTTTACTAATTTTGGAATATTGGGGAAATCAGATAAATTCCCTTAGTCCCAGTTCCTTCATCTTCAAAATGAGGATAATAAATGATACCCTTAGGTAAGCTTGTCAGGAAGATATTAAAGGGGATTTATTGTGTGTGTAGACTGCTTAGCATTGTCCCTGGAACATTGTAGGATGACAGCATATGATGGCACTAAAAGAATAAAAGAGAAGAGAGAAAATAAATGTGATAGAAGAATACAGAATCCTGGACATGTGCTCTCTGAGATATAGGGGTTCATGAAGGCATCTGAGGGACTCTGATGGGAGGATCCTGGCCTTCATCTAGATGCTGAGATCACCCATCCATTTTTCTAGATTTAACCAGAGCAGCTTCAACTAAAACTTTTTAAATAATTGAGCTTCTGATCAAACCTCCTTGGAGAAAGATTTCCTAAGCTAAAAACAAATATAAAACTGGAAATCACTGCACAATACATTTTTAAAAAGCCACAAATAACAACTAACTAAATAGGGAATATGCTCCATTCTAAAACTATAGTCTATGAAGATGATTAGCAATTTATATTAGTCTTTTATATGAAATATTAAAACCATTTCCCTTCTTTGGGAATTTCATACAAAACGTCTCCATTTATTGAGCTCCAACTATGGGTTCCTATTCATTGACTTTAAGGTAATATTTTCTTTAAACCAAATACCAGATTAGGAGAATGAGTCAAAGTGTTGATATGTCACTGCTTAAGAAAGATGCTCTTAATGTCTGCCATCTTTGTTTTATCAAAGTCTCAGAAGCACTGTACGATAATTATTGATAACCTGGGTGAAGACCTTTCACTCAGATCCAATTATCAGAATCTGTGGGTAGTGGGCACCTTGCCCCAAAGCTCCTTAGTTAGCCAGTCTTCAGAGTCTCATTTCTGGCATCTTCGCCATAGAGTGGAGACAGAGAAATGGGGGAAGACATTGGTGTCTCCAAACCACCCCTCCAGAGCATCGCTAGCATTGAAACTCATTTACTGCACTTTTCAAAACCAGTAGCACGCAACTCCACCTGTGGTGTTAGCAAGAAGAAGGCACCTGCAGTGAAAGCTTTCACTAAGGGAGGTAACTACCACCAGCCAGGGACAGAGAAGTGTCAACAATAAAGGGCAGGGCTGTGTGGATGCTGCCATTTTTTTTTTAAAGAAGGGATTATTGACTGTTTAAACAAATATTAGCCTAGTTAAATGTCATGCTTTTTTATTATCTTATCTATTTGTTTTGTTTATGAACCACACTCTCAGGGTGGATGGAGGTTCTGGTTTACTTCTACTGGAATAGAAATTCATCAGGGGAAGGCACGGATGTGGTCCTTCAGAAGAATTACTCAGTTGGAGCATCTGTAAGGTCAAGTGAAGTGTGTTCTTTGTTTACTGTGACATAGCAAATCAGCGGAGCACTCTTCTTGCAGTTAAAAGTAACCCAACATGCACCCCAAGGCACAACCCTTTTAGCCTCTGTTGTGGGACCTCAAAGGGGAACACTGCAACTTGTCTTGGGTTTCTCCTGTCTCAGTTGGAACCAAGGGATTAGTTTTTTCAGGGTGTATCATTGCAAGGGAGGAATCCTTAGAATTGAGACTGAGTTAACCATGGTAGGTGTTTTCTTTAAGGACCTTTAAATGACTTCCTGGAAGGAAGGGATGGAAGAGAATTTGGCCACTGCTGGTCTTCCCCAAGTAATAATACCACAGGCTCCCTCCAAGCCCCATGCACCCCTCTATCCCCCGCCCCCATCACGAAAGTTAAAGGAAACTTAAGGCTTTGTGATTTATTTTATATGCAATAATTAGCAGAAGCAATAGAGGCACTGAAATACATATATATATATTATATACACATATATAGTATATAGAATACCTACACACATACAAACACATACATTCCTTATTTGAAAATGGTAAAAACAAACATAGCTTATGAAGGAAAATTAATGTCTTTTTTCTTTTCCACAAAATTCTGTTCATTTCTCGTAATCAATACAATTAATGTAGCATTTATCTAAAGTTGGCCTTTCTTAAAAAAAAAAAAACAAAACTGCCTTTCACTTGGAATCCAAAATCAAAAGGGTCCCCAATTAAGAAAACATTTTCTGTTGTGCTGAATTCATGTTACCGTACTGTGAGCTCTGACATTTTGTTTCTGTGGTAACCAAAATCAGCTGATTAGTTGGCATGGCAACAGAAAAGATGTAATCCCAGCAGACACACTCTAATCAATGCCCCCAGCACAGATGGTCTCCGGAGGATCAACAAGAAAGAGGCTGGCAGGCATTCAGCGGATCACGTGCTGGCTTGAGACTAGGCCAGCAACAAGAGAACTAAAAAAGAACATTTCTCAAACTCACCGGTAGCTTTTTAACCCTTTTCTTTCTTTGACTAATTGCAAAGCAGTGTCGACCATGTAGTTGTATAAGGCATAATGATTCTCAAGTGACTTTTATGAAATATAATGTGCCTTTTAGGTGACAGTGCTTATTTCATTTTCTTGGTTTTTATGCTTAGGATTGGCTGGATGGAATCCTGTTTTCTAACAAACAGTTGCTTAAAGCTCATTGTATTTTGTGTGCTACATATTTAAATGTGTGCATATGTATGTGTGAGCACACACACACATATCTATTAGGACAGAAGAATCACGGATATTATAGTAATTTGGGTGGGCTCAAGATAAGGGGGTAAATGTGTAAATACTGGAGTATAATGTTGAACACAGAAGGGGAGACTGAAAAACTGGTCAGACATGAAGGAGTGTCCACATAAGAAAACTCCTGGAGCATTTCTGTGGTTGTTTTCTTGATTCTAATAATTTCTTCATGAATACTTGAGGCCAGGAAAAAAGAAACCTGTGTTTACAAGAGTGACAAGGCTGTCCAGTAATGGCTGTAATTATTGCCCTAGTTTGCAAAATCGAAAAGTAACCCACGTGTACTCCACACAGGACCCGTCTCAGCATCTGCCAGATTCACACCCTCAAATGTAATTTGAGGGTCTTTGATTCTGAAAACCTGGGTGATTGCTCTTCTGAGTATTAAGCCTTGTTTTCAATTTGATTCAAAATTAAATACAGAAAAGAAAGGCTGCATAATGTGTGTTTTAAAACTCTAATTACATATTTATCCATAATCTATAATGTTACTAACTTCAGGAAATTGCAAAATGTGCTCAGGACTCCTGAGGAATATTAACTGTTTCTGTTGATTAGGGCCATGGCTCATTTTTGGATCCACCAGTTGACCAAATTTTCATAAAAGTAACTCAAAACCACTGGGTCAAATGCCATTTGGGGAATTAGAATTTACTGATAGTCTAAATTGGGGCTATAGACACTGTCTACATATGAGGAGCTGAGCAAGGCCTTGAACTAATAGTGGCTTAACCTTTTGAAATAAAGCATCAGTTTCCAAACCATTTTCTTTGTGACAGTGAGAGGATATTAGCCCACTGTTTCAGCCATATGATTTTATTACACAAAGATGAGTTATTTTTAATTAATATAAAGACAAAAGAAAAACTGGAAGGATTCTTGGGTAGTATAATAACCACCAAGGAGAAAAAGAGAATCCTTTCGAAGTTTCTAAAAATAAATGTGCATAATTAGCATCTGGACTAAGTTCACATAGCTGAGTTATGTTTTCCAGAAAGTGATATTTTTCATCACTGTATGGAATCTTCATCCCAAGACTTGGCATGGATTGCCACGATGGGGAGTCTAAATTACTGAAACTTTAAGCCAAAGGAGCTGAGGTCAGGATAGTTTCAGCTGTGTTGGTGACCCTCTTGGGGGCTGGACAAACCCTCAGTCCTCAGAGAGGGGAGTGGTCCAGGATGAGGGAGAAGGCAACAAGAAGAAAACCACGTGCCTTAATTTCAATGAAAATAACAATCTATCAATTCATCAGAAGAACTGGATTCTCTGTGATTTTAATCAGGCCACATGTATAGACTTCACCTTCAGAGCAACTGACTATGCTGATTTATGAACCCAAGAAAGAAAGAAATTGATGAAATATATAAATGGGCTACTTCAAAATGCATTTTTATTTTCTATGGTTAGAGAGTTTGGAAGACACTACTTCATTATGGTAAAGTTGTATTTTATTATCATGGAGTTCCCCTCCATTCCCTTAAAGCAAAAATAATTGGTGTGTTTCTCCTGAATTACCTAAAAGTAACACTAAACAAAACAAAAGAAAACAATGAAGCAGCAATGAAATGTTTGTCTGCAGTGCTAAGTAAGTATTTGTAACATTAGAAATGGGTCATTTCTCAGTCTGATCTACAGGATTATGTAGATAGCTTGCTTCTCAGACATGAAGTGAGATCTAGACTGATAATGTCATTGTCCAGGTGATCATAGCAGAAACCTCTTCTCAGCATGGACTTTCACATAGAGGGAAATGTCCTTGAGCGACAATATTTCTCTCTTTTCAACTGTTAAAAAAGGAAGGAAGAGAAATAGAAAAAGCCAACTCTTGTCCCACGTTTAAAATGTCTATTAACAAAATCAAGATAAGATAAAATCAATGGCATTTGATGATTTGCTTTTGCATTTTATAATCATTTTCTTTGCCTCTGTGTTTTTTCACCACTATGGAAAGATCAAACTGCTCCAACAGGATCAAAGGATACTTTAAATAATAAACATCTTATTTTTATTCTTTCAGCAAAATTGTGCATAACACACACATCTTCAGTTTTATAATTTGGGCTTTTGCAATTAACCCTGATAGTTCAACTACTCTTAGCTATAAAGAGAGGGTTGTCATTTTTGTTTTCAACTAAAAGAGATAGCTGCTATCGTTAATATTACAAATTAGTTTCACATTATGTCTTAGTCCAAATGCAGCAAAATAGTGTTCATTAAAATAAACTTTCATTTGCCAGATCCTGTGATGAAATATTTGTCCTTGTTAATTTTTTTTTTTTCAACTTGGGAGAATATATATAGGAATTGTCAGAGCATTCCAGAAAGGTTTCTGCCTAGTAGGAAAACTCCGTATGTCCATTATTCTTATATGGAAAAGATCCTAGGTATAGAGTGTATTATATATGGAGTCAGTTCTTTTAGTTCACTTTTCATTTCACATCCTTATTAGAGCCTTTAATTCTGCTTCAGAGATTATGTTACCAATCCTCTACCCATTCCCCTTAAAAGTTAAGGCTAGCCATGGTTAGCTATAGTGAGGTGATTTTTTTCCTTTTGCAAACATTTGAATTAAACTTTTAAGAGTTTTCCATTTTAGTAAGAGAACACAAATACTGACCACATGAGATGCCCTTTTAACTATGAGAGACATTTTGCATAAAAATCAAAATTCTAATATAATAACCTGAATTTAACAGGCAGCTGAACCCACCTTCTTAGTTTTGAGGCTTTATCATAGTTGATTTCCATGTGCCCTGAATTATACACACATGTCTTAGAACAGTGCCCAGCCAGCATCTAGCCAGATCACAGACAGAAAACACTGCCTCATGGTGCTGAATATGTCTGTGATGTAAGAAATCAGCCCGTTGTTCCAAAAGAAAACCATAATTCTCATCCTGTGCAATACCCGTATGAGCAAGGCTTGTTCAAGGTGCACTCTGTACCTTGGTAAACATGGGCTTTCCATGCTGGGTGACCATCGCGCACTGGTCGCAGTCCACTGTGATGGATGAGTTGTGGTATGACTCTTTCGAGTGTTTCAGAATGTAATACAGGTCGGTCACCCCTCCTTCAAACACAGTGCTGAAGTAACGGGGGATGAGGGTCCTGCCGATAGCTGGGAGAGAAACAGAGAAACAAACCGTTAACAAAAATACCTGACTGGGACTGGACCCACACATCCCAGACCACCACCAAACCTCCAGCTAGACACAAATAAATCATCCCAAGAAACCACACAAGAAAGCAAATATCTCTTTATAAGCATCCATGGTCCTTTTGGGTTACAGTTAATAAAATAAAACCCCCAACTATTCAGGAAAAGTGTGTATAGTCGTCTTCTTTCCAGATTTTGTGTCCATTGGAAGTCTATACTTTAAAAGAAATGGAGACTGATGCATTAAGTATTTTGGACAACACAAGTACCCTCTTAAGTAAACATATTTTAAATAAAACACATTCAGCTGACTTGGACTTTTCAATGGCATGTTTACAAACCAGTTACCCAATCATATTTTTTTAATTATTATTATTGGTGGTAATAATAACATGCTTTTTAATAATTTAATGATTTGAATTGTGTGAAGTATTTTCACTTTCTCTTGCTGGATCTTCAGAACAACACCAAGAAAAAGGCGACTGACTGAGACCCAAAAAGGTTGGTATGGGAAAAAAGATTATTATGAATTCTTCGAAATTGTTTGACTTATCGGTAAAATATTTGAGTCTCTAATTGCAAATCCGCAGAAACTGAAACACTTGATCTTTCCAATACTATGTTTCAAACTACTTTAATGAGTGGAGATCTTTAAAAAGTGAGCATATATCTTCATATACAAAGATCCAAACCTATGTGAATTCTGATTATTTTATCTGGTTCTAGAGCTGGCTAAGGTATTTTTCTAGAATAAAAGGCCTATTTTTAAGAGAAATTGACACCTCCCACCCAGTCCAAATTGGTCTTTTTCATTCCATTTGTCCTATCCTGCCCCATTTTAGTTTGAGCTATTGGTAAGTAGCTGGGTCTCTCTGATATATGACTCTTTGGCACAGCTAACAAGCCCTTGCTTTAGTAGAAATTTTAAATCCTCTTACAATGAAAATCCCAACTCATAATATCAGGAATTTTGCCTATGTGCAGATTTTGAGGCAAAGTACTAAAGCACTCTCAAACGATTCAAGGTTTTAAATAAATCTCTTACATTTATTATATAATGCCTCCTGAAAGACAAAAATAATATTTAAGACAAATAAATTATCAAAGAAAGTTCTAATAGAAAAGATCATACGTTCTTCACTTGAATTTTTTTAAATATTTCATTTCATTTTAAAAGAATCAGTGTTAATCCATTCCATATGGATTTATAGCTCTTTTGTACATGGATTTGTAAAAAAATAAATATGAAAAGAATATCCTGCCAAACTGTTTCTTGAAGTGGTCTCTAAAGAACCTTGATGTGGATGACTAGTCTCTGAATAATTTAAATAGTTATTATTGTTTCACATTCACTACGGTAAAATAATCAACAAATGTTGATTGATGCTAAATATTCCAGGGTCTTTTGCAATTCTATCCTAAATAATCCATATACACACATTTCTGAAATACTTCCTAATGCCTAATAGTGCATGTTCACTTGTTAAATATAAAATTTAAATAAGAGCAACCTGAGTTCTTCATATTCTTACATATACTTGGCTGATGTTATAAATAAAACCTACTAATGCAAAGAAAAAAAAAACCTTTTTGTACGTTGCTAAACAGATAAAATTAACTTAAAGCATTTCAAATATTCTAACTTAAAGCTAATTACCATAAATCAGCTCTAGTAATATGACATTTTATGATCGGTACTGTAGAGAATAATTGCAAACTATAAAAATGTAAATGTAGAGTGAAAATATTTCACCACAATATCCAAAGAATTGTCATATTAAAAAGGTTACTGCAATCAGTAATCACCCTAAATGTAAATAAACCAAACCCACCAATCAAGAGGCATAGAAGTGCTAGATAGATTAAAACAAATAAACTCTAACTTCAGGAGGCTTAGTACAGTTCTAAGGACAAATACAGACTCAAAGTGATGAGGATGAGTATATTCCAAGATAATAATAACCAAAAGAAAGTTGCAACAGTCACACTTGTATTATATAAAATGGACTTCCAGCCAATAAGGGTCATAAGAGAAAAAAGTGAATATTATATAAAGCTATAAGGCAGTAAACACAATGGACTTTCAGCCAATAAGGGTCATAAGAGAAAAAAGTGGACATTATATAAAGATAAGGCAGTAAACACATTTAATAATAAATATTAAAATATATATGCACCAACATAGGAGCACCAAAATATATAAAGCAAATTTTAATAGAACTAATAGAAGACAGTTACAACAAGACCATAAAAGTAGGAGACTCTACCACTCTAACTACACCAATGGGTAGATTATTCAGACAGAAAATCAGCAAGAAAATAATGGTCTTAAATGTCACATTAGACCAGATGGACTTAATGAGATATATAGAATATTCTATCCCAAAGCAGAAAAAAAAAAGCATTCTTCTCAAGAGCACATGAAACATTCTCAAGGGTAGACCATGTGATAATAAACAGTACAAGTCTCAACAAATTTATGAAGATTGAAATCATATCAAGAATCTTTTCCAATCACAAATGACATGAAGCTAGAAATCAATCACAAGAAGAAAGTAAGAAAAATCACAAATATGTGGAGATTAAATAATATGCTACTGATCAATTATTGGGTCAGCAGAGAAATCAAATGACAAATAAAAAATATCTAGAGACAAATGAAAATGAAAATACAAAATACTATAAACTATAGATGCAATAAAAATGGAACTAAGAGGAAAGTTTAGATAAGAAATACCTCAAGGAAGAAGAAAAATCTTAAACACCTAAAGGCCCTAGAAAAAGAAGAACAACCAAAACTCAATGTCATCAGAAGGAAAGAATAATAAAAATTATAGCAGAAATAAATGATGCAGACACCCAAAATACAATATAAAATATCAGTGAAGCCAAGAGCTCATTCTTTGAAAAGATAAACAAAATTGACAAGCCTGCAGCGAGACTAAGAAAAAAGAAGACTCAAATAAATAAACCTAGAAATGAAGAAGGAGAAGTCACAACAGACACCACAGAAATGCAAAGGATCATGGGAAGGGGGACTATAGCAAACAAGAGAGCACAGGAAGATTTGCTGGGCAGTCAGATGAGTGGAATACAGCTTATATTATTTATTTATGTATTTATGAAAAAGAAAAGAAAATCACAGACTAAATTATTCAAGAGCCTGAAGTAGTTGTAAAAAATGTCTAAATAGTATTCTCCTTGTAGATAAACATGATTATTCCAGAAAGAGCTAAAAATGTATTCATAACTAATATGGACTTGAGTCTCTGAATTCCAGTTTTAGGGAATTTTCTCTTGTGTTGCCAACCACTGACCCCGGCTCCTCAGAATTTCTTGTCATGGGAGTTGTTCACTGATGCTGTTGAAGAGGCAGGATCCAAATTTTATCTTTTCTTGTAGGTGTCACTTGCAGATATTAGGATATCAATAGGATATAGGTAGATATTAGTTGACTCCCTCCCACCCATTCATACACATACTTAGAAACCAAATGGTACGAGAGGGAACTCTCAATCATTTGAGAAGATATAAACTAGTAGGCACCTGCCTTTTTGAGCATATCATCTCTATTCGTAATGAAATGCTTTTCTTAAATTCTTAAGAATATTTATAAGGCAATTCATGTAAAGAAAACAATTGTGAGAAAATATTCAACTAGTAATCAAAATGCAAATTAAAATAATAATTAAAAGGTTAAAACATAAACCTGGTGAGGTTGTGGTGAAATACTATTCATACTCCAATACTGCTGGGTAAATCAATGCACCAATTGCTCCTCATCTTCAGAAACTCTAAATCACTGAGAGTTTACCAGGTGTGACACTCACTTCTTGGTGAATACTCTTGCCAAACTGCAATTCCAATACTTGGATCTGAAGAGCTCTGATGTTTTTTAAGTTCTTTAAGAAACCATTGTCTATGGAAGATCTTTTGATTTGGGGCCATCACTTAGTATTCTAAATGCCTGTAATTTCTACCTTTCAAGTAAAATTCACTTCAAAATAGACATTGAGAACCCTGTTTAAAATGTGGAATAAGAGGAAGTTTTGATAACTAACAATGCACTAGTACCAGTTAACTTGGAAATTAGTTAGCTAATTAGTCTCTCCTCCTTGGAAAGAGAAAGCCATATAACCATACAAATTATCAGGCAAAGTTAATTATGATAAAATATTTGATTACTTTGATTCTAAAAACATTTGTAAATGTGATAATAGGTAAATTGGTTGTTTCAATATAATTGCTCTAAAGCAGCAGTACCTCAGAAATCCAAATGGAAATTCCAGTATTGAGGTACCAAATAAGCGCAAAGATCCATTAAACTTTAGACTTATCTCTATTCCGAAATCAATGAACATACTATGCTAACATGTAAATACAGAGGCTCCTCGTAGTGAAATGAACAAAACTGATGATTTCATTTATGAAAAGTAGCCATTATAAATAGCCAAAACAAAGGATAAGAAACATGATCAAAATTTGGTGGGGGTGACATGTGTTTAAGGCAGATTCCTTTAACCTGGTAAAAGAAGGGCAAGTCAAACTAACTCAACTTGCATAAATTGATGTCACTTTTATTCTACTGGACATTTTTCTTTTTTTCTCAACCAATAGCCACTTCACTTAAATATCTCCTCTCAGTATTTCAAAGATTCCTTTACTTAATACATACTTACTAGAATCTTCGACCTGCCTCACATAGTTGTAGGTGCTGGAAAGAAACAGCAGACAGGTGGGGAGATAGAATAAACTAGGTGGCGAGCAAAGGCAGGCTAGTTTAGCTGCATCAGCTTGAAAGGCTGAGTGAGTAGATGATGTTGGAACTGAGTCTAGGTGAATGAGAGGAATGGGTTGGACTTAATGAGTTTGTGTCTCAGTATCAGAAAAAAGGACCACAATCCAGGAGAGCAAGATGAGACGAACTTTGAGAAAGAAGCAGGCCAGATTATGTGGAGCCTTCTAAGCCATGACAAAGACTTGCATCTTACTCTTAGTGCAATGAGGCAGTATTGGAAGTTTAAGCAATGATAAGATCTTGTGGACTTAACTCTGTTCTTAAATGTCCCTCAACAGTGTTCCAAAACTCTATAAAAAATTTCAGTCCTCCTAGAAAAGGAATAGGCATTGTTTCTTTCATTTTCTACTTACTAAATTTTTGATAACTTTACTGAGACCAGCCACACTAGGTGCTGGAGAAAAACGTTGACTGAGGGATTTCTGTTCACAGGTAATTTTCCACTAAGCAATTCTTAGAGCTCTTCATTTATTAATTAGAGAAAAGCAAGGTATGTGCATATGAAATTGAAATTCTTTTTTTAAGATTTATTTATTTATGCATACAAGAGCTTGGGTACAGGCCAGAGATGGGGGTGGTGGTGAGAGGATTCACCAGAGAGAGAGAGGGGAACAGAACAGGCAGATCGACTGAAATACACTATAGAGGGGAGCAGTGGGCAAGTCAGGAAAGGTCTGCTGCACCATGTGGGTTGCTCCCTGGCCAGCGGGAGTATTGAACTCATTCTGCAGTGGCTGCAGATTGCTTCATAGTGTGGTGCTTAACCCTGTGTGCCACCAGGGAGGCCCTGAAATTGAAATTCTTTATTGACTTATAACAAGTCTGTAGTTCCTGATGCGTCATGGACATGGTGCAGAGTCAGTAGGGAGACAGAAAAGTGTGAGAGAAGCACCTGTACTAAGGTTGAATAGACAGCAGTGAGATGTAGGGGTCGGGGAAGAAGGTGGACCTGGTGGAGGGAACAGCATGGGTTAGGGATCATGGAGTATATTTGTATACCACCTTTTGTGCTTCTGCCCGAGGAGACAGCATGAACTTATACCTTAGAGGGTCTTGTCTGAATAAGCTACTCCTATACATAGGATAGCATGCACACTCTCTCCTTGTGACAGTACCTTCTTCTAGTCTTCTGAACTTACAGTGCAGTTTATATTTGGTAGGTTTATTTCTGCCCTCTCTGTTACCTTTATTCCAACATAATTTTGTTCCATTTATACTTCAAGATGAGCTTTAATATAATTTTGTTAAATTATAAAAATAAATGGAGGAAGATGATTTACATTAAATTAAATTGACTACAAGTGTTGATATATTTAAAATACCGTCTTCCCACAAAAACATGAAATGTTTGTCCCACTTGTTTAAGTTTTTAATTCTATCTCAAAAGAATTCTATCATTTTTCAGCACATAGGTAACACTTCTTTTAAAGATAATTCTTAAATATTTTAGCTATCCTGAATGGTTAATGTCATTTTTTTCATTATTTCTATTTGTAATCCAAACACTTAACTGAATGTTCTTATTAGTTCTAACAACTTTGAGGAAGATTATTTTGAGTTTTCTAGGTGAAAAAGTCATTCCCACATATTGATAATTGTGTTCTTTTCTTTCTTTCCATTGTATCTATGCTATTAATTTGTTGTTTTATTCTAATGGTTAGACTAGAACTTCCAGAAAATAAGAGATAAAATATTTTTTCCTGATTTTTTGGGGGGACTGTCTTGTGGATTAAAGGAAGGATTACATGTCGATTTGAGATCAGGTTACTTATTATTGGAAAGAAAAACAAATTACTCTTCTAATCCTCGTTTTTATGATTTTTTCCTTTTAATCCTGATGGATATTAAATTTAATCAGATGCCTTTTCAGTGACTATTGAGCTGATGGTCCAATTTCCTTTAGAAAGTTATCTATTGATGTATTTTCAATTATTGAATAATTTTTGTTCTCTTAGTATGAATCTTACACTCTGTTGTATACACACCCACACCCACGTTTTCATATAAAGTTTTGCTTAAATTCATTTGATGAATTCATTCATTACTTTAACAAATATGCAGGAAGGCAAGTTTTACACGAGGGAGTATCCTAAATGCTACGTTAAAATGATAGAGTGAGGTAAGGTTTTCCAGCCTAGTCCGGTGATTCCCAGGAGCATTTTCTGATGATCTTAAAATGCACCCCTGACTAGTTCTGTATTAAAATAATCATTAAAAAAAGAACATTTAGCATGTTTCTCTGATTTGAGTAGGAATGAACTCAACTCATGGTAATACTGATTAGCTCCTGATTAGTGATTATGAATAGCACTTAACATATGTGGAAAAAATATACTACAAAACACTAACAATAATTCAATAAATGTAATTAGGTTATCCCTGATTATATTCCACACCCTCATTTTACAAGACAAGAATGCAGTGGCCAGAAAAGTTAAGCTGCACGACTCCTGAGAACCGGGGTGGGATAAAGCAGAACACTTGTTGTTTTTAATCAACCAACACTGGTTTACTTCTATGCCTGGATTTCATTTTTAATAATTTTCAATTACATAATTAATACACTGCAAAAAAATGAACACACTATTGTGCAGAAACTCATTGTTACCAAGTCTGATTTCTTTTTCTAGGCATTGAACTAGATCTCCCTTCCTAAACTCCCTCTCAGTGGGATGCAGCCATGGGAGGGAGCTGCAATCAATGTCCAAAGGACTTTGCGCATAGCTCTTTTTTTTTTTTTTTTTAACCTGGTAGACACAAAGAAAGGAAATCTGACTTTCAGGCATGATGTTCCATGTAATTGTCACACTCTTCCCCACCCATTACAGCCTGATACTGCACATCCCACAGGGGATTCCACGGCTTCCCACCTGGAAGGAGGGGCCAGGTGATAGGAAGAGCCTGGATTCCTGAGTCATCACCAGGAAGAGAGCTGCCATATATCAGGGAAATCCATTTAGACTCTACAGAAAAAAACAAAACAAAAACAAAAAACTCCCAAACCTTTTCCTATTGTATAATATCAAGGCTTATTTCTTGAAGCAGTATGGGTTAATAAGTAATAATAAGTCACACGTTCCCTGGACCACCCTGTACCTACTAATGTCGGAGACTTCACCAGTCCTATGTCACCTCTGTTATCAATATGTTATGAAATCTTCAATTGTTCAATTGCACGTTCATCTTCATGTTCATGAATAACCCATCATCTTCATGTGCGAGTGGATCTTCTTTTATTTGGGGTTGTTTTTACAGAAAAGATATAATACTAAAATTTGTCTATAAGTAACTTATTTTCTCACTCAAGAACACATTTTTTTACCTCTAAGATTCATTGAATTTCATCTCTATCTCATAATCCAGAGTGCAGCTACTTCACAGGTTATTTAGACTTTCCCATATTGAGGCACACACATGCTTTTCATTTTTTTCCAACAAGGTAGATACTGAAAAAGGAAAAATTCTATTTTATTTAACTAGATACAAGCCACGGCCCCATAAGTGCTGTGACTGCATTATTCTCACCAGTGCTGGTGCAGGTTTTTCCCACACTCTGCTGGTTCTTAATGGTGCCATATTTTCTATTTTCTGCCATTAAAATTTTAAGGCATGGCCCTCACAAAGCATAGCCTGCAAGAATTTCAAGCTTTATCTACATGGGATGATGAATTAAGTGTTTCATTCTATATATCCAGCTCATGTGGTCATTGCTCTAAGTGAATCAGCCACACTTGATGTTTTCAGAGGGTTTGCAGTTTCCTGAAATTTTTCAACCAAAACCCATTTCTTTGGATAAAGGAAAAACAACAACAACAACAAAAACAACAAAAAACCTGCTTCACACTAGGGAAGTGAGAAAATTTCATTCCTTGATTTTTCAAAAGTGCCAAACTTCAAGAATTCTTATGAAATTATTTCAATATGATTTATTGGGCCTCCTCAAACACAAACCCACAGGGACATCACAAGTCATTCAATTTTGTGTTTTAATATCAGCACAATTCAACTGGGTTAGAGAAATGTTACCGGAGAAACAGACATATGTGTGTGATTTCACACTTAATAGAAACCAGGGCTCACAACCTTGAGTATGCCAGGAGTGGTAGGAGATTTTCTCTCTGTACGCAGAGGCTGACTTGGATAAAATGGGTCTTCCCCAGCCTGAATACTCTACCAGCGATGACCTTGAAGGTGCTCAATGGTCCCTAAAATAGAAGGTTCTAAAGCACGACCCTTGGAAATGGATTTTGAAGTCACAAGAAGGTTTGTAGAATTAAAATAACAAACTAAAACACTGCATTAAAATAACTCCATTTTGCTCTTAACCACTTTTTAGTGATTTCCATGCAATGCAGCCTCAGAATCTTGGTTCCTTGGCCTCTCTGCGGGGTGTCCTTATCCCACCACCCCCACTAACACCCCACCTTATAGTCATCCTCAAATCTCAGCCAAGCAGTATGTCTGCTGGCAGTGCACCCCACTTTCCTTGGAGTTTTCCACTTCTCTCCTCATTAACATCACCCTTAAATTAGTTTATAGTGAACTCAGGTGATACCCTGAACATTCTGGACTTATGTGCCAGCGGTACCATTTATTCTGTGACCTTGAACTAGTGACCTACACTCTTTGAACCCCAGTTTCTCCATCTGTCAAGTGGGGATGGAATGGTCACCTATTCAGCAGGCAGTGATAACATGCTATGACAGCCTGTAATGCAGAGCCCGGGTGTGCGGAACTGCACAGAACCGTGAGACCCCACTGTGTATGGGTGGCGATGCCTGGGAGGGACGCCCCCATTATCAGCACCAACAGGGGCTCACCTGTTATAGGCAGGGGGTGGGGGGGGGACTCACCCGGCTACAATGTAATCGCCCACTTCAAGGTTTTTCCTTCTGTGACTGCAGTTCCCTGAAGGCAAGGCACATGCCTCGATCATTTCAGTATCACAGCACATTTGTGATGTAAATAGCTGCTTATGAGGTGTTTGGCAAGTGGGCTTGGCACGTGTGCGGTGCAGCCTGCCAGCCTCACGGGTCCTGAGCACCTGGTCCTCATGCACCGTAAAGCTACGTTCACAGCTCAGGGCTGCAGAACCCAGACGCCCCGAGATGAAAGGGGTTTTAGGGTTGCCCTATGTGGAAATTTCACATCGGAATGTTCCAGTTCAGATAATTAATGATAGGAGGCTAATGATTTTGAAGCCTCATTGGGGATTAAATTTTGAGTTTTGCAAGTTAAAAAAAAAAAAGTCCCATCTGCGCCTACTTAGTTTGTTGAAGGAGTTTTTTCCTTATTGTGTCTGTTTGCATCATTCATAGACATATACTCCATAAACAAAAGCACCCCTAAAAGAGTGGGGAGCAGAGGGAGAGGGAAGGAGGGAGGGAGGGCAGCCCCCCTCTGCACCCAGCCAGCATTCCAGGGCACTTTACGGGGAAGTGAAAATCCTGGGAATGAGAAGTTAGAAGGGTCAGGTTTGCATTCCGTGGGGGTCTGTGGGGGGCTGTGCTTCTGACCCTTCAATTGTATCCACAAGAAAAGGAACAAAGATTCAACAGTGACTTAAATGCTGCATAGGTTTCCTGGAGGTGGGATTTAACAACGTAACCACACCCACCCAAGTGATAAAACCACGTGAGAGCCAGTTGTTGGACTCTGACATTCTGTGCGCAGGTTTTCTGAACAACCTGAGGGTTTTGGCAGAGAAGGCAGCCATTGGCTCTGGCATGCGATCTGCGTGGGGCTGCTTTGCCTGAGCTTTGGTATCAGGACAACTACCTGCCCCCAGCGCTCCTGGTTCCACACAGAGCCTGTCCCTCCCCACTGTCTGAGAAGCTGGTCCTGGGGCTGCCCCATCACCTTCAGGGGGTGCTGTGGCTCCTACACCTGTCACTTGCAGCCTCTGTCTGCACCCTTTTGTCCCCAGGAGGAGAGGGGACTCTCTTATTGGGAGGTGACATGCACCAGGCATCTGCACCGCACGAGTGTGGGTCAGGCTACTGCATCGGGTTGGGCACAGCTCAGAGGCCTCTCTCTCCTGTCTCTGTTAAGAACTGCTAGCAAGGCCCAGGGACCTGCTGGTCCTCTCCCTCCCAGGCCTGACCTCCTTCCAGGAGGGGGTGCTGTTCTGGGTTCTCAGTTCTGCCTGGTAGCAGCTGCATAACCTCAGGGAAGTGTCTGGACCACTCCACCTCAGGCTTCTGATCTGTCTGTGGATAGGAGAGGGCAGTGCCACCCACCACCTGTGCAGGATGTTATGCAGAGCACAGGAAAGCATCCAGGGCAAACGTTCTCCCCTCGAGCCAACTCTACCCCCCACCTGATTAAGTTTCTTCATAATATTGTTCGCTACTTCTATTATATTTGTATATTACCTGCTCCCCCCAGCCACCAAGAATACAAATTCCAAGAAGGGAGAAACTGTGTCTGCTCCTGGCTACATAACGGACCCTTTTATCTACAGGGCACATGTTCCAAGACCCCCAGTAATGCCTGAAATAGCAGAAACAGCCTAGCCCTGTAGACACTGTTCTTCCCTATACATACAGCATCTACCAATATGCTAAACCTCTAAGTCAGTCACAGAAAGAGGTGATCAACAATATCTGATAAAATAGAGCAGTTGTGACAATAGGCTGTAGTAAAAGTTTTGTGAATATGTCTTTTTTCTCTCTCCAAATATTATATATAACATTTTCAAGTCATGGTTGACCATGGATAACTGATCTTGAAGAAAGCAAAAATCATAGCTAAGGCAGCAGGGAGGGGCACAACTGGATTCTTACAGCCCAGAGCAACATGGGGCACATAGTAGGCATGCAATAAATATTTACTGAATGGCTGAACTTCGCACTGGTCACTCGTACATCATGATGATAGTTAATTTATTATAATGCTTATTAGCTTGCCATGAGGATTAAATGACATGGATTACACAATGAATAAAAGCTAGAAAGAGAGGCAGGAGAAGGGAGACAAATAGGAGCAAGGGTGGCCATGTGGTCAAGCAGAGGCCTTGGGAGGAAGTGTGTGGGGAAGCAGAGGGAGTGGGAGGTCAGCATGGGGAGCGTGGGGAGATGGCCCATGCCAGCAGGTGTAGGTAGGCCAGGAGCCAGGAGAAACCTTGCTTGGGGGAGTGACTTGGGCTGCCCTGGGGCTGCGTTTGGGACCAGAGGCATCTGCTGTGTCAGGGATGGCACCTTTGGCAATGTCCCGGGGCGAGGAAATCTGGAGCACAGTCCTGGGCCTGCATAAGTGACAGTCCCCAGACTGCTCTCAAGCGAGCAGGGTGCTCTTCCTATTCCCTTTTTCTCACTGTGAGAGAAGAGTCAGCCTGGGGAAGAGAAGGAAACACTGTGGAATGAGACAGAAGGACAGACACCCTCTGGGTCACGATGGGGGGTCGAGTTTAGAACCGTGAACAGGAATGAACACCTTGTTCCTATTAGCTCCCCTTCTCCCATACCAAGAGGCTGGTCATATACTAGTTACATAGGGATAATATTACTTTTCTTCTAGAACGTTGAGGATGAATCGAAAAAGTACAGTGAGTGTCTCACCAAGCTCGGGGGGCGGGGGGGGGGCAAGCAGGGCTCACTGATCTGTTCTCTAGGGACACAGAGGCAGGGCCTGAGGAGTGTCCATATCTGCTTACCAGGAGCAAGAACAAGGTTGAAGCAGACACCCAGCAAGGGTCACAAGAGTCTTGTCTGCATTCAACCAGCTACACAGAAAAGCAAGTTAATTCGAAGCGTTTGCATTAATGAACTTGCAAGCTAGCTGCTTTGGAGGTTCCAGAGTAGTGCACGCCCTCACCCCATCTTTTTCCCCTTCTAGCAAACTAGGACCAATTTCATGCATTGACCTGTAGTTCCCGACTTATCTAAGATTCCAGAGATTAAAAATAGCCGGGCAGGGTGCTCTAGGTATATCCTCTTAACTGTTTTTATTTCCCTAAATCTTTGGAAAGTATGCATTCTTTTTGTGTTTTGCATGTGTAGTAGCATGCTGCTAGTCTGTACCCTGCTAGTACATCTCTTCAAAATTCTCTCTCCCTCTCCCCCCTGCTCCCGTCTCCCCCAAGGCTATTGTTATCAGAATTTCACCCCCTCCTCTGAGGGAACATTTTAGCAGCCTGGGTTTATGGCTACCGTAAAGAACAAAGTTTGAAAGGCAAAGCCAGAGACGTGATTCCCAGTTTTATAACAAACTCCTGTCAAAACATAACAAACCACAGCCAGACATGAGCCGCACTGACAGGATGCAAGACCATAAAGATGATGGAGATCAGACAGGACAGGCACTTTATAGAAACAAACACCTTCCTTGCACACAGATAGAGCGAGCAGAACACTGAAAAACCCTTCCTGGGGAACAAAAAATGGTCGGAAGAAATAAGGACAAAAACATAAAATTCAAATGACAAGCCAGCCCAAGGAGATAAACCCAACGCAGACAAAGAATCCAATTTTACTAAATCAAGCCGACATCTCTTCCTGACTTTAATTGACCCCAGTAAGCTGGATCCTGAACAAACATGAAATTAAGAAGCAGGTCGCGCCGGGCAGAGAAATGGACCGTCGGTGTGTAGGTGTTTGAGGTTTCACTCTCAGGATGTTCTGCGTTCTCTGGAGGAAACCTGGGATCATCCCCTCCACCGGTGGGTGGCCACTGCGCCTGGTGTTAGGATCCAGTGTCCCTAACAGTACCACATGGAAGGTTCTAGATCTCAGGTCTGGACCCTACAGTACGTCCAAATACCAATCCAAGTTTCAGTATTGCCAAGAAGTTAATGTAGGAAGGGGAGTAAAAGTATCAGCTTATCTGGATGCCAAGGAGAACCTTTTCTTCTGTGCAACTGGAAGCATAAGTGATGGCGGAAGCACCGACTGCTGGGACTTCTTTGGAATCCCTTGGTGACTACGGAGGGGGAGGGTGTGTTTTGAAATAACTGCCCACAGTCTCTCTGGTTTTCCATTGCTGGACAAGCGTCAGAAAGATGCTTCTTTCTCCCTTCATTTTTTGGGGTAACTCTTGCCCTTCCCTAGCTTCCTCCTCAGGAGCTTCACCTTCTGGGGCTCCTTCTCCGACCCCGCAGGCCCAGCAGGTTATTTCTCACAAATCCCACAGACAACTGCACTTCCTATTACAATATTTAAACACAACGGTGGTTCTCAAAGAGAATATACCCGGGGAGCATGCTGAAAAAGAGGTTTCCAAGCCTGGCCCCCCAAAGCCCCTATTTTGGTAGGAGTAGGAAGGGGCCAGGGTCTGGCACTTCTAACAAGCAGACCAGGTGCTTTGGAAGCAGGTGATGTCCAGACGGTATCGGAGACACTCTGCTCTATTGGAATTGTGCAATGACCTCTTAGTGCGTGGGCACTGTGAGCGCAGGCACCATAGCCACCCGGTTTCGCACAAAGCTTCTCTGCACACTCAGCACCCGGTAACAATCTTCTGAGAACATGAGCATCCTGGGAACATGTGCAGCCTATGCCTGTCCATGCGTGCACGCAAATGTTCACATGTGCAGTTGCTGAGCTGTGGCGGCAAAAGTTTTGCTTTAGGTTCTAGTATGTGTGACTGGACAGAGATGACATGGTATGGGGTGCTGGGGTGCAGGACCTCACAGCCTGCAGCAATCACAACAGAGTTCCTCTGTGATGGGGTGCCAAGAGGATGCCTGGACTTCACAGAAAACCAAAACCAAATAAAACGTTCTCCTACCGTCACCGGCAGCTAACACTGCGCTGAGGGCCTCTCCGCCAGACCGAGCCTGCCGACTCGGCCAGCGTGCAGGCCCTGATCTAGACACGATGCCACTGTTGAGGACGTCCCTCGAGGTAATTCAGCTGGGAGGACAAGGAGCACTTCCATCTCACACAGCCAGACAGCTGTGGGGCCATGTGGTGAGATAACGGCCGGGAAACAGACTTGATGGGTGAAGTCCCTTTTCTAACACTGCCTAACTGTTCTATTTCTGAGACTACCCACACTCCACTTAACGTGTTAAAATACAATTGAGCACTGAGCATTACCCAAGGTTCATTATAGTGGGGACTTTGCATGATGAATTTGTTGGAGATGAGGGATTTGCTGCAATCCAAGGAGGTAATTCCCGGAGCCACCAGGCCATTGTGAGCTTGTATGAATTGATAACCAGGGTGATCATTCGTGCAATTTCAGGCTGTGGAGATATGAACAATATCTCGCCAGTGGATAATATCAGTTGTCAAGCATATGTTTTATAAGCCCCAGAACTCCCTCTTGTTTTTGCAAGCTGCTGGTGAATATCTTTGATTTTTTTTCCGCTAGCTGCATAGAACTTTAGAGCATTTTTACTCTTTTTTCCTTCTTTAGCCAGAGAAGTTAATGGTAGAGAAAATTTAAAAAGAAAAAAATGAAAGTAGTAGATGAAAACATTACGAATAACCATTTCTCCAGCCCTTTAAAAATATTGAAAGAATTGTAAATGCTTATTTTCATATCTGTAGTTAATATGGGGAGGGTCTGGTATGTATTAGAGGTACTGCTTTCTCTATTCGAAGAATGATCTGCATTGAGTCCTCTCTCTAGTCCGTTATTCAGAATTTCTGGCAGGAAGGGGACCAGGTCCCTCTCGATCGTCTCTCTATCATGAATGTCCAAGGACAGCACCTGGCACAATTGCCAAATAATTAAAATTCTCGCATATCACATTGAGTCTTTACCCACTGGAAGACAGTGCTGACCAGGTAGATGGGGCCAACGAGGCAGCTATGGTCCAGAAAGAGGAATGAACCTATATGGAGGTACAGAAATCAGGCAAAAAGAGTTTAAGTTCTAAGTGACTACAATGAAAAGACTCAGCTGAAATGGAAGGTAAAACCAAGAACAAGTCACCAAAATAGGAAGAACACTAACCGGGACTAGGTAAGGGACATGTTCCAAGTCAACAGAGAAATTGGTGCTGTCAAGGAATGTTCTAGTCTCCTGAGGGCACTTCCTTGTGGAGGAATCCCATCCGGATGGGAGTCCTCACCTCCTTCTGCCTCTTCATGGACTTCGCCGGGGGTGGAGGAGTGAAAACAGTGATGAAATCTATCAGTGAGCTGACCGTTGAGCAGGAGGAACTGGGTATGTGTAGCCTGCCCCTTTTTCTCCCTTTTCTTGGATCCAAGCTTTGGGGGATGTGTGTTCACACAGCTTCTCCTCAGGCAGTTCTGGTCGTAGGGAGGAGCGAGCTGGCTGGAAGCTGAGTGGCAAGTCTGTTTGTTTTGGATTTAGCATCAGCAGAGCCATGTGCCTGCAGATATAAGTCATCTTCTCCAAGGACTATTTGTATCAAAATTATAAATGGTCTTTTACATCTGCCATCTCTTTAATTTCTCCAATGGTTCAGAACTTAAGGGTTAAAAGATATCATTTATTGCAATCTCAAAATCACTGATGAATTGTTGGCAGGTAGCAAACATTCCAATTCAGTTCAATTTCAGAAATGCTTCTCACACACCTACTATGTGCATATCATCATGTTGCATTTCAGAGTGAAGACAGCAGATTACAAGACAGGATTTCAGGACAGAGGACCGATACAAGTTTCTAGACTTACGACAGACTGTCTCTGATGTCATGACAACTGATTCAATGATAAAAGCCAACTGCCCTGGGTCCGGGTTTAGATTTCCAAACTCTTTAGTCCACCTAGACTTCTGCAGTTTCCAATATATCTTGCAATGTGAACATCTCAAGGATCAGAACAGTCATCACTTTAGTTTTAATCTCAGTGTCTAGAATAAGGTTTAATAAAGCTTCACAATGGGATGATTGACTAGATGGATGTGGATGGATGGATGGATGGATGGATGGATGGATGGATGGATGGATGGATGGAGTGAGTCCTACTGGATACTGGAAGATGCATGTTGCGAGGAAGACAAAGATGACCTGTGTGCCGAGTAATCATAGAGACAAGCTGGAGAGGATTTCAGCTCTAACAGATATACTCTGAGTAAATATGGAAATTTATACAGATGTTTTCAAAAGCACTATAGTGGGAATTTTTCCTAGATTAAGAATCATATTCCAAACAGTACAAGCACTGTGAAATAAAGACAGATGACGGCTGCTAGGTATGTGGATAAAAAAAATCTGTACAAAGAGACTCCTGCTTCTTCCTTCAATGACTATTTTCTTTTGCTCATACAGCCAAGAGATAATCAGTGGAACAGTGAAACTTGCTTTTTGATAGGGAAGGCTACTTTGATTTTCTAGATGAGTGGGCCAGGTATCCGCTGAAGAACCAACAGTGAAGGCTTATTTAGACTCAGAGAAACCACAGATTGGATTATGTATTTCAAGGGGAGCAAATAAAGAGAAAAGCAAAGGCTATGAGTGTCTGACACATAGGAGTCATTCAGTTAAGTATTGGCTGAATGACATAAATGAATCAGACAGATGCTTAAAGAAAGAAAGTCAGGATGGGTACGAGTCACAAATCACTGAGATAAGGAGGTGGTTCAAGTCATGGGCAGTGGCTTCAACACTTTCCACTGCACACCCTTGGCGCCTCGAGTCTTTATAAGGCCTTAGGGATTAAAGACATGATAGCGAGAAGAATAACAGCCATTGACTAACTTCATTTGGCAGTTTTAAATGAAAAGCTTGAGGATCCAGCTTGTGCTTTGTCTGCAGACAGATGTTATTAAAAGGTTTGAGTGGGGCAGGAACAGATCTGGATTTAAATATTTCCCGGCTATAAATGTCTAAGATTTTTTTGCTTGTTAACATTCTGGTAATGCTCTGTGTGCTCTGTCAATACGACTATCAAATCACTGAGGAACTGAGCAGGAATTTTATGGAGCTGGTGTGGGGTGAAAATATGTGTTAATAGGGAAAACATTCAATTTCTGTGCAAAAAGAGTCACTTGTATACTTTCAGGGACTCA
This sequence comes from Talpa europaea, assembly GCF_964194135.1. Taxonomy (NCBI): domain Eukaryota; kingdom Metazoa; phylum Chordata; class Mammalia; order Eulipotyphla; family Talpidae; genus Talpa; species Talpa europaea. The sequence goes on along the minus strand of NC_140071.1, from coordinate 136,833,445 downwards.
ATCAAAACCTCCACAGAAACAAAGTCATAAAGAAAAGTAATTATCCTAAAATCTGTGATTTTGTAAATGGTCTACATTCTGATTATCATTCTATTAATGTCCATTTCAGTCTTTACCCTATCCCTGTCTCTCCACTCTTTTAATCAACTCCCAAAGGTTATCACTTTTCCATTTCAAAGCCAAACCTATGACTAGCATGGAACTTCCAAGGGGAAGGACCCTTATCTTTTTGTTCATTCCTATATCTCCAGCACTCAACTTAATTCCTGGCACAGTACAGATACACAATAAATATTTGTTGAAATAATAAATAAATGATGACAACTCTGAATTTAACAAAGGAACATTCATTGAGAGTAACTGAAGGAAAGCCTGGGGAAAAGTACAAACAAAATAAATAAAAAGAACAAAATGTCCTGCAAAAGAAAAGTCGTTTTATTACCTCTAGACAAGCTCTTTAAATTCAATGACGATCAAGTGCCACCAATTTAATGGATACTTAGAGATACTTAGATAAATCAATATGACCACACTTATAATGATCATAGGGCACGCGTGCCTAGAGGACTTAACATATTTGATACATATGTGTGTGGATGTATACTCACAATGTACTTCAAAATAGAGATACTATAAAAATATAGAAAATACGCACACATGCACACACACGCAACCTCATTACCTTCTGCTCTGTATCCAAATCACAGAATGACCCAGCAAAAAAGTTCTGCAGAGGCTGTCTTATCCAACACTCTCCTGATAGGGATTGATATGGGACAAAGAACTGAAAGGCTGAGAGGTCACTGCTGGGAAACCACACACCGTGTATTTGAACCAAGTTATCGTGAATTACCTTAATTTATCAAGAGCACACCCTTCAGAAGCAGGAAGGGTTATCAATCCATTTGTACATATAAGGGAGATGAGGTTTAAAGATGACAAATGGTTTATCTAAAGTCACACACTGGCTCGAACATTTCATGTTCTATCCCCATCCACTGCTCTCAATGATGGTGTTCTAATCAGAAGGCACAACTGTGCCTGAACTACCTCGAGAAAGTGAGATTCAACCTTCATCACTTCTCTGAGGTCCTGGGTTTTCATTTGTCTGAATCTTATCATTTCTCTGACTGTTTTGCAGTCGCACATTCTCAGGCTTCCCTGTTGTGACTCTGCTGCCCTGGAGCCTGTGTCACTGCAAAGCCTAAGGAACAGAATTGGCCACGAGTGACCAGCATTTCTTAACAACTTCAACAAGACTTCACTCCTAAATCCTACTACCTCTACTCTCCAGTGCCACACAGTTGAAAACTGGCAAAGTTCTCAGGGAAAAAAAAAAATAGGCCACTGGTATTCTTTCCCCAATAGCCAACTTTCAGGTCAAAGCCTCATTTTATTGAAAATCATCACTGTATCTTTTTTATTTTTTGTATGAGCTATGTGACTTTAGGCAAGTTGCTTAGCCTTGTTGTGCCTTTCTTTCTTCATCTATAAAATAATAGTCCCTCCTCAAGTGGCCTTTGTGAATTTTAGATGAGATAGTTTCTGTGGTGACCTCCTAAGTATGACTATCTGTGAAGGTTAGTTAACCTTGAACTTAACCCATATAAACCCTAGGCCTCCTGCTCTTTACCATGAAGGTTTCCCAACACCTGGAAAAAAGTTGCCAAAAACAGGTATGGTTGGACGGCCTGAAAGGAAACCTGGACAATGGACAGGATTCTCCAAGAATAGCCAGGAGACCAAGTACCAAGAGCTTGCCTTAGCTATTTTAAAAGCTGCTGCTGTTTCTATTTAAAGACTCCTGGGGAGTCTGTATGGAGAAGTATGACTCTCCCCAATATCTCCTTCCTCGGTGCCTGCATGTTCATAAGCTTCTTGGCAAGCAGACACACTCCATGAGTCACACTGGGAAGCCAGTGACGAAAAGATTATTCCCTTCAGTGTCATATCTGCCCCACCGTAATTCCATTTTCCATTGGCTACATTGTGGGCTTAAAGCTTCTGGAAGGTAAGTAATCATTAAGGATTCTAGGAAAGTATGTGGCAGCTATCGCTGTGGTCCATATGACTGGGCAGTGTGCTTCTGTTCTCCACTTGGTAGAAAGTGGGTAGTGAATGTTAAACAAATCCAGCACACCCTTCCATACAAATGATGTGTTAGGTGTTCATCAGACCTTCCTTTACCTTCTGGAAAGAAGCAAAGAAAAACTAATATTCATCATCAAATCATCATCATTGCCATCATTGTTATCATAGCACCATGATTATTGGGGACTGCTATTTATAACATATCAAGTCTGTTCCATTGGCTATCTCCATTTTATGGGTGGAGAAATCAAGGTTTTGGAAGATTAGATTATTGCCCCAAGTTGACACAGATATACAGTTGGGGTTTATAGTATGGTGGGTGGCCTCCAGGATGACCCAAGTGTCCTTCCTCCTGGTAGCCATGCCCTTGTGCAATCCTCTCCTGAGTGTGGGCTAGACTTAGTGACTTGTGTAGAAAATGGGATATCACTTCCAATATTGGTCCAAAAGGCTGGGATTTCCATCATGGCTGTCTAGTCTCACTTGCTCACCCGAGGGAAGCCAGTTGCCATGTTTGGAGTTATACTATGGAGAGGACTTGACATGTAGGAGACACTTCATGACCAGACTTAACTGGCTGCTAGCAGCACTACCAAGTAGTCCACACCTCCCTAGGCCTTAGGACTTCACCTGTGCTGCATCTTCCACCAGAACTGCCATGTCTTCCCTTTTTCCCTCCCACAATGATTACCTCTCTGGTGAACTCTTATACATACTTCAAAACCCAGTTCACAGACCATTTCTTTCAGAAAGTCTGTACTGACATCTGGTAACCTCCCTCACTATAGTATCCCAGGCTGGATTTAGGAGCCACCTGTGTCCTTCTGCATCACCAAGTAATTCCTTTCAAATCATATATATTGCACTGTGGTATAAGTATCTGTACTGTGTCTTTCTTCCCCATGAGCAGAGAATGCCTGGCGGGAAGGGCCTATAACATGTATTAAAAAAAAAAATCCCAAATGCATCTAATATGAGGGCAAAAATATTTTTGGAAATGAATAAATAAATGTGGAGGGTATGGGAAGCAAAGCAACCCCATGTAAGAAGGCTAAATGCTTTGTCCCTAAAAGATGGCTGCCCAGGGATGCATGCTGCTTGCACTGAGAGGGGGAGAGTTTCACCTCTGCACCTGAACACTCAGACACTTGAGATGGGTGTGGGAGGTGCTGTCGTGTCTCCGGTGAAAGGAGCATGCACCAGCAACTCAGGAGTTGGATTCTCTGCAAACACCAGGAGAGGAACAAGTCTCATCCCCGTGTGGGGAGTGAAATCCCAGAGTAGATTAGAAAAGTTGATGAATGGGTCAGAAAGTCCTGGCACTATGGGTTGGATATGAGAAAGGAAAAAGTCGGTTCTGCTTCCAATGTTTTAGGTGTAGTGAAATTGGATGGAACAACTTGCCTGGCACTCCCCTCCGACTGCTCAACTCTCCTAAGGTCTCTGTGAATGAGAAACATACGCGCTGCATTCCTCAGACTCCATACATCAAAATGCACTTTTGTAAGTATTATGTGAATGCCATGAAATATGACATTCCTGTATCTCATGCTCCAAAAACGCTAAATAAGATCCTGGCAACAGGCTCAAGGCAGGAAAGGTCCCAGGACAAGGGCAGGGTGGGACTCAAGGACAAAGCCTGCTGTTCCCATGGGCTGATAAACAAGAGGTTAAAAACTTGATTGATGCCTCCAGACCTGGACACCTGCTGTTCTAAATGCCCCTGGCTCTTGTTTGTTAATTTTTTTGTTCTGTTTCAGTTTTTTTTTTTTTTGTTTGTTTGTTTTTTTAACCATTTCTGAGCTCTCTTTCCATGGCTGACCAAGATGGCTGCTCCGGAGAGAGAGGGAAGTGGCAGAGCCCAAGAAGAAACAGAGCTGGAGACCAGACAGGTCAAGCTAGAGCTGCGGGCACAGCCTCCAGGATGCGCTCCCCTGGGGGTTGCTCACGAGCCTGCAGGACCCCCGAGCTGCAGCCAGTTGGTGCTCACAACAAGTAGACTTTAGCCAAGTCCTCTCTGCTTGCTTTCTCAGTCAGACCCCACGGGTACCCCCAGCGCTGCCCCTCTGCCAGTCTGTGGCACGCCCACGGAGGTCTCCCTGGAGCAACCTGGCCTGCCCACCTCTCCCTGCGAGTCCTCTTTTCCCTCTTGGCCAGAGAGTCTCAAGAGCCCATTTCCCAGGAGTGGGACCCTTGGGTGCATCATGTGGACCCCTGGCCGCTGGGCAGAGGAGAGCAGCCGTTTGCTCCCTGCTTATCTGCCTGGGCTGTGGGAGGGTGGGGGCCAGAGGAGGGGCCCAGACCACTCTTGTCTGGTGACAGGTTCCGAGGCTCTCAGTGCAGATAGTTGATCCGTTGGCTTCTGTGGAAGTCATGGTTCATAGGAAGTGATTTGACACCAAGTGGAGAGTCAGCCTCAGGCCGTGCTCCCGTGAGCCAGCTCTGTCCCAGCCTTAGAGAAAACCTCTCTTGACTGGGGTTGTCCTGGCCTCCGTTCTTTTTGAAAGATCCTCTCCTACACGCAGGTAGTAAATAGATTTTGGCTCGTGCATTCAGTTGGAGGTTGGGGGTGAGGGGAGGTACAGCCTGAGTAAGCACCATGTTGAGACAGATTCTGGAGCCAGTAGAAGTTGTCTTGTAGGAGCATGAATTTAAAGTACATCAAGGGGCCTCCCTGGTGGTGCAAGGGGTCAAGCACCACATTATAATGCAATCCGCAGCCTCTGCAGCACGAGTTCGATCCCCGGCCAGGGAGCTACCCACAAGGTGCGGCAGAGCTCTCCTGTCTCCCCGCTGCTCCCCTCAGCAGCGTATTTCAGTAGATCTGCCTGTTCTGCTCCCCACTCTGTCTCTGGTGAATCCTCTCACCCCCCCAGCATCTCTGACCTGCACCCCAGCTCTTGTATGCACAAATAAATAATTTTTAAAAATATATCACGCCTGCTTTAGGATGTCTGCTTTATGCGCCTGGTGGTGTCCTGGGTTTGTGCCATAAGGGAGTCATGCCCTGAGGGTCACTGAAAGTTGTGTGGAGAGGTTTACACCCACTCACGCCAGCACAGAGTTTATGCTTTTGAATTCTTGTGTTGGGGGAAAGAAAATGACTCTGCGTCTCCTTTGCTATATTATCTCCCGACTCCTGTGTTGGTTTTCTTCATTGATATTTTAATCTCCCATCACTTAGAAAATCAGGTAACCAAGCTTTTAGAAAATGCGCAAAAACAGTAAACATTGGTCCACATCAGGCGTAATTACAGGGTCCGGTGTGAGTGAAATACGAAAGTTTTGCTGGGTGGTTTTAAGGTTTCCAATCTTCATTGCTCATGTGCCAATCCCAGCTGTGTTCCACACATGTGGTTAGTCATCTCAAATTTTTGCAAGGTTTGGGGTTGTTTTATAAGAGGATATATGTGGCAAAAATTACCATTGTAAATCACTAAGGCCCCAGTTGAGTGACACTGGGGATCAGATCCTGAAAGTCAGGATTTGTTATTCCCGATTCACAGAGGCTCAGGGAGCTGAAGCGGGCTGCTCAGGAGCACACCCCTATCAGAGGCAGAACAGGGTCCGTGGGGATGGCACACCAAGGTGAAAAGGTCTTTATCTGCCTTTCCCCTAACCAGCTGCACTTGCTCTTCGGCCAAGGTCATCAGACCAGAAGACCTGGAACTAGAAGGGTGCAGCGATCACACCAGAAACAGGCCTAAGGGCTCAGACCCTGATGCCAGGCTTTGGGAGATTGGGGCAGACTAGCAGGTGTCATGATGGGGCCCTGGTCATTTAGGAGATAAGCTGCTCCTTAGACAATAAGATTCTGTTATTGACCTGAAGGCCCTTCCAGCTGCCGGACAACTTCCACATGTGTATTTTGTTTTCAACTCTGCATCTTCCTTCTTTGAGGTTGATAACAGGAATCTTTTTACTGCAGTAAATCCTCTTACATTTGAACAAGGCAAATGCAGGAGGTGGGGACAGGAGACACACCTCAGCTGGTAAGAAACCTAACCTATATAATGACTGGGGAGAAATGACATGTTTTCTAAATTTATTATTTATCTACCAACTAAAACGAAAAGAACAAAACACTCCAAAGCAGCTCAGATTATTAAAGCTCATGTACGTCAAAGCCGTTCCAACAGGATTTGCAGAAAGGAGAACCAAGAAGCTATTTTGCAGGACCAGCAATATAATTGCCCAAAGATTTTAGGAAGCACTATCTGTATTGTAAAGCAGTTTACGGCTCTTCCTGATAACAAAGGATTTCCAAGTAGGACTCCAGTTGGATCTCCTTCAGTTGAAATCAGAAGCAATATGCAATTTTTGCTGAGATTTCTCAAAACTGTTTTGCTCCAGGTAAAACAAAAGCTCCTACCACCTTGTTGTAAATCACTAACTTTGGCAAACTTTCTTCCATCCATCCAGCCCAGGTGAAATACTCAGAGTCTACATTCATGAAGTCTAAATGAAGGGGGTTTTAGTCACAAAAAGTGGTGGTTTTTCTTAGTTTCATATAAGGAATCCCAATTCTCTGTGAGATAGGCTTAAAAGTATGGTGGAAGTCCTCTCCTGGGCTGTTACTTCTTTCAACATCTCCTTGCCTTAGAGAGAGGGTTCCTTGATTGAAAGTGAGCTGCCACTCAAGTGAGAATTATGCGGTGCTTAAATAACATAACAAGGTTGCGCTATAAAGTTGACAGCACTTAGTTCATTATTTCCAAGCTATTTATGGCGTGCCCAGTCTATGCCAGCCGTAGAGATGGCCACTCGACTAACAAAAGTCCCATCTGTCTTCATGGGGTTGAAATCTACTAAAAGATAAGGAGATGGCTACACAAATGGACATGTAATAATCAATTGTGATAAAAGCTACAGAGCCCTGAATGCTCACTGAGAATATATGGGAAGACTTAGTTAAGATGGGAGGAGCTGGTCAGGATAAAAGAAGCTTGGGAATGTGGGGTAAGAACAATAGCATTCGAATGAATTTCCTCAAATATCTTCATTGCAGAATTTTCTTCTTTCATTTTTCTACTGGGAGTCAGCCAAGGGAAGGTGGGGGGTAGCCCCTGTGGATGCTTAAGATGACAGTTGATTTAGCCCCATCCTCTGTCATAGGTAGGGAGCCCAGCATACCCGAATCTGGGGCCGAGTGCCAGGGTTCGAATCCTGGACAACTTGGGCACATGACTTCCCTTCTCTCTACTTCTATTTCTCTTTTTAAAACAGAATGATGACAGCACCCAACTCAGGGGATTATAGTCAGTTTCTGGCACATGAAAAGGGCTTCCTGTTTGCAAACTTCTTTGGAGTTTGCAATGTGGGGGGAGGGATAGCTTCATAAACAACAAATTGGGGGAAAAATAACTGAAGCAGTCGGGGGCACAATGGCGTCTGCTAGACAATGTACTCCAAAAGGCTCAGCTTGTAGGAAAAACACATTATCCAAGCCAAGAGAGCTGTCTCCAACTTAACATCCCCTGCTCCATCTCCATGATCTGTGTGATGAGCAGAACAGTCTCCTCAGTTGCCATAGCGGAAGCTCATCACCAAGTGGAGTTCTCTGCCTTTGCACATGTGGCCTAGAGAGAACATCCCAGAAACACCTGTGCACTGAACACATGTGGAGGGCCCATAAAGTGACCTGTCCCAGCTTGGGCATGCTCTGAGAGCCTGGGAATGCTGGGAAAGGAAAAACTGGTATCTTAAGTAAAACTTGACTTTCTACATGGACAGGAGATGGGCATGGATTTAATGGTACCCCAGGTGTCAACATTTCCCTTATTCCCAGTTAACTTCTATTGCTTGTGTTGTACCAGCAGCCTCATCCCATACTCTGTCTGCATCTTCTTTCACTTATTCATTCACTCTGCAAACGTGATCCAGAGAATTACCTCTACCTGCCAAGCACTGTGCTGCATATAAGGGCATAAAGACAGGCACCTGAAACTTCCTGGATCATCTAGCACTCAAGACACAAAGGGAGGTTGTTACAATAAGACAGGAGCATGAGCTAGGAGGTGGGAGCCAGCACAGAAATGTGGGGGGGCATGGGACAGAATCTCCAGTTTGGAATTTTAAGCTGCTGTTTAAATGCCTTATTACCTTGGGATTAGGGAAAAAAAAAAAAAAAAAAAGCACACCAGCAAACTCAGGCATGATTCTTTAGCATTGGAATAAAGTTTCAGACAAGAGTGAGTTTGAGATCTTGGAGAAAAACTGATGAAGTTTGTAGAAGGAGGAACATAAAATAAGAATTGTAACCCTTGCATGGTTTCATATTTCTCGGTGAGAATAATTACATGCAGAGCTGATTCTAGCAAAATGCTTCTAACATTGATTGGTTAAAAAAAAACCCACCAAAAAAAAAAAAAAAAGCAAACCCCAAAAACCAATAACAACAAGAACAGCTCCTTAATTTCTATATTGCTTTGTGCAATAATTTAAAGGTTTTAAAGGTTCAAAGTTAATTGTGCTAAATTGGGTCTACAGAAATTTGGCATGGGCGTGCATGAGTTGGCTTGAGAGAGAGATGAAACTAAACCCAAAGATAGGCATGACATTCTAACTACCTGGCAAAACCATATCTTTTAGTAAGAAAAGCATGGCAGTTATGATGGAAAAACATAGAGAGGAAACTGTAACTAAACAAATTATTTTTTTTTTTCAAATACTGAATGTAGTTCCCATTTCACATTAAACCCATTACTGCAAAAACATATAACCAGAAACCAAGCTGGGCTAGGAGCAAGAGATCCACGGGGGGAGATCCATTCATTTCCAAACGCCTCTACAATATTCTCACTTAGGTGGAGGTGGTCAATTTCTAAATTTCCATTGATCCATCTATCCATCCACCCATCCACTCATTCATCCATTATTTGTTAAACACTTATTGTGTGCTACCTCATTTTAATACATTTTTGTTGCACTTTCAACTTCCTTATAGTACTTAACTAGATTACATAAATTACTAGTGTAATTGCCTATTTAGTGTCTTAGTACCCCTTTATTTTGTCAGGAATATGAGGGTAAGTAGTCTACCTCAGAGGTCTGCAAAATAATATTTGCATTATGAGCAAAGGGGTGAATTAACAGATGAGTGAAGAAAGAGGTGGTCAAACAGAGAACTGTAATAGAGCCTGGCAAGTACAATAATGGAGAATTTTTAAATGGTTAATGGATTACCAATGGTTCCCTGAAATAAAAGAGTGTCCTAAGTGCTGGGCTATTAGAGAAGCATCAGTAATGGCCCTGACTCTTTTAAGTAAAGGGAATATGCCATGAGGACAGTGTTAGAGTGGATGCCCCTCCTTTCTTAATTCCCACTGTTTCCCATATCCACGGGATAAAGGGAAATAATAGTGGCAGCTAATACTTTTGACCATTTACTACACAGGTATTATTAACACCACTTCTTATTTGTAAACTAATTTCAACTTCACAACAGAGTCTAGAAAATAGGCATTGCTATTGCCCCAAACTAGATACAAGGAGACTGGACAGGAGAAAGCATGGAGTAACTCAGCTCGAGCCTGGTGATTGACATCATGACCCAAACCCAGTGAGTCTTACTCCAAGACTTTCTCTGAAAAGGAAAGAGTCTATTCTAGAGGGCTCCTAATGAACTACTGATTTAATATCTGGTATCTAATATAAAATTGGAACTGGTCCTTATAAGGAAAGTTTGCTATTTTTGGTTCAAATTTAACCATGTTTCGTATTCATTTAAGTCGGGTCAATTTTCACCTTAAGCTCAAGGTTCTTATCTCCACGATGCAATGAAACAAACACTTTACCATGGGCAGGACCTGGATTTAGTTCTCAATATCAGACAAGTGACACAGAGTGTGATCCATGCTATAGGCTTAAAGTGTGTGTGTGTGTGTGTGTGTGTGTGTGTATGTGTGTGTTTGTGCACTAAGGGTACTTTTTATCCCTATTACATACACCCTTGGGCTCATCAGCGTACTTCCAAATGAGTTATCAGGCTGCTGAAAACTATATGGAATAGAAGAAGTGAAAGAGATGGGAACATCTGGAATTTGGTTTGGTTTGATGAGTGAACAGCATTCAGAGAGAAAGAAGCAGGAAGGGCATTATTAGAGAAGCAGGCTGCATTGCAGGGGATAGCAAGTCTGAAATAGGAAGTTGGTATTTGAGATATCTAGAATAGCCAAGAGTATTCAGATAAAGGGGCTTATTTTTATTAATTGTGAAGGGAGCAGGAAATGAGCCAAAAACAATGACTAAGAGAAATGAAGGCATGACTTACTGTATGGATATCTTTCAGAGGAATGTTTAAATTCTATCTATTTGTTTTTTTATTGGACTTGTTACAGAGTGTGGTCTCCATAGAAAGGGGAGATTCCTTGTTCCCTGATCTCCCTAACGGAGGGAGGAGCCGAGTGGCCAGGAGAAGCTAGAGAAGACTTCTAGCTCCAGGAAGAGGAGACACGAGGAGCAGGGACAAGTGAAGGAGTCCCACTGTGTCTCAGCTTTGGACTTGCACCAGGGACTAGGGGGACATGGACGGAGACACACGGAGTTGAGATGGGCAGAGATAATCAGAAGAGGTGGGAGAGCCCCTTGGGGAGGCCCATAATGGCAGCTGTTACCTTGACCTGTACTCTGATCTGGCTCCCTTCCTTCCAGACTTGCCCGGCCCCTTTAGTCCCTATCCTATATGATTCCCTGCCAGAAGTTGCCTTAGACGTGTGGCAAATGTTCGGGTCTCAGTGACCCCACCTTGTGACAGCTCTGTTGGGCTGGGCATTTACCCAAAAGGATGAGTAACTTTGGGAGCTTTATTGGGAGACTAGCATCCCTTCGCCTGTTCCCTCTCCCTGCACACTCTTCCACTGACATTCTTTTACACTGAGTGTGTTTTATGTTGTGGACGGCAGGACCCATTTGGAGCGTGTGAATTTGGGGGGTTCCAGGGTGCCCCTCAGTGTGCACACTAACAAATTCACATCTCTCTATAACCTTTTATAAGTGTCTTTTGTGCATCACTGAGAATCGACATGTGTCTACGCAACATTACATTCCCGGCTAAAGTCCAGTTCTAGCCTCCGCCATGCCATTGTCCACTTTGTTCCCATTTATCCACGCTCTTCCCTCTTTCCCTTGGTAATGAGTGTAATGAAATTAAGTATGGTGATCGAGGAAAGAACTAGACAATTCAGAAATGGAATGGAGAGATACGGCACAGCATGACTCCCTAATCTGGTCTCATGGCCCGGAAATCCAATTGCCTCAGAAAAATAATCATTTCTGGGGGCTGCAGGGGAGTCATAGCAGTCTCAGATGGTACAAGAGTGTCAGGGAGCACAGGGGCCATGTCCAGGATGTCAGGCCACCTAGGAGCGTGAATCTCCGAGCATGAGTAATATGACAGTGGACCACATAATAACAAGGAGGATATACCACGGGAAAAGATTTTTTTAAGAAGAGACCATAGAAGATAAAAGAACACAAATGTCTACTTTTAACATATTGTAATTATGTATTTAATTATTGCTCCTCCTACACTTTGAGTGCCTGGAAAGCAGACACTCTCTCTTATTGTTGTCACATCCTCAGGGCGAGTACAAACACTTTGTAGGTGGCCAATGAATAAATATTGAATAAAGAGATAATTGGGACCAATCAATGCAGAGTTTCATGCAGGCTTCAGATTGAAGAAAAAGGAAAACCTGGAGGGAGTGCACAGACCTTTCTCTTCTTTATTACTCTTAGGAAATGAGAATATTCTCCAGGGACTTGGTAAGGACCCTGGCAGAGCACCTCGAAGGGGGACGCCTCTCACATTGTGGTCATCGATGATTTGTATGTGTATGACAGTTTCCCGGTAGATGGCAGTAAGCTATCTGGCTCTCTACCATCAGTTTATTACAACAATTTTCTAGCAGATGGAGATAAAAGTATCTCCAGGGAGAAGCACTTTTTCCTAATTCCCATGGAGATTCCATATGTGCTAATTGCTGTGCCCAGGGCATGGATTCAGACACACCTATGTTCAAATCCTAATTCTGCTGCTCACTAGCTGTACAATCTTGGAAAAGTAATACAACTGCCTAAAGTTCAGATTCTTTATCTGTATAAGAGGTGGATAAGAGTTCCTTTCTTATAGAGAAGTGCCAAGAAGTCATTAGCATAATACAAGTATAACATTTAGCATGGCTAATTGGCACAAAGGAAGACCTAAATTTTATTTGATATCGTTATTGTTGCCATCATCACCATCATCATTACCATCATCAAGTGGGGCTAAAAACCTGATTCCTTTGTACTTTCCAAACCAGGAAGGCAAATTATTCTCGAAACAAGGGATGTCTGAAAATACGGTAGTTACACCAAACTAGTAAGATACATTTTATATGTTAAGCCTTCAAAGTATTTTATCCATTCTGACTATTTGCTATAAAGACATTTAAAAATAACTTCTAGGGCCTCCCCTTTAGCGCATTGGTTGAGTGCTGGGTTGCAAAGCTGGCCGCAGCCTTTGCAGCACGGGTTCGTTCCCCGGCCACCGGCGAGGGTCCCACATGGCGCACGGACCTCTCCTGCCGCCCACTGCTCCCCTCAGCAGTGTGCTTTGTCGGTCTGCCTGTTCTGCTCTCCGCTCTGGCTCTGGTGAGTTCTCTCGCCCTCCCGTACTTCTGACTGTGCCCAGTGCTTGTGTAAATAAATAAAATAAATCTTTAAAAAAAAAAAAAAAACAGCTAGTTCTGCTGTGTAATTTAAAAAAAAAAAAATAACTTCTATATTTTGGACTTTGGTGCACAGTAACCCCAAATCTTCCCCCAAAAAACCAAGAGTTGCCCAGTAATAAGAGCATCTCACAAATAAATAAAACACAGGAAATAAATTTTGTGTATTATTTCATTTACTGATATTTTTCTCATGGATGCAGTCTGGAGATGTATTCTGAGAAATAATTTTTTACTATAAAGGCAAACATAGCACCTTCACTTGTTTTTTCTGTTTCTCTGGATTTCCTAAACAATAAACAACCTTTCCGAGGGCTGCTTCTTGAGTAATAGTTTTTCATCAATGTTTTGTCAACTCGTCAATTGCTCACACACTGTTTATGAACACTCGCAGCACAGCTGTGTACGGTCTGCCGGAGAGACCCATCCCTTTGGGATGCCATCGAATATGGCAGCCCCGTTTGAGCAAGCTCTGTTTACGTGTGAGAAGAGAGAGTTCATGGGAGATTTATTACTGCCACTTTGGCAAATTCTGATTTTGACAGAAGTTCTTTGAATACAGAATACCAGCAGTGTAGAGATACAAATGACGGCTGCCTGTGCTTCAAGATTTCATTCCAAGCTCCAGGTGTTTCCTTAAGGAAGTGTTGATCTAACGACACGAGCTCCTCCCTCCTGCAAGGCCGCCATTTCCTCACTGCCAATTTCATCTTAGGTATTTCACCTGAACTCCTTTTTGTCTTCTATGTTCTGATAAGACTTCTTTCTCTCTTGTGAAATTCCACCTTTTAGATCCCATAGTCCTCTCCGCTGAGCTGTATTTTTCTTGTTCACCTTCTGTATCAGATATTTAGGCCAATTAACCCTCCAAGACTTTGCTATTCCTTCTTCCTTCCTCAGCATCCTGTTTCCATTCCAGGAGCCATACAGTCCTCTCATTTGCTCCCAGTGGTCCAACTGATATAGAGACTTGGGTATAAATAATTAATTTGGGAAAAGAAAAAGCCTCACTAATATTGAAAGAAAGTAGCTGCCTGTTCTACTTATGAGGTGTGTTCAATTGAGCTGTGCCAGAGAGAACACAGCACAGACTATAAAAGGCATGGCTATAAGTACAAAATGATTTAGACTCCACCAGTTTAGAACCTAAGCTAATTCTCTTGGTCACTAACAAAGGTTTCCTTATTTCCCTTTTAAATTTTCTTGTATTACTATAATTTTTATTAAAGTAACATATAAGTTTCCGATGTTCATCATTGAGAAACAACATGTATATATAACACATTAGGGTCACCACAAAAAGCCCGAGATTTCCTTTTATAATATGTTATTTAAGAGAATTGGGTCCACAGACTCCAAGCATAAGCAAGACTGCAACACGAATGTTCGTTTCCTTAAAAATAGGAAAACTACATGAATGACAGCATGGAGGTAGATACCAGTTAAGAGAGACAGATTCAGAATGAAGCAGGAATTTGTCTATACAGAAACATCCAGGGTGTGGCTGATGACATGGGATTTGGAGTCTGAGAGTTCTTACTGAAAATCTCAGCACACTTGGTAGCTGTGATCTTCTTAAGTCTCAGCTTCTTTGTATGATAGATGATAGAATGTCCATTTCACACTGCCTTAAAAATAAGTAGAACATAAATCATTGTTGTGAGACCCCTAGGGGGTTTGGGGAGGACCTCAAGAGTGAGCACCACCCAGCCTGGAGCCAGGGCTTCTTTTAGACTTTTGTGATTCCGCAGATCCAAAGAGAAGGCCCTTAAGAATATTTCCATCTCAAAATTTTGTTATTCTATAAAGTGACCAAGCATTCCTGGAGGATTAGAATGGAGCAGGTAAAATCAGTAAGCTAGTTGGGCCAGAGGCCACACAAGCATATTCTTATTATTGCAAATAACATGTAAGAGGCCATGTCAACCCACTAACATTTCTTTGTGCAAAGTGAGTTGCACAGCTAAGTCCAAAAGCCAGCGGTGTGGTGAGGCTTGCTCTATTTACTTTTCTGGAAGTTTCTGCCATGCCAAATGGATGTTTATATATTTGTACTATAATGAATGGAATAAAGAGTTGGAAAGAATGAGCTAAAATTCCACAGTCTATATGGAATTTATAGTATACTAAAATAGAGTTCTTCTAAATCTAGATGGTGAGCAAGAAACTAGACAAAAAGAAGAAGGAAGAGAGATTTACAAATTATAGCCCAGTGAAAAAGAGAACAACCATTCCTGAATAGTGAGCACCAGAGCTGTGTGGGCCTTGCAGAGCACTGGGTCCAGCCTGGATCTGACCCTCCACCTTCCTTGACCAAGACTGAGTGTGGCCTCGGCTCCTAGACAGGCTATCAGTTTTCCCCAGTGGGGCCCTGTGTGTCAGCCCCCAATACCACTGGTTAAGCAGTTTTGACTCCCCAATGTCCCAGTCTATGCCAGCCTCTATGACACCCCTGCAATTCCTATTCCTGTACCAAAGCTATGCTCAGGTCCCATCTGCGACTACTTCTCTGCCTCCTCGGTTCATCCTGAGAGGGAGAATGCATTTAATTTTCAGTGTATTTGCAACTGGAGTTGCACCCTACAGTCTTACACAGTTTTCTCCTACAGAAACCCTCTACTCTGAACCCATGTCTGGTATTTATTTTTCACAGTGTGTTCTAACTATCGCTCATCCATCTGTCTTCCCTAGTAGAAGATGAATTCCTTGAGTGAAGTACCGTGGGCCCTGGAATACTGTTGTCTTACTCAACGTCATTTATTATAACGTGGACGAGGAAAATACAATCCCAGTAGACATTAGAAGAAATGATGTCATTTGAGAATATGATTTCATTTCAATGTTTTGCAAAAAGTCACAGTTTCCAAAAACCTACTGATGATATTAGGTGAGGACTCACAGCAACTATCTCTTGAGTCCTTAGCCCTTAGCAGGCATTCAGTTGACACCTATAATTAAAGCACCTGGTCTCAATTGCTCCAAAAAGGAGGTTGATCTTAATTTTGACATGAAGAAGTTGAGTCTCAGAGAGGTTTAGGGCACTTGCCAGGACCTCACAGTTAGGGAATGTTACCGCGAGCTAAAAGTCAAGAACTCCAAACTCAAACTCCACCTCTTTCCCACTCCCTCATCAGAAGAGAAGCCATTTCAACAAAATCTGACAAGAAACTTCATCGTAAATCAAAGTGCTTTACATAACAACTCATGCCATAGACTTTTCTAGAAGGAAAACATAGGCAGCAGACATTCTTCATTCAACTTTGTCCTCCCTGTCTTGTCTTTCTCAGCCTCTAAGTTTGGCAAAACTTCTTTTCAATTGGAACTAGGAAAAAACAATATAACCCCTCCTGTGATCACCCTGCGTGCTGATTAACGCCTGCAGGTTCCTTTCACGTGTCTGCAGGTCAAGAGGGAAAGGTGGTTCAGAATCTAGTAAACACTATTTGATTTCTTTCACCTTGACAGTAGAGTTTATAAGCTGATTTGCAGTCTTAGGGATATCATATGCCACAATGTCCAACATGTTAATGCAAAAAGACTTATATTTAATCAGTTCTCTCAACTCCACTTTTTCTTTAAAATCTCTCTATTTTTTTAAACTGAAAACTCCAAATCACTCTTTTTTTTTTTTTTGAACCCAGCCATGACTGGAGCAATTTCATTTATATTTATAGCAAAATTCCAACTGCATATACTCTGCACATGATTAATTCACAGATGAAGGACTCTGAAGTTTGAATGTTCTCAGTAAGTACAAAGCAGGGCAGAGTTTAAAAATGGTAGCTAAAGTTAATAATTTGAATGTGTAAAAAAATCAGAAATCACAGACAGTCTCTGGTTTAAAAATTTATGATCCCTTAGAAAACTACTTTTTTATGTAGAAAAGGAAAATATTAATCCTATGTTAACTAGACTGTGGCAAGAAGCCAGATCTCAGCTTCAAACTTCTTTTCTTTATGTCTCCTCTTGGCATAACCCTAGTAGGAATGTTATCCAGAACTTTCTACTGTCAAGAGATGACTATAATATTTGGCCTTCAGGGAACTTGAAGTGAGAACTGCTGTTCTAACTAGGTTTGTGCTGGGAAGGAAATGCTTGCTTCCCTCACGAAGGATAAGCTTTCCAAAATGTTGCCTGTAAAATACATGACAAAAGTCTGATTACTCTAGTGTTATAAACTTTTCAAGCTCCTTAGGTTACTGAACACACAGATATGTTGATGTAGATTTAAAAAAAATGAATCAAACTGTTTTTTCCCTCGCAAAGAGCAGCCAAATCCTAACAAAGCAACTTCTGTGTCGAGTCAGTCAATCCAAAGTGAACATTCTTTGACTCTTTCTTCTCTCCATGAGCATCAAGACCCACCAGGCAACCAGCTGTAGATCTAGACCCCGGATCCCTGCTCTTTCTCTCACTAACTCTCTCATTTCTGTGCCTCAGTTTCCTCATCTGTGAAATGGAGGTGTTAATTGTAATTGTCCTACTGCATAAGTCTATGTAAAGGGTTTAGAACCATGCGTAGAACATAGTAAGCACAGTTATCAGTATTAAACCTTCTTTTTATTATTTCTATTATCATAAAGATTGGCAAAAATCCTGAAAATTAATAATGAAACAGTAGTTTAAAGAATTGATAAAGCTATGATTGCAACAGAGAAAATATCTGTTTTAAGAAACACTTCTCTTTTCTGTTACCCTGTAGCTGCTGGGGGTGAGGGTGGCCTGACTGTGTGCTTTACTTTGTTCTCAAGTATGACCCATGTCTGGAACCTTTCTGAGATTGCTTGATAACAGAGGAGAAAAGCACTTTGTCATGGAGAGAAAGCTTTTCTGCCATTTAATCAAGCTAAGAAGTGGCTAGAAGCACAACTAATGGAACCAGCATCCTTAATTTCCCATCATGGCACTACCATTTACAAGCTGTGTGTCCCTGAGCAAGTGTATTGACCTCTCTGTGCCGAGGTTCTCCACTGGTAAAATGGAGACAGTGATAGACTAGAATTTAACAGAATGCATTGTGTAAGAGCTTGATGAGTTGCTACATGCAAAGTACTTAGAAGGAGGCCTGCAACACAGTAAATTCTTAACAGCAAATAACTGACATTACTCTATACTCTCCCCATGTTCTGTTATTTTCGTGTAATCCTTTATTTATCCAATGAACAATTATTGAGGGTTAACTATGTGTGTTGAGGTTCCTGCTGTGTGTTGGGGTTGCAAAGACTCTCACTCCAGGACAGTTTCTCTAAGATATCTGTTTAGAGGGAGAACAGTTATTCCAATTCTCTCCATAGCCATAATATAAAGCCAGTGTGTTCGGCAACTCAACCTATAATGTCTGATATAGTTAACTGACTAGTGTCTCATTTAAAATCCTAAATCTGCATTGCATAACAGTTATCTTCCTTGTGTCAATGGATTGTGACATCTCTGTGAGTACACACAATGAAAACATCTCCAAGATTATCAGTACTCCTGATGTTTTAATTCAAATCTTCCTAAAATATTGTCACAAGAAAGTTCACTCTTTTCTCCTACAAGACAATGCTTTCCTCTCAAGTCAAGTTTCTACTTCCCAAATCCAAATGTAAAAGTCCTTCTAGAATCCTTGTTTCTTCATTCCTAATTTTTTGGGTATTATTCATGGACAATGTCTAGTTTTTGCCAATTCTCTTCCCACTTTCGTCATATTTTCATCTTGTCAACTCAATTGGAATAAAATTATATTTTGTCTGGAGACTTTGGGAGGATTTTTCTACCTGTGTTATCTCCTTCTGAGAACCTATATGTTCTGTGGATTGGGTGGAGGATACAGATTTCCTTTGCAAATCCCCAGCAGAAATCAGTCAGTCATCCATTCCATGTCTTCAGCTTCCCCAGGTGCGGGACACTTGTCCAAGGGCAGTAAAACGGTGAGATAAGTTGTTGTTAAATGTGACAGCACCTGAGACATCTGCCAACTTCTTTGGGACCCTGTCACAGTGCCACTGCTGGGGTTAAGCAGGTGCTGGCTTAAACTCAATTGTTTGCTTTTACTTAAGTCATTAGTGCCCATGAATAAATTTAAATGCATTTCACATTTCATAGCTACTTTCACATGCCCCTTGAGGAGACACATTCCAGTCACTATACTCCCTGCAAAAAAAAAAAAAAAAACCAAAAAAAAAAAAACAACAACAACAAAAAAAAAAAAAACAACAACAACAAAGGTCTAGAGGAAAGCTGGGTCTGTTTTTGAAGGTATCCCAGGAATGGGCAGACTGAGCTGACTGGCTCCTTCACTGATTCTCTGTTTGATCCTGTCCTTTCTGTAACTTTATATAAGAATCTAGGACTATAAATATGGAAGTTGGAGACACCCCAAATAATGGAATTCAGAATAAGAATCCAGCACCTTCTTGACTTTCCCATGACTGAGGTAACCACAGCCTTGGTTTTCTTTTCTCCTGGCTATGGGGTCCATACTTTTTCTTCAGTGGGCCTGGCCACCTGGTCCTGACTGGAGAACAGCAGCCTAAGGCTGGGTGTGACTCCATGAGGTGATGGCGTAGGTGTGCTGTTGGCAGAAAGGGGTCATTAGGATTCTTCTTAGTCTAGAAACCTCCTCATTAGCTACCATGCCCAAGGAATGCTATCATGAAGCCACGCTTCCTTTTTTCAAGTAAAAAAAAAAATAATTTATTTTGTAGGTTAGACATAGACACCCAAATGAATTACCCTTGAAGAAAAAAAAAAAAAAAAAAAAAAAACAGACAACAAACCCTCTTCAGATCTTAAAAGCCACTTAGACGGATTGACTTATTCTGAGACCAAGAACTAGAATGTCACCGTAAGTCCAAAGACTGTGCTTTGTGGTGGAGTGAGAAGCCCCGGACAGTACTGAGTGTATGACGGCAGAACTGATAGATTTTTAACCTGACCTGTTCCAGCAGAAAGTTCTACCTTCCTGGGCCACTGAAGGTGGGCCTGGCCAGCACATACACATATGTGAGAGAGGGGCTAAGAGACAAAGGCCATCCTGGTCAGAACTTGGCGATGGCCTCAGGAGCAGGCCCTCAGCTCTACCTTGGGTGTGTGGGGAAGAAGAAAACAGACTTAATGAAGCCATATCCAGAAGATACCAGGTGTGAAGCGGGAAGCCTCAGGAACTCCAACTTTTCCAAGGAACTGGGCTACTTAGGTGGCACTTGATTAGATTCAGTTATTCCAGCCGCCTCCCCGAGGACAAGATTTTTATTTTTAGAGGAGCCTCCATTTGCTGACTGTCGTGAAGGGAACACTCAGGAGGAGCTATTAGCAGTCACTTGTTTCAGTAAACACTGAATGTAACATATGCCTCTCAAGTAATGTGTATCCAAACATACAATTTACAAATAATTAACATCATGTTAATTAGTCACATTAATTTATGCCACTTTGTGGAATTATTTCCTCAGAGTGTTTAGGAACGCTGCCAGGAGCTTGAGCCAAACAGTGTGAAAATGTGCTTGAAGTTAGCTGTTGTGAGTGGCTGTGGAACACAGCTTGAGCGCCTGGTTGCTGGGCCTGCAGCTGACGGAAGTGCACCAGCTCCGGCTGCCCTGCCTGGGAAAACCCAGGCATGTAGGAGTCCTGTGTCACCTTCTGGATGCACACCTTCTCTCCCTTGTTAGGTTTCTGCTGATCCACGCTGAGTGCCCCCTCTCCCTGCCATCCAATGTTTCCAACCAGGTAGTCACAGCAGGCTGATGTGGGTGAGCCCCCCCCCCCCCCCCCCCGCCCAACGCCCCCAGCAAGACTGCACAGCAACTGTGTCTAGTGATGAAAACCAGTGAAGCTAACCAGGGAATTTCTTCCCTGTAAGCAAAGCTCTCAAAGTGTCAAGTGGCAAAGAGAAAGTGTTAATGTCTCCAGCTAAAGGGGGATCCCCAGAAAATCTTCCTCTGGACCATCCCCAAGATGAATCCCACTCTCCCCAGAGTGCTTAAAACCAAAACAAGATGGCAAAATCCCACTGAGTAATTGAGAAGAAAAAAGAAAGTGATGGTGTGAAGACAGACTTTGTAGACTTTGCAAACAGAGAGCAATTCGGTAGGGAAAACAAACAAAGCCAAACAATAATCAAAGTAAGTGGAAGTAAAAGTACTGGCAGAGATGGGCAGACCTGGCTTGTTTCAGTGACTGAGCCCAGCTGGGAGCAAGACAGCGTCCTGACAGCTGGTGGCTAGGGATGGGGAGTGTGCCTTGGGGGGTTCCTGTCCAGAGCTGGCCACTATCCCTGATGAGTCCAGAGGTGATTTTATCTTAGGTTTATTTTATTGGGGTGATTTAATTTGATAGGAGAGGAAATGTAGAGTCCTTTTCTGAACTCCAGTATAAATTCTGGAGTGCCCCAGACCAGCCAAGCAAACTCTCACCTCTGTTTTCAGTAGTGAAATTCCAATGGGAGTGAGGACTCTAAAGTGATTGCAGCAAGGCAAAAAGTGTATAATCAAGTTACACTCCCAAGGTTTAAATATTGATGCAAACAATTTGTGTAAAAATCTAAAGCAAACCACAGAAGGTGAGAACTTTGACTGTTACATGGAAATGAGAGATGGTAAAAGGAACAGAATCCCAGGAATCTCTGAGACTCTGCATATCAGTTAAGAGAAGAAGATTGCAGTTGATTAACAGCATGATTCTTTCTTTCCAAATCTCTGTTTTATGTATTTACTTACAGAATAGGTCATTATAGGCTACCACGACTTATCCAAGTTATGGGAAATTTAAACCAAGTGACAAAATGATGAGTATGAAAGGGCACAGCAGAGGCACTGAGATATAACACAACATCATCCTGTCCTCATGGAGTTTAATAATGGATTGGGAATGTTAGTTGTATACATGGCAATGTATACACACACACACACACACCCCCTCTCTCTCTCTCTATGTGTGTGTGTGTGTGTGTGTATATATATATATATATAAACTAGGATGTAAATGGCAAAGTATGCTATAAATGCCAAAAATGAGGCTCCAATCTGTGTTATAAGATCCAAAGGAAGCAAATTGATCCATCAAAAATTTAAAGAAATTTAACCCAGAGAAAATTCCTTTCTTGATATCTATTCCTAGCTAGCTAAAGAGAGAAATTCTATATACTATGTCCATCTGCACACATTGACACACATATATGGAGTGAGAGACAGGGTATTTTTCCCCTCATAGGAAACCCTTGATTCATTGGTGTGAGAATTAAATTTAGTCTATGACTTTCCCCAAAGTCTCGGTTAATAACAATATATTTTAAGTGTTACTTTAAAATTTTTATTTAGGGCCTATTTGATTCACTTTAACTTTGATTCAATTTGATTCTCTTTAATATTTATCCAGTAATGTTTCAGAATCCTGAAGATGTGAATACATGAAAGCTCTTCCTTAATGTCTAGGAAACCATTGAGAATATAAAAGCAGCAAAAAAAAATCATCCTAGGGTTTAAGGACGTTCTGAAACTTCAAAGAGATTCGAATGAAATCTGCACCTATTTTGCCCAATCTGAAATTGCACTCGGCAGGAAAAGCACTTCTCCCCATGTAGAAATCTGAAAATGCATTTGAAAAAATAGATCCATATTTTAATTAAAAGGGGGCCATTCTGCGCGCAGCATGTGCAAGCATGGCATTAATATTTGTGATACTAGCCATAGGGGACGGGGGGCAAAGAGGGTCTTGCATCAGCAGCGGGAAGTCAAAGTTGATCCTTCTTGAAATCCAAATTCTTACAGACATTAAGGGGCCTGTTCTTGCTTCAAAGTACAACCCAAAGACAAGACATATTGATGGCCGGTCCAGAGACCCATTAGGGGGGCTATGGCAGGATCAAAGTTAAGCAGGATAGAGTTAGGAAGAACAAAAATGCTGATGAATGTAGGTGAGTGTGGGACCATGTGTGTGACAGTCAGCAATGACACAAACACAGGAACAAGTGTCAACCCACAGCTACAAAAATTTTAAATTAAAGGCAATTTGCTCAACAGACTTCAGAAGAGTTACAGTCTACTGAATACCCGTGGCACTTATTGGCATTATTTATTTGATGGCATATGAGAGCTACTGGTCCTGGGCCCATATTAGGCATTTAACAAAGATGCACATATTAAACCAATTGCAGCAGCAACTCTGCAAGGCCATAACATGGACACCAGTCATGATGGCTAGTAGCCAGTCCCCGCATACTCAACACCTCTGGGTTCATGCACATGTATATTTAAAAAGTAACAGGTTAAAAAAAAAAAACACTTTTATGTGTGCATGAGTCATTTTTCCTACCTTATAGGATTCATTTTCCTCTCTTAAAATGCTCATCATTCTGTGAAGAAAACATTTTTGAAAAATGTCATTTGATTCCTGAGGGCTCAGGTTTCATATTGCTGTGACTAGTTTGTTGACTGAAGATCATCAACACAACCTGACACTTCCCTTTTGAGTATTAAAGGATGGAAGGGCAGGGAGTAAAAAAGAGTATGCTTGGGGCGCTCCTATTGCCCTACCTCCTCTCTGCTTGGCCTAGAAGTAGGTTTAGGTGACTCAACTACATGGGAGCAGCAGACCAATATGGCAGCCAGCAGACAGTGTTGGCTATTGAGTACTTGAAATGTGACCAGTACACCTGAAGGACTAAATTTTTAATTTTAGTAAATTGTCATGGAGGTAAAGTTAAATTTAAAAACTGAAGCAGTGCAAAATACATTTCCATCAAACAGAAGGTTATGTTGTTTGGGTTATATTTCCAATGAACATAGCTATTATTGCCATTCTGTATTGAGTGTATTGGATCCATGGTTCATTTCTGTTATAACATATAAACACAGCACAGCAATATGTGTTAGTCCTTATCAAAAGACTGATTCAGCTAGATTTTTCTTTTTCTCTCGGCACCATATAACATTAAAATGTATTTGCTGGACTCTTCCATGCAGACAGCATAAGTTATAGGAATAGCTATGTAAATCATAATTGGGAATTAATTAATTGTTCTAAATGTCCTTAAATAGATGAATGTATGAAGAAAATGTGGTATGTATGCATGCACACACAATGGAACATTATCAATCATACAGAAGAAGGAAATCTTGCTATTTGTGACAACATAGATGGACTTGAGGGCATTATGCTCAGTGAAATAATTTGGAGAAATACAAATACTATACCATCTCCCTTAGAAGTGGAATCTAAAATAAATGTATAAATAAACTCAGAGATATAGAGAACAGGCTGGGGGTTGTTGAGGCAGTGGTAAAGGGATGAATATAATGGGTGGAGTCAAAAGGCACAAACTTCCAGTTGTAAATAAGTCATGGGGATGTAATATAGAGCATTGTGATGATAGTTAATGGTGGTAGGCTGAATGTTTGAATGTTGCTAAGAGAATAACTTTCAAAAGTTCTCATAAGAAAAAAAATTGTAACTACATATGATGAGAACTGTAGACTATGCTTACACTTCCCACTTGTGTGTGTGTGTGTGTGTGTGTGTGTGTGTATATATACTTATATATATAAATACTTATATACTTATATACTTATAAGTATATATATTTATTTATATATATTTATCTCAAATCATCATGGTCTGCACTTGAATCTAATATGTTATGTCAATTATACCTTGATAAAATATTATACCTTGATAAAATATATATATATTTATCTCAAATCATCATGGTCTGCATAAAATATATATATATTTATCTCAAATCATAAATATATATATATTTATCTCAAATCATCATGGTCTGCACTTGAATCCAATATGTTATGTCAATTATACCTTGATAAAAATAATTGTTCTCATTATAAATGACTCTTTGTTTCTTTTTAAAACAAGAAAGGATAAACAGATTTTAAAATCTAAAATGACAGTACTCATGCAAAATCATGGGGCGTATCACAAGGCAGTTCTCCAACCAGAAAAATTAAGAACAAGATGAGGATTAGCACAACTTTCAGGAGGACGGTCGATTACATTTTACTGC
Organism: Talpa europaea; assembly: GCF_964194135.1. Lineage (NCBI taxonomy): Eukaryota > Metazoa > Chordata > Mammalia > Eulipotyphla > Talpidae > Talpa > Talpa europaea. The sequence goes on along the minus strand of NC_140071.1, from coordinate 136,808,644 downwards.
AGTGGAACAAAGTAAAGCTCTGGGCTATACACAATAAGGTAATAAAGAAGACAATTTAAGAGATATTTTCAGCAAATGTATAGTAAATTTGAAGTTCCAACCCCCAATACTCAAATCAAACATGTGGTGATAGAAAACGTGGTTCTTAGATATATTTAAATTACACACATGAATGGAATTATGTCTCAATATTTATATAACCATCCATCCATCCATCCATCCATCCATCCATCCATCCATCCATGCAGTACACAGTGTCATGGTGCACTTGATGCTAACTCTTCAAGCTCTGTCCTGAATCAGCTCCCATCACCATGTTCTCCTTCCAGGTATCATCCATCACCACTCCCTTGCTCTAAGTTGGTGCCCACCTACCTCGTCTCGGGTTTCATGCTCACCTCCTGGAAACCCACCTCTATGTAGTGGCCAAGGGGATCTTACACTAAGGGAAATGAGAATTCTTACTCCCACAACTCTTAGAAAATATGCGTGAGATATACAGAGAAACCAACCCAACAAATGAACTAAATAAGGCAAAACCACACTTGTAGACTGTGACAGCGAATCGGTGATCACCAGGCGGGAAGGAGGGAGTGACAGGCCCATTCCATGGTGAAGAACAGAATTGGGCTTTTAGTAGTGAGCTTCATGTCATAAATACAGATGCTGATTTTGAAAGTGGTACATCTGGAACTTATATATGTTATAATGCAAGGTTACTTCTATAAAAATTATCTTAAAAGAAAATAAATGCCACATCTGAGATCAGGTCTGAAGGCCCTGCAGAAGCAGGCCGCGGATCATTTCCAACCACTTCTCTCCCGCTCCCACGGCCCTGGCCTCTGGTTCTTGGGCTGTGTCCAGCTTGTTCCCATCCCGGGGACTTTGGACTCGCTGCCCCTGTGCCTGGAGCACTCCTTCCCTGCTGCTGTATGTACTTGTTGATTAAATAAATAAATGGACATGCAGGGAGGGGTAAATTGGATTAGACATTAGAATTTCATCCATCCATTCAATGTTTTATCCATTCATCCATTTATTTAAGCAAACACACATTGCTTAGTCCCCACTATTTTCCAGGCATGAGACTCGGAGTTGGGAAGCTGGGTAATTTAAAAGCCTTCGCTGTAGAGGAAATAAAAGGGAAAATGGCTTCTGTTTGTGTTTTCTATTCTCCCAAATTTTAGGAAGACTAAATTTACCTACAGCTAAGCCATTGCAATGGTTTTATGCTATCAGTATGTTGGAAAAACAAACAGACCAGCCCCCACAAAAAAAAAAAATTCCCCCAAACGAGGACTTGACTTGATGTCCTAAGCAGAATATAAAAAGCTAATGGTGTTATGTATCTGAACCCAGGTGGGAAACAGAAAACAGAAACTCCAGTCCAATCAACAGGATTGGAGAGGTCAGCAGAGCGGGTTCCTCCTGGCCAGGGGCCAGATCTTATTAGGTTTCGTATCCTCAGCACCAGGTCTGCAGTAGGAATTCAATAAATTCTTGTGAAATTGAAATCATCACTTACAATCAGCCCTAATACGACTGAATTCCTTGAAGGCAGGTCTATGGCACTAGGTCTCTGCATCCTCCAGGCCTCCCACGTACCAGGGCCCCTTCATTATTTATGTGCAGGTGGTGGAACCTCAAGTCCTACACACATCAGCCCACAGAAGTGACATAGATGAGTGACATCGCCCAGGGGTGATGGGTGTGATGGGCACTGGGAGGCTGAGGGGGAGGGGGGTTCCCCCCACTTTCAGGGGCCCCATTTTGCTGGATTGCCTAATAATTTTTTCAGAAGCCTACAGTTGTGATTTTTATTTCACAGCTCTGATTTTTAGATATTGGCAATTATTTCAGAATGTTTGAAAGTCCCTGTAGGACAGACACTTGCATATTTGTGTTGGACCCAAAGGGTGGTCACTCTGTGACCTTGACATTAAGTAAAGGTGCAGGAATAAACTTTTTAAAGCATCTATGCAGGCACAGCAAGGAGCAGGCACAGCACTGAGAGTTTTCCTTGCCTTCTTTTATCTCGCCAGCTCCCTGTTGAGTGGGCATCACTGGCTCCATTTATAGAAAGAGAACAAGAGGACTTCAGAGGGTAAGCAGTTTGCCCAAGGTCACACCGCCAGGAAGTTGGTGTGGCATGGACAGGAAGTCAAAGCCACCACCGAGCCTTCCAATACAGTGTGCTGCCTCTATTTACAGATGCCATATCAATTCTTATCAAGGGAAAAACCCAAACCAGCTCTCCTCCCACGAAGCCCAGCAAATGAGCCTGAATTTTCAGGTGGGGTCATTGGTGACACATGAATAGGAGTAGCACCTGGAAAACACTTTCCAGAGAAGGACACATCCATCTCTGTGTCCACCTTCTACTGTACTCTCTCCAGCGTGTAAACACAGAGGCAGCCTCGAAACACGAAAGCTGCATGTAGGGAACAGGCCCAAGATCCGCTTGGCAGTTTGAGCTTCCCGACTGCGGTTTGCAGAGGCTCCTTTTGCAGACATGTGTTTTTGCTTAGAAATGCACGGAGGTGGATAAATCACTGCATTGACGTCCCCGGAGCCAGTGCCATTAAAGTTCTTGGCATGATCTCACCACTTAAGTCAACATGACTTAAGAGTTTATATAACATTTTATTAGGCTTTAATTCCATACTTTTTTCTGAATTTCAATGTTCATCTGTCGGGTAGAAAAGAAATGTGACTCTTTACTCAAAGACCAAAGTTTTCTAACTTGAATTTGTTTTTAGTTGATTTCGTGAATTTTAATTTCACAGGAGCAGGAAGGAGGAAGTTAGCAACACTTCTGAAGGAAAAAAAAATCAAGATGCACATACAGATAATCAGCTCTGATGTTATCACCCTTCTAAGAAAAGTCAGTGAACAGAGTTCAGAAAAAAGAGAATAGAATGGTTTTATTGTGAGTAGAAGCCAAGTGATTATATTTGACTATGTTTGTCTTCTGACTCCTAATCTCTTGCTTTGCAATCCTAGCCCGACTTTTGGTAACTGTGTAGCGCAATGCTCTGATTTTTTTATTTTTATTTTTTTAAAGTGAATAACACCATTAGAACACAATTGAAAATTTGCTCTTTGGACAAGATTGTTAGGCCAGTGGATCTCAATAAGGGGCGATCAGCAAGGTCTGGAGGCATTTTTGGTTGACTTGATTTGGGGGGTGCTACTGGCACAGAGGTGACATGGGCAGGAAGACACTCTGAGGCATCTTTCACCAAGAGAGACGACCTTTCTTCCTTTGCTGCAGAAACCTTACTTTGCAGTGGGGTGCTTGTGATTCCCTCTAGTAGCTCCAGAGATGGCATGAAATTTGGGGAGATGGCGCTCAAGCTACAAATTTTGCACAGACTACCCCATGGTCTTAGGCAAGGCCCCTAAGTACATTGAAGTTCAACTTTCTTACCTATAATGGAGTTGAAGGTGATGCTGATACCTTCCTGGCTGTTCTCACGGGATTTTGAGAATACTTAATGAGCTAATATCTATCAGGGTGAACACAGATGCCAGGTACCACCACCATCATCATCATCCAAGAGAATTAAAAGTGTCCATAGGGAAGTAGCCTAGCTTTCTTCTCATTCACTCTTTTTTTAAAATTTCATTCATTTATTCTGTAAATATTTACTGTGTACCCACTACTTGCCCAGTGTCCAGCCAGACCCTGTGGTTATAAACACAAGCAAGATATCAACATCCCATTCCCATACTCCATTCATTCCTACTCCCCACATCTCTTTATAATTCCTCAATAGGACAAGAAGGACACAGATGGAAATAGAGGATCTAGCAAGCCCTGGATTCCTGACTTCAGTGTCCCTTTCATAACCAGTGACTCTCAGCCCAGGACACAATTCTGATTTGAAGTGGTGGAAGACAGGTGTCAGGATAGGATAGGAAACAGATAGATGAATCAGTTGGCAGTCTAGCCCCCTGGGATCAGCCACAGGTTTGACCTTTCCAGAAACACCTGGAAGACAACCATCATCATACAGCGATCAAGGAAAATCTTTCCACGTGAGAGGAGAGACTTTACCAGGGGTTCAAACTGAACTCACTTGAAGATTATAAGTAGACTGCTGATTTCGCAGGCTACTTACACCCTGTATTTTCCAACTAATCTTCTGACATCCACAAGGCATCTGGTCTGCCTACCCACCAGCACCCACAAACCCTATCACAGCACTCTGGCAATGACCAGTCATGCTGGATGGGATGTATGTGTGTATTGCACAACTGCATATCTAGCTTATCTGCCCCCACTGTGAAATCAAAAAACAAAAGGAAATGAGCAAACAGTTCTGGACAAACAAGCTACTGTATACTAGATACTATCTCCCATGTCAGTGGTTTTCAACTTCAAAAATATATCAGCGCCTTTGGGGAAGCTCTGTGGGAACATGGAGTCTGCATAGCCTGCATTTAAGAACTTGACTGAATGGGGTTAAAGCCCACTTTCCAATTACTAGCTATGGACATTGGGCAAGTGGCTTAACTGCTCCCAGCTGTAGTTTCCTCATCTTTGATGAAGCTGATAAAATTACGATCTCATACAGTTGTAAGAAATAACTGAGATAATTTATGCAAAATAGACCAGTGCCTGACATCAAACAAGTATTTGCTGCAGCTGCTACCATTTTTTATTTTTTATTGTCGTCATCATCGTTGTCCTTGTTATAGAGGCCTTGACCCCAGCCCATCAGATTCAAGGAATTAGGACCCAGGTGTCGATATATTTTTTAACTGTTTCATTGTTGAGAATCACTGATAGAATGTAGTAGGCACTCTGGAGTGACTTCGGAGTAAATAAATGCGTAAATGAAGTGAGGATCACCAGCCACAGAAGCAAGAAGAAGAACCAGAAGAATCTCTTGACACTGGTGGACGAACTCATGGAATCATCTCTGGAAATTTTACTGACTAGGGTAGGTATTGTTCTGGAAGGCTGCCATACAGATCTAAACTTGAGCCAAAGGAAGTCCTTAGAGCACTGCTGGTATCCTTCCAGTCTTCAATTATTTATTTATTTTTCCTTTGATAAGACATAAGTAAAAAGGAGGAAGGTAACGAACTGACTGCTAGAAAACCACATGTAATTCTATGCAAGACATATTTGTAAAGATCTTTCTGTTTACACTTTAGCCTGAAATCATGTGGCTGCCACCCTACTTGGGGCATTCCTCACCACTCTGTCAATCATTCAGGAAATATACCTTGAACTCTGGCCTTTCTTCATTTTCCACCTTGACCATGGGAATTAATATGTTGTTAGTGTTTGCCCCAAATCCAGCATGGAAAATGCACGTTAATCATTTTTTGAAAGAGGAAAAGAATCCAAGCAAACTTAGTGCAGATGGCAGCTCAAAGATAAGAAAGTGACCTGAACTTCTGAACCCCCTGCCCTCCTATGTCCACTTTTTTAGGGCCCACCAGCCCCCACATACAGAACACCTGGCATAAATCAATATGGTGTGAAAAATGTATCATCCACTTATAACAATGTGGGGTATTTTAAAATTATACTTTATGTAGCTTAGTTTTATTTTCCTTGAATTAGAGGATGATTTGGAAACATTTATCAAGAAGAAAGAGCACCCTCTACTCCAAGATCTGCTATTGACCTACTGGATCGGACACAGGAAGAGAAATTGAACCATCCACACATTTGCTTCCTCTAGTCAAAGAATAAAGAAAGCAAAACTTTCTTTAGCTCAAAGCACTTCCGTTTTTGTACTTTCTCCGGTTTTCACCGTTTCCCTAAAACCATGTGGATTCCTCTCCTGAGCCACAAAATGCTAAAAGACTGGCTCAAGGTGAATGGCAAGTCCCAGTGGAAGTTAGAAGAAGGAAGTGCTCTCTGACTTCACTTTGGAGGTGTGCTGGTCACTGACCAACAGCTAGCTCTCTAGAAACACAAATCCTGATCTCTGCTGCCCATTCCAGTGGTGTAAACACTCCCACTGTGGTGACTACAAGCTAAGAACTGGATGTAACTGAGGACAGAATTGGGAATAGAACTACAAAGGACTGTCCTGATCTGTTAACAGTTAACCCCAGCACCTCATCCTCTCCTACATGACAGAGGGTGGCCCCCAACTCCTCCCATCCACCTTAATGACATGGACAGTGTGGTTTTGAAGGTGTTCCACCTGTCTGCATGTCCATGTCCTATGTTCCTATGACTGTGTTCAGTTTTACCCAATTTTGCCCTGCTCCATGAGCGAAACCTCCCAGACTGTCAATTCTCAGTCAATCCCAGAGAGTGAAATCTTGACTTGAGGATTCAGTTTCCCAGTGATATTCTCATCCTGGGAAAGAAAGTCACAGGAATGACCATCACATTAACACAGAGCAATATAGCAACTAACAATGTATTCCCAGTACTCTTGGCAGGCAAGTAGGAGTTAAATGGGCAAAGCATCACGAAATTTTGACAAAAGAGGGAGAGAAAACTGGAAATAAAAAAGATGCAGAACATCAAACTGGGTCGGGAGCAGACAGCAGGGGCAGTAAGACATTTGAAAGAGTCAGGATTAAGGAAATCAAGAGCTGGGTGGGAACCAAAACCCTCATTATTTGTCTGAACTATGAAAGAGTTCTTGAGTTTTCATTTTATGTGTGACCAATGAGTTATTAAGGAAGACCATTCAATATCTCATCACTTTCATAGATGTGCTTTTTAAAAATCCCTGCTCTTTAAGTTTGCATGTCTGTGGTGACAGTTCTTCCCATGAGGCATAAAACAATGGCCCATATTTAATTCTAATTACCTTTTCCCCACCTTTCAAGGGTCTGCATAATACATACATTTGCACTTTCAGCATGATTCCAAAAACTTCAGGCTGCTTCCTTTGCAGAGACTCCTAGTCTATTGTACAGTGTCTTCCTTATTTTCTGTAGTCTAAGTAAAATAGCAAAGTGCTGCACCTCCCCCTGCAGTGACCTTTAGGGCTAACCGTCCCTAGGTCCGGCTGGGCAACCAGCACGCAGGGGGAGAACAGCAAAACCCTACATACCTGCTGCACCTCCCCCTGCAGTGACCTTTAGGAATGGCTTTCACCACAGTCCCTAGGTCCGGCTGGGCAACCAGCGCGCAGGGGGAGAACAGCATAACACCCTGAAGCAGAGGAAGTACAGCCAAAGTTCCCTGAAAAGACAGAAGCTTATCAAAAGATAAGGACCACCAGGAACCACTACAAGAATGCTAAAAATCTTATCCAGTCTTTTTTGAACTACAAACTTTAATCCCTTATTGTCTTTCTAAACTTCCTTCTTTCTTCTATAAAAGTCATTGCTTGTTATGTAGATCACCTCCCTGATGGTGATAGACTGAGCCCATGAGCAAGCTGATTTCATTGATATTCATTGTCCCTGTGCTTTTGGAAAACATATATATACTGGTCACAAACTCAAAGAAAATTACACTCAGATTTTCACTCTTGAAGTGTGTCTGTTTGTCATTTCTTTCACCGACGCCCTGACCACCCTGCACGCTTCTCTCAACCCTGAGGTGGCCTCATCGTCTACTGCTGTGCTGGTCCGCGGCAGCAAAGTATGCCTTAAAATAATCCAAGTACTAGTATAGGCTCTTTCTCTTCCCATTGCAACTTCGGGACTAATGGATGGTGATGCTGCTGCTGGCAATGATGATGATGGAGTAGGAGATGTCGGGCCACAGTTCTAACAGAGGCCCCAGAACAATGAGATGAAAAAGGGACCATGAGTGCAGGCCCAGGACGTCAGGACAAGATTGCTTTGGGGAGGCTGCTGTCTTTATATGAATCCCACCTGTTTTCCAGGGCAGGGGGTTGTCATCTCATGGCCCCACACTTCCAGAGGATATGCAGAGATTGTTGAAGTGTATTTCTGGAATTTGGAAGATATAGAGAGCTGGAGTCTGACCCAGCCCTGAGAAAGGGAGAGAGGATCTGATATCATAGTGTGAGCCCAGAAGAGGGGCAGAGGAGGCCTCCAGGTTGCCAGCCAGGAGACTGGCTGGACGGAGTTGGACTGAGTCTGTATCCAAAGGATGTGCCATGTGCCTGTTGCCTGGGAGCTGAGGTGAGGAGATGCAGCCAATGCAGTAGCATTGGTTTAGGGACCAGATGCATCAACTGGGGTGCAGGGAACTGCAGGAGAGAACAGACCTTGAAGTACCCCCAGGAGTCTCCAAAGACCCCAGGAGAGAACAAATCCACTTTCATCATTGGCTAGCCCTACCCAGGCTCTCCATTTTAATTATCCACCAGGTCCAGATAACAGACAGCTGCCCAGCCAAGTGACAGCACCCCTAGCACACCCACCTAACCCCCTTAGAGGCTAGAAAAAGGTATATGAGGGAAGGAAAGAGGAAAGCAGAAAAGAGTAGAAAGAAAAATGCTTCCTTCCTCATTGTTTCTTCCCATCTGATTCAGGTCTGAGCTGTAGAGAAGACCTAACTCAAGTTCAAGCTGGGGCTGTTACCCAGCATTGATATTCCAGTTACTGAATGGAGGCCATGGGTTACATGCTGAATCCTACCAGAAGGAGCACAAGGATGTGGCTAGTGTAATCCATGCATGTGGAGAAAAACCCTCACAGTGCGTTGAATAAGAGCCTTCAAAAGACATGTCCACCTGCAACCTGTAAATGGGACACATTATGTGAAAAAGGGGTGTTTGCAGATGTAATGAAGAATTGCCACATGAGATCATCTTGGATTCACATGACGTCTTGGATTAGCCAATGACTAGTGCTTATAATAGGTTGGAAGGGAAAATAGACAGACCCAGGGAAAAGGAACATGAGACAACAGAGGAAGAAATTGGAGGGATGTGGCCACAAGCCAAGGAATGCTAACGATTGCCAACTGCCACCAAACTCTGGGGGACACGCATGCAATAGATTTTGCCAGCCTCACTAACCCTGCAGACACCTTGATTTCAGACTTCTGATCTCCAGACTGAAATAGAATCAATTTATTTTGTTTTAAGCAATAATGTGTTGATTCTTTATATCAACCACAGGTAACAAATATATAATGGCATGAACTTATAGAAATAGGAAAACAAAGTGAAGCTATGTTTTGTCAGAATCCACAGGACAAGCTGGGGTTAAACACAGCTCCAGGGGTTCTCACTCGCCTGCTCTGGCTCATGGGGGCAGGAACCAGCAGAGGAGCCTTCTGAGCCCAGGATGCTGACCACATAGAATCGGAAGGCAAAGGGCAGTGCTGAGAAGGAAAGGAAGCCACGAGCTGACCTCCAGTTTCACCCCACAAATCCATGCTTCGTCCCTGATGCTTGTCTATTTCTGGAATAAACCTGGAGGCTGCTGCAGGTCCATGTCTGGAGAGAAGGCCCTGGGGCCAGAGGGCCTCACCTCCCAGCTGGGTCAGGGGTGAGCACGATACTGTCCCTCCACAGCTGCTGGAACAGCCTCAGCCTCACCCGAAGCACAAGCAGGCCAGGGCGGGACTCAATAGAGTCGGTCTTTGTTCACCTTTTTGGGGTGAACACACAGAACAGTGGCCCAGAAAACTGGCAGAGGTGAAGAGGGATTCAGTTTCTCTCTGAGACTCCTTGCTTAGATGACAGGCCTCGATGTACAGAAAGTGCCTGAGTCCCCAGGACATCGGAGCCTCAGCATTCTGAGACCCCTTGCCTTTTGCTACCTCTCCACCCTCTTTTTTTTTACACATCCATGGAAGGTTTTTGTCTTAGTGAAACCTTCCAAGGCCATCACAATCTTGCTCTCCTAGGAAAGTTCTTCCCCGTTCCTTGCCTGCCAACCCGCCACGCGGTACCATATGATATGTCTTGTGTTTGCAGTTTATTTCAGGCTCCCTCCATATGGGTGTATGTAAATGATGGAGCAGAAGGAACTTCGTGCTCAGGACGACTTGGGTATGAATCCTGCCCTGTTTATTTAGCAGGCATGTCTCACGATCTCTGGGAGTTGCTTTCCTCACCTATAAATGAGGAGCAAAGGGGGAATGCCAGCCCTGAGCCCAAGGTCACAGTCCAGTTGCTCCTGCCTGGCCTCTGGACTCTGCACTCTCCTTGCAGCCCCTGGCTCTCTAGGGTCCTGACACTCTGCATTCTTACATACCACTTACTTTTCTCTCTGCTGGATCAGCTTGGAAGAAAACAATGTATGTTGCACATTGTGAGCCTGGATCCTTAAATAACAGTAATAAAATCTCTATAAAAAATTATGGACTGAATGCCTATGCACCCTCTCAAATTCATACACTGAAATTCTAACCTCCAGGGTGATGGTAAAGAAGGTGGAGCTTTTGGGGGTATGATTTGAACATCAGGGTGGGGCTCTCATGGATGGGATTAGTGCCCTTATAGGAGACCAAAGTTCTCATTCTGTCGTGTGAGGACTCAAGGAGTAGAAGCCATCTAAAAGGAGGATGTCAGCACCCTCACCAGACACCGAAACTTCCAGCACCTTCCAGCCTCCAGAGCTGTGAGAAATGAACGTCTGTTGTTTATAAGTCAACCTGCCTATGGCTCTGTGTTATAGCGGCCTGAACAGAGGAAGACAAGTGGACATAGAGATTTAATCAAGGTAATTTTCAATTGTGCTTGGCGCTCTGCAGCAAGGGACGCCCTCTTCCCCAGGACAGCCCAACCAGATGCTGCAAGTCCTTTTCTCTCCCCAGCCAAGCATCTTCCTTTCTTTCACATTCCCTTGCTCTGTTGGAATTTCCAGGCTCCCAACACAGCTCATGTCCCACCAGTGCCACTACTGATTTGAATATCCCTTCAGCATCTATTTATTGCAAAGCATTTTCACAAATAAGAATCATAAATGTACATTATTCCTGGGCCCTTGCTTCATGCCAGACTCTGCAGTAATTGCTTCACATGTTCCTTTAGTCTATGTTCTTTGGGGCAAGTGACAGAAAAACAAACCAAAACAGCTTCAGTAAAGAAATATTTGTTGAAGTATTTGCTTATGTAACTGAAAACTCAAGGGATACAGGTGCATTTGCAGCCAAATGAAGTTGTTACAACTGTTTCCTCTGTTCCTCCTTGCCTCTGCCTTGCTTTCTACTGACCTCCCTCACACACTAAATTTCTACATGGTGACCCCTGACAGCTGGAGACCTAAGTCCCCACCCACCCAGCCCAACTGGAGCAGAAAAAGAGCTTCCCTTCCCAAGAGCTCCAACTAAACTTCCATGTGCGGCTCTCACTGGCCTGGTTTGTGTCATATGCCCATTCCTGTGCCAGGAACTGAGATCAATTCCAGGGAACCCCATGCTAAATGGGCTCAGGGGTGCTCAGAGGGAGGGCACGTTTACCAAAGGAAGAGCAAACCAAAGTACGCGCCATCACCAGGAAGTCCACAGTGTGTCAACAAGGTGTTGCTCTTAGACGTGATCTGAAGATCAGAATGATTAAGTCATTTGACTTTGATCTCAGGGCCAAGAGGTGACAGAACTGGGACTCAAGTCTAGAATTCCCAGTTGGTGTTCTTTGCTCTCTACCATAAGTGATGACAGTATGGCCCCGTGTTTCAGTTGGTCTGGATTGTGGGGTATCAGTGCCTTTCTTCTCCATTCCCCACACCCAAATATGCAGGGTTGCAGCCACTAGGCCACATAACCAGCTCATCCTCTACTACAGTCAACTCAGTTAACCCTTGTGCTTAATCAAGTTCTTTCAAACCTGTGCCCTTGTTGATTATTCTCTACAAGACAAATGGAGAAATTTACATTTATCCTTTTGTAATTAAAAATGCATTTTAACATGAATTGATAAATATAGTGATATATTTGCTCTTTACATGGATCCACAGAAAAAAAGTTATTAATATTCTCTATTTTACAGAAGACATGTGAGATTCAGAGAGTTTAAGTGACTTGAGTGATTTGTCAAAGGTAGACAGATGTAATTAGTCATTGATCTAATTAATGACAGAGCCAGAATTATAATCCATCTATTCACATAATCTCTAATATTTAATACCTGCCATTTCAGGATCACTGAAAGCTTTATGAATTTCATTTTCCTTACCCACATTTCAGTGAGTCTTCTTTGATTAGAATGATAAATTTTATCAGAATAATAACACTGACTTCGCTGCCCTGACTGAGTCAAAGGTGAGAAAACCATGGCGGAAGGTTCATCTACTGAATTGGCCCATTGCCTGTTCTTATGAATAAGGCTTTGTTGGAACATAGCTGTGTGCGTTGATTTGAGTGTATCAGTGGATGTTTTCATACTACAATGCTAGAGTTGAGTAGTAGCAACAGAGACCTAGTGGTCTGAAAAGCCTAAAATATTTACTATCCTATCCTTTACAAAAAAGTTTACCAACTCCTTGATATAAGCTATGGATTAAGAAGCCACTTGGATTGGGCCTAGCTAAGGATTGGCCTTGCTGCCCATCACTGGCAGTCTTTGCCAGCTAGCCAGTCATCAGCACCCCTTAGAGTCAGTGCTTGTCCAGTGTCCAGACAAATACAATTGATTGATATAAGCCAATCAATGCCAAGATATAAGCCAATTAATGTCAAGGGGCAATCCCTGTGAAAGCACCCCCACTAGGCATTCTCTGCCAACATAACCCAGATGCCCTTGAACAGCCTTCCCAAATGTCTACCACCTTCTTTTGCTCCAGAAGGCATTTTTTTCTCATGTCTGCAAATCTCCCTGTTCAGAGGTTGACTGCTATATTTTTTCTCACCGATATGAGCCCTCCAGCAGGGTGGGTGTGCTTTGCAAGGCACCCTCATGAGCAGCAGGGGGATGCCACAGCACCGTGACAGACGTGAAAATCCTCCATTAACATTCTAATAACAAAAGTCCACATCCTGAAGGTCAGGAACAACGGACTGTTAAATAAAAAAGCCAGAGTCAACCAAGGTCGCAGTGAAAGTGACACAATGTGTAGACACAGTTAAAGAGGCTGACCCTGGATAAGACCAAGTCCACCCCAGTTCCACCGCTTTCTACCTAAATGGCTTTGGGAAAATTACTTAACTACCTTATGCCACGGTATCCTCATCTGTAAAGTGGGGGTAATAATAGCACTTATCTGAAAAAGGTTTCAGATTGTAGAGATCAAATTAAACTCTGCCACCTCGTAAAAGAGTGCTTGGCATACAGCAAAGGCTACGTGTAGACTAGTGTTACTTATGGAGTGTGTGTAACATGCCGCTGTGTGCTAAGAGCTTTGCATGGATTACCCTGAACCCATCACCTTGCCGCTGTCACCTGATCTCTCTTTCCACACAAGAAACAAGGGCTTAGTCACAGCTGGTGTGTGGGGACTGTTCAGAACCCACGGTGCACGCCTGCTCTGCCATATTCAGAAATAGATCTTGAACTGGATGTTATCATTACACAAAAGCTCAGAAAAGGGCCTCCCTGGTGGTGCAGCGGTTGAGCCCTGGGCTGCGAAGCTGCCCGTAGCCTCTGCAGCGCCAGTTCGATCCCCGGACACCGGGTGAGGGTCCCACATGGCGCGCAGACCTCTCCTGCCGGCCGCTGCTCCCTTCAGCAGTGTACCTCGGTCCTTCTGCCTGCCCTGCTCCCTGCTCTGGCGAATTCTCTCACCCTCCTGCGTTTTGACTGTACCCACTGCTTGTATAAATAAATAAATAAATCGTTAAAAAAAAAAAGGCTCAGGAAAAATATTTTTAAAATAACACATACATAGAAACAAGAGCTTAGAAGCAACCCCTTTCTTAGCTGCCTCTTAAAATTTTGGAGGAGGTTTTATTAAAATCATAGAGATACCCTTGGGAAGGGTGCCACGTGCACATCACCTGTCACATGTACCTTGGAGAACCGATTCTTGCACACCTCTACCCTGGATTGCTGAGGATCACATTTCCCTGTCAGTCCTTCATGAGTTTCTTCATCTGCAGAGAAGCCGGGATCCCAGGTTGATTGTGAGGGAGAAATGAGTAAAACCTCCTCCACACGGCCCCAGCTACTAATGCATTGCCACTGTGGACTGCTGGTGAGAGTCCTAAGCTCGCCTGCCATTGTCCAGCCAGGACTGGGCTTCTTCACAGCCAGAGTCCATTTTGGGGACTTAACTAGTCCCCATAAAAGGATGCAAACCTACAATCAGAATCCTGGTTTTAGGTGTGCAAATGGATGGCCAGAAATCCACACTCTTCAAAGTCAGAAGGGCCTGTGGTGAGCCTCACCCTCTCTCTGCCCACGCAGGCTGAGGCCATGCCATGAAACCACAAGGCAGGTTATGGGACACAGCAAAACACAAAGATGCTGCCCATCCCATAAGCTGGGGGAGAGCTCTCCAGCCTAGCAGGGCAATGGCAACAATTAAGGGGCACAGGCTACGTTTAAGAACTAGCAGGTGCTTTCTGCGCAGGGCGAGAATAGGCTGTGGACCTGCCTTCGAGGTGTTTCTTCTTTCATTACTCAAACCCTCTGAGGAAGGTCTCTTTACCTTCCCCATCTTTACAGCAGAGGAAACCAAGGCTCTGAGAAGCCAGTGGGCTGCTGAGGCCACACAGCTGGGGAGTGCAGAGACCCCTCAGGGGCCAACTCGGTCTGGGTTCAGAGCCGCAGGCCTGATCCCTGCCTAGTGAGAAAGGGGTCTCCAAAGCTCCCACACCCAGAGGGAGAGGAGCACAGAGGGCAGAAGCCTGGATGACTGCTGAGCTGGGGTATCTGCTGGGCCATGAGGCTGGAGGGGCGTCCTAGGCTCGCCACTGGGATGGCGAGAGTTAAGGGAATGGAGACCGGGCCTTGTTTACTCATGTTCTAGTTTTTCAACTACACTACTGGGAAGGGCTTCAAGACTTGCCTGCTCCTTATTAAAAACAGAAAATCTGTTTAGGCAGCAGCCACAGCACAAAGGCAGATAGATATACTAGGGGCAGAGGAGCCCAGGCCAGGCCGGCAGCATCCGTGGGGTAGGGCTTGGCCAACGCTGTCAACAGGCCTGAGGATCCCTAATTAAACATCATGTCCAGCTCAGGGTCAGGCAAATAAGAAACAATAGCGATCTTAGTTCCCTACAGGAACAGGGAGAGAAGGTTTCTTTCAAGGGAGAAAGAGAACTGCTGTTTTTCCCTCCTCCTCACAACCCTCCTCCTTCCACAGCTCATCTTTGAGGATTCTGGTTTATGACTGAGGGCAGTGTGATTCTCCAGGAGGGTGGTCAGCACCACGATTTTCCTTCTCAGAAGAAAAGTCATGAATGTGTTTTATAGATTCGCTAAAAACTAAAAATCTATAAATACAGTTTTTATTTGATCAGATCTTCCTGAAACAGCAGTCTAACTTCTGCCCTTTGGGAGTGTCCAGGTGCCCAAGGCATCAGCAGACACTGATCCCCTAAGAGATGGTGTTGAAAACAAGGGGATATGGTTGTCCTTGATGTCCTTAGGGGTGGGTTCCAGATATCCGAATCCTTAATGCTCAAGTCTCTTAGACAAAATGATGTGGTATTTGCACAACACCCACACGATCCTCCTGATAGTTTAAATTATCTCTAGATTACTTAGAATATATAACACAATATAGATACTATGCAAATAGTTGTGATACTGTGTCA
This sequence comes from Talpa europaea, assembly GCF_964194135.1. NCBI lineage: Eukaryota > Metazoa > Chordata > Mammalia > Eulipotyphla > Talpidae > Talpa > Talpa europaea. Next base: position 136,793,086 of record NC_140071.1, on the reverse strand, counting down.
TTTAGGGAATAAGGACCAGGGGAAAGTCTGTAATGTTCATTCAGTATGTTGTACTCCTCTAAAGCCTCACTTTCTGCTTTGGTCTACTCCTTGGTTGTGGAACCCACAGACACAGGGCTGGTATACTTAATAACTAATCGCTGAATGAATAAATGCATATTAGAAGCAGGAGAACTTCAAAGTCAAGGTTGTTCCTGCAGACCCAGTATTGATCTTGGAGCTGGGGTTGGTGTCTCATTAAATTGGTGGCAATAGGATAAGGCTTGAGCCTCCTCACTATATGCCTCTTGTCACATACACTCTCTGTTTAAGAGTAAATTCTTTTTTTTTTTAAAGATTTATTTTTATTTATTTATACAAGCACTCGGTACAGTCAGAAGCACGGGAGGGTGAGAGAATTCACCAGAGCCAGAGCGGGGAGCAGAGCAGGCAGAAGGACCGAAGTACACTGCTGAGGGGAGCAGCGGGTGGCAGGAGAGGTCTGCGAGCCATGTGGGACCCTCCTCCAGTGGCCGGGGAGCAGCCGGGAATCGAACCGGCACTGCAGAGGCTGCGGGCAGCTTAGCAACCCAGCGCTCATACCGCTGCGCCACCGGGGAGGCCCAGAGTAAATTCTAACTAGCTCTGAAAATTGTTCCATCAGGTTTTTGGGGCTTTCAGACTTTTGCAGAAGATTTGAGTTTCTCTGTGCTGCTGAGTATGCTCTTTCTGTTTGCTGTTACTATAATAAGTAATTCCTGGGATGAGTTATTTTACTATACAGGAACATTAAGCAATATCTGGAGACACTGTGGCTTATTGCAAGTGATGGGGTGTAATTGGCATCTAGAGGGGAGAGGTCAGGGATGCAACTAAATACCCTCAATGCATGGGACGGTCCCCTACCCTCCACTCTGCAACATAAAATTATCTAACCCAGAATGCCAATAGTGTTGGAGTTGAGAAATAGAGTTACCCTGACAAGAGGTGCCAGTTAAAAGGAGGGAAACCGTGAATATCAAAGATATTTCCCCTACTTTTACATTTCTTCCCCTCTTTCACAAGGCTCATTAAATTCCGTGGGATATCTGTGCCCAGTGCACAGAGAGAGCCCATAGGGAAATTAGAGCAAAGATCAATAATAATAATAACAGAAAGGACGCACATTTGTATATCGCTTTACTGTTTACCAAGTGCTCTCCCATACATTAACTCAACTGGAGCCACACTGGGGAAGGATGTTGGAAAGATTTCCCTAAGAATATTTCCCATTTTATGTGCTTCCAGAATTAACGGTTTAAAACAAATTAGAAATAGATTAAACGAAGTACCTTTGGTCAAACAGAAAAGCAATTACATGATAGGAAATTGTAATAATCCATCACAGGCTTCTGCTTCCGAATCCCTAAGCTGGTTGCAGTTTCTGCCAGCATCTGCTGCTGAATGCACAACAGGAGCGTGTGCTCTTCGTCTTGGAGACACTGAGATAAGAGCAGTGACTGCAGAGGAGGTGATAGGAGAGGGGACCCACATTTTCCCAGGGATAATTTGGGGGCACCTCTTTTGTTGAGGATGCATGTATGCCTTGAACTGGACCTTGAGTTGGTGCTTACATGGAATAATTTCACTACTGAGTGCCAAGGTGAGGACTGTCTCTCACCCATATTTGATGGATAAGGAAACAGAGAATTTATCCAATTGCCTCAAAACGCACAAGATACAACTGGAAAGGCAGGCTATGAACCCTGATTTGTCTGTCTCCCAGAAGCACATCACCTATGACCTCAGCTGGCATTTGTGAAGGTTTGGTACCTAGCACACAGAAGGTACTGGGCTCACATTTATTGTTATTATTATTTTCCTGGAGAAAATCAAAGAAAAAAATAAAAATCACACACACCCCTAGCTTCTTGGTGAATTCCTTGTCAATGGTAAAGCGGTATCAGTGGCTCCTGTTCTTATTTGTCACTATAATCCAAAATATCTGACTTATTATCCAGGAACCTGAGAAAGCATTCCTCATTTGCTCTCATGTTTATACATTCCAAAGACCTGCAAGCAATGGGGTACTCACACTAGTAACGGGTGTCTGCCCTTCTAAATATTGTCACTGCACTTCCTTTGTAACTCGGGGACACTTATTTTTTTTTACTTTCTATTTTGAAATAATTGTGGGTTCACATGTCCTTCTAAGAAAAAAATGTACAGAGATCTCCACTCAGTATTCCCCGATGGTATCATCTTGCATAAATCTAGTACAATATGACAGCCAAGAGCTAGATTGGCAGGGATACCGTAGCCCCACTATATTCTGATCTCCTCGCATTTATATACATCGGGGGGGGTGTGTTTGCTTGTATGTAATTTTCTCACAAGTGCACATATTTTATTTTATGGCAAGATACTCTGTGCAACTTCCATATAAATCAGACACTATAAAACAATGCAGAGGCACATTTCTGAAGTCATTTCTAATGTAGGTAGAGCAGGTCCATAGATTCATTGTCTTCACTGTGCTGGCATTTTTACTAGACAAAAACTAGTAGACATGGGGAGAAAGAAGCCGAGGCCCCTGCTGTCATGGACCTGGCAGGAAAGGCAGGCATGTCAATCATCACAGGACCAAGTGAGTGCAAAATGAAAGAATCTATCAATTAGCTGCAAAAATAATCAAGATGAATAAATACATATTGTGGTAGTTATTATATTGGCCTAGATCCCAAACATACACTCGTAACTTTATATGCGCCTTAATATTTTAATAATGCCATGTAACATATGTTTAATGTTTTAAAATGTTACCTCCGATGACCTATCAATATGGTGACTGTGTATCTTTTCCCATTGCAATCATTCAACTCGACATATGGAAACATAAAAATAAATCAACTCCGGATTTGATTTATTCATGCATAGATTCCCTCATTTCTTTATTATAAGATTATTTAGAATTCCATTTAGAATTCTATCTGTCTGTGCTTGATTAAACAAAGATGCTTGTCACATGAGAATGAAAAGTTTGGCATATTGTCAGTTGCTCTGTAAGTTTTTATAAGTAATGATGAGAAGGACAGTATTTCATGCCCACATGCAAGTCACTATTGGGAAGATCCAGGAGAAGGTATAATAACTGAATAGTGTTGTGTTCACTTACAAACACACTCATTTCCACGCCTGGGGAAGTATATGCGTGGGTTCAACAGAGTGTGTTTGTGTAGTAAGTCACCTTACCTACCTCTAAATCTAAATGCATTTGTCTCTGTGCTCAATCTAGTCCCCCCTTACCCACCACACCAGTTGAGAACTTGTGTTGACCTGCATGACTATGTTGATTACATAGGAGACAAGAAAAGGATCTAATTCAATGGGCACCATACTCCTGTGCTCATCGCGGCGCAAGTCACTGTCGCCAAGTTACAGAAACAACCTAGATGCCCAAGGAGAGAGGAGTAGATTAAAAAGCTGTAGTATTTGTACTACTCAGTGATTAAAAAACAAAAATGAAAAATCAACAATCAGAGGACTCTGAGGTTAAGAGCTGGAGGAGGGGAAGGAGTAAGGTGACATACGGGATGGTGGGGGAGCGTAAGATGACATTTGCCATTCATGACAATATGGATGGGACTGGAGAGGATGATGCTAAGCAAAATAAGCAGAAGGAGAAAGACAAATACAAGATGATTTCAATCATGTGAAATATAAAGAGTCATGTGGAATACAAAGCAAATGAACAGTCAAGACAAAATCAGAACCAACTCTAGAAATATGATGGTGGAATTGGGGCTAGACCAGTGAAGATGGGATAGAGAAAAAGGATCAGAGGGGACTGACTGGACTCGGGTAGAGGATGATGGAGGCTTTGATGGTGGGTGTAGTGGGGTGACATCCCTTTGGGAGGTGAGAACCTGGTCCTCTAGGGCATGCATGGTGTGACAAACCAACATTACCTCAATAAAAATAACAACAAAATTTTAAAAAAAATAATTAGTTTCTGGCTGAGACTCCACTTAGCAGCAACTACTTTCCTCTTTGGACGCCCCTTAGGAACCACATTTTTTCACACATTGATATAAACTTCCTGTTTTCTGTGTCACTTTTATATTAACTCATTTCTGTCTTCTCTGGTCTTAATGCTATGACACGTGTATCTAATCAAACACCAATATTCATGACTAATGCAAGGCAAGTCAGCTGAAACCCAGGCGTGCTTTGCTCTGTGTCCCTTTCTGTGTTGATGTGTTCAAGCAGAAATGCAAGGCAGCCCTAACTATAATAACAAACACATGAAGAATGACTGGATTCAGGTGAAGTCAATGCATCCAGAATATTCTACAAAATATGTATATATTCTTGATTGCTCATTCATCATTTTTTGGCTTATTGAGCTGCTGACAAAGTTATATTTCTTGTTTTGTGGGGGAAAAACTCCTTGAAAAACATGTCATCTGTTATAGGGTAGGTGAACCTTGCTTTGAATTTGCTCTCCAGGCAAAGAAAATTTTGAATTTGTTAAATGTGCCTTTGTACACTGTAGAAATACTTGCACTTTTGATTTGAGATGAGAAAACATCTCTGTTAAACATGATTATCTAATAGTGAAAACAACTTATTAAAAATATAAATTCAGGCCTCTAGGCCAACAGGTATCAACAAAAGCCAGAGTTGGGAAATGTTTTCTATAAAGGATCAAACAGTAATGGACCATGTAGTATCTGTTCCAATTACTTGCTTTGCCTTTGAAGCGGGAGAACAGAAAGCAGCCAAAACAATGCACAAGCAGATGGACATGGCTGTGTTCCAATAAAGCTTTATTTACAAACACAGGCCACCAGCTGGATCTAACCCACAGGCTGTAGTTACTGATGCCTAAACTAGAGACAAGATGGCAGAAGTTCCAAAATGGAAAACATCCTCAACCATGACCAAAAGAACTTCAGTTTTCCTATTTCATTCAAGACCTTGAGCTTCCAGGTTTGATTAAAACTTCCAGAATAAGACAAGTAATGTTTCCATTATAAACAGGTGATGAAGGGCTACTATAATCAACAGCTGTTAATGACCAGAGTTTGAGACACAGGAGACCAAGTTCTAATTCTGGTTCTGTCAGTACGGAGAATGTGATCTCACGTGCCTCATTTAACTTCAATAGGTCTTGTTTTTGCTTCTAAAGTCAGGGAGTTAGGCAAGATACCCTCAAATATCCTGCACATCTCTCTAGTTCTTTCCATACTGGAAAGTGAGCTGTGCTGAGAAAAAAAGACACAACTTCAGATTTGGAGTCAGAGTGTACAGCCCAACAGCTGTAATTTCTTTGGAACTCAACCTGGGTAAGTTACTTAAGCTTTCTAGGCCTCAATTCCCTCAGCTGCTGAATGGACCTAACAGTTCTTACCTGAAAGGATTAAGTGAAGTAATGCATGTGAAAGGGCAGAGCAAGTAGCAGAGGGCAGAAGCAATTTGATATTCCAAGTGAGTAGCATCCAAAAGAGGATGCATGACTTACTTAGAGGACCTTTCAGCTATCTCAACATCACAACTGCCCCAACCCACTCACAACCTAGAAATAGTCTTTAGAAAGTGATCATCAAAAACCAAATAAAGTAGTGAAAAATAGAAATGGGGCAGGTGAATGCTAATCACAAGATCTCAGGAATTCTGTTCCCAGGCAGAAAGCTTCAAGCCAGAGAGAGGCCCAGGAGGGGACCCCTCCAGCCTCTTCACTCACAGAACTGCACTGGGCCATCTCCCTTCCTCCAGGTGTCCCTTTGTCATAGAATAAGCCTGTGCTCAGAGAGGGTGCAGGGTGCACAACTAGGAGAAAACTCATGGCTTCCGGTGGTGGCCGACACCTCGCTGCCAACTGGGGACAACTCTCCTCATTGCACCTTTCCAATCTTCTCCGCAGTAAGCATCACTGCTCTCATTCTCACCGATGTGGAGCTGAGGTTCCACAGCTCAAATAAGTTCCCCAAAGACAAAGCATGTGGGGTTCTGTTTGCTTCCGCAAAAGTGTGCAGAAAAACATCTTGGCACAGAAATGGTGACAAATGGAGGCCGGGAATCTGAAAGACACTGCCCATGAACGTGAAATTCAGAGAAACGCCCCCTGAACCACTGGGCTCTCAGAAGGTGGGTAAGCAGAGGACAGTCAGAATTCAAGTCTGAGGGCCAGATGGTCCTGGGCGTAGAAAAGGCGTCTGGCACACTGGAGAGGAAATCTACAGCTTTTGAAAGACCCAATGAAATGAGCAGTAACAGTGCAGCTGACGTGCAGGTCGCCAGGATTCTGCTCCTCCAGGGATAAAAATGACACTTGTTCTGATATTTTGGTTTGTTTTGTTTTTAATGCACGTCTTTGTTCTTGCTACCAATCACTTGTATCCGTGTTCACCTGGCTTTTACCCTTTCGAAGCCTGAACTTTTTTTCTTTGGTCTCACATTCTTCTTCCCTTGCTTCTGCTAGTGGCCTCTCCCTTCATCTTTGCCCCAAATGCGTTCAGAAAGAAAGCTTGTGTATAAATTTCTATTCTCCCCTTACCCACCAATAGAATCTAGGGGAAGGGGAGGATTTATTTTTATATACATTTAGATCATATGACTGAACTTTATAAACATTTTTTAAAAAGCAATCAAGTTCACTTATGTAACACCATGCACTCCTTAAGAATCCTACTTTCAATCTTGGAAATCATAATAATATGAAAGAGGGTGATTTAAGGAATTTGTAAGTGAACTCTGGAGTTTTTAAAAAAATCAAACAGTATTAAACCCCATTGGTAGCTGTACTACTCACACCTGCTAATGTGCACTGGGGGATAAAAGTTAGGGAACTTCTTCTATGTTCAGGGTACTATGCTAAGCCAGAATCAAAAAGGTAGCCGGGGGCTTCCCTGGTGGGGCAGGGATTAAAGACAGTGCTATCAAGCTATCGCCAGCCACTGCAGCATGAGTTGGATCCCCCACCAGCCAGGAAGCAAACCACATGGCACAGCAGAGCTCTCCTGTCTCGCCTGCTGCTCCCCTCAGCAGTGTATTTCAGTAGATCCGCCAGTTCTCCTCCCCACTCTGTCTCTGGTGAATCCTCCCACCCCCTGCACCTCTGGCCTAGACCTCAGTTCTTGTATACATAAGTAAATAAAAATAAAGCCACAAGATAAGTCCTAGCGAGGTAACTTTGTGGTGCCCCCAGCCTTAGACATACCAAGTGGCAGTCTGCTAGGGCTGTGACTCTTGCTAAATTACTAAATGCACCTCAGTTTTCTTATCGATAGCATGGGGGAAGTGAATTTGTCCACCTAAATGAAATAGCATCGTGGTCCCTCTGAGTTCAGAAAATCAGCAGCTTCTGATCGTCACACTGTCTCTCTGGATTGCAAATGAGTTACGACACACTTGGGGAGCTAGTGGCTTCTACTCCTTCATCTCCCTAAATCACCCCTTGTATACTATACCACCTAATGGAATTGACTATGTCTGGCTAGAAAGTTCTAGGAACAGTGAGGCCTTGAAGCTGTAGATGTGAAAAATCTCTTTGCCGTGCACTACCCTTCTTCACGCCCTCTCAAGAGAAAATCCCAGCAGAAAACAGCTTCAGATGGAGGCCGCAGAAAGGGTTGGTGCAGATTGGGTGACATCCATCTATGCACTTAATCAAGCTCAGCTAGCCAATCAAATAAACAAAGATGGTTGGGCGGGTCTCCATTGGCCTCAGTGCTCTGAACGAGAGAACATACTGTCCTTTCTCTCTAACTCATGGTGGAGTTTAGCGCGAGGGTGTGTGGGATGAATAAGCCCACACCAGCTACCAACAAGATTTCCTGATCAAGCACCAACTTGTACAGGGGAGGCCTATGGTTTTCCACACCTGCTGTGACGGTCTTGGGGGCTGGTTGAGTGTCTGATGTGTACAGGTCTTCATTCCTTCTGCCAGGGAACCCTTCTCTGCTGAAATTCATGGTTCTTCCAGAAGCTGCTGTGGGTTTTGAATTTTATTTACATCCTTTCTCCTCCTGCTAGTGACCAGTATCACATGTGGTTACATAAAGTTGAGCTTCCTACTTTCCTCTTTGATATTCCAGTGACTTTCTTGTGGTCCTGGTGACACCCCAATAATCATATGTTGAAGTATCATAAATACAGTGTGAAAGCACCACTGTTTGCTTCATCACGAGAGGTGAAAACATGTGCTTGAAGGGAGGAATCTATATGAAAAAAAGCATCAGTTGACCATCAAAACATCAAAATATACTGATGCATACAAATATATCTTGTTATCCACCCTAATTTGATCAAGTGCAAGTGAAATGTAAATACATTGACCCATGCCTGAAGGACAGAGAGCAAAAAACAACCTTCAATTAATTGCAGAGATGTTCAAAATAAGCATCATTTGTGTCTTCTGTTTGAGTCTCTTGGTAACACACACACACACACACACACACACCAGGCATACCAGGTGCAACCTGTTCCTTAGGGACAGATCAAGTTTGAATCCGACAGCAGCAGGGAAAGTTTCCTTCTTTGGAACATGGAGATAGGCAGGTCCTGGTACCCTGAGCATATAATATTTATAACAGTCATACAACTTTAATTTTTTTCTTCTTTGCAGTGGAAAGAAAGAACACTTCTTCCCCCCCCCCCCCCTCAATCTTTTGGTAAAGCTCAGCACTGCAGGAGGAAGCAAAAAAAAGCTCTTCAGTTTGGAATTTTCCATCGCGCCCATCCATCTCTTCAGGCAAGCAGAGCAGGGGACAGGCTGCTGGGAAGAAGAGCAGGGATGGTGATTTGTCTTGGGGAGTTTCAGAAATGCTTCCCAGGCCAGGAGGCTGATTTGACCTATGCTGAGTTGATGATTATTCTGATTCACTCCTGCTTTCCTACGGGTACACGGCAACCTATGTAGAAATGCAAAGCAAGACTAAGGCCCGCTACAGAAGCTCTAGGCAATGTTTTCCTTGCTGTGAATCTGTGCACTAATGTCTGTCTTCCTTGGGGTAGAAATTAGTATAAAAGTATTTACTATCCAAATATCCTCTCCCCCCTTCAAGCCCCATTTATTTTTAGAGTGAAAATTAGGTAATTATCTGGACCAGACCCCCTGTAATTCTCATAAAAAGCCAGCAAATAAAATGAGATTTGGTACCCTTGGCTTGGCTTCATGCAGGATATTGGCATCGTGGACACCGTGTCATGAGAAAGGAGGAAGAGAGTCCAGAGGAAAGAGACTAAAAGGAGGATCAAAAGGCTTTGTGTTTATGAATCATGATTTTACTTGAGCTTTATGCATTTTGGTGGCTAAGAATCTACAGAGAGAAGGACCAGGAAATTTCTGCAGCCCTAGAATGTTCTTGCACTATGTGGTATCTGCTCCCTAGAGCAAAGATTCTCACACTTTATATAGTCTGAACCTTTTTGGGACTTAGACAAAAATCTATAGACACTGCTCCTAAAAAATGCACAAACAGAATAAAAATATGTGCACATTTCCATGGTACTGACAGGCTCCTGAAGCCCCCTCTTGGGCTTCCTTGGATCATGTTACAAATACTGTGAGAGGAATCTGTGAAATACAGACATACCTCATTTTATGGTGATTGGCTTTGTTTTGATTTGCAAGTGCTGCATTTTGTATGGATTGAAGGTTTGTGATGACCATGTCCAGCTAGTCTACCACACCCTTCTCCAGCAGCAGAAGCTCACTGCCTGTCTTCTTGTCACATTTAATTACACTGTGCTTATGTTGCTCTTTAAGACTTAAATCCATTGCACACTTAATTGATAGCATAGTGTAAGTATAACTTTTTTTGCACAAGGATATGAAAAAATTCATGTGATTCATTTTATTGTGATAGTTGCCTGTTTGCGATGGTCTGGCCTGGACACGCAGTATCTCTCAGCGTGCCTGTAATTGAGCTCATGGCTAGCCACAATTTGCAAAATAAGAATAATAATGATAACAATCCCACCACCACTAATCAAAACAGGAAGTTGGAAAAGGGAAACAGATACAAAGGGATGGTAGGGACACAGATTCCCATAGCAGGCACTTCTGCTCCCTCACCATCCAAACTGGGGCCAAGAAACCAAGAACCTCCTTGCATCAATACAAATGGAAGAGCTATAAATCATACATCTGTCGTGTTCACTCTGTAAGGACTACATGCCTGGCATTGTCCGAAGCTCACAACTGTCTCAGCACTTCAAAATCACACAACCCGGGAAGGTAGGTTCTTTGTACCTGGAGCAGACGAGTGAAGTGCTACCGAGAGAAGAAGCTATGGATCGAGGCCATACAATGTGTGAGGTTGCTGCAGGTTTTGGAAGGGTTTTCTCTTCATGCCAGAGACTGCAATACATGCCCACCAGAAGCTTTCTTCCAGGTGCGCCCTGCTAAGGCCTGGCAGGGTGCAGAGGGACGGAGCCTGGCAGGGCATGAGCCTGTGAGCCGTGACGGCCGAACCTCCCCAGATGCGGGTGCCTCTGGGGAATGACGCCTAATTTCGTGTTTTGCTTTTTTCATAGAAACACTCTTCACTAAAATAAACATGAACTACAAGGATTCATCCTCTCTTTGGGCTGTGAGGAGTCTCTCCGTCAATGTCTACCACCAGCTGTGATCAGTCAGTGTTCTTTAAACAGAGGGAAAAAGAGTGTGGAGAGAAGGGGGTGGAGGAGCTAGAGAAAGCCTCTTCGAGTTCCTTCTCAAAATCGGAGGAAAGTGTGAACGTGCAAGTAAATATGGCAACGGTTTGTAAAATGCTGTTTTCACAAGCAACTATCGGGGTCAGGAATCCATTAAAATCCTTCCAGGAAGTTATCCCAAGCGTGCAGACCAAATCCCGGTTGAAGAGGCCCCCTCGCAGTGTGGGCTTCAGTTAAATGCTACAGTTCAGAGGCAGAAGAGCAGCTGCAGATGCCCTGGCAGCCCCGCAGCCGTCCCCGGGGCTGTGGTTTTGATTACTCAGATTCAATAGCATGAGGAGACCAGGCCAGGGGGCCATGACAGGTCACTGCCCGTGCTCAAAATTTGCATGATTAACTTATATAAATATTGAGGTGGGCTTCCACTTAGTCCTGAATGCTTGCACCCCAGTTCGCTTCCATGAGCAGCAGAAAAAGCTCTGGGGTGCGGGGTCACCAATGGCGGCTGTGCCCTGCCTGGGTTAGTTGCACGGGGAAACATGCACCTTGGCACAGGGGAGAAATGATGTGTTTGTGGGATTTGCAGCCATCACGTTCTGTGGGGACAGGCCCACCGCAAGGCAGGGCGGTTCTCTGCCAGGGTCACCTCCTAGAGCTCTCTGTGGCAGTCAGGGATGTCCTAGAACCAGGGACCTGACATGAGAGGGGATCCCATTTACAAGAAAGGAGTCAGCAGAACCTTTCAAAGAATGGAAAATCTCCTACAACACTGCAAAACGAAATTGCATCCCAAACTGCAATGCTTTAAAAAACACATGCATAGTTCTTTGCATGAGCGCCATCCCAGGCGGGACTCAGCCAGGGAGCAAAAGATATTTTCTCTAAAGGGTCAAGTAAAAAAAGGCGCTGTGCCCTTCAGTTGGCTAAGGAGACTACTCCAAACTGCCCTTGCCAGAGAGCAGCCCAGACAACACAACAGTGACTGGCCATGGCTGTGAGCCAGTGTAACTTGGTTTACGGACACTAACATTTGAATCTCATATATCTTCCATGCGTCAGAAAATATTTTTTGATGTTTTTCCCAGGCATCCAAAATGTAAAAACCATTCTTAGCTTGTAAGCCACACACAGAGAAGGGGGTCCTGATTGGCCCTGGCCCATAGGGTTGAGTCACCAATATGGCGGCCGAGCCCGACTGTGGGGTAGGCAGAGGGTGACGTGGGGTAGTAAGGGCCTCGAGAGAGCAGGGAAGGAAAGGCCAGTGGGACTGGCCTCAGGGTGGAGGGAAACTGATTGGCCTGGCTCCTTGGAAGATTTTCAGGCCTGGAGGGTGTGGAGGGGGTACGGAGAGTAAAAGACTTTCTGGCACAAAGCAGTGCAGGGGGAAGGGGTTCCCTAATGAAGAACAGGTTCTGTATGGGGTGGTGATGCAGAGCCTGGAAGCAGGTTTCTCCACTGTGCCTTCAGCCCGAGCAGCTCAGATCTGCAGTTGGGCCAGATTCAGTAGTGAACTCTGACAATTTAAATAATCAAAGTCACTACTTATATTAAAAAACTTGTTTTGATGAAGCCAGTGCTTATGAAACAAAAGTCACCCCAAGAATCAGAGTCACTTTCTCTCTCCAGCCTGGTTCTAGTCCCTTGGGAACCAAAGCTGTAATTCCAGGGTGGGGAATGAAGAATGTGGGAGCGGGTCCAAGACACCTGGACCCATCGGAACAATGGAACCCCTTGCAAAAGGCCTTTCTTCTCTATCGTAAATTGGTCACAGAAGATACATTACCTGTTGCTGCCCATCAGGTGTCATTTTGTGCAATCTGAGGTTGTGAGAAATAATTATTTGAAGCAAACTGTGAGGTCTATTACAGTCTAAAGGACTGTTGCCGCATGGGCCCCATAGTCCCAGGCACCCCTTCAGATTCCCTTGCAGAGTGTTTAAAAAATCTCCCTTGCAGATTCCCAGTGTCCCCACAGATTGCTTCCGCTTTAGCAGCTCCAGCAGTGCCCGGGATCTGTGTTTGAAAAATACGCATACAAGTATGCGCATACAAGTCAGGTTTCAGACGGGGTAAGCTACTTGTGGGGGAAAGTGGACTGAGAGAGGAATGGATGCTGTAGAGTCCCCGTGAATGTCACAGTGGCCGAGCGCAGGATGAGCTTCAAGGGCTTTTGAGTGTGGTATTTCTGTCTTTCATAATACTGAACTGCAGCTCTTTCCAAAATCTTGTCTTTGCTAAATCCACACCACGCACCTGCTCCAGCACTAGAACTGTACTCTTCCCCAATACATTCATTTATGCACAAGTTTTTGACTTCCAAAGCATTTGTGGGGCAACAAAACTGATGCACAAGTGGTAGCTAATGGTGGCCTTCACCTGTGTCCCCAGATGCTGTTCTCATCCATTATGGCATCCTGCTAATCACCGGATTATTCACACCACAAGGCTCGAGAGACCCAGTCTCTCTAGAGGGACTTCCTCTCTGGATTACTTCCTTCTCCGTCAGGAAGGAACTCACCACCAGGTATTCTTCCAAGCAGCTAATCCATTGCCTGGTCTGGGAGATGCTCCCTGGCCAGCAGCATCTCTCACACGGCCCACTGCAACAGCCTCTGCTGCTCCCTGGCCCTCCTTCCTCTTTCAGTGCCTTCTTCAGAGAGTAGCTGGAAGGACTTTTGAAAAATATAAATCAGATCAAGTTATTCCTCTGCTTAAAGCTTTCCTAGCACACCCTGTTAAACTCAAGGATGCAGTCAACCCCCTACCATGGCCCCTGAGGTCCCATGGGAGATGGGCTCTGCTACCTGTCTGATATCTACCTGTCTCCTCCACCTTCGCTGGCCTGCTGCTCGTCCAGCTCTACCACCTGTGTTGCTGTTTTCCCTCCGCCCGTAGATCCTGCCCCCTGATCTCATCCCTACAGGTCCCACGGACTTCCACAGGGGGCTTCTTGACCTCCAGTCCTGGGTTGGGGTTAGAGTGGTAGGTAAAATAAAGTTCCTGTTCTCACCAATTTACGAATCCAGCAGCAGAAGACACAGAAAAGAGGAAATGCACAAGATTGATATAAGCAATGTCCACACACCTAAAAGCAATTAAAACCCAATGATGTGCTAGAAACTGGTTCACCTTTGCTGTGCCAGCACCCCCAAAAGTGCCCAAACACTGTAGGCAGTAAATGGCTGTTACTTGGAAAATGAATTCCCCTTCGTGAGTGCACATTCTCCATCTTTCAACAAAATGGATCATACTTGATGACTGTTCTGTGTTTAACTTTTTTTCTCTTAATAATCTATCATGGAGTGTTTTCCACATAAGCACATGCAGACTTATGCCGTGGACTTCTGCGTTCATCTAATTGAATTGCAAGGTCGTTTATTTTTATTTATCCAGTTTCCTGTTGACAGATCATTTCCAGATTTTTTTCTTTTCTTTCTTTATTTTTGTAATTACAAACAACACTTTCTGGACATTCTTGAAAATATAGCTTGATATACTGGATGCCAAATTAATAGAGAAAGTTTCTGGGGGCAGAATTATTGGATCAAAGAATATGAGCAATATAATTTTCATTTGATTTGATATTGCCAACTTATCCCCAAAAACGATGTTGACCTTTGAACTCCTGCACACTCAGTGTATGATCAGGTAGCTTCCATCCACCCCACCTGTCCCTAGTGTTATCAGACTTTAAGTTTGTCAATCTGAGAGATTTCTCCTGGTTGACTTTGATTTGCATTTTTTTAATTATGAATGAGATTGAGCATCTTTTCATATGTTTATTGGCTATTTGCATTCCTTTCTGAACTGCCTTTTCATATCCTTTGCCCTTTATTCTCTTGAGTGGTTCATCTTACTTCTCATTATTTTCTGTGGGTTTTTTATAAATTAAGGAAATTTGTTTTATGATTTATATTGCAAATATTTCTTCCTGGCTTGTCATTTTTTCTTGTTGTTTATTTTACATTTATTTTTAGTGTATTTTTATCTGTCATAGAGAGAAATTTTAATTTGCATAAATGCATTGTTTTCCTCTATGGTTCCTAGGCCACAGTTTATTCTTCATGCAGTGAGCATCTTACTGCCTTCATTCTGAATAAAGTTATTGTTCTAGTTCATTTGAGTTGTTAGAACAAACTATCACAGATGGGGTGGCTTATGAATGACAGACACGCTTTCTTACAGTTCTGGAGGCTGGGGTGTCCAAAATCAAGGTGCCCATAGATTCAATGTTTGGGAAAGAACCTCTTTCTGGTTCATAGATGGGTGTCTTCTCACCGTGTCCTCACATGATGAAAGAGGCAAGAGCATACTTCTTTCAAAAGGGCACTAATCCTGTTTGCAAAGACTCCACCCTGCAATCCCATCCCAGAGGCCACACCACCAAATATCACAATGGAGTTTAGCTTTCAGTATATGAATTTGGGGTAGAAACCAACATTTAGTCTATAGTAGTTATATAGAAGTTATATGGAGATTTTGTAGAATTTCTAGAGTCTTAATGAAAACCAAGAAAAGCTTTCTAATCAGTGACAAAATCTCTTTCATGATATATCAGAGGGTAGATCAATCAGGTTTTCCTTCAAACTCCCCAGGGATGGAATTTCTTATTTTAAAAGGCAGTCTTTTATATTATTAAACAATATAAATCACACAAAGAGGTCAAGGGCAGGTGATGATGGGATCTTCAGGGATGGCACATTTTTCAGCTTTATTATGTGTTATTCCTTCCTCATACAGAGCCCAAACTACCTCCTAGTGTTTTCTCATGACTTTGTAATAGAGTGAACACATCTGAAATAAAAGACTCCACCAATCTTTTCAATCCATGCTGCAAAAATCAAAGCAACACTACATGATAAGGATCATCACTAACTAATTGCATAGTAAATCTTGGCACAGATTTCACTCTCCGGTGATAGTATCAAATAATAAGTATTTTTTTCTAGTTCACGGGAATAGGATGTTCTTCTGTGAGTTTGTCTGTAAAATAAGTTCTGTATATCAATATCATTTCCACTGACTTTTATTATGTAATTAGAAAAATGATGGTTTTTTTAATCAACATCCATTATGCAAATAGAAATATGTTCCCATGGAGAATATTTGAGATAGAGAGGTATATTAAATACCTAGGAATATATAAACATATATATATGTGAGAGAAATAAGGCAATAACTCTAACCTTCAATAAGAAAAATAAAAGGAAAGAGAAACAAGGAGGGAAAGTTCAAAGATAGGCATAGAACTGAAAGTGATCATTACTCCAAAGAAAAACTTTAGCATTTCATTGCTCACATTTCTCTTTTCTGATGGGGAAATTGAAGGAAGTGCCTGAGGGAAGCTGAAATTCCCATAATGCCCCCGTCCCCAAGAAGGCTGATGCCGCATCCAATACACATGGCTGCCATGTAAGAAGACTTCCTGATCCGATGAAGTTCCAAATATCTTAGGAAAAGCCCAACCATATATTTCACTCATACACAATTACTACTTTGTTTTCCAGTTTCTGGTGGATTAATAAAATTGTCATATTTGTTCTATTTCAAATGGTGTTTTATTTTTCAATAACATCATGCCTGCAAAATGGTTTTGAATTGGAGTGTGAGACATATCATAGTGGGCAGACACACACCGGATGATGGAGTGAGAAGCCCATGGATACTCTTATGAGTATCTCCTTGTAAATATACAAATTGAGAGGCTTTGAGGTGAAGACAAAATCTCATTAGATTATAACTAAAAGCAACCACTCTGAATATCCTGTATCAATTTGGATACAAAAACAGTTCAGGTAATATTTAGGTAAAAAAGAAAGCTAAAGCCCCTTACCAAACAAATAAGAATAAATGTGCTCTTTACTTTTATGAGAATGGCCCATATCAAAAAAATAGATACAAAAAAAGTGGGCAGAGGTGTGGGGAAGAAGGAACTCTCAGACACTGTTGGCAGGAATGTAGACTGGTCCAGCCCTTAAAGAAATCAATGTGAATATTCTTCAAAATATTAAAAATAGGTATACCATATGATCCAGCAATTCTCTCTTTGGTATTTGAACCAAAGAATTAAAAAAACACTAATTCAAAGGAATATGTTTTTTGAAGCACTATATAATAACCAAGTTATGGAAATAGCTGAAATGCCCAACAACAGATGAGTGGATTAAGGAGATGTGGTGCATTTACACAATGGAATACTACACAGCTATTAAAGTGAAAAAGATGAAATCTTGTCATTTGTAACAACATAGCTGGAACTGGTTGGAATTATTCTAAGTGAAATAATCCAGAAGGAGAAAGATAAATACCAGATGACTTCACTAAAATGTGTAATAAAGATAAGTAAAACAAAAGAACATGCAAAACTAAACCAAAACAAATCCTAGAAATATGACTACATACAGTGAAGGTGCCAGTGAGGAACAAAGTAGAAGGGGAGGGAGTCCACTGATCTATGGTGGAGAATTATAAGAACATTGGTGCTAGATATGGTATGAGAACATACCTCTGAAGAGATGTAAACCTATAACCTTAAATCATATACAATATTGTAAATTAATATACCTCAATTAAAAAAATAAATAAGTAAAAGAATAATTGTCCTCAACAAGTTACACAAGTAAAAGGACAAATGAGTGAACACATCACAGCCTATATTGGACAACACTAAAGTAAACAGGCCTCATATTGCATTAAATGAGTTTTACGTACATATTAACTCATTTGTTTTCAGAATAGTCCTGTGTCTAAGGGACTCACTATCTCCATTTTATTGCTGAGAAGCCAAAACAGCAGAAGAGTTAAATAAATGACCCAAGGTTATCAGGAAGTGACCAAGAAGGAACTCACACTGAGGTAGGGAATGTTTCTTTTTTATGAAGCCACTTGCTCCTTCGATTATCTGACAAGCATTAAGACAAAAAATAACATTTTCTCAAGTCACATGGAGCAAACCTAGAGGCTTGTCCAGAGCACTCAATTCATATTCTAGCAGAATCTTACTGGGCAGTCTCAGCCTCGACAACACAGACATAAATACTCAGCATACTGCCTTTAGCCACCAGCCCAGTGTTAGTCTACTGACCAATCTTACCAACCACTATGTCCCCAGAAGTGAAGCAAAGTGGGTAGCAAAAAAGTAGGTTGAACTGAGTATCTTTGACCTGCTAGGCAATCATATGACTTTGGACAGGCCTTGGGCTTCAACATCTAGTGGTTTCCTCACCCAAACACAGCATGATAAAATGGTAATGCCACTCAGCCTAGTGCAACCCCTACTATGTATCGCAGACAAGGCTAGGCACTAGCACGTATGTTGAAAAGGATACTATCACCATTATTCCCATTGCTGACCCCACATTGTAGATGAGGAGATTAAAAGACACAGAAAAGGATGGTAACCCTCTAGAAGTCAACCCACTAATAAAAAGCAAAGCCAAGCATTTGAAGTCTGCTTTACTTTCTGGAAGCAGATGCAGCCTGCAGGCCAACTGCCTAAGTTGTAGTGTTTATGCCGTCTGGAATCCATGCCCTGTTTTAATGCTTAATTTTTGCTGTGCGATATTATGAAAATTATTTAACTTTTCTGTGCCTTATTTACCTCATTGTTAAGTAAAGAATAACACTGGTGTTTCTATTACCATTAAAGAAGACAATATAGGTAAAGTGCATAGAATAATTCTACAGTAAGCACTTGGACCCAAATCAGTGTTGACCACAGTGGCTGCTACTGTTGCTGTAGCTATTGGCATGACTGTGTGCCCTTCCTATTTTGGCACATTTCTGCTGTCTTATGTAGACAAGGATTAGTAGCTCAAAAACTCTGCCTTTCCTGAAATTGTAAGGCTGGAAGTAAGAGGGGGAAAAAGAAATTGAAACAAAGACCAAAGTTCCTCCAAGAGAAAAGTTCTCATGAAGGGCTGCTGGGAAGAGATCAAAAGGAGAAAAGATCTGAAATATCCAGTCCTTTGAGTTTCAAACATCCTATTCCCATTTGGTTTGTGATATTCAAGTGCCAACACTTTTCATGAACTTGGAAAGTTCTCTTCTGAGTTATTAATACATTTCTTAAGAAAGATCCACAAAATGAAAATGCAAGCTGCCCCCTCATGTGCTCCCGTCCTCCTTGGGCTGATAGGCACACATCCCGAGTCGCCTAAGTAGGCATTGTTTTTAAAAGTCAGCTTCTAAAGTTCTTCCTATCCCTTTTGCTCAATGTCTTTTTTTTTTTTTAAAGATTTATTTATTTATGCATACAGGAACTAGGGTGTAGGCCAGAGGTGTGGGGGGTGAGAGGATTCACCAGAGACAGAGTGGGGAGCAGAACAGATGGATCTACTGAAATACACTGCTGAGGGGAGCAGCAGGTGAGACAGGAGAGGTCTACTGCACCTTGTGGGTAGCTCCCTAAATGGGGGATCGAACTCTTGCTGCAGAATCTGCGGACAGCTTCATAGTGCTGACGCTTAACTGTTTGTACCACTAGGGAGGCCCCTCAATGTCTTTTCATTTCCAGGGTTGTTTCAAAATGTCACTAAGGATGAAATAAAGGTGAAAGAAGCAGCTGTTGTGTTTTAGGCTTTGTTGGACTTGATTTTCCTCGCCCAAGGGTCTCTCTCCTGTTGACCCTGTGACTAGGTTAATGTTACCTTCTTTTTATTTACTTCATTTATGGGGGAGATGGAAATTATGGCTGTGGAGGTCCAGGAGCACAGAGATCAATGGTAAACCCTACACCACCAGCATTTGTACAAACACAGGCCAGGTAGGCACATGGGCGATGTGACTGGAGTTTCATTACTTACCATGACAAATGGGGTTGCTCAAGATGTCTCTCAATGACACTTTCTGCCCAATTCCTCAACAATCCCATGTTAAATTGCTCCCAGGCCTTGGAAGCCCAATCTGTTCTCCCTCCCCCCAGCTATGTCTATATGGAAAACTCCTTCCCTCCCCTCCTCAATTTTACCCAACCTGGATGTCTGAGTTTAAACACAGTCTCCTCTAGGAAGCCATTCCTGGTCACCCTGTCTGGATTAGTTTCCCTTCCCACATATTTCTCTATCATGAGTGTCAGCCACCCCATTTTTATTCAGCATCTTCTATGTGACAAGTCTCACTCTAAGCGGTAGAAAAAAATAAATGTTGTACAAGTCAACATGGGCAGGGAACTGGCCACATAAACAAGGCAACCTTAGTTAGGAATAAGGACTCTAAGTGTTATCACAAGATGACATAGAAAAGAGAAAGTGCTGGCAGCTCTATGAAATTGGGCAACCAGATATGGACTTTTCAAGAAGGGGCTACTATTTAGCAGATTCTTAAAGTCTAAGAAACAGCCAGCCATAGAAGAATCTGGGGAAGAATGTTCCAGGTGGGAAGAGCTATGTAATCAAGCTGAGTCAGGAATAGCTTTGAGGTGTGGGAGGGCCAGACAACCTCCCATGAAAGAATACTAGCTGTTATTGGTGTAAGTAAAATCAGTGACAGACCAGTTTATATTCACCAGTCATCTGATGGGCCAAGAGCAGTAGGACATATGAGAAAAAGATTAAGAGTAAGATAGTCATCTTTACCACCTATAGGCTGTGTGGTCCTGGGAAAGTTAATTGACTACTTTGACCTTCTACTTCCTCATGGCACATGATAGTGTTGAAAAGCAAAACTCAGTCATACAACTGCTATTTTGACAATTGGCTGGCAAAATATTTAACTTTTCTGAAGTTCATTTTTCTTATATTCCAAGTGGGTCACATATATAGACCTGGTGTTTAGGATATTTTCAATACACTTTGCATAACTACATTGCTACTCATTTATGCAAAAGGACTAAAATCACCATCTGGCAGATCTTTTGAAAATTGAATATAAAGAGTGTGTAATGTTCAACATTTAGTATTTACCATGTCATTATAGAGGGTATTTCTTGTTTTGTGTTTGCCCAAAGGCTATTTCGCCATCTATCAGCATGGTGATTCCATGATGGTTGGACTTTATGGAAGGACTTCTTCCAATGGGTCTTTTTTGGTGGAATTGTTCATTGAATTCCTAGCCACATGACCCCCATGAACCATGGAAGATACATTGTCCCTGGAATCTGCATCTTTAGCAGAATCAAAAATGCTGAAATATGGTGGCATGGGTCCACTCCAGGAATATGGCTCAGCAGGTCTCTTTCTAAGACTGTTATTGCAATTTCTGTTTTGTCTGGTGTCTTTTTTTTTTTAAAGATTTATTTTATTTATACAAAAACTGGGGTACAGGCCAGAGGCGCGGGAGGGTGAGAGGTTTCACCAGAGACAGAGTGGGGAACAGAATAGGCAGATTGACCGAAGTACACTGCTGAGGGGAGCAGCGGGCGAGACAGGAGAGGTCTGCTGCACCATGTGGGATTCTTGCCAGCTGGCCAGGATTGAACCAGTGCTTCAGAGGCCGCGGACAGCTTCACAGCACAGCGCTCAACCCGCTGTGCCACTGGGGAGGCCCTGTCTGGTGTCTTTCAAGACTTGATTTCCCATTTATCAATTCTAGAAGTTCCTAATAACCTTCTGATGCATTCCTTCTTACTTATAGTCAAAACCTGTACTCAGTCCAGATAGTTATAATATTGTTATTGTTATGATGATTAAGATGAAGATGATGACAAAAAAAGAGGGTTTAACTAACATAGTTATTGTTTATTACTATTTTTTGATGGTATGGGATATATAACAGCCCACAAATTTCTCACCTAAATTGGGAGTAGATAATAAAATCAAAAGCAAATCACATAGATTCTATTCACTTTCACATTTATGCCCACACCTATTCTTCATATAGATCTATTCATATAGCTTGTAGCATTTGTAATTAAAAACTAAATCCTGGCTAAAGTTCAAAGCAAGTAAACATTTTTAAACAATAGGACAGGGATGCCGGCTTAATATCTATTTTCAAGGTCATTGACATAGTCACACACAAAAAATTTGATCAAATATTAGTGGGAAATGATGCTAGCTAGACTGGAGTCACTGTGGGGAGAACAAGGATATAGACTCAAGTCTACACCTACCATGTGGATGCCACAGACACCCTCTCACAAACAGTTCTAATAAAGCACTAAGAGAGGCAGGTGGGAAATAAGGATGAACGAGCAACAATTCAGAAAACCTAAAAGGGCCTGGTGTGTTTCCTTCAGGTATGAGACGTTATGATTCTAGATATTACTGATTTTTTTCTTAATTTTTTTAGTGCATGAGAATCATTAGTTTAAGAGGAAATTTTACCTACCAACACTATCATCTTTAGCTACTCAAGTTCCCCACCTCTATAACAGGAATAAAATGGCTTCTATGATCCATCCCAAAATAATTGCTTATGTTCTTTTCATAAATACACAAATGCCATCATATTTAATTTACAAAGTTGCTGTAACAACTTTGTGCCTTACCAGTCTCATCACAGTAGCCAGAATGGAATCAGTGTCGACACTTCTCACACCCTCCCTGTTCTGTGTCCTCTTGGCCACACCTTCTGTTAGAGTGAAGGGTGTATCTTCCCACCCATTGAGATTGGCCACGATCATGTGATACCCTTTGGCCAATGGAATGTGGGTGGAAGTGACAAATGCCTGATCTCAGACGATGTCTTGGGAGGTCAAGTCAGTTTCTCCTTCCCCTCCAACAGTTCTCCAGGAGCACAACATGACTCAAAGCTGTTGTGCTAAGGAGAATGAGGCCCCCTAAACCCAACTGTGGACGGGAACCAAGCCTGGTTAATCTGTAGCCTGACGAGAGCTTGTTTCTTTAAGTCACTCAGGTTTTTGTCTTTTAAGGTTTTTTTTTTTTTTTTCTGATTTTGTTAGTTCATTTATTCAAACATATCCAGAAACATTATCATTTCAGTTGGTAATCAATACATTTTTAAAATTTATTATTTTATTTTTAATTTAATTTTTGGACAATAAATGATTTCTCCCCTCAGGCATGGTCACTGTAGTTTTCCCATCACCAAAACACCCATAGTCCATCACCATAGTGCCTTGTGCTCATCCGCCCTCCCCCATTTTTATCTCTTCCCCTCTCCCAACCCCTCACAGATGCCTCATATATTGGTCAGCTTTCAAGGTCTGTCTTGGCCCTTTGGTTTTTCTACATTCCACATATAAGTGAAACCATCTAATATTTATCCCTTAAGTGAAATAAGTCAGAATTCACTCTGTTTTGTTGTTATACAGCAATACTGTGATGATGGATGAGCAATGTACCAGTCCTCATCACACATTACATCATTCTCTGAATGATGCTAAAGTGCAAAGTCAGGGTCAGGGTCCATCTGTCCTTTGTTGTTTCTCTCATTCTTGAGGACAGTTTTCAATGCACAGAACTTAATAGTCCATGAGTCCTTGGCATGAGTCCCTTCTGCTAGTCTAAACGCTTCTCACCAATCAGAGGTGAGTCTCAGAGAAATCCTGCTTTAAGAATGACAGGCACAAAATACAGATAAGATTACCTTTTTTTCCAAAAACTGTATCATCTCAATTTTTAAAGACTGAATAATATAAAGAGGCAAATCTTGTGGACGGTAGCTCAGACAACACTTTAAATACTTTGGAGAAAATATTTACTGTTTTCTTTGCTAACAGGTTCAACAAGGCTGGGAAAAATAATTCTGAATTCGTATAATCCTTTATTCACTCAACAAGCATCTTGATGGAGAACCTACTTTGTGCTAAGCTCCATAGAAGGTCCTTGAGATACATAACACAAGGTCCTGATTTGAGACCTCTTGACATCTATGCTACAATGAGTCACAATTCCATAAAAAAGCTGGAAGTGAGTGTATTCAGGGTTTCGATGATGGAAAGAGGGTTCTTCCTCTAGAGGCAGAAAAGAAGAAATATCAAACCTGGGAGAACCAGGGAGACTTCTTTGAGCAGGTTGTGCTGGCTGTGTTTTAAATGATGAGAAGATAGTTGAGTGAATGATAAAACTGAGGAAAATAAGATGACATCTGTATCCGCTGTCCTCAGAGATATGATGACAGATGGGATAACAAGGACCTATTGTCAAAGCAGCCTACCACAAAGTTTAGTGTTTGTTCTGTCTACCTTTACTGACCATAATTCTGCCTTTGCCATTCCCCACATCCTCTTAGAAAATAAGATTTTCTACTACCTAGGATGAAGAAAAAGTCTGCTATATTTTTGGACAAAAAATTCACAATTTCAATTTATTTAACCTCCATAATAAAATTAATTTATTGCACTTAATGTGGGAACAGAAGCTGCATGTGGAAGTCTAGGAACTAATTTGTTGCTATAAAATCTGATAATTTGTGAAATATCTCAATACAAAAGACAATGTTTTGGGTCATTTTATGCCATTGAGATTTTTACCTTCCCACTTAATGACATATGACTGTTATCTTCTGTTACATACATTTTGGCAAATAACTGAGCAAAATACTGAAATACAATTCTCATTTGGTGCTCTAACCTTGTAGAGGAAGAAAAAAATCCCTGTAATTAAAATATTATACAAAATGACCAAATGGACACGGGGCTAATGTAAAATAAATCCTGGAATATAATGAGCTTTTTAATCATCACCAGTTAAGACAATTGGTTGGGCCTGTTATTTTCAGTAGCAAGCTGAAATCATTTCACGTGATAATTTCAAGTGTTAATTGTTGCAGTTTATTTAATGCAATCTACTCCACCGGCTTTATTTTTATCTGCCACTACACCAATACACCATGATTAGCATAAATTAAACTAAATGAATTCCGTGGGTTACTAAATTATTTTACAGTGGTCTTTTTTTTTTTTTTCCCTCTAAACATTTAAAGGTTAGGGATGGGTGAATGGTTTGATGGCAACCCCCCACAGCCAGCTGCTCAGCCTCAGCTTAAAAAAAAAAAAAAATTGCTTAAAAACCAGGTGATTGATTTTCAGAAATCTTGGGTAGAAAAACACATGGTGAAAAATGTCATCACACGAGATGCTGTATCATTATACACTGACCTTTTACAGAGGCCCACACGCTTCATGGCTTGGAAGCAACGGGTTTTCCACACAAACTTAGCTCTTGCAGAATGAGAAGGATTCAAGTGGCCCTCAACAAGCGACTTCCAGTGTTCACACTGACACACAGTGCCCTTGGGTGGCTCAGGTAACAGGTGCTGAACAAAGTGAGCTTTGTCTAATTTACAACAGGGTTCTTTTAACCATGCATTCATTACTGGGGATAACTCTCATTTACTGAGAAGCTTCCCAAAGGAGCTCTGACTTACACCCAACTTTAGACAGAAAGTCTCTTAGAGAGGCGTCGGCCTCCTCCAGGACCTGCTTGCCGTCTACCTTGTCACCCTCCAGGACTCTTCCCCCGCCTCCCCACCTATATTGCAGCCAGACAGCTCCCTTCCTACCCACACTCCCTCCTACCACCATACTATCTCGCCCTGCCGGGGATGTGTCTCACTACCATTTACCACCCACTACTCTCTCCTCTGCAAATGTGGTCCCAAAGGAACTCTCCCTCTACTATCATCAACATTTATTATGCACCTACTGTGTGTCAGCCTCTGGGCCTATTGCTGGGGAGACAGTCTTAGACCAGGTAGAATTGGCAGGAAAGACAAGTCTTGCACTAGTGCCCTAGATACACTGCTTTTGGGACAGCACAAAGGCCTCTAAGAACAGAGGACAGTCTCTGCCCCCTCCTCCTTGAAGTTTCTGTGCTCTCTCGGTGGGAATTCCACACCCCTCTCTGCCAGGCACACATGCCAGCTTTCCACCAAATGGGAGGCAGGGGACAAAGTCTAAGCTTGCACTGGGAAGGAAAACTTGCCAACAATAATTCAGCTCACTCTATAGACCCTCCCTCTGCAAACCTCCTCCTCCTGTCCAGATTCTTCTCAGACTCAGGAGGCAAGAGCTGGAGGCAAATCCAGGCTTGGGTTTGGGGTCCATGTCAGCTTGCACAGCTGGAGGCCCCAAGGCCCCTGTGGAAGGATCCCCATGGTATAGAAGCTGGTTACTCTGCCCGCCACTGAATACTCATTCACATGCCTAGTTCAAAATTGGTGCTCACTCAATATTTCTTGAACAAGTCAAATGAATATGTGTTAAATGAACCAACTGCTTTAAGAATCATAAGATATTCAAATTTGGTGGATGATATTGAGCAGCAAGATGAGACCACATGATATTGAGCAGCAAGGTGAGACCATATAAAGTCACTCTGCAGTATCTAACAACTAAAGAAGCCCCAAACCAGCATGAGTCTGTTTCGAGACCCAATGGAAAACTCTCATTTATGAACCAATTGACTATCAAAAAGAGCTGCAAGTCCCAAACAGCTGACTAAGACCACCAGTTCCATCAACACTGGGTCTACTTGTCCAAGTCAGGTCTCAACTACTCAGAACGCAGCTTAGCCCCCTCAAAGTGGTCGGTGAATATTTGTGGAATCTGTTAAGTGAATGAGCGAAAACAAACTTGAGACTCACAAGGCATGTGTATGCCCAGGATGTTCTGCCCAAGAATGCAGCGGCTAGTGGCCCGCAGAAGAGTTCTTTTTGATCTGCACCCCAAAATCAAAACAAAAGGGTCGTTTTTTGAAACTTTGAATACTTTACCATCATAAGGCATTTTAATATAAAAACATCTGGCATTTAAAAGTTTTTACTTTCACCTTGGCTTGTAACATGAGTGGCTCTAGAAATAGTGCAAAAGGGAATAATGCAGGTAGGCACTGCTCTGGCTTCTACCCACACATAAATAACTCCAGATTTCTCAGGAAGCCTGGATTCTCCACAGACTCTCAGTAATTTTCACTTCATTATGTCAGTGATGAGGCTGACCGAGGAAGAAGGATGTGACTGTCAGGTGCCAGACTCTGCATGAAACACTCCATTTTTCAAGTGTGCCACTTTCCATCTTGCTGCCAAACAAGGCATTCTTGTTTCTCTGAGGCATGAACTCTCCCATTCGCCAGATTACCTGTCCAGATTCATGGTTCCCTATACCTCTACGACAGTCAGCTTTGTGACCCTGGTCCACACAAACATATAAATGAAGAGATAATTTGAGAGATAATTTGAGATTAGGAACCTGTGTTAATTTTTTTTTTTTTTTTTTTTTTTGTGGGACCCTCGCCGGCGGCCGGGGAACGAACCAGTGCTGCACAGGCTGCAGGCAGCCTCGCAGCCCAGCACTCAACCGCTGCGCCACCAGGGGAGGCCCCTGTGTTAAATTTTTAATAATTTGTGGTTTTAATTCTTTACCTATATTTTTAAGAGACATTTAAAATGAACAGAGATGACATGGAAAGAAAACGACTTTAAACAAGTTTAAAAATATTTCTACCTTTATAAATAAAACTCAAAATATACCCAGTTAAGCAAACTGGAAACAGCAGGGTGGGTTAGCTAGTTCATTCTCCACATGTTTCCTGCTGGCCTGTGAGGAAAAGAAGGGATGGCCATGAGAACATGCAGTCTGGAAAGTACTAGAAGAATGCCTTGTTTGACAGTAAGAACCACCGGTACATCTGAAAAGTGGAGTGGTTTCATGCAGAGTCTGGCGCCTGACAGTCAAATCCTTCTTCCTCGGTCAGCCTCATCAATAGCATAATGAAGTGAAAATTACTGAGAGTCTGTGGAGAATCCAGGCTTCCTGAGAAATCTGGAGTTATTTATGTGTGGGTAGAACCCTAGAAGGTGACAAAGACAAATACTAGCTATGAAGCTGGATAAAATAGACTCCCAAAGTAGAAAGCAACGTGGGAAAGCCTCTCCCTAATAGTTGACAAGGTTTCCTGAGGGCCTTATTTAAAGAATTAAGGGGCGAACTGTGTCTCCAAGGACGTACATTTGATTTTCATTTGGACATAGGCTCTGATACTCATCCTTAAGCAGTGTTCAGACTGAGCTTTATCATCAGGTCAAGAGTTGTTCTTGTTTAGTTTTTTATTCTTCGTGTTTCTAGTCCACAGTTTATTGTCCCAGAAGCAGCTCTCAGTAATGGGTTGAGAGTCAACAAGGAAAGAGGCAGAATGAATGGTGGGGAAGGGCGGGCTCAAGAAAGGGACAAAAAGCAACTGGTCCTTCTGCCATTACTGCCTAACCCTGGAAAACACATCCATCCAGTCAGCAAGGAATCCCCACAAACCAACCCCACAAACCTGACGAGGAATCCCTGGCTAAGCAGACTTCAGAAGAAATCTCCCTGTTCTGTCTTCTCCTTTCTCCTCATATTAACTTAATGACCTTGTGAGGTGGTAGCAAACACTAAGTCTCAGTCTTTGAACAAACATTGCTACTTGGATGGGGTGAGGGGTGGGAGTCATTTTAGTGTAGCAGGTCTGGTATCCAATCACAGCTCTGTTAGCTCAATTTTAGGAGACTTAATGCTAGGACTCTTTCCTTCCTTAATAGTAAGGGAAACAGAAGGGAATTTGAAGGGAATATGAAGGGAAACAGAATTTGCCACCCCCCAATTATGTCACCTCAGTAAGGATTATTTGGAGCAGAAGGCAATTGTGAAGAAGAGGCTACAAGAGAAGCTCTCTGCCTGCCCCCTGTTTGCCTAAATATATATTAGACGTTTCTCAACAATTCAGATTACTCAAAGTAATGAGTGGTTAGGTTAGTATGGAGAAAAGAAAGGATAAGAATAAGATCAAATCGTAGTAACTTTAGTGCTTTCACTTTCTGACAAAGCTGGTGGCAAAGAATAACGATAAAAATAGCGATGGTTATGGGGGATTCATTTTGCTCTCTCTGCCTGCTCTCCATCTACTGTGATTAGAAATAGGTGGACTGGAGATGACTCAGCAGAAGCAGCAATAGAAAAAGCAGCCCTGCTAATTTTGTGTCAGCTGGAGAAAACTGGGTTGTTCACTAGAATACAAAGCATAGTCTGCCCCCCTCCTTCCCTGAACACGTTAAATGCATTCTGGAGAAGTCCCGGGTAATGCAAATAGGTGTATATTGAGTCATTATTCATTGACTTGCTTACAGCGGCAGGGAAGTTTTCCCAGAGGAAGAAAAATGATCCCAAACTATGATTCAAACTCATACTTTAAGAATCTTAATGACCATATCAAAAAGCCCTCTCTGTTTCCCAATGCATGAAGCCACCCCGACAGCCCTGCCAGTACAGAAGGAATGCATCGGATCACTTTACATTTATTTGCGTCCACACTGCTGTTATATGCAACTCTCTTATGTATGAACACCATCCTCTTCGACAGACTGATTTGTTCTTGGTATTTTGTCCAAATTATCAGGTCAGGGATTCCTCATGCACATCTGTCCCCTTCAAGTCATCCTGAGAGTTACAGTGAGGGGACCCTCTGAAACTCCAAGTACCTAAAATATGTCATATTTTCCCCAAAACATGCCTGGAAGATTAACAAAAATATCAAGTTTCTTTGCTTTAGACAGAAATTTAGAGACTCAGTGTGATCATAATGATGGTGAAAAAGTTTGTAATTAGGTAATAAATACAGTAGACAAAAATCTTCCTAAATATAGAAGGGGGGACTAATAAAAATGGTCATATAAATTTAAACATGCAAATAAATAAGAAGTATTGTTCCCTCTAAAAAACTGATAAAAGTTAGTTTTATTGAAGCAGTGTTGGAGTTATGCCTATTCCTTTATCACCGGAGAATTTAGCATCTTCTGGATGTTGGACATTGTACCAGTTGTGTGTGTGTGTGTGTGTGTGTGTGTGTGTTCAATCTACTTAATAAGCTAAGTCCACCAATGAAAATAGTCTCAAAGAATTTCAAGATAACATCAAGTCTATGGGTTTTTAGTCATCTTGTTCCCAAATGTTGTTCTGGCGCCATCTTTGGACTTGAGACTTGGGGAAAAAATTGAGATCTACATATTACAAGCAGCCAATCAGTATACGTATAGCCACTGACTGTTTCATCATCTCTCAAAATATAGCCTGTAAATCATTATCCCTTGAGAAAAAAATCAGAAAGTGGGAGTTGGGGTATGATCAACTTCATTTGGGAATCACGGATACTTCCCATTTTAGAAATTTGTACAAATCACCACCTTTCAAAAGCCATGCTGTTTCAAAGAACATTGTTGAATTTATTAGAATGTAGTTTCCCAAACTTACTTGATCATTGATGGAACTTTTTGTTGCACCTATTGATACCCACAGAATGTGCTCCCCAAAATATTCTGTTGGGGATGCTGCAGTAATAGATAAAGTACACATATCTACTGCTCTTGAAAGAGTATTTTTAGACCACTGGAACAACTGACCCCAGCTTCTCTTTGCTGAAATTAAACTGTCAAACCCTGCTGTACACATTTCCAGAACTAAATATTCACATATTGAAGCAAAGTGTGCAAACTGAAACTTAAAATAAGTAGGTACGTAAGCAGGAATCAATCATAATATGAAAGATTATGATCAAGTGCAAAAGAAAAAGAAATTACACAGCTAATCTGTGGTTAAACAACCTTTACCAACTTCTTGGTTTCCTATTTCTTTCTTCTTGACATAAACATGATTCAGCTGTTTGAATCGATATTCACACCATCACTTTGTTAGCTTCCTGTTGTGGATTACTCCCTCCGAGGAAGCAAAAACAATGCAGCAGAAGACATGGTCTGCCAAAGGGAGCCATGTTCTTTTGGTGATAAAGAAAGTGCTTACGATGAGCCACAGGGAGTTCATTAGCTTGATAGAATATATTCATAAGATCAATGAAGTAGGTTAAAATAATTTTATTTTCATAACGTTAGTTCCACAGAGAATGAGTATCCTTTTGCCCTTTGTTCTTCAATAAAGCCTTGTGTAGCATCAAAAATCACTTAAAAATAGACCTCGTTCTCAAAGGGTGCTCAGTTTCAGTTGCTCAAGATGACTCAGCCCCAGCGATCTAATGCACATATAAAGCCTATAACTAATTGTACTGGGTTACATAATTCATAGTTAGCTAAGAAGGAAGATCTTACGTAAGTGTTCTTATATGTAAGTGTTCTTATCACAAAAAATAGACAATTTTTGGTACGCAATTCATATCTCAGTGAGGTGACTTAAAATAGAAAATTAATGAGATGGATGGGAATAAAATTACATGCTAAAAATAAATAAATATACTTCTATGTATGTTTTCTCCATCATCCATCCCACTGATCCATTTGAAAATGCTAAAGTGTCCCAGAATCTCAACCTTCTTGCTCCTGCCCCATGGAGGTTTTAGCAAAGTTTTCTCCCTTAAAAATATATTTACATTTCTTGTTATGGATGTCACTAAGAGTAATGTTTACTGTAGCTCTTGAATGAGATACTGCAGGTAATGTACTTACAATGGCATCTGCCGGAATAAATGTTCCCCAGGTGCTGGCTGTCAATGTAATTTGCTGTTAAGTCACCCCTCATGGCAACAATTGCATGATATTATTATTCTCCCCGTTTCACAGATGAGGAAACTGAAGTTCAGTGAAGCTCGACAACTTAAAATAAAAACGATCCCGATACAGACCCTGGGAAGCATAATCAGCAGCCAATTTAAAAACCTATCTTCTTATAACTCATGCAACTCCAACGATTATAATCCTGCTTTTACAGGTGAGAAAGGTTAAGTGCAGAGTGGTCCATGCTCTCATGGTCACATCGAGTCCATGGCACAGATTGGTGGGATGGCCAGTTGGATTGTTCATTTGGCCAGGGTCTAACTACCAGTAATTTAAACACTAATTTAAGTGTTCCTGGGACGGGATTCTGCAGATGTGCGTAAAGCCCATCATCAGCTGACTTTAACACCCTCAGATAGCCTGGGTGGGCCCAATCCCATCAGTTGAAGGTCCTCAGAGCTGAACTAACTGATAACCAGCCTGGGGAAGAAGAAATCCACCATCTACAACAGCATCAGCTTATCGTGCATTCTGTTCTGCCCTCCCCAAAGGACTGCCCTATAATTTTCGGATTTGCCTAGCCTGCCCTCACAGTCACGTAAGATAATTACTTGCTATATATTTCCTATACAAAACTCCTGCTGGTTCTGTTTTTCTGGCTGAATCCTGATGGACACATCTGGATTCAAACCCATGTCTCGGTGGGTCAGAGGGCAGCTCTTAGCTACCAGCATCATAGCAACCACCAAAAATCCACTCCTTTAAGTCCAATAAGTCTTGGCTTTGTCAGGTCCCCATTGGCCTAATTAAGCAGATTTAATCATACACAATGAATAGGCAAATCAAATATTTTTATTCATGCAACATTCTCTTTTGCTTACTTTTAAGACAACGGTAATGCAAACGATAATTCTCATTTCTAAGGATTTGCCATGTTCCAATAAAAGACAAAATTTGGAACTCTTTATTTTACTAATGGGTATCAACTACAAAGAGGTAAGATTCTTCTCAATCCAAGAAAGAATTTCCCAATATAGCAGCAATGTAAAATTTACCAGGTCTCCTCCAGGAGATGGAAAAACCCTCTGTCAGCCGAAGTTTGCAAGCCCAAGTTCAAGTCACTTGACAGCTAAATGACAGAGGAGGAATTCAGCATTGGCTCGTAGCTAAAGATGACAAACCCTAAACTTCTTTATTCCAAAGCTCTGTCCTCCGACAATTTACATACTTAGTCTGCATCTTATCATGGTGAAACTGCTGATAAAACTGTCCTCAAATGACTGAGTATGTGCATGCTTGCATTTTTTGTTGCAACATTAAAAACAATCAATGAACCTTATCTTTTCATTTGTGGCCTCCCACAAGAGTGACTGCAGAGATCCACAAACTGAGAACAAGCTTCACTTCTGTTTTGTTTAAATGAACAATGAAAACACCATAAATTAGTTTAAGATAGCATGAAACACTGTGTCCAGGAGAGATTCTTGGACTAGGAAGTAGAATATGTGGGTTCTAATCCAAGGTTTTCAACAATCTCCTATGAAATATTAGGCAGATGACTTGACTTGGGTGGACCTGAGTCTCCCATTCACAGCAACAGCTATCTCTTGTTGAAACCTTTCTTACTATGTCTTGGTTAGTTTCCTAAAAATGTATTTGCATTTACGCTCATAGACTACTCCCAACAACCTTATAACCCAGGTACCCTTGGTATCCCCATTTTACAGATGACAAAGTGAGGCCTAGGAAGCAACTGTCCTAGAGCAGGGTCCTATTGGGGTCACATAAGATTACAGCCCACAATCTTAACCACTCTACTAGGCTGCCCCTCAGCTTGAGAGTTGACCTGGATATTCTCAGGCTCCTGCAGCTCTGTGATTGTACAATATGGCAAAACTTCTATTAGTTGGGCAGTTAAAAGGGATAGGCTCAGAAGGATTGTCCATTTGATTAAGTATTCGTCCTTCAAGATGCAGATTAAATGTCACTTCCTCTAAGCTTTAGGCATACAGGCCAGAATACCCTAGGTGAGGAGAGCAGTGTTTTAACTCCTGGCTCTGGCACTTAGCACGCCACAGGGTCTATCAATAGCTTGTCTTTCTTACCCGCTTGGTTGTTAAGTCTTCTAGGTCAAGACCATGATTAGTTCACCCATGTTGCATAATAGAGGCTCAATAAAAAGTATGTATTCAAAGATCCTTTAATAGTATACAAGCAGCACAGGTGTTGAGACAAAAATTTTGGAAGAGAATATTTAAAAATTACATATTATAATAACATGAGCGCTTTTCTCTGCTACTCACAAAATCCCTTCATAACTCATAATCCTGTAACTTCAAACGGTCTTCCTTTGGCCCTAACCTCAGGACCTTGAATTTTCTGTCCTCTTGTCTGCAAGGCCCTTTACTCTGGTCCTCAAGGATACTTCCCTCCCTTCCTTAGATCTCTGTTAAAAAGACAAGGCGCCCTTCACTGGCTGTTTGTAATAAGGAACAGCCTCCCCTCCCCCAGCTCTCTCTGTCCCAGCCCCTCTTCTTACCCAGGGTACTTTCTACCACCTGCAACTGGACAAAGATATCTCGGATTTCCTTCATTCAAATGCAAAGCCCGTGAAGTTAGAATCTTTTATCTATTTCTCTATATCCCCAATACCCAGAAAGACACCTAGGACACTGTAGCCTATCAAAGTGTAGAGGACTATAAGAGAACAAATAAAATACTTGCATCATTCAAATATTGAAAATAATCTTTCAGGAATTTGTTATGATAGCAGTGAATTTAAATATAAAACATTAGGTTGAAAAACCCAAAGTCCACTCCTGGCCTCTGCTTATTATAAATGTAAATATTTTTAACAAAGTTAAAGAAAACTCCCCATAGAATGTGAAGCTTGCTTCTTTGCTGTGATATTTGGGTATAGATCCTCAACACTAAGGTGCTATGAGTAAGATGGGTGTGTGGGTACAGGGAAATGTGGATGGCGGGGAAGGCACCTTAGAGGTGGCAACTAGTAGTATTATTGAAGATTGGCATCTCTGTGCACTCCTCACAGTCACAAATACTGTCCCATTCATCTGAGCCTTCCACTGGGGCCTCTGGCAGGCAGGGGAGCACTCTGAATGCTGAATAAAGCCAGCACTACGCCGAGAAGCTCCTCCCCAACCCTAGTTCAGGCTCTCATCCTTAGGGTATGCTCTCAAATTGGGTCACAGCAAAGCCATAAAGCCAAGTCAGCTCCCCCAGGCCACCCTTCCTCGCCAAATGATGCTCATAATCTAGATCTTCTGAGTAAGACCAATACTTATTAAATAATCCCCATCCCATTATTTAGCAAACCCAAATTACCATGGGGTGTGAGTTCATTCCTTCTACAAAAATGAAAGGATTTAAAATTGAAATAAAAAAATATTACATAAGTGAACAATTAAAGAATTCACAGAGAAGCTTTCCCAAGAGGTAGGTGGGCCCTTTGGAGGAAATGTGTAATGAAGATGCACGCTGCTCTTGCCCCTTAGCTGGCTGATGGGGACTAGGACTTTTATTTAGTGGCATGGGCAGGGATGCAAGAGCAACAAAATGATTTGCAGATGGTGACAATACATGTCATTGGTAAAGCAGAAGCCTGGGGTCTATTTACTCTGCCTCAGAAGTTAGAATCTCAGATTTTAACAAAGATTTGCCCTATTCTCTCTTGTAACTGCTTGTCCACTCATAGAAGAAGCAGAGAAGCTCCTTGGAGAAGTCAAAATGATCGCTGTCTATTCCACTGAACTGTACTTGACTTACTGGTAGTGGGAAGCCATTAGCACAGAAAATATCTGAATATCTGTTGGGATAGTTAACTAGAACTAAATCTGTCTCTCGTTTACCTATAGAGATTGTAGATACTGATTGCAAATGGACAATGTCCAGATCGTGCATAGATGTCCATAGATGATCGTGCATAGATGACCTGCAGCCTGCATTAACTTGCTGCCGTGAGAGACCCACCCCACTGTCTACAGTAACCCCCGAGGAAGTCAGCCTGCGGTGAGTCAGATTTGCAAGAAGCCAGACTATCCCTAGATGGCCAAACCATGACTTCTTTAGCAACCGACTAAAACTGTCCAGGACTTGACACCTGTCTGAGGTTTTTTTTTTTTAAGATTTATTTATTTATTTATTTATTTATTTATTTATTTATTTATTTATTTATACAAGCACTGGGTACAGTCAGAAGCGCGGGAGGGTGAGAGAATTCACCAGAGCCAGAGCGGGGAACAGAACAGGCAGACTGATGGGGTACACTGCTGAGGGGAGCAGCGGGTGGCAGGAGAGGTCTGTGCGCCATGTGGGACTCTCGCCGGTGGACAGAGATCGAACCAGTGCTACAGAGGCTGCGGGCAACTTCGCAGCCCAGCGCTCAACTGCTGTGCCACCGGGGAGGCCCCTGTCTGAGGTTTGGTTCCTACTTCCAACTTAAGACCCAGGAGACATTGGCAAACATTCACCCCTAGCCAACCACCAGAGATGCCCAACTTCTAGTTACCCGATGCCAGCTTCCCCATAACAGTGGCCTCCCAATAGGACATACCCAACACCTTCTTGCTTCATAGAGCTTTCTCGCCCCTCCCTACCTCTGTGTCTCGGTCCACACGAATGCTGGGGCTGACTCCCTATCTGGAGCAGGCTCTAAATGAAGCCATTCCTGTTTTGACTTGGTTCATGTCCATTTGGTATATACAGTATCGAAGATGTCTTTCTACATACGAGTAGATACATATATATGTAATTTATGTGTATATATATTTATCTCACATAACCACCAATTATTGTTTATTTAATGTTTCTCTTTAAATATATTCCTTATAGTTGAGGGCACCAGACCAGAGGAAAGAATGGGCAGTTAGGAGCAAAGCGGGAGGGAGGCCCAATGGAACATGGTGGAGGACTGTGGGTACCTTGGTGAGGGTGTCCTGTAGTAACACACATCTGAAGAGTGTGATCTTATACCCCTAAATCATATACAGTGTTGTAAACCAAAGTTACCTCAATAAAAAATATATAATTTTTAAAAATCCAAAATATGAAAAATATATAAACTGAGAAAAATGTATCGTCCTTAAAAACTTTAGAAAAATTTTTCCCCTAAAATTAATTTTTACATTTCAATGTTAAACAGAAAAATAGTAATTTTCTAAAATGCAATAAAATAAATGTTTATCACATTAAATCTATTCAGTTACCACTTAAAAAACATTTCTCCTACATCAGTATTTAGTGTATGTAGCTTACTTAAACAAAGGCTGAGTTTAGGAATTAAAAAAAATAAACTCTTATGTTTGAACTCAGCCCCACTGCTCACTTGCTGTGTGGCCTAGGACAAGTGAACTAACCTCTCTGAGCCTTGGGTCCCCTGGCAACGATGATAATTCCAAACTAATAGGGACATGGTCAAATTCAGTGGTATTTCTGAATGCACCAAGTACAGGCAGTTGTTCAATAAATACACTTATACTTAACCTATGTAAAATAACAGAAGGCAAGCAGGATGAGAAAAAACACAACAGCAGAATGAAGCTGTTTGAGTTCATTCAAATCCAAATGGGTATCTGGAGTCCACTGTGGGTCAGCTCCACAGCAGCCAGGAAATGCTCATCCACATTAAGCGAAGTGCTGACAATGAAAAGCTATTTAAACCACCTTAGAGGAATCACCAGATATTATCTACAAGGAAGCTTTAAGAGGAGGGAAGATCAGCTTCAAATTGTTTACAGTCATTACCGATAACATGCGTTCAATGGCTGTTTAGGGTGATCTTTGGACATTGGTCAAAATTAAAGCAAAGTAAGAGAAAAATATTCAGCAGATGACAAAACAGTCCAGAATCCATCTTTGCACATTTCCCAGGAAAGACTGGGTCTCATTCAAAAGCTTTAAATAAACCCTAATGGTGAGAAATCTGGAATACAGGAATTACATAGGGGGATGTGTGTGTGTATACAACTATTTTTTAACAATATTTGCACTAATGTGGGTCGGATTGCTTAGAAAAATAGCACAGTTAAGGTGGTTTGATGGCAAGTTATTTCATATGTAACTGCACGTATGAATGCACCAAACTAAATAAATTAGGTGATAGGTGGGGTCTCAGTTTGCACTTGGGGAAACTTACAAGCAGAACCAATAATTAAGGCAGCTGCTCCCTGGGGCACAGAATCCTGATTCATAGGCCCAGAGAGGATGCAAAATGCCAGGCCACCAACAAAGGGCAGTGTGACGAGGCTGTGGCCTTGGGGAAGGGCAGGGAGGTTCTATTCTGCAAAAAGAAAGAAATTATTTTTGTTGTTGCAGTTCCCAAGCAAAACAAGCTGCTGTGCCAAGGGTCACACAGTGAGGCCAAGATTGCGACTGATGCCACAGCAAAGCATGAGGAGAGTGGGTCGCGGGAGGCAGCGGTGATGGGGCTCAGGACCCTCTTGAGCGAGGCACCCCTCACCCTCCCATATACTGAATTATACTTCAAATGCGAAAGATAACATTATGCTTTGGGAGCGCAAAAGACCTAATGGCCACTTTTGAAATATTTTTGCCCTATCAATACCCAATGTCCGTTTTCTTAGATTTCCTTCAAGCTCAGGAGGCTCTTCCTTAAGTTCATCCACTCTTCTTGCCCTGATAGTAAACACTTTAATTTCTATATTTTGGTTGAGTCTTTACTTTTCACTTCTCTGCTTTGCTTTTTAAACAAAGCATTCAATGGCGCACATATGACAGGACACTGACATGAGAAAGGGCCTGGTCATGACATCAGGTAAGGTTTACAGATAAATAAAAAGCAGCTATGAATGAATGAATGAATGAATGAATGAGTGAATACTCAAGAAGGTTTATTTTCTGAACACTCTAAGATGAGGGGATGGGTCTTGGACACTGTCTCATCTCGTTACATCTTGCTGGAGTCTAGAGCAAAGGCCTTCCTGGTGAACCGAGATCTCCACAATGGCTAAGTCATGATCATTCCTTAATTCTGCACGTAAGAATGATGGAGTTTAATTAAAGCCATGGGGGAATATAGTGGAGGGCAGGGGAGAAGGGAAAGGAGCATGGCTTGATATGGGAAAAGAAGGAAGGAATAAACAATAAAACTTGTTGGCACAGAAAAATAACAACAACAATAACAAAACAAAACAAACAAACAAACAAACAAAAAAGAACAAGGAAAACCATGGAGGCTGAGATGGGGTAACTTCTTCATGCAGCAAGACTTGCCAGGAGTGGAGCCTTCCCTCCAAAGGCAGGAAGAAATAAATCAGTTTTCACAGAAACTGCATGTTAGTATATGAGAGTGGGCAGAGGGAGAGAATTAAACAGCATTGTTAAGTGCCAAGTATCAGGCAAAGCATTAAATATTACTTGAGATATGTTTAAGTACTCAAAACCCAGCAAAATAAGAAGGGACAAACTATTATTTTGTTTTGCAGCTATAGACATCTTAATGACATAAATAGTCATGACACATTTGCGGTTGAAGCCTCATTATTGCCCAGCACAGCAGCTCATGGGATGTGTCTGCCCTATGGACATAACACGTCCAGCTGCCATGAGGCGTGTGGGCATGTGTGCAGGGATGCCTGCAGAGCGGTCCCCTTGTGAGGGCAGGGGCTAGCTCACGCACATCTCTGCTTCCCTGAAAAGGTCCGTCTCTGCAAGATGAGAGGGCAATAAATATTTGCTAAATGACTATAGGAGAGAAAGCAATGATCTCACCGGCAAAGAAGAGGAGTAAGAACTCTAGAAGGAGGCTCCATAGGACTTTCTGTCCCAGCAACTTGCAATGTGCTAACCTCCACCAAGAAACTAGTCACATATAAAAATCAAGTGAGCATGAAATATGGTTCATTCCGCTATCAGTCAGATCCTGAAAATGTGGGTGCTAAGCCCCTGAATTGCACAGAAAAGGCGAACGTCTCAGTATCACAGAAAACTCAAGCGTTTTTCTTTTCTTGTGGTCCTTCAGGTGATTTCAGATTTCAAAGCAAACGTCATCTTTCACATTAGAAACACAAATGAAAACATTTAGCTCTTTCTACTCACACTGCAAATATGATTCTCATATAAAAAGAGGATTTTCCAGTTCAGCCTTTATTTATCATACAGTGTTTAAGGGTAACATGTCTGCTTATGGGGATCAGATAAGGTAACAGAGCCGTGTTATGTGACATTTAGGACAAAATTCAAGTTTAAAACTTAACCATGTTGGGACTCCCCGGTGGTGCAAAGGGTTGAGCACAGCGCTGTGAAGCTTCCCGCAGCCTCCGCAGGATGGATTCAACTTCCAGCAGGCCAGGCAGATACCCACATGGCGAGGCAGACCTCTACTGTCTCGCCCTCTGCTCCCCTCAGCAGTGTTTTTGGTCGTCTGCCTGTTCTGCTCCCCGCTCTGTCTCTGGTGAATTCTCTCATCCCCCTGTGCCTCTGGCCTGTGCCTCAGCTCTTGTATAAATAAAAATAAATCTTAAAAAAAAAAAGACCTTTGAGAAAAATACTGGATGGTGTCACTCATAGCAGGAATTTAGAAAACCTAAATAAGGGACCAGGAAAAAGACTAATTATAATAAAGAAAAAATCCAAATCAACAAACAACTATAAACCAGAGACACACTATGAGGGTGGGGGGGAGAAGGGATTGGGGTCCAAATAAGGGAGGTGGGAATTGTATGGAGAATATAGCCAAAATGAAATGCATACATTGTACAAAAATGAAAAATGACATAAGAATTATATAAAATAAAATGTATTTAAAAAAAAAAACCCTTTAGGGCCTCCCCTGGTGGTGCAGGCAGTTGAGCGCAGCGCTGTGAAGCTCCACAGCCTCTGCAGCGCCGGTTCGATTCCGGCTGGCCGGCGAGGGTCCCACATGGCATAGCAGACCTCTCCTGCCTCGCCCACTGCTCCCCTCAGCAGTGTACTTCAGTAGATCTGCCTGTTCTGCTCCCCACTCTGTCTCTGGTGAATCCTCTCACCCTCTCGTGCATCTGGTCTGTACCCTGGTTCTTCTATAAATAAATAAATAAATAAATAAATCTTTAAAAATAAATAAATAATTTTTTTTTAAAAAAACCCTTTTAAAAAAAAACTTAAATTGTCTTTGACTGGTGACTGAAAGAAAAAAATGCTCAATATACTCAGCTGTGTCAAAGAGGGGAATTAGGAAATCTTTGGGGGGAAAAATCCATAATCTGCTATATTTCAGTCTCCCTTTATCCTCCAAATCCCTCATCTTTGTTTAAGCTACAAATGGACTCTATAAAAATCAGCTCGCTGGCCTCCATATTATACACCTCCCTGCACAAAACAAATGAAGCTTTGGCTGAAAAGCTGATAAAAATAAATAATACACCACCACCCCACACATGAGCAAGCTGATGTATTTACAAAGTGGTTACCATGCCAAATTCTCTCCTTCTTGTCCTCTCTGGGAACTAGTTCATCTTCCTGAGGCAACAGGCAACTCAACTCCCACCCTAAGCGCACCTCACCCCTTGCATTTGTTTTGAATAAGGATTTTCTGAAATAACCACCACACTGAGCTTTCATCATGAGCATCGATCTGAACACCTTGGGAGGGAGGCGAGCAATGGTCCTGAGTCTGCAGAGCCTCGGGCGGAACCAAGACCAGCACCTGCGCACGCTGCTCCCCTGCGCCAGGTGCTCCCAGGCAAATCCCTCCTTTTATGTTGAGAACAGCCCTGGTTCTCGCACAGCCTGGTTCTCCAGGTCTAGTCTGTGTTACTTTGCTGTTTATGGTGGTTTCTCGATGCTGGCCAGAAACGTCACGAAGAACCAGATACTTCGTGGCCTGTCATGTCCTGGCTTTTCCCTGATGACTCACGTGGGCATGAAGGCGGGATGGTGAGAGTCCAGAGCACCTCTCTTTCACAGCCCTGCCCAAGTCCCAGGTTCCCTTCCCACAGCCCCACAGCTCCAGAAATCTCTTCACCACCCTTATCACAGTGACAAGCCTCCTGTCCAGTCTTTGCTTCAGCCGGAGCATACCTGTGACTCCAGGAATTCCATAAGAGCAGAGGCGCTTATTCTTCGGTGAGTACTCCGTGCCCAGCCCAGCGAGTCTAAAGGAATCAAGTCTCAGTAACTGTGCCACTGGCCACGTTATAGAGTTTTGTAATAGCAAGATTAGCTGGTTTTCACAAAGTATGTATTTTACGTCAAGCACTCCACATACACTATCTCATCTGTTCCTTCCCCAAACTACCAGGTGGCCACTAGTGTTAATGTCTTATTTTATCTGGGGCCCCAGCCATTAAAGAGGGGGGGCAGATTCAGGATCTAAATTCATACTGGCTGACAGTGGAGCTCAGGGGCTGGCCTGGCAGCCTTGCAATCTCTCAGAGCTGCTTCCCACTCTGGACCAGGAAATCACCAGAGACAGTCGTGCCTGGTATGAGGTGCTCGTCTTGCTACCCTGTGCTGCTAAACCGCATCCCTGGTGTTTCCACAGTCACTTCCTGAGGCCTGACGGAATGTAAGAAGCAGAGCTCAGTTTAAACTCATATTTGTTGGGCAAAACTTCCCACTGCTCCTTCTACAAGGGAGTTGGAGTTGGAGAAAGGGAGGAAATCAAGGAGAAAATGAACAAGGGAACTGCTCTTGGCCAACAAAAGGAACCAGCCATGGGTAGGGAGAAGACATACCTCAGAAAAAGGAGGGAGCCCAGAGAAATGGTACCTGGGCTCACAGGTAGGGTTTGAGGAGGCATCTGTTGTCAAGAGTGAGATGGAATGGAATGGAAAGAGCTGGAATAGAATAGTATGGGATGGAATGGGGTAGTGTGGAGCAGAATGGATTTGTTAGCACACGACTTAGGGGTTCCAGGGACCCTCAAATTCACACACTCTAAAACGGGGTCCTGGCATCTACCACATAAAGACAAAGACAGACTGTTAGTGTGAGAGAACTTGAATAGAATTAGCATGGAGAGAGAGAGAGAGGAGACCTAATAAGAGTTTCCCAATAAAAACCCCAAATTACCCATCATCTCATGGGCAAATCCCCCGTCAACAGCAGGGCTGACCCAAAGCAGGTAGCTGAGACTCAAAAGCTTGCAACACATCTAAGGCATTTTCTGGAAAGGAACCACAGTGCCATCATAACATTGTGATGATATTTGGAGGCCTTGGGAGGTAATTATGTTGGACGAGGTCACGAGGATGGGCTCCTCATAAAGGGATTTGTTCCCTTATAAGAAGCACCAATGCCAGTCAGTTCACTTGCTCTCTTTCTGCTCTCCCACGCCCATAAATAAGAGGCAACCTGAGAACACAGAAGGAGGGTAGCCACCTCCCAGCAGGAAAAGAGTTCTTGCCAGGACCTTCATTTTAGACTTTCCAGTCTCCAGGCTGGGAGAAAATACATTTTTGTTGTTCAAGACACCCAGTCTATGGGATTTTGTTATGGGGCCCAGTTGACTTTTTTTTGTTATGGGCCCCAGTTGCCAAAGTTGACTTACCTAAAGGTCTTTGGGGGCTACCTCTACCTACTTTAGTTTCCAAATCCCTGGGTCTGGCCCAGGCTGTCTTCAGCTGGCAACATTTTTGGAGAATTTCTCTGCCCATTTGGGTCTCCTGCCTCCCTTCTAATGCAACCACTTCGAGAAAGCAAACAAATCCAAATCCAAAGCTATCTGAGGCAACTCCAACTCCTGGATCACCAACCCCCCTCCACCCAGTTGGCCTTTCAAGCTGTGGGTGAAAATCTGAGAATGTCCCAATAGGAATTCTGAGGTCTTGCCTGGAAAAGTAGATTCTTTCAAAGCAATTCTATGTAAACAATTTAACCTATCAATCTTAGGTTGCTCACACTCCAATCTGTCTTATTATGGATTTGAACCTGCTGCACAGAGAAAAAAAGTCTCCCTCCCTAAATAACTGCTGCTTCAGGACACCCAGCTTTATGATTTTCACCCCCTAGTCTTGCCTTTT
The DNA here is from genome assembly GCF_964194135.1 of Talpa europaea. Classification (NCBI taxonomy): domain Eukaryota; kingdom Metazoa; phylum Chordata; class Mammalia; order Eulipotyphla; family Talpidae; genus Talpa; species Talpa europaea. The sequence goes on along the minus strand of NC_140071.1, from coordinate 136,750,113 downwards.
TAAAGGAGCCTGGGACTTGGTTGGAGCTTTCTTTATAAATGCAAATACAATTATTACTTATGCATTTCAATGCACCCTAAAATGGTAAAGGACAATACTCTGGCAATCACAATAACAATACCTTCCTTTTTATCCCCTGCTGAGCTCCAAATGTTACTTCATTAGTGCAGATTTGATCACAATGCTCTTTGCCACCATAGCTTCTATTCCAAGTCCAAGGAAGCTGCAAATGCTCTATAATGTATGATTATTAACCTACATCAAGCAAATCACTGTGGCTCAGTATACTGTTTTTCTACTAATTCAATCCCTCATTAATAACCTTAATTATCATGCCGGGTAGAATAGGATTTCTTTAGTAGAGAAACCTGAAATTGCCGTGGCAAGCTCATTACCATCCCTAGCAAGAGTTTGATACAGAAGTCAAATTGGAAAATGTGAGAAACGGCTTCATATGGAAAGTTGTATTTTGATAGGAGAAAGTGGATATGGTTTCTCATCTGTTTGGACAAACACACACATCTGAAGAATCAGCTGTTAAGGGCCAGGATGGGGAAAATAAAAAGTGGGGTGCATTCTTCCCTGAAGCGGGGTTTGGCAACAAAGCAAAACCAATGTAAGTGAAAAATGAACACTCTGCACTTTGAAAACCAAATTATGCAAATCCAGCTATTTTCTCTAGCTGAGGTTTCTCTGCACTAACAAACCTTTTTGGATGGGGAATATGGCATAGGGGTGTTCAGAACCCACTGGCGTAGCTGCCGAGGTACACAGATCACAACTGGGGAAACAAGTCTTGACTGGAACCAGACACACATTTTTAAAAACTAGCAGAACAAAAAGAATGGAAGTATGAACCAGGACAAGCATCAGACTCAGGTCTGTCTTGGATGGAGCACTCAGATGAAATGTAACACAACAAAAGCTATGGTCCAAAGTCAAAGCAGCCTGCTCCTTAGCTTGATGGAGCACTGTCCCCACTCTGTTAACAATGCAAGGTCGTGTGAATGGCAATTTTAACCCAGCCACTTGTGACTATAGGTGGAATGACTGTGATATAGAATTTAAACTATAGAATTTAGAGGCTGTGAGCAGCCTAATTCAGGTGAATTTTAACAAATATCTGGTTATGGTCAGGGAATACTTGATCAGATGCTTGCACAGTTCTGAAAGTTCTTGACCAGTGCATGGTGCACAGATGCAATCCAGGAATTAGTCTTGGAATCAGGAATTGGGTTGCTGATGGAGCTGGCAAAGGACTCTAGATTGAAATGCTATACATAGACAACTCAGGATTGAAAACATCTCCTCAAAGGGAAGCATGGGATAGGAGAAAGTAATGGCAGAGAAAACCCTGTATAAGTAACAGTCCAGGATACAAATGACATGCGTGATGCCAAAAAATCCAAGAATTGCTGATTCTCCTGAGCTGCTCCTGGAAGGCACGGGGCCCTGTGGATGGCAGGCGTCAGTGCTCTGCCTTCCTGGAGAAAGCTTCACGCCGTCTTCACTATTGTACACAAACCTCCCTCCTCACGAAGGCCATAATTAACTTCATTTTGATGTTGTCTAATTACCATGTTTACTTTTCACACTATCATCACATATTGGTTTATTTTTTAAAATATTGTTATTAGTGGTAACAGATAAAATAAATAAACTCTCAATACTTGGGAGAGATGAAGCTGCAGAAGATTCATATATATAAGTGTATACATATGAATCATACATATACACACATACATATACATACACACACCACGGTGACAGGGTTTGGATTCAGGAGGGGAAAAAAGCAAAATCTCCGAGTTTAAATTTTGACTGGACCTTAGTTTTCTCACCCGATAAAAGAGAGTAATAGTGTCTTTGCGTTATGGGGTGGATCAGACAGGTGAGCTGATTTGTGTAATATTCCTAACCTAATCTGTGCGCCTAATAGGCTCTCCTTAAATGGTTGAATAATAATGATGAAGATTAACAAAAACAGATCTGTGGAGCAAGACTTTGAAACCCACCTCCTGGAAGAAAAGGGTATGTGCTTGCTGTGAAGTAAGTAAACGAGAGGATGATCCCAGCTCTCTTGCTGTTTTCACCCAGATGAGAAAGCACTAGTTCCTGACATCCAAGGACTCAGGTGTGATGTGAAAAGTCACTTTGGTGCGAAGGAAGGAGAGCCACACCATCCCTTGCATCCAGGAGCTGGGCATGAATTCACGCGAGTGTCAAGCTGGGAGTGCTTATTTCACACGGACGCCTCCTGGATTTTGTGTTGTGATCACCCTCTTATCTTTTTTTTTTTAAATAATAAATGTTATTTTTATATTTCACCCTCTTATCTTGCCCCATCTGCTCTCAGGGACATGGTGGGAGGTGGCAGGCGGGGAACTGAAAGGACCTGGAGGACCTGTAGGAAGACACCTCAGCTCCAGGTGAAGTGGCTGCTCTCACCTCCAGGGTGGTGGGGTCTCCCCTCCCCTTCTCTGCCTCTCTCCACACTCCTTTGGAAAAACAAGTTCTCATTTACTCCCCAAACTGACCTCACCATACAGCTGCTATCATCGCATCGTTCTGTATGGGGAAAACAGGAGGATTTTTTCCCACTGCCCCTCCCCACACTCACGTACCCCTTCCTCCTTCTTACCCTCAGAAGACTCTTTTCACTTCTGAGTTTATCACCAGTTTTTATAAGTATTTTGCTGTGTTGAGCTGTCTGCTCTGCAAACGTCCAGTATTTGTCTTTGTCATTCAGACCTGAATACTACACGCCATTCCCTCCAGCTCCTGCCATTTGACTGCAAATGGCGACATTTTATCTAGTCTCCCTTCAGGACCTGGAATGGAGGAGCTGTTGGGTGCCCTGCCCCAGAGGTGGTCTGGCCACAGGCTGGCAGGCTGTCCCTCATCACCACAAAGAGAGGAGCTCCTGTGTCTGGGTCCTGCTTCTCCTCCCACCGCCAGAGGGGTCTGCACCTGTGAAGTCTGCTCTGCCCACACACCTGCTCCTCTGGCCCTCAGGCACGGCCTACTTCCCTTATTCACCGGCATGCATTTTTCTCTAACCTTCCATCCCTCTCAGAGGACTGCCAAAAACAAGTAATAAAATAATATATTTCCAAACAGAAAAATTAATACCCGGCAGTATTCTTGAGCTTGGCCCCTCAAAAAAGATTAATTTTCACATTATCTATTTGCCTTCAGAAAGTCTCTCCGCTGTCAAGTCTGGCCTGACTCTCACGTCATCTGACCTAATGTTCCTGTGGCAGGATGAACACGTAGTGGCGGGGGGCAGGGGAGGGCGGGGTGGTGCTGCTCAGAGGGACCTAGGATACACAGAGGAGGAGGTGGCACCAAGAAAAGGCCGGGGCTAGGTGGGGTGCGCAGGCCCTCCCTGTACATGGGGAGTCCGTTCCTGCAAGTTCGGAAATTAAAATCTATACCATATCTTCAAGTTCTGAAGTGCTCACAGTTCATTCTTCAGCTTATTTTTAAAAAGACCAAAATCTTTAGAAATTCTCTGCTTTTATTTCTCAAAAGGAACATAAAATGTGGCAAACATTCTTATCAATAGAGATCTCTACACAAAAATATGAATTATCAAATATTTTAATTTTAATTTAATCCCTTCATCGGAATGGTAAAAAAAAATTGGTGCTAAACAATTTTTCCTTGGAATTAGCTTTAAATACAAATATGACAGATCTAGGTAGTTTTGTATATGTAAATACAGTGAATAAGAATAGAGATTTAAGATGCATTTTTTGTGATAATAATGGGTGCTTATAGGAATACAGGAAAATGGACTTTCTTATATATTGCTGATAGGGGTTTAAACTGGTGTAAGTTGTAAAGATCCAATTTTGGTCATATTATGAAAAGCCTTTAAATATTCAAATATCTGCTGAATCTATATTATCCAACAAGTTTTCCTTCATGAATTTACTCACAGAAAGGAAACTAGATTTGTTCACAAAGATTTAGTGATGAGATGTTCATTAAGAAAACAATGATATAAAACATTTGAAATTAGCTAATGACAGGAGGGCAATTAATTATATTTAGTTCATTCATGAAATAGGATAGTGCATGGGCATTAAATGGGATCTCATATAAAAATGTTATGATAAAAACATGCTGATTACTACTTAGCTCTGAAAATGATGAAATCTTGCCATTCGAGACAACTGGATGTGCCTTGAGGGGATGATGCTGAGTAAAATAAATCAGATGGCGAAAGACAAATATAGTAGGATTTTGATCATATGCGGAATATAAAGAAACAAAACAGGCGAATACACAAAAACAAGCTCAGCTACAGAGAACAGATAGGGGGTTTCCAAAGGGGAAGGAGGTGGGGGCAGGTGAAAGATGGGGCCAGTTTTGTGATGGTGGATGGACATGGATGTGATGCACATGAATGTTGGCTTATAATGCTGTACAACTAAAATTTATGAAATGTTGTAACTCAATGTTATCTCCATAAAAATGCATAAGGAAAAAGATAAAGCAGCAACAAATGTTTTTTTGTTTTTTTTCCAAAGCTGATGCCAAGCCTTCTTTTTCTGCTTTTGGCATAGGAAGTTGTTTTTAATGTTTTGTAAAACAATTATGTAGCTCAGTAATTAACTCAGAAATTCCACTTAAAAGAATCGGTACTTTGTTTTTTTGGGTAACCTTCAGTAAGTTACATACAAAGAAGTTAACTGTAGTACATGAGATATTAGGATGGTCATGATGTTTTAAAATGCTTTGAACGCATGTTTATAATTCTTCAGGGAAAATGTTTATATTATAAAACAACTTATTGTTTTATACTATAGACTATGAGAATGTAAAGCAAAGATGCTGGTTCGTATGGAGTGAAGAATGGTCCGCTTACAAAGGATATATAAAGTCTGGTCACAATGCTGTCAAGAAAAACATTTGAACATGGCCACAAAGACTGAAAGTATCTCAACCAAAATTGATGTCAGTTGTCTCGAGTTACATATGCAATTGGAAATAATTTCTCCTTTTATTTCTTCCCTTTTATTCCCCATGTTTTTTTTTTTCATTTCTTTTCTGTATTTTAAAAATGAGCTTGAAATTTTTAACCACTGATATTTCTCAAGGAATAACTTTAGAGTAAGGATTTATCTTTTAAAAAAAAAAAAAGATTTATTTATTTATGCATACAAAAGCTGGGGCAGAGGCCAGAGATGCAGGGGGTGAGAGGATTCACCAGACAGAGTAGGGAACAGAACAGGCAGACTAACCAAAATACGCTGCTGAGGGGAGCAGTGGGAGAGACAGGAGAGGTTGGCTGCGCCATGTGGGTTGTTCCCTGGCTGGCCGGGTATCGAACACATGCTGCAGAGGCTTAGGATTGCTTCATAGTGCAGTGCTTAACCCTTGCGCCACCAGGGAGGCCCCGGGATTTATCTTTTATGTGACTCAATAGCACCTATAGGTGGTCAGTTAAATAGTCATTCCCATGAATTTGCTTTCATCCTGGATCCCATTCATTTTAGTTTAGTTAAAGTGACAGGTGTGGAGCCAAACGCGCAGGACCTCGGAGCTCTATTTAGAATAAACAGCCAGTGTCAATGTCCAAAGCACCCAATGGTTGAGCAGGGATCTCTGAATGGGCAGGTGACTCAGGAGGATTATCAGGAAAGTGAAGTTAGGGAATTACACAAATTCTGTCACTGGGTACACCACTACCTCCTGCCATCTACCCCTCATCCTGAGATCAAAGTAATGACAACAGGTTTTCTATTTTTCTAGTAATAAAGAGAAAGGAAGAAGAGGACTGGGTGTGGGGGTAGTGCTAAATGATAAAACACAGAGGGAGATGTGACCTCCAGAAATTATTTTTCTGCTACTTTCACAAGATATATTGTCCAAGACGAGAAAGACGAGAAAGAGCACCTACTCTTTGTGGCTTTTGATGTTTGTTCCTGCAGTACATAGAATTAATTTGCATTTGTTATACAATATCCAAATTTACTGTGTCAAGTGGAAAAACAGACTTACGTTTTCACACTATCTCTGAAGACTTATAAGGCTACCAGAGATGTCCACAGAGGAGAGAAAAAATCCGGATCTTATGTATTAAGTACAAAGAGACAGAGAACATTTGGCAAATTAATGAACAAATGTTTGAAGTGTTAAGTGTAAAATGAATGAATATGTGAATAGATAAAATCACATTTGCAGTCACATATGAATAAATTCTTATGATGGATTGTTTATCCCGAGTTCATCAGCTCTTCAGGCTGGGATGGTTCTAGTCATCTGGGGTCCTTTGATGCAAGCAGTTAAATATTCTGGATCCAGTTCTTCTAGATTATAAAATCCCTAACATTTGGAAAATGTGCCCCAAAATATTTGTGATGGAAAAAGAAATTGAAATTAAGTTAAAAAAAAAAAAGATTAAGAGAGAGAATGCCTTTCAATTTTTTCAAATGGAGTGTTCAATTAAACAAATCTAAGGCACTTCCCAAATAATCTTCCTTCAGATTTGGGAATCCCAACCATCCTACCAGTTTGTGAAATCCCTCTTAATAATATAAACATTTAAAATTTTCTTTTGCTGATTATTTTGGGGGAAGGAGTGGACAGCAATCACAAAGCAGAAAGGAAAAAGGGTAGGTGATCATGGTTTGAAAATACACGAAAACAACTCATTTTAACAAAGTAGACAGCATTTCATGTTTGAACTCAAATTTTTGTACTTTTAAAAATTACAATTAAAATGTGTCATAAAAGAATGTGATCATGAGTAGGATTTAATGAGGGCAGCTCCTTGAACATGACATAAAGAATCATGCAATAACATGGTTCGATTCACATGATTAATGGGGGGGGGGAATTATAAACTTTCAACTTGGAATTGCAGAAGAGAAAGACCTACCAGGGATTTTATTGTGAGTCCTCAATAAATATTTCTTGGTTTTGCTTAATTAGCCTAAAGTATGACATCTTCCATTTGAAAGAAATCAGCTTTGTTTTCTGTTCTCTAACAGATACTTTCCATCATTTCTTCCCCTGGCAGATACCCAGCTGTTTAAATTCTTCTTTCATCTGGTTGCATTTGGTTATATTCCCTGCTTACACTGCCCTAAACAGGTCACTTGTGAGCCTGGAGGGTTTATAGGTGTCTATCAGGATGCATTCTCTGCTAACAGTTGCTTAGCTACATCGAAAATCTTTTGTTCTGTGCCCATGAATCCATCCCACCAGGCCCCTGATCGTGTGAGCTGTTCTTTTGATTGTCCCTCCACATCCTTTGCCCTTCCTGCTGCTAGAGCAGCATGCCAGGGACTAACTTATGAACTTTCTGCCTCGGTTTGGTTTTGGTCTCATGCTAATTTGATCCTTGTCTGATACAACTCATCGACTTCTGGGGCATAGCCACTCTGTAGGTTTCTCCCTAACATTGGGAGCTGTGTCCTGCTTTATTGAGGGATACAAATATGCCTTTTTCTTCTATTCTGGAACAATTGTTCTGTCTGTCTCGAGGCCTCACTCTATCCTACAGACATTTGTTCATTCATAGTTTGTCAAGACTTTTCAGTCCTACTGATTCATCGGAATATCTCCTTTCTATAATTCATGTGCCTTATTGATACTTAAAAAGAATCTGATCCTCCATATCATAAATGTAAATTCACTAATGAGGCCAAAATGCATAGCACAGCTTGGAGATACAGGGCCGGGAAGACTCTTCACATTGGATAAGGCCTGTGGGGGAAAATCAAGCGAGCCCTTTAAGAAATGAGTTGACTTTCTTCAGTAATCAGGATCAAACACATAATTTGATAATTGATAGTAGTTATAATCAAGTTTTCCAAATTCTATTTTAGTTCTGATTTAGATACACAGAATTATGGGACTTTTATCCCCTCGAGGGAGGCTGAGCTCTGCATCTCATTCTGTAGCAAATTGTTACATTTTGAAAAGCTCGTTTTTTGGAAAGATCTTCATTTTAAAGCATGACAGGCTATCAACCTGTGACTTCAACCACTTCTAGACAGTTCCAGTTTATTCGTTCTACACATATTATTCGTTCTACACATATTATTCTGTGCCAACCATGGTATCAGGCGATTAGGGCTGGAGATGACAATTTCTACAATCTGGTGTGAGGACATCTCCATGATTATGTCACGTTCGGTGGCAAAAGGATTCCCCAGAGGTAACTGAAGTCCCTAAGCTGAGGCTTTTGAGTTCATCATGAGGGAGATTATGCAAAGTGGGCCAGACCTCATCAGGTAAGCCCTTCAGGTCAGAGGTTTGAAGGGACAGAGAGATTCTGGACTTGATGGTATACTGGGGCAGGGGTAGGCCTCTGCAACTGAAAACTTGCTAATGAACAACAAGCAAAAAAAAAAAAAATGGGGTTTTCCACCCTAAAATAGCCAGGAATCACATTCTGAACCCAGATGGGATGGCAGAACCCTCTACCATGTCCAGGGCATCCAGCTAGCCAGTGCCCAGTCTGCCTGCCCCCAGGACATCCGTCAAATAGGTTGCCTGCAGCATTTTGCACTACTCTGAAGTCAATAAATTTAACCACATTTCCTAATGCTCTTGATGCTGAAAGATTTTTAAGATGATTCAAAGAATAAAATCAAGTAATATATAGTCCCTATAAACCATGTTACTTCTAGATTAGGTTCAACAAAAAAGAAGAATCAAACTTTTAGCTAGTCACGATGCAGAGCTTAATGTTTTCTAAAGAATGAGGAGACATGAATTCGAATCCTCACTCTATCACCAACTAGCTGCATTGCCTTGAAAAGGTCAATGCCAAGACCACTTCGTGGTATATTATCTAAGAATAATCATTATATGAGCTACTGTTTATAGATAAACTCCTGTGTATCAGGGATAATATGGATATTATTTGTAAATGCCCTTTAAAGTACCATTGCCAGACAGACATCACGTTCATTTTCCAGATGAAAAGTGAGACTCAGAGTGATTGGGTACAAGTACAAAGGGGGTAAGTTAGCCTGGGGCCAGACCATTGCTGAGGCTTGTTTGTCTGCAGACCTGAACTATTTGCCTTTAAAGTGAGGGGTTCCTGTAAGTTCCTCTCTAATCGGATCATCCTGGAAATACAGAGATAGTGTGTGATTTCCTGGCAGGGAGAAAACGCCTCTCCTGCCCCTGGGCAGTGACTCAGGCCTCAGTTCTTAACGGTGCAAATGTGTTGGCACCAAGGCAACCACAGAGACCTGAGACATGAAGGGAGGAGGCTTGGATTCAAGGACTCGTGAACTTAGCAGTGCAGGAAGGAAGCCAAGCGTGAACTTCCCGAGCTTCAAAGCTATTCTCATGGGCCGTTTGGGAATAAGCATAAATCTTCAAATTTATCCAAAGTTTAGCAAATTCACAATGACAAATGTAACAGTTCCTCTAAATTGAAGTTCATCTCTTGGCAGTTTGGGAGGCTTGGAGAAAATGTTAGCAACAAGGACTTGGAAGGAAATAAATCTTTCGATTCCCTGAAAACATAGATAGTTATTGTGGAAGACATATGGCAGAACCCATACTGCATCAAAAAAGAAAATTTATAAATGTCAGCTTCGTAGCAGCGATGTTGGAGGGATTTAAGTAATCCGCACTTAACCATGATGAGAAAAATATGCTGGAGGACACGTTTGCCATAGAGAACTAATTCTTCTTTAACCTGTCTGTTTTGGGGAGGAGCAAATGAGGAGAGAAAGAGATACAGCTCCAGACTCCAGAACGAGCGGCCAGATTTTTTTTTTATCTGAACAGGTAATAGTCAAAGATTCTCTGCTGTTTTAAAAAAGCTGCTGAGAAGTGACGGTGTCCCAATACGGTGTGTAGGATGGAGGAGTTGAGTTCTCAGTCTCTAGGGACCTCACTTTCTTCATCTCTATGATACAGGTAGACAATATAACACCTGCGCCCAGGGTCCAAGTGAAGATGGAATGAGAAACTACCATCCAGTCCCATGCCACAAATATTAACCAGTCTCCTCTCTGTTCCTTGCAGGGCCAGGGAGCTGCAGGGAGGGATCAGACAGAGTCCTCTCTCCATGAATGTACAGATGGTCCTAATTTATGAAAGAATTTATAAACTGCAAGGCATTATCAGAATGCTTGTCATTTTAACTCATTAACCAATCCAGGAGGTTATCATTGGACACGTTGAAAAAATGCTAAGAATCTACCGGGTATGCAACTCTTTTTTTTTTTTTTTTTTTGGCAAATTATATCATAGCAAGATTAGTACTTATTTTGGACTAACAATTGGAATCTGTCACTGTATCTCTTTTTGGATAAAAACCACAGCTAATAGTGGAGGTTCTCCTTTTTTAAATTTTTCTTTCCAAAGGGAAAGAAGTAATAAATAAAACTGCAATTGAAAACCAGGAAAAGTAGGAAGAGAAAGGGTGTCATCTGACTTTCTTCTTTCCCTGGGATGGGTCCTCTGATCTTTTCCTCCTGAAGTTTCTGAATGGAGATGATGCCAATTACACACAGGCCTGGTTGGCCACAAAGTGAAAAAGAACATAGAGGAAACACCTAGATGCAACTCAGGGACCTGGGGAAATATACTAGAAATTTCTAATGGGAAATCCACAACGTCCTAGAACTTCCATAACTAATATCAATGAGGTAATGCTGAAGATGAGCCTGGATTTAATAAATCTTTTAATATTTCCACAGCTAGGCTTACTTGCATGCGGCCGGTCAGCCATTTTCTTCAATAAGGCATGGCGCTGTTCTGACACTAGTTTAACAAGGTAATTATCAAGTGAAAAATGGCTGCTGCACTGCTGTGAACCTGAATAATAACTCTCATAATTACTGATTTTTGGGTCCATCTTTAAAAAAAGAATAATAGACCTCTAAGAACCAAAGCATTTTGTAGGAAATACATTTGGGTACAGAGTCTAGAAGTGTGGAAAACTAGGAAGGATATAATTAGGGGTTATTTACATAATCAGTCAAACACAGTTTATCGTGTCTCACATGGTTCTATTTAAGACAAGCAAATACGCCTGTGAACCTTAAGTTATCTTATGCACACAACCTGAAAAAGATGATTCTTAACTAATTTTTCTGAAAGCTTGAAAGTTGAATTTTCCTAAATGCCTCAATTAAAAACTCAAAAAGTATAGATGACTTTATCAAAAGCTAGGAACACGTCACATGTATGACATGACAAACAGGTCCAGAGGAAATTTTACATGGACAAATACATCTCTCAGGTAGCTTATTGCAGTTGTTGGAGTATTTCCAAAGCTTGCACTAATTCTGAAGTATGCACACAAACAGTACTTCTTTTATAGGGAACCACTTCAAATGGCTGGTTTTTATCTGGAAATCAAGAGTAACATGGAAATACCATGTGCATCTGTGGGGAAATACCTTCCCAAGTATTACTGACTAGGCTTGACTCATAATTAGATACTGAAAAGACTCTTTGTTGTTTTTTTCACTGTTCTCAGTGTAAGTAACCCATCCTTGCATAGCAACAGATGCATTTTTCAAAGTGAAACGAGGCAATCACAAATATTTGAAATATAAGAGTTTTCAAAGGTGAGATTAAGACAGGCACATGTATTTTTAAGAAAATCTGTAAAAATCATGTAATGCTCTTTTTGCTCTAGATAATATGGAGGACTTGTCTCCTAGAAAGGGTGTGGCCGTATTTTCACATTGCCAGGCAAACTTACTTCTTCCTACAAATTTTCAAATTGATTATTTGTGTCAATTGTTGTCCATTTGAACTTGAAAAACCTCCTCACTTGAGAAACCAAAGTTGTACATAACCACTGAGAAAGTTCCCATCAGAGAATATATTCAAGTCAGCCATTAGCTCCCATATTGGGAATGGACCAATATCATAAAAATAAACGAGGACACCATAATGATGTGAGATTGATTCTCTTGGCACGAATAATAAAAACAAAATACACGAAGGTGCAAGTTCTGTAAGCTCTTGAATTCAAATACCCTAATATGACTACGTGGTTGAACAATAAATGCCGAAACATATTCTCATGGGCTATTTTGTTGGGGAGTCTTTGCATTCTTAATGAAATCTACCTGTGCATGGCTTCCTATGGTAGTGGAAGAATTTAATTCTGTTAATTAAACCTGACTTTGAAATATACTTTATTTTATCCCATTGCATAAATAAGGGGCATTCACAATGAGAAAATATGACACACAAGTGAGGATTAAGCTATACATTGGTTTGTGGGGAGTATGCCTCAAATTAGCTCAATCCACTAAACAAGTATATCACAGACCAGTATTACACAAAGGAATTTCTGCACACATCTCAGATTCACATAAATTTTTCAAAATACTTTACATGAAAAAGTGATACCAAGGGCCTCCCTGGTAGCGCAGGGGTTAAAGTCTCAGTGCTATCAAGCTATCACCAGTCACTATGGCATGAGTTCGATTCCCGGCCAGGGAGCTGACCCACATGGCGCAACAGACCCCTCCTGTCTCGCCCACTGCTCCGCTCAGCAGTGTGTTTCAGTAGATCCATCTGTTCTGCTCCCCACTCTGTCTCTGGTGAATCTTCTCAGCCTCCCTCGCCCCACACCTCTGGTCTAGACCTGAGTTCTTTCTTTTATGTATAATAAATAAAATAATCTTAAAAAAATAAAAATAAACACCAGAATTTTTTTTAAAGTGATACCAATGTGACAATTGAATATAGTCTAAAAATATGGTGATCGGCATTATTTTCAGACTAGGTTTCATCAGCAGAGACAGAGGGCATCTGTAGGAAGCACCTGGTTAAGATCTGCTAATAGGCAAGTCCTAAAAACAATAAATCACTAGATTATTAGCAATTTCAAGGCAACAGTTTTTACTCATTCTTCTTATCAGGAGGGCAGTGAAAGGTGACACATGGGAAGAAAGTTTAAGTAAATAAGTAGGGGTTTACACTGAAATTATGTCCAATAAGAGCTACCGAGGAACAAGAGTCACTAGTTAACCATCTATGAAATACGATGTCACCATTGGACTTATTAGTTTGGCAAACTATATGGTGAAATACTCAACCAACTCATTGCCCAAAGCACTAAAGAAAAAAACAAACCATTTCTAGTATTGTAGGTTGGGTAAAATGATTTTAGTTTGGTGTTTAAAAAAATGAGAGTCACAGTCCTGGTTCTGTTTGTAGACAAATTTTCAAATCACTCGGTGACATTTCTGTTTCATGTAATACAAGATGAGTTGCTACAACTTGAGAGTGTGATGGTGGGAAATGATGAAAGCCTGGGAAAAATCATACCTGTAATAATGTGTCTTTGGGCTTAATAATCAGACCCCTTGGGGCATATTTGTTTTGTTTTGTTTTTAAAGATTTATTTATTTATTTATACAAGCACTGGGTACAGTCAGAAGCACGGGAGGGCAAGAGAATTCACCAGAGACAGAGCAGGGAGCAGAACAGGCAGAAGGACCTGCTGAGGGGAGCAGCGGGCGGCAGGAGAGGTCTGCGCACCATGTGGGACCCTTGCCGGTGGCTGGGGATCGAACCGGCGCTGCAGAGCCTGCGGACAGCTTCACAACCCAGCGCTCAACTGCTGCGCCACCAGGGAGGCTCACCTTGGGGCATATTTGTACTACTTATGCTGTTACATCATTCATTGAGTCCACAGATATTTGCTTAAGGTCATATGTTTGCAAAGTATTGTGATAGGATGTTTTCTGTCATGGCCTTAGGGTGTTTAAGGGTTCCAGAAAGTTAGAAAGAACTGTTTGCTGGACTGAGTCTTTCTCCCTTGCAAGAAAATTCAATGACTCCATTCTCGCTGCCCCATAGTATTTGTGTGTCCTACTCTCCCAGTTTTGGCACTGTGACATTAGAATTCATTATCTGTCATCTTTGTTAAGCTGTAAGATCCTTGAAGGCAGACACCATATCGCAATCATGTGTGTTAGCTCCACATCTGCCTAAATGCTGGCATAGTCAACTGTGGACTTTGGATTCAAACTCAACTCGTATCCCCACTCCACCTTTTCCTAAGGCTGTTCATTCTATGGGTAGGACTTGTGAATATAGTTGCTGAAAATAAACAGAGGCAGACTTCCATGATAAAAGCACCAGGTGAAATCTTAGCTCTTTTTCAGGTCAAACTCTCACCCCATTGTAGCTGTTCAGCAATTGTCAAGATTTTGAATTTGAGCCTGAACTGGAGTTCATTCCATAGACTTAACACAGATTTTACAAAGAAAAACATAGAACATGGACATCCAGTTGACTTTGAATTTCAGGTAAACAACAAATAATTTTGCAGTTTGAGAATGTCATTTTGTATACTTACATTTCATCTAGCAACCCTGTCTTCCAGATGATTAGTAAACTTGACATATAAAAGGTCAGGTGAGATGCTTCTCTGTAATTTTTTTGTTGCAGAACATTTATTGCCTCAGACAATAAGTACCAGTGGCACCATCTGTCACTGTGATCATGAAGGAGTTTGCCACATATATCCTGTTGCTCACTATGGGGTACAGACATCTGTCTAAGACAGGGAGGATATAAAAGTAGGTTTCTACTCTGTGAAACCAAGAATCAGGAAGAAGTGATTGTGATGTCTCCAGATATATCAAAAAATGTCTCAAAAACAACACATAATGTCCACTTTCTGGCCATTTTCAGACCTCCCAGCTAAGTTTCTAAGGGCAGTCATGGGTATGATTTGGTCAAGTCTCTCTCTATATCTATCTATCTATCTATCTATCTATCTATATATATATATATATATATTTTTTTTTTTTTTGGTGGGACCCTCGCTGGTGGCCGGGGAACGAACCGGCACCGCAGAGGCTGCGGGCAGCCTCGCAGCCCAGCACTCAACCGCTGCGCCACCAGCGGAAGCCCACGTCTATATATTTGACAATGAATTTTAATTCCCTGAGCCAAAGATCCAACAATCATTTCAGATTTCTTAAAGTCTGACTTATAAAGGAAACATAAAACATCACCAAATCCTAAAGATCCATTACAAATATGATGATATTATACATTCAACTGGCACAGCACTTTAAATTTACTCAAAGCACTTTTCTGTCCATTTTCTCATGTGATCATTAGTGTGGTATTTATTAGTGATGAGAGAACGTGATGTCTGCTCAATCCTTTGTTATGGCCAATTTGGAACTCTTGATATTCATCAATTTGAAACCACAAATGGGAAGAAATTCAGTATCCTTTTTTCCCTTTAGAATTCTGTCACCAGTGGGTTTTCATCAAATCTTTTTTATAAGTAGTCCCAGATTTTCTATTAATGTCACAAGAATATTTTCTTATTGCGCTTCTAAGGTGATTTTGTCAATTTAAGGTATGTATTTTCAATAAAAGGGAATCAAAAGTAAATGAAAAAATTTGTGATGAACTGTGCCCTGCTCTCCAAAACTATCAACCCCATTATAGCAATGCCTGTAAATAACAAGAACTTAGAGAATTCTGAAACTGGATCAATGAATGAGTGGAGGAACAAATGAACTTTGATAAAAATTTGCTTTAGTTCAAATGAAGCTTGCTCCAAATCTTGCCAGCCAATGAAGACTGCTGTTAAAAATGATCACTCATTAAAATAACAACTCAGAAGCCAGAATCATCCATTCTAGAAACCATTTAGTTCAGTTCCATATACAAGAAAACACTTTCCAGAGTCATCCATGACACCAGGATGACACAGTGCACCGGAAATGCCACATCACCCAGTTACAGCCATCAGGACCCCTCTGAGGACATGCATTCTGTACTCTAAGATACATTTTTGAAGGTAATCACAGTGCATTCCTTTCATCTTGTTCCCAGTAAACAAGATATAGAAAGAGCCCAAAGGTGCCAAGCATGGTGGCTGGAGCTTGAAAAGAATTCAACAGCGCCTTGCCTCTGGGCAAAACAGGGGCTGGAAACTTCACCCTTGCTGGGTATCAAAATCTTTGAATCACCATCTTCCATTCATATCAACTTTTCTCCAAGTGGTCATGAAATTCTTAAGGTTTCCATCTAGAAAGATCTAAAGCCAGAATGTTTCCTGTTTGGTGCCAAAAGACTGAATAACTATCCTCTACTTTAATTCCAAGTGACTGGCATTCATAGGTTTAACTCTTCCTCCAGTCATTCTTGCTTTTCTTTATTCACACAAGAAGTATTCATTGTGTGCTTTCCACAGCAACTGCTAAGCCTTAGTTAGGTGTTATTGAATCTTATGTAACTTTCACAAATACTCTATGATTTGGGGATTTTTATTCCCTTGGTGCTATAGATGAAGAGACTGAGGTTTAAGCAACATGTTTAACACTCCCTGGCTATGGTGGATGAGTCTATGTGCATCCATCATCCTGATTTTGATCTCTAATCCCAAATGTTTTTAAAAGTGGGCAGGGGGGAATGAGCAATTTTCAGAGGAACAGAACTGCTTTGCAGAGGATGATCCCCAGGACCAGCTGACATGTATCCCTTGAGGAAGCTGATGTTCCCAAGACCCTGTGTCTCTCTCTAGATCTCAGGTGGATTTGCAGAGGTGATATCAGAAAGACAGCACACATCTGGCCTGTTAGTGCCCTCCCCGCATGCCACACTCTCCAGGGCACTCTCTCTGCTTGTAACTTTTTAAAATGGCCCCGTCCACGCCACCATAGTTATTAAGCATGGGGTCACAATGCTCAAGGAATGACTTTGCCAAGAATGTGTTTTTAACTGTGCTATAAGTTACTTGAGGATGAAAAAGTGGAAGGGAAAGGCTTTCAGAATTCCTGCAGAGCACACTCAACAAAAACACAGCTGGGCAGGGAAAGTCAAAGAGGAGCAGGAAAAAACAGTCACAGAAAGAGGGACGCTGCTTGGCCTCATACACTTTCTCGACCTCCAGGGAATGCAGCCAAAAGTGCCGCACTGCACCACGCTTCCTTCAAAACAAAATGGAAGCACTTGGCCAATATGGCCATGCTGTCAGCACTTCCAGGAAAAAAAAAAGGGGGGGAGGCAGGAAAGAAAAGGTAATGAAGATGCAGGGAGTGTGGAAATGACCACTGAGGGTGCATGAAGACGCAGGGAGTGTGGAAATGACCACTGAGGGTGCACCTGTGGTTTTGAGTTATCTAATGAGACCTGATGACTGAGGAAAAGGTTGCAGATGGCCCCGGAATGAGCCATTCTGTGGCAGCCTCAGAGGAAGAAGGAATGAGCAGCCTTTGGCTCTTGTGCCTGTGAAAGTGTGTGGTCCTTCCAGAATCCTATTCCAGGCAAAAAGCAGAAATCGGGATGAAGTAATAAGTAGGAGACTGTAAATGACTGGAACCCACCTCCTGGGTACCACAGCAGCGAAAGGCTCAATGGCAATTGTGCCGGTGTCACCCTGGGTCTCCACTGGAGGCAGCAACACGCTCCTGGGAACTCAGTGGACACAGCTATGCAGGGAGCACAATCAAGGCGCTGGAAACACTGCTAAGAACTTCACACGCATCATCTCACCACACCCTCAATTTCAGGTGAGCCTGCTGACCTTTAGAAAGTGACTTTCCCAATTCTCACAGGTAGTAAAAGACATAGCTGCATTTGTACCCATGGGACACAGGAGGCAAAGCTGGTGCATGAGGTCCTGGAGGGCCCCGCTCCTCTGCTTCCCTTGGCTTCGCTGACAAGTCAGACGCAGTAATTATTTGTGACTTATGACCCTGTTAATGAGTGAATTGACAAATCCATTTCTTTCCCCTTAGTTATGGGATGAGGTAGGCATAGCAGTCGGGAGACAGGGAGGGGGGTGTCCCAACTTTGACTCTGAAGTCAGGGGACCCATGGACAGTGACTCACCAACTGGGGCTCTGGACACAGTTGCCATTTACAGAAAAGATGCTGGTCAGCCCTTAACCACTGACCTGCTGACACAGTCAGAGTTGCCTGCCTCCACTCCCTTTCCTCCCTGAGCTCCACCTCTCTCAAGGAGGACACTGACCCCTGGAACTACCCACTTCTCCAGATGCTGGAGAATCACCTTCCAGTGCTCCCAGGGCAGAGACAGGGATGCACCTGATTTCCAACAGGGTCCATCCCCCTGGTGCCTCTTCACACCAACTGGACACACTGGCATCTCAGTAGTCTGCATCTGACCCAATCATAACCTGTTGAAGATGGGGTTCCCCCACATCAAGACAGCGGGGGCTTGGTGGATATCACACCATTGACACAGAAAAACTTTCTGCAAGGCAAAGAAGCACACCCTCTCCCAAAGCATGATGGTCTCCTGGATTCTTCCACTGTCTCCCCACTCTCTGGTTTAACATAGAGCAGATCATATCCCAGAACGCACTTGAAAATGCCAGCAGAGCACTGGGGACAAATTCCCTCCAGGCTAAAAATGTCCAAAGATCTTGGTAAAGATTTTTGTTTATTTGTTTTCAGGCCAACATTCTGTTTGTGATGTAAAGTTGTCCCCAAATGTCCACTCACTCATTTATTCCATTATAGTCATTCAGTATTTGACTGAGCCCGTATTCTATCTTAATCTGAGAATTCAACCATAAATAAAATAAAGTCCTTGTCCACATGGAGATAACATTTTAAGAGGGGTGACTGACAATAAATAAATATAGAAACACCTATTATAGGATTTACGGCAGCTGAGAGATTTGCTATCTTAGAGACAGAGATTTGCTACCCAAAGACACAGAGATGGGGAAGGAGGAAGAAAAGTTTTTCTAGTAAGGGTTAAATAAACCTCATCTGGACTACTTCTTGAGACCTAGAATGAAAGTCATTATGAGGAATTTTTTTACATATACAAATGCAATAGCCAAGTCTTCCTTTGTCAGAACTGCTAAGTTCCCAGCTCCCTGGAAGGCATCAAGGAAGGGCTGTTGTCCCCAGCCCAAGCCAGCAGGTGTTTTCCAGCCTGGCACCGAGTGCCTGGACCGCGAATGGGTTAAGGTGGCAGCGCCAAGCCAGGAGCGCTGCATGAACAGAGAGCACTAAGCAGGCTCTCACCCGTCCCCCAGTCCTGGGCTGTCAATCAGCTGTCACCCGCGCGCACATCAGCAGCGTGTGCACATCACCAGGCTGTCAGCAAAGCAGCTGATGAGACTCGGCTTCAGACTGTCAATCATCTTTGTTTCTCTTCTCCGCTCGGGAAATATTTTGGCTCAGAGAAACAAAGAACCCTGGACAACAAAGGCTCCTAGTGAGGAATTTACTCCTGCACATGCAATCAGATCTTACAGTCACTGATCGAGCCTCACCCCCAAATGATGTTGGGGTGGGGGGTGATGAGCAGAGGGAAGATCGAGAGTCTGTTTTATTAGTATAGACTGGAAAACTGTAATTCTAGTTCCCAGAACAGACCCTGATGGATTCCTAAATCCAAAAAAAAAAATAAAAATAAAAAAAGCACAGGAACATAAAACAATGATAACTTGAAGTTATCTGAGCTGATGCTTCAGAAAACTATAAGAAGGCTCGGAGGATGGATGACTGCTCATTCAGAAATATTCTCCATTGAATAGGGAGGCGTTTGGGGAGAGAGTAATTGTTGGATTCCTGAGTTCATTTATCTCCCAGGGATTCCAGAAACAGCAGCTTCTGAGTCCATCACTCCTACTCTCTGGAGCTGAGGCAGCTGAGGGGGGGAACCCACAACAGAGAAGCAAGTGAATAAGGCAGCATCTGGGGGGCCCATGGAGTGGGCTGGTCAGTGTTTGCAAGGGGAGCTACTATGTTGAGAATAGAGACAGTCTACAACACCCATTGCCAGGCTCCCCTTCGCACCCAAAATATCTAAGGGAAGTGTCCCACGCCCTTCGAAACCCACAATACCCACATCTGCAGAGAAACTCCTGGCAATGACAAGTCGGACAGCAAGTCTAGGTTAACCTGCTCTCCGCAGTTTGCAAAATTACCACACATGCATTAGCATCATGAACCAGCTCATCATTCAGTAGAGCCAGACACTGCGAAGTTGTCTATATTTCCCACAGATTAAAAAACACCACCACTTGTACCCTAGTGGTTTTAAGTATATTGAGCAACCAGCGTAGCTTTCAGGCCCATTTATCAAGTGCCCTATTAGCCACCCATTACCCAGAGCTCTGAACGGTCTCCACACAGCGGCTGGTTCCGCCCTCATCTCAGGGCTTGTGATACGTGCGATGTTTTACCCTCCGACTGATCCTTTCATACATGCAACGCTGATTTCTGAAAACACATCTCGCTCTGATCTAAGCGGACATTAATTGCTTTTGTGCTGATGTATCTATGTCTCTTGGTCTTAGAATATAACTAGCAAATCTGATCTCTGACAAGTTGGCTAAACCTAATCAGGACAGATCAGCTGTTACCCAAGGTGCCACAGGCTGTAATTTGAGGATCTTTACAGAGTTATCACTCGCCGGAAAGACAAGGACCTATAATTCTGTCAACACTAATCCCAAACGGTAAGGTTCAAAGCAGCTGTGGCCTCTCCCACCACCCCCATAGAAAAAATAGCACTTGTCAAATAAATGCCTGAGATAATTGATAAGAGAGAATTAGAAGGATGTGGCCGATTCTGTGACTGGAAAGATATTTTTTCTTTAAAGGAATCTTCAGAAGCAGAAGACTGGGTGTTAAGTGTGAGCTGTCAAGGACAAGGGGAGAGATAGATGAGTCGTTCCACCATCCAGCGCCCACATCCAGCTCCCAGAACAGCAAGCGCCCAAGCAGCCAAACTCCGGGCCACCCCTCTCTGCCATGGGGCTGCCTCCGGTGACAAGGCCTGGTGGCCAGAGAGGGCTCAGGTCTCACTGTGTGAGATTGTCAGCAAGGTGCTCTTCTCTGGAGACCCCTGCGGGTTTTCCGAGAGGCGCCCCAAGAAGAGAATATTAGAAAAATAAACTTTCTTACTGTATCGCTTTGGTCCATCTTCCAAACAAAATGAAAGGGTTAACGTGGCGTCGTCCTCAAAAAACTCCGTGGCGAAAGCATCCCACCAGAGGTTGTCACTGTCCTGCAAAGAGACAGATCGTTTATTTAACAGCCCAGAGTGGGAAATATCTCCAGGAGGACCAGAAAAGGCAAAAGAAAGAAAACCCCAGGCCCCGCTCCCTCCTGCTTAGCACCTCCGTGGGGGTGTTCTAGAAGGGGAGCGGTGGGCTCGGGGTGACTTCACAGGAATTGCTTCCCATGGCGACTGAGTTCCAATTCAATAAGCGAGATTATGCAAACAGAATGAAAATTAATTCTCCAGGATGTATTTGGGGAGATTAGATAAATGGACTATGGAACACGATGCAACATTTTTAACAAAGGGGTTTGTATTTAGTGTGAATGCCAGCAGGTGCCGTGCCTCCTCTCTCTTTCTCTTGGCCCTCTAAAAGAGCCTGATGTTACAGGCAGAAGCCACGACAGTACCATCAGGTCAAGGAGAGTAAGTCTCATGAAGACAATTTATTCAAAAAGAGGGGTGTGTGGCCCATGGCCCTGTTCTCTGTCAACAGTCCTCTTGGAGAGACAGGTATCACTCCTTGGTTATATAGAGACAGACACGTTTATGGGCGAGCAACCAGCACGTGCGCGTGGATTGTTCTTGGGGATTGTGCTAAGATTACAGGCAAGCACTCGCTCGTTATTAAAACAATGATTAAAAATAGAGAACTCAGCAGAACACAAACCATCCACACAAACTCTGTTTGTCTTGGGTTGAGTGTTTCTCTTGCTCATGCAGGAAACACTTTGAAAACAGTCCAGCTCGAGGGGCTGAAATTGCTGCTGATCTCCAAGGAGGAGGCCAGAGGAGGGAGGGAGGAGGCTGTGCAGAGTCTTGTTTATAGGGGGACTCCTACCCAGACCTCATCCTCTGTGGAGTACTCCATTCACCCCCACATTCTTCAGTGTAACCTTTTTGCAAAGAATTGTTGGTTCCTGCCAGATTTCAAGACTAGATGTTTCACAGCTGCCTGTCAGATGGGGAGCAGGGACAGAAGGGGGGCTGCTGCTCCCCACTCAGTGGCCCCACAAAGTGGTTCTGCTTATGACCACGTGATGTTGTTGTCCCTGGCAAGCCTCAGGAACAAGACTTCAATTCTGGCAAAAACAGAGAAGGGGCCACAGAAAATGGGTGCTGTCTTCTTTCCAGAAAAGAAACCTCTCACACCAAAGAATTTTTTTTTTTTTTTTCCGGTCTGTTTCTCTGGCCTCTTCCCAATCTTCACACCAAATGCCAACCGTTTTCATAGTCATGCCCAGCACACAGAAAGCCTCCCTGGGGCAAGTCAAGCTCCCCACACAAACTGCCTCCCTTTTTCACCTTTCAAAAACAAATATTTCTTGAGCACTTACTATGTATAGGCCCTGGATAAGAGATTGGTCTTGACCCTCAAAGGCTTGAAACCCACCAACAGGAGACAATCAAGAGAGCGTAAGACAGGCAGCCTGGTTTCATACCTGAGACACCATAGCAGGAGGCCTGTCAGAATTTCTAGAAAATTCCATGGGCTTGGAAGTGGAAATACCAGAGGGAAAAGAACTCTATTTGGGACCCTGGATCACTGGCTTATTTTACTTCAAAATGCCACACAGGTGGAAAAGGAGTTAGAGGTAACATGTATTGTATGTCTACACATGCCAAGCAGTGTTCAAAGTCCTGTTTTCCCACTTATTCCTCACCACTGTCTGTTCTTCGTTGGTTTGGTTTGGTTTTGTTTTTCTCTCCAGTATAATGCAAGTTTATCTTGAGCAGAGGCTCTGATTCCCTGCTTTAGCTGTCACCCTGGCCCCAAGCAGAGTCCAGCTCCTGGTATTACTCAATAAAAGTTGTCCAGGGCATGAATGAAGCTGCCGGTTAGGTTATTCTGCTTACTGAGCCTGCATACACCAAAGCTGAGGTGGGAGGCGTGACTTGCCCAAGGAAACTCAGCCATGAAAGGTGGAGCTGGATTTACACTCAGACCATCACATGTATCCCAGACCTGCCTGGCCTCTGTCTGACTCACCTCTCTGGTGGTCTTCAGGAAGGAAGGGGCTGGGGTCAGCAAAAAGGGAAGGAGAGCCAAAAGGGCACTTGTATCTCAAGTTTGCTTCTCCTTTAAACTCCCTGCTGACAGCTTGGCTCTATTGCCAGGGCGTAAAGCCAGGAGCACAGGGAGCATTGGGAGACCCATCGTGGCCAGAATTCTCCCCATGGGCAACCTTCAGTCCTCAGCTTCATTCCAGCACTACCTCTTCCTGACTATGTGAACTTGCCTGAACCTGTCTTCTTACTTGGAGGTTGAGTGGGTAAGAGTAAGTAAGGATCACACTATAACTGTCTTGCAGGGTAGATATGAGGATTCAATAAACTAGTGGGTAACAACCCCAGAACATAGTGAGGATCAACAAAAGGTCCTTTTCCTTCTCCTATGCAGGGTCTTAGTATCATTTGTAGGGGCCAAATCATTCCACATTTTAAAGAACTACATCCAAACTTTTAAATTATATAGAGCTTTTGAATGAGTCTTTAACTATGAGAAGACAGATGATGTAAGAAAGCTTACATAAGAAAGGCAGATGAGAGTTAAGAAAAAAATTACAAAACTGTATAGGTCAGTCTTGTGTTGGTTTTATGTGAGGGAAGAAGACTGTAGAGAATGCAGGTTTGAGGGCCCTGAGCTCACAGTAGCACACAGAGCCCATCATTTCCAATGGAACCATCTGCCCTATCCACAGCTGCGTTGTCAGTTACCAAGGAGCAAAGCTGGCATCCTTATGGAGAATTTATGTCCTTAATCTGTGCTACACTAACTTTAGTACATAAAGTCCATCTCTCACTGGCTGGACAATATCAGTCAAGTTCCCTAATTTCTTTTCTCACTTACAAAGTGGGAATAACAGATACAATGGACTGTGAGGAATAGGAAGTAACCATCCAGCACATAGTAGTTGTTCAATAAATGGCAGTTATTATTAATATTCACTGTTGTCTTATTTGACAGTAAAGATATTAACAAGTAGAAAATCTGAATTTCAAAAAGCGAAGGTATTCAGCAAAGATCAGACAGCCAGCAAGTGGCAAAGCTAAAGTCTACCTAATGCCAGTCCAAAATTTGAAATAGATTTTATTTTTGAGAGCATTTTTAGGTTAAGTGAAATCCAGGGGAAGGTACAGAGGTTTCCCATCTACCTCTACGTGCACAGGCTGCCCTCACCAATATTCCCCCCAGAGTGGGGCATTTGTTACCATGGATGAACCTACCGGTACATATTTGTTTTCTGATAATCCCACTTTAAAACGTGATTTTCCACCTTAGGCTGAAGATGAAAATAGTTCCCAGGAGTAGAAGAAATGCTGGACTTCGGCTACAGGAAATTTTGCCTGAACAAATCTCTTCCTCTGGGTTTTTCAGATTTTGCACCCTTCCTCCTGATTTTCACATGGTTTTCTGAAAGATAACGTCCTCTTTAACTCCCTCTTGCTTGCATTTTGTTGCCTGGAGTAGTTCCAGGGCTCAGGTAGGTGATTTTGCAGAAGAAATTTGCATCATAGTGAGGCTGGGAGTCCAGACAGTGGCTGAAATGCAGTCACAATGACCTCTGCTAAAGCACCTAAGAAAGCTCTGGCAGAAGATCTAGCGATTTTTCTTGTAAAAACTCAAGTCTTAGCCAGGCGGCTGCCTCACAAATTGTCAACAGTAAAAACTCATTCCCTCCATTACCCAACTTCTAGCTGTCAGTCATCTAGACTGCATGGGTCTTGCAGACAAAGGCTACTGGTGCTCTGCTTGGCCACACATGGGGCCAAGGAAGGGGACACGGAACTATAAAAGAAAATGGGCTCCTTAAAATTCTAGGATTTGATCTGCAGAACAGCCCTTCCGCCACTTGACTGCACCTTCATCATTGGAGAAACCGAAGAACCACCAGATTTCCCTTCAGACCTGGGAACATGGGCAAGGCAGCAAATTGATCAGCAGAAGACTTCATGAAGAAAGTTTCCCAGATCCTTTTGAAGCAAGAATTCTAAAGAGGAGCTCAGTGAGTCTGGTTCCCCATAAAGTTGGAAGGAATGGGGAGGGCAGCTGCCGTTGACTCTCCACGGTAGCAATAGAGTCATATAATTTTGGGATCACCAGGAAGAGCCTTGAGACTGACCAGCAGGCCCCAATGGACCTCATGGGACTCCCAGGTAAAGGTTATGGAAAATGCACTTACAATCAAGCCAAGGATCTTCTTCCCAGGTGCATGGGCTGGACAAGGGATACTGGCAGCTATAAGGGACATATCACTGGACATATCACTGGACATGTCATAAAGACATTCTTTCCAGGGAACAGCTATTCTTGCCACACTAGAAGGGGCCATCATGGCTGTAAGTTTGCCTGTAGGAAGCCAAGAACCTCAGACAACCCATCTTTTGGAACAAGAGTTCCTGGATAACTGTCTCCTGCTTCCCTATCTTTGCATAAAGTGATCTTTTCATCCTGGAATGCCCATCAAATGCCAAATGCCAATCCTTGGATGCTTTTCACTGTCTCCTGTGCTAAGAAAACTTGACAACTATACCCTCCTTAGAGTGTAGATCAAATTATAAGTAAATTGTCACCTTGTAAAGTGCATCTATCTAAATATGTGACTACTGCAGCAGACTTGGAGACATTTAAAGGTGAGGATGGGGCATCGGGCATCTCTCCCTCCTCAGCAGAGTTCCCACTAAAGACACCCAACAAGGAGGAGGAGAGTGGACAGAGCAGATGGAGAGGCTGTACCCACATGGTAACATCCTTCCTCTAACACTGCAGGATACTTAACAGCCTAAACTCAGTGACCAGGGGCACAGGGGACAGATCATCACTGAAGCCCCATGTTCCATCCACAGATGCCCCAGGACATGTGTGAGGTGTCCACACTGCAGGAGTGCAGGAGACAGTCCTAAAATGGTCTCACACCCAATTCCCCACAGAAGCTCCTATGGGTATTTCACTTGTCCTTTTCAATGAAAGGTTGGTTAAGTGAATGTACTTTACTGACTATACCTTGAATATACGAGGTTTTACTTTGTTAATTTTTGCAAAGGGAAAACAGAGGATAACATGATGAAAACCATGGGCCATTAATCAGAATGAACAATGATCATAATGATACCTTATTTTCCTTTTTAAAAGGAATTACAACTTAAAAATTAAATGTCATGGGTTCTCACACTCTGCTTTGCTTTTTCTCTCCCCTGCTCCAGGACCGCAGAAACAATGGTGTCAAGGAAATCACAGGGCACAATGGACTGTGGTGGAGAACTAGGTGGGGGGTGGTGGGCATGGCTGGGCGACATATACCTGGAGAGGTGTGGTCCTATAGCAGCCCAAAATCAGCGAGAATTTAGAAAACCAATGGTACCTTGATACAAAATACATAAATTCAGGTCTCCCTAGTAGTGCAACGGGTTAAGCATCAGCACTATGAAGCTGTCCGCAGCTACTGCAGCACCAGTTCGATCCCCGGCTAGGTAGATACCCACATGGCGCAGCAGACCTCTCCTGTCTCCTTGCTGCTCCCCTCAGCAGTGTATTTCAGTAGATCCACCTGTTCTGCTCCCCACTCTGTCTCTGGTGAATCCTCTCACCCCCCCACCTCTGGCCTGTACCCCAGCTCTTGTATGCATAAATAACTAGATATTTTAGAAAATATATCAATTCCTTAAAATGGGAAAGGAAATTGTAGGTTTCTTCCTAGCCCATCCTTTAGATATCAATATACACCCTCATTCCATTCACCTACCATTCTATTGTATGGTTTTAATGTTTTGTTTAGATGGTGTCATTTAAATGTTCCTCTCTTTAAACCTGTTTTTTTTTTTTTCCCCCCACTCAACACTGTGCTTTAGAGACCCACCTACTTTGTAGATCAGGGCTTCTTTCCTTACATAAGCTGCAAGGCTGAGCACTGAATGAATGCAACATATTGTATGTAGCCATCTTTCTAGTAACGGTCTCCAGACAGGTTCTGCTTTTTTACCATTAAAGCAGGTTGTGATCAGCATCTTGTGGTGTCCCTTTGTGCAGATGTGCGAGAATTTCTCTGGTGCACACAGCTTGCGTGGCCATGCCTGGGTCTGGGGGATGGACTAGTTTATATTTTGGCTCTTCCACGAGGAGGTGCCTGTGCTTCCAGATCAACAATTTCTGGTCTAACTGATGCATGGGTAGACATGAAATAGAGAAAAATTCCAAGTGATCTCTAATAGCAGCATCAACAATTACAAAACAAGGCCAGCTCTGCCAGAAGAAGGATGAGCACCTAGAAGTACAGAAAGACCCAATGATGGGATAATCATAATAAAGTTGGTCTATGATCCCTTTAAGGGCAGAGTATGTTCAGGGGCTTCATTAGCCAGAGGGAGGATGATTCTTGACACAGAGTATAGGTTCCTCATTTTCCTTCAAAATGACTCTTGGGGCAGGATGAGAGCTTACTAAATGTCCCAATTTGTGGGAGGAAGGAGCCATTTCTATACACCCCCCTCCCAAGACTGATTCACACCTTTCCAAACAGACAGGTAGCTCCAATCCTTGTTGCTGGAAGGATGCGTGGTTAGCTTTTAGAGACTATTAGTAACCCAAAAGTGGGCTCATCTCCCAAAGTCAGAGAGTAACAATAGCATCCAGCACCTCCAGGTAAACAAAGATGAAATTAACTCAGCCTGAATGCAGACAAGGGGAGTGCGGCCAACCGTTCCGGTAGATTTTAATTAGGTAAAAAAACCACGGAAGCTTCTCCACTCTAAATAATCCCCTATATGCATTTTTACGATTAAAATCCTTGGTCCTCTGTGTCATCTCACAGGTGAGCCCCAGTACCACCGGCAGCCAAATCATCTATCAGGATGAGCGAGGCTCTCGGGTCAAATAGCAGAAGAGAGTCTTAATTATATTTAAAAATCCATAAAAGCATTTTGCTTCCATCCCGGATTCTCTCCCATTCCCATCTCTGTCCCTCTCCACCAAAAACGGGATCCCGGTGCCAGGCTGCCCCCCGGCATCTTTAACTTAAGCGCTGACAGGTTATGTGGGATTTTTGCCAGAGTAATTATTTTTCAATTCAACAATAATGAGAAATTACCATGGCAACCACTTGTCACGTGGCACACATACACCCCCTCCAAAGAATGAACCATACATGAAGCATCTCTTCCTTGAAAACTGTGTTATTTTATTAAAATAAACTTAAACAGGTCAAAGTGGAGAGGGAGTCAGAAGGGGTCTGAAGGGGTCTGGAGGCAGGAAGATGAGAAGGGCATTGACTTTCTTCAGTCGCCGATAGGTCTAGAAAATTGTGATATCTCACCTTATCACCTACCTTAGTGCACGTGCGTGCGTGCACACACACACACACACACACACACACACGGGTGGATAAATACCACGACTAAATTCATGCCTTACCATTTCGGTCTTTCCCATTTTACAAGTCAGCTAAACTTTTTAGGAGGCACAGAAGCAAGAATGGACACATCTCAGCGATAAAGGCAGAAGTACACCTGGTCATGCCTTTTTTCTAGATGTCACTCCCAAACACTGTCAGGCCCTACATGGTCACCCCAATATATTGAGATAGGGCGAAATAAAAAGCCCAGCTCTCTCACGGAGGCTCCTTCACAATGAAGGGAAGGCAGCTCATTTATTTTCACTAACTAGACTAACTCCTTAATCCCTTCATCATAATCTTCCCTAATCTCCAACCACCCTTCCTCCCAACCCAGGAGTCCTGTATCAAACTGTGACCCACATTTAATAAGAGTAGGCAGCAGCTACATAGCCCTCGGCTACTGTTATGAACTCACCAAGGACATACACCCTGGAAACTCACAACACCCCAATGGGGTAAGCCCTATCACTTAACTCACGGTACAGATGAGTAAAAGGAAGTGCAGAGAAGTTAAGTATTTGCTCGGCATTACAAAGCTATCAAGTTACAGAACGTTCACTCACAGAAACGCTGGATCTTGAATTTGAGCTCTTTTAACCACACCTGTTAGCAGGTTCCTTTATTCCAGAACATTCTTGAAAATATCTACTGTCTTCCTAGTCATCTTAACATTCAGTTATTGCTAAATGCACTGAAAATGTAAGGCTTCCCTCCTCGTGAACTGATGGTCCAATGCAAGGCTTTCCGCCACAGCTAGAGAGATTGTAGGATCACTTGCAATTACTGGTGGATAATTGCATGGGGGTGTAATGGGTGCAGGAAGAAAATTTCAATCCCCCCTTTTTATTTATTGTCATTATGGGATATTTTTTTTAATCTCATGTGCCAGGGGTTGTGTTTTATGGCTCGTTCGCCACAATGATTTTGTTCATTCGTGGCTAAATTGCATTTTATTTAACAGTAATTGTTAGTTATTTTAACAGAAAAGTTCTGAAATACATATTGCCAAAATAGTAAATTACGTATCTCCATGGAACATCTCAGGTTTCTGTCAAATTCAAGACCTCCCTTTCAGAAAACACGTAATGTGTTTCACTCCCTAGTACTAGTGGAGGCTGCTTTGGGAAAGAAATGCATTAAAACAGTCAGGAAGACAAGACTTGGCATTCAGCAGATATGGGTCCTCCTCAAAAGATAATACAGTCTCTTTTCTCCCAAGCGCTTGGGAAATTCATGAATTCCAATCTCCATCCTTGACCTAACTTGTGAGCCAGCTGTGAATATTCCAAGAGAAATAGTATATGACAGTCTAAAAATAATGACTAAAATGTATACATACTTATCGCACCATTGAGCTCTCCCCACTGGATTTATCACAACTACAATGAAATAATTAATTTTTAAAGTTTAGATTCCTCTAAATTTAGGAGGGCAGGCCCTAGGGCCCACACATCGTGTACATTCTGCATACATGGTGCCTAATGTCAGACGAGTTAGTACTTGATTATCAAACATTATTTAAATATACATTTAAGTGATTATTTACATTATTTAAGTTTAATGAGGAAATGTTTATGTAATTAAAATGAGCATGTTCTCAAAGCCGAGAAGAAAAGCAAGTTTTATTTTCATGATAGTCGAACACTCCCACTCTGTCCACACATCCTTTAACCAGAAATGTTAAATATTTAATGAATGAATCGATACAAGTGCTAAGAATTTCACAATAAATGATTTCCTATTCCTCAGACTATCTTCAGCAGGTTATACTTTTATTGTCCCAATTTAAATGGGGAAACTGAGGCCCCTGATGGTCAAAAAAGGACCCCAAGGTCACAGTCCAAGTGAGTGGTAAAAGTGGTATCTGATTCTTGAACATTTTGTTTTCTGAATGTTAGTTTCTGCGCATGGAGCCTCGGTGACTGCTCTAATTTATATTATTCTGGTGTGAAGGAGAAATAGTGTTTTCTTCCTAATTCAGTTTCCAATTTTATACTGCAAATGGAGACATGCATCTAACACATCAAACATAATATACTGGGGACCCTACACGAATCCACTTTGAAAATGACGTAGCAAGGCATCACCCCAGAGGCAGAGGTCTCCTTAGTGACAGATCTGTGGCATTGAGCACCGACCTCATATGACATCACACCATCTAGGTGTGAGAGGTCCTGAAAGGCAGGAGAATGTGATGAGGCAGCAGCTCATATATCTTGAGAAAAACTCACCATAAAATCAGGCACAAATTTTCTGCTCCAACATAAACACAGCAGATGAGAGAATATTTCTGGAAAAGCTTGCAAGATGCAAACACTTGTTTTTGTGACCTGCTCAATTGCATCTGAAGCAAATGACAGGAATAATTTTTATAGTCATCACTAAAAAGACAGAGCCAGGACTGAGTGAGGCAGTAGGGAGCCACTATAGAAGAAAATTCAAATTTCCCCTCATTCTACTTGGGAAAAATAAAAAAGACTTTTGTTCACAGAGATAAATATGAGAAATCCAGCATATTCGCAAAATAACACTGAAGAAAAATAACAGGTTTGTCTTGACAATGGTCGAAAGCTTCCATTCCCTTGTGTTTACACATCTGTTTACCAGGAAGCTTCGATTCTCTCTATTATTCAAAGACACCAGCCAGAATCGTGGCTCCAGCCTCTCCCTTAGACTCCAGAACTGTGCCTCCAGCTGCTCACCAATTTCCACACTTGTTAACCAACGTCTCGCACTAAACATGGCCAAAGTCAGACTCAGACCCATCTTCACAGCATCCCAAGCCTATTCTCTCCAATAATTTCCAGCTCAGTAATGTTACTCCAGTCTCTCAGTTACTTGGGTCAAACTTCGGACATACTTTTGATTCCTCTTTTCCTAGCTCCACACTTCCAGCCCACCCACAATCCCCATGACTCCCATTCCACCACATAGTGGAACCTACCTACATTTCTCTCCCCCCATCACCACCCCTTGTCTGGGCTCTGTAACTCCAGTCTGACAATGGCAGTTGCTTCCTGACCCTTCTCTCTGCGAGCTGTCCTGTTCCTGTCACATGTGCTCTGCAGAGACCCCAGCCTGGCCTTTCTAAGGTGCCCACTAGACTGTATGGCTCATTAAAACCTGCCCATGCTTCCCCATTGCCACATTTCACCCACAGATCACACACCGCCCAGGTACGTGACTTGGCCTTCCTCTTGGCTTTAGATCATTTCACTCAGCACACCTTGTAGATTTGCACTCTTGCCACAGAGCCCTTCCTTCTGCCCTGGATTCTCTCTTCTCCTCCACTGGCTTTTCCACCTGTGAGTTGATGCCTTCTAGGTTATTGACTTCTCTTCCTTCTAATGTATAGGAGCCAAATTGCCATCATATCAGCCTGTGTTTCTGTTTCGGGGAGCACTTACTCCCAGATTTGCTTATTTATTTATTGTCTTCCTACCTATTTAAAATAGAAATTCACTGGGAGCACGAGGTCCTTCTGCCTGCTTTACTGTGTCAACATTGCTGCAGTATTTAATGGCACATAACAGGCACTTAATAAATGGTCACCTAAATAAATAAATATAAAAAATGTGTTCAACAAACAAGAAAAATGACCACGAAAATCTGCTAAGAAGACCACATCAGTCTCTCTCTTAAACTTCCTTGGGGCAGCCTGTCCCAGATCCAGACTTATCACAGTCCACTGGACTGCAACTGTATCACAAAGTACCAGGAACTTCCCAGAATCTATATTCACTTTAATTTTTAAAATAAATATATGCAATGAATTAAAAGCATTAAAAATATTCATGCCCTTTGACTGAGTAATTCTATTTCTGGGAATCTATCCAAAGGACATAATCCAAAAATATGTAAATGCTTTATAAGCAAAAATATTCACCAGAGGAACATTCAGAATAGCAAAAAATACTAGCCACAATGTGCTACCTAAACAAGAGAGAAAGAATTTGAGAAATCATAAAATGTCTACTAGAAAGAATATAGGAATTTTTATGAATAATATATACCCTAGCACCCCATACCCTTGAGAGTGGCCCATATCAAAAAGAACAGAAACAATAAGTGTTGGCAAAGATACGGAGAAAGGGGAACTCTCGCACACTGTTGGTGGGAATATAGGCTGGTCCAGCCTCATGGAAAACAGTGTAGAGATTTCTCAAATATTAAATATAGCTCTACTGTGTGATCCTGTAATTCCACTCCTAGATATCTGTCTAAAGGACACAAAAACACTCCTTCAAAGAGAGCCACGCAGCCAGGGCCATTGCAGCATGATTTACAATAGCCAAGATGTGGAAACAACCTAAGTGCCCGGTGACAGAGGAGTGGATCGGGAATATGTGGTTCATACATAGACAGTGGAATACTACATAGATTAAAAAAAAAAAAAAAAAAGATGACATCTTGCTATTTGCAACAACATGGAAGGAACTGGAGGGGATGAAGCTAAGCAGAATAAGTCAGAAGGAGAATTACAAACACCAGATGATTTCGTTCATGTGGAATATAGAGAAGGGAAACAAAGAACAGACAAACTAAACCAAAAAACCTAGAAATCTGACTGCAGAATTGAGGCTACCAGAGGGGACGGTGGAGGTACGGAACAGAGGGGTGAGGGGCCCCCGTGGACTATGGTAGAGGGCAATAGGTTCTTTGGGGGTGTTGGGATATGGTAACATACATCTTAAGTGGCATGAACCTGTATCTCTAAAACACGTAGTGTTACAAACCAATGTTACCTCAATGAAAAATATAATTTTTATTATTTTATTTTTTTAATTTATTTTTTTAAAAATTTATTTATTTATACAAGTACTGGGTACAGTAAGAAGCATGGGAGGGTGAGAGAATTTACCAGAGCCAGAGCAGGGAGCAGAACAGGCAGACCGACGAAATACACTGCTGAGGGGAGCAGCGGGCGCAGCAGGAGAGGTCTGTGTGCCATGTGGGACCCTCGCCTGGTGGCCGGGGATCGAACCGGCACTGCAGAGGCCGCGGGCAGCTTAGCAGCCCAGCGCTCAACCGCTGTGCCATCAGGGGAGGCCGAAAAATATAATTTTTAAATGAATAATGTGCATCCACAGTTTAAGAAACATAAAGTCATTCTTACATTATAATGGAAAATGGAAAAATCAAGATGAACAAGAAGTAGGGCAGAATGGCTGACTGAGAAAGAGCATATGTGGATTTGCCAGGGAGTGGGGAAAGGACTCCTTGACAAGTAATGTTGGGGTGATCAGCTTCTCATAGGGAAGAAATAAGTTTGATTCCACTTCACATAATCAAACATCAACTCCAGGTGAATTAAATATATAAATGAAGAAAAAAATTCAAATTAAGAAAAGAAAAAATAGGTGACTATTTTTTGGTACAACTTTGTAAAACATACACCAATGGACAAATCATATGAGAAATAAGAAATTCCCTCGAATATATCAAAACTCGAACATTTCAGATGACAAAAGACATTACAAGCAATGCTTTGCTATAAATGACCAGGTGAGGGCCTCCCCGGTGGCGCAGCGGTTGAGCGCTGGGTTGCGAAGCTGCCCACAGCCTCTGCAGCGCTGGTTCGATCCCCGGCTGCTCCCCGGCCACCAGAGGAGGGTCCCACATGGCGCGCAGACCTCTCCTGCCGCCCGCTGCTCCCCTCAGCAGTGTACTTAGGTCCTTCTGCCTGCTCTGCTCCCCGCTCTGGCTCTGGTGAATTCTCTCACCCTCCCGCGCTTCTGACTGTACCCAGTGCATGTATAAACAAAACAAACGAACAAACAAACAAATAAATAAAACATGCCTCTATAAAAAAAAAATAAATAAATAAATGACCAAGTGAGAGAAGATTAGTAACCAGAATATATGACCAACTCTTATAAATCAAAACTCAATAAATATGAAAGAGCAAAGGATGTGGGACTATCATTCCTAGAAAATGGACAATAAACTTATAAAATATATATTTTTTTCCACTTGTAATCAAGAACAGGTAAGTTAAAATGAAATCAATGCACAACCATGTGATTGCTAAAAAATGAAAAAACATGGAACAATGCACCTGTCACTGGAGAGGTGGGGAACAGACTCTCATCCATCACAGCCTGATAGCTCGATGCACAAGCATGTGAGTTCCAGAACATTCCCCTGCCCCCTCCTCCCCATCTCTGACCATGCCCCTGTCCTCACTGCAGCCTGAGGGACTTGTCCTGTAGCTCCTCCATGCGCAGCCTTCTCATCCCACATTCTCCATCCTTTCTCAACCATCCTTTGCTTATTTTTAAAGACCTCCTTGCAAGTTTTGCTTCCACACTCCTAAGTCTTCCAGCCTGCAGAAAATCTACCTTCTCTAGTCTGAGAAACATTATTTTTAATATTTTCAATTATCATGAACTTCATGCTGATGACCCTTGCAGTGCTATACTTTTATTTTATTTTATATTATGTCCATGTTATTATATTTTCATATCTTAAAATTACCCTGTAAACACCCTGGGTGAAGACATCACATTTTCTGTGTATTCTCACCCCTCACCTGTGCACATTAATTGTGTGTTTAATTACCAAAGCAAATACTGTGCTTTAGCTACTTCAGGGTTTTATCAGGCAGCTACTATCATTATCCTCATTTTACAGGTGGAAAAAAAAGCTCAGAAAAGTTACTTTTCCCACTCACACACTGGCACATCAGAACTCATCCTTTTTAACTTGAGAGAGAAATATTGGTAAAAAAAAATCATATTAAGACCCAAGCATGAATGTTCTTAGCTTTGTTACTCACAATAGACAAGAGATGGAAACAATTCAAATGTCCATCAACTAGTGGTGTATACACAAAATGTAGTATCTCCATAATGGAATATTCTTAGTAACAAAAGGAACAAAATATTAATAAATGCTGTAACAGGACCTCTAAAAAATTATGCTAAGTGAAAGAAGCCAGTCAGGAATGCCACATCTTGTGTGAGTCCACTTACATGGAAACATCCAGAATTCTACCTCTACCACCAACCAGCTGTGTGATCTCAAGCATATTATTTAAACTGTGTGCCTGTTTCATTGTATGTAGAATATAAAAAATATATTTGAATACAATAACATATCCAAGTAGATACATTAACATCTAATAAATGGATATAACAATATCTCACCTTTCATTATGACATGAAACTAGAAAAAAAATATGGACCATTAAGTCAAACAGAGTAAATTCCCAACAAAAAGTACTATTCTTTTTTTTTAATTGTGGTAACATTGACTAACATTATTATTTGTGTAATAGAAGTTTAGGATCTCCCTGCACAGGCATGGTCACCAGGCCATACCCACAACCAAGACAGCCACAGTCCACTCCCAAAGTCCATTGTGCTCCCTCCCCAGCTCGCTCTGTTGACTCCCCCACCCCTCAAAGAGCCTCAGCTCCCAGTTTCCTAGGATTAGTTCTTAGTTTGATTTTATCTCATCCTTTGCTTGTTTTTTCTATGTTTCACACATAAATGGCATTAGCCATTTGTCTGTCTCCTTCTGACTTATTTAGTTCAGCATCATCCCCTCCAGCTCCATTCATGGTCCTGCAAATGGCAAGAGTTTGCCTTTTTTGGTAGCTGAGCAGGATTCACTGTGCATTGCCCTGTACTCCCTCGCCCTCTGTACGTGGGCACTTAGGGTGATACTGTAGCTTGGCCATTGTAAGCAGTAAATAAAGGAGAGCATGATTCCCTTTGAATTATGTGTTTGTATTCTTCGGGCAGATACTAAGGAGTGGAATTGCTGGGTTGCATGGCAGATCTGATATTAATCTTTTGCGACACCTCCATACTGTTTTAGGGGCTGAACCAGTCTATGTTCCCACCAACAGTATAAGAAGGTTCTTTTTTCCCCCCACATTCTCACCAGTACTAGTTGTGTCTGCTCCTTTGGCTATGGGCCTTTATCACAGGTGTGAGGTAGTGTCTCATTGTGGAAAGAAAACTATAACTAAGTGATAGAAAAAGCCTCACTAACAAGGTTGCTGTGGGTATTACATAAAGTCTATCCACATGTATCTCACAGCACAGCCTGCACACTTCTCAACCAGGTGGCCTGGGCATAGGTGCCTACAGATCTTGGCTCTGTAACTCTGGGCAAGTTACTCCATTGCAATTCGCTGTGCAGCTGGGAACAAGGTGATAGCGATCTGTTGTCATGAGTGAATTAACAATGCAGTGAAGTGCTCAGCACAGTACTTGGCACTGGGACCAATAATTAATACTGGTTCATTTCTATCCATCATTATTGCTCTGGCTGCCAGTGTCAGATGGCATAGAAGATGCCCAGGGTAGAGTTCTTCATGCTCAGAAAATGTATGATGGCGTCTGTAGTATCCACATGGACAGCATCCGAGATGAGGTGCCCTCTGCAGTCCCCTCAAACTCCTTGAAGATGGGACCAGTGTTTTAGTCCCTGCTCTCTCCCTGAGCTGTGCCCAGTGCCTGCCTGAGAAAGAGCAAGAGGAGTTATCTATCAAGAGGGGTTTTCGAGGCAGTCTGATAGCAGCAGAGTATTTTGCACGCCAACCTCAAATCCACAGTTGCATGTGGTTTGAACTAATTTGCATCTCAGCATCTCTGAAAGCTCTGCTTTTAGCTATTCAGTTTGCTTCCTTGTCAAGGAGCCATCAAAACTTGCAAGCAGAAGAGAGCTCTGGAGAACCGGCTTGCCTGCCAGCTCCCACATTTGGTGGTGCAGGATCCTTTACTTCCCCTTCCACCTCCAGGGGAGGCAGGAACTCACTTCTAATCTGGTTCTGATGCACTTTGCTGTGACCTTCAGCAAGTCCAAGTCAAA
Source organism: Talpa europaea (assembly GCF_964194135.1). Taxonomy (NCBI): domain Eukaryota; kingdom Metazoa; phylum Chordata; class Mammalia; order Eulipotyphla; family Talpidae; genus Talpa; species Talpa europaea. The sequence continues at coordinate 136,712,922 of NC_140071.1, read as the reverse complement.
GACTCTGAAGTCTTCAGAGTGTCTCGAGAGGTGTGCTTGGTCCTCAGTTTCTCCATCTTTCAATTCTAAGAATCCTTCCAAAGGCATCCGGCCAGAATCCTCATTTCTTCAGGAATTTATTATTCACCAAAAGAACTGGCCAGCTTCCCCACTCTTGTCTTCAGTGCAAACATTTTGGGGGGATTTTGGTCAGGGCTGAAGTGGAGACAGCATCACCACCAAAGGTTGGGGAGATTTTTCTTACCATCACTTTTGAGGGTCCAAAATTCAGATCCTGAAGGATGAGAAATGGATTTCAGCCCAAGCAGCCTCCTGATGGGTTGGTGGTGGTTACGCCAGACTCAGAATTCACTCACATGCACCAAAAAATGATTGAGCACCTACTGTGCGCTATCACTGCTCTAGGCACTGGTGACAAAGCAGTGATGGAAAAGGACACAAGTCCTGGTCCTCAGACCATATACACCAAGGGTGACAGAGTAATCAAGTAAGTGAGATAAACCACTGACAGGGTGAGCGGAGCCAAGGAGAAAAACAGGAGGAAATGGGGATCTGCGGAGGGACTAGAGGAGGGGGGAGTAGATACAGTGACCAAGGACCCTGGCTGGGAACAGCTTTTGAGAATATGGCTTCTCAGCCTCAGCCTTCCCCATGATTGTGGCTGCCTGGCTCTCTGTTGTCGGGCTGGTGTTTGCAGCATCCCTTGCCCACAAGTTGGCAACGGCACCTCTCTCTGTGATGACAACAAGAAATGGCTCCAATTTACCTGCTCTCCTTCAGTTAAAGACCTGGAGAGAAGGAGGAAGAGCATCACAGAGGAATCCAGAGGGTCCGTGTTGGGTGGTGGCTAAGGAGTGGACAAGGCTGATCCCATCTCTACCCCAGCAAATTAACATCAAATAAATCTCCACTTGGACGAGTAGGTCCTCACTTAGCATGGGGCACGCCGGTCCTCAGAAACTGGGACTTTGAGCTGATGGATGAATAACGTTTTCTTCAACATTGGTCAAGAATTTCTTTTCTCATTCCTGGTAAAATAGGCAACGTGGAACAAAATATCTCTTGAAAACCCGTCATACACTATCACATACCCCGTAATGACGTCAGTCCACCATGGGTCACCTGTAGGGCAAGGTCACAGGGGGCTACCCCTGCAAGCCTAGGGTGCAAAGGCTGTACCCACAATAGGTTTGGGTGATTACCCTCTATGACATTTGCATGATGCAAAAGCACCTAAAGATGAATTTCTCAGAATGTCTCTGTTGTTAAGGGATGCATAACTGTGTTTGTTCTCAAGAAAAGACTTGGCCAGTGGAGCTGAGGAAGCAGGTAGGCCCGATCTTGAGGCTGAAGGGGCTGAAGGGGTCAGGATGCACTCAGGGTCTGGGCTGAGTATTGGGAGCAGGGGTGAGAGGTCGAGGAGGAGAGAAGTGAGGTGCTGGGGTGGACCCCACGCCAGACCCAGCAGAGCCCCTTGGCATTTCTGCCTACAGCCGTGAGGCCTTACAGGAAGATCCAGGTGTGACAGTGTCTGGGGCTATTTTGTTTCCTAGATTCCAAGTGTCTTCCAGGACAAGGCCGAGCAACCTCCAGTCTGGAATAGCTGCGTGACCTTCGGTGAATCCCTGAACCTCACCTGGCCTTGTTTTTCTCATCTGGAAGATTGGGAGAAGAGATCAACACCATTCGTGGCTTGTCGTGAGGATCAGGTGAGAGGCCGTGTGCAAAGCACTGAGCTGTGCCAGGGACGCCCACACACTCTGTGGTCCGGGAGAGCAGGAGACAGGAGGCAGCGCTCCTCTCTTGTCTTCTCCTGAAAGCTTATCCATCCCAAGTGAGATGCAGTGCGGGTTCAGCTTTCAGAGGCACACTCCTTGCTCCTGCCCTGCCTCCCAGCCCATCCTGCCCCCACCCCGCTGGGTGCTCCTGCCTCTGTTCCCAGAGCCCTGCTCTTCCACACCTCTTGCACCACCTGGCCGTCAGGGTCTCTGAACTCCTGGACTTTTTAGTCTCATCAGTCTTATCGGGCAAATATTTCCCACTGAAAACCAGTATCAAAGAGTCCCCCTTCTTGCTTAATACTTTAAGGCCCAAAATTTGTATGTTAACTCCCAGTCCTATCATGGAATATCTTTAAAGTAATCATCAGTCACAACTGAGGGTCATCAAACTATCCTCTCACCCACCCCACCCCTGCTGATGACCATGTGCTAATTCCGTCCATGTCTGTAATACCTGGAAGGTCTCTCTCCTCAATGTGTGGTCCAGAGAACCTCTGCTGGTCCACATCCAAAGGCGTTCCATTCCCAACCCTCCCCATTCCCATTCAATCCCTTCCCCACCCCACCTCTGAGTAATTCCATCCTGCTCAGCTTGGAATGCCAGCACCTGGCACGGAGTCTGGACTCAGCAGTGCCCACGCCACATCAGTCAAGGTCCATTGGAAGGGTTGATGCGCGCACAGGAATGTCACAGACCGCATCTTATTTGAAACTTACATCAAGCTAAATAGCACAAGTGTTTTATATGTAAGGAAACTAAGTAAGATTCAGAGACTTGAACACTTTGTCAAAGTCCCCCAGGAAGAAAATATCAAAGACACAGCTGCATATAATTCTTCTACCTTCCAGTGGCTGGACTTCTATTTAGGAACAAAATGCGCCATTTACCAATTCTAGAAAAGTTTATACTTAAAATAGTCAACATTAAAGCATACACAAAAATAGTGCCTATACCCCTGGGCTTACTGTTGTCATCACAATAATGCGGTAATAGCAAATACTGCGTATTTTCTCTAGGTCAGACATTGGGCTATTCACTTTACAAAATCTTCTCATGTAATTCTTGCAAAGTTCCTAAGAGGTAGATTTTACTGTTTCCAACTTACAGATGAAGAAAGTACTACTCTGAGAGATTCAGTAATTTGACCAAAGCTACTTAACCAATAAATGATAAAGGAAAAATTTCAGTCCAGGCAGTTGTGGTGACTAATTTTTTTGTATCAACATGGCTGGGCCACCAGGTGCCAAGATATTTCCCTGAACATTATTCCAGGTGTGTCTGTGAGGGTGTCCTGGATGTGATAAAGCACTGAATCAGTAGATTGAATAAAGCAGATTGCCCTCCCCAGTATGGGTGGGCCTCATTTAATCAGTTGAAGACCTGAGTGGAACAGAAAGGAAATGACCTCCCTGTGTCCCTTGAGCTGGACATTGGCCTTCGCCTGGGTTTGGAACTTACAGCACCAGTCCTCCTGGTTCTTAAGCCATTGGACTCACACGGGAGTTATATAATCGTGTCTCGCACTCGCCAACTCACACTACAGCCCCAGTATGTTACCGTTCTCTGTATTAAGTAAAAATAGCTTTCCTTTTACTCCAGGTGGAGAAGAAGCAGTAATTATCACTAGTGTGCATCAAGGGAGCCCCTAAAACATTTTTTACTAGATGTAATTTGTTTAGTCCCAGTGTCCCTGAACCAGTTTTCCTTTTCTTTTTTTTTTTTTCACCTCCTCACTTATATTTTAGAGAACCATCTGCAGAAGAGATTGAAAAGGCAGCTTCAAAGTTCCAGGAGCTTGGTTGACATGTGGCTCTGACATACTCTGCACACATAACCTTAGACAAGTCACTTTACCTTTCAGAGGAAGTAAAACACCTATTTGTCCCAGGGTGCCATGACGCTTAAATGAGATTGAACAATGGTGATTTCTAATGTCATTCTTTCCAGAACTACAAAAAAGGGGAGCAAGCAAGGGGAACCATTGGCTTGGTTGTCATGCACCATGCAAACAAGATACTAAATCTATTTATTCTGATTCTTGTCCAGTCATCTTAACTGAAGGCTAAAAATGATTCTGCAGTAATAAAGGGAATTATAATACATGATTGTAGAAGCCTGGAAAGCAATTGCAGCACAGAAGCAAGCGATTATGCATTGCAACAAATTAAAAACTGAAAAGGGGGGTCGGGTGGGGGAGGAAAGCAAAGACCACTCAAATCCCTCAAGAAATGCTATTTAATAAAGCAAACTCTATTTCCTATAGAATTCCAATCAAGGAGCATTTTGGCCACATGGAAGCAATTAGAGACATCTATGATTTAATGAAAATGCAAAGCCAAGGACAAACAAAATGACTGTATAACAAGAGACCGTTTCTCACATCCCTGCCGCCCGACTCACTCAGGAAACTGCATGACTGAAAAGCTTGTGCCAGTGACACGCAACTAATATCAGCCCAAGAGATGGTCCCCAAAAGTCAGGTCTGCCTTGTCTTTTGCAAGCACACAAAGGAAACAAGGTTTAAACAAAGCAAAGGCCAGGCACAAACAACCCCAAATGAGAGCAGCCTCCACGGATAGCCCCAGACCAATCACCTCAAGAGGACACAAGCAAGGGCTGGCGTCCCCTCTCTCTGGCCTTGGAGAAAGCCCAGCCCAGGCCCCTGTGCAGGACAGTCTCTGCCCTTGGGTATCTCCTTAGCAATGATGAGCATCAAATGTAATTTCGATTTTGATTCCCTCCTTGCAAAAACACCTAAGTCACCCCCTACCCCTCAGCCCGACACCTGCTCACCAGCTTTCTCTCTGCTGTCCCAACGCTGTGTCCACCCCTGCTCTTGGTCTGTGTCCTAGGTCTGTGTCTGTGTCCTCTGCCTTGCCCTCCACAGCTAGAGGACTTTCATCTTCATTTTGAGTTAAGTCTCAGCTCACAGGGCGCCTTTCGGAGTGAAGGCTTTCCTACCACCATCCAAGTGAGGAACCCCAACCCAGTGTCATGGTGAAAAGGTACCAAAACTACTATATGTTGACTGTTTACTGGTTTGGCCTGCTGCCCCGTCCCACCCCGGCCCAGAGTAGTCATCTTATCTCCGTCTACAAATGACCCTGCAGTAATTATCATGCTGTCCATAAAAAATACACACATTGGGCCTCCCCTGGTGGCGTGGCAGTTGAGCGCTGGGCTGTGAAGGTGCCCGCAGCCTCTGCAGCACCGATTCGATCCCCAGCCACCAGCAAGGGTCCCACATGGCGCGCAGACCTCTCCTGCCGTGCCCGCTGCTCCCCTCAGCAGTGTACTTCATCAGTCTGCCTGTTCTGTTCCCCGCTCTGGCTCTGGTGAATTCTCTCACCCTCCTGCACTTCTGACTGTACCCAGTGCTTGTATAAATAATAAATAAATAAAAATCTTTAAAAAAAATAATACACACATTTCCCCAGATACCCGAAAAGAGAACATTCCCACGAAACCTTCCAGAAGTCGATGTGGCATACGGTGAAGAAGCAATTACCATTAATTCATATGGAAATATTTCTGAGAGTTCCCAGCCCCATAAATCCACCTACCAATTCATTCCAAATACACATAAAACTTAAAATCATACCCACATATATCAAAAGCAAGAATAGTATGATAACCCACAGCCTGCATAAAGCAGATCCTGGGAAGGAGTTGGGGCGTGGGGGGCCGGACTGCCCGGGAGTGCACTGGCTGCTGCAGGACAAACGCTGAATGCTCTTTTCTCCTTTTGTAGTGAAAGTGGAAATGCTGTCTGGATTGTTTTGGGTGGTAAAACAGACACTAATGTAGGTCTTTTATGAAAGCAGAATCATAGCTCAAATTTTCAAGTAACAGAGATACCCATAATAAGTCTTAAAGCATTGACTGCTAGGACTTGCATTCTCAAGTCCCAGCAGAGTTCCTGGCACAGACAGGCACGTCATAGCTCCACGGAATGCGCCATAAAACAACGGGTTGCTTGGAGTTCCTGAGTCTTTGAAAAGACCGCTTTAGCCAAGAAATATCTATTTTGTTCATTCATTCATTCATTCATTCAGCATTTGTTGGTGTCAAGTGTGTTCTAGGAGCTGCGGATATGAATTAAGTCTGGCCTCTGGCCACAAGGAACTCAGAGTGGAGAGGGAGAGAAAGAATGGAGCAGCCCACTGCAGCAGGATGCGAGGTGAAGAGCATGCCGTGGTGCAACTCAGCAGCCGATAACACTACCTGGCCTGCGGTATGGAATTTCAGAGGTTCTCACTATTAAGCAAGGTAGGTGTGTATTCATCTCCTGTGGCTGCTGCAACAAATTTCCATGCATGGGTGACCTCAAACAACAGAGTGAGCCTCTCAGCTTTGAAGTCTAGAAGTCTGGAGTCAAGCATTCAGCAGAGCTCCTGTCTTCTGAAGGTCCTGCCGAAGAAGAACTTTTCTCCTACTCTCCTAGCTTCTGGAAGTTGCTGGCAATCATTGGCATCCCTTGGTTTGTAGCTGATCCTCTCCAATCCCTGCCTCCATCTTACATGGTGTTTTCCCTGTGTGAGCTGCCTCTGGGCCTGTTTCTCTTCTCATGCGGATACGGGATATTGGGCTTAAGAGAAGCTCTAATGTGATCTGATCTTAACGCATTATATCTGCAAAGACCCTTTTTTCTAAATAAGATCGCATTTTGAGAGTCCAAGGTTTGAGGGGGTATGGGGATAGGGTTTGGGGAGACACTATTCAGCCCAGTACAGCAGACGATACCTGTGTCTTTGGTTCTGGAAAAAATATTTACCTTTATGAACACTCCTCATTTGATGGAATCAGGATGACACAATTTTACTCTCCACTGAACACATGGGTTTGCCAAAGTGTGAGCAATGGCCCAAATAATTCTTCTCCCCCCACAACCCCCCGATCTAGTAAATCTACCAGAGGTGAAGGGGAGCAAAGCAGGGCAGTGGCTGGCTGTCTCCTCTACTCCCTTCCAGTGCGTTCTCCCCTGCAGCTTCCCTTGGTGGAGGGCGCCCTCTCATCTGCTCGTGTCCAACAAAGGCAGCAGCACCAGCCAACTGAAGTGCTTCCTCTCGGGGAGACTCCTTGGGCCGCTTCCTTCTGAAGTACTCAGGGAAGTTAAGGGAACTGCCACAGCCTGCAGCTGCTTCTGCGTGGCCCTTCAAGTCCTGACCTTGCCCCTCTGCTGCCCTCTCTTGGTCTAGCCTGTCTCCTGGCCAACTGCTTTCCTGTCCCTATGCCATTCTCCTTCCTTCCAAGTCATAGCTCCACTCCCCCAGTGATGAGAACAGGGGTCCCTGAAGCCCACGTGGGACATCAAGAGGGAATCTCAGCCTTCTCCAGACAACCCTGAACCCCAGGAGATGTCCAGGAAGATCCACCTTGGGATGAAGCATTCTGGAGAGATGACATAGGCCTAAATAGTCCAAAGTCCAAATTCAAGCTCTCATCTTTCTTAGACATCTCGCTGGAGGGCAGTTATTTCACCTACTGAGTGGTCATGGCCTCACTGATGTTTATTCACATCAAACAGGGCTAAAATATACACAAATGTTAAAAATAAGGATGTATTTGTAGAGCTCAGGATATATAGCATGATACATAAAGATTTTTGAATTGCACTAAGAAAACTGAAATAGGCCCCCCCAAAGAGCTAATGATGATGTAAGAAGGGGCAGACAATATACACACTGGATCGAGATCTAGAAAGAAATACGTGCGTTTTCACTGACGTACACATGCAGTTTCCTCCATGCCTCTACCTGCTCATTCCTCAGGCAGCGTAAATGTCACCTCCCAGGGAGGCTTGTCTAACTTTATCTAAGAGGACATCACTCCCATATTTAGTCTCAGTCTGTTTTCCTCACACTACAGATCACAAGTAATAATTTCTCAGTTGTCATTTTATTTGCACATAAACACATTTTATGTATCTATTGTCTGTTTCCTTCTCTAGACTTCTTAGTGCACGAAGGTACTAACCGAGTTCATCTTGCTGAAACCCCCATGCCTGGCATAAGGCAATTTGTCAAAGAGGAAGTAACAAACCCTGTTACAGCAATTGGAGATGCTGCCATCTTTTCATCATTCCAACTGATAGAAAAAACAGAAGAGGATTGTGTATTTTTGAGAAGAAAATGAAAGGAGCCAAAATAATTATAATAAAATAAATACAAAAATATTTATATTTCATTTCTTCTAGTAGAATTCCAATAGCAAAGTAAGAGAGGCAGGGAGGGACCTTGTATAGAACCTACTAGAAGCAGCATCCTACAGATGCCTGAACTTCTCAGACATTCTTGGTTATGGTGTTCAGTCACCTGAACGGGAAGGGAGGCCAGAAGGGGCAGGGTGGGGGGGCGGCGTTTGCTTGCCCGGTTCACCCAATGCCCCCAACTCTCAGCATTAGGGCTGATTCAACAACCGAGGGCCCAGAGTTTAGTCTCTTCTTGAAAACAAGATGTACTTCAAACATTTGGAGACACAGCCATGGCAGCTGTCGCCCATGGCCAAGCTAACCATCCTGGGCCTTTGAACTCCTCCTCAAAGGCCAGGGTTTCATGTCCCCTCATCACCTGAGGTGGTGGCGCCACAGTCAAGCTTCCTTGTCCCTTCACACCCAGGCGCCTTCCCGTGTGAGTGACTGAGGGTGAGTGAGAAGCAGGCAGGGAGATGCGCCCGGGCCAGCTGCACTTAGAAAGTGCATTTAGATTTCCATAAAGCCATAAAAGATTTCAGATGACATATTTGTTTCAAAAAAAAGACAGATTCTTAAATGAGAGCGATTTCAAGATCAGGCATCCCGTGGTGCACGAAGGGGGGGAAAGTAAATTGCATAACCATTGCTCATCTGAGAAACAGTGAGAAGTCCTGCCAGCAGCGGCACAAGTTCAAATCCCTCAGCTTCCTAAGCCAAGTTCTGCAGAGAGACTCCCCCCTAGGATAACCAGGCTAATTCATTCCTTCCACAGCCTTCCCCTGAGAGAGGGAACACCAGAAAGAAATAAAGTAAGGTTTGTGAAAACTATACATTTGTCCTAAAATTACCCTCCTCTGAGTTATAGGAAGACAATGAGATAGGGATGAAAAAGCTTTGGCCTGGGAACCGAGTTCTTTAAGTTTAATTTTAGAACTGAAAGGACCCTTGGAAATGACCCAGTTCAAGTCTCTCACTTTCCATCCAAGGACATTGAAACTTAGGTCACCTTCATTGTGTAATTTATCTGTGTGATCATGAGCAAGTTGCTAAAACCCACAGGTCTCAATTTCTTCATCTATGAAATGGAGATGATAGTAACATTATGTACCCTCAAGGAGTAGTATTGATTAAATTACAGTGGATAATATATGCGACGTGTCTGATAGGGAGGGAACACTCCCCATGACTAGTTATTATTTTTCATTCAACAAATAGTCATCGGGTTTCTAACAGGTGTCAAATACCGCTCCAAAGTAATGAGGATACAGCAAGAAATGAGATGAACGCTGACCGTATCCTCTCGAAGGCTGATGGGAAGACAGACATTCAAACACAAATTCACAAACACTTTGAATACAGTTGTAACAGGTGCTAGGGTTTAAGATCACCCAGTGCTGGCAGCCCTGGCATTGGCATCCAGGTAAGACAATTTAGGGATTTTTAATTTTCATGGCCACTGTTGTCATCCACCTCACCTGCACCTGTTCCAGGAGGAAGCATGGTGTGTACAATGCTGGGTGACACTACCAGAAGTTCCTTCTCCTGGTTGTTGACAAGCCAGCTGTAGAGCACCTACTCAGTTCTGACAATCCTCCCTTTAAATGAGATCCCCGGACTTGGATCTCATTTGGATCCAAGATTTGAAACTTGGGGTTGTTCTCCCCAAAAGGCAGGCTTTTCTCAATAAGTAAAGTGTGGGCTGGGCCTCTTCCATCAGGGTCATCTTGGTGTGAACTCTGGTTAGTCTAGGCCCTCTGGCCTTGAGAAGTATATTAGCATGACTTGGAGATTCAGGTCACTGTGAATTGAGAGCAGTGCGAGTCCTGGAGGCTGAGGAAAGCTCCCTTCTTTCCTGTATTCTGACACCAAGTAGGCAGACCCCAGCCAGACAGTGTGGGAGGGAGCTCAGGCCTTCTGAGGCCCACATTACCTGTGGTTTTCTCAAAACCAGATAAGCAGACACCTGAAAACACATCTTCAGTGACTGAAATCCCACCGATACTTATCCAGAACCCAACTTCATGAAGCAGTGAATATCTCTAAAGAACATTATCGAAGGCCTCCAACAGGGTTAAATATTATCATTTTCTCCACTGGCTGAATGTCCATACCTCCACCTCTGATCCAGAGATAGCCACCCACATGTGTACTTGTGTGCATGTGTAGAAATCACACTCATAAAGGACTCATCTGGGAGGGCCAGGTGGCTGGAAATATGGTGCAATGGGTCTCAACTTAGAGGTAACCCCTGCATGGGGAATTGCATTGCACTGGAGACCAGGTGGGAGAGCAGGAAGGTTACAGAGACACACAGAGGAAGAGCTGGACTTGTCACCTCTAAAAAAACCCACATCCTAATTCTATTAAATATGGTCACATACATAGAGAGCCTTGTGTTTCTCTACCTGGGGCTTGGATTCACTACAGTAATTTTCTCTGCTGCCTGGATCTCAGTTATTGAGCAGGAAAAATGATGGGATTGTGCAGCAGATGAAGTGATTTCTCAAGGGGCCTGTGACATCAGCATTCCAAACTTCCAGACCATGACCAAGTCGTCAGAGGGAGACAGGAAGTAGCTTCTCCTTCCAGAGTCTCAGAGACTAGTCCCAAGTCTCCCCCAGTAACCTCAGATCATTTCCTTTCTCCCTTGCCATCATGAAGAATGACTCAAAACATCACATCAGAGGCACAGGAGACCAAAGGCCATGTGAACCAAGAATGCTCTGTAATTCCTCAAATCCACATTCGCTGCTTCTCTCCGCTGGCCAATGTCTTGAACAAAGCCCCCTGCACAGAGAATAAAGTTCGAGTTCCTACGTTCTCCACTCAGGGTTCTCTGGGATCTGGTTCTCACCTGCCAGGATAGCTGCATAATCTCTCTTGCCCCCAAGTGTCCCAACAACTGCATGAACAAGCCCCTGCACTTCTGCTCCTGTTTCTGCTCTCCCTGCAGCAGTGACAGGAAACACCCACACGGTAGCACTAAAGCAGCATGGGCCACGTGGCTTCCTGGGTAGTGACTGTTCACCCCTTTGCTCTGCTACCCTGAAACAGCCTCCATTCCCATGGTTTCTCATTTTCTACCAGAAATGGGTGTTAAGGTCTGAATACATGTGTCTTCCCCAAAGCCTTATGTTGAAAGCTAATGCCCACTGTGATGGGATGAGCTGGGGTCTTCAGGAGGTGACTAGGTGAAGAGGCTGGACCCTCATGAATGGGGTTAGTGTGCTTACAAAATCTTCCCCAGAGTTCTGTAGCTCTTCCTTGCCCCCATGAGGTTTCAGCAAGAAGAGGGCATTCTGCAGCTGGAGGAGGATCTCACCAGAACCACACTGCTACCCTGATCTTATACTTCTAATGTCCAGAACCATGAGAAGAATGAAATTTCTCTTGTTTTCCAAGCCACCCAGTTTATGTCTTTTGTCATAGCAGCACAAGTAGACTTACACGGTGGCTGGGGCTTTGCAACTGAGAAAAGAGGCTATTTTTCAATTGATAATAATGGCACAGAAAGATACTTATAATATGGTAGTGAATGAAAGAAGCACAATATAAAGTGAGCATATATGCATATGTATATTTAATGATCCAGTGTTTGTAAAAATACATTGATTTTTTTCTTTTAAACCTGGAAGAAATTCTCTGGGCAGTTAAATTGAAGGTGACGTAAAGAAAATGTCTTTGGCCTCATAAACATGTCTCCATCCAAGAGGCCTGGAGACCCCGGGCCATAATTCCCCCAGGGCTCTGAAAGAGCAGAATCTAAGGAAGCACAGATCAATTCCTACCATGTCCCAATCACTCCCCGGGTCGAGGGCCTACCACTGAACAGACGAGACGAGAAGAGGACAGGGTGCTCTCCTGGGGGAATCACAGGCACTCTGCTAAGACATGTCCGTGGGCGCGTGGCCTACTGTGGCTCTGGTGGCGTGGAAGTCCTGACCCGGCCAAGCAGGGGACACAACTTGCTGAGAAGTCCCTGTGGCACAAGCTCTGGCCAAGCATGAAAGTGGTTCCAGAGAAGTGCTGCTGGGACATAGCCGCAGGGAGAACCTACTTGCAGCTTGATTTCCAGGCTCACTCTCTGTTGCAGGCTCGCTCCCACCCCCTCGCCCTGCACGCCCACTCCACACCCAAGAATGACCAAGCTCCTCTCTTATCTCTCAAGAAATCCGCATTTCAGGATCAGTTCCTGGAATCACATTAGGTATTTGTGCTTATCCAGAAAGGTTAAAAACTCTTATGACCCCCAAACCAGCTTCATTTTTCTCCTCAAGTTTTAAAAGCAAAACTCAAGGGACTTTCCCCAAAATGAATTATGCAGAAGCTATAAGACGAGACTCCACCTGCTGCTAAGGGACTTGCCTTAGAAAAATGTAATCAGATATTCATTTCCTGATACTGAGACCCACTAAAAGGGAGTCTGATTTCTGGAACAAAAACCTTAAGAAAAAAAGTTTAAACATATACATTTTAATTGAATTTCTTCACAGCCAGAATGTACTTGACAGATTCCTGCATCCATCAAGATCCATAAGCTTCCGTAACGAGTATGTTGGTCGATGATTTACTAGTATGACTTTTCCAGGTTCTTAATCCTCTTATCAACCACTCAAGTTTCCAGGGAGACTCATTAGCTGAGCTGGCAAATGCTGTGGTTGGCATCGTTATCAACCACAAAAGTTCTGAGCATTTTATATATTTATTTGTTTATTGTCTATCTCACCCCAACTAGAATGTGAGCTCAGCGAAGTAGACATATTTATCCGCTGTGCTCACTGCCTGGTGCTTAGAGGTCCCTGATACCCATTCGCTGTCTGTTCGAGGGGACCAGAATGGGTACCCCCAAACATGGCATAATAATACTTGGCATAGAATTATTTGGAATGGCAGATAAATGGGAAGAAGCAGATATAAGCAAGCTCTCCACCTTCCTCTATGCTCCTGAACACAGGACATAATTTGTAAAGGTCTCTCTCTACCACTCACACCCCCTCTTTACAAAGAAGGATGGAAGTTAATCAACAGAGACAACTCCAGGTCATTAGCAGCCCAGAGACTATACCACTTTGCCCTTATCCTCCATTAGATCCCTCATATATTTATTTCCTTTCCCACAGTTACCACCCCTAGAAACTCAAGTTCTTTTCCTTGTCTTGTCACCAGTACAGATGCTCTGTGCTCTGGAAACCTGAGTTCTTACCACTCCCGTGAGTTCCCCATCACTGAAAGGTCCTGTGTGTGTACACCATACTCATGTTGATACACTTAGGACTTTCTCTTGTAAACCTGCATTTTGTCAGTCTCATTTACAGGGCCTCAGCCAGAGGAACTGAAATGGATACATGAATTGCTAGCCTTCCTGGTGGGCGAAGCCATGCACAGAGCGCGCACCCAGAGAAATCAGGCAGCAGGTTCTCAGAGCAAAATGGTGAACATAGATGTCAAAGCTGAGGAAGGGGGAGGAGTCATGACTTAGGAGATTGGGGGTCCTCTTGCTACTGTGTCCTGCCACTCAGCATTGACATGAGACTTAGAACCAGCGGAAGCTCCTCTAATGGCTGAGCCTTCCATTCCTTGGGAACACGCCTGCCTCACCAGAAACCAGAGCATCTGCCTCGCCTCCCCCTCCAAAATGGCCACCCTTTCCTGCAGACGCTACTGTCCGGTCTCCCGCCACCGGCAGTGCGACAGCTCAGGACATCTTTCTTTCCTCAGTTGTCTTGCTCAGAAACAGTTTCCTTATGGGCTTGCAAGGAGGGGACCCATGGTTGATACTTAAATAAAGTCAGGGCCTCCCTGGTGGCGCAGGCGGTTGAGCGCAGCACTGTGAAGCTGTCCGCAGCCTCTGCAGTGTGGGTTTGATCCCGGCCAGCCTCGGAGCTACCCACATGGTGCAGCAGACCTCTCCTGTCTTACCCGCTGCTCCCCTCAGCAGTGTATTTCAGTCAGTCTGTCTGTATGTGCTGTTCCCCACTCTGTCTCTGGTGAATCCTCTCACCCTCCCGCACATCTGGCCTGTACCCCGGTTCTTGTATAAATAAATAAATCATAATTAATTAATTAATTAATAAAGTCACAAAATAGAAATGATAGTCTTCCCTCTGAAACAGGTTGAAATCTTTTTCTTTTAAGGGCCATGATAGTGTAGGGAAGAAGCACCAGGTGCTAAGGAGACATTTATTCCTGTGTTTCCTCTTTAATTAAACAAATGTGTCTGGAACAGCTCTGCTAAGCCAGGGATTGTTCTAAGTGCCGGGGGCATACCAGGGCCTGTGAAGACCCAGCCCAGCCTAGGAAAGTGTGTGACTGACACAGAGCATGCACAATAATAAGGAGTCAACAGACCTAGGGGGTGACAAGATCTCTTCGAATGGAAACACAGGGTTCTGGAGAAGCTGAGCCAGGGCAAACCCCCATGCTGGCCCCAGCACTGCCGCTGAGAAGCTGCAGGCCAGCTGCTTCCTAGAGCAGAGACTGGATTTTTTTTTTCTCACTCAGAAAGTGGGAACCCTGTTCTGCTTTGCAGGGCTGAGGGAGCAAAAATCTGATACTCCAAAAGGTCTTTGGCAAAAAGGTGAATTCCATGGAAGGGGCTCTGAAGGCTGACGGGAGGTTGCTTTTGAAAAAGACATTTTTAAGTAAAGTTTTCTCTGTGAGGGCCTCTCCCTCTCCGTGTGGGAAGATCAAATCTCCTTCCCTCTTTTCAATGGTGAAGGCAAAAGGCAAATCTGTGCACTTTTGTCCGCTGAGCTTTCCCTCCCTCACTGGCCTTTCCTTTCTCCTCACCCGGCCTCCAAGTCTTCAGTCTTAGCTGAGCTCTTTAAATGGTGTCAAAAACCTCCTGGGTGAGCTACTTAGTCACGCTGGGTCCCTGCAGCCCATCCAGGCAGTAGCCACAGCACAGTTCACATTGGCTTTGACTCTTTCTCTTATCAATCTGTCTGCTGCTTGCTTGCTTATTTGCCTGCCTAGAAGAACCCAGAGAGGGAGCGGATGATTTCCTTTGCACCCTGAAAGGGTTAAGGACTCCCTTGTGTAAGAAGCTCAGCAGAGTGGGCATCCCTGCCTGATTCGCTGTGTAAATATTGTTCTGCACAAGGACATCTGGACCTGGATTCAGATTCGCTTCCCACTAGGGTCTGGTTGGGACACGTGGAGCTCATCCCTGCCTTCCTTGCACCACAGAGGAGCTGCCCTCCTCTGCCGACGGGTGTGCCCTGTGTGTTACTGAAGCTCTGGCCTTGAGGAGGGAGTTAGGCATCAAGACTCAGACGAAGGTGCAACACCTTCCCCTGAGTGAGGGGCCAAGAAGCCATGAACCGTTCTGTCACCACACACAAGACTGTCCCCTCCTCAGGGCAGGGTGCCAAGGGATGTCTGACTTCTGGTGGTGGGAAGGGGGTGCTCTGTGTACTTGGCATCAGGTACCCAACTAAACATAACATCAAAGTCAAAAGAAAGTGCTTGCTGGGCTAATTCCTCAAATGCCCAGGCTTCCTGTCCCTGAGAGGTCAGTTGAATGATGTCGCCCAAATTCTAACTAGAAATCCAGAGAAAGCAAGAGGCCCCTTAGATCCCCGACTCATCTTCCCCTAATTGCAGGTCCCCAAGCTACCCACCTCCATGGAGACCCCTGGGCTGGCTTCTGCTCTCTTTGTAACTCTAATGCTCAGTCCAGCACTTGGATAATAGCAGAAGCTGGGGTGAATTCAGGATCCGTTGGGGCACAAGGGGAAATCCCTCACCTTTCTAGTTCTTGTTGGGCTGGACAAGTTATCAAAACAGCCTCAGATGGGTTAGCACATGAAAATCAATTTAATGACATGCAGGTAGAGAATTTACATGCTTCTAAATTCTCAAGTAAAATGGAGTGAACCAGGGATATTGATCCTGTGTTTAAGGATCTGGGGTGTCAAGGAGAAAGAAAGGGGAAGACTCCACAAGACAAGCATGACCTCATCCTTTTACTCCAAAAGTTGAAGATGACTTTCTCAGATAGGAGGACATATTCACTGATAAACCCACCCGGTGATACCCACACACCACATTCTTCAAGGATACCAAAAAGCGGGGCGGGGAGGGAGGTGCTTCTTTAACTAGGAAAAGTGCAAGCGACTGAGACAAGGATAAAGTTTCCTTTAGCCTCTAAGGTCTTCACTGATTTTATTTATTTTCTTAAGTGTCTCTCTCCTTAAATAAAAAACAATAATCTGCATTCTTTGCCTAATGGTAATACACTATTCTGGACTCAGAGGGTCTTAACTGACCTTTAGCTCCTCATACCAACCAGGGAGACATTTATTGGAAAAGGCCTACTCTGGCAAAATGAGAAAAGCCTGCCTGACTCTTCTGGGGAGACCAATCCCCCGGGACAAATGGACAAAAGGAAAGAAACAGCTGGGATTTGAAACTTCCTCGGATCCCGTGATTCTAAGAGTGAGCCTCTAAGAATGGGCAAATGTGTAGGGTGGACATTAACTTGACATTCTTGGCAGCAAAGGGGCACCACTGTGCAGTTAACTCCTTCCCTTCCAGGCCAGTATGGAAGGGGGCAGCCCACAGCAGCACAGCCATTATACTCACAGCAGGGGGGCCAAGAGCTGCTAGACGGATTTCATTTTGGAATGCACGATGTGAATTTTTTCCTGCTACTCCAGCAGTAGCAGATTTACTCTCCTAATTATGTTTGGCTTTGGTTAAATTAGTTTGCATTCCCTGAGCACACACTAGATGGGGGGAGGAGGAGCTGCGATGGGGAGGAGGTGGTCTGAGAAGAGGTCCAGAGGTGGACAGCATCTTTTCAAGGATGATGCTTCCAGAACTGTCAGTCAGGTACCAGCATATGCTGGAGAGCTATGGAGAGGCGTCCAAGAGGCCCTAGTAGACTCCTGCTTAGAGCCTCTACTCCTTCCTTCCTTCATGATTCATGCATCCTACACATATTTACTGGCTGCCCTCGACAACACAGACATAGAACAAAGAGGTGGAGGAAACAGCAATGAGCTCCTCCAACAAAGTTCCCGGACATCCTGAATTTATATTCTAGAAGGGGAGCGAGACAAGAGATAAGCTCAACTTTCAGATGCTATGAAATCAAGGCAAAGGAGGAAAGTGATAGAACTATCTAGGGGAGGTTCATTGTTTCATTTTGGTTATTTTTAGTAGTAGCCACAGCCTTAACCAGCAACAACAAAAATAAAATAATTCCCTCTTACATGGTCTTATTTTTCCAGATACTCATCAAACATTTCATTCACCCTTCTCAAAATCCTTTGAGATGGGTATAGTTATCTCCATTTTACAGATAAGGAAACCTAAGCTCAGAGAGGTTTAGTTACTTCTAGTAGGACACACAGCAGCTGACTGCAAATACAATATTACCCCTGATGTCCTGTCCAAAGTTCTACAGATAATAGTTACAACTTGGGACTAAGCTCGCACTAAATACCAGACACAGAAGTCTTGCAGTAAGTCTTCAATGTCAGCACTTATCAGTCACGTTTTATAAACTGAGATTGGAAGAGTCTAATTAATCTAACCAGCAGGATAAAATGATTTAGGGATGAAGGCAGGAGTCAAGCTCAGATTTGCCTGCCCCCAAATGTGGTTGTCTCTCCAGAACACAATACAAAGCAAACTGATGCAATGCACGTATTTTTCCTTGAAAACCAGGATGAAAGTTTCCAATGTTGGAATGTCCTGATGTCACCGTCCACAGGCTCCCTGGACGGTAACTTGGGACACACTGGCCCTCTGAGCTGTCTAGTTGTGGTTCCAGGTCCTCAGAGTTCAACATAACACTCACAAAGTTGCTTTGGGGAATAAACTAGAAACAGAAAAATGCCCAGAACCCAGGGCAATCTGGCAATTGTAAAAGAGCCTCCCATGAAAATGTGGGATCCTTGGCAGACTCATACCTGGGCCATCAACTGGGACTTGGTGCTGTGTAGATGAGAGTGCTGTATACCTTTCCGCCAGCCTCTTTCCTGGCACCCCTTCTGCTTAGTAGACTTCTATTTTCCACAGAAGCCCAACTGCCTGGCTCCAGAAATCTATTTACATAACCACCTGTCATTATCAACCACTGGGTAAGTTTTCTGGATGGAAAATCTAGCCAACAACTCACATCTCTGCAACAGCAAAGGGAATTTTAGAATTTCCATGATAAAACCTGTACTTTGGGCTTTCAGCCCATACTGGTTTTTCATATTTGTAGTCAAACCTGAAAGGGAATTTGTTTTTGTTTTTTTTTTTTAACAAATCAGGATTTATTTTTTTTAAACAAAATGCCATTTACAAATCAAAGCAACTGCTTTGATTTATAAACACTGTAATCTTTCCCAGGCCTGGATTTTTTTTTCCACTATATCCAGATCAGAACCAATTTAATTTTGCAAGACAGCTAATCAAGTATTTGTTGTAGTACCTCTCTCCTTCTCACTACTATGAAGGAGGCAGAGGGAAGCATAAGGATAGACCAAAATTTTACTGAAGATTATGAATGTGCCTTTCAAGTGCCATTAAATGTTTGCCTATAATCTCCAAAAACACAGTAGTTTCTATACACTCATTTCACCAACCAAATTGAGCATTCAACAAGTCATGGGGAACAGGACACACTTACATGGTTAAAACTTGAAGTTCCAAACATGTTTTTAGAGTCAGTAATTCTCTCTTAAACTTATTAGATTTCTTCAGACTTATATAGATAAATTTCCAGTTTTGAAAAAGAGAAGTCAAGCAATATCAGTCTTAAGTTTGCAATTTTCTATATTCTTAAGCCCCTAACATACGCATACTCCTAATGAGAAAATGGGAGTGGATTTGTGAATTTCACTAATTTTGAAATCATAATAGTTACCCTGAGTTTGTCACTCATGAAACATTTATTATATGACAGAAGTTGTGCTACTAATGGAATTCATGGTCCAGTAAAGACAACAGAGCAACACACTGAATTTTACTTAGTGAGTACTTGTACCCCTGCTCTGTGCAGGCTGTGCTCCAAGTGCTCTATAATATTCAATGCTCACAACAACCCGGTGAGGTGGGTACCAACTTGTCGCCTCCCTTTTTTATCCTTTAAATTTAATCTGACTTGAGTACTAGTCTGAGATTCTATTTCTCTGTACAGTGTAGGGAAGAAATATTCTTCACATCACACAGACAAATGTGTTAGGAACTATTTCACGTTCTATAGCAGATGAAGAGTGGAATTGAACATTGCTCTTACACTACTGTGTCCCTTTCCACAGAACCAAATGTCTAATTATGGTTTTCTGTCCCAAGTCCATCAGCTAACCTGGCCCATGGATGTGAAATCTGACACACCTCCCAGTAAGCCATGTCCCTATCCCCTTCCCTTTACTCAGCTATCTCTGCAATTAACAGCTCTCTTTTCTCAGTGTCTTGTAGGTAGGAATTATGAAAACACTTGCAAAATGCTTTCACAGGATGACAGAAAGAATGTCATGATAGATTCATGAACATACTCTGAAAGTGGAATCCCATTTGAAGCCCATATACTATGGTGGAAATAAACATGGGCCAGAGGGTTCAAACCCCAGCTCTGTCCTATACGTGCTATGTGTGATTTTGAGCAAGTTATCAGACTTCTCTGAGCTCTTGCCCTAATTGGAGAAAACCTACTTTATAGATTTTTATGAAATTAGGTAAAATTAAATCAATGTGATACAATAGAAGTATAATGGTTCACCATGGTCATTTCCTAAATGACCCCTCCTTTCATGTACATTAATTTCTCTTGTCTTTCCAGGGAAAACTGCTACTGTAATTGCCACACAGAAAAGCAATGGGTAGACACATAAAAAGGACAAAGATCCTCCTTACTCCCAGGCTCTGGGAGGGATATATTTGAAGAGCTAAAAAGAAACTTCTCTGAAGAGGAAATGCAAATGGCCAACAGGCATATGAAAAAATGTTCAACATCACTTGTCATCAGGGAAATGCAAATCAAAACTACCATGAGATACCATCTAACACCAGTGAGAATGGCACATATTAAAAAAACTAGCAACAACAAATGTTGGCGAGGGTGTGGAGAAAAAGGAACTCTCCTGCACTGTTGGTGGGAGTGCAAACTGGTCCAACCACTATGGAGAGCTTTGTGGAGATTTCTGGACCTACTAAACATAGAGCTTCCATAGGATCCAGCAATTCCACTCCTAGGTATTTACCCAAAGGACACAGAAACATCAACTCCAAAGAGCACCTGCACCCCTATGTTTATAGCAGCACTGTTTACAATAGCTAAGCTTTGGAAACAACCCAAATGCCCAAAAATAGATGACTGGATCAAGAAGATGTGGTACATATACACCATGGAATATTACTCAGCATTCAAAAAAGATAAACACATGCAATTTGCAGCAACATGGATGGCGCTGGAAGGGATCATGCTCAGCGAAATAAGCCAGAAAGAAAAAGAAAAATACCGGATGGTCTCACTCATAGCAGGAATCTAGAAAACTTAAATAAGGGACCAGGAAAAAGAATAATTATAAGAAAGTGAAAATCAAAAACAACAAAAACTATGAACCAGAGACACTCTATGGGGGGTGGGGGGCGGGGAGGGGAGGGATTGGGGTCAAAATAAGGGGATTGCAATTGTATGGGGAATATAAAAATAAAATTTATAAAAATTAAAAAAAAAAAGAAAATAATTTGCCAAGCGGAGCGGGGCTTATTTCCACACAGGACACCCATTCTGTCCTATTTTGTTGCCTCCAAGGGGAGCTAACCATTGTTTTCTCATCCCTTTACAAGGGAGGACAATGGCTCCCTGGAGTGCAGGGCCTCCAGTGTGGGAGGCTCCAGTTATACCACTTGGATGCCAGGCCTTCCTCACATCCCAAGGAAAGGAGAGGGGCCCCAAGGAGCAGCCCCTTTGACTGAAATGCCTTGTCACAGGGATTCAGCTACATAATTACAGATGGAAAGTGACTGCTTGCTTTGCACAGCTCAAGCATTTGATTTTCCAAATCAGGAAACTTCATTTCTAAATGTGTTCAAAAGAATCCATAGGTTTCCGTCAGCCAACAAAAGGAAAGCAGCTGAAAACTGGCATACGTATTGCTTTTAATTCTAGCTTTTGTGCCCTCTTCCTGGTCCTTATAGTTTAGGAGATTACAAGCAGCTCATGATCCCCCCCCAAATCATCCCCTCCCCCCTCAAGATAATAGTATCAAAGTACCCTCTAACCAGGGCAGGATGAGCCTGGTGACCTGAGAGTCTAAATTCTGGATTTTCTGACTTCTGTAGGTTTACAGCAAATCCTCAGTGTTCCTTTAGGTGATGTTTTGTGCTTAATTATACTTAAAGGTTCAGGAAGTGGAATCCCATTTGAAGCCCATAACTATCAAGCCGCCAGCTCCCGGGGATGTCGTCTCAAGCTTCTTATTGCTAATCATTTAGGTCTTTATCCAAGATATGTTTTCACTCAAGTTAAAGTGTGTGTGTTATTAGCAGCCATTTATAACACAAAAAGTAGAGCGTCTTGTACATGAACACAAAAACACCTGAATAGCTCTAAATCCTTCATGTTAATAATTCAGAAATGATTACAATAGGATTTATAATGACTCCAACTTGTAATACCTCTTTGCCATCTAAATCACTCTGTTGGGGCAGAATCTGCAACATGTTTTTGGTGCAAGGTGTGTAAAGCTTTGATCTGAACCATGGGGTGGTGAGAGTCACTATGTGGACGTGAGTCAGAGGAGCCTGGAGGAAATGGAACAGGCAGCCCAACTTCCCTTTTGCAGATGTCCAGGTGACTAAGGTCACCAAGGCTACACACGGTCATTGGAGAAATGAAAGCACTTGTCTGGGACCCGGGTTTCTTTTCCCAGCTCTCTCAGTAAAGTCTTAGATTCAACAGCAAACATCATTGAGTGACATTGTCTCCTTCAGTCAGTGTTACCATAATCAAAGCCCCTTTGTACAACACCAGGAGAAGGGACTTGACCAAAGCGGGAGGCAGCCCGTTCTCTGTAACCCTCTGAAGTTCACAGCACAAACAAATTGTCTCAGTGGTTTAGTTTGGAGCTGAGACCTGAGCAGAGTTGGGCTGGTGTGACTTCATCTACCCTGAAGGGCCACACTGTATTCTGTGCATTCTGGAGGTGACTTTGTTGGCAAAACGTAGGACCAGGGGACCTCCCTGGTGGCACAAGGGGTTAAGACGCAACCTATGAAGCTATCTGCAACCACTTCAGCATGAGTTCGATCCCCAGCCAAGGAGCTACCCACATGGCACAGCTGATGTCTCCTGACTCGCCTGCTGCTCCCCTCAGCAGTGTATTTCAGCGATCTGCCTGTTCTGTTCCCTACTCTGTCTCTCGTGAATCCTCTCACTCCCCAAACCTCTGGCCTGTACCCCAATTCTTGTATGCATAAATAAATAAATCTTTAAAAAAAAAATAGAAGGTAGGGCCAGGAATTACCCTGGCAAAGGACAGTTGTATATGCACCCCCTACCCCAGCACCAGCATCACACCGAGTACAGCAAAGTCAATAACCATTATTATACTATAATGATTATGTTAATACTTGTTAATGAAAATCATATACACAAGTGATATTACCACACTGTAAGTTGTATTCCATGTAATACTAACATTCTGAGAAATGTTGAGCAATACTTGGGACATTGGGTGTTGGTGGTGGGGGTGCATCAAAGAATTCTATCTATTCAAAGAAGTTTGGGAAACATTTGCTTAAAAACATTAATGAAGTTACCTCATGCACGTGTACTTCCAAAAGCTCTCTGTTAGGAGGGCTGAGACCATTAATCATAGCAAAAACAAGCAAACTTTGTACCCGGTTTCTCCAAATTACGGCTCCTTGAAAAATAACTAATTCTAGAGCTGGTGATGTGAGTATATATGAGTCTGGAGTACCCTGTAGTGTTAGAAAGTAAGAATGATCTCAAACACACACACACACACACACACAAATGTTAGCACAGAACATAGAAGCCCACTGAAAGAGCTCCTGGTCACTAATGGTGGAGCATTTGAATAAAGAGATAAATAACATCATACTGGATTATATTCCAAAGTATAAAACAAATATGCTTAAATCTATACTGATATAAATAAATGGTTGCATAAATAAATGGGGGGAAGAGACAAATAATGCAGAAGAATCTCAAATTATTTACATAGATACTTCCTTTGTCAGGAGATGGAGCAAGGCTTCCCTCTGCTTACGTGTGGGCGAAACCTGGCAAATACTACTTCCTGAGGTGATCAGACTTGATCACGAATAAGCCTTCTTGATGATATAAAACCGTGATGAGAAAGGCACTACACTTCTGGGGGTTTCCTACCCCAAACCCACAGCTCCTGCTGAACCATGAGAAAAATACATTCCCAATTTGAGGGCCACACTGGTTAAGTATCTGACCAGCAGCCCTCCATCCTGCCAAGGTGATAGAGAACAAAAAAGGTTAGGGAATCTGTCCAGCCCAGAGGAGGCTCAGGAGACAGGAGAAGCAGGTGTGATGTTCTATCTGGGATATGAGCTTGGGGGCACCACATGGAAACTGACCAAGGTGTAGACTTGAGCCATAATAACGCATCCATGTGTGTTCACAATTATGACAAATGCACCTCTCTCTCATGAGATCCTAACAACCAAGACTGAACACAGTGTTCCAGGGAATTCTTTGTTCTCCCTTTGCAACTTTCATGTAAATCTAGAAGCATTCTGAAATTTTTAAAGTCTATTTGAAAAAAATTAAAGGGTATCTTTACTTTCCAAGTTCTTAGCTACATTAATATGCTAAGATACACTATGAATCTTCCCAAATTAATATGACTAAGGAACTGAATAGCTGTTCCATTCTCTTGGGCCCCAGTGTTCTCCAGAATAGTTAGGAATAATACTAATACTAATACTAATAGCTAACATTTATTAGAGAAACTCTGCGAAACATGGTTAATAATATATTCCCGTGAGTCTGATTGCCTATTCACATATTAACTGTACAATCTTAGGCAAATGATTTAACTCAATTGTATCTTATTTTCATTAGCTGTAAAATGGGATAAATAATGCTACCTCTCCTGCAGGGCTTTTGTGAGAATTCAATGTGTTTTTGTAGATGAACGTGTGGTAGGCACATAGCTGATTGATCAACCTATATGACACTTCTTGAGGGTTTCTGAATTGTCATTTCTGTGTTGCAAATATGAACATACGAGGTAGTAACCAGGTGCCATTCTATACAGAAAAATAATAATAATCCTGAAATTGGTAGATGACCCTGGATTATCTAGGTGTGCTTGAAAAATAAATAAAAATAAATAAGACAAGCAAAAATGCAATCAAAACTAAAGCAAAATCTTGGCAAGCAGAGTCTCTCAGTCTTCCTGAATTGACCTCCTTTTCTTCTGGATATAATATGAAAATCTACACCACTATCTTAACACATGACATAAAAATTAGGATCATCAGATAAAACTAGACACAGGCTGTCTAGTTAAATTAGAATTCAGAAAGTTGAAAATACTTTTTTAGTATAAGTACATCCCATGCAATATTTGGGATATGCTTGTTGAAAACAATGTTTCCCTGAAATTCAAAGTTAACTGAACATTCTGTGTCTTTATTCTCTTTATTTGGAGAATCTGGCAGCGCTCCATATCATATTATTTTTTTTCAGTAGATTTCTTTGTTGAAATGGTATCATACACAGTGTCCAGTATGTGAACAAACTAAAACTAAAGCATTGAGGTGCAGTAGACAGAGACTGGGCTTCCTTGGGGTCCAAGGTGGAGTGGCAGAGGTCAGAAACAATGGAGACTTCCAGAAACCAAGACCCATGTTTCTCTACTATCAGGAAAAAATGTGGAAAACTTGGCAATGGGTGAAAAGGATTCAGGACTTTCCTGTCCAGCTGGGTTATCTCCCCTTTATATTGTCTCTGAACTATTTCACAGCTCTGTAAATGGCAGAAAGATGTTGGTAACAGAAAGGACTCTTATCCGAAGACCTATGTTAGTTATGTGAGGTTTTCACTGCACAGACTAGTTCCTGTGTCCACTTGTTTTGAGATATTTCATATGATTCTCTTTTCAAAGGATAGTTAATGCTGTAAGTCTTTTCATACTCTTTCAAATAGAAAGTTAAACCAAACAAAACCCCCAAACTCAAAAATAGCAAATAGGTCTCAAATGACTTTTACTATGATCTCACTTGTCTTAAGAACCTACATACACAGTAAAAAGATTGCAAGTAAATGCATCTAAATGTTTGTTTTACCTCTGGTTGGTAAGTTTTATAAATTGTTTCATTACATTTTCTACAGTAATTCAATTTTTAAGAAATGTTTTGCAAGAGGTTTCTTATTTCTCCTATCATCATAGTAATATTAACATATGCTCACTAAGAAAGTTTGGAAAATACAGAAGAGTATAAATAAGAAAGGAACATTATGCTAGAGACTATGGGGGCTTTGGTGATGGGTATGTGGTGGTCACATTCATCTGAAGGGGTGTGAACTTAGACCCCTAAATTATATATTTATTGTAAACCAACATCACCTCTCAGCAAAATGAGCCAGAAAGAAAAAGATAAATATTGGATGGTCTCACTCATAGCAGGAATTTAGAAAACCTAAATAAGGGACCAGGAAAAGGACTAATTATAATAAAGTAAAAATCAAAATCAACAGGTAACTATAAACCAGAGACACATTACGGGGGGGAGAAGGGAGTAGGATCAAAACAAGGGGGGTGGGAATTGTATGGGGACTACAACCAAGATGAAAATGCATACATTGTGCAAAAATGAAAAATGATGTAAAAAATACATAAAAATAAAATTTAAAAAACCAAAATACACATTAAATTTCTAAGACAGAATGAAAAAGTTAATACCTCATTAGTAACTTTTTTGTCATTTGATGGACTCAATAAAATATATTATTAGAATGAAAAAAAATACACCATTTTTTAAAAGTAACAATCATACAGCGCCCCGGTAACAACCAGCCACTTTTTTTTTTTTTTTGCATTTTTTTTTTTTTTTATAAATTTTATTGTTATATTCCCCATACAATTGCAGCCCCCCATTCTGACCCCAATCCCTCCCCTCCCGCCCCCGCCCCCCTAAAAGAACCAGCCACTTTTTTAAAGATACTTCCTTCCAGTCATTCTTATCAGCAAAAATCTATTTTGTAGTTGTGATTATTTTGATAAGTGTTTAAATAAACTGCATCTATTTAAAAACAGATTCAGCATTCCTTCAGTGCAAATAAACGTGCCTCCTGGAATTCTCCTTTGAAACGGCTATAGCATCTTACTAGTTCCCTCATTCATTAGTGAGTTCAAGTTATCTTTGTCATGTTCGGGTTTTATGTCCATGAAATTCTTTCCTTTACCTTTGATCAAACGTTAGCTTGGTGGGCCTCCCTGGTGGTGCAAGAGGTTAAATCTCAGCACTATGAAGCTATCTGCAGCCACTGCAGCACGAATTCGATCTCCGGGCAGGGAGCTACCCACATGGCATGGCAGACCTCTCCTGACTCACCCGCTGCTCCCCTCAGCAGTGTATTTCAGTAGAACTACCTGTTCTGCAACCCACTCTGTGTCTGGTGAATCCTCTCACCCACCGCACCTCTGCCCTACACCCCAGTTCTTGTATGCATAAATAAATAAAAAATAAACATATAAAACACTATCTTGGGGCAGTTTGTCATTCTTCTCTGAACAGGGGGTCTGAAAGGAAGTTGAAGGTGGTGCCTAAGAAGAGGTCAGGGTACCCGAGTGTCATGAAGGCCAATGGCTGGGATAGAGAGAACCAAGGAAAAAGCACGTCTGAAACAGACACTCACTGGTTCCTGTCACTCCAGGTGGGAAGCCTCCCAGCCTGCACGCAGGGCCTGGGGCCAAGTGAAAACTCTTCTTGGGGTTGATGTGCTGGGACTCCCAGGCCTCAGCTCATCCCAGGAGGTCGTCTCCTCTTGCTCTTCCCCTCCTCCTGGCCAAGCCAGCTCCCCCTTGGCACAGTCATGTTTAGATGGATGCCCCTCCTCCGGGCTCCCAGGAACCCTACCCCACCCCAGGCTTCACAAACCATCCTGCTTTTCTCATTGCCTAGCAATTACTGTCTAATTGTCTGTGGCCTGCATTAGATGTACTTGGGGGGTTGGGGGCGCACAGCACCAAAAGGAGTTTGGGTTTGTTTACTTGTGCATTTCCCAACTGCAGGGGGTGTGGGTGAGGGGAATAAGAAACACAGGAAGGCGGCATGGGACTCACACCAGCTGTGTTTTCTTGGAAAAAACTCTTTGGGGGACAAGAGACTAAGCCACCTGCTGCCCCCAGGTACTGACTCCCTCTCACCCAGCCATGTGCTTCTATCAACCACACAGAACTAATTATTACATTATTCAAAAAACGCAGAGCAGTCATTTTCATCACTCTTCATGTGAAATTGATTTATAAAACGGGACAGGTTCACATAAAATCTCAGTGTTTTGTAGTCTTTCTTTAAAAAATCAGACTTTTAAGGAAGAAAGAAAAAAAAATTCTGAACCCAGCTCCCTGCAATCTGGTTGAAAGCCAATCATTTTTTAAAAGGTGCCTCCAGGAATGAAGCCGACTCCCAAATCCTTCTAATGTGTTGCCTCCTCACTCCCTTCAACTACCAATTAAAAGCAACCCCCCCCTCCCCGCCCGGAGAATTCCAGGATCCTCTAAGTCTTCCCAATTCCCCAAAGGCAATTGATTTCCAGCCCTCCCTTTCCAAAGTGCACCCACTCAGGAGGCTGTGGTTTCCATTTGTAAAAGTTGTTCCCTTTATAGCCCTGCGCAGGTGAATTAGCTTGATGCCCTGATGCAGGCAGGTTCTGAGTCTCCACAAGCATTGAGGATGGGCCTTAACTCCCACCCACTCATCCCCACTGCCCACCATGCCATCCCCACTGCTGGGGCAGGCAGATGGCTCCGTGGAGAAAGTGAGCTGAGCCCAAGACTTCAGGTTCCAAGTCTTTGCTTCTCTGCTAGGCCTTGCCAGCCTCAGGGGGACAGCAGCTGCCCTGAGGGCAGGCCCTGGGTCTGCCCTTCAGTCTTTCCTGTCCCTCATATAAATGAACAAAGCCTGCTGGCAAAAGAAACCCCAGAAGGCTTAGGCCAGGCTGGCTCAGGAGGGGGTTCGATCCTCCCAAAGGGAGGGCTAGGGAGGGCTAGGGAGGGCGTGTGGCTGTGGGCAGCCCAGGTGGGTGGCTGGATGGCAAAGATAAAGCTGTGTGCCTGTCCCATCAAAGTGACTTGCAGGAGCACTCAGCTCACTGCTGGCTGGAGTCTTCTCCTTGCAGGAAACAGCTGACTCTGAGAAGACACATGGCAGAAATTAAAAGAATTCTGAGGGAAGTATGTCAGAAGGAGAAAGATAAATACCAATACCAAGTGATTTCACTCACACATGGAATAAAGAGAAACAAAACAAAGGAACACATAGAACTAAACCCAAACATACCCTAGAAATCTGACTGCAGACTTGAGCCAGCAGAGAGGGAGCTGGGGGTTGGAGCAAATTGGGGAGAGCCCAGTGGACTGGGGTAAAAGACTCAGGATGCTCTGGCAATGGATGTGGGGTGGTGGCATACATCTGAAGAGATGTGAAGCTGGACCTATAAATCACATAGTGTTGTAAACCAATGGTTCTTCAATAAACATAATTTTTTAAATAAATAAAAGAATTCTAGCAAATAAAAGAATTCTAGCAAAGAATTCTAAATTATACTGAGGCCTTACCCTACGCCAAGCATTGTGTGAGTGCTGTCCACAGATTCTCTTATTTACTTCTCGCAGGCTTATGTGGCAGGAACCATTTCCATCCTCACTTGAGAAAGGAGAAAAGTGACTCTTGAAGATGTAATGAGACCTCCCCAAGGTCTTCTAACAAGATGGTGGCAGCAACAGAATTAAAACGCCCATCAAACACCAAGGCCCAGGCTTGTAATGAAGATGAAACCGTGCTCTTTTAGAAATTAGGTGCTGGGGTTTTTATTTCTACCATTTCACTGATCTCACAGTAATACTCTGAAGTATTTGATTCCCTTCTAAAGAATAAGGAATGTGAGATGCTTGTCCCAGGCCACACCGGTAGAAAATGACAGGGCAGCTTTGAAGAGAAGGTCCGCCTGTGGCCAGCTGCCAAGGGAATTGAAGCGGCTGATGGGGGAGGGCAGGACATCCTTCTGGAATTTATGCAGGAAGCTCTAAGTGGTGGTGTTAGCTCCTGACCTCCAAGGGTGTTGTCTTAGTTCAAGATTTGAAGAGAAAATCAGCTAATGAAATGGGACCCAAGAATGTAGCTTCCCTGAGAATAGCTGAGCTGAGAATAGGACATTTGGGGCAGGGTGGGGTGGGGTGGGGTGGGGTGGGGTGGGGTGGGGTGGGGGACAGTCATGGGGCCCAGAGGTTCCCTTTGCCATTGGCTCTGAGAGCAAATAGATGTTACCTCTCATTGCTTAAAGGAAAGGCTTGCCCAACTGGGCAGCTGGGTAGTGGTTGTATCCTGCTTTGAGGACACTCCCTGGTGCACCTGCCATCAGGTACCTGCCGGTTACCTGTGCCCTGGGCAAGTGCTTGTCACTGTGATTTGATTCAGAAGTCACTGATCTCAGGTTACTGAGCCCACCCACCCGCTGTTTACTCATCCTCTATCCCCTTTCCTTTGAAGAGTCCCCAAGCCTGTATCCAGCCATTGACTCAAATTACTGAATTCATGGATTTCTTCATAACCAAATAGGAAAATACTGCTGTTTTTAATAACTTAGAAGGAAGCTGATTTCCCAAGAAAGTTGCAGCGTTATAAAAACTTGGTAGGAGTATTTCTTGGGGAGTGAGAGCACAAGTGCACATTTACATCATTTAAGAAAAACAGTTCAGAGTTCAAGTTATAAAGGAGTGTTTGACATAATTTGTTCTTATTTTAAAATGAAATTAAAGCAGCATACATTTCATTAGGCACAGGAACCCCCAAAATTGCCAAGATGAAAAAGAAAGTGACTTGCTTAAGAAATGCTGGATTATAAAGTAACAACACTGTTATTCCTTTTGTTTTATTAAGTCATATGGGTCTGAAACGGTGTCCATATCATTCCATGTTGGGACTAAGGAGCCTACATTTTTCTAAACTTAAGATTTGTTGGGGGGCCTCCCTGGTAGCGCAAGGGGTTAAGACACAACCTATGAAGCTGTCCCCAGCCTTACCAGCATGAGTTCTATCCCCTGCTGGCCAGGGAGCTACCCACATGGGCGCAGCAGACCTCTCCTGGCTCACCTGCTGCTCCCCTCAGCAGTGTATTTCAGTCAATCTGTCTGTTCTGTTCCCTACTCTGCCTCTGGTGAATCCTCTCACCCCTCCACACTTCTGGCCTGTACCCCAGTTCTTGTATGCATAACAAATAAATCTTTAAAAAAAATTTGTTGGGGATATTGTAGGAATGGAACTTTCCTAAAGACTGAATTAATTCCATCACTTGATCAAATGCACTTCAAATATAATTACTAATTGCATTTTGGAGAAAATTCACTATTTTTATTGATCCACATAAATATTTACTCAATTGAATTTTATGACATATTATACATAGGTAAATATATACATGCAGAGATATGTGTTAAATTAGGGACCTGCATATACACATGCGGATATAGTGCTGTATCTTCACAAACATGTGCACGCAGAAAAAAAAAAGAGGGTGAAATAAAGGGAAAAGGACAGAGGAGATACTTGGAAAGGTCTCTGTCCAGGAAAAGGATGCAAAATGACAAGTAAAACAACTAACTCCTCTCAGTTGTCCTTTGCATCTTGCTGTTGACATAGATTTACTGAGTCTGGTTATACATACACAAAAGCTGCTTTATTATGTCTGATTAATGCAACACAAGCAATGGTTGAGGTGTGTGCCTGACAATACTTGGGTGATTCTAGAGCAGAAATATAAAGCTCAAATGACTACATGTGTGTTGCAGGTAATGTATATGCCAAACATAGCAGAGCTTGGCAATAGAGATTACTGAGGATTGTGACAACTTGCAGGTTCTGGAAGAGCGGATCTGCTAAGCTCCAGGCATTTGTTGCCATGTGGAAGGAGAGCCAGGTATTTGCAGCATTTTCTTTTTCTTTTCTTTTAGTTTGTTACTTGTTGTCTACTTGCTTTCCTGTTTTCTTTTTTTCTCATTGTTTAGAGGCTATAAAACTGCATGTATCTGCCAGCTTGTGCTACAGTAACAAAATATCCTAGTCTGGTACCTTAATAGAAATTTATTTCTCATAGTCTGGAGACTGGAAGTTCCAGGTCAGGGTGTGAGTTCTTTCTTGGAGTGTGGACTAGACCCTTTCCACCGTGCCCTCATAGTAGAGCCATAAGGGGGTGGAGGGGTTTGGCTTCTCTTTCTGTAAAGACACTAATTCTGTCATAAAGACCTCACTCTTGTGACCTCATGTGAATAGTCACCTCCCAAGGCCCCATCTCTAAATACCACCACATTGGGAGTTTGGGAGTTAGGGCTTCAAGACATGAGTTTAGGAAGGGGTTGGCCCACAAACATTTAGTCAACAACATTATATTCCATTTTTTTTTTTTAATGCTTGTCATGTCTACAAAACTGGCTGTATATCAGAGAGTTCTCATTTAGCTCAAAATTATTTGTCACCACATAAATTGTGCCCACCCACCATGCTTTATTAGTCTAAAGTAACAACACAGGGGCCTCTCTGGTGGCACAAGGGGTTAAGATGCAACCTATGAAGCTATCTGCAGCCACTGCAGCATGAGTTCGATCCCCCTGGCCCATCAGGGAGCAACCCACATGGCGCAGCAGACCTCTTCTGACTCGCCCGCTGCTCCCCTCAGCAGTGTACTTCGGTCAATCTGCCTGTTCTGTTCCCCACTCTGTCTCTAGTGAATCCTCTCACCTCCCACACCTCTGGGCTGTACCCCAGCTCTTGTATGCATAAATAAATAAATCTTAAAGAAATAAAAAATAAAATAAAATAAAGTAACAACACACACACATGCACACACATTTTAGAAATCCTGACAAATGTTAATGCAGGTGTCTTGGGGAGGAGGCGATAGAAAATGATGTACATTCACATGAGCAACCTGATTGGAGTGGAGAGAAAATCCAGGGTATGGGCCTCCCCGGTGGCGCAGCTGTTGAGCGCTGGGTTGTGAAGCTGCCTGCAGCCTCTGCAACGCTGGCTCGATCCCCGGCTGCCTGGCGAGGGTCCCACACGGCACGCAGACCTCTTCTGCCGCCGGCTGCTCCCCTCAGCAGTGTATTTCGTCCGTCTGCCTGTTCTGCTCCCTGCTCTGGCTCTGGTAAATTCTCTCACTCTCCCGCGCTTCTTACTGTATACCCGGTGCTTGTATAAATAAATAAATAAATAAATCTTTAAAAAAAAGAATGGTTTAAAAAAAAAGAAAAAGGAAATCCAGAGTATGGCAAGGGGTGAGGCGAGGCTGTGGGGCTTGATATCTTCAACCAGCTTGATCCCAGCTAATTCAAGAGGCAACTGGGAGCCAGTGCCTGATTCTCAGGGGGAAAGTGCTATGACAGCAATTACAGCAACAAAAGATGATTCCTCTGACTGGGTGTAGAATCAACTAGAGCAGGAAAAGCTTGAAGAGAGCAAAGCAGGTGGAGCTTATTACCAGACAGACTCTTAGGATGGCACTGTGGGGAGAAGGGTCTGTGCCTTTGCACACCCTGACTTCTGGACCGGGAGGTTCCATCTGCACCCTGTCTTCTCCGACCTATGATCCGCTCCAAGTCTGCCCGAGCATCATTGACAAGTGTCTCTAGGAAGCGTTCAAGATGGCTGTTGTCACTCCATTTCCCAGACAAACTGTGTGATGATCTCACTTCGGGACCTCTCCCACGACCTTCACTGCAATCTTAGGGAGGTACAGTTATCATTGAGATTTGCCAGGATAAGACACTGAGTCTTTCCTCCCAGGTATGAGCTCACCTGGACTGTATTCCAGCTCCTTCCCTCACACCCGATGGGGTGGTCCCCTGGGACTTTGCCTTACCGGTGACCCATTGTGGACTGACATCATTAGGGGGTATGTGATAGTGCACAACGGGTCCTCAAATAATATTTTGTTCTACACTGTCTATTATATCAGAATGAGAAAAAAAAATCTTGACTAATGTTAAAGAAAATGTTATTTATCCAATAGCTCAAAGTCCCAGTTTCTGAGGACCATGTCACTAAGGGTAAGCTCCTGGTCTCTACTTTCTTATCTATAAAACTGTGCGAGTAGTAGGACCTGTCCCACAATATGGTAATGGAGATAATTGTGGGAACTGAATTGAAATGTATTTAACAAAATGATGTAGGTGTGTGAGCTACCATTGATATTTCCTATTGCAAATCTTGTTGGTAGAAATAGTCGTCAATTGGGGGTTATGAAAACTGCATCAGTCCCATCCCTGGCCTCGTACATTTAGTGGGGCCCTAATGTAAGTTATCACCCCTGAAATCTGAGCCTACAATATGTGGGTATCAGCCCATCCGTAGAATGGGCTGCCAATCCCTGCTTTGCGTATTTCACATGGTTAAAACTGAATGGGCCCACATCTTGAAAACTGTAAACAGTATGGACTTACTGTTGTTATTATATTCACAAGGAGAATATTTCAAAATCCATCTGGCCTTAATTAATCATGGAAAATAACCAAAGTAATTCTTCTAACCAGGAATAGTGCTGAATGCTAAAAATAGCCCATGCACAAGGATGAAATAGAATGACAAGTCTCTGTGTTTCAGAAACAGAATTCTGTCTTCTGCAAGAATGTGAGGCTTGCTTTCACTCATTCTTTTCCAGTTTTATGTGTCCCGTTTCTTCTTGCTTTTTTACTATTCCAGCCTTGCCTGGAATAAATTTCCCTGAGGAATAGTAGCGATTGGTGAATCATGAGAGATTATTGGCTGCTTACAGCTAATGAGGTATTTCATTTGCCACACACCACAGAAAACCCACCCGATCTTTCATTCTGATTCTCTTGGACAATTGAACTATGGAGATGCACAAACCCTCCCCTCCCGCCACCCGCAGACTGAGGGGCTCTTTAAATATTCTGTTTAGAGAAAAATACGGTGGCTAGAAAATGAGACACCAAGATCAGCTTCCTCTTCCCCCATACCCAGCCCTGGTTTACTGTGTCCTTGTAAATATTCATTTAGCCCTGGTATATGAGAAATTATCAAAGACTTCAAAACAGGGCAAAAAACTACAGACTTCTTAGGAATTGTATCTCTTGCCAATGGGGACTTTTCCTCCTAAATTTAAATATTTAAGTTCATCTATAAAAGATGCTGGTATTTTTTTATCTTCCAATTCTATACCCAAGAAGTTTCTGTACCCTCTCCAGAAGAAAAGAGTGAAGGAGGGAGAGAGGAAAGACAAGACCTCAAAAACCCCCAAGTCAGTGGCTACCTTGCTCTTCAGAGCTGCCCCCCTGGAAAACTGGAGTCTTTCATCATAGCAAAATGGCAGCAGAAACTTAACTCTTTGTCTTTGGATCGCAAATGGAACTCTGGACAGAGATCCCCAAGAGAGTGATAGATGTCATGGCATTAGTTTCAGCAAAACTTAGACGTGGCTGTTCTGCAAAGACTCTTACAAGAAGCAGAGACAATGGATAGCAAGAAAGTCCTAAGACCAAGAGGACTGCAGGCAGCTCTTACTAAATAACCAGTGGAACCCAGAAGCCTAAAAGTTTAGTGCAGTTGCCTCTTGGGAGGCTATGTTATTTTTTCAAAAAGAGTCATGTGAGATGACCATGAATACTTAATCTTTTAGGATCCCTTAAAACTGCTTAACTGCTGCCGATTACAGAGTTTTCAACCATGGTGGAAAATTCGTTTTGTGATTCTGCTTTAAGTTCTTACCAATGGAATATAAAGATTACAATTTTTAAAAAATGTGTGTGTTTCCTTTCTCTCTTTTTCTACTTCTTCTGCCTACAACCTTTAGATTACTGACTCCAGAGGGTGGCAGAGCCATGGATGGAAGGAGCTGGCCACCCGAATCAGTAGATAGAGAAAATCACTCACTGTCCACTGACAACTACATTGAAGCAGGTGTTATGCTGCAGAGCTTGACATCTTAAGGTTTGTTTGTTACAGCAGCGATCCTAGCTAACACTCCCTTTTGGTATATGAACTTGACTTGTTTGATTTTTGCTTGTTTGTTTATCTTCTGTTTAGCATAAAGATTTAATTTAGTGCATATGGTAGAAAATATAAAGCAAATTTGTTCAACAAATAGATATTGAGTGCACATGCTAAAGGCTATCTAAGAATAAAGATGAAAACCTGCTGTGAGGTCTCAAGCTTTCTTTAAGAGGGGAGAGCTGACGATTGGGTAGGCACAGGCTAAAATTACTCGACACCAAGACCTATAATTCCCCATTTCACTTTTTAAGGTGGTGGCAGTTGTCACCACTGTCAGCCAGTGGGTCTCTCTCCCTCAAATGGAATGTACACAGCTTCTTTGAGCAAAGAACTTTAATCTAGGTCAGGACTGCCAGCTGCAGGGACTATAAGCCTTGCACCTAAACATGTCGGGTCTCCTGTTTTGGGAAATGATTTTAAGCCTTTGCTAGTCTGTCAAAAAAAAAAAAAAAAACTACATGGGAATAGCTGATAAACTGATATTGATTTTCACAGATCACCCTTGTCAAAAGGATTTATTGATGTGTCAATGTGTGTTGTTGAGAGGATCATAGCAGGAAGGCTTTGAAGGATTTATAAGAAATCTACAAGCTTTAATACACTCGGCGGTAAATAACTAACAAGTACTGCACATATTGATTCTTGTCATGTGGTCAATGCAATCTTTAGCCCACTAATTGTCAGTATTGACAAACAGTTCATGATCTAAAGGAGCAGCTGGACATCCACCCTGGGTGGAGCATTTCCAAATGGTGTTTTCCAGACCATTCTCAGCCTAATGTTCATGGAGCAGCCTTGCAAGTAATGGACTCTGGGCAGAGGGAAACATATAGTAATTAATTCTTCCTTGCTGTCAAACATCTTTAAGAAGCGAGAATGGAGGTAGGAAGAGTTCCAACATGGAACCCAGTTCTATGATGTATACAAAGCAGTCTCCTTACAGACCCACCTCAAATGCCTCTTCCTAGGAGGAAAAACCCACCACCAACAAATCACACCACCCAGTGTTTCTACATGGCAAATGCTTTGCATTTCCCAGGCAATTAATCCCATACCATCTATGCTGAACGTTATTTAATCTCACTGTCATCTATGTGTCTTGAAATTTTCTATTGCGTTATGATCACCTCTTAGTTTTTCAATTCTATATGAGCCTTTTAAGTTGATAGGAAGAGGCAAGATCTTATCATGGATCTTTCTGAATGAAAGCTTTAGTGTACAGTCAACAGGAAAGATGTACAGTCAACAAATCTGAAAAAGGGTTTTAGAGGGTTCACAGTAGGTTTATAGAATCCATGACCCCCAAAATAAATGAAATCAAACCCAGGTTCTAATTCCAGTTCTGTTGACTCCTAGATGTCTGACTTGGAGTAAATTTCTTAATCTGTCAGTCTAACCAAACTTAATACAAGAATAACCACTTGTAGCACAGGTTTGTTGTAAAGGTTAAGTGAGCAATAAGATGTGTTTTCAACATTATCCTACTCAAAACAATCCTTGGTAGCATTCAGGATTTCTGAATTCATTTCTCCCTTTGTGTTGCAAACATCTGCTGCCCACTAATCAGGCATCAGGGATGGGGATACATATCCCACATTTGATCAAGCTAAATCAAGCAGAGCCCTTGCTTACCACTGTTGCTCAGTTAATGCTTTTTAATAAATTGATTAAGGTTATTATTAGTGGATAGACCAACCTTTAACTCATTCTGTTATGTCATTTTTAATTAAGCATCCAAATATCACTGGTTACTAAACATTTTATATTCTTTTATAAACCTATATTGTATAATCACTAAGATTGAAACAAATCTTTAAAAGAGAGGGCATTTATCAGACCACACTTTGTATTTCTTATTTCTGTGAATTTACATCATTTATTTTAAATAGAGTTGACCATCCCTGAATGTATATTTGTGCTCCCTAAACACAGAAATTTAACTTAGTGGAATGACCATTTCATTTATTTTATAATACTGAGACATATATCAGCTTATATCTAGGTTTGCTACATAACATTTTGCTCTCCACTGGGAAGAATTATATAAAAATCCAATTAGTAAGTGTAAGTAAAAAGATTGACATCAGTACATGCACATGTATATTTGATCTTTGAAGGTGCTTTTTTAAACTTGGAAGATTGACTACAGAGACGCAAGGAATCAAAGTTCATTCATAAGTTTGTGGAAATCACTGCAATTAGTATTATCAGTTATTTCTCTTACAGATTCCCCATCCTGCCCCAACATGGCTCCATCTTTATTTTGTTAATGGGGAAACTTGAGATTATCAGAAATAATCTTAAACTCTATCACCTGGATGAAGTTTCTGGTCCCATCTGCTATAATTTCTCACTGCATTTTTCTGATAAATGAAGTTTAGAACATTGACATTAGCAAATCACAAAGTCCCTACATCTTGAGACAATGACTGACAATTCATTGTCAGAGAAGTAACTTCTGGAGGAAGTGATATCCTTTCTGATCTTCCAGAAGTCTCTAAAGTCTAATTATCACCAGCATTTGGGTGAGTGAGAAGATACCAAGGGGAAATTCTGTCTGGATCACTTTCTGTGACTCTCTCCTTTCCTTTTTCTGTTAACATTGGAAGGACCCCTTATTATGATCTATGACACAAGTCTGTAGTTGTATTTTAAAGTTTTAACACAGAACTGCTTTTTTTGTCCCCCAAATTCCACATCTGATCATCTGTCACAAGGGGAATCTACAGCTCATCTTTGACCCTTGGTTTAATCCCTTGAAGCCCAACAGCTCTGGCCCTCAAGAAAAAAACAAGAGCAAGATGGTAAATACTTGGGATTGGAATCAACAAATTATATATGTTTCTAAAATTAGGGCAGAGAACTTTAAAAACGGTAACTTCTGAAGTCTTGCTTTCTTAAATAAGCTGATCATGAACTAGGATTAAACGAATAATTAAAGAGAAAGGAGCATAAAAATACTACAATGTTTCATATTTCATTATTATGAAAATGCACAATAATTGCATTCACCAGAAGCTTTCTTCCAAGGAAGCTAAATGTTATGCCAACTCTTCTTCATTAATCTTCTTCAAAATCTTGCAAGATGGTTAAAAGCAAAAATCTACATTCAAATTTTACCAATGGGATACAGAGTACAGAGGGAGATGTTGATGACAGATACTTCTGTCTTTTTGCCTCAGTTTACTACTTTTATGATAAGAATATTCCAGTATTTAGCACAGAGTGTAACAGTGAGGCTAATTACATTAGCACAAAACAGAGGCTTCGATGACATCCCAACACAAAGAACACTGAGTAAAAGTGAAAGGACATTATTTTAAAATTGGGATACAAAAGGGAAGAAAGGAGGGTAACCTTTTCATTTCTTCAGAGCCTCAATACCCAAGAGCGAATGAATCTCTCAATTCCATTCAGCAAGCCCCCTTTGAACAGCAGTGCTACAGAATATGCCAGAAAGCCATAAAAGAATACTCTGCATTTACACACACGTCTCATTTACAAAACACTTTGGGATACGTTATCTCCTATGACCCTAACAGCCATCCAGTAAGGTAGGGAAGTCACAGTTATTACATTCAATAAATGAGAAAGCCAAGACCAGAGAGGATATATGACATACCCAAGGTCACCAACCAGTTAGAAGTTAAAATGAATTCAAAACCAATTTTTGACTGTGGAGTTCTTTCCACCTATGCTGGATATCTCTGTGGGCCTAGTTTTTTCTATCTTTTTTTTTTTTCCTTTTTGCCTACTCACAATGATCTTCCTAATAGCTCTTAAATCTCTTTCTAAAAAATTACCTTTTGCTCAGTGTGCACAGATCTGCTTGGATGGCGAACCACACCATCTATAGACAATGAGAGAGTCCTGCAGGCTACTCTTCCAGAACTTGCCTCTTACTGTTTCAGTGCCACCATGTGTCAATAGAGGAACCTAGACTTGGACAGTCAGACACTCTCTTTTGACTGAACCTTGAGTAGCAGGAAGAAAGTTGGAAGAGAAAACGGTTTCAAATCAATGATTACAACCAGGTAAGATCAAGTCACACACTGCACATACACTGGTGTCTACACTGGTGCTCTGATTCCTCAGCCTCCCTGCCCATTCACTGAGCAACCCATATATTCCTGCAATAAGCAATCTTCTTCTGAAGCTAACCAGAGTCACATTCTATTTAGTGCAATTTAAGGGCCTGAACTGAAGCAACACTACCAGCTCTTTCTTATTCTCGTTCATTCCACTGACAGATGCACTGAGAATTTATCAAGCGCTAGTTGCCATGCTAGGAACTATGGATTGGAATATAATAAGAATGAAAAAAATGTAAGCACCTAAGAGAGTAAAATTAAAAAATAAAATAAGATAGGAGGAAGTGCCACAAAGTGTGGTTGTCAAAACCCAGGGAGATCAGATGTAATTGCAGAGATGACAAAGGCTTCCTGCAGAAGCAGGGACTCCATGTGGGTCTTGAAAAATGAGCTGGAGCTGTAACCTATTCAAACAAGCAGTCTAATACTAGGAATAAAAAAACATGGGTGTTCCATTCAAAAGCAAATCTATTTTCCTTCTAGGAAGCAATGACTGATTTATGGAGAAGAGCACGTGGGGAAATACAATACTTTGTATTCAGATTATTTCGAATGTACTACATAGCCTTTGTTCACCTCAAGCCCGAAAATTATCACAGAGCAGAACATGAACTTTAATAAACATTTTTAATTGCAAGGTTAAAGCAAAGCATTGTGGTTTTCATTGCGAGTATCAGATTTATCTCTGGGATGACAGTGTAAAATCCTGCTGGGCTTCGAACCAGGTTTTCTGACTGATATTTATAATGATACTACATGGGTCAGCACCCTATGCAGACTAAATATGTCAGATTTTTAAAAGCACCTCTAAACTGCTTCGACACAAGTGATATCATTGGATGAGGGTTGGAGGAGGAGACAAGGAAGATCACAAAATACTTTACTGGGGTCTTAACAACCTCTGAATCTTTGTTGCAGTTAAATCAAATAAATCTGAACTATAGGGACTACACCTGAGGGGAGAAATCAAATAGTGTATAAAAAATTAACAATTATGTAAAAAAAATTAATTAATTTAAAAATCAAATAAACCCAATTCATTTCTACTTAAGGTTATGTAGTAATTATTGAAATTTAGTATCTCTTCTAACAAATCCTCTATTTTTCCCAAAGTATTTTC
This sequence comes from Talpa europaea, assembly GCF_964194135.1. Taxonomy (NCBI): domain Eukaryota; kingdom Metazoa; phylum Chordata; class Mammalia; order Eulipotyphla; family Talpidae; genus Talpa; species Talpa europaea. The sequence continues at coordinate 136,672,499 of NC_140071.1, read as the reverse complement.
CCTTCCTATCAGAGAACCTTTGCACAAACTACAGTTTTCCTCTAATTGCCCTCCCCACTTCATCTATGTAAATTATTCTTTAAGGTTTGATTCAAGCATCATCTTTTCAAGTAAGAACCTCTAAGGAAGCCCTTCAATACTGGATCCCAGTGCCCTTCTCATACCCACTCTGCTTTTCCCTCCTAAAGTGACATTTCTGGGTGTATATTGCCATAGTTATTTGATTAACATTCCCACCCCCTAGTTTTGGAATACCAGGGGACTGTGCGTTATTTCCATTACATCCTCTTTGCTGAATGAACAGACAAATGAACAAATGAAGAGTTCTAACATATTTGGCTTTAAATCCTATTACTTCCAAAGACAAAGCAGAAGTCCTCTACGTAGATATCAAAAAAGTCTGTTTTCCCAAGTTCAAAAATGTTGTTGTATTTGATCGATTTTCTTCAATTATATCTTGGTTGTTTAAGCCTCATTCTCTCTGATGAGATGAGCTGGTTACTCATCTTGTTTTCTCTTTTTGCCCTTCACAGAAAGAAAGGTAAAGCCAAATCTGATTATTGAACGGATTATCTATGGACACTTGTAGGCCTCTACTTCCTCTTTATTCATGTAGTCTTAATGTCCTATTTCTATGTCTCGCTTTCAAATCTTTTGTTTTCATGCCCATCATTATACACAATACCCCAAGTAGAAACACCTCCTCCCTCATTTGTATGACATCTGCAGCTTGTACATACATTTATTCTTGCCCCAATCACTCTGCATTATTTTTACTGGTTTCACTTGCATTCCCTGTAAGACTGAGAGCTTCTTATTGGGAGGGACAGGCCTCATCTATTTAGGAGTTTCTATTTTTGAGCACAGGTGCCTGGCATATAACACACCTTCAATATATACCTGTTCAAGTGAAATGGTTCAAATCATGTTTTTTGAAAAATATTGGTATATCGACAGACCCAATTCAAAATCTTGAACTTGACTGTATTTAATCTATTTCATTTTCTTCCCAGCTCACTTTCCTACTATCATTCAATATAGAGATGTAATCCTGCTTTTTTCCTGTCTTCTACATGATTTGATGTCACAAATATGATTAATGTGCTACTCAATCTCTTGCCCACATCACTAATAACAATGTTAAAAGACAGCAGACCTGTTACTAAATGCCACTCCAGCAAACATCATCTCTCTCTGCCCCTTGTTTACAAATCCTTACCTGTTTTAGGTTGCATGGAGATATTCATTTCTAAAACCAATTTAAATTAATTTTGTAAGTCAGATTTCAAGAGACCTGAGATCCAGAAGAAAAGCTACCCACAATCCAAAAGCAATAAAATCTTTTCCTCTGAGTTATAACCTAAATCAACGTTGAAAAGTGTATTTTCTGAGAATACTAATACATACTTACATAGCACTTTCTGTGTACAAAACCCTGTTCTAAGAACTTCTTCATATATACTAGTATTAACTTTTATTTTATCCCCAATATACCAATGAAGTATGCAGTTTTATCATTCCCATTTTACGAATGAGATAACTGAAGCACAAAGAAATTCAGTAACTAGCCCAATGATTCAATCAGGTAGTCTTGCTCCAGAATTTGTACCATGCTATATAACCTCTAGGAAACTGCTTACTGGAACTAATTATAGCAACTCAAGTGATCTGGTTAACCAATGTTACATAAAAAGCAACCCCAAAATTTGGTGGCTTAGAACAGCAACCATTTCATTAGATCTTATGATTTTGTGGGTTGGTGGCTTTCCTGGGGGATTCTCTGCTCCATGGAAGACAAAATGGCTTCCAACTGGGTGGTATTCAGCAGGGAGGCAGGCTGATCTGTAGGGTCCTGAAAACTACACCACCTACTGGGTCACTTGAGACAACTGGAAGGTTGGTCTCTGCTGAAGCCCTCTTTTTCTCCAAGGAGACCCAGGGCTTCTCTATGGTCCCTGAGAGGCAGTTACACCCATCCCCACAGGGTGGCGCAGTGCTCAGCAGGTCCAAGGTGAAAACCATCTGTCAACTTAGTGATAGGTCTAAAACAGGTACCACGGCCCTCTGCACGTGACCCAGGGTCAGCGCAGTCACAGGTGTGCCTGAATTCAAGAGCAGGGGAATAGGCTTGGCCTCACCTGGAATTGTCAGACAAATTTGTCAGGCACATCAAATACAGAGAAAGTTACCTTTTAGGTGGTTGAGTCAAAATACAGTATTGTATATTTTATCTCTTTTTTTTTTTTATCTTTTTTTAAGTCTACATTATTGGTGGGGAGGGGATGGTGTGAATAAGATAGAAAAACAGAAGCCAGGCATTCTTCAGGCGTATTCATCCATGTTGTCTCAATAAGCATCCAACAGGGGCTGTTGATGCTGTGACGGTGAGAGTTTAGTAAGTCCCTGGATGAAGAAACAAGGACACCAAACTCAGAGACGTTATGGGGTCTGCCCACCAAGGACTTGAACTCAAGAATTATTTTTTTTCTTTTTGACTAAACTATCACTTCTTATGATATGGTAGGACCTTCCATTGGACTGGAGAAACACAGTGTGTTGACAATCACACACAATTTAGTGACAGGGTTGCTTGACTTTGTTTGTAGCTAGGGGCTATAACTTCCTGTAACTTCCTGCCTCTGCACCTTTTCTTCCCGTTTGTAAAATGAGTACTTTGAGCCAGATTAAGTGTTTTCCAAAGGACTGTATCTTGAAAGCAATTTATAAAGACAGAGCTAACATGTTTTAAGCAAAGTCATACAAAATAGAAAATGGAGTCCATCTTAGGGATATGGAACACCATTTGTGAATCTTTTGTTCCTGCTGTGGTTGCCTCTGTGTGTTTGTGTGTGTGTGTGTGTTGCTGTTGTGGTTGTGTGTGTGTGTGTGTTTACTGGACAATACCAAAACATGTTTCCTTTCCATAGATAATAGAAAAGTTTCAAAGCCATGGGGTTAACCAACCTTTCTGATTTCTTCCAGATCAAAAAATATATAATTCTGGAAATGGTCATGATTTCAACCCTCATTTTGTAAAACACAGACTATATCTAACTTGCTTTGGACAAGACTGAGTAAAATGACTGTCTGTCATAAAATATTTGGCATATTTGTCAGCTCATGCATTATTATTCAAAATGAAAAACCTTTAGGTCAAATTTTGGTCAAATGAAAACCTTCCCTACACCCAATCCTTCTGCCCTTAGGACAAAAATCTCTGCACAGCGAATCCAAGCCCATCTTTTACGTTGTCTTCATTTCTAGCAGTGATTTTTTAAATGAAATTTTACTACCTCAAAAGCATTAGAATCAACCTTCCAATTTCGGATGTAACATGCACAATTCAACTTTTATTAAATGTAATGATGTCTAGAAATTAAACCTCAAGAGAATATTTTAAAACACAAGAATGAGCAATATCATATTGATGTTAAATTAATTCAGAGGATACAATCTACAAAATTAAAGTAGTGATTTAGAGACACAAGTGTCAGATTTGGGGGCCAGATGAAGTGAACAAGCCATAAGTTTATTTTTATACTGAAATGCCACGATTCAGCAGTGGGGCTGGTGTTGACAGGCACAAGTTCTGAAGGACTGAGCGTCAGTGTGAGGCTTAAGTGACATTGTTTTCCCTGGATCCTGTTGGCTGAAATGTGGGACCTAGTAATTTCTTTTCTCTCAAATATAAAACAATGCAGACTCTTCCCTGTGCATTCAGCTAACAAGCAAGAGATATATTTACTCTAAATGCAAAAACATTTTGTTTTGGAACATATTGATTTCCTAAACTTCTAGAAATTGGCATTCAAGTAAACAGTACATGAGCAATAAAGTGAAAATGGGCTTTAGGGGAAACTGTATGATACTGTGTGCTCAAAAAAAAATCTAGTAGGGTTGTGACAAATCATCTAAGAATTTAAATTTGTCTGATTTTAATTTTCACATAATAATGTATTTACGAGGCACTTTACTATTTTTCAAGCACCTTTTCATTCACTTATTAAAAATAATTTACATGCCTTCTTTGTGCCAGGCACTGCTCTCAGCAGTGATGCAGCAGATACTGCCCCTTGGGGTTGCAGGTTAGGGGAGGGGATAAAAAGGAACTCAAAAAGAAATAAAGGAACCAGATCTTTGCAGATTGCAATATGTGTTAGGAAGGAGAAGAAAGAGCTGGTGATGATCAGCGATGACTTCAGATGCTCAGGGCAAGGAAGCCTCTCAGGAAATGACATTTAAGCTGAGATCTGAATGGAATCAAGGGCAGGAAGAAGTCAGCTTCATGCAAAGCTCGGGGCAGAGTTTTCCCGGCAGGCAACCTGAGGGAGTGAAGACCCAGCAGAGGAAGCATGCCTGCGTGTTCTCCAGGAGCAATGGGAAGTCCTGGACCAAGGAAGTTCACATCCATGTGAAGATGCTGCTTTTGTATATATTTTACACTTGATCTTAGCCAAAAGGCCGAGAAGCGATGCTTTTGTATATATTTTATATTAATGAATATGCCGCCTTTAAAGAGCTTGCTCTTCACCCTCCTAAACCCAGTCTCTACTTAGTCCGTATTTTGAAGAGTAAAGAAGGAGGATTGAGGGAAAATATAGAGAAATGTTTCTGCACGGTACCTACTGAACAGAATCTGGCAATTTTAAAATCTGACTCTTAAAGTCACTTTAGAGCAAAAGTCAGAAAGATAATGTTGGATCATATAAGGGAGTTTTTTTCCTCTCCCTTGGGCCTGATTTCTCTAAATGCCAATTTTCCATTAGCAGTGGTCTTGCCATGTTCTAAATATTTACAAGGTTTTTTTTTTTTCTTTATCATTATTTGATCATTTAAAAATGAGTTGACTTATCAGTCAATGTTTTACAACTATGTTTGTTCCTGCACAAAGCTGAAGTTGATTTTCTCCAAAATATTTCACCCGCTGGGTCACACACCCCCTCATTCTCAGGACAGAACATGGGGATGTTACCTGAGAACGCATTGACAGAGCCCTAGGGAGCTTCAGAGCAGTATTTTGATAGCAAGTGTGCTATTTTGGTTTTTGTTTTTCAAAAAGGCTGGAGAGGGACCCGCTGTCTTTCAAACTGTGCCATTTACATAGAATATTTGAAAGAATTTTATCTTTGGTACTAGAGGATGGGCACTATCCCAACATAAAAAAAAAAAAAAAAGCAAAACAAAAGAAAAAAAAAGGAATTTATAAATAAAAATCACTGGGCAAGTTGCCCATGTTCTTTGAGCCTCATTTTATACAGCGAAACTTATGGGCCCTGTTATTAAAGACTGGAAAGTTAGCAGTGGAAGGAGAGAATCCAAGAAGTCATCTCAGTTCTGAAGCTTGGGACATGTCCTCTCTCTGGAATGTTCTGTTGTCACCTGATAAATCTCCAAAAGTTTTCAGGGGAGTTACTTTAACTCCAAAGGGAACTAGACTCAAATCTCATTTCTTGTACTTAGTAGTTGATTGCTTTGAATATTCATCTGTAAAATGGGCATAAAAAGATCACTTAAGATGATAGCAAAAGAGTTCAAATGAGATCATCTGTGTATACCTGTGTCTGTGTAGCTGAGCTACTGAGCCAAAGGTTCGTTCCATGCAAATTAACAATTATTTTCTCTGTGGCTGCACTTTTATTCTGGTATGGAAGTTTTGGTAGCTAGTCGATTAATAAAACATTGGCTAAGGCAGAGGTGGTCCACTAACTGGCCATGAACTTTGGGCATCAATCAATATATTTTACAGAAAGAAGAAAGCATGTCAGCTTAACTTAGGGAGGCATATTAAATTGGAGAGGTCTTAAGATGTTCTACTGTATTTTTTTTTTAGGTTTTAGTTTTAAATATCCAGAGTTCTAGTCTCCCCATGCCCTCTACCCTCTATGCCATTTTAGTTCAATGGTCCCATATTAACGAGTGTTTATTGAGCGCATAGTACATGCCAGACAATCATCTCAGTATTTTACAACAGTCCACTTAAATAGAGGTTGGTGTTTTCTTCAAGATCATACAACTGGTAATGACAACAATGGCTGTGTCACTAGTCAGCCTTGTTCCAGACGTCAGGTAGGTAAGCCCCAGGCAGTTCTGCTCACCCATCCTACCCTTTACTATTTCTGTCAGGATCCTTAGGATATACCCAGTTTGTCTTCTGCACACTTGAGCTCCCAGTGGGGAGAAGAGCCACAGAGTAATCCAACATCTCAGACACTCAGCACATCTCAGGACTCTTTCTAGACCCTTATTTTTGCAGAACAGACAGTGAGATCAAGAGAAGTTTAGTGACCTGACCAATGGGTGAAGCCTAGAATAGAATGTAGGTCTCCTTATTCCGCAACCACTTTCTATTTCATCAAGGTACTATTTGTGTTCACTTTCCTGTTTCGCTTCTTCCTAGTCTCTGAAGTCACAGCTCCCAACACCATTCCCATCCAGTTTTCCTAGACTGCATTTAATTACATGAGAGTCTTAAGAAAATCCAAGGAAAAAAGCATTAAACACTAAAATATTGAGATAGCAAGTAAAGCACAGAAGCCTACACGCAGCCGAGGCACTCTGGGGCAGTTCTGATGCCCCCCAAGCTCACAGCCAGGGCTTCACCACCACGTCTGGCTGAGCTCCCACAAAGCTGTACCTTCGAACTAAAAACAAAAAGCAAGTAAATACTTAACAGGCTCTGCTGATTAGCAAGGTATTGCAGCTGCCGGAAAAATCTCCCACATCTAACCCACCGTCCTGACATCATCCCGATGTTTTCTTTTTCCAGCCGAGATGAAGAGAAAACGGAATTGTGCTCCTAGTGTACAATCTTACCTAATTATGCCAGCTGATCACTTAAAAGGAATGTTTGCACACAGATCGGAAAGACGCTTACAGGAACCAGCTGGTTGATAAAGGCTATAAGTGAGGATTTGATTCTTTTTCAAAGAAGTGTTAACTATTTACATCTATTTTTAAACACCACATCATAACACCAGCTTTCTGCGTGGCACGCAAAGTGGGGCTGCAGACAGGTTCCACAGGGTGGTAAGCTTAGGAAGGAAAGAACCATCAACCTGGAAAAAGGGTAACCTGATCATTTGCTGCCCCGGGACATGCATTTGCAGGGGGACTGACTACGGCTTTGTAGTTTTTAGATGCCAATGAAAGATTAATGAGAGTTGTGGGGGGGCGAAATTGTGTCTGTGTGCACACTCATGAACACATGTGCTTTCTTACAAGCAGAACTGACAAGTTATTCACCAATGGCTTTTGGACATAGAAGATGGACATAGAACACTGATGACGCCACAGTGTGCCTTGGCCAGATTCCTTCCTGGGCTGTTGGGATGAGCCCATGAAGTAACACATGACAAGGTCAGGGTGCAAGTGCTTCTCACAACTGGATGTGCAATTAATAACCAATGCCAAGTACTCAGGAGCAGCATATCCTAAGAACTGCCCTGACATTTGTCTTACTTAATCCACACAACCACCTTATAGGGTAGTTATTATTTTTTTAATTTGAAGATTAAGTACCTCTGTCTAGGAGGCAAAATGGAATGTGAACCTGAAACTGTGTGAGCTCCACTTTGTCTTATCCCCAAAGTCCATGTTGTTAACCCCCTTCTTGGTCTCTTCACTCTCACACAGGCCAAAGTTTTGGCATCTTTAATACAATTTCTGAAGTATTTACCCACAGCGTGGGTGTTCACCCATGCTTTTAAGACTGAAAAGGGTTTCCTTAACTCAACACAATGATGTTGAGTCCTGCCATGATCCAGCACCAGCATGGGGCCTGGGAATATGAAAGTGAATAAGGCAGTGGGTATTTCAGTCTTCTTAGAGCCCCACGAGGAAGACATAAAAGAATGCACATATCACAATTTAGATCAATACATGGCCTTCCTGGAGGAGGTGGATATGGAGAGCACTCTTGAATGCTCTCCAAGCAAATAATGTTGAAAGGACAAAAGGAAAGGCAGAGGTAACACGCAGCTTCATGGTATAATGAGATTTAGAGTATGCCATTGTAATTATCTCTCTGAAATAGGAATCCCAGCTGTGGCTCATAGATTCAATGACACATAGGCATTTTATTGAGTGAAAAAATAAACCAGAAAGAATAAATAATAGTGTAATAGTGAAAATGATCACTCTGAGACAAAAGGTATAGATTTTCAGATTAATGGTCCAAAGTGGGAAGAACACTCAAAATCTAAGACCACTCCCAAGGCTTGAAATCCCCAAAATGAGCTTGGCACCTCAAACATCTAGGTTAGATAGGCAAGCTTCTAGATCACAGACCTTGACCATCTACTTTGTGATTCATGTGAGTCTTTGTGATTACATGATATCAAATAAGACCAATGTAAGACTTTGAGAGCAATACAATAATATCCAATGTGAGACTTGAAAACAAAGTTTCCCTTCCTCAAGCAGACGAGGATGACACAAAATTTAGTTCTAATTGTGGTCATGTAATGAGTGAGGGCCCACAACTCAGCACATGTAAATAGGGCGGACACACCCATTACCTTGGCAGAAATCACTTCTTATTTGTTATCTCTTAACTGGAAGGGACTAGACTATTTCTTCATTGATATTTTTCAATAGTTAGAAAACTGAACATATTATAGATACTCAAATATTTGTGGCATGAATAAATCAATCACTACTTTTTCTTACACTAAACCCAGGGTTATAATGCTTCCTGCAGTCAAACCAATCAATAGGAAATGAAACCAAGGGGCTTCTCGAGTGAAACAGAAAAGCATCCTGAGCCCAGCCTAGCAGTTCTGGACAATGGTCTTCACTGTGATTTGGTTTTCTCACATCTGCATCATAGAGTTTTTATGAGAATTAAATAATGTATGAGATATGATATAGGGCCAAATTCTGTCCCATGGAGGTTAATAAATAGCAATTTTCTTTTTGTTTTCCCTAGCAAGTCTTAATATCCTTGAAGAACTCCAAATTTAGCTTATTTTAGTCACCTGTAAGGCTACTTTTATGTGTATTTGCATAAGATACACATATTCATTTTATATGACCATATATAATCATGATAAAATCATTAAAATCAATAATACTGACTTAGCTCTAAAGTTTTTAAATCTATTTTTGATTAAAGATTAGGTAGATGATAGATGACAGACAGATGATAGATAGATAGATGGATAGATAGATAGATAGATAGATAGATAGATAGATAGATAGATAGATAGATAGATAGATAGATAGACAAAGCTAGTTAGCTACAATATTAAGACAAAAACAATACTTCTGATCGTAACTGGGCAGACAGATTTTAAATCACACAAAATGAAAGTCATCAGAGCACAACTAGTCCAATAGTTAGTATCTATAACCTTCCAGGATTTATTTCAGCATAAACAAAAGCAAAAGGACAAAAATGAAACGTGGTTTCTCTGATCCTGTCCATTTAAAACAAAGAAGTAAACATTACACATACTGGATGCTGAACCACATTTCCTATTTCCACGATTTTGGAAATTCTAAACTTCTACCCCCAGAATATGAATATTCACCAGCAAATGGATGAATTAATTTGTTATGCAGAGGACATGGTCTCTCTGGTGCATTGCAATTCCCTCTGCTTCACTCTGGTGAGCAAGGCTCCTCCTGCAAAGGGCTTTCTGAGGCAGAGTTCTCCAGCAAGCACCCCCAACTGCTAAACCTACACTCTAATGTGTGCCGTGAAAAGGGAAAATCCTCTTTTAAGTCCATTTATGATTTATTAGCTTATTCATTTGATTGCAAATGCTGGAGAAAAGCTGCCTTTTTCAACAAGCTTCAACATTTTGGAAAAGGCCAGAACAAAAAAAGAAAAAAAGAAGAAAGGGAAAAAGAAACCCAAAAGCCATGGGAAATGCAAATGGGAAGAGTTGAGGGAGGTTTCAAGACTGACATTTGAACTGCAACAACTTGGCGGGTAATTCGAGATTGATTAAATACTGAACGAGTCTTGATTGGTGTAGAGGCTCAATCATAATCACAGTCTAAGATTGTGGTGAGAACTTCGAGTCTGAAGAAAGCATAAACCGGTTCCACAGAAAAAGCATTTGGAGAATTCTCATTTGCTATTCATCTTTACAAACTGCCATACTTCCAGGAGCGCTCATGAAATATAAGTAGCAGCCCTCCTTTTCACAAGAGTAGCACCCAGCCTTTTCCTCCCTTTTCACAAGAGTACAGTCCCAGTCAGAGCTGTGCTTTATGGGCCTCTCCTTGCAGGCACTGCCCTCCCCCTGGTCAGCAGAGTTAGTTGTGGTGCAGGCAGCCTCCCCGAGACAGCAGGCAGACAGTGTCCCAGGGCAAAGCAATGCAGCCAGGCTGGTGCAGGCTGTTACTTCACAGGGAATTTGGAGTTTTACAAAACGAAAGAATTAAGTACTAAGATGCATCTAAAAGATTCATTCTTTGCTTTTAAACATATTTGGAATTTTCCTCCCCTGTTAGGGAAGTGGGAAAATGATGAGAACAAGGATAACAAGAAAAAAATCTACAAATCTGACATGCTTGGCAATACGTTTGCAAAGCTTTCGATTTAGTTCATAAGATTTGCTAAGCAGATTAGTGTTGAAGAGTCCTTGCTCTTGAAAACGGCAACAAAAAAGTAATCTGGAATGCAAATGGATCATGAAAATTCTCTTGTCTGTCTACAGTTCAATATTCGCCCTTTTGCCTGAATGTTATCTGTTTTCCTTATTCCAACAAGTTTGCATGTATGTCTCTGCTTGGACAACTGGAGCCCGGGGAGGGTGGATCTGACCAGGCAGCACATGATGTGCTCTAGCTGGGCAAGACCTCAAGGCCCTTGGGTGATTTTCCAGTCTCTTATCTCCGAATTCACCCAAACTCCTCCCCATCAGGCAGACAGACCCAGCTGAGCTTCTCTTTGACTCTTGCTTGTTGCCACTTTTATACTTTGAGTCTCTCTTCCCGGAATCTTTCTCTGACCTCACCCCCCACTTCCACCAAATAATTTTCTTTCCTTCCCATCCGTTTCATTTTCTCCCTTTCCCCCAAGATGTTTCCATTTTTCTCTCTCTACTCTCCGATCTTTTTGTTCTAGAAGGGACCTGACATGCTCTCAGGTCATGGTTTCGCCCTTCACCTACCTCCACAGAACTCCTAACTACCTTCCAACAACAGCAGGCCTCACACACCCTAAGCAAGGCACTGGAAAGTTCTTGCCCACAGATACATAAAGGGTCCACAAAAGGAACTCTAAAAACTTATGTGAGTCACTGAAGCAAAAACTCCAGCAGGTAACCCAATCCCCCAGTAGCAAGACCACCAGGTAAAAGTCTTATTCATGCACTCAGAGCTTGTGATTAACATTCTGCATTCAGAGCTTGAAATTAACATTCTAGCAGCAAGCATTTACCATGAAAGTATAGCCAAGAATCCTCAGATTGAAGCAGTTTTGAACATGAAGCAGAGGAAAGGATACAGATAAACTGGAGGGGGAAAAAAAAAAAGAAAGAGACAATGCAGGAAGCAGAAGAAAATGTTTTAAAAGCACCATTTGTTTTTATTTTTTTTTAATTTTATTTTATTTTTATTTTTTTTTTCATACCATCTTTCTTTTTTTTTTTTTTTTTTTTTTACAATTGCAATCCCCCCATTCTGATCCCATGGGTCTACTATATATGCATTGATTAAACATATGTTAATATAAAAATAAATAGAGTATACTCCTGCTTAGAAGTAGAACATATTTGGGTTTGAAAAATTATTCTTATGCTTTAAATTAGTGTGTGATATTAAAAAGGAACTGAATCTTTCTGACCTGAGCTTTTGCATCTATGAAGTTACCATGGTAATACACTAACTGATGGGATTGTTATGAGCATTAAAAGGAGCAATGTAACATAGCATATATGTTCTGTGCTAAATAAATGTTAGGCACCTACAGAAGTTTTTATCACCAGTAGTTCTCACCACATTCTGGAGTAGCAGACCCCTTGGAAAACTTGATAAAGGCTCTGTATTCTCTCACTAGAAAAACAAATACAGGTATATATAAAAGGAAGAGTTTGCATGCAGTCTCAAAGGACCCTGAGATTCCTTGAAGCCAGAAAACCCCTCTCCATCTGAGTTAAATAACTGATCTAAATGAGGAAAGGGCAAGAATGTGCCTTTTCATTCCTCTTAAATCAACCACAAAGCTTGGTGAAAGAGGCAACTCTGGTGAGTGGGGTAAGAACTGCATCGAAATTGGCCCGTGCCAAACAAAGACAACTCTGTGAATAACAGAAGTATCTACTACCCTCAGGAGGTCCAATCTTAACTCCCAGAAAATGTCATTCCATTTGGTCCATGAAAGGAAGATGGCTGATCTGACTATCCTGTGGTAACCTCAGGCCTGATGATGCTTGTAATTTTCTACAGCTACAGGGTTAGAGGAACAGCTTCTAACATATTCTGGCAGAGATAGAACCTAGAAGACATTACTTTCTCCTGCAAAAGAACTCATGGATCTCCTAGAAATGCTGAGCAGCCTTTTTGCAGAATGAACTGACTGTCTCCATGGAACCTATTACTGAGCAATCAAATATTCATTAAGCATTTATGCAATAGGGTTGAATAAAAAAAAATACAGAACTCTAGTCAGACTGACCTGGTTTTGAATCTTGGCTCCAGTGCTTCTAAGTTGCATGACCTTGGGCAACATGCTAAGGCTCTCTAACTTGTTCTTCTATTTTAAGTGCAATGACCATAAGGAAAGACTATTTTCTTTAGGAGTAAAAGAAGAACAACAAAAAGTCTAGTGTGACTGGAGTAGAGTGAGGAATAGTGAGGGTAAGTCCATGTAAGAGTGGGGACAAGTCATCTAGATCTCATAAGTTTTGGTAAAGCTTTTACATTTTCTTCTGAGTAGAACAAGAAGTCATTGAGGGGTATTGAAGAGAGAGACATGATCCAACCTTTATTTTCAAAGCTTATTCTGACCATTGTGTGGAAAGAGAGAAGAAATTAGCAGCCATCAGATTAGTGACTGCTCCAGTAATCCCCAAACAGAGGAAAATCCAGAGACAGATGGCGATGATAAGAAGACCCACATTCAGGACAACCAAACATTGTAAGATGGAAGAAACACTCAGGAATCCAAAAAGACAAGTTCATTGAACAACATGTTTCATGCTATGAAGAACATGGTGATCAAATGTGTTAGTTGTTCCCTTCTTGCTCAGTAATCGAACCCCAGGATTTTAGTTGAGCTCTTGACTCTCCAAGAAAGAATTTATCTATTCCTATCACTCTGGCAGCTAAGCATGGTCATATGATCATGTTATAACCATGGGATGCCAGGTAAAGTGATTTGTGCATCAACAGGCTGTTGCCATTCATCCATCCTGGATTTGAGTGGAGTCTGGCAGTCTCAGCAAAGACGACTTTTGTCCTCACTGATCCCCAGGCATCCAAACCGGCCCTTGATTATCAACAACTTAGAAATGATAACCAAACTTCTGACTTGCTTAAAACACTATGATTTTGGGCTTTCTGTCATTCACAATTGAACCTAATCTTAGCTGAATCAAAGGAAATAATTTCAAAGGCATAACAATTTTTTAAAGAAAAAGTTTATGATTTGGGTTATTTGCTAGAGGCATGTTGACACTAAGTCCACTTTCGTAGCACAACGTCATAATTTACAGTGAGACAAAATTATATGCCTTAGATCTTAAAATTAAAAAATAGAGATCAGTACTTGTTTTTGAATTTTTGATCAGCATTTTAGCAATCAATCTACAAAGCTCTGAGAAAGGCTATTGCCCAGATAAGGGCTGTCAGACTCAAGGGGTGTCTGTAAATGTCACTAATGGGGATGTACAATTGACATGAGTTGGGCGAGGGTAAAAGTTTGAGAACATTCCTAGAATGTGAGAACATTCTCACTTTCTTAGAAAGCACAATGGCAAGACCTTTGAAGATCATTTGGAGAATTCCTGTAAGCTAAGGGTCCCCAGACTCTTACTATCTACTGATCACCTACTATATATGATTCCCCAACTTGATTTGAATATTCCTATCTCACTCCTAAGGAAACTGAAACTGTGATAAAAGATCAGATTGGATAAACCCCGGATTTGCATTTACAAATAACTTGCATGAATAAGCAAACTTTGTAAGCGGTAATATACCCAAGTGTGGAGCATGGAATGTGCTTTGGAAAAAAGTAAATAAAAGGTCAAACACTCACAATGAGAATTTCCGGATTGAAAAATCAGATCTGACATGAATGGAATATCATGCCACAAGACATGGTTTAATTAGAGTAGGGATTGTTCCCTTTATATGGGACACACATGCTGAGGTTTGTGACAGACTACCATCAGTCCCCTATTGTCTTCACCCCTACAGTCCCGTTGGGTGGACCCCAACAGGAACCACCTTTAGAAGGTAGGACACTTGAGGGAAGGAGAGTTTCTGTCTTGTCCTTTATCCTAATTTCAGGATGTACCAGTGACTGTCACTTGGGCTATTGATTAAAATAAATGAATATATAATCTCTATATTTCAGAAGAGGAAGCTGAAAGAAACTGAAAGACTCAATAACTGGCCCCAAATCACAAAGCTGGCTGAAAATACAGATGGAATTTAACCCCAAACTTTTGACTCCAATTTCTTGGTTCCTATTCCACAAAGGAAAAGTTAATTTCAGGCATCACCTACATTCCAGAATGCGGGCCTTGATTTTTTTTAAATTGAGGTCATATTTATTTTTTTTTAAGATTTATTTATTTATTTATACAAGAACCAGGGTATAGGCCAGATTCACAGGAGGGTGAGAGGATTTACCAGAGACAGAGAGGGAAACAGAACAGGCAGACTGATGAAACACACTGCTGAGGAGAGCAGCGGGAGCGACAGGAGAGGTCTGCCGTACCGCGTGGAATCCTCGCTGGCTGGCCGGGATCAAACCTGCACTGCAGAGGCTGCGGACAGCTTCACAGCAGTGCGCTCAACTGCCTGCACCACCTGGGGAGGCCCGAAGGTCATATTTATACAACATGAAATGTATAGGATAAAGTTTATAATTTGAGTTTTAAAAATGTATATATTCACGTAATGACCATCCTTCCCCTTCTCTTGGGGAAGTGCTTTAGAAAGAAACTGAGGCTCATAGGACTAAGGGGGAGGATCACATTAGAAAGAACTGCCAAAGACTTTTCCAGAGTGGTTCAATCATTTTATACTTCTGTCACCAATACAGGAGAGCTCTCCCTTCTTGACAGCCTCACAGACATTTGATGTTTTTAGTCTCTGTAATTTTAGCCATTCTGTGGATGTGGTATTTTGTTTTCAGGTGACTCAAAAGACACACCCATTTTCCTCCCATCTCCACCAGACCCCTGTCCTCTCAAACCTGCACTTACATTAGTGCTACAGTGATGTCTGGTGTGTCACAGCTGGGGCTGTAAGAGGGGAGGAGATCCCTAGGGTTTGCCCACTTCTGTGATGGAAGTATCCCTACTAAAGGTGACCTTAAGCTACCAACACTACACACGGAACTGGAAAGAAATGAGCACCCCGGGCAGCTGGGAGCCTGCTCCAGCTCATCACGCACAACACTGTGAGCCAATGACAGGAAAGGACCTGCATTGTCTAGGGACCCTATGAAAAAAACGTGCCCAGAGTGTGCACCAAGGTCACTACACAAGAGAGAGACAAGGCTGTACCTGCTACCACCAGCTTCTCTCTTAACATTTGCAAAAACTCATATTATTAAATTTATGAAACTTAAATCTAAAACTCATTTGCACTGATTAAAAAACTTGGCTGGGAGGATGAACTTGCTGGTAGGGAGTCCACAGGGCTCTGAGGGTGACTGAGTTGGCAATCACAGGCACATCGTAGTTACTCCTGGCTTCCAGGGCAGTCCACAGGTTCCAGTTTTCCAACTTGGTAAATCTGCCTCTTCTGCCTGGACATCAAGGGCCGCCAGGCCTGAGCTTCATCTTGCCTAACATTGCTGCTTTCTACTGACATGTGCTGTAAACTCTCAACTGCACAAAGGCCAAGGCCATCCCTGCTAGCAGATTTCTTCTCCCTTTCCATCATTGCTTTCCTTGCCTAAAAACCCCAAAACCCCCTTCTCCATCTGCCATTTTCCCCCCAAATCATCCGTGATTCAGTTCCATCTAGATATCAATGCTGTGCTCA
Organism: Talpa europaea; assembly: GCF_964194135.1. Taxonomy (NCBI): domain Eukaryota; kingdom Metazoa; phylum Chordata; class Mammalia; order Eulipotyphla; family Talpidae; genus Talpa; species Talpa europaea. The sequence continues at coordinate 136,656,323 of NC_140071.1, read as the reverse complement.
GAGTTTCACATGCATGGAGTTATTTTATACTGAGAACTAAATTCCCACTTTAAGACCACTGAAGTTCATACAATTTTTGTAATCAATTTAGGAAGCAGCATTTCCAGATTTTGAACATAACTCTTTTGACAACCAAAGCCCAATATATCCCCTTTTGTAGGATCCCCTTTTATAGAAAAGTCCAATTAAAATCCCTAAAACTCACCAAAGACATTCCTGAATTATTAGCCATTATGGTTGATCAACATTTCATACACACTAAGCTACCCCAAAACCATTTCCTTTCCAACACAGTTACTGTCCCATCTTTGTTATCCCAAATGATTGCTGGTCCAGACCTGTGTTGATCATGCTTCATGGAATTATTCAGTTCAGTGTAAAAAAACAATAGTTAAAATATATTTACTTCTATCTGCCCTTAGACAACCTAAGTAACCTCATAAAAGCAGGACTAATAATACCTACATTGAAGAACTATCATACAGACTTAATGAATACTGCTTGTGAAGCATAAGCCCATACAGGCACATAGAAGGTGGTGAGTAAAGGAAATGGCAACATTTATTATTTTATTCAAATAATTAGTAAGTTATTGTAGTAAACAGGATGAAAGTAGAGACTTGAAAGTCACTTGCACACTGGAATTGCTGTTTTGGAATCCCGGTGAAAAGGCCTAGGTTAGTCTGTTGGGCACGCATGGCCCAGGTGACACCCAATGCTAACTGCCAGACATTGACATTAAACCACCTGCAACCAACTGGTCCCAAAGTTGCTGCCAGAGGCCTGCAGTTACATGTGTGATTCCAAGAGAGACCAACTCCAGAAGGACCACCAGATCGGTGTAGCCAAAATTGTTTCTTAATGCACAGGATTATGAGTGAATAAAATGATGGGTGTCTTGAGCCACTGAATTCTGTGGTGAAGCATGTCCTTCGTAGTTGAAATTGCTAGCACACCGCATTGTAGCTCATATGGAGAAGGCCTTTGAGGCACATTCAGTGGGTTCTATAAAGCAGAAAACTTGTACATAAGAGTCGGAAAGCAGGGACTAGACTTTTTGTTTTGATGGTATGTCACTTAGCTTGAAAACAGGGGAGGTGCAAAATTAGGCAATTATAGTAAAGGAAGCCTTAGACCACTGGCATGTGAAGAAAATCAAAACCCTGTTCACAGGAACAGCTAGGTATTTAGGTATCACCTTGAGCAATGACTTCTCTCACAACATGGACTTTTTCTGACATAAAAATCTATGGACTAAAATTGTCACCAAACAGCACATTCCAGCGACAATGCTGGGTTACACTGACCTTTTTCCAGATTAGGGGAAATTAGAAATGGAGAACAGGGAACAACCAATGCAGAGAATCAAACAAAACTGCCTTCCCTCGGTTCAGGGCCCCAACTTTGAATTCCTTGAAAGTGACCACTTTCCATTTATTGACATTTCTGTGGCTCCACATCTGGAAAAGCAACTTCTCAACTTGATTTCACAAGCACATTTGTAGCTCCCTTTTGGCCTTTAAAGACACAAGACACACGTCTGTGGAACCTACAGCTGAGGTTTAGGAAGCACTGTCGGGATGTTCTTACTTCTTGGCAATTGCTTATGTGACACCCAGAGAAAACCCTTTAGCAAATGCACCAGGGGCAGCATGTCATGGTCACTGTGGTGCTCCCAACCCACACTGAGGTCACAAACTTGGCTCAACCATTTCTCTACCTTGCAAAGCAGGCTAATTTCTGTGTGATGGTAAAGACATGGATCTGTTTTCCATTACCGCTAATCCATGATTCAGTCTTCCATGCACAGGGGTGAATAACAAAGCGCAAAAACAGTTCCGTCATTTTGGAAGAACTTACCCTAAATGTCCCATAGGCATAGGCACAGCTATATCAGTGAGCCTGCCTCAAGGGGGTCCCTTTGCCTTGGATTCTGAAACCCCTTTCCCTGGGAGCTGGGATTGCACTCTGTGAATGAGAAGGACCCACAAGAGGGAAGGCCTGCTTGTCCAGGTGCACCCCGCAGGCAGGACTCGCATATGAGGAACCAACACCGGAGAGAAAAAAGAAGGACTCATCATTTCTTTAACTTCTTTTGTGCCGGGGACTCCATGAACATGCTTATTTTGAGCATAACCATGACTAGGTTTGATGGAAATTATCTTCATCAAAGTAGAAGAAACTAAGGCCAAGGTTACATCATTTTCCAAAGTTATTTACCCAAGTTAAAGAATTGGTCATGATTTGGGGGTGAGGGTGGGCAGCTAATTAGTGGAGGAACAGGCATTCAAGACTCATCTAGACTATATTCTTTAGAAGAAATTGTAGACTGAAAAAGACACAATTATTGAGAGTTGCTTAAAGCCAAGCTCTGTGCTGTGAGCTTCTCATCCACTTTCGTACTTAAACCATCAGGAAAACATTACCCTTGACATGTAGATGAGGAAAGTCCTCTGTGCGAAGCCAGCTCTGTATGGACAGGTCCATTAGCATTAAACACACACACACACACACACACACACACTTTGGAGGCCTTTTGGAGGTGGCCAGCATTTTCCTGGAGCCCACTAAGTCATGGGGTTGCAAGGCATTACAAAGGTCTTCTCAATCCTTGTATGCTAGGAATAAATACTTTCTTTCTGTATCTATGGATCTATAACCCTTGACTTTATAAAGCACATGTAGAATTATCATCTCTTTTTATTCCCCAACAATCCTATCAGGATAGAAATATTACCATCATTTCACAGATGAAGAGCTAAGGATGAAAGAAGTTGAGTAATGAGTCAATAATGGCAACATCAGTTCTGGACTCCAAGGCCCACAGAGCCAGTGGCGAACTTGACAGACATGACATTAAGTGACTAACTATAACCTAGGTGTGTGCATGGACTATCATCACTGCTATGTAAATATATATGTGCATATATTTACTTGGATCATTTTATGTATGAGCCTGATGACAAACTGATACAAAGCAGATATCAATATTTCCTATCTCATCTTTCCCAGTTGCTGAACATTTATCAGGAAGTCACCAGGGAGGGAAACACAGTAGGTCAACATGGAGGAGAGGAGGGCAGGAAGGCACCATCCCCTCTACAGCACACAATCCATCTTGGATTGGGTGAGTGATCAGACAGTACAATTCTCATAGCACGAACTCTGATCGTGGATGCCTTGTTTAGCAGTTCTTGTCCTGGGCAAAAATGCCTAACTCACAGAGACCATCAGCTATAATACAGTACTTAGTACAGGATGTACAACAGAGTGGTCAGAAAACAAGATTTCTTGGTAGGACACACCCACTCATCTTCTTGTCTTAGGATGCACAAGGAGATCTCTTTGTCTACCTGAAGCAACTGGATGATGCTCTGTTCTCAGTTCAGGGCTCCTTAGTCTGAGGAGACCCTCCAAGGAAGAAACAACCACTGGTCATACGACCTCCATGAAGAGTGTCTTGGTCACAGCATTGCCCTGTTTCTGCATGCACACCCAAGCTCAGGTTCCACGAGACAGACTGCAGCTCATGCAAACTCATAACCTGTGAAATTGTGTTTTGATTGGGTACACCACATATGCCCAGTCTTATCTACCCAAGTCCCTAAGGAAAATTATAGAATACTATTTTTTCTGAGCCCCCGTAGAAAAAGATTCAGTTATTGCATTTTTTAAAATTCAGTGCAGGCATGACCATAGCGAGCCTTGACATTTCTGAACAGACCTGAAATTCTAGGGAAGCATAGCTAACACGACCAGTATACCAAGATCTATTTTGGAGCACAGAAAATGTGAGTAGATTCACAATATCCCAACAAAATCAATATTTTCCCTTAAATATCTGAAGCAGATGAACCAAATATTTAAATTCTATGATGACATAATTTTTTCAAAATCTCCCACCTGGAGCAACCACTTGTCAATGGCTCTATACACCACATGTGTACCTACTTAACAGGTGCTCCATAACCCTTTAGAAGACTTTGCATGTGAATAAGATTCTAATTCTCACCTAGTTAACCTTGAAAGAGAACATTACTTTCCATCTCGAATGTAAACAACACAGGAGAAAATACCAGATACATCCTTAACCTAGATTTAAGAGGGATTTTTCCTTCCTTTCTCCTCCTTAAAGACAAAATGGCGTGTATGAAAAATGTCTGGCAAACTCAAGCTTTACACAAATATCAGTTGTTGTGCTGGAAAATAAACTTTACATTTATCTCAGAATCAAACAACTACAAAAACTCCAGAGTTGGAAGGAAACCAGGAGGTCACAGAGTCCAAACTCCCAATTTCAAGTGGGCCCCTAACAAATGAAAACCAGATGGCATTTTCAACAGACCACTTTCAAATTAAATGTCAACTGCATACGATGCACCCTAAAACATCATAAACTCTTAGAACACAAAGCTCTTCCCCGTTTTCTCCAAGAGGCCATCAAGGCCCACATGGAATTCATATATTCATTCTAGAAGTCCATAAAGGTGCAGGCTGCATACCTCTTGGAGAACTCATCTATTTTCATGGCTTTGGAGAGCCCATTTTTAGGTTATAATCCTTCCACATGCTTTTAGGAGTCACCTTTGTAATTCTACCCCATATATTATTTTTTTCACTCTTAGTCAACAGATATAAAGCACAATAAAGTGACTTGAGCCTGGAATCCCAATTGCTGGTTGGGAATTTAAACCTTTGCTTGCCAAATACCTCCAAGTTCAAATTATAGTGGTTTCTTGACCTTGAAGAAGCTTGCTCAATGAAAGGAAAAAGTCAAGAAAAAAGCACCATGCAAAGGACTGAGAATGTCAAAGAGAGAAAGGAAGGAATAACAAGGAGAAGCTCATCCAGCAGAAATAACTCATTTTCAAAATAGGCCTTATTCTCTGCAGCTTTTTCATCCACTGAAAAAAGTCATGTTCTGATCAGTTATTTAAAGTATATAAACTGGGCCTCCCCGGTGGCACAGCGGTTGAGCACTGGGTTGCGAAGCTGCCCGCGGCCTCGGCGGCGCCGGTTCGATCCCCGGCTGCTCCCCGGCCACCGGAGGAGGGTCCCACATGGTGCGCAGACCTCTCCTGGCGCCCGCTGCTCCCCTCAGCAGTGTACTTCGGTCCTTCTGCCTGCTCTGCTCCCCGCTCTGGCTCTGGTGAATTCTCTCACTCTCCCGCACTTCTGACTGTACCCAGTGCATGTATAAACAAAACAAGCAAGCAAATAAATAAATAAATAAAAACATGCCTCTATAAAAAAAAAAAAAAAAAAAAAAAAAAAAATAAAAAATAAAGTATATAAACTACCTAATGTAGACTTGTACACACCAATAAAATGTACTTTAAATTATTTAATATACATGTTTATGATGCAATAGAAATATTTTGACTACATACCATGACAGACTTTTATCATGGAAATTTTAAATTTTCTCAAAAGTTCATAAACATCATCGTATTTGATACTTTTCACACCAGCTTTTGAGTCATGGATACTAAGATTTCCACCTTACCAACCAGACAGTTTGAGCTCTGGAGACCAATGCGTGGGTTTGTATTTTTTAAAGCCAGACCAATTTATCCCTCTGAAGGAGCAAGTGGGCATAGAGCTACGATGTCAGGTTCTGGAATTGAAATTCCCAGATGTGGATCCAATCTCTACTACCCAAAGTGTCCACTTTTCTACCTGTGATATAAGGTTACTGTGAGGATTAAATGAATGAGTTACCTAAAGCTCACCAACATAGCAGAGTAAGTTTTACTGTAAAAGGAAATTGTTACTTGATACTTTAAAAAGGAAATATTGCAAAAAGAAAAAGGTTCACCATAATTCCACCATACAACCATTACTATGATTTTCTTTTGCTATATACTTTTTCTTTTCCTCACCAGGCTAATTGTAATCATTCAGTATATACAAATCTGTCCCTTGTCTTGCTGTTTAATATTAACGTAAACACTTTTCTCACAAACACCAGGTTCACTACCTACACCCAGTAAATTCACTGTAAGTAATTATTTCCTTAGTTATTAACCACTGAAGTTGTTTTCAATATTACTGTTAAAAATAATGCTGGAAGACAGGTTTCCCTTGCTATCTAAAAGCAGAGCATTCCAGTAAAAACTTTGTAAATGGAAATGGCATTAAGCAAAGAAGAAATTACCATTAACTTATATGGAAATATATTTTTAGAATTCTTAGACCCAAAAAATAACTTACCAATATTACCCAATAACACACACAATGTAAAATAACACTAACCTCTAGTAATAGCAAGAATGTATGATGGACACCCAGCCTGAATAAAGTTGATCCTGAGGAAGAAGTTGAGGGTGGGGTGGCTTGGGGTGACTCTGCTTCTAAAACAGCTGCTGCAAAACCATTGTTGAGCCCTATTTGTGCTGTAGTGAAAATTCTCTTTAGACTTCTTTTGGCTGGAGAAAATGGGTACTAATGCAGTCTTTCCTAGAAATGACTTGGAATTTTCAAAAATTTGAAATGACTCATAGGAATTTTCAAAAAGCCAGGGATACCTGTAAATATCTGTGAATTTAGCATCTTCCATATATTGGATTATTTGCTAAGAAGGCAATTTTTTTATATGTATGTTTCTTAAAGGCAGGAACCATGACTATCTATTGTCAAGTCCCCAGAAACTAGCAGAGTCTAGTTGAAGAACTAGTTGACAAATGAGTGGATGAATGAATTACTTCAGCAGAAGCTTATATGCTAAATGTTGGGTATAAGTATATATACTGAACATTGAGAGGTAAATGGACTATACCATTGTGACACTAATAAGGCCAAATTCTTCTTAGTATGTTAAAAAAAACATGGTATTTGTTCTCCCCATTAGAAGGAATCCATGGTGTGAGCAAGCAGCAGGTATAGAAATTAAAACTAAATTTCCACTGCTTTCCATGTTCCAGGGTGCTTCCTTTAAAACCCCTTGGCCATTAACACACTTCCACTAAAAGGACAGCCTTTCAGCAAAGCTTTATTTATGTTTCTGTAGTTCCATATCTGGAAAAGGGAATTTTAAACTTTTTTCCCCAAGAAATCATGTGACCCCCTCATGGTTCTTTACACAGCCAAGTTATTACAGCTTTGTTGTGATTTTTCCTGTATTTTTTTTATTTGAACTTTTTCATGGCGTAATTGTGAAAAGGCCTTGAAGCACAGTCATTCTTAATTTTTAAGAAATCAAATCGATGGACTTTTTGCAAACAAGACAACATTTCCCCTGCCTTCCTTACCATGACTCTTTCTGTGTGACCTCTTACAACAGTGACTCAGTGCTATCTCCCTGATCTTATAGCTGTTTCTTCACAAACTCAAAGCACATTCTTCGGAACCCCTGAAAACATCCCTTTTCCTTGACCTCTGCAGCCTGCTGTTTTCTTCCACCTACATTCATTAGATTTCAGGCTTGATACAGTATTAAGCATTCAAAGCAAATGGAATGTGGTCTGTGGTTGAAAGCTACAAGAGGGAAAACTGTATCACGTAGTGTTCCTGCTAATGGTAGGTCAGGAGAAAACATCCATGAGCAGATGTGGCAAATGCACTTCCCCCAGAGGGAAAGTTCTCTCCAGCTCTTTAGTCAGTCGAGCAGACACACTGAGTGAATATTTCAGCCCAACCCCATATTAGAGGTGACATCATCAGGTTCAGAATCTCAATGTCATCATGCTGAAGCCAAGGGCTGGTTTCTTACCTGGTCCCTGGTCTTTGTTCTGTGGTCACTGAATTTCTGGAGAAGAAAAAGGGGTGTGATGGCATGAGCAGAACCCCTCCTCCCAGCTTTACACACTGAAACTCTGTGTTGAAGAGCACAGCTGCACTGGGTGTCTCTGCCATCCCCTAGCAGCTCTGTCAAGTGAAGGTTCGATGGCTACCCCTGTTTCCTTTGAGCACTGGTGGGTGTTCGTCCTCCCCATCAGTAGGAACAGATGGGAGTAGTGAACTATCTTTTGAGTTTGTGTTTATAGTTCTCACAAAAGCAACAGGGCGTGATGCTCAACTGTGAATCATACAGTCAAGAAGTCCCTGCTATGCAATTGAACCAGTGCTACATCTGTCGAAGGGTCAAAGGACAGTGCAGGTAGAGGACAGGTCATTGTCTATGGGCTTACACCCAGGGGCTCATTTCCAAGACCTCTCAGGCCCAGGGAACAACAATGGGTTTATTTAACGAAGAGTTTCAAAGATTGCAAGTGGCCAGCTAGCTCACCCCAGAGAGTGTCCATGAATCCCAACCAAAAGGCTGCCACAGCAAGATGGTGCTGTCTCATCGATGAGGGCCTGAAGCTTGTGGCACACCAGCGTGCAGTGCATGGGATCCAAGTCACAGTAGCAGTTGGAGGTGCTTACGGGTGGGGCTGTAAGAATATACTGAAGCAAGAGTCTAAAGACTGGGCTGGACAGTACTGGACACAGGACTGGACACAGACTGGATAGTAATGGAGGCAAGAAAATGCCTACTATAAACCAGGTCCTCCACTAGGTGGCATATATATTTATGTATATATGTATATGCATGTGTGTGTATTTGTGTGTGTGTGTGTGTATCATTGTCTCTTAATTTTCTTAGTTTTCACCATGGTAGGTATTATTCATCCTAATGTATGAGGTCATTTATGAGGACACTGTTGACAAAGAGTTCAGTTTACTCAAGAAGAATTGTACCAGTAAGTGGCATGGCTGAATATTAACCTCAAGTCTTCCTGATCTCAATCCTCAGATTGAGATCCTCTTTCTGTTCTCAATCCACACCGTGTCCAAGACTTTGGCCCATTCTTGATATTCTCACATTACTTGGCTTGCCAAGCAGTGATTAGTTAACAGGGCAAAAGCGTCACCTTTACCGTGTAAGCCCATCAGGATGGTTAACTCAGCTTTAGTGATCTCAGCTTTTCTAAATAGAAGCAAAGCATGTTCGTTCTTGTGCAGCGATAAGCAAAAGATCAAACTCTTAATCTATTGGCTAAGGATTCTATCTATATATTTTTTATGGCCTACACGCATAGCAATCAGACTTTTGAAGGATGTTTGTTGCCTTCTGTGGTAGTTTGAGAGAGTATTGCTACCGCTATAAAAGCACTGAATATGTAAATTTTGGAAACACTTTGATGTTAAAAATACTGAAAAGCAACCATGTGTAAGCATTGCTCAAAGCAGGTAGAAGATGCCACATTTGCAGTTTGGAGGCTCCCCAGGGCTCTTTATTAATTCTATCATGTCATTTACATGAAAATGGGGCCTTCCTTTGTATTAAGATGCTGAAGCCACAGCACAGGGACAATGCAAATGAGTCAGCAAAGAGCGCTTTGTTATAAAAATATATAATTTCTTTCAGCAGTTTCTGTGGATTTTTGATATCAAAGCTTCTTTATGACATTGACAGTCATCAAACGGATGTTTGTCCAAGAATATTTCCAGGGTGTCTAAATAAAACAGTTTTTGCTTTGATGAGTTTTATACCGAGAGCTGGAGAAAAACTGAACGCGATTTGAATTTCTCTACTTTTGGATATGTGTCATATCTTTCTCTTTTCAATTTGCCTCTCACCCAAAATCCGAATAGTTAATGTTTTAGTTAGTTAGACTTCGGTTCGTGAAAAATCTCCTGTAAATGTGTTTACAACAAGACAAGGAAAGGAATAATGATGTGGAGGGCAGAGAAGTCTCTTAAAAATACCAGAGATTCAACTGATAATGGGTAAAACCAAAAAGAGATGATTCAGAAACAAAAAATTTAATGAATAACAAATATATAGAAAAATAGTCATCCTTAGGAGCCATAGCATAAAAATGAGACTGTCTAGCAAATAAGCAAATTAGATCTGAAATCAGATATTTCTTAATAGAGGCCAGAGTGTGATGGATGGGCACCCCCCAGAACCCTCCCCCCCAAGAAGGGTCAGCTGTACCACTGTCTTAGAAATTTGGTGGTGTCATGTTGTGTGAAGAATCTCAGAATTATCCAGCCTCTCTGACTTTGTGACACCCTTGAGGGTGCTACCCAACTTACATTTAAAAATCCATACAATAAAAGCCATTCTCCATGTGGCATTAAAACACTAACAAGAAATTAAGTCATGTTATTGACTGAAAGATATATTCAGCAGGCTTTGTGAGAAATATTCGTGGATTAACATTTTCCAAGTAATATTTTAATTATTTGCTATGATGCAAATGAAAAGAACACAAAAGCGTAGTACAAATATCATGCCTTGTGAAAAAATTAAGAGGAAACAATACTGAAATAAAAATAAGTCAAATACTTAACTGTCAAGATCTTTAAGAGGTGAGAGGCTGGATGGTATTTATTTTTTAAATCTGATTTTTTGTCTCTTATTTTTTTACTTGTATTTTAGTGCATCAATGAATGTATTATTTGAATACAACATTGAAATTAAATGCAGGGTGAATGATAAAAAAGTACAAATGAAGGAGAATTATATAAAGGGTCTTGGTGACAAATTGCCACCAAATCTTCTCCCTTCATACTAAACCAAGGTCATACGACACAGCTCCACACGGAGATCACAGTCACCAGGAGAAGCGCATGCAGACACACTCTGTCTAATTAATAGCATTTTTTACCCAAACTGATTTGAAATTTTAATGTGTTAAAAAAATGTCAAAAATCTGGGTATTCAAATATTTGGCAAAACTTTCTTTGAAGATAGCAGATGTAGTGCGTGTGTTTCCAGAGAAACAAGAATGTACACATGGAAGGAAGTTACAAGGAGGCAGAGTCGATCTTAGCATGGGGAAGAATTTTTCACTTTTGCCACAAAGGGATGGGTGGTGTCTCCCTACTCCACCTGGACACTGCGGGACCACATGCAGGACACATGACCCCCTCCTCAAGTGTCCTCCCATTGCCATCTAAGTAAGCCCCTCTCAGTGAATAGCACCAAGATCCACATTGTTGCCAAAGACAAATATTTGCATCTTCTCTTTCCTTTGCCACCCACATCCAGTCCATGAGCAAAATACATCTCAAGCCCACACACTTCTCCTGAATCCCACCAACCACTGCTACTCTGGCCCAAGCCAGCTTCTAGACCCCTGTGGAGCACCAGAGGACTCACCAGGCTCTTTCCTTGCCCCCTTAAATTCCTTTCTGAAGCCTACTAGGAGCACATATATATACCATAAGTCACATAATTCCACGCTCCTACCCGTGTTTGTTCCAAAGTCTTCCCAAAGCCCCCAATTAAATCCCAAATCGAAACCCCTTTTTCAGGTCTATAGGGACCAGTAAGATCTAATTCCCAACTGTCTCTTCAATCTAATCTCAGACCACAGGCTTCAGCCATATTGACTCACTCACATTCTCTGTCCCTCCCCTTTCATGTTTACCATTGGCTTCCACTGGGGATGTTCCCCAAAGAAATTCAGCAGGAGGTACCCAAGACTGGCATATTCTTTCATATATACATATATTTAGTATCAGTTCTTCCAGGAGGACATCTCTGGCTACCCTGTTTAATGTCACCCCAAATACATTCTCTCCCATCACCCCCTTATATTTTTTCCTATGACTTAGATCACTACTTGGTATTTTTTATTTTTTCTTGCACTGATTTCACCCAATACAAGTTTCAGGAGAAAGGGCCTTGTCAATCCTGTGGAATGCTGGGTATACAGCAGTTGTCTAATTAATGCAGATGGAATGACTGTCAGGAACACTTTATCATGACCAAGTCAAACACAGCGGGGGTGGGAGAGCACGCCCCTGGTGAGCCGTCTTAGAGAGCTGGGTAGTGCCTTTAGCTCCCTCCAGCCCAATGGCTGCACAAAATCCTCAATTCTAACATGACAGTGACTAACAGAATCTCAAGTGACACTTCATGACATGACTATATCCTGAGTTTCAAATAACAACACATTCTTTGAAGTGCAGCTGTGGAAACACAGCTCTCAAGGACACGAGTCCTGCTCCTGCCTTCCCTCCTGACACTCTCTAACCACGTCATGGTGCTGAATCTGTCCCCTGCTGGAGAATCCACACCCTGAATACAGGCTCCCACTCTTAGCCTGACTTTTGGACCCTCGAGTACAGAAGCCAGGTGCATGGTAGCATACCAGTCAGTGGCCTTTAAAAATTGTGAAAATGGAGATTTTTAACAAGGGCCTGAAAGAAAATGAACCCCTTTCAGCCTAAAAACTCAAACAAAAAACATTGCAAACCTCGCACCCATCAGGTATTTCAGTAGGTGAAATGCCATGTAGGTCCTCTGGAAGACCAGTGAGGTTTTAGTGTTGGACACAAGGCACGGGAGATACTGTGCAGGGGGACCGTAGGACACCTCAGTGTGAGTCTGTCATTGAAACTGCCAGTCACCAGTTTCCTGCACACACACGCACCAAGCCAGAGGCAGCCCAGAGAATGTGAAAAGGCGAACACCGGAAACCTCTTCCACCTCCCAGCTGTGCTCCTTACATGAACTGTTCATTTTAGCTGAGGCTCGAGTTCTCTGGCATGCAAAGATATGAAGGTAATATCTACAGCAGAGAAATATTCTGATTCACTAACTGATGTATACAAGAGCTTCCAAGGAACCTGGGGTCTAGTAGATGCGTCATTTATATGAGCTTGTTTCCTCCTTATCCGAGCACAGAGGAGGAGGTGTTTTCACTGAAGGAATGTCACAGAACCTGGGGACACCAGAATCCCCACAAGTCTGTGGACAGTTTATGAATCAAAAAGAAAACCACATCATCGTCCCCAATCATCACTCCCCCTCATGCTACCACTCTCTTAAAAACTAGCTGCTGGAATGATAATCGCTTCACAAAGAATTCTTGGGTTTGCATAGTTGAGGAGAGAGAAATTACACCAAATTTCTGGAATGGACAGAAGGTGGATGGTGAAGCCATTTCTTGAAGCTAGGGACATATGAGACAAGAGCGAGATGGTAAGTTCAACTGGGGACTTGAACTCACAGTGTCTGTTCAACATCCAAATGGGCATCTTCGGCAATGTGTGGGTTTATAGGTTTGAAACTGCAGAGTGAGTCCAGGTCTGTGCATAAGGTACATAGGTGTATGGTACCATTGACAGGTAAAAGTGTGTGTGTGTATGTGTGTGTCTGTGTGTCTGTGTGTCGTATATCTGTGTGTGTTAAGGTTGGGGAAGATGTCACCAGAAAAAATGTGTCAGATGAGGGGAAAAATTGGTCAGAAATGGCCACTTTAGGACTTACTAATATTTAGTGGGGGTAGAAGTAGTGGGGTGAAAAATTGGTCAGAAATGGCCACTTTAGGACTTACTAATATTTAGTGGGGGTAGAAGTAGTGGGGTGCTGGTACATATTTAATTCTTTCAGGGTTGGAGCCTGGTTGATTTTTAAGTCATGCCAATTTCTCTGGTGTAAACTGTCTGCCATATCCAAGTTCACACTACCAATACAAATTCGACAGGTGCATGTGTACATGAAAAATTAACAATTGGCTTTCACAAGCAGATATGAGCCAGACCCAGCAGACCCCATGGGACAGGAAGGAGCAGATGACAAGGACTGAAGAATAAAAAGGTGGGGGATATGGACAGAAAAAAAAAATAAGACAACAGCACTATGAAAGCCAAGGGTCTTGAGAGTCTCAGTAGAGATTGTGGCAATCACAACAGAAAGGCCCAGTAAAAAATTCGATTTGCCAACATGCAGGTTAGTGGTGCCTTGAGAACAGATTCAGCAACAAGCAGGGGAGGGACATGAAGCTGTAGTGTTATCAGGGAACACCTGGAAAGGAACAGGAGATGAGTTTAGATAATCTTTTCAACACACTGGCTTAGGAAGAGCAGGAGAGAAACCATGCCAAGTTCACAGGGGCAAGTTAGAGTTTGAGAACCACCAGATGCAGAAGAGCAAAGCAGTCAAAGTCCAGTTTCTGACAATGACAACAGGACAACAAGCGGACAGTGGACAGGGGCACTATCGTTCGCTAGAGAAAGAGTGATACTTCTGGGAGATGTTTACCCACCCACCTTCTCTAGACAGAGAGGAAACATGATGCCCCCTCTAAAGTCAAGGAGATTTGGAAGCAATCCTGATTCTGTCACATCTAGCTTTGTGAGTTCGGCGAGACTCACTTCCTCCGTTGTAAAGTGGAGATAATAATAACCTTGCCTCCCTGGCCTTAGGAAGATGTGATTATTGGAAATATGGAGGATCTGTCAGAGTACCTGGCATGAGGTAGATCCTTGGCAAAAGGGGTTTCTTTACTCCATCCTTTACCCAGAGCACTAAAGCATTTAAATTAATTACAAAGGTATCCTGTGCTCTACCCATGATGGGGAGGAAGGAAATGGTTCTTGTGCTGGGACAGTCATGAAGTTCCAGGGGCAGGAGGGATAAACAGGACGGACCTTTCCTCTCCCTCACACACATCTACTGGGTGATGACGTGATAAACTTCCACACCACGGGCTGAGCACATGCAGGGAAACCGTTCATAAAGCACTCGGGGACTCATCTGGACAAAAGATGTTCCATGAGTATCTGTGATGGTTACCAATTACATGTACCCTGGCATGAATCACAGAAAGAGATGAAGTTGTATACCTTCGAAAGACAATACCTAGGAAATTAACTTGCTCCAGCTTTTCCTAATTTGCCATTAGCTATTTTTAGGACTTTATGATCTCATTTCTTATATAAACGCAATGCAAGAGTAACATTTGTTTTAAATCCCTTAAATAGTTCCTTTGGGACTAAAAACTTAGCTTTATTTGTTTTCCTATAGTACATATGAGAAAGTTGGGCAGTTACAAAAGTGTAAATGTCAGTTACTAATATTTAAATCAAACAAAGTGATCCAAATATTTTAAGTAACAGTGGTTACTATACCCTGGATTTCACATAAATATTGAATTATATAATTTATATTAGTTGGTCAGAATTGGGACAAGGGAGAAGAGAAAGGTCACCTGAAGTTTAGTGAAAACTTTGGCTCACATTCTCATAACAGAGGAGGTAGACACCCCTCCTTGGTGGGGAGCCTTCTCCTTCCAGAAAACACTATTGCTTTTTCAAGTATGCACTGTTAATCTTCCTACTGCATATGGAATAGGAATATTTCCAACTTTGCTATTATGCTATAAGGATTATGAAGGCATGCTTCTATAATCATTAAAATGTATTAATTTTAGTTAATAAATATGAATATGTAATCCCTGTAAAAAATTAAAATAAACCAAAAGTCACATTTGATGTAACTCCCTGCTGTGGACCATTACCTTCATCTAAAATAATGATTATGATTTGGACTTTAACTTGGGAATGTGAATTTAAGATAGTATTTGTTTTTCTATGCATTTAAATGTACACATTACATCTACACATGCTTGTCTCTACATACATTATATATATGTGCTCTCTAAATAACTGGTTTACATATTTAATAGGTACATAATTATATATAATATGCATATAATTGTATCAAAACTTTTGTGTAGGGTGAGAGGAATATACAAGTAATATACTCTACCTTTTCTTGAATGCAGTTTTTACCCTAAAAATAACATTTAGGCCTTCCTATCTTACTACATTCTATAATTAGTATACCTTATAATTCTATAGTATTCCATGCAATGTAGATTTAATACTTTGTGGACAGTGGATGCACATAATTATTTAGACTTTGCCCTATCGCTGAAGAAATATTTGCAATACATAGCGGTGAAGAAATATTTGCAATACATGTGTCAAAGAGCAGTACTCTTCATATATGCATCACTTCTAAAAATCAATAATAAAAAGGCAAAGTCAATTAAAAAAATGCCAAAGGATATCGACAGACAGTTTGAAAAAGGAAACACAGAAAGAAACACACGCATTCTCAGTATGATCTGGGGCAGCAATCCCTCACCTGATCCTATCAGGTGAGACACAAAGATCAAAACTATTTTCGTCATAATTTTATGTATTTTTTTCTTAGATATTTGCAATGATAGTACCAAGGAGTGTTGGAAAAAACTGGGGAGTCCAAACTCAAACAAGGCAGTGTTACCAAAGTATAGAGGAGCAATAGTATTTTTCACCCCCAAGCACTCAAAGGAAGTAAAACAAATTCTTGATGAAGCAGCAAAAATTATACATTGTATTGAGTAATTTCCCTTTCATTATCTACATGACAAAATGAGAAGTGTGAGTGCAATCTCTAGGAAAGGTATTTGTGTGACTGTAAGCTTAACTACCGGTTTATTTCATTTAATACCATTTTATTTTAAAGAACAACTGACAACTATAGTTATTCAGACTTATGTTTGGCAGACATTGTCTCAAAAATGAACAAACTGAGCCACTCACTTCAAGGAAAACAACTGGTGATATTTGTTGCCAATGAGAAACTTTGAGTTTTCAAGCAAAATTTAAATTATGATAAACCTATATCTGCCACTGTGAGTTTGAAAGCTTCCCAATCCTTAAAGACTTCTCTGATAAGATTGATAGTGATATTAACAAATGTGATTTTTTTTCGCTCGGTGCATAATGAAAAGTGTCAAATTTGGAAGATTTGCAAAATTCAGTGAACCAATATTTTCCAAATAACCAATGCATGATATTATAAATTCATGAGTGGGTAAAAGATCCATTCAAAGTGCAAGATAGACTAATGAATTTTAATATTACGGAGCATGAAAAGTTCAATGATATGGTTTTAGGTTCCATATCGAAACTTGCCTTTTTTAAACTTCTACTCATTGAGTTTTGGTATCAGAACAAGGAATTATTTCAAAATACTATTAGACTGTTTTCTTCCTTTTCCAACCACAAATCTATCTGAGGTTGATTTTCCACATACTTTATTCAGCCAATACAACGTATCAGCAGATTGAATGTAAAAGCTAACGTGAAAATCTATGTCTCTTCTATGAAGCAATAATAAGAGATCTACAGAGATGCAAAGCCAAGCCAATCTTTTCACTTCACTTCTAATTTGTTTGAGAAAATGCATCTTTAATTTTAAAATGTCTTTATTTGAACATGTAATAAGCTTACTGTTGTGATTTTTTTAAATAGTATTTTTCTTTAATTTCTCAGCTGCTAATATGGTGGATCTTCTAATATAGGGGACCTTGATAGCTCCACCCACAGAAAGAGAAGCTCTTTGAGGTCTTCAAAAGTCTTACAGGGTCAGGGGATCTGAGACCAAAAGCTTTGCGAAACTCTGGTTAAGGAAATTTAAGTTAAACCCAGATGCCCTTTTCAATCCATCAGCTTGACTAAAAGTATTCAAAATTGATAATATCAAGTGTTGGCAAGAGAACTGGAAGAAGATATTCTCTTACTCTGATTGCTTAAGGTATTACAAATTGGAATCATCATTTTGAAGGATAATTTGCTGAATCTATTTAGGGATTAGTAAGTTTGTTCTATGAAGGGCCAAAGGTAAAAACCGACTGACATATAAAGCCTACGTTATATTTAAAACACACACACTGTATCCTGTAGCTACTCTATTCCCTAATACCTACTCAAAAAACATGTTCACATTGATATATTATTTAATATGCACTGGACACTATACAAATCACTTTATATATTGTGACTCATTGAATGTTCCCAACAGTCCTATGGGGTCAATAGTGTTAGTTTCTCCGTTGTATAAATGAAGAAATTGAAACTCAAAGTAATTAACTCATCTAAGGACATGCAGCTGATACTTGTATTTCTGCTGCAGCAGTATTTGGGATAACAAAAAGCTAGATACAACCTAAATATTTGGAGACTTTATACATAATTCTTGCCCTGGCTGGTGTTTTTCTTTAGATAGCTCTCTCAAAATTAGGTGGTGTCTCACCTTTATTTCTTTGTCTATTTAACTTTTCCAAGGAACATTTGAAATCCCACATTCTCTTTATTCCTCTTTATTCCCAGAAAGCATGATCTCTGGAGCTTGTGGACATTAATGTTTCCTTAACATGTTTTCTATCCCCTACCAGACCAGCAGTTCCTGAGGACTGAAAATGGATGAATCCTCAGCTTCCTTTTTATTCCTTACAGCCTGTCTCAATCTCCACCGCCTCCATGGCTCCTCCCCATCCAAGCCACCAGCCTTGCTTGTCTGAACAGGAAAAAGTCTCCAGATCACTGTCCCTGCCCCACCGTGCCCACCAGCAGTTAGTGCCCTCCATGGGAACCAGGAGAGCTTTATTCAAAGATTACAGGTAAAATAATTCAACTCAGAAATTGCCAATGTCTCCCCGCTGGATAAAATGGGGCCTCACCATGGCCTTGAAAGGTCCACTGCGTTTGACCTGATCTTTGGCCCCCTGCTACCGTGGCTCACTCTGCTCTGGACACACACAGGTCTCACCATTCCCCATGCCAGACGGAGCGTCACCTGCTGCAGAGTCTCTGCAGAAGCTATTCCCTCTGCCTGGATGCTCTTCCTGGGGGTGTTGATAAGCTTCACTCCGCCATGTCATGAAGGTGTCTGCCCAAATGTCCCACCATCAAGTAGACTATCCATGACCTATCTGAGCAAGCAGACCGCCTCCACCCAGTTCCCTCACTCTCCTCTGTCCTCAGTTTTATCTCCTTGATGTCATTTATCAGAATCCTACTCATCTTGCTCTTGTATGTTTGTTTACGATAATTACCCACTGGGCCAACCTAAAATAGTGCCAGGGACATAACTGCTCAACAATTCTATTGATGGAATGAAATTCAATTTTCCCACTCCTAAAATGTAAATAACATTGTCTCTTAAAGGATTTTTGTGAATAATTATTTTTAAATGTCATTAAAATAGAGAAAATAACGTCAGATGCTTTGCCTACATCACAAAATCCTGACAGCAACCGCATGCCATGACATGGTCATTATCTTCCACTCTACAGATGAGGAAACTGAGGCTCAGTGGGCATGAGACATTGCCCATCACTGTCTTTAGGAGGTAACAAAGCCAGGAGTTGCCTCCAGACAGGAACGAAATTTACAATGGGCAAGTGTGCTGAAAGCATGGGGCACTGGCTAAATGCAAGGAATTGCCCTTTGCATTTCTGCTCCCGGCCTGGTCCCCTGCAGGATGCGATAAGGGCCGCCCTGCAGCCGGATGTGCGCCTGTGTTGGGGTTCCGGGTGACCCCAGCTTCAGTGTCACTAGATTCAGAGGGACTGCTCCCTCCAAAAAGGACCCCACAAGGGACTGACTTGCACACTGCTCAAGAAGAGTGTTTGCTAAGTCCATTTTCTGATCAGATAACAATTTGACACTGATTCTCCTGTTTTCAGCTGGCACCAGCCCTGGCCCGCTGCGTTATCACCCGTGGGTTATCTGTGTCGCCTGGAAGGAACTCCGGGTAAGGTACAGGAAAAAGGTGGGGGTATTGTCAGGGCTTCCTGCTGGCCGCACACTGGCCCATTGTTGGGTTTATTTTTTTAGTCTATCGCATCCCAGTGATTTCGGCAACATCCTTTTTCCATCCTGGACCTGATACAATATTTATTGAACTATACAAACTGCGTCATTACATGCTTTTTTTCTGTATTCCTTGCACATGATTTTAAGGGTATCACTTTTTTTAATCCACTAAAAGATTTTGCTAAACTTGAAATCATATATTTTTAAACAACAACAAAAAAATAAAACCTTCCTCCACCAATATATTCTTTGCAACAAACAACCAAGTCTCATATCTTGAGGTTACCTGTGCCAGGCACTGTGTGATTCACCTCATGAAAGGACCACTGCACCCCCTCGCTGCTGATATTTCCCATTTTCCAGATGAGGAAACCGAGCTCAAAAAGGGGATGTGGTTGCGAAGGAGCGGGGAGCTAGTGGGCAAAGGTGGACAGCCACGGGGCTGACAGGCATGACTCCGCTACCAAGCAGGCAGGCAGGAGCTGGGAAAAGAACAGGCTTGTGGCCCCTTCACACCTCTGGATAAGAAGGGGACAAGGAGGCCAAGTAGGTCAGTGGAGGGAGAGTGGAAAAGTACCCCAAAGAAGAAAAAAGCCCCCAGGAGCTTTTGAGGTAGAGATTCCCCAGAAACCCTACAAAAAGGAATTCAGCACCCTAACTCTAGGCCCCTCCCTGGACCACCTCCTGCTGCCAGAAGCCTCTGGCGATAAACCTGAGCTTGCTAACCTTCAGTCTGGTGTGCTGGAGATTACTCCTCAATCCCTTGGACACAAGAACACACCTGTTCGGCAACATCTGCACTGTATCCCAGGTGACCCTAACCTCTGCAGCCCCGGTGCAGGTCTCCAGCTACCCCACCGCTAACAGAAAGGCCTTGAACTTGTAATTACAGACCTGAGTTCTATGGAGAATGGCTACGGAGATCAAGCACTGTGCTCTTGATGTGAAGCCTGGTAGTATATGTGGGTGATTCATCCAGACACCGCTTAATAAGAGCCAGTTAACCAGGCATTAAACTACACTTAGAAAGCCATAAGCAATATGGCAGTGGTGAAGCTGCCACAATGTTTCATTTCTATCTTCCTTTCCTAATTACTTCGACTTGATCACAGCCGAATCAACATCATGAGTAATATTCTTTGCACCCTCTGTAGGTTCTCACTGTTTCTCCCTGCTGCTGTCACTTTGGATTCTTCACATGTGGTGTGACTGGAACCATTTTAGATGCATTACGGGTACGATGAGAACAGCCAGGAAGGACCATCTCCATTTCATTCAAAATAGGAAGCTGAGGGCCAGAGAGGAGGCTCTCGTTTTCTGGGGAGAAAGTAGAAGTCCTCTGCTAGGTGCCAAACACATTTCATAATTTCATAACTAAATAACCATAATAAAGGAAATAATAAAAATATAATAGCAATAAAATAATAATAATAGCAGCTAATCTACATTGAGGCCTTAAAATTTGTCAGGCATGTTGCAAAATTCTCAGTGTAAATGTTTTGACATTTTAATTGTCTTTGATGTAGAGACCAATACCATTATTCAACTATCATATCACTCAACTATTATTTGACTACTGGGACTCCACTATCACCAGTCCCATGGTGGAGATAGGGCTGGGCCCTCAGGCATAGTTAGCCATGGCCCTCGCTCTACTGCAAACGTGGGGGAAAGACAAAGAGAGGCTGACTCTTTAATGCCCTATCAGGGGCAAAAAGAATCATCCTGACTGTTTATTTCTGCTGAGACAACACTGAGAAAGACAGGATAGATTTCGGCCTGGAAAGTATTATCATTTGCAAACCCACACCTCCCTTACCATTTAAATATTAATAGGACTTTTAAAAAAGTGTATGATAGAATTGGGAGCCTGGGGGCGGAGCAGGCGCGCGAGGGACCTTGGCCATGGATCACAGGTGACACGGCGTCAGGAGCACTATGGGGACTACAGTGATGTCAGAAAAACATTTAATTGTCCAAAAAAAGAAAAGAAAAATTAAAAAAATAGAATTAGAAGCCTTGATCCTTTAGGGATGAGAAGACCCCCTGTTACAAAGGACCCCAACAGTCCTCTTGTAAGAGCTCCTATGCAACCCTCTCAGGTCAATCTCTGCATAAGACAGAGACCTGCGGCCTCCCTGGTGGCACAAGGGGTTCAGTCTCAGCACTATGTAGCTGTCCGCACCTACTGCAGCATGAGTTCCATCCCCGGCCAGGGAGCTACCCACATGGCGCAGCAGACCTCTCCTGTCTCACCCGCTGCTCCCCTCAGCAGTGTATTTCAGCAGATCCGCCGTTTCCGCTCCCCACTCTGTCTTTGGTGAATCCTCTCACCTCCCTCACCTCTGGCCTGTACCCCAGCTCTTGTAATCTTTTTTTTTAAGAAAAAAAAGAAGACAGAGACCCAGCGGTCTCATCTAAATTCTCTTCTCTGCTCAAACTGAAAGATAACAATGCCACGTCACCTGTCCATACCACGCCTGCAAGTGGTCTACACCCTTACAAACAGGACCTCACGCTTCCATCCCTTAGCTGTGTGACCTCCGGAAAATCACTCAACAACTCTGGTCCCCAGTTTCTTCATTTATAAGAGTACAGGTGGACTGAGAAAATCAATGGTCTCTCCCAAGCAAATGTCTGAAAAACACTGGATGAAATGTCCCAAATGATCGTCATCAGTGGTCATTGTTTCATGGCCAGCCTACTCAGTGAGACCCCCTATGCTGAAGCAGGACCAGCAGTGACCCACATTAGTGCACTGAGTCACAGCTGGTAAATTTATTTCCTATCCAGCAATATACTGACCTTGGCAACAAATGCTCCTCTTTACCACGTGGATCCACATAGTCCCAGTAAAAAAAAAAAAAAAAAAAGCAGGCCCCCCCCAGGGGTATTAGTACAGCTTCAGAAAAAAATGAATCTTAAAAAACTTGCCAAAGATCAAGAATTAGTTCTGCTCTTAAAGGATTCGGTAGCTTAGATATAATCGACATGTTAGCTAAGAGAACCTCCCCGAAGTTGCCTGCCACATTAGGGCATGAAGGACTTCCCCTGTGCTTAGCTATGAGTCCATAAAGAACAGAGATATTAAAAATAATTATTGGACAGTCCATATATTATCCTTCCTCTGGATTCTGTTATCTTCTATCTCTTTACAGATAAGGAAATAAGCACAGACTAAGTGGATCAAGCGAGGAAAAGAAGTGCGTGGGTGTGAGTCTCATCCAGACCCAGTAAGTTTTGCTCTGGGTCACTGTGGGGCAGGGGACTCGGTGCTGTGTCTCTGGGCTGCCCTGTCTCTGGGACACAGCATTCCTGGCTGCCCCCGACCAGGTGCCACCAGCTGTCCCTCTGGCTGGGACAAGCAGCAATGTCTCCAACACTGACAAGTGCTCTCTTCGAGGCAAAATTATTTCCTAATGAAAGCCAGAGCTACAGATGTCCAGAGAATGCAGGCTGGATAATAACTCCCCGGCTCCCGGGAGGGCTGGGGTGTGTAGCTTGCTCCTCCCGAGCTGACTCCATTCACTGCTAACTTTCTCATCCACACAGATTCGCCTTCTAATCACAGGAGCTGTCATGCTAAACTCCTCCCTTAAAGCCCTGACACCTCTTCCTCATTGGCTGCAGAACCACAATGACAGCTTTGGGTGACACTCCCTCACCCATGTGACTTCAGCCCCCTGATAATCCTGCCTCGCAGCAGCAGCAATCTCCACACACTAAGCCTTGCCCTGCTGCTTCGCACATGCTGTTCCCTCTGCTGGCAATGCCATTCCTAGTGTTCCAGAGGGAAACAATGTGCATTCATCTTACAGAACTCATACACTGTCAGGGACACTCCACAGGTGTCCAGAAGTGACTACGCTTCAGTTGAAAACTCCTTGCTCAGTGACCCACTCCTCGCCCCAGTCACACTTAACCTCACTCAAGCTGGACAACGACCATATAACTGTTTCCTCATCGGTGAGATGGAAGAGGTGGTGCCTTCCTCACAGGTCTGTTAGGAGAATAAAGAGCAGAAGTTCTCAATAAAGAGCTCGATCATGTTGCAGTTCTGGCCAATCTATGACAATGTTTTATAGGAACAGGTTCCCTTCTCGGGGCTCTAAGATCTTCCTGCAGTTGGTGTATAGAAATAGAACTAAAAACCTTAAAGTCTCTTTCTTTTGAATCCTGACCAATAGTCCATGTTTTCCCGTTTTGGGCTTTTAGCTTTTTCTCCTAAATGTTTGGAGACAGGATTATGCGCTTGACAGCAGTGCAGCTATAGAAACGGGCCTATCTTGCATGAATCAGGGTCCTCACTTCTGGCCCTGGCTGAGTCCTCTCCACACTGGGCTTCTAGCTGCGACCCATACTGTTTGCAACCGTCAGTAGTTTTTCAAAGACTTCCAGGTTCCCACGGGAATATGAGGAAATCGGAATTATTTAAACCGAACGATAAGGGAAGCAGGAACAATGCTGCCCGCCTCCGCCCCTCAAGCCCAGCGAATTTAGGTTCTTTGTGTGATGCTGACAAGGATGCCAGGCCCCGCGGAGATTGGTCACCAGGAAAAGGAAGAGCACAAGGAAAGGGAAGAGGATGCGCGGGTCACAGCCAGCAGAGCAAAGGAGCCATCCATCACCCCCACTTCCCGGGCAGCCCCCACGATTCCAGTCCTAGGGCACCAGCTCGGCGGCCAAGGACAGAGGAAAAAACCAACCTTGGCTTTGCTGCATCAGTTAAGTGAACAGACTCCTTAAGAGTATTGATGTATTGACTAATGATTCTGACATCCAGCGTGCTGAGAGCTTACATGGTGAAAGGGCAAGAGTTACAAATCAACAAGTTATTAATTTAATTCCTCTTTGAAAAGGTGCCAAAGGTAGAAAAAGCAGAACAAGAGGAGCATTTATCATGTTTATGTCCACAGAGCTTCACCCTCTACTTTCTTAGCTAGTGAATCTTAAACGTCAGGGTGGTGAAAGCTTAGGCTGGGGCAGTGCGCTACAATGCAGATTCCAGGGCTCCACACTCAGCTGTTCTACTTCACTATATGCTTTGGTCAGGGCCAGGGAATGTGCATTTTTACTGATCAATTGATGGAGACGCAGGTGGAGAGCAAAGCACTTGGGGAACACTGTGCAGAGCCCACGGCTGTGTTTTCTAACCCTGGAACCCCTTTATCCATCCCCTTGCATGAAGCTGGAGTGCTGCCTGGAGGAGGCAAAGGGATGCAGGCCCTTCCTGAGTTGCTTCCTACACCCCCTACACCATAACATGCTCCCCTGGGGTGTTGGCAATTGGGGTACAGAGGACACAAGGGAAGCCCAGGAGGCAGCCTCACTGCGACATTCGGAGGTCCCAAGGGGGAGCATGCGGCAGAAGTGGAGTCCTCTCCCACTACCCCACCCTGGACCATCATAGGAATGCACGGGGGGAAACTTTTATTAAAGGTCTGAGATGCTGAAGTTTTTCTGACAGTCTCTAGTCTAACCTAGAGCCTAGAGAATACACATCACTCTTTTCCATTCTTTAATTTATTAGAACTTTGTTCTAAGGAGACGAGGTCAATGTTTTCAGGCAAAGCTGATAAACAGCACGGAGGAAAGTCCACACGTGACTCATTACATCAAAATCCAATCCTGCCCTCTGCTAGGAGAAGGAAACTTCCTTAAATAGATCTCTTAGGCTTTCTTTGCTTATCCAAGACCACGCTGTCATATCTCTACCCACCTTGGTGCCAGATGAATGCAAAGAGTGACTCAGGCAGAATGTAGAGACTAAAGATGGCGTGAGCAATTATCGTCAGAGTATTAAAGCCCCCTCTCAGGACACCATGAATATACAGCAATCTGCCACAGACAGGAACCATGGTCCATGTCTAGCGTTTGCTTGCTTGTCCTTGTTTAGACCCCTTAGGCTTCAGTGTTCAGAGCTGGCTTCCCTCAGCCCTACTGCAGGGAGACTTTGCTCTGTGAGGCAGGGAGCCCTGTGACCTGTCTGGTGCTGTGGGACTTGGGCCTAGGGGGGCAGCAGGCTCAGCTCCACAACCCCTGTTGGAGAAGGCCTTGGGAGGCTCCATAAGAGTCCCCGTGGCAGTGAGGATACCCCCGTCCCAAGAAATGGGCTGTTTTCCCTCTGGTGAATGTGGTCCTTGCTCATGAAGCCAAGCCTTGGGATGGAAGGGGAAGCATCTCCAACTCCCCTTTCTGTTTAAGTCCAATCAGCCTCACACCGGAAGAGCAGTTGACTAAGCAAGCATGAGTCAGCTCTTTACCACGTGGTTGTCTGCAGAGCTCAGGAGTGATGCAATTCGACTTTGGAAAAGTGCAGGGACATTTCTCTCAGAAATCTTAGTGACGGAATCTTCCACTTAAGCTTCCAGCCACACTGGCATTCTCACTACCACATGAACCATTCAGACCCATCCCACCTCTGTTTCCTGCTCTTTCTGCCTAGAACAGTCTTCCCCAGACCTGGAGGTGCACTTAGTTTCCCACAGGGGTCCTCCACATCACTGTTCCTCAAAAAGACTTCTCCTCATCACCCTTCGTAAATCAGTTACTCCCATCCGAGTCACTCCCTAAGCTCTTGTTCCATTTTATTTTCCATCAAAGGCCTTATCGCCACAGAGCATAGTAATTGTTGTCCTATCCTAACAGGATATCTGCAGAGGACTATGTGATAAGAGCTGGGGAAAAGGAAGGTGATTGTGCAAAAAAAAAAATAAATAAAATAAAATAAATTCCTAAATGCCATTCAAAAACAATCAATATACAAAAGAGCACCAATATGGAAAACCAGGCTGATGAAAATGTGGATTATAGCAGCATACTTCACTTTTAATAACGCAGGAAAGGGTTGGGATAAAGAAGACAAATATGAGATTCAGTGATGGACTACTAAGCAACAGTTCTCCCTTTTCAAAGTTCTGTGCATCTACTTTATATAACTTTATTCACTTTAAGAATGTATCCAATCCATAAAATAAAAGGCATAAATATTAGCTAAATCCAATAAATAAATCAAAGACTTTTGCCTTTGGAATGACCACAGAGGCTGTGGTCTGGCTAACGCCCTCATTCTCTGGATGAAGACATGGAGCCTCTAAGGGGAGAGAAGTGCCTGAGGTCATACTCAAGGTTAGTCAGTGAAGACCCAAAAGCAGAACTTGGACCCCAGACCTAGTGCTTCTCCCTTGGCACTATCCTTCCTAGTCAATCAAAGAAAGGAGTCTCTTAAGACAGGACAAATCCTTTCAAAGAACGGAGGCCAAAGTTGTTATCATTATTATTATCTCCTTTTAGCAGGTGAGGAAGCTGAGCTCTGGAGAGATTATGTAACTTCTCCAGTTAACAGGCAGTAAAATAATTCAAATTAGAAGTTAAGCTCAGGCAGGTTAGCCCAGAAGTGGCTCTTTTGTAGATAAATGGCAAAAATCCTAAAATACAGTTCACAAATGTCTTTAGTTTTGGGAAAAGTCATCATGCATTTCATCATACTGTCTCTTCCAAAATGCAAGTGGCAACATCAGTCAACCTTCAGGGAAGGTGGTCCTTACTGACTTCTTCTGCCCACCCCACTACCAAATTAATATGTTTAAATCATAGTTTCCACTGGGGTGGTATTTGGAGGTGACCCAACTGGGAGGTGATTAGGTCCTGACAGTGGAGCCCCCATGAAGGGATTAGTGTCCTTATAAGAAGAGGACAAGACTGCCGCCTGGTCTCCCAACCTCGTGATGATAAAGGGAGAAGGTGGTATCTACAAGCCAGGAAGCGCACCCTCACCAAATGCCATGTCTACCAACATCTTGATCTTGGAATTCCCAGCCACCAGAACTGTGAGCAATAAATGTTTGCTGTTTCAGTCATTGGATCTATGGCCATGTTAATTCAGCAGCCCAAGCTGACTTTGTTCTCAAGAGAAAATCAACTCACAGATAGGATGGTGCTCCTAAAACCTCCATGTTGCACGGCCACTATGTGATGTATTGGGCCATTGAGTTCTGAAAGCATCCCAACCCCATCACTATCCCCTTGCACTTAACAAATGAGGAAACTGGTTCATAGGCAGTTAGGTAACTTGATCAGAGGAATTCAAAGGCAGAGAGTCTGGTCCTAGACCCTCACACCATAACTACTACACTGTGGGTGTTTCTAAAAATTATGATTATCAACAAGACAGGCAGCTGGTAGGTCACGAGGACACAGTTCCTGTGCTTCATCTCTTGAGTATGGAGCTGCTTATAAGGGATGGGTTTCCTCTTCCTCCATCCACATGCTAGAGAACACCCAGCTGTTTCAGGTTCCTAGTTTGGAGGTGGTCTAGAAGGTCAAGATTCAAGAGCAACACTCAGTGAAATCTTAACCACTTAACCACTTAATCATTTTCCAGCTTACAGCTTCTTCTCAGCCAGGCATCTCGGTGTTGGGAGACAAGAGGTCTTTTTGTTCAGAGTCAAGGGCATGAGCTGTGCGAGGGTGCCCAGGTGGAATGCCAGCCAACAACAATCTTAGAAAGGACCATGGCTGTGACCCCCCATTCCAAGTGCTGACCTAGAAAAAGTAAATCACAAGGGTTTTCACAAAACAGCTGTGGAGAAAGGCCACCAAATTCAGCCACAAGTAGGAGATGCAATGGGTTCAGTTTTGGGAAACCTGGTCAAAGCCATATCTACATGCACATACCTGCACATGCACTCACACACAGACACACCCATATATGCACACGCACTCACAGACACACCCATATATACACACACATGAATGCACACATGGCTCCCTCTGCCCAAATTCTCTTTTCTCAAACATCCACATCTCACTGTCCACCTGGCAGTGCTGGAAGCAGCTCAGATCCGTTCTCCTGTTTGTTAAATTTGGGGTATTTTGTGAGATGGGTAATGCATAGACAAAGACATCCTATTTAAAACAAAGGGAAAAAAATACTCAAAACTTTCTAATTATTTTGCTTTTATCTAGGCTCTTGAGGCTGTGTCTGCTACCTGGTGACACGATCACATTCAGGTGTGCAGTCCTGGCCCATTTCACCGGTGGTGACTGGAGTCATTATCTTGACATTGACCCTATTGGGAGCACTTGAGCCACAGAAATTAAGAAATGCTACCAATCAGGACTTGACTTTTTGTTTTGTTGATTATCTAGATTTATGCAAGTGATGGATAAAAATATCATAAATGAAGATGAAGGATAAAAGTGAATCACACTGCAACCTTTACATTGTGCAAAGCTCATTTGAGAACATATTCTTCCAGAATTTGAAAACTGTTATCCTATTCAGGGGAGAAGTAATGTTGATGAATGAGTGAACATTCAGATATTCATCTCTGTTGTTTCACTTTCTTTTTACTCATTAATGTAGAGGAGAATACCCCCCAAACATTCATGTCAGAAACACTCTTGTCAATTAAAATTATAGTTTGGCCATGATTGCAAAAGTTCAGCACAACTCCACAAAAGCATTTTGGGAAGGTTAATTGTCTATATAGTATCATAATACAGAGTATTGTACATTTTATTATTTTTCATTAAGGATGAACCATACATCTTTATACCTGTAAAGTGGATAATAAACTTGTGAATGCATATACAAGCTAATTATATATTTTATTTTTTCAGAGAGAACCATCTACCTCCAGAGCATGGCCCACACCTACACATTATTAGCACTTTCTCTGCTTACAGGCTATTTCCTCAGAAAGTCTCCCACATCACATTTTCAGAAGCCATCACACCCACCCACCCCCAACTCCACTTGTCTTCATTGTACTTTGTCGCTATTTAATGCTGTATTATATGTACCTGTTTACTTGCTTATTACCTGGTGCCTCCACAGAATTGCAAGTTCTAAGGTGGAATTTTGTTTATGTCTCTGCTTCTTGTTCCCAGGACTGAGAATAGATGCCTGGCATAGAGCAGCAATTAACAAATAGTTTTGGGGAAAAAAAATGAATGAGTGAAACAGAACTTCTCAGATTCTTTAGGTAAATTCATGGCATCTTTGTTATAAATAAATGTAGGCAGGACTCCAGACCCTTCTCATAGTGTACAATCAAGAACGTTTACAAGTACTCTAGAAATCAGTACAAGAAAGAAAAAAAAAAACAGAATAGATTTTACAGCTTCTAATCAGTGTTGTACGACTGACCTCCGATTATAATTTAACTTTCAATATTTTTCAGCACAAGATGACAAGATCTACAATTATGTTACTTATGACTTATGTAAACAAAGCAGAGGAAGGAAAAGAAAGACCATATTCAAACTAAAACGGGCCAGGTCTCCTGTGGGGTAACTGACTTGCTTCTGAGGCCATATTCTAAGGGTCCATGGAGCACCCAGTGGCCAGGAAGCCATCGGGCACCAGAGATGCAGGTGTCTTCGGGAGAGTCAGACCAGGGGTTGTTGATGCAATGGACGAGGCAACACACGTGTCCACAGGGCATCTCCATGTCTGTGAAGAACAGCTGAGCCCTAGGAATAGTATGCCCAGCAACAAGAAGGCCTAGAATCATGGGCTAATTTGCTCGCAGTATTTGGAGAGTGAAGGGCTCTGTAGGGAAGGGAAAATGAATGTGTTCTGTGCAAGCTCAGAAAATGGCCTATCACTGAAAGTGGCTGCAAGACTGACTTTAGTTTGATTTTTTTATATTCCTTTAAACAATTGGACACTAAGACAATAGGATGAATTGCCTCAAAATAGGCATGCTGCCGTCAGCAGAGCACTAGATTAGAGGACGAGGGAAGTGGGAAAAGCATGTGCCTTTCAGCTTGTGGTTGACGTTGGGGTGTAAAATATCTCCAAACCCTCACACCAGACAGAGTTGTGCAAAACCAGAAACCCATGGAAAGAAAATATTTACAGCAAAATTAAGTGACAAGACCAAAAAGACATTGATTATATACATCATGGTAAATGTGTAAGGTAGAAAAGATGCAGAAAATTAAATCCAATTTGACACAATTAGTGAAGAAAGTATATCTTAATGTCAGAAAGGAGGTTACAAAACAGTAAGTGCTGTAAGATTCCACGTATTTATATCTATACACAGTTCCATTAATTCTAAGAGGCACATTTTTTCAGTATCAATGGTTCTGGATTCCAAAGATTCAAGACATGTCTCACAATAAGGTACTGATTTCCTGTCTCCATTCAGTCATTGTTTCAGGAAAGGGGCCATGAAGAGGCATTGCAAATGTGAAAAACAGAAGAGCAACTGGCAGAATGAGTGTGAACCAGATGGTTCACAGTGAGGGTCAGGGTGACAGTGCACCCCACAAGATTGGCACCTTACTTAAAGTTGAACTCAAAGGAAGCTCTACCTAATGCAAAGTCTGCTCAGCCCAGTGTCAATGGCTTCACTTTTATATAACAAACTATTTCAAAGAATGTGGTTTCCTCCAGTGTTCTCATGCCCCAGAGATGACACTATGTAGAAATCCTAGACAGTTATGTGTCAGGAAAACAATCTGAAAATTTAAATCCTGAATATGAGAATTCTTCAAAATTCGTAGTCAATGATCTCATTTCTATTCCTACTTAACATGCACAACAGTAATATCTAGGATTTTTAAAATATTAAGTCTAAAAGGGCTTGTTCAATAAGTTAAAATAAAAATTCTATGTGGTCAAGAAAGGGGCCACGAACTCCAAAAACATGAGCAAGGGTCAAGGACAGGCCACCCACAAGCCATCTGAGTCCAGGTGGCTCCTCAGCTGCCCCAGGTAACAGGGGATCCAGAAAGGGTTCACAGGTATCCGCTAGGAGGTGAGGCAGGCCGAGCTGAAACTGGCAGGGAAAAACACTAGAAAATCAATTCATGCTCCACCAGGAAGAGGGTGATGACTCAGACCCGGCTTGAGGGTCGGCTGGCAAGATTCTGATCTGGGTGGTAGCCAAGTAAGCTTATTCCAACTCCTTAAGCTATATGAAATTAGCTGATTGATTTAAAAATAATTTTTTAGAAATGGCCATGGCCCCTTGATAAAAAGGCAAATCCTGTGCCCTTCTCCAGATCTGCCATCTCAGAGAATCTGAGAGGGAAGCCATGCAATTGTTGAAGACCATGAAAGATTATGGAGGAAAAAACTTACAATTGATTTTACTTAAAATTCTTTTTAAAAATCAACTGCATTTTAGGGTGAATCATAGGTTTAGTCAGCACCAACATTTCCTCCAATTTTGTAAAAGAAAATTTTGTCCAATAAGAGTCTCTCTCTAGAGCCACCTCCTGATCTAGACTGCTATGGAGGAGGCCTAGTTGCTTCTGGGTGATGACTCACTGTTCCCTCACAGAAGAACTGGGAAGCCTTGCAGAGTGAGGAGACATCCTGTTATGTAAGCAGACGGCCAAGGACAGGCCCTCTCCAGGGATGACAGTCAAAGGTAGAGTCTAATTTGGGGGATGTGTTTGCTTAAAAAAGACCTCAAAGACAGGCAAAGACATCAACCATATAGAGAGGTTTGGCATCTACAGAAGTACCCACAACCTCCTCTTCCCACCCCAATTTGAGGCATAAAGAACCCTCGTGGTAGAGAAAGGATCTATCCTAGGAGGTAAGTTTCACATTACAGGAGGTAAGGGATCTATCATAGGAGGTAAGGCTTGCATCACAGGAGATAAGGACTGCATCTTAGGAGGTAAGGGAGGCATCACAGGAGGAAACCAAAGTTCAATCAGGAATGATAGGTGCACAGAAAGTGTGAGCTCAGTCTCTGTTTCCGCTCCTGTTACCATCCTAGTGGGCCATTCACAACCAATTCATGGTCACAAAGTCATCTTGCCTGACTGTATTTTGGGGGCACTGAAGGTTTGGATAAAATGACTGTGGCGCAGAAATTCTTCTTAAGTACCCTACATGCAACAATTTCATAAACATTTGGTATTCTGGGTCTATTTCTTTCTCCGAAACACCTACCGAGTTGATTGAAAATTTATGCAAGGATGATGTTCTGCTGCATTTAAATCTAGGGGTGCACACCTCAGCCCTAACATTGCCTCTAATTTTTCCTACCTCATTTCCTTCAAGGAGTCAAAACTTGAAAGATAACAAAGTGTTCCAGCACTGAAACCTGAAGTTTAAAGATAAAGAGCTATAAGGGTCACCCTAATATAGCCCCACTGCACCTGTTCTATATAGTATTTCTCTCTACTAATAGACGATTAAACGTAAATCCTAATGTACATTCCTTTTTACATGCAATATGGGTTAGTTACTGTTGCTATGGAAACCTTCACTTTTGCATTTACTGATTTTAATTCTGTGACATTTGCTGACTTTAGTACAATGTAAAGTTTATAAATATAGCATACAGGTTTGTGGAGGATTTTTTTTTAAATATTCAATTTGCATAGATAATTCCGTCACAAATCTCTAGGTACATGAGTGCTGCTAACACTCATCAGCCAACGACAGGCTATTTCCAGAATTAACTATTTCCATCGAACCTCAAAAATCTCCTTTCACCAACCAAATGCCCCATCCATCTGTTGTATAAGATTTCCAACCAACGTGGAATTTGTAGTCATTTTATTTATTCAATACACTCTCAGATCTGTAACTTCCTTTTACCTTGAACATAACCTGGCGAGAGACAGTCTAGACATGGCTTAAAGAAAGAAATGGCCTCCTGACCTTAGAGGATGCTTCAGTCCAGTACCAACAACCCTTTTGACTTTCAAGCTGGAGCTACAAGGGGCTCATGGCAGCACACTGTCCCCTCTTCCTTCTTGTTCCTGATCTCAGTCCCCTGGGCATCTTGGAGCTCAAGCACAGTGCTCATCGGTGGAGAAATGCACACTCACTCCAGGCCCCTACATGGTTTTTTTTTTTTTTTTGATTCCCTGATCATTGTCGGCTAATATATAGAACTTGAGACCCCTCACCATTCTGCAAAACCATCAAGTCACCTAGAGACTAATTGGGAAGTAAATACATCAACAAGAATTGATTGAACTGACATGCATTTGTGACGAGCACCCCATGCACCCCGTCCTTCCAAGGGTGCTCCCACCGGCACAAGTGGAAATCTGCTTCTCCAGCACAGTCACAGAGAAATAAGCGACTTTGCGAGTCTCCCCAGGGAAAGGCTGGATTCCAGGGCCATGCACACAGACACAAAAGAGAACCCGCACAAGAAGCATTTTAAGTGGTTCCATCAAAGTCTGCACATTCAATAAAAGGAACAAATTTAACCAATATTTATTGAGCTTCTATATTGTGTCAGACACCGCTTAGCAATCTTCAAGTAGTGGAGTGTCTATAGTTGTACCTGAAGAAGGGGAGAGGGGATGAAAGAAAACTCTAATGCCATCCTTAAGGCTCATAGGGGAAAGAAGACAGGCTAACAAAACAGCAAATGGGCTTAAGAGAATCACAAGGGCTTTTCAAAGACAAGAGGCACTTGAAAGAAAACAGGATCACTAATAACCAAGAAGAAACAGGCAAATAATGAGACCCCAAAATGGGGAAGAGAATGACTCTTCATCAAGTTTTGCCTTTAAAAAAAAAAAAAAAGGACACTGAAAAAAACTGGTAAGTAATGAAGATGCTGTGAAAGTAGAAGATAATCAAAAACATGGAGGGGGAGAAGGTTGGGTAATGCACAGCTCGGGGAGGCAGAGATGCTACAAAGGCATTTGACAGAATGGATGGGCACAGAAGTGGTGCTGTCACAGCCAGTTCAAGTGGATTCTGGGAAGCAGGTGGAGTGAACACCAATAAACTACACAGATTTGGGCTGGAGGACATGGATACGTACTGTTGACAAGGAAAGGTAGAGATGGAACCTGAGGACCTTACCTGCTCCTATTCCAGCAGCTCTAGAGAGGCTAGAGACCTCTCCTAGGCCATGTCCTCCAGAGCCAACCCATCGCCACTCTCAATGCGATGTTCCTCTATCCTGCCCCACTTTATTGCCTCCCAGCTGATCCAGGTCATTGTCATCTTCTACCTAGAAATCTGTTACTTACCTTCTTGAATGTGCTATTAAATCCTTCCAAATCATTTTCCACTTAGCATCCTAAGTGATGTTTGCAAAATTCCATTGCAGTCCATGGACCCTTTTTCAAACCCCCACGGAAAGGAGCATGTTTCCTGTGACTCTTAGGATGATTTTTGTTTTTTTTTAAAGATTTATTTATTTATGCATACAAGAGGTGGGGTACAGGCCAGAGATGCAGAAACGGGGTGAGAGGATCTACCAGCGACAGAGTGGGAAACAGAACAGGCAGATTGACGGAAACACACTGCTGAGGGGAGCAGCGGGCGAGACAGGAGAGGTCTGCTGTGCCATGTGGGTAGCTCCCTGGCCGACCGGGGATTGAACTCATGCTGCAGAGGCTATGGATTGCTTCATAGTGTGGTGCTTAACCCCTTGCACCACCAGGGAGGCCTGAGTTAGTTTGTTTGTTTAAGTCAAAATATTGAATATGGCCTTTGTGAAGTCAAACACAGTCTGTCTCCAACACACAGCTTCAGCTTCAGATTATATATTGCTTCTGCTCTTTGCTCTCTGTCCTCTAGACAACCAGGCTTTGTCTGCCACAGGACCTTTGCACATGCCATTCCTGGTTTAGAATATCATCTCAATGCCCTCGGTCTAATTTTTATAATTAAATCTAATTTGTTTTTTAAATGTCAAGTAAAACTTCTTTCTATCAAGGAAGCTTTTCCTGACCTCTGCTCCCACCAACGTAAATTAGGTTTATTTATGCTTCCTTAGAAACATGCTTGTTTCCTCAAGAGCTCTTATCAATTTCTGTTAGATAGTCCACATTTAATTCATTATAACTATACACTAATTAGTATGATGATGATAAATCACTATATATCTCTCCTACTTGGTTCTAAGTTTCCGACAGAAAGGCTTTTACACCACTGAATTCAAAATACTTGGTCCCTACTCAAAATAAATACAACAAATGAGAAAATGAACAAGGTCTTAATAATCGATGTGTGTCAGAACATACAATGGTTCCCTGGCCTCAAGGAGGCCACAGAGGGGCCACTCACAGTGGGTTCTCAGCATGCATATGCTGGCTACCAACCAGGAACCTAAGACAAAGTCTTGGCTTAGCTGGCCTGACAGCGTGGCCCAAGGTCTACTTTAACCTCTGAGGGCCTCAGTTTCTTCAGCTGTCACCTGGAGGCACATCTGGGAGTCAACAGACTTGAAGGGTGAAGATCAGTTCCGGAATCTGGATTCAGGCCATAGAGTGACTCTTGCTCACTGTAAGTCCTGGGCTAATTACTAAGCCTGTCTCAGCCTCACTGTCCTCATCTGACACGTGGAGATAATACTACTTAGCACCCCAGTGGCCTCATTGAGAGAGTGGAGGAAGGCCCTTGGCTGTGAGACTGGGGGGCAGCAAACACTCCATGACTCTTCAGTGTGACTTGTGGGGTTCCCACTCTGAAGCCTGAGATCCAACTTTACTCTCATCCAGTTCCCACGCCAGGTTGATGGGTTCCCAACTATTCCAGGCGTTGCATGATCTGTTCTGCCCTAAACTTGTAACAATATTGTCTAATTATATCCATAGTTGAAGGAGGAAGATTTTTTTTACATATTCATAAGTAACAACTTAGAAATTTCACACAAATTGCTTTGATCAACTCTTGTGTAAAGATGAGAACTTCTACCCTATATTCCAACGATTTCTCATGGCCAGAAAAAAAGGGATCATTTTTGCCATATTTTAGTTTTTAAGCAGACTGAGAGAAGGTGCCCTTTTTCTTTCTCTCTCATCCAAGGTTTACATCACTGTAGCTTCAGGGCCCTGGTTGCTGCCATCCCTGGGACATTAGTGCTGCCTGGTTTTCCCTCCCTGTTTTTGGATGTTTGAGCAGCTTAATTCATTTAAAAATCACCAGATGAGCAGCTTCATCTAAAAAGTTATCAATCAGGGCTCTGGATTAAAAATGTGAATATTTGGGTCACAATTTACTACAGAACATAAACAACTAAGACTGAAGTGCATGTGTGCGTGCGTGTGTGTGTGTGTGTGTGTGTGTGTGTGTGAATACACAGTCCTCTGTTCTCAATGCCCAGTCTTGCCTATCACAACCCTGGTCACCCTTCACCATAAGTAGATGTTTAGGGGTCTCACCTTCCCCACTAGGTTGTGAGCATCCTGAGGGCAGGACTTTGTTGAAGCCCACCACTGAGCACGCAATAAAAAAACTCAGCAAGTTATTGAGAAATGAACAAGCCAGTGCAATCCCTTCCACTCTGCAGGGTGCCACAGTCAATGCTACTTCTTAAATGGTTTTAAAATCAAAGCCATAATAAAAGTAACAGCAGAGTTCTTTCTTCTCTCTTTTTCCCCCTGCCTCCATAAAAAAAATCACAGGAAATATAGAATTAAGACTGGAAACCATTCCCCATCCGTTCTCTCCCCACCCCCCCCCTTCTCCTGTTCTACCAAGAGTATCTGGTATCCCTTCAAGGAGGTCTCCGGAGACCTGGTAATATTATATATGGCTGGGCTCCTTGGAAATACAATGGAGTGAATTAAGGCTGAGATTTCAGTTGCTAACTCTAAATGTCTTGACATATTTTCCTTTCAGACAAACGCCTGGAAAGATAATAAACTATATTTTAATGTTTATTTGTTTCAAATATAGTATTTTTTTTTCAACAGACAAATGCAAAGTTGCGAGTCCAGGAAAAAATAGGTTTAAATCACCATCCCAGCAAGGAGTTTTTAAAATAGTACACACAAGTGATCATTTCAAAGCAGTTTAATGCACTTAGCCAACAAGCATTAACAGTCTTTTTGGAATAACCTAACACCTTAAGCTTATTTTCTAGTCTTGGTTCAGATAAATTTTAACCTTTAAAAAAAAAAAATTAGGCTACAGGGCACCCAGTGCCTCTATAATTCCAGTACACCCTGCATTTACATTTTGAGGTTCTTTTTTGGTGCTGAAAATAACAATCCCTGAATTTTCTTTTAGGGACAGGTTTTGTAAAGTGAGGTTCTCCAGTTTCAGCCGGTTGGGCAAGACAAGCAAGGCCCTGGGACTCAGCAAGATGCTCTCACCCAGAAAGCTGAGCAGGAGCAGAGGGCAGCTGGAAGGAGAGAGGCACTAGTGCTTTCTTTACCTCAATTTTATTTTTCATGTGGTAGATGACAAGCAGAACCAAACGGCCCACCTGGGGAGAATCAGAGACTCTGGGGAAGACAAAGGGACTTGCTGTTTCTATCTCCTCTACTTCAGAACTTTCGGAAGAGGAACTTCTCAGCACAGGCAATGACCTGTCCCTACTCACAGGCTCAAGATCAGGGACAGACCCATGTCACATATCTGGATCTGAGCTGTGACGTGAAGAACCAGGTAGGAAAGGGAAGAGAGGTGACTGAATACCTCGGGGCAACTTACCTACCTGGTTTCTCCTACCACTTGAGTCTCCTCTGCTGTGGAGTGTTGTGGTCCCCATTCTACTGCATGGAAACTGAGTCTCAGAGGCTCAAGTTACCCGTCCTGTGTGGGGCAGCCTTTCAACCCTCCACCTTCTCTCATAGCCCAGGCTTCTCCTTTGACTCACTGTCTTATCATTAAGGAGTCCTTGTACCAAGCTGCCTGCCAGGAGTCTTCCCAGGGGTCCCAGCACATGGCTCTGATCTCTCTACAGGTCCCGACCCTGCCCCAGCAGGAAGAAAAGTCAGGGCTGCAGCCCCTGGGGACCCAATCTGTAAAGGGACAGCTACAAGCTGAGTGGGCCACACATAGGCCCCCTTGGTGGACAAATAGAGCACCCCTGGGCAAGTTACGTAACCTTGGCTCATGGTAATTTTGCATCTTTGAAAAATATGCCATGAAAATCCATCCTTTGCTTCAGACACACTAGGCTAAAAATAGCTCAGTCAGCCAGTAAGTGTGTGTAATTTTTCCTTTGTGCATCTCCCCATCCGCTGATTCCATTCTCTCAGCAGACGAATATGCACCAAGACAGGCCACCCTCCACAGAGCAACCAGAGGGTTCGCACTCAAAGGACATCAAATTGTTTCACTGTCCGGACAAAAAAAAAGAAAAGAAAAAAGAAAAAGAAAAACTACATTCATCAGTTCCTTTTACCCAACAGTAAAAGCCAATGTTGACTGAATCCTTACGACAGAGTAAAGGATGGACTAAGGACTCACAGGCCTGTCTCATCAAATTCCCTAAAATAAGCCCATGAGGGAAGGTAATGTTGGGTGATTTTCCAGGTGAGGACACCAAGGCTTAGAGAAATGAAATACCCAGGCTGCGGGGGCCCTAGTCACACTCACCAGCTGAAGTCCATAGACAGCCTCGACAGGGGAAAGCCACTTGCCTGACTCAGCTTCCAAAGCTTTCACCAACCCTGCAGCCCCGCCTCCAGGTCCTTCTTCACCACTCACCACCCTCTACCCCCACACACACTCATGCAGTCCCACGCTGTGCTCTCACTAAGCTGTGTCAAGGGTGATGCCCTCTTCTTCTCTAGACCAATAATACCTCATAGATGGTAGATGTTCAATATTCATTAAACACATAAGGAGTAATGATAATAATTAACACTTCACAGGGTGCAAGCACAAGACTAATCAACTTATATTCTCATAAAAACCCAGGAGACATAGATTCTATTATTGTCCCCACATTAAACACGTGGGTGACCTAGGCACAGAGAGGTGACTTAACTTACTCAAGGTCACACAAGAGATAAGCAGAGATATACGTTGGCGTGACTGCAGAAGTTAATCACCCACAGCTAACGCTCTGGAAGGGACACACTCTTACTGCACAGCACCCTGTTAGAACAGAAGCATCTGGTTATGAGGCGTAACTGTCAAATGCATGTTACCCATACAAAACAGCCATAATTCAGAATCTACTTAGAAAATGGCTGCCTCTGTGAAATGTGCTTGGAAGGGAAGACCATTATCAGCATCAAGAATGAAGGAGAAGGACCTCCCTGGTGGCGCAAGGGGATAAGCACCACATTATGAAGCAATCCACAGCCTCTGCAGCATGAGTTCGATCCCCAGCCGGCCAGGGAGAAACCCATATGGTGAGGCAGACCTCTCCGGTCTTGCCCGCTGCTCCCCTCAGCAGTGTGTTTCAGTCAATCTGCCTGTTCTGTTCCCCACTCTGTCTCTGGTGGAGCCTCTCACCACCCACCATCCCACATCTCTGGCCTGTTCCCCAGCTCTTGTATGCATAAATAAATAAATCTTTAAAAAAAAAAAATGAAGGAGAACATGAATAAAACAGTAGCTGACCTCAAGGAGCTCTTCCATCCAATGAGGAAAATAAGAAAATATGGCACACAACTCAGTTCACTTTTTTGAGATACCTCTTTTCTCCTTGAATCCAAGATATGTCCTCCACACAGTGCCATCCATTAGCTTGCTAATCCCAACCTATGGTTCTAGGGCAACACTAACACTTAATATTAATTCAGACTCCCTTCCCCCAGTATGAATTGTCAAAAATCTTTTGATTTACAAACACTTAAGCAAGATAGCTGCCTCTGAATTCAGAAATAACGTAAGAGAGAGAAAAGGGGAAGAAGAATTTGCCCTCAAATGGGAGAGAAAATCTTTCTCAAAAGGAGAAAGGAGTATTAATGTGACTGTTGTTCATATGGCTCCATGGCCAATTCCTTCATGCCAGCAGCTCTCCATCTTACCAGGGGTCAGCATGATTTTTGAGGATATGAATTTTTAAGTTCAAATCATGTTACAAAAGAGCAGATTTTTTTA
The DNA here is from genome assembly GCF_964194135.1 of Talpa europaea. Lineage (NCBI taxonomy): Eukaryota > Metazoa > Chordata > Mammalia > Eulipotyphla > Talpidae > Talpa > Talpa europaea. The sequence continues at coordinate 136,616,203 of NC_140071.1, read as the reverse complement.
AAGAAAAATATCTGCCTGTTATTCATTTTAAAACAGAAACATATGTGTAAATAGTCCAGGCAATTCAAAATTATATGTTAAGATTTAAGAACACAATGGAATACTTGTAATTTGAATTAAAAGAGCTGAATTCAAAAGGGGGCTCAGTATGTTCCTAAGCATGTAAAGGTTAATGCATATATGTGTATTAGATTTATATCCACAAATATTATAAAAGACGATTTATATTCACTTCTTTGCAACTCTTGTATTTTACAAGGACACTATATTGATTTTAAAAAATGTCTTTTTAATCAGAAAATATAGATGAACTTCAAGCAGATGCAACTTTAAATAAATTGGTAAGGAAAACAATCATAAAACAATCACTTAAGACAATAAAGTTTAGTGATTTTTTTTCAACAGATCGATAATCTCTTAGGGCAACTGGAAAACTAGTAAAACAGGAAGGGGGTTGGAAGGTTTTATAGGGTCAAAGAAAAATTAGCTGTTGGTAAGTGTCAAATCTGCCCAGTTCTGGTTCTTACCTGAGAGACTAGTGCTAGGATTAGACATCACTTCTAAAAATGGACACTACCTCTAATCCAGATGAGTGCTACCTGTGTGTGGTGTCTGCACCTCCCAGATCAGGAGCTTGGGTTAGATGATCTCTCCTGTGGATTCCAAACCCTGAAATTGTAGGATTCAGATAATTTGGAATAGGTAGGCTCCACCAAAAGTTCTCCATCAGAACCTTTCAAACACAAATTATATGCATCAACCGCTTCATTTCAATTACAAATAAGAAATCTCAGCCAAGTGCAGGGTAATCATGGTTAAAATTATAAGGCATAAGAAGTGCTGGGTTTCTGCAAGCACTGCCAAATGGTCAGTCTTGTTTATTGGTTTAGCTTGTGCTTGTCTACATGGATTTTCAGTATCACGATAAATTCCTCATGAACGCTAAGACATGATCCACTTGAGGAAGCAAAATTTAATAAACACTATTCCCCCCCTCATAGGTTATACATATATTTTTTATGTTACATATATAGTATTAATATATATACATGTATACATATATGTCGTGATGAGAAAAGCTGGGTGTGTATGTATGTATGTGTGTATCTGCAATTTAATTTTTGAGCAATTCAGCTATGCAAAATATTTCTCTAGAAAGGGTGATAAAGTTATTATTAATGTGAAATTCTAAATGGAAATCACGAGTGACCTAGTCAATGAAATTAAGTAGAGGAAAGTATGTGTAATTTAAAGAATTCAATATGAAAAATCAAGGAGGCTCTACCCTGAAATTAGCAACACAAATCAGCCCCCAGGACCTGCCAGTTGCAAAGCAGAAGCCAGTAGCTTTCCTACCCATCAACCTGATCCCTCTGGTCAGAAAGATACCACATGGTACCCCTCAGCACATCACCAGCCCACCTGTGTGCCTTTTCACTGTGTGAAGGCTTGAGCCACAAGGTGTCACAGCAGATCAATTGGCAGGGCTGTTATCAGTCCAGACACGCAGGTGGTGCTTCAGGCTTCCGCCCAGTGCTGACACAGCTCCCTGGGAGAAGTCTGTGCCAGCCTGCATATTGAGAAGTCACCTCTTTAGACAACACGGTCTGTCCAGGCCAGCAGGTGGATGCTCTCCAGCCCTCCCCGGGGACCCTACTGGATGGCCGAGTAAAGGTACAGTTGAAGGAGAACACTTCAATACTATGTCACCTCCACTAAGTTCTTATCCAGAGCAAACCCCAAACGTGGCTTTGTCCCCACATCACAGAATACAAGTGGTCCCATACAATGGTCAATACTCATCATCAACCATGGATATATCTAAAAGAATAACTTTCTAAGCTGGATGTGGAGATCATGGCTACAAAAAGGTGTATGATTATTGTCAACACTACTATTTAACAGTGAAAATGCCTGAATGTGTAATCATTTATTATGAGAACATCAAATCCACGTGTCCTGCCACTTGCCACGGCAGGTTGCAATAGGCTAGTGCAAGCCATGCGGCAAACAATCTAACAGATAGTTTTAGGAAATCAAGAAAACTCATGCACGACTTAGGTGACTACATATTCTGACGCAATTACAAGCAGCAGCAGCAGCAGCATCCAGTAGCTGTTTACTGAGCACATAGTATCCATCAGACATTTTACATGTGTTTACCTCCCCACCTAAAATACATGCTAAGAAAACAGAGATTCAGAAAAGTTAGAAACTTCCCTAATATTACACAACAACTCAGAGGGAAAGTCAGGCTTTGGATCCAAATCTCACTTCTTGTAAGTTACACTGCTGTCCAGACCTTCCTATTCTAGGTATCGTGTGGCTCTTCTCACTCCAAAGGAAAAAATATTGGTGGGGGGGAATGTGCATATTTCCTAACCAGAAGGCACACACATGCACTATCACAGTATGCTCCCCAGTAAACACACACACACACACTCACACACACATGCACACACAACAGTTAGCAAACACAAAGTTATTGTAGGCCACAACATCTTATACTAATACAACGTCCCATATTTTCTGTTGTGCAAATCCCTTCAAACAAGTTAATTAATGGTGCTGAAAGCACTTTCCTAAAACGCAAAGTGCTCCGGCAAATGTAAGGTGTTATCACGATTCAGATCATAATTCATGACTGAACCCTAGGTAGATCCAAAGAGAGTGGAGAGGTGGAAATATCAAAGGAGAAAAAACACTAGGATAAGTATAAATATTTTTAATCAGAAGTAAGAAGAGTCCGAACAGTCACCCCACCTGGAGGGCATAATTCTCGTGCACATGTCAGTACAGCAAGGAAGAAACTCTCCCTTGGGGCTCCTCTCCTGCCAGCCTTGCAGAGCATTGTCTGTGAGAGCTCCTGGGACAGCAAGTCTCCCTGTTCTTCCCCAGCTGTAACTACAGGCAAGCGCTGCTAACATTCAAGGCAAGGCCCAACGCCAGTCTGGAGAATGTGGGTGCCACTTAATTTTCTTTATTCCACAGACATATTTTTTATATCAACTGTGTACTAGGAGGCCCTGAAGGGACAACTGTGAGCAAAACAAACTGAGGTCCTGCCCTCATGGGGCTTACTCAGGACAGTAGACACTTAAACAATAAACAGAAGAAAATAATCAGCTTGCAATAATTCTATGAAGATTAACAGGGCATGTGATAGACAGTGAGTGGGGGTGGGGGTGGTTTTAACTGAGTTGATCCAGGAAGGTCTGTCTGTGAAGGGGGGCATTTAAGATGCTCCATAGAGGCCCTCCTAGAGGAGGAGGCTCTTATTCTAGCTAGTCCTTGTCTTTGAGGTATTTAATTGATTGCCTGCCAATAAAATCAGCACCAAGCCAAACTCAAATGAGACTTCCTCATAGTTCTGTGGATCATCGTGGAGGAATGTGTATTCCACCATGGCGGGCAAAGGTGCTGAGATGTGAACAAGAGTGCAAAGTGAATGGAGCCCAAAGGAGTCCCTAGTGACTGGAGTCTATTGAACATGTGGAAGAGAAAAGATGGGGCCACAGGGAAGGAACAGATCAATAGAACCTTAAAGCCAGAGCAGACAACGTGGAGCTTACTCGAAGTATGAGGGGAAGCTGGAAAGAATGATCTGATTTATGCTTCAAAAATACCACCTTGAGCGCAGTGCTATGAAGCTGTCCACAGCGCGGGTTCCATTCCCGGCCGCCCAGGGAGCAACCCACATGGCGCGGCAGACCTCTCCTGCCTCGCCCAGTGCTCCCCTCAGCAGTGTTTTCGGTCTGTCTGCCTGTTCTGCTCCCCACTCTGTCACTGGTGAATCGTCTCACCCCCCACGCCTCTGGCCTGTACCCCAGTTCTTGTATAAATAAATAAATCTTAAAAAAAATAAAGTTTAAAAAAATGTATCACCTTGGTTGCTCAGGAGGACTAGATGCTAAGGTGGAAAGAGGGAGCAGGGGTACAGTTAGGAAACTGTCTTCAACCCAAAGAGAAAGGGAGGCTTATGCTGTCCCCGGAATATGGTCAGTTTCTCTTCTTCAGAAGGACCTACCATGTTTTTAATGCTACATCTTCCATTTCTAATCAAATGATTGAAATTTCTGATTAGACTGGTTTGGTCAAAAGTGGTAGTAAGTTGAGGGCAGGGTGTGGCTGTAAGGTTCTTGAGCGGGGAGACAGGAGAGCCTATGGAATGAGACATTAGAAGGTCGAACTCCCAGGGGAGTTCAATGTACAGACTGAGTCTTCAGGTCTCTGAGCCTCAGTTCCCAGAACACCTCCTTGGGGGGTGGGGGGGATCAAATCAGGAGGTTTATCTTCTCTCTGATAACTGGCAGGCTTTTGTTTCTAAGACAACAGGTAGCTAAAGGAGGCTGCAAGGGCCAGAAGGAAACATCATCCCCACAAAGAAAAGCAGAGCCACAGGATGTGAGGAGACTCTCTTAAGAGTAGACCAAAGGAGGATAGTGAGAAGTCAAGAGATGTGGAAATTCTTTTCCCCCTATGTCTTCATTTTTTCTAAGATTCCTAACTGACACCACGCCAACTTTTAATTCTTATTTAATCTCTGAACCCTGATATTGGTTATTATTGCAGAAGGGTGCTGTGCCACCAAACACAAGGGAGATTTTATCCTCATCCTGTCACCATTTAGAACAATCAAAACACCATCTTTCATGGTGCATGACTGAGGAGCATCAAGCACCACATGGAAATTGAAGTATTTTTAAGTTAAAAAATTGAACTTTTCGATGCCTCTGCAGAATATTTCACAATTCCAGTGAGCCTCCAGATAATCGAGGATCTCTATTCTTCAACAGGGAACATGATTTGTTCTTTTTTTACAAAACTAAGGATATATTTTCCATCTCTGGCTCCACCCTTTAGAATTTCACATGGCCTGTTTGGATATTAGTCAGGCATTTGAGAGACAAATAGTGAAGCCAAGCTGTGTGGATGCATTCACCTTTCCAGGCACTGCCCAAACCAGCCTGTCCTAGGAAAAAATAAATATATTCAGCTAATGAATTTCTGCAGTTGAAATTAAAACCCCAGCTAGGATGTCTTATCTCGAGAGGTTCTATGACAGAACAGTTACCAGCACAACCTCTAAAATTAAACTTCCATCTGAGTGACATTGGGCAATATATTTAACCCTTTGTTGCCTCATTAGTACAAATGCAGATGTTAGTTGTACGACCTCATGAGCTGTCACAGAAGGCTTTTAGAACTGTTGCCCCACAGAGAGTGACTGCTCTGTAGAAGGTAGCGATCATCATCATCACAACTGCCTTCATCAAGGAGTGAATCTTCCGATGCACATACACCCTGAATCCATCCATCATCACAGAACATTTTAAGAGTTGGCTTGGGCATCTCCCTTTATGACCAAGGGATGAACTTCCAGAGGATGGAAAATGTTTCAGACATTTCTATTATTTCCCAATGCCCAAGTTTCCAATTGCTTGAAGTATAGAAATCCTTAAAGAATGAATGATTTTTGTCTCAAGCATCAATAGCTGCCTATGTTCAGATGCATGATACCAGAATGTGTATTTTTTTTCTTTTAAAAAAGAAAGGAGAGAGGAAGGAAAGAGGAGAGGGAAGGAAACATCTTGGTCAGGAAATGACAAAGGTCTATGTAATATGTGCAACAGTTGAACATTTTTTAAAGCTCTATTTTCTGACGCTTTCAAAAAGAGATTGTTTTCCCAGATCAATTATATTTCAAGACCCACCAACCAAATCCAAATAAGTAAGTTTATGAATCTTGTTCTTGACAATGTATATTGGATGTTTGGGCTTGTTTGTTTTATGTTTTGTTTGCTTGTTCAGAAAGGGGGTGTTCTGTGTTCTCGTGAAAAATGAGATTTGTGGACAAATGTAATAAAAAGAGATTTATGGCCCTGTTCTCCATACAATTTAAATTAATTTCTTTCTGAAACCCAAACAACAAGCTAAATGCTTAAAAATTGCATCCTGTTTAAAATACTATATCATAATTTATGCACCAAAATGGAGAAATTTAAATATGCATTGATTTTAGGTTGATAAGAATCTGAGTCTTGAACATGAGTGGAGAGAATTTTTTTCTTCTTGGCCTCCTACGAATAGTTTGCAGCAATTTTTAATTAAAAACAGTTCCCATAGTAAGAAAATGGGGGGGATAAGACCTCAGGAAAATAAAAGCGGTACAAGAGTCCCGCAATTTGTTTTCTGAGGCCAAGTCAAGATCTTGAAAAATAAGAGTTTGGAAGTTCTCATTTTAAAACAGCCCTTTTGGTTTCATTTAACATTTTCAAAATAGCTTTCCTTACCACTACCAACACCCCCTCCCCCACTCGTCACCAACCCCCTTTGAAAAACTTGAAAAGTTCTGTGTTTAACACAGAAAATCATTCATGTGCCTCAGAGGAACGGCAACATTTTTCTTTCTAAATTTCGAGGAAGAAAATCCAAGTTATCACAAAGCATTACTCATTTTTCCCACCTATCCAAAATACCTAATCTCATTTTAACTAGACTCCATCTGAACATCAGTGATACTAAGCTGGGCCATGAATAAACATGATGTCACAACGTGAAGCCCTGTGACTGAAGTATATAAAAAATGTCCCTGGAAGAAAAGACTCCAGAACCCCCACCCCACCCACCCCCTCCCGGGAGACCTGGAGAGCTGAGCTGAGGAAGGGTGAAAAACAGCAGATTTAAATTTCAAGGTCTTCAAACATTTTCCTGCTCGTAGAAAAACCTGTAAAACTAAAAACTGATTCTCATACAAATCCTTGAGTGTGTGAGGTTTCCAGTTGCAATCAGAGTTTTCTGGAGTTGGATGTGTAATAGTGATAAAAGAAAAAAAATCTCCAAACAGAAGAAATGCATAATGGAACCCACACTTCCCTGGTGTGTGCTATTTTCTTAAAATTTGCATACTGTCAACACGGAAAAAAAATAGACTTGGAAACATCTTCAATGGAATGGAGACATTGCAATGAGGAACCAAGGGGCAGAAAAGTTATCCACAAAAACAAAAGTGTGTCTGACTTGACTTGCTAAACTTTCTTAAATTCTAGAATAATCCAACTTTGGGCAAGATCCCTTCACTGAAAAGGAGGGTCCTTAGGAGAGGTCTCAAATTTTAACTTTTTAAAAATCTCACAGCACAGATCTCAGGAACTGAAAAAATACTGCTTTTGTTATTACTGAAGCTTTTCACAGAAAACATTCTGAAGACTCCAGTACATATTTTTATATCCTCGCTGTGTTCTGTGTGACGTTGCACTATATAATTGTACAGCTGTGTTCTTCCAAAATATATTTGGGACAAAAGGACCATTCAAATATGTGAATTTGGGGAGACTTCGAGTCCATTCCTGGTGGCATACACAAGGGGAAATGTAACCCCCTTCCTACTGCCTGGAACCCAGCAAACCGCGCTCAGGCCCAGCTCAGAGTTTCTCTTCATGTCATTTGGGGGTGAACAGGGGGATACCCACTAATTTTTAACTGAAATTCTATTGAGATTCTGATGCTGCAAAGAAGTTTTTTTTTTCCCAGAACAGACCAGAACATGTAAAAGATATTTTTTTGATATGTTTGCCTTGTAACATTTTCATATTCATTTAAAAAGAGGTGAGGTCCTCTAATCTCTTAGACCCTAGCTTCCCTTTGCCACAAAGATTTGGGGTCTAAATTATCTGCTGATACCATAAATGTGGGGTATGTGGCCATGAGCTATTTGGGGTATGAGAAGCAGATGCCCAAAGCAATCTTAAGGGGATACCTGGTCCCCAAAGGAATCTGAAATGTGTTTCTCAGGAAAGGTGCTAATTTCAATAAAGTAGTTCTCAAACTTTTATCCCTGACCTCACCCACTGATCCAGGAAGGGGTTAGTTAACAAATGTTTGTTGAGCACTTACTTCAGCCCTGCTTGTGCTAAGTGCTCACTTTAAGTAAAACTGGCAGCTTCTCTGACTTCAGGCACTCCAGTGTCACCCCATTATTTCAGTACCATTTGTGATTTTGAACAAAATGCCAGGAGCATAGAAAGCACGTTTGTGCTTTTCACTTTAGTTCACAATACTTCTTGTACTGAAAACAACCAAACCCAGCACTTGTGTAGAATCTGATTTTTTAAATTAAAGGGATATTGCAAGCAATTTACAACCAAGGAGCCAAGATCCAGGCCAGTTAGAAAGTGACAGAAACTAGTTAGAAACAGGACTACCTCCCCACCCAACGTTCTTACAACTGGAACTACCCAGCCTCAGAAGGGCTTTAATTTGATTTAATTGGAAGAAATGCATCAATCCCCCAGAGCATGGAGGGAGGAAGCAAAGGGGGGGGTGGAGGGGGTGTCAGCCATGGAAGGAAAGTAGATGAACACAAGGATTTTTTTTGCCTCTGTCCTTTCCATAAAGGAGGTTTCTAGGAAATTTCTACAAGCTTGTTTATGATGTATTCATCACAAACTGGTTTGCTACAATTTCTATCTAGCCACATCTATGTTCACAAAGGAATGCAGAATTGAGAGCATTACCCAGATGTGTGTGTGTGTGTGTGTGTGTGTGTGTGCGTGCGTGTGTGTTAGTAGGAGTCCATCAAATAATACTATGTGATAAAGAATTCAGAACTAGAAGAGCCAGGGAAGAAAACGGTGTGAGTCTTGTCCAAAGGTTGGGTGCATTTGCCGAAATTCTAATTGTTCAACAATCTATCTGATTTTATGAATAAAATTTTTCTGATTTTATGGTAACTCTTGCTACGTATTATTGTATTTTATTTCAACCAATCCCTCCCTCAGACCCAGAATAGCTTGTATCATAAATAACCATCACTGGCAAAGCACGAGAAAACTTTTTCACAAAAAGTTATTTCTAAATGTTTCCTTTTCCAATTACATACTATAATCAAAATTTAATTTTTAATGCGAATAATTAAATATCTTAGGAGCAATTATTTGATTCTCTCTTCTTTTCACATAAAATGAAAACAAATTTCGAGCCTGGGGTTCATAGCATCATTTATTGCTTGGCAGAGAGAAAAGAGGCGTCCTGGCAATTATTTGGATAACTATAAAAAATATTATTAAGGGGGAGATGTTCTAGGTTTTATGCTCTGGGTGGACTCTAGAACACACCAGAAAATAGTTTCTAGGGTTTTTTTTTTTTTTTTTTTTTTTTTGGTCACAGTCAGAGACTTAAAGGAACCGTTAGGAATTATCATCGAGGCTCTCCTCTCTAGGTTCTTGAGTTATAAATCAGTTTTTCCTACTTAGAGGAAAATCCTTAAAAGTAGTGCCCCATAATCCAAAAGTTTGGAGTTCCTGACTAGCCTTCACAAAGACAATGTGCTATTTCTTGAGAAACATACTACAAGCGGGGGACTTTGCAAAAGGTTTTCTCTCAAATATGAAACAAAAGTCCGGATCTGTGGTATTCTGCAGATTTTTCTGAGGCCTTCCATAGACCCGTCCTAGCCCAGATCAGGCCAAGTGATAATTAAGGCCCTTAGAGGGAACACAGGTAGCTGAGAAACCTGCTCTCCTAACCAAGGAGGGTGGAGAAAACCCTCCTTTCACAACTCCTCAAAACTTCTTAAATATAAGGTGGACACAAGTTATTTTAAAATCTTGTTGCTGTTTAAGAATAGAGGCATACATTCATCACAGTTTAAGACCTTTTCTTTACACCAAATCTGTATTGCAACTAACATGTACCTAACTTTAAGAGAGTTTCTATCCTAATTCTCAAAGCAGGCTCTAACGACCAATAGCTTATGAAAGAATTTGATTCCAACACATAGTTGCAAAGATCTGAATGAAATCTACAAACCATAACATACACATACTACACAGAAATATAGTTTACTACCAACAGTTCACCAAGGGTTTATGCTTTTGTAAAAGATACTGGTTTCTAGAAAGAACAACCTATCCTCAATTATATTTAATATCTACGGTATATTACCATGTAAAGAAAATCGCAATATTAAAGATAACTCTGTTTTCTTTAAAAAAAAATCATTCCTTGTCCAGTTAGCCAATCAGAAAGCAGGTCACATCTTGATAGCTGTATTAAATACATTAAACGTCATGAATTCTCTATGGCTCCATTGACAATTCAAGCAAGTGTGCTTTATTTTATCATACAAGCTTAATGGAGTCCCTCACCAGAGTTGAGAGTCCATCTTCAATCTCACATTCCACCAAAGCTATTCCCTGAAAGCTCTTTGCCATCACCCTGCGGGTATCTGAACTCAGCACAGGAGACTGAATTCCTAGCAATTTCCACTTCTGAAAGTGACTTGGGTGCTCCTCTAAGAAACTCCTGAAAACACTTCACACAAAGCCCCAACTTTCAAGCAAAAGGGCAGCCCAGCAGCAGGATCTGCCTGCCTAGTTAGCACAGAGAAAAAGTCAACCAGCATTAAATATTTAAATTGCAAGAGGCAGCCGAAGTTTTGCATTTGCAAAGTTCTGAAAGTCCTGTTCTCCGCTCCCAGAGTTGCTGGCCAGGAGGCTGAGGCTCCGAGTCTCAGGCACCAGATCACAAATAAGCAAAAACTGGAGCTGACTTGAATGTTGAGCCAGCTCCTGCCATGGTGGAACTCCTTAGGGGACACTCCCAAGCCAGATAGCAGAAAGTCAGGAAGCCCCTGGGCCCAAGCAACTGGTTTCTGAATTCAACACGGAAATATACAAATGTGTCCCTCCCGGGCTAGTTCTGCAAAGTATGCGGGTCACTCTCCTGCCCCCTGCACCTCGATTTGGATGACTTTAAAAAGCAAATGCAGGTCCAGGCTGACTTCCTCAGAGATGTGTTAAAATATGATTTTGCCACATGCAAATGAGCACAAAACCCCACTGGAATTATTCTATCTCAAGAAACACTGACGGGACCAACCCAGAGCCTGCACACCCCAGAGTTCTGGGAAAGCAGCGTCTCAGGAGACCCAGCATGCGAATCCAGCGCTGGGCTGCCGATTTCTAGATGCCAGCAGAAACTGTCCCCAGCTCCAAGAGTTACTGTCCCTGGGAACCCAGCCTGCAAACTACTAGATCTAGCCGGGGCGCTCGGCCCCACGGAGAGGCACTATCTAGCGGGACACTTTCCCATGGAATTCAGCAGCAGCACCCCAGGAGGCAGCCAGGCACAGTTGCAAACCAGACCCCAACCCACCAGCCAGGATGAAGGACTCACCTCGGTGCGCGACTGCAGCCTCTTGTTCATCTCATAGATTCGGTACTCGGGCTGCACCATGTAGGGTGTGTGTCTCCTATAAAATGGGCCGAAAGGAGAAGAATAGAAGGGGTCATGTGGTGTGCTGGACATCTTGCCTGCTTGTGGAAAATCAAGCTCAACAGAGTATCAGTAACGTCCATGCAGAGCACATGGGCTGTGTTCTCCACAGTACAAAGTAGACGCACGCACACGCGCTGCACACACAGGCAGGCAGGCAGGCTGAGCACACTGGCTGCGAACTGCTGTGCGAGCCTCTCTACCAGGCGGAGCGGGAGCGCAGAGGAGGCAGGCGCGGGAGGGAGGAGGGAGAGAGACAGCAGAGGAGGGAGAGGAGAGAGCAGGAGCTCTGGGAGGGAGGGAGGTTGGGAGGGAGAGAGAAGGAGGGAGACATGGAGGGTGGGAGAGAGAGGGAGGGAGAGAGGGAGGGAGAGAGAGAGAGAGAGGCTGGATAGCTTTAGGCACCACTGCTTGTTTTTAAAGAAGCAGTTTGTGGAGAGGTCATTTCCTGTCCACACTGTAGACTAGTTCAAAATAGAATTCTCCTCGCAGTCTGACAAGGTCTAAGGTTTGATTTTAATTTTTTTCCTCCAGCCAGGACGCTTTACAACCGGCTTGCCAAGCTTGTGAGCATCTAGGTGGTTTAACCACTGGCTGAGCCCCTCGCCCCTGACGAGCTGGCCACGGTGTGGCACATGCCAGGTGACCACACAAAATACAGACACGGGACCCCACGGTCCCCACCCCTCACCGCTGGGCTTGGACTGGGGGCTCACTTGCAGATCCTCTTCTGCACCAAGCTGCCTCTGTACTTTTGGGTTTACTTCTGGTTGCTCCAAAAGCTTGTCAGGGTGCTTAAATGCCATTCCCCTCCCTTCTTCATTCACCCCTCTTCCCAGCAACCCCCCCCCCCCATCTCTTGAGCCTCCATTCAAGCTGCTGTAAGGGGGGGACCTGGACACAGGAACATTTCTGCCAAAGGAAAAAAATCATTCAGAATGTGGAATCCCGAAAATACATGCATGGAGAAAAAACAAAAACACAAAAAACTCCAGGAGCAGACCTCCCAATAAGATAGGAAGGGCAAGAAGGAGAAAACTTCCACCAAAATGACCATGGAAAATTCAGTTGAGTAGAAAATTGCAGATAATTGAATGGATCATCCCCAAATAACATGTCCAACTCTGATGGGAGACAAGGTCTTTATTTTCCCAGATTGGTTAAGTATATAAATCTTTCCCCAATGGTGGTATAGGATGACTGGACGAAAACCCGCACAGCCCACAGGAGGCACGAGGATCTCCATAGAGAATCCAGTGTTCTATATGACAAGCGCATTTTTCCGGAATCAAATGAGAGCCAGACATAAACCCCCTCCACAAAGCCCAGCCCACAGAAAATGTAAATGTATAGAGTTAGCACCTAGCTGGGTCAGTGGTATTAAAAAATCTGAGACCACCAAAACCACGATGCATGCAAGACCTGAATGCAAATGCATGCAAATGAGACATTTCTTCTTTTTTAATAAGCAGATTAATTAACTTTCTGCCCCAATCATGGCTTGGGGTATCTCCAAGTCACTAGCCAACAGGGGATAAGCTATTGCTAATTCTGCAATTTATGCTCTTAGGAATACTCAGGCATAGAAATGCCCCCAAATTGCTGTCTTGATCAGTCCTTTTCTGCAATTGCATGAAAGGTTTGTAGTCACCCCCCCTCCACCCCCCAACTTCCAGTGCAGCCCCACAGTCTGTGACTGGATGAGATGGGGGAGGAACTGCTCTGAGCTGCTAGGAAGTGGTGGGAGAAGACCCAAGGCAGGCCCGCGTGCTGGGTTTCAGGTTTCATTGCAGATCCAATAGCTGGACCAAATCTGCTGCAAGGTTTGTCAAAACACACAACCTTTTAAACACAGGATTTCAAACAAATTTGGCGTGATTTATGTTTGGGAAAGATGGCTGCCGCAAAAAACGAACAGTACCTTGTGTTCCCAGTGTGGATCAGGGCCTGCCTGGGGTGTGCCCACATGGCTGGTGCAGTGCAAGGACAGGGACGCGTGGAGGGGGCCCAGGGGCATGGCCCGGTGGGCCAACACCGGGGAAGAAGGCAGAGAGCCACTTCGGGGATCCCTTTCTGAACAAGGTTACTTCGGCTCTTGCTCATTCTTGAGGACCATTCCAGGCTATAATTGGGAATATTTCTTGCTGTTCATACCCAGACTCCCAAATTCAGAAACAGCTGAAACTTGACAATGCCCAGTGCCCCTCCTTTCTCATCCCTGCGCCTTCAAGAGTCTCCAGGCTGGCCTCCCTGCCCGCTTCTGACTCACCCGTCTTCGAACCAGGACGTAAATGTTGAGACTGCAAAGGGGCCACGTCCCTGCGCGGCTTCTTCAGGTTTTCCTGCTGCCACTAGGGAAATGCCCAGGTTCCTTACTAACAAGGCCCAGGCAGTGTCCCTCTCCTAAGCATAGCTGCCCCCAAAACACACTTTTTATTTATTTACTTATTTACTTGCTACGCATGATCTTGAGGTTGCAATCTTGCTTCACACACACGCACACATTTCTACTTTTATCCTCGGTCCACTTACAAACACCAACTCATCCTGTAACAGGGGCTTGTTTGGTTGTTTCTGACCCTTTTCTGTGGGTCCCCACTGGAAGATGTTTTAGACTTGTGGCAGGCTTTGGGGCCTTGTTTTGGGCCATTTCCTTATGGATGGACTTTTACCCACGAGGGGACGGGTAACTTTGGGTGCTTCATTTAGAAACTAGACTCTTTGCCTTACCTGTATTGTTTCCTAGTTTTATTAAAGTTCCTTCCCATTAAAGTCTCCTATGTTTTGTGTTGATGCGGCAGATGGCAAAACCCATTTAGAACAGGCAGGTTTGCGGGGTTTGGGCTGCCCCTCTCCCTGCCCTATAACAATCCTTCTATCCAAGGAAATGTTCTCCTCCCTTGGAACCCTTTTCTCACAACTCATTCATCCACTCCTTCACTCTGCAACACCTGCACACCCTGCACGGGGCGGAGGCTGAGCACCACTCAAGCCACAGACTGGAAACGAGCAAGCAACTTGGCCTCAGTATCCCTCAGTCACCCATTTTCTAAATCAGGGACAATGAGAGTCACAAAAACACAAGGTTATTGCAAAGGATTCGATGACAGAATGCTCTAGAATGTATTAGAATCCCCACACATAAATGCTTTAAGATATTAAAGTACTATTACTGTTATTAGGCACCTAATAATACAGTACTAACATTACTATGAATAGGTATGATACATATATGCTATATACCCATATGTAGCAGGTTCCCAATAATAGAGACTCGCTTAGGAGCCAAAGAATATGGGTAGGCCAAGTGGACACAGCTGATGGGCTCCTGGTCTTCCTGCCCCTTGAAATCTAGGGAAGTAAGAGAGAGACAGCGTCTAACTTCTAAGTTAGAAGAACTCATAGGCCTTTGGGAACACAGGCCTTTCAAACTGTGGTGTGTGTTAGGAAAGAAAAAATAAAATAAAAAGAAGAGCTAGAAAGCGATTTCTCCCCTTGGGTAAAAGTGTAGCTTGGACGTACTTCTGTTAGAGAATTTGCACAGAAGCGCAGTCCACGCTGCCTTTATTGCATCCTTCCAGGGTCCCACCCTGTGCTTGCACAAAGATTCTTTGTTCATTTCACAGTGAACTCGTGTGGCTGATTCAGTAACTCTCCCCATTTTGCAGTCAGGGAGGCTGGGCCTGGAGACACAGGTGCTTCAAGGTCACACAATGAAAAAGGGACAGAGCGAGATGCGCTGGGTCAGCAGGCTCTGCAGGCTTCCCATGCCCATGCCGGGAGCCCGGGTCCATCCTCATCTTCAGGGCACCTCTGTTCTTCGTCTGCCATGGCCAGGGTGATCCTGACTCCACAGTGGGTGCCAAGGACTTTCATATTAGAATTTGGTGGGAGAAAGGCAAGGGGGTGAAGTGATTTCCATCACCTGGATTTTACTCTTTGTCTGGCTTCATATCAGAAGTCCCGTGCCCCCTACCCCCTAGTTTTGCTCCAGAAAGCTAGTTTTCTTACCTCTAATCTGTTCCCTCTTTCTGCTCTCCCTTATGGAGTTCTGTGTCCTGTCTCTTTCTGCCTCTTCATTCAATAAGTTTTGAACTTACCTCTAAGTGCAGGAGATGTGGCAGGGGAGGGGTAGAGATAAGCAAGCAGCTGTAAGACTTGGTCTCTGCTTTCAAGCAACTCAAAGAGATGCAAAAATGGGTATCCTTCAATCACATATGTAAACAGCGCCTTGACCAAAAAAGACACTAAGCTCTGTGCTGGGAAAATAGCCCCAGGGGCAAAGCCCAAGGAAACAAAGAACTAATTCCCAACTCCTGAGGCAATCTAGAACAATTGGTTTGGCTTGAGTCTTGTATCCTGCATTTAATTACTCTACCATGGGCACTCAACCTTGTTGTGCCTCCTTTTTCTCAGGTGTAAAATAGGGTTAATAACGATCCTAGGATCCTTATGAGAACTTAGATAAGGTAACACGTGATAACTGACCATAGCAGTGCTTGGCACTGAATAAGTATTCACAGCGTTGCTGATTTTATTTGGGATTACCCAGTCTCAAAAGCAAATGTAGTGCAAGTACAGAGGGAGTAAGTAGTAGGCACAAGTGGCAGAGATAAGGCAGAAAAATGCAAGGCATATTATAATGGGTGTCTTCAAACTTATCAGTGAAATGTTAATTTAAAAGAGCTTAAAGGAAAGATGGGTGAATTCAAACTAGTTCAATCAGGGAGGTCTTCACAGAGGAGGTGGCATTTGTGTTTATCTTCCTGTGAAGAGCAGTCAGAGTCAGCCGAGGATGAAAGTGCACCAAGTAAAGGGGACACTACAGAAATGGACATGCTTGACATCACGTAAAGTCAAGAAACTCAAAGTAGACAGCAAAGAGATGTTTAGCCAGAAGATGACACAATGAGTGGGTTTTTTGTTTGCTTGTTTGTTTGTTTGTTTGTTTGTTTTGACAAGAAAACTAGCAGATACAGGGAGGATTGATGGATTCTGACACAACCAAGAACTGATCTATGCTTCCAGAAGGTGGTTTCCGTCAAAGGCAACCCTAGCTCACATTTCCTTAGTGACTTCTCGCCTGGCTCTGTTGAAACAGAAGACCTCAGCAGAGGCTGAAACAGATCTTGGTTATCACCTAGAATGAAAATGATTGATGACTTTGTGGAATTCTTAAAAGCCATCTTTCTATCGGCACCAGTTGTCATTGTTCAGGCATTTAAAATCCACAAGAGGAGTGAGTCCATGGTCAAGGAGGGCATTGCTGCCTCTACCAGGAAGCTGGAAATCTCTCACCACCCGGCCATTTTGGAAGTGTGGAACCAAGAGTAAGTATTCTTAGCCATTGCTTTGTCATTTTGTGTGTAACTGCCATTTTAGAATTTTAGGTTTTGCTGGGGAACTGCATTCCAGAGATAGTTTCGACCCTCACTCCACCCTTACTCTCCGGTCACCAATGAGGGCGAACTTGCTGTCATTGGAGCTGCAGGTTGGAGCTGCATCTTGGCCTGGCCAGTCAGCTTAGAATGATAGCCGGGCAAAGTTGGAGAACGCATCCTTGTAGCCAATGAGTAACTGCCAGCATAATTTAACCTTATTAAAAGACCCCTGCTTCCTTTGTTCGGGGCTCTCGGTATCTGCCACTGCATTGGTAGGTGCCGTGAACCCAGACTCGAGTCTGAAATAAACTCCCTTTTGTGTTTGCATTGGCTGTCTTTGGGTTCTTGGAGGCTATGCTCGCCAAGTCTGCTACCTTGGGCACAACAGGACGGGTCTTGGATTTCACTGTCATTCTCTAATGTTCTCTTGACCGAACCAAATCTAATAAGTAATTGTAATGGACAAGGAGAGCCATATCATGGGGGACAGCTCATTTCTCAAGTATTGACCATACAATATCCTGTTCTCATTCTACAAGTGCTCAAGGAGCCCCCCGTGGACTGGACCCGCCCCTCTCAGACAGCATCATCAGAACCTCTGCTACTGTTCAAGCCATGTTTGTGCCTCTTTCTTCCCAGCACACTCCATGGCATTCTTAGGACACATCAAAATCTTTCCTGGAGACTTTAGAACACGCCTGGCTACCTCTTCCTTAGTCTTAGTCTCAGTTTAAGATGTTACCTCTTCAGAGAGGCCATCCATGACCACATTGTCTAAATAGCATATCCGTGCTCCATCAATCTCTGTCATTGAATTCTGTGTATTAGGTCGCTGACTCTGGTAGCTGTTTGTAGTCACATCTGATTTTGCTGTTTACTTATATATGGCCAGTGCCCACGATCAGATTGTAAATTCCGTGAGTGCTGACAATACGTTGGTTTTCTCTCCCAGTGTATACTCAGAATTGAACATGCAGTTACATGTGGTAATTTAGCATATATTTGTAAAATAAATGGATGAAAACATCAGAATGAATCCAGGAGCTATCCTAGAAATTCACATACCCTAATTTCTGACCTTATAATAGGGATGTATAAAAGTGATCATTCATTCATCCATTTAGTCATTCAGGGAACACTCATTGGGTGCTCCCTACAAGTTAGGTAGACTGGGCAAACAAAAATGGGCAAATGTGATAACTGAAAAGAATCCATATCCAGGAACCATTCCCCTATAGGCTCTTTGTCATCATGAGATGCTATTGAGACTTATGTCATCAGCTGTTGACCCAGGGGAGATCATGTGGCCAAGAGTCAAAGACAAGCCCTCTGGATCCAGTTTTATTACTTCCTCATTGTGTGAACACACAATTATAGAATCACTAAAGTTAGCTTCAAGGTCTGTATTGGTAAAATGGAGATACCAGTACTAATTTCATAGGGCCATTGTGGGAATTAAGGAAGAATACCTTCTGCTCAAAAGCAATAACTAATCCTCATATAGCTATCATCATGAAGTGTCAGGCATTGTTCCATGCAATTTATAACTATTAACTCATTTAATCATTGCAACAATCCCATAAGATAAAGAATATAATTATTCTAATTTTGTAGATAAGGGACTGCAGGCACAGAACACTGAGTAACTTGCCCGAGGCTACGCGGGTGGTAATCAGTGGGCTGGGAATGGAACCCAGGCTGCCTGGCTCTCAACCAACATGGTCCACACCTCTGCCTCTGTCTACACTGGGTTGTGAGCTGCATGAAAACAGAGATCATGTCTATGCAACACATTTTATCACAAGGAAATGAAGCTATAAATGGGAGAACAAATATGCCCATTTGGGACTCTTGCTTACAAGGAATGTGTTCCAATATCATACACAAAAAAAAAAAAAAAAAAAAAAACACTGACTGGCATCATCAGAAAAGTCAGTAGCATCTGAATTCAGCTCCAGTAGGACCTGAATTATGTCCAAATTATGGGGCCCAAATTATGTCTTGGGGACTGACCCTGTTGCTACCCTGCAGGCTTTCCACACTCAAAGGCAGGCTTTGTAATGTGGTAACCCCAGGCAGAGCTTACACCCACCCAACCTAGCCCAGCTGAAAGAGTGGTTTCCTCGCCTGGGTGCCAGCAAAAATATTGAGACTCATTGCATGGTTTAGACATAAACACCCACATCTAAGCCAATGATTGTGGCCAAGACAGTGGCTGCTCCTGGCCAAGATGTCCCGCTTTCCAAACTGGACCAAACTTGACTATCCTAAATCCAGGGACCGTACCAACTGCAGGGTCTTGTTACCAGAAAGTGGGTAGAGTGGGTTGGGTTGGGTTCCCCCAAGTATAGGTTAAAGCTCTAACTCCCTATATCTGTGAATGTGACCTTATTTGTAAATAACCTTTTTTTTAAGATTTATTTTTTTATTTATACAATAGTTGGGGTATAGGCCAGAGGCACAGGAGGGTGAGAGGATTCACCAGAGATAGAGTGGGGAGCAGAACAGGCAGACTGACCAAAAGCACTGCTGAGGGGAGCAGCGGGTGCGACAGGAGAGATGTGCTGTGCCATGTGGGAATCTCCCTGGCTGGCCAGGAATTGAACCCATGCTGCAGAGGCTGTGGACAGCTTCACAGCACTGCGCTTAACCCACTGTGCCACCGGGGAGGCCCTGTAAATAAATTCTTAATGGGAGTAGTCAAGTAACAATGAGGTCTTATTGGGTTAAGCCTCCCCTGTATAAAGATTTATTTTATTTATTTATGCATACAAGAATTGGGATGTAGGCCAAACGTGTGAGGGGTACAGGTGAGAGGATTCACCAGAGACAGAGTGGGGAGCAGAACAGGCAGATCTACCGAAATACACTGCTGAAGGGAGCAGCAGGTGAGACAGGAGAGGTCTGCTGCGCCTTGTGGATCAGCTCCTTGACTGGGGATAGAACTCAAGCCACAGTGGTTGGTGATAGCTGATAGCACTGAGATTTTGACCCTGTGCCACCAGGGAGGCCCAGATTAAGCCCCTTAAAGAAGAGACATGCAGAAAGAAGACAGCCCCGTGAAGAGGGAGCAGAAACAGGAGTGATGTTGCCACAAACGAAGGACGCCAGGAACCACTTTCGAAGCCTGAAGAGGCAAGGAGGGAATCTTCTCTGGAGCCTCTTTAGGGAGCACAGTCCTGCCAACACTTTGATCTCAGAGCCTGCAGAAGTGGGCTACAATACATTTCTGAGGATTTAAGTCCACAGTTTGTGGGCAGTTTCAACAGCCCCAAACTCTAAGAGTGAAGAGTATAAGTCCTGTTGGCAAAAGACTCCCCCTGACACCCTGCAGGCTGGAGGAAGGCAGAGCAGCCCCACAGAGCCCCCAAAAGCTGCCAAGACAAAGTCTGCTGTAAACTGGAACCTGGATAATCATTGGTGGGCACAGGTCCCCTAATGGCTGTCCCTTTTTGTTTAGATAGAGGAGGGATTGGGGTCAAAATAAGGGAGTTGCAATTGTATGGGGAATATAAAAATAAAATTTAAAAAAATTGACTTTTGAGTCCGTTTATTATTGGGTTTGACATCTGAAAGGTGTGTGTGTGTGTGTGTGTGTGTATGTTTCTTTTCACAAATGCCCTATCTTCATCCAAGATCAAACAATTTATTTTGGAAAATAACCATACATAACGGTACATTTTCTAGAACTGGCCAGCTTTTCCCCTGTCATTTGCTATCGCCTTTGAAGTATTTAATAGTCCAGGTAACTTGGAGAAACTACTGTTTCTGAAAACTGCACTTAGGGTCTCAACTGTTTGCTAGAGACTTGTCATTTACCCACTGCTTTTATCAGTTCACATTTCGCTTTTATCTGCTTCATTTCCATGTGAATTATCAGGACTTGCTTTCCTACCACTGTTCTCCAGGCCTGCAGAGGATTTCCCTGTGTGGAGGGACAGGAGCAGATCTGTCTGATGGAGTGGATATTTACATTAGTCCCAGGTTTTCATTAATACAACAATCATTAAATGAATATTCTCATGTCTCTCCCTCCAGCATTACGGGGGCATCATTGGAAGCAAAAAATCATCTGAGTTTAAGGTTTTCTATGTCATGATTTGAGGTATGCATACATTGAGAAATGATTCCCATAATCAACAGAACTAACTTCTCCATCACTTCACACGGCCACTTCTATGCATGTGGTGATCTCCTATCTTTTTGTGCACCTACATTATCCACTCCAAATTTCTAAAAGTAGTATTTTAAGACAAAAAGTATGGACTTTATAAACCTTTAGTTTACATGTTGCCAAATTGCCCTATAAGTGACTTGTAAAGATATAGTCCCACCATCTGTTTGAAATCTTGGTTGTTATGTTGAGAAGCTTGATACTAACTCATAAAAGAAATTCATGCAACCTTCAAAGCAGGAGAAAGAAAAATGTGAAGTGCGCCTGATTTTCCGTATTGCAGATGATGCCCAGGACCTAGCTGCCTCCTGTCCCACTCACCCCCTAAATGGTGGAAGAGCACCCACTGCCTGGACGGATAGATCCATGGCTCCCAAATCCCTGACTCTTCCCTCATTTTTCACAATCACAAAAAAACAGGGTAGTGATTATGTCCCATTCATCCTGCAGGTCTAGATGTAAATGTCACTTCCTTAGGGCAACTTCATCGACTCCCCAAGCTGTATTTCCACTTTTTCCTTAATTCATTAACTGGGTCAAGTGGCCCTGAATCTTCTGCACAGAATCTAACACCCACACAGTATCGTCACTTAGCACATCAGGCTAACTGTTTGGATGCCATTGCTGATATTTAGCAAATATTTCAAATACGCAACAGGATGGGAGATATGTTATTGGTTACAACCTAATTGCAAAATAAATCAATATGTTCTATACACAATAACCTGCATGTCTAGTTCAATTGGACTAACATTTTTAGACATCAATATGCAACAGGTAATACACAAGAGAGGGGAATTGATGGTTAATTTTATGTGTTAACTTTCTCAGGCCATGGATTACCCAGATATTTCATCAATCATCACTCCTGGCATGTCCATGAAGGTATCACTAGATAAAATTAATGTTAAAGCAGGAGATTAAAGTAAAGCAGATGGTTCTACCTTTATGGGTGAGCCTCAGGCAACCAGTTGAAGACCTGAGCAGAACATAAAGGCCAATAACCCCACAAGTCTCAAGTAAGGGAGAATTTTTCTTTCCTTGGAATTCAAACTGAGTTGGCTCTTCTTCGCTTTTAAGTCTGCTAGTCTTCAAACTGGAACTGAAACATCTCCTTGCTGACTCACTGTTCAGATTTTGGAACTTCTAAGTCTCATAGTCATGTGAGCCAATTCTTTATAATAAATCTCTCTATGTATAGGTATTGAAATATAGATATAGACTCACATCATTTGTCCTATTACTCTGGAAAACCCAGGGTTTGGTATGGAGAGTGATTCTAGAGGGATAGAATTTTAAGCACAAATTCTCTAATTGATCCTATGGTTTCTAGAATTGGCTCTCTATTTTTGATTTTTTTTAAATTTATTTATTTATGCATACAAAAGTTGCGGCATAGGCCAGAGGTGTGGGGGGTGTTGGGGTGGTGAGAGGATTCACCAGAGACAGAGTGGGGAACAGAACAGGCAGATTGACCAAAATACACTGCTGAGGGGAGCAGCGGGCAAGTCAGGAGAGGTCTGCTGTGTCATGTGGGTTGCTCCTTGGCCAGTCAGCCGGGGTTGGAGCTGGTGCTGCAGAGACTGCGGATTGCTTCATAGGTTGCATCTTAACCCCTTGCACCACCAGGGAGGGCCTATTTTTGATTATTTTTAAAGATGCTAATACTTTATTTCCAGGAGTAAAGAGAGCACTGATAGTTCCTGTCTGATCTGGTGGAGTTAAATATCACCATTAAATATCATCTCCCCTTATTATGCACTTAAAAGAAGCAAGGAGCTGGGTGACTATGTACATCATACTTCAGAATCTTTTTGCCACACTGATGAATACCATGGGATTGGTTGTGTCTTCCTAATGTTACTGGACAAAGTAGGGGGGAAGGGGAGAAGGGTGAGCTCAGGGATTCTAATTCTCAGCAATAGCGCCACGGAAATTATCTGAAAGCTTGCAGGTGTGCTCAGATCAGGAGAGCCTTATCTCCTCTACCACAGGCCTGAGGCTGCTGAAAGCCACACCAGAATCTCATCTTGCGTGAAGTGGCTAAGGGAAGGACATTGATTGGGAAGGAAGGGGGATGCACGTAGATCCTGAGGAAATGGAGAACTTCTAGTTCTGCTGAGTCTTCTCTGCCAATAGATGTAGCCTCCCTGTCCTCTGAGGACGAATTGTTTCCACCCCAGTGGAGGGGATTCACCCTGCATTGTCTGAGCCTCCTCCTGAGCCAGTTGCCATCCGAGACAACACTTTCCTCACTGCCCCCCCTCTGCATTGAGACCCATAACTAGACTCAAGTCCCAGCAAGCCCCTAAAGGTAAAACATAATGTGTAGCCCATGAGGTGGGGGTCTACACTTCTAAAAAATTCTAATTGATGCAGAGAGAAATCTGGGGACATGTGTGGAAATGGATATGGGATGTGGGATAAGGGTGGATGGAACATAAAGTTAGACTAGGCCAAACTTACTGATAGGGGCTTACCAAGCAGGGGATTCACAATTGTATTATATTTCAGGTAGTTAGGAAGGACTTCTATGGTCTCATTTGTTGGCTGAAGCATAAACCAAAAGATAACTCCCAGCAGGGGGTTGAAAATTTCAGACCTGCCTGGTTTTAATGTAGAAGATGGGATTCAAAGGCATTAAAGAAAGTGGAATGTTGGAGTAAATTCTCGTTATGTATGCCTTACTCACCCAGGTCCAGAAGACACACCTTCCACAATGACGACAAGAAATAAGTTTGAGAAAGGAGCCAAGCAAATTTGAAGAACTCAGCCCTCACTCTACTATGTAGGCCAGACTTACAGTGGATCTGCATTCACCTAATTGGGAAGCTTCAATGCAGTGGGAGTAAATTGAAGCTGGGGGGGGGGGGGGGGGGCAGGTGGAGGCACTCAACTCCCCAAGGCAAGGGGGCGCTGTAACCACAAATGACAACAAAGTCAAAACAGCAAGCAGAATGGCCCCACTCCCAAGGACCTTTGGCTCTGACCTGTGGGTTGTGGTGTCCCTAGAAGTGAAGTAGTCGGGAAACCCACTAAAGCCTCACTTGATCTGTACATGCAGGAAAGCTGTAGACCAGCTGAAGAGTCTAATGGAATCATCAACCTTCAATCAATTCCCACACTTGGTTTACAGACCTGAACTCCTTGAATAAAAGAGGAGTGGTTATTCTTTTTTCATTTTTTTTTTTTTTATTTTTTAGTGAGACCCTCGCCAGAGGCCAGGGAATAAACCAGTGCTGCAGAGGCTGCGGGCAGCCTCGCAGCCCAGCGCTCAGCTGCTATGCCACCAGGAGAGGCCTGAGAAGTGGTTGTTCTTGAAGAAAGACCCTAGCACACTGCCAAAAATTTACACTGTTAATCTTTCTTCCAAACTTCCCCAACAGGACCTATGGCCTTTGACCTTGGTAACCGAGCATCGAGGAAAGGGATAGACTTTAGTGACTACTGAATTCAGACTCAGCATTGACACCAACTGCAGGGCACTTGACATCACTGTGTGCGCCCGTAGAGTAGGGACTCATGGAGGTCAGGAGTTTAGCTCAGGTCTGTCTCATAGGGGGTCCAGCTAGTCCCTACCCCACCCTGTGGTTATTGCCCCGATCTGAAGGCGTCATTGTGATAGACACAGCCAACAGCTGGTAGGACCCACCCATTGGTTCCTTGACGTGTGGAAAGAGGGCTATTACAGTGGAAAAGGCCAAGTAGCAGCCACTAGAATCCTCTACCTAGAAAGAAAGTAAAAACTGAAGCAACACAGCCTTGCTGGAGGGATTGCAGAGATTAGTGCCACAATCAAGGCTTAAAAAGATGCAGGGAAAGAGATTCCCACCACCTCCCCATTCAGCTTGCTTCTCGGGCTTGTGCAGAACACAGGGTCTTGGAGAATAACAGTAGATTATTGTAAGTTTAACCAGGAGTTGCTCCAAATACAGCTTCTGTACCAGATACAGTTTCATTGATTGAACAAATTAGCACATTCCCTGGTACTTGGCAAACAGCTATTGATCTGGTAAGTGCCTATTTTCTCCACCAGAAGTAGTTGTCTTTCAGTTGGCAAGGCCAGCAATATACCTTCACCGCCTTACCTTAGGGCTACGTCAAATATTCAAACCTACATCATTATGTAGTTCTCAGGTATCTTGCTCATCTTTCCCTTGGACAAATGAAGGGACTGGTCCAGCACACCGGTGACTGACTGATGCTAGTAAACAAGTAGCAACTACATTTGTATAAAATGGTGGAACGAAATTGAACAAAAACTCAAGGGCCTTCTACCTCGGTGAGATTGGGGGGTCTCAGGGTTGTGAGGCATTGGAAGGTATTGTTTGAAGCCTTTGGCTGGTCTCCCAAGGTGAATGGCAGCATAAGCCTTAGGATGGTGGTGCAAAGCCCTGCAATCCTGTGGGAATAACCACTTTTCTTGAGGACACCTCTCAGACCGCCACTGGGCCCCAGAAGCGCCTGGTGCTGAGCATGGACCTCCAAGTCACCGTGCAACCTGGGCTGCTAGTCCCGAACTAGGTATTCCAGGACTCATCAAATCATCAAGCAGGGTGTGCACAGCAGCCCACTATCCTCAAACAGGAGTGTGAAAGTTGTAGGACGTTGAGATCCCAGAGAACGTAATGTGCAGTCACGGAAGAATGAGTCAGCATTATGCAATTCAGAGCCCCCAATTTTTACAGAATTAGGAAAGCATAGGAAGGAGGCAGAAGGCACGAGACTATCCATACTCTCTGGAATGAAATAAGAGAAATGAAAGGAAAATAATATTCATTTGAATTAGCTAAGTTTTGGTCCTATTGATTTAATAAAAATTGTAGGACACCATATCGGTGATAAAAGATTTAATTTAAAGACACATAGTTGATGGCCGCTATGGTTAGAGCTGAGCACTAGGCGGAGAGTGGAGCATCAGGGGAGCCTCGAGGAGCCCAGGTAGTCTAGGTGTCTGCAGTGGGATTCCCGTGAGAACCACTGAGTGGTCAGAACAGCAGCTGAGGGCTTTAGGAGTAAGAGGAATTCATCGCCATCCCTGGGAACTACGAAGTCTTGCTGTGATGTGAGGGGGGAGGTCACTTCAGATTAGGGTCACCTTTCTAGAATCTGATTGATGTTTCTTCTACTGAAAGGCCATCTCCCTTTCCCTGAGATTGATGCAGGCTGTAGTCAAGAGTTGCAAAAAGGAATCAAGTGAGATATCACTTGAAAATGTAGACAGTAAAATAGAAAAGCCTCCCAGACACATCTGGCATTTTCTACATTATATTCAAATGAAACTGAAGGAACAATCTATTTCTTCTGTTTTGTCATTTTCCCATTGTAACAGTTATAATGATCATTATAGAAATTTTTAAAAATAAAGAATAGTTAAAAGGCAGTAAAGAGGAAGTTGAAAACCGACAATTCAGCCACTGAGGAAATAAGCCGCTTAGGTATTGGCATCATTCTTGCTAAGAATTGTTTCTGCATACAGAGATTATTTTTAAATACAATTGTTCTAATGTGAAATATAAGGTATCTTTTCCACTTCATAGTATAAACATGACCACTTTCTTGTATCATTAATATTAAACATACAGTTTTAAACAACTATTTAATATTGTAGTTCACGGGGAGGCCATGCTTGATTTTACCATTTCCTTATTGTTGCATTTTTAGGACATTTCCAGTTTTTGCTCTTTTGACTAATTCTGTGATAAATATTCAATGTAAACCTTCAGTCTTTTTTTTTTTTTTTTTTTAATTTCCTTCAAGCTACCTTAGGCCAGGTTCTCTGGAATGCAGACAAAAGACAGGATTAGAAATGAAAGAACTTTTTTGCTTTTTAAGATTTATTTATTTAGCTATGAACTGGGAAAGAAAGAAAAAAAGAAATGAATTATTTTATAATGGAAGCGCCCGTTGGGAAAATGAGGAAGGAGTTGAGGCAGGAAGTGGTGCTGGAAGAGTTGCCAGCCCAAGACCTGGAGGCCTGAAGATCGGCCAGAGAGTCTTAGCCTGAGGTGCTAAGAAAATTCCAGAATACTCCAGTCAAAGCTGCCCACCAGAAGCATTTTGCAGGTCTTCTAGGAGCCTCAGCGCCGGCTCATGGGAAGGCAGGGCTGGTGCCAGGGGCCACTGCAG
This sequence comes from Talpa europaea, assembly GCF_964194135.1. Lineage (NCBI taxonomy): Eukaryota > Metazoa > Chordata > Mammalia > Eulipotyphla > Talpidae > Talpa > Talpa europaea. The sequence goes on along the minus strand of NC_140071.1, from coordinate 136,589,242 downwards.
CTGCTCAGTGGCCACTGTACTCCCAGCCTGTTTGAAGCGATGGGACGGGCGCTCTGTGTCCACTGGAGGAGTTTCCCAGGCCCAGCCTCCCAGGCTTTAGGGGGAGCAACATTTTAAGACCTTTGAATCATATTAAAAATCGCTTTCTTATTTTATAAACATCCTGACGATGATGAGGACACACAAAAATGCTTTTTAATTTAAAAAAATCTCCAAAGTCTCTCTAATCTTGGAAATATTTTTTCCTTCTAGAAAATCCCTTCATGGTTGGGTTTATGAAAATCTTTGCGGTCATCTTCTGACCCTTCTCTGCACTTGTAGCCGCCTCGTTTTCCATCATCTATTCTGTACTCCACTGCCAGAATAATTTTACTAAAGCTCCACTCTGGTCTGCCACAATTCTGCTCAGAAATCTTCCCGGGGTCAAAGAAATAGAAGCCATCCATATGGCATTTCCACACTGTAGTAGTAACCCAGATTCCCAAAAGTAATCCTAATTAACTGGATACATTGGTTTCCGAGGACTTTGTGTTATAAAATATAAACTTATGTGTGTCATACACTCATATACAGTATATATTATTAATGTGTATTTTAAATGTGGGTATTAGTTATTTATAAAAAACATGTATGTATTTTTTAATATTACAATGTTTTGACATCTTAAAAAAACTTGGTTGGGAGACACTCGAGGGGGGAGGGCTCAACCTGGAGCCGCCTCGGGTGTGCAAACCTGGTTATGCAGCGCAGCCAGTCTTCTTCAGCCAGACCCCAGTCCCAGGAGGTAAGAGTCCTCTGTCTGCCCAAATCACCCCCACCAGGTGCAGCCAGAATCCGCCCCTCCAGCGAGGAGCCCACCAAAATTGTTCAAACTAGCCGATCCCATAGATCCCATATTGTTGACCCTGCCAGCTTTGTCTTTTCCAGTAGCTGCTGTAACAAGCCCACCCACCCAACCCCTTTCCTCCTGGCTGGGTGTCTCTCCATATCTCCCTGCTTGGTTAGCTCTTCTCACTCTCTCTGCGGCCATGCCCTACTGGCCATCTCTTTCATGAGATCCTTTCATGGATCCGGAACAGGTAGACATGCCAAGGCACCCCAAATTGGGGGGCTTAAAATAAGAGGAATGGACTGTCTCCTAGTTTTGAGGTGAGAAGTCCCAAATCAAAAGGAAGCAGGTTGGTTCCTTCTGCAGGTTTGGGGGGCACAATGGCTTTTTCTTTCTCCTGGATCTCCTGGCTTGGAGGTACATCTTCCAGTCTGTCTTCACCTGGTGCTCGCCTAGGGGCCTCTGATTTCATGTGACCAACTTTTTTTGAGGGATTGCTCATCACACTGGGTCGGGGGCTAGGGGATCCTTACTTCTGTAGGATTTCATCTTAACTAATTGCATCTGCAACACCCTATTTCCAAACATCACAATCTTGGATACTGGGGGTTAAGACTTCAGCTTATCTTTTCTGAGAGCACAGAATTCAATCTCTAATATTGAAATATTGTAGAAAATTCCCTCCATGAACAGTAAAACAAGACAATAGCACAGGTTTTAAGTAAAAGTAAATGTAGTCCATCTGAAGGATTATTCTCTATTTTAAGACTATGTCCTCCTGTCCATATAATATTGAAATATTCTTCGTTTAGTAAATGATTTACAACTTTTACAATAAATGATTTACTTTTACAGTAAATGATATCTAGTAAATGACAGTTTTCCTTTTAAGGAAAACTAAAAATGTGGCACTTTTCAAGATATTTTTGAAATTTTACTTATTCAAAAATAATGGATGCTAAAATTATTTGACTATGCAGCCTTCTTAGGAAAATAAATTGAACAAGTGCAAAACTATTTCATTTGCTTATTTTTTAATACCTGAACATCGACAATTCCCAAAGTAGGAATTTAAAGGATTCATTTTAAACAAACAAAATTATTCATTTCTTAATGGTATAATTTCTAAAATGATCAGAGATAAATGTTGAGTGATAACAATGGATCTGATTATTCTTTATTATTTTGGTGAAGCAGTTTAACACAGGTATACAGTATTGAAAAACCAGGGGCTTTAAGTCCAATTTTAAAAAAATACCTGGTTATTATCATTGTCAGGACTGAAAAATTACCAGAGAAAAGTAAATATGATGAAATATTTACTTAGGAAGATGCCTTGATTACTGACAATGGATGTATAAATTCTTATTTTAAATAGTTTTCTTGATTATGTCATATTTGGAGTTGGACAGATCAATAGTTTTATTATTTTTACACCTTACATACCTATCTTGATTTTCAGAGCTGATAAAGACAACAGTGCAAATCCAGTTAAATATTAGTAAAACTAAATTCTTATTTTTGGATAAAATTGGGAAATCACCAGTAGGCAGATGCCACAGCAAACACTGTTGTAGGAAGGGTCAGTGGTGTGTGCTAGACTCCGTGAGCTGGAGTAAGGTAAGGGCAGGCTATATGCAGACCTTCAAAATCTCCCCATTAGGGCCTCCCCGGTGGCGCAGCGGTTGAGCGCTGGGTTGCGAAGCTGCCCGCGGCCTTTGCGGCGCCGGTTCGATCCCCGCTGCTCCCCGGCCACCGGAGGAGGATCCCACATGGTGCGCAGACCTCTCCTGCCACCCGCTGCTCCCCTCAGCAGTGTACTTCAGTCCTTCTGCCTGTTCTGCTCCCCACTCTGGCTCTGGTGAATTCTCTCACCCTCCCGCGCTTCTGACTGTACCCAGTGCTTGTATAAACAAAACAAACAAATTAAATAAATAAATAAATAAACATGCCTCTAAAAAAAAAAAAAAAAAAACAAAATCTCCCCATTATAAACTTTTTAATTGTGGAAGAAAAAATATCAACTTTTACAGCGGACCTGGTGGCTGGCATCTTAACCAAGTGACCCGAGTTGGCAATGGAAGACACATCAACATAATGTAACTGAGATATCACTGAGATAGCACATCACTTCTGTGGAATTCTTGCCAAAAATCATGATAAAACAGCAGACAAATCCAAACTGAGGGCTTTTCTACAAAATAAGTGACCATTAGTTTTTAATGATGAAATTGAAAACTAAAAACTATTACAGATTGGAGGAAACTAAGGACAGACGACAACTGTCACAGGTTCCTGAGTGGGATCCAGGACCAGGCAAAGGAAATTATTTGGAAAACTGGCAAAATTCAAATAAGGTCTGTAAGTTAGCTGATGCTATTATTTCAGTGTTAATTTCCTGGTTCAGATCATCGCAACATGAGTATGTAAGATGCTAAAACAAGGTGAGGTGGGCAAAGGAGATTTGAGAACTCACTGCAACTTTTCTGTAAGACTAAAGGTTTTTCAAAATAAAAATTTTGATATGCTAATAGCATTTGTATTATTATTTCCTAAGCCTGGTGGATTGTCTAGGCTGGTCCATGAAGAGTCATCAAACCTTCTGATCGAAACTGCTTCATGGGGCCAATGTTATTCTCACCATCAGAAATTCACTCCAGTCACCTGAGGACCTACTGTGTGTAAGGCAACTGATGTCTGCAATTGTTGAACTGAATGCTATTGTTACTAACCTACTTCTCATTAAAGGCAGCTAACATCCTTCTAGAATGCTGTCTCAGATGTTTGATGATTCCAAATTGATCTTGCCAAAAACCCTGAGAAAGAGGACAGATACTACATTCTTTCATTCCTTCACCATCGAGCAAATTCACTTCAAGATTTCAAATAATTTACATACTCCGAGTAAAGGACTCAAGCATGTCTGCTATAGACTAAGGAACATTTGCCCATGACCTCTTGAGTCACAGACCTAAATTTAGTAGATACAAAAGCATCTTTCTTTGATGAGATCATCACATTCTCCCAACTGAATTGTCTGTGGAAGCATCGGTGCTGAATTCTGCAGAGCAGACTGGGCTGAGCATGGATTCCCCCAACAATGTCCTCCACAATAAGTTGCTGTGGCAGTTAATTTTATGTGTCAGCTGGAATGAGCCAGAGCATACTCAGATATCTGATTAAACATTTGGGGGGGTTCTTCAAGGATGTTTTTGGATGAAATTAACATTAAAATCAGTGCCTTTGAATAAAGCAGATTGCCCTCCATAATGTGGGTGGGCCTTACCCAATCAGTTGAAGGCCTGACTAGAAAAAGGATCACCTCCTCCAAGAAAGAGAGAATTTGCCATCAGACTGTTGCAACATCAACTCTTCCTGTCTGACAGAAACATTTAGATATATAGCTATAGCTATAGATAAATCATCCACAATTGGTTCTGTTTCTTTGGGGACTCTTGACTAATGTAACTATCCTATGTATCCTGACATAAGCAAGTGCTTTCATCATTTGCCTTTTGCTCCCCACAATTACTTGGCGGGTCAGGCCAGGAGTCACAGTGGGGTATTTTCAAGTCTGTTTATACTTGCCTCACGATGCTATCATACACTCTTGTTTAACCTTGAAACTTCCACTTAAAAACGTAAAGTATGTTTCAACATGCAAGAAATGGCCAGACTATGACTAAAATTCTATGAATACAATCTCTTTTTTGTCTATCAGAAATATATGAGCCCTATACACACTTATTAAACTACTGGTTGTGACTCACATTGCCAGTTCCAGGATGTGTATGGGTTACTTGCTCTCGCCAAGTCAAGGAGTCACTTTAATTTTGACTTTGGAGTATTTATTACTGCAGTTACTTTTTGAGACAATTCAACATTTCCGCCTCCTCTTTAGTGTTGCCGTAGAATTCCAGTGTGTCAGGCTTCAGTAGTCAACGTGGTCAGTGACCCAGATCATAGAGGACATCCCCTGGAGAGGAATATATTCTCTTGAGCCTAAAATGCTGAAGATAGTTCTCTTTTGCTATTAAAGTCTTCATAGTAGCTCCTATGTTTCAACTTCTACTGTGTTAAAATCTAAGACATAATCCCAATTATTTTGTTCTATGAGAATGTTGATACATGAGGTGCAGGTTTCGAAGTAGTCTTCTTATCTACTGGAACCTGGTTTGAGTTCACTTTTTTCTTTCCAACATGTTTACTATAAGGGGTTTGAAATATAGATACAGAGATATAGATATAGTTATTTACAGGATTCTGCCTAAGATAATGGTGAAATTAAACAGTGACCCAAGATCCAGGTGTGGGGTTTGGGGAAGAAGTGACAGCGGCGGTCAAGGGATTCCCGTTTGGAAACTAGATATAGAATCAAGGGGAGGAATAGTGTCCCTGAGGGTTGGTGTGGTCAGTATGTAGGAAACAGGAAATGACCCAACCAACCCCATCTCTGAAATATAATTGCCCATTTAGAATTGAATAATGAAAACCAACATACACTCTCCAAAAAATTGCATTGGACAGAAGGAAGGCACATACCACCAAGTGAACAATGACCGGTTCCAGAGCGTGTTGTGAGCTGGTGCCATGTCTCAGAATGAGCTAGTGACGGAGCTGTAGTTTGAACACACTCATGTTATTCCAGCACCTGTTCTTTTAAACACTTGCTAAATCCTACCTGATGCTAAGAGAGTCAAACGGGATCTGCCCATCAGAAAACTGCTTGCAGGGAAGACCCCCACCCTTCATGTTTCCCTGACAACTATCTCAACCATGGAACTCAGCACCTGAGCCATTAACACTGTCCATTTTCTTCGCTCACCTCCCTTTTACTTATGTTCTGCTAACCACGCGTGTGGCTGGCAAAATTTGATGCCCAGGGTTGTTTTATTAGGGGAAGGAGTACCAGGAATGTCTGCCTGTCAGGTGGGGTTCTTGTTAGTATCTGGTGCACGGTTATCTTGGCTTATAGATGCCAATGTCCCTGAAGTGGATAACGTAGGTCATCCTCTTTTACTCCTTTGATTTTGGGGGGCATTGATAAAACACCAGAATCCCAAACTTGCCAGGCTAAGGGCCAGACTTGTTGTAAAACCCCCCTAATGTGCCACTTGTGAGGTTTGCATGACCACCAGGCAGCTAACGGGTCAATCCTGAGGACACATCATTCTTCAGTTGCTATTAGAAACAATCTTAGAAATTTATCTATAAAACTGTTGATGACTTACCATTTTTAACTAGACAAGTTTCCTGGCCTCTGTCTTAAATTAGACACAGTCAGTTCCCTTTCTGGAGACTTCTGCCTATTTAAGCAGGTAGTACCCTGAATTGCAGGTGATTTCCCAGGGGTTAGGCTGTTTCCTGGGGAGCTTATAGTGTGACTGCCCCATCGCCTCCTGTCTCCCTCTAGTGGCAGCTTTAGAGATGACACGTACACACATTCTGCAGAGGCACACGGTATCTTTGTTTAAAATTATAATAAAGAAAAAAATCAAAAGCAACAAGCAACTGTAGACCAGAGACACACTACTGGGAGGGGGGAGAGGAGGGATTAGGATCAAAATAAGGGGGGTGGGTGGGAATTGTATGGGAATATAACCAAAAGGAAAATGCACACATTGTGCAAAAATGAAAAATGATGTAGCGATTATATAAAATAAAATAATAATAAAAATAATAAAATAAAATAAAATCTTCCAATATCTCCCCACCCCTTAAAATAAAAACCAACTATTTAACAGGCTCTACAAGGCAAAGCATTCTAGACACTCCTTACCTTTCTGACTGTATCCATCTCTTTCCTCCTCACAAAGCTTCTACCTTGATTCTGACTTCAAATATGCCAAACCAGTGCAACCCTTACCATCTTTGCCTTGGTTTTCACTCTTGGGAGTTCTCTTGCCCCAGAGTCTGCACGGCTCACTTCTGCTCATCATCATGTCTCAGGAAACACCACCTCTTCAGAATACACAGAATCGTCATCTTCCTCACGGTGCCATATTTTATTAGTTGTTCCTGGTACTCTTAACATTTCACTTGTCTTTGCATTTGCCTCTTTTGCAGCTTGCATGGAAGCTCCACACATGAGCACTGCTGTGGTGTATCCCTAGCGCTTACCTAGTGCCTGGCACAGAGAAAGGGGAATTGAGGAATTGAATTTATTTAGGAATTGAGTCTGCCCCCCTTCCATTCAACATCCATGGCACACAGGATTAACCAACTGTGACTCTTTGATTGTAAGAACAAAACAGGCTTACAAGAGGTAGAGAGGAAAGGGAATGGGAAATTGGGTAAAGAGGATCAAATCTATGGGGGTCGATGGAAATTAGATTTTTACTGGCAAATTATTATTACAGCATAATAATTATTATTACAACATTACAGCTTAATAATACACATATCAAATTTGAATTCTGTGTACCTAAAACCTGTGTAATGTTTGAAACCCATGTCACCTAAATAATTTTTTTTTTTCGGTGGGACCCTCGCCGGCGGCTGGGGAATGAACCCACGCTGCAGAGGCTGCGGGCAGCCTCTCACAGCCCAGCGCTCAACCGCTGCACCACCAGGGGAGGCCCCCTAAATAATTTTTTTAAGGATTAATTAACTGCGGTGTTCTTTCCACTGCATAGTATACCTTTGAGAGAACAAGTGGCTAAAGATTCTGGATTCACTCCATAAGTAAAAATAAATTCCAGACAGTAAAGAACTACATTAAAAAAAATACAGAGATGATGCTTAACAGACAATATTCTTATAATATTTGAACGAGGAGAAAACCCCAATAAAAAAGATATTCAAAATGGATCATAAGGCCCAGATGTCAATAAAGAAAAGAGAGACAAATGCAGTAACCAAAACACCAACTGACACAGTAAATCCAGGTAAAAGAAAAGTGAAACACTTCATGAGTCTATTTCCAAAATAAATGAGCAAGATTAATAACCTTAGTATTTTTAGAAATGCTATTAATCAATAATAAAATGAAAACAGTGCTGTAGAAATGGACTGTAGAAATCCACAAACAAATCACACAATGCACATTACACAGATGGCCAGGGAGAATGTGGTCAAGCATTCAGGCTCACTTATGACCAAGAAAATTTCAGTCAAAATAGAATTTTTTTTTCTATTAGATTAATGAACAAAGAAGCTCCAAAGCTGGCCTGGATGGGGAGAGATTCTGGTCATTATCAAGGAGAAGAGTGTGAAATGAGGACTGCCCTTCTGGAAAGCAATTTGTCAGCAAGCATCTACCAAAACTTAGGTGGAGCCTCCTTGGTGGCCCAGGGGTTAAGTCTCAGCACTATCAACGCCACAACATGAGTTGGATCCCCGGTCAGAGAGCTGACCCACATATGGCACAGCAGACCTCTCCTGTCTCACCTGCTGCTCCCCTCAGCAGTGTATTTCAGTAAATCTGCCTGTTCTGCTCCCCACTCTGTCTCTGGTGAGTCCTCTCACCCGCCACACCACTGGCTACACCCTAGTCTTCCACACAAAAGTAAATTAAAAAATTAAAAAAAAAAAAGACCACACACGTACAATAGTTTTACATTTAGGTATTTGTCAAAACTACCATTTCTTTGAATATGAATGAGATTAAGTACTTCCACATTAATCGCTTATTTCTATATTTTTCTATTCTGAACTTGCCTGTGTATTATTTTTGCCTGCTTTTCTACCATGAGGTTGCAGTTGAGTAAGATTTGGAGATGCAGAGACACATAAAGAGGGCACTAAAATTTACCTCATCACACAGACCTATTGAATTCCTTTATCATTTCAATGGTGGAGCCAGTTGCACTGAAACAATAGCATAATTATCCTTTCTTAGCAATGGCCCTGCCCTCAGGAACTTGCATCCCTCATAACTTGCTAAAAGGATGTAATGATTTAAAATTTTTAAAATAATAGTTCATCATGCATTCTTTATTTCAATTAGCAAACATTTATTGACTGCCCACATCTGCCAGGTACTGCTGTACCCACCCTTTTTCAATCCTTTTGCTCTGCTTATAAAATATGCACAAGCCCTTAAGAAGCAATAAGTGATGGAGGCCAGCCACCAGGGTCCAAAGAAAAATGCCCATCGTCACATCAAATTTAAAGGAAAATTCTGTTATTAAAACTTAAAAAGCAGAATCTCAAAAACTTCAAAATTCTCCCTGCATCATCAAGCTACAAAATCAAAAGTTAACACAATATTATGTTTAACATGTTCCCACTTTTTGCTAAAACATATGTGCATATATATGCCTACATACGTGTATTCATATATGCACATTTATATGAATTAATTTGTATAGGAAAAGTTCTGGAAGGAAATATTTAAAGCTTATATCCTTAAATTGTGGAGTTTCAGATTATTTTCATTTCCTTTTTTCTCATTTGCTTTCTAAATTTTCTACTACTAATATCTACTACTCCTGTAGTTTCAGAAATGAAAAAAATATCCTTATGTAATATTGAAAAGTGAACTCTGTTACCAAATATCGGTTCCTTTTCAGTTTTTCTCTGTTACTTCCTATACTATGAATTAGAAAATGAATTTTCGAAAGGGACTTAGCTACTCAAAACCTTACTTTCTTCGCCTATAGTGATAACCAATAACTGTCTTTATTATAAGTTCTCCATTTAAATTAAGTGATACCAAACAAGAAAAGCCCTTAGCACAGAGCTTCATGCTCAGTAAATACTCTGTGTTCACTCCCTTATTTTCCTCTTCTTTTCTTCTTCTATGGGCAAATGTGAGACATCTAAACCTCAAGGAGTCTGAAGCACCATTTATTTGCACACTGGCATTGCCAGGACAGCCCTGGCTCAAGTGTTCATCCTCTGGCCACGTCTCTTGTGTTGATTCTTATTTCAGACTCATGATTTTCTTCAGGGTCCTGTCCCCTGCTTATCAGATTACCATTTCCACCCAGCCTTACCATGTGCTTCTCCACCTTCTGGAAGGAGAACAAGAGCTCTGAGAGTCTGACACGTGGCTGTCTGCAGCGTCAGCCTTATTAAAAGTCAAAGCCTCTTATGCATTAACTGGGGTGCCATCTGCCTTCCTGTGCACAGGGGATCTCAGTTCATTGCAACGGTAATCGGGCTTCTCAAGGAGCTGGCATTTTTCAGTTCCAGTGGCACTAAGGATTAAATATAACAAAGTTCTAGGGCCTCCTTGGTGGCCTAGGGGTTAAGTCTCAGTGCTACCACCTTGAAGGCCCACCGAGATGGCCAGAGTTCCATAACCGGCCAGGGAGCTGACCCGTATATGGTGCAGTAGACCTCTCCTTTCTTGGCTGCTGCTCCCCTCAGCAGTATATTTCAGTAGATCCACCTGTTCTGTCCCCCACTCTGTGTCTGGTGAATCCTCTTACCCCCTGCACCTCTGGCCTACACTCCAGTTCTTCCACACAAAAATAAATAAATAAAATCATTTAAAAAACAATATGCAATGATTAAAAAAAATTTTAAGTATATTTGCTAAAACGAATTTATAACATGGGTATTAAAATTTGATAAAATTATACCCAAAAAAGATAACTACATAGACTATTTATACCAATGAATATTTATGCAAAAACCTTTAATGAAATATTAGCATAACAATCAGTTAAAAGTGTACATTAAAACCATGTGTTCATTTCTTGAGGAATGCAAAAATGGTTCAATATCAGAAGTTGTAGTTATATTATTTATCATATTAATAACTGAAAGAGAAAGATCATATCATTGTTTCCAAAGTTTCAGAGAGGGCATTTGTCAAAATCCATTTACAGTTTTTGCACACTTATGTAAAAAGAAAACAATAAAATAAGATTTATGTCTATTTCATTGACATATGAAAAGAAGAATGACGTCCATCATCCCCATACAAAGATGCTATGAAATCCATCGCTATATAAAATTTACAATGACTAATACTTCCAACAAAATGTTGTGTAGCAATCAATTTTACTCTTCTTACTCCTGATTTTAGTTTATAAAACCAGAAAATCTGGTTTTGGTGTTAAGGTTATATAGGCAATTAATATTAACTAACATAATAAAATAAAATATTATTGCATTGAATAACTAGCATATTAATAGACTCCAATTTTATATATTTTATGTGTTAACATTTTTTTAAAGCTGCAAGATTGATGGAAACAAAAGGAAATCATATTGTGTTCCTGGACAGAATAATTAAACAGCATCAACGTGTCAATTTTCCCTAAATTGACTTATAAATGTAATGCAATTCCAATTAAAAAATCACCAGATTTTTTTTGTCAATCTGGCCTAGTGAATTACAAAATTCATTTAAAAAAATAAACAAGCAATAATAGCCAGAAAAAGCCTGGAAGAGAGGAAGTAGGAAGGAGCCTAGCCCTATTAAATATTAAAAGACATTCCGAAAGCTTTTGTAAATATGAAATGTGCAACTGGTGCATGAATAGACAGGCAAACTAATGAAACTGAAGAGCAAACAAAGAAATAGAGACAATTACAACCGCAAATTTAGTTGATGGCAAAGGTGTCTTCTTAAGTTAGTGGAGAAAAGATGGAGTTTTTGATAAGTAATATGGCATAACTGGATAGTCACATGAAAAAAAGATAAAAATGTATCTTTCTCACACCATATACCAGGATAAATTCCAAATGAATAAGAGATATAAGTGTGAAAAAATGAAAATATACAAGTGCTAGATTAAAATTTGAATGAATTTTGCTGTAAACTTAAGGGTGATAAAAATCTCCCCAATTATTATTCAAAATCTGAAAGATCTATAAGAAAATAAAACTCTGAAAAGAAAAAATTTGCATGGAAAGATATACCATATAAAAAGGAACAAGAGTTAAATAAGCTAGGAAAAATATTAGCACCTTACATAACAGCAAGTTGTATCAGCAAATATCTCCAACATACAGAGAACTTCAAGAAATGTTAACCTTTTAAAAATTTTATAGAAAATTAACAGTTTTATAGCAAATGGACTGCCAAATGGTTCACAAAAAAATAAATTGAAATGACTATTAATCATGTGAATATTTGTTCAATTTCATTTGTAATAAAAGAAATTTGCTTCAGATTGAGATGTTATTTCTCGTCAATTAAAAAATCCAAACCCAAACTTTCTGATTAGTTTGGCAAAAACCTGTAGACAACACTGTAAGCAAGTCCACACTTCCGTATATGGCTGATGGAAAAACATAATGGTGAATTTGGCAATATCTAACAAAATTATACATGCAAACTTAACAACCCCACTTCCAGAAATGGATCCCAAAGACCCTGGCAAAAACAAAGACAGGAAGGAGAGACAAGATGCAGCATCAGGGCTGGGCCCACTCTTCACACAGCAGCAAATCCACATAAATGTTTTGCTTCCCCAAAACTTAACTACTAATAGCCTGCTGTTGACAGTCATATGACATAGTCGATGCACACATATCGTTCATGCTGTATGTATTATATATTGCATTCTTACAATAAACTAGAGAAAAGAAAACGTTATTAAGAAAATCATCAGTGGGTTGCCCCTAAGGGTCTTCAGCCTCACTGTAGGATAGGGGAGAGGAACCTGAACAGTTTCCGAGGTTATGAAGGCCCCTTCATGGGGCGAAGGGCAGAGTGAATATGGCACTAGGCATGTAAAATGCCCAATGTCACCTTTTGTCTGGGGCCGTGTGCTAATAAGGCTTTAGGCAGGGGCAGTGACTCCAGGAACATCTTTCACACTAAGGTGCTAAGAAGTTACAGGCTGAAAAGCTCCCTCCCCAGGCTGGCCACCCCTCAGAGATCAATGCCAAACTCCTTGACTTGGCATGAAAGGCCTCACACGGCCTGTTCTGGGACATTGAGGTGTCTCCTCCTCTAGACAAGCCGGGCCTCACTGGGCAGCCACCCCACTCTCCCCTTTGACTGGCAAGCCCCACCCGTCCCTCCAGAACCCAGGCAGCCCTGATGTGCCATCAGAATTCATGCCCTCGCCATCCTCCATGGCCCAACAGTATCACATTGAGTGGCCTCTATGACTTTCTCCCCCCATGAGGTTGCAAGCCCTTTAATGGGGACACAATGACATATGGTGTTTATTTTGCCATTCCCTGGGCAAAAAAAAAAAAAAAATGCTTTTCAAAATAAATGACACCACTCATTAAGGACTGTTGCTTTAAAGATGATGAACATGAACCCCAGCCTTTTAAAATCTAACTTCTTGTTTAAAGGAAGGACAGAGGAGTAGGAACAAGTGAAATGAGACTCTGAGGAAGCAGTCATAATGTGGGTTCTTCGGGCAGCTGGACTGGCCTCTTTTTTTTTTTTTTTTTTAAGATTTATTTATTTTATTTATACAAGCACTGGGTACAGTCAGAAGTGTGGGAGGGTGAGAGAATCCACCAGAGCCAGAGCGGGGAGCAGAGCAGGCAGAAGGACCGAAGTACACAGCTGAGGGGAGCAGCGGGCGGCAGGAGAGGTCTGTGCGCCATGTGGGACCCTCCTCCGGTGGCTGGGGAGCAGCCGGGGATTGAACCAGCGCTGCAGAGGCTGCGGGCAGCTTCGCAACCCAGCGCTCAAGTGCTGCGCCACCGGGGAGGCCCTGGACTGGCCTCTTGTGAAAGTCAATGGGAATGAGGAATGAGTGTAGAATGGAGATGCTTCTAGAATAAAGGAGTCTTCAAAATCTACTACAATGAAATGCAATGCGTCAAACTAATACAAAGATGTGTTTGAGATGATTAGGTATAGAAATGAAAACAATGGCCGTCAGGGTAGAAAATGGGCTATTGATTACATAGTTGTAAACACTTTCCAAAACTCATCAAATTATACACTTAAGATCTATATATTTTGCCCTACTTGATTATACTTCAATTTTAAGAAAAAGAGAGAAAAACACTGAATATAAAGAAATATGTAGCTAGCAGTGGGATTTTGACATTACTAAGGGAGGTATAGCAGGGTGGCAAGATGCATCTTCTTGGTTTTTGTTTTTCCTTTTGCCAGACGTGAACTTATGATTCAGGACTCTCTGTGATCACCCAGGGAAATCTGAAACTCCATTTAGAAAGTGTCTAGTAGGACACTACTGTTTTCATTATTAGATATAAAGGTAGTATTTTTGGTTTCATAAAATACCTTGTTTAAGACTAAAACAATGTGATATAAAGGGTTTTCTTTGAAACGGTACAGCAAAATAAATAGGAAAATTGATAAGCATACAAATAAGGTGTAGTTGGGGCAAGTGGTATAATAAAAAACATACTTTTGTTCCCTGATTTTGGTCTGGGAATCCCTCTTGGAATTTCCTGGGTGATAGGCCTGCTTTTTATAACTCATCAATGATTTAACCAAACATGTCTATATAATGGAATCCCATATAAAACAACTGAACAATGCATTTCAGAGATGCTTCCCGGTTAGTGAACATATTGCAGATCCCACACCTGGAGAGGGCACGGGCACTCCACATCATTCCTCTCCCACTGGCTGGTCGCCGAGCTGTAGCCATTATAATAAAGCGGTAATTTTGAGTAAGGCACTTTCTCGAGTTCAGTCCTAGTGAATCATGTAATATGGAATCTCTCAATTTGTAGTTGACTAGGCAGAAATGCAAGGAACTCTCCAAAACCACCGTGCTGGCATATGAAAGTGGGCACTGGCTTGTGAAACTGTGTCCTTGACTTTTGGGGTCTGTGTTAAATCCAGGTGGCTTTTGTTAGAATTGAATTGCATTTTAGGGTTCCCAGTTGTCGCTGGAAAATTGGAGAATTGGTTGTTTTTGAAAAATGACACAGGGTAATTTTAGAAAAATGTTGACAGTTGTTGACACTGTGGGATGTATAGAAGGCAGTTCATTCCACTATTCTTTCTACTTTTGTGTGTTTCAAACTTTTCCGACAAAAACATTTAAAACTTGAAAGAATACTCTTTCCAGATTCATTTACCTTTTCAAAGAGAATAATTGCCAATTGTAGACATCCCAGTGAAATGCAGTGGTATCTCATTGTGATTTTAATTTGTCTCTCTTTTATGACTAATGATGTGGAACATCTTATATCTCTTTATGGGCATTTATATATCTTCTTTTGCCAACTGCCAAGCATCATTTCCAGGAACTTTCTCAAAGGATATGAAAACCTTTGTCTACAAAAGTACTTATGCAAAAAGACTTACACAACTTTACTCATAAGAGCAAAAATATAAAACAAACAAATGCCCATCAACAAGAAAACAGATAAAGAAAAGGTGGCATAGTATGCGATGGAATATTACTCAGCACTAAAAAAGAACAAATCACTGTTACAGGCACCAACATGAACGAATCTCAGAAACACTGATAAGTGAAACAGCCAGACACAAAAGAATACACTCTGTATGGTTTTGATAAGAATTTCAAAATCAGGCAAAATTGATCTGGAGGTATAGATATGAAAACAATGGCCATCAGGGGTAGATAAATGGGCTATTGATTACATAGGTGGTTAAACACTTTCCAAAACTCATCAAATTATACACTTAAGATCTATACATTTTGCCCTACTTGATTATACTTCAATTTTAAGAAAAAAAGAGAAAAACACTGAATACAAAGAAATATATAGCTAGCAGTGGGATTTTGACATTACCAGGGGAGGTATTACAGGGTCAGAAGATGCATCTTCTTGGTTTTTGTTTTTCCTTTTGCCAGACGTGAACCTGTGATTCAGGACTCTCTGTGATCACCCAGAGAAATCTGAAACTCCATTAGCTTAGGCATCAATGCAGAGCCACCCCATGCCTGAGATCTTAACTCCTCTCACTAGGATCACCACCCAGAATCCTTAGTGTGACACCATGGATACAGACTTGCTTTCTCAATAGGTCACACAAGTGACCCGCCTCTCACATCCTCCTTGGATGTAGAAGCAGAGATGTTGGTAGCCATAGCAGGCTGTATTTGACTGCAAAGAATAGAGTGAATGGGAATGTTACTGCTCTACTCAATTCAGTTGAGTTCAAGTTCTCAGTTTATACTACTTACCTGTTGGACTTCTCTGGGAATTGGAATGAAAGTTCAATAGCAAGAAGGTCTAGATGAGAAGTTGTTTTGACATTTTGAGATGGATATTTTGATGTTGATGCACTGGAAATATACTACCCTCTAAATATTCATTTAGTAAAATGCGTGAGTCCTCCCCAGGTATATGCATTTTTAGGACTATCTTAACGAAGTACCACAGGCTGAGGGTGAGCACTAGGAGTTCAAAAATAAAGTGCCATTGCATTGATTGATTGCTCCTTGAGTTACCGTCGTATTCCTGTGCCCTCACGTGGTCTTCCCTCTGTGTGTGGCTGTGTCCTAATATCCTCTTCTCATAAGGACACCAATCATATTGAGTTAAGTCCTACCCATATGACTTCACTTAAACTGAATTATTCTTTAAAACCCAGTCTTTATATACAATCACATTTCGAGGGACCGGTGCTTGGGAATTCAACATATGAATTTGGGGTGACACAAATTAGTCTAAAAAAGTCAAATGAAGTAGGTATTGTCCCCATTTTGCTCATAAGAATAATTATCCTCAAGAAATTAAGGGACTAGGTCAAGGTCGTTTATCTGATAAGTAGAGATGGATGACCATGTCCATCAGCATCACCATTTTAATGTAGCCATTATCATGTCCATGGGGGGAGTTTCTCTGAAGCTCGGAAGGCCACTATCTGTGTCTTAGCAAGAAATGACTGAAATTAGTAATCCCAAGGGACATCCCTCCACCAGCTACTGGTGGGAATCGATGTATAAATACCCCGGTTCTCTAAGACACACACCTATGCTGATTACCACATATGCCCAGTGAGATTTAGCTTTTACTGTCCTCCCTCGTAACCTGGTAGATGGTTTGATAATATCCCCTTTGTTGGCTGTCTTCCCTTCACTGTGTCACTTTGCAATTCTTGTATCCTTCACCTGCAAATTCTTGTGTCCTTCACCTGCCAAGTAAACTCATTGACCTTGAGTCCTGTGTCAGAGTCGGCGCTAGGGAACTCAAACTAAGATGAGATTCAAATTCAAGTTTTTGTCCTCACAATCTGTTCTGCTGCACCATAAAGTAAGTATAGGTCACACTCCTTGAAGTTGTGATATCTGACAACTGTTGATCTATAAAAATGGCAATATTTTACAATTCAACTGAATAGAAGTACATGCATATGTACATATGTAAGTAACCAGATAAAATGCATGCACACAAAAGTATACTTATGAACATGTAATATAAACTTCACACACTCTATATAGGAGGATGCCACTTGATCTTTCTAAAGCAGGAAGCCTTTATGTCTCTCCTCTTCATTAAATCCTTTAGTATCTATAGCCAGGCTCCATAGGATGATATTGACATCCCGCTATTTTCTGGCTCCAGTGGTTTCCTCTGGCTGTTCTCTGCCCTCTTTGTTCTGTTTTGATATTACTAAACTGCTTAGAATTAAATAACAAAAGGAAAAGAAAACACTGTACTATTTCACAAGTCTGTCCTTCCCCACTGATAAGAGCTCTTTCATCTTTCACAACTCAACAACCAGAAGCTTTTCCTCTCGCTCCCTTTTCCCAGATTGAAAGAATTCAGTCCCTTAGGGCCACTTCTTTATCTTGAATATGAATCTGTGATTGTATTAATCACACTGAACTACAGTTTTTTATTTGCCTGACTGTCTCCCCTCTCAGTATACAAGCTCCTGAGGCCAATGCCTGGTTCTGATCATCTCTGTCTGTCACACAACTGGCATAGAGCTGGGTACATAGTAGGTGCTCACGAAATGATGTTGAATGAAGATAGTCAGAACTTAAGCCTTATTTTCTAGGCTTCTGTAAAGCCCTCAGCAGAAGATGTGTGAACAATGCCTATTTCTTAATATTACAAAGTGACTATATACTCAGAAGACAAAAATAAAGCCCAGAGACCCTCTGATAACACGGTCCAAGCCAGATCTGATTATCAGAACCACAGTATTCTGGGGACATGGACGTTTGCTGAATATGTGCAGTCTGCAGTTAGTCTGCCTAGGGTCAGATTTTTGAACCCATCACTGCCTGGTGGTAAGACCTTGGGCAAGTCTCCTTAATACCCTTCTCCATTTGCAATGAGTTATTAGAAACATATTCCAGTCCAGGGCCTCCCCGGTGGCGCAGCGGTTGAGCACTGGGTTGCGAAGCTGCCCGCAGCCTCTGCGGTGCCAGTTCGATCCCCGGCTACTCCCTGGCCAACGGAAGAGGGTCCTACATGGCGCGCAGACCTCTCCTGCTGCCTGCTGCTCCCCTCAGCAGTGTACTTCAGTCCTTCTGCCTGTTCTGCTACCCGCTCTGGCTCTGGTGAATTCTCTCACCCTCCCATGCTTCTGACTGTGCCCAGTGCTTGTATAAATAAATAAATAAATCTTTAAAAAAAAAGAAGCATATTCCAGTCCTGATAATAAATATAGGTTATGAATAGTTACAATGCTTGTAATAATACAGCAATGTAATCAGATTTCACTTAAAAACACCCAGCATCAGTCTCCACATCTCTGTTCAGAGGATAACTCATTAACTAATGTCATGTGTTGATGTCTGCTATGCCTAGCAAAACGCTATGCCCTGGGAGGAAACATGAAGTAGTTGTACTGTACTGTTTAGGAACCAACGACCCCCCAAAAGCCTGTATATGTTCACTATAGATGAGACATGTTAGTCTAACTCCATAGTACCCATTTTCAATGTGCTGTTGGTTAAATCCAATGATTTGAACCCATGGATACAAAGGGCTGGCTATATAACAATTTTCCATCTTAGAGAGAAGAAATCCATGAATATCTATGCATTTAAGTTCTCAGACTTCAGCACTGTCTCATAGTACTTTTCCAGAGAAGGAAGCAATATATCTTTGAAAACAGCTTGATGTCCTCAGATCGAAAGTATAATATAAAAGCAGGAAAATAACTGTAAAAGAGTATTGACAAATTTTTGAAAACCTAAAAATAGAATTGCAAATATTGCTGCTAAAATTTTAACCAAATTAAAATCAAGTAAAAGAAATATTGAAATATTTAAAGGGGAAAAGGTAATCCTACTTTATGATAACTAAATGTTACTGTAACAATAGCTACTTAATGTGTCGTTCCTTTTTCTGGATTTGTTGTATTTAATTCATGCTTCACAAAGCTTGCTCTATATATGTAAGTTAACATTACTTTTCTGAAAGAGGAATGATGTTGGGAACACTTAAGTGAGGTTAAATAGATTTACTTATTCTAGGGGCTGTTGTGGTCTTTGATATGCTAATAGATATACTGAATATATAAGAAAAGGTATGAATATCAGCTAAACTCATATGATTATAAAACACAACCTGTAAGATCCTGGAAACCAGCATATTATAAAATACACTTTGAGAAAGTCATTTAAGTAAGCAAAATGGATAAACATTTGTTTAATTTTGAGACTCAAGAGAAATTCCTGCGTTTCTGCAATATCTCATTTCTATATTTAACTTTAATATCAACCACATCTTAAAAAAATATGTGATAAGTTTCAGCTCCACAGTGTAAACTGCACTCAGCCAATAAGCATTTCTACTGAGACCATATTGTTCAAAGGACACTGTTCTAGACTGTTCAGGCTTCTGCAGAGAGATGAGACCGCAAACATGTCCTAAAAGGCATGTGTCCTTCCTAACACTGTTTCCTTTATAGCTGTATATATACATGGCTCATTTATAAGCCTTTTGCCAACAGAGAAAATGATATGTTCCCTTCTCTATTTTTTTAAAGATTTATTTATTTATGCATACAAGAGCTGGGGTACAGGCCAGAGATGTGGGGGGGGTGAGAGGATTCACCAGAGACAGAGTGGGGAGCAGAACAGGTAGACTGACTGAAATACACTGCCGGGGGGAGCAGCGGGTGAGACAGGAGAGGTCTGCCTCACCATGTGGGTAGCTCCCTGGCCGGCCAGGGATCAAACTCATGCAGCAGAGGCTGCAGATTGCTTCATACTGTGGTGCTTAACCCCTTGCGCCACCAGGGAGGCCCTCCCTTCTCTATCTATGAAGCAATTCTGAATCAGAGCCTCCTACCACCTCAGCACATGCTACCTGCAGGGTAGAGGAGGGAAGCCCTGGTGAGTGAATGGGCTCCTCTCATCTGCACCCCTGCGGCCCTCTCCCCTCTCCATGGTGCCCACCCATGGTCTCTCCTGGAGGTGAGCTCACACTGCCCTTCTAAACTCACCTGCTTCCACCTTCTTTTGGACAGTATTTATTTTTGTCCCTGAATGAAACCACAAGCATGGCATCGAGACTCACTCCCAAACAATCCAGCCAAGTGACACTTGGGCAAAGAGGTAGCTGCAGCATCTTAGCACACCCCAGCTAAATAAAACACAGCGCACATTCAACAAAAAAAGTAAAACTGTGGCTAGCTCTCGAGTCAGAGTGAGGGTAGGATTTTGACACACGAAGAAGGGGAGAGAGGGAAAAAACCACTTACACACTGCAGATAACTAGGACAGAAACCAGAAGACGGGAGGGATGGGCTAGTGCGGAGTGGCGCTGCGGAGGCGCGCTGTCAACAGATCCATCTTCACATCAGACGGGGCCGCAGAGCTGCCGGCCCTGCCACCTGAGCCTCCCCGCAGATGCCCGGGTGCTGCTGTCCTGACTTTTTGACAAAGTCTCCCATAAAAAGCCTCTGGGATTTGGGCTCTAAGACACACGTGTGTAATTTCTCTTGTCATCTGCTAGGAAGTGAGCGCAAGGCGTGGTCCCTCTCAGTTGAATGGAAGCAGAGCTGTTATTTAGAGAAATGCTTTCAGGACAGACCTGGATGCTGCAGGCTGGCTGTGTACACACAGGGCTGTCCTGGTGGAGTCCTGCCTCCTAGTTCTGTCCTGCTGGAATCCGGCACCTGCTACATTTACACGCTTGCCTGCACCAGACCATCACATGCTTGTTTTACAGCCCCTTGGGAGATCTTCAGCTTATTCTGAGTCTACAATGAAGATCCAGCAAGTCCCATCTTTGCCACCAAGCCTCTCTCATAGCTCCCTAAAGCTCTGGCCTGGACAGTCTCTGGGTTGCCTTGCAGATGTGGGCTTTTGGATGCAGGACATAGAAGCTGAATTCAAAGTGGCCAGTCCAGGGGCCTCCCTGGTGGTACAAGGGGTTGTCTCAGCACTATGAAGCTATCTGCAGCCACTGCAGCACGAGTTCGATACCTGGCCAGGGAGCTCTCCACATGGCAGAGCAGACGTCTCCTGGCTCACCCGCTGCTCCCCTCAGAGGTGTATTTCAGTAGCTCTGTCTGTTCTGCTCCCCACTCTGTCTCTGGTGAGTCCTCTCACACCCCCACCTCTGGCCTAGATCTGTTTTGTATGCATAAATAAAATAAATATTAAAAAAAAAAAACAAAGTGCAAGTCCAACACTAGTTGTGTGATCCCAGATAACACATGGAACCACACTGTGCATCCCTGTCTCTGCCTGTGGGACAATGAAATGTCCAGACGAGAATCTGTGATATAAAGAATGATCATGTGTCCCACCAGACCTGATTATACAGTCAAAGCCCATCTATACCTGAGCACCTTCGTCCCCATTGCTGATGTGGAGGGACTTGATTAGTATAATCTCTATCCCCTCTACCCTGCCCCTTCTTCCACAGGGGGGTGACTCTTCTTACTGATAAGCTTGGAAAGGAGAAGGTGGGCATTCTTAGCCAATCCCTCCCTCCCTTAGTGTCTTGGGAATGAGATGTCCATGGGGGGCCTTCTCCATAGGGACCCCTCTCTACAGGGGCAGGACTGTGTATCGAGCACTGCCTGGAGCTGGGCATGAGATTCTGTGTAATTTGGGGTTTGGTGTTAGGAAGTTGATCAGTCTTCAGCTGCTAGCTGCTGTGCCCAATATCAGCTTAGTCAAGGATGAAGGTGTTGCTTATTTCTCAAATAGTTCAGAACCGAGGTAAGAAAGACTGTGCCTTTCTCAAAGCCCCAAGATAGCCTCATGTCATGTAATAAGCTTAAAGTGACTTAATAGACACATGCTTCTTGACAGAGAATGGAAGAATAATGTCCATTATACATAGTTAGGGGGGAAATGATTATGAAATTGAGGCTGTGATTCTGTTTTTGTTTAAAATACCACATTGTATTCTATATTGTAACATTTAACAATAGAAAAAAGTTTGAAATGGCATTATGAACGTTGAATAGCAGTTACTTGGGATGGTCGAATAACGGTCTTTTAAAAATATTATTCTTTTACATGTGTGCATTTTAAAAGATTCTATAATAAAATTATATTCCTATTTATTGATGAAATACCAGTTATTTATTTGCTAAAAAATAAAAGTCATTTTCAAATTGTCAAAATCACAAATGTCTCACAATACCTTTTCACGAGTTCATTGCTTGGTTTTGTTAACTCAAGTCAGAAGTAATTATATATTTGGTTGGGGACCATCTGGTGTCACTGACTTTAAATGGGCAAGTTTCCATAGGCTGAAAATCCCTTTGAGTTTCAAAATAGTATGGAGGGGAAAAAAGCTACGACAAAATTTGAATAATGTTATATGCTCAGTATGTTCCCAAAAATGGGAAGGAATCGAGAGAGTAATAAACAGAACATATGAAAATGTAGAACGGTGTATCTAGAAAGAACCCTAGAGCCATTCTAGCCCACGGAAGGGACACCACAGTCAACCCCATCATGCCGTGTTTCCTCTGGGCAAACCTTGGCGATCCACGGTGCCGCCTCTCCCTATGCCAGTGCATGACCAAGTGCATCCTCCACTCCAAAAAGCCACTCCACAGCCTTCAGCTTTACCAGGACCAGTGACACCACTGGCTTGTGTCTCTTCTATCTGAGCTTTGTATTTCACAGATAAGCAACCTGAGACAAGTTTAGTTAAGTGACTTCAGTGAGTCACACAGCTCACCCAATCTTCGGTTCACCCAATGAAAACTCTTGTACACACAGTGACCTGATGTATGACAGAAGATGATAAAATTACATGATGTAGGGGAAAAGCCACCAATTCAATGAGAGGACAGAGGGAAAGGCTAATTGTGACTGGAAATATTGGGAAATGTAGTGCTCAAATCAATCTATTACACGGTAAAAAAAACTATTAGAAATGGAGAGCAGTTCAGAATATGTGTTCTTTCCATGAGTGTTAATTGCATGAAATTAGCATGCTAAATGTATACATTAATCACTTTTAAAAAGATATGAGTTAAAAGGATATACATAAATGGATACAGACATTATTCAATACAAATACTCAAAATAAAATCACTGCGACAAGGACATATATTCATGAAAGAGTTATTGTCAACCTAAGCATGGGAGTTTCCAAAATTTATCTTTATTATGTGTTTCCAATTCTTCATTTGTTGTGCTGTTTGTTAGTTCTCACTAGCCAGTAAGTCAGTGAATTAAAGAAAATAACTTAAAAAATTAAAATCTATCCATTAGCTTAGATTTTATCTTTTATGAATGGGAAAAAACCATAGTCATTCACTTTCGAAGGTATAATAACTCAAAATTTACTTAAATTATTTATTAGCATTTAAAATATCTTTCAGACTATTATTATTTCTATAGCTTTTCTAGGGATATGTCACTGTAAAGTGTTAAAGCTTTACAATGAAAATATAAATTTGATATCTAAAAAAAGTGTTAGAAAACACTTGTAAAAATAGGTGAACTACTAGGCATAAGAGCATTTTAATATATAAAGAGCTTCTAGAAATAAATAAGAAAAGAGATACATTTGAAAAATATAAGTCCTAATAATGAAATGAGATGGTCATACAAGAAATGCCAACTAAATGGAAAAAAGCAAAGTGATATGTCTTTATCTAATAACATTTTCAAAGATTAAAAATTATCCAGTATTGATGACCTATCATGGAAACAATTTCAAATACTGGAAGAAGAGTTGGCAATATGAACCAAAACTTTTAATGTGCATACTCTTTGATATAGTAATTTCACTTTTAAAAAAGTATTCAAAGGAATCAATAAAGGTTATGTGGATAATGTTTAGTTTCACTGAAACAGCAGTTAATTCTTATTGATTTATCTACCAGTCATTCTAAGAATCATTTTACATTCATTATCTCTTTTAGTTTCTAAGAAGCACTTTGAGAAAAATACTGCTATTATCCCCATTTTACAGTTGAGAAAACTGTTTTTTAGAAAAGTTAAGCAATTAGACAAATTTCTAAGAGAGCAAACTCTTGTGTCATTATTTATAATAGAAAAACTCAGGCACAACCTAATAGATGAGGAGATTAGTTTTGTAAATAAAGGTATATTTGCACAATAGGATGCCTTTATTGAAAAAGAATGAAATAGACCCATGTGTATGGACATATTGAGCAGAAAAGGATATAGACACTGTGCACATAATTGTTAAATATACTTAAGTATTCCAGTGATATATTTCAAAGTATTCAGAGACGTTATGTCTAAGGGGAAGTATCATGAAGTCTACATTATAAAATATGCATTATGTCCTTTTTAATAACAAGCATCGTGACTGTGGGGTATGCTTAGAAAAGCACCCCTTTTTTCTACCTGAGTCCGATAGCAAATGTGAAGGAAGCCACAACAGAGATGAATATCATCATTGAATATCATCATTGAGTAAGAAATATTAACATTGACATAAGAATATCAACATTGATATAAGCATATCAATGTTGATATAAGATATCAACATTGATATAAGAATATCAACATTGAATAACATTATTCATAGTGAAGCTCAAGGCAGAGGACATTTGCAGACACTTGGATTCCAGCTTCCCCATGCCAGTCTTGGGGATCTGCCGAAGGCTAAGGCTGTTTGGCGGGAGGTGCTGAGACAAGGTGCCTTCTTCCTTGGTGGTTATCAATCACCAAGTTCCTTGGACTCCTTAGCTGGAGGCGGGGGGTGGGGTGGAGGTGCAGAGTGAGATCAAAGTGGTACTTGGAAGATGAGGTGCGGAAAAGTGTGACCCCCTCCCCCACAACCATGACTTATGATCTGTGCCTGGTTGAGTGATGGTTCCCAATATACTCAACTCCTCATGCCTGGAGCCTGTGACTATAACTTCACATGGCAAAGGAACTTTGCAAATATGATTAAATTAGGGGGAGATTACTGTGGATTATGCAGGGTGTCTTAAATTAGTTACATGTGTGCATTTCAGTGGGTGGCTGAGGGAATTTCACACAGCAGAGGAGAAACAGTGTGAGGATGGAAGCAGCAGAAGAAATAGAGAGTTGACAATGCTGAGCTGCTGGTTTTGAAGAGAGAGGAAGGGCCCTCCTCTAAGGAATGCAGAAGTCACCAGGAGCTGAAAAGGCCAGAAACACTCTCTTCTCAGAGTCCTGAGGAGAAAACAGCGCAGCCAACAACTCGACACACTCCCCAACACTGATTTCTGACTTCTGACTTCCAGAACCCGCGTGAATGTCACAACAGAAACTAATATGTGCTCCTAAGAAATTCAGTAACTATGTTTGCAATGTACAAAAAAAGTACTGAGCAGGTTCTATTAACTATCATCTGGTAGAAAACAACCCACATGCTCTTTCTTCCTCACAATTATGCACCATGCTACACTCCGCTTAAATGGGTGATCTACTTCTGACTTAAATACAGTGAAATATTATGTACCCGACAGAGTGGATAATGAGCAATGCATAGCAGTAAATTGTCCAAATATTGAAGTATCCTTTAAAAGTACCAAACATCAGCATTTTATCATTTTGCTCTCAGTTTTTCTTCACAGTATCATGTACTCCCGGTCTTGTTAATGTACCACTTTGCACAGATTTGGATGTTTGTTTTCTGTTGTAACCGAGACTGCATGGATTAGTATTTGATGTTCAAGCATCTTTCATACATTGAGATGTAATATAGGGCCATTTACTTATTTCTGTTTTCCCCAGAACTTCTACGGTGTCTGAATACTCTGGCCATATATATATATATATATATAAAAATATATATATATATTTTTTTTGCATAGAAGAGCTGGGGTGTAGGCCAGAGGTGCAGGGGGTAAGAGGATTCACCAGAGACAGAGTGGGGAACAGGACAGGTGGATCTACTGAAATACACTGCTGAGGGGAGCAGAGGGTGAGACAGGAGAGGTCTGCTGCACCATGTGGGTAAGCTCCCCGGCCAGGGATTGAACTCAGGCCACAGCTGTGATAGCCTGAGTGAGACTTAACCCCTAAGCCACCAGGAAGGCCCTCCTCTGGCCAGATTGTTATCCTTGTTTTGTCTCCTTCCTGAGTGCCCACCAACTGGCACCTCCTCACTGCTGCCCTCTGTCTGCTTCTAGCAGGTGTCAGCCTTTCTGAATTGCTGCTTCTAATATCCCACATAAAGGAAATCAGAAAATTGAGTTGGCAGTTTCTGAAATAAATAAGCACTCAGCTTTCTCACAGGCTGCTATGAGTCGAGGGCTGAGGTTGCTTCTATAGGACCTGGGAATATAGGGGTAGCCATGCAAAGGCCAGTGGGCTGATCACCAGGATCTGAAATGACCTGGTTTTCTCTCTGTCAGGCTGCGAGCTCTTTGAAAGCCAGAGTTGTATCTTAATAAAAAAAGTTAAAATAGTAATTATTCTTTTGTGCACCTGATCCATACCAGGCATGGTGTAAAAGCTTTCCATAGCTCATTTAACACACACCCCCCAACACAAACACACTTGGATGGCTATTCCAGTACCCATTTTAGAGACATGAAATGGAGATCAAGAGATGAAATGACTTGTCCAGACGATAAGGAAATTAAGTCTTGTCCCGGATACCAGGCCACCCTATGAATAACCTGATTCCTGGCACTTAGTACATGCTTAGCAAAAGGTTGTGACAAGCTAAACATGCTTCCCACCCTCTCCACGGAGTCTAGGGCACGTAGAGTGCATTCAGCTGAGCACATGGCATGTAATATCAACTCAAATGTTTGCAAAATGAAAAACCTGAATCCTGCCTGTCACTGCACGCATCTCCCTCAAACAGTGCCATAAAAAGGCAAATCTTCCACAGTGGATTCCCGGGAACAGAACCCACTAACAAATGTATCTTGTTAGTCTGCTGTCAGGAGCAAGATTTTTATCAGGAATGTTGTATTTCTGAAGACACCAGAATAATTTCCTCCTAATAAATTTCCATCTTATTCAGAGAAGCTGAGATTCTGCCAGGAGCTCAGGGCCTCCTGGGGGCAGGGCACGGGGAAGCTTTGTACTGGCAGATGAGATGTGTGTGCACGTCTCCCACAGACGGGCAGCCATCCAGGCACGTGGGGCATTTAACACAACAGGGCCGAGCAATCACATCGTGGGCCTGGGTTCCTGGCACCCTCTGGAAAGGACCGGAAATGTGTTAACAGGCTTTCTTCCTTCTTGGTAGAGGAGGAAGTGGGTTTGTCTGCCGATTCGTTCTAGCAAAGAGGAAAGGAAATGTTTTCCTATATTCATTTCAGAATGGATTTGAGCAAGTTTGAATCGCTGCTAATGCTGCCTGACTTGGGTTTTTTTGTTTTTCCATTTTGGGGTGTTCCCATCAATTCTCCATTTGCACAGCATAAAACCCACTCCAAATATGTCAAGAAAACACAGGAAGGGAATTTCTGAAGGCCCTAGTGGGTTAAGTCCTGCAAAGGGCAGACAATCGGTTTAACTGTCTAAATGTGGAGGGCACTGCTTTCTTTCCCCTGTTTATTGCTTTCCCCCAACTCTTTAACAAACAGAAGTTGAGACTTAGATTCCTTTTTCTCCTTTCACTGATCTCAAACTATATTTAAATCCCAAATTCTTTTCTCCATTCTTCTGGAATCCCCAAGCAAGCTGCTCCGAACAACAGTAAAGGCGGTAAAGAGATGGGGTGGGATATTTTTTTCCTTTCAGAAATATCATTCCAGCCGGCAAACTAATTCCATTTGTGATTCAGAGGGGCATGGCACCTTCCCCCAGAACTTCCCTGGGGAGAAGGATGAATCACCATCTCGATGTTGCATAAAAATTAGTATCAGTCCACAAATTATTGGACCCTATTAGGGTTTTCTTTTAAGTAAATTAAGGTTATATATCACCATCTTCAAGAGGCTCCCGTGCTTTGAATCCTCCAAATTAAGAGACCCTTTAAGATTTCCTGAAATCTAACAGGAAATAGGATGGAAGACAGGACTAGTTACAAACACAGCTTCTCTTTCCTGGTAGCAGAACTTTAAAAAAACTAGGAATGAGTTGCTGGATCTTATAGCTAAAGGATTTTCAACACATTAAGCAGATCGTGTGTTTCGCAAATCATAGATCATGAACTTCTCACCCATTACCTGATTTATCAGGTCACTGGGGAATGTAGACGATGCTGTGTGTGTGTGTGTGTGTGTGCGTGTGTACAAGCACTTGCACATGTGTGTGCACACATGCATGGGATGTTTGTGTGTGTGCCTGTGCATAAGTATGGGGCCATATGTTTGTGTGTGCATGAGTATGCATGTGTATGTGGGGACGTGGGTGTGTGCATGTGTGTTTGAAGCCGCACAAGGGTAGGTAATGTTTCCTCCAGCCACACATATCGGTGTTAATACTGCATGTCTATTCCATCAGTAATCAGGTTTAAACCAAATTTTATTGTATTTTCTACAGCTTCCAAGCAACATGTGGATATGAAACCCCAGAGTTCATGCACTAGTGAGGAAATGTACACATCACTGCTCACACAATGACAATTCCTTTTACATTTCCCTTTAATTTCATAAAATGTTCACCATATTTGGGTAGGAAGGCTGTCTTCTCAAGGCAAGTGTCTTATGGATGTTCTCAGGTCCTCCACAGAGATTCCTGGAATCCCTGTTACTCTGCTGCTCATTCTCCCCTGAGCCAGTTCTGGAGCACCATGCCTCTGGAGGCTCATAGCCCTGGGGGACCATGCCCCTGGGGGACCATAACTCTGGAGCACAAACCCCTGGAGGAACATAGCCCCTGGAACATCATGCCCCTGGAGGATCATAGCCCTGGAGCACCACACCCCTGGAGGACCATAGCCATGGAGCATCACAACCCTCGAGGATCATGCCCCTGGAGGATCACACCCCATGGAGCACCACACCCCTGAGGGCCATGGCCCCACAGGATCATGCCCCTTCTGCTCAAGGTTCAGGCTTCAGTTGCAAAAGAAAGAGTGTCTTTATAGCTACTCACACCTGATGATGATTATTTTAAAGGCAGAATGAAGGTGAGTATCTCCAAGTTTCTCCTGTCCTGTCCTCCCCACTTCCCTACCACCTCTCCCACCAGAGACAGAGTGGGAAACAGAACAGGCAGATCTACTGAAATACACTGTTGAGGGGAGCAGCGGGTGAGTTAGGAGAGGTCCACTTCGCCATGTGAGTAGCTCCCTGGTTGGGGATCGAACTCGTGTTGCAGTGGCTGCAGACAACTTCATAGGTTGCGTCTTAACCCCCGGCCACCAGGGAGGAGGCCCCTGGAGTATCTAGGATTTAAACTCCTGCACAGGACCCAGGGCAGAGCATGCACCAGCTGTGGAGTGTTTGTTAAGCAGGTTGCCAATTCAACTCATTTCTATGTTTCTTTCTAGGTCTAATATCGTATGATAGTCTTTCTTTCTCTAGTTTGCATGCCACATTTTAAAGAGGAAGCCAAAGACCTTGTCATCCTCAAGGAAAAGCAGCCCCATGCTGAGTTTGGGCAGTGGGCCCTTTAGGGCTGCATATATACTCTCAAGCACAAGCATTAGCTCAAATCCTAAACAACATGCAGAATAAAAAAAAAAAAAAGCCTCACCCCCCCAACTGAAAGTATTAATGATGGAAAATAATGTCTGTGTTCTTGATTTCTGTTTCCTGAAAATATATAACATAAACTGTTACTCTTTTATTTCAAAATTGTGTTGTATTTTATTCACGTTGCTAAAAAAAAAAATGTTAAATGCTTAGAAAAATAAAAACCCAGAAAGATATTTAGAAGTTGTTAACATTGTCCTTGGGTGATCAGGAGCCCAAAATGCTTTCTTGGGGGGCCTCCCTGGTGGCGCAAGGGGTTAAGTCACAGCACTGTGACGCTATCAGCAGCCACTGCAGCATGAGTTTGATCCCCGGCCAGGGAGATACCAACCCGCACAGCAGACCACTCCTGTCTCCCTGCTGCTCCCCTCAGCAGTGTATTTCAGTTAATCAGCCTGTTCTGCTTCCCACTCTGTCTCTGGTGAATCCTCTCACCGCCTACACCTCTGGCCTATACCCCAGTTCTTGTATGCACAATAAATAAATCTTTAAAAAAAAAAACAAAACCTCTTTCTGTTGTTTTTGTACCTGACTTTCAGTGAACTTGCATGACTTTTTTAAGAAGAATAAAGAACAATAGGCAAAAAATAATAATAAAATAAAACAAGGCAGCCCTAGATGGGATGTTGCCCAACTCAAATATCATATAATAAAGCAAATTACATCTTTAAAATTGGGAATTATTAACAATAATATAAAGTAATGCAATTCTATCTTGTGCATTTCTTTTTAATTTGTAGCGATTTAATAGCCACATAAGAATATGTAAAATAAAACCCATAAAATTAATTTTAATACATTTTACTTAACCTGATTTATCCATACTATTGGTCTAACATTTAATCAATATAAAATACAAATTTAAAAGTTCTCTAAATTGAGTGTGTAGTTGATATTTGCAGAATATCTCAATTTTTAAAAGTTGCATCATTTTTATTTTTTTATTTTATTATTTTTTTAAAGATTTATTTATTTATTTATACAAGCACTGGGTACAGTCAGAAGCGCGGGAGGGTGAGAGAATTCACCAGAGCCAGAGCGGGGAGCAGAGCAGGCAGAAGGACCGAAGTACACTGCTGAGGGGAGCAGCGGGCGGCAGGAGAGGTCTGCGCACCATGTGGGACCCTCGCCGGTGGCCGGGGATCGAACCAGAGCTGCAGAGGCCGCGGGCAGCTTCTCAACCCAGCGCTCAACCGCTGTGCCACTGGGGAGGCCCAGTTGCATCATTTTTATTGCAGTAACATTGGTTTACATTGTATATGATGTAGGGTAGAGCGTCATACCTCTTCAGATGCATGTTACCACACATGTCCTGCACCAAGCATCAGAAACCCTGCACCATAGTCCATAGTCCCCCTTTACCCCAGTCCCCTCTGATTAACCAGTCCTTGGTCATATTTCTAGTTTTGTTTTGGCTTAGTTTTGTTTGTTCCTTTGTTTTCTTTCTTTATATTCCATATATGGCTGAAATCATCCAGGATTTGTCTTTTTCCTTCTGATTTATTTCATTTAGCATCACCCCCTCCAGTTCCATCCATGTTGCTGCAAATGGCAAGATTCCTTTTCTAATATAATCGAGTCATATTCCATTATGAATATCTACCACATGTATATTGCAGTCCACAGGAGTTTCTGACAACAATAACACTTAGAATTTTTTCACAAATAGAAGCTAGAAAGATGTCTTTTGTTATGTTAATGATGCAGCTCTGAGGATGACCTGAGAAAGGGGGCTGGTTGCAAACTTGTGATTAGAAGACTAGAATTTTGGATTCAATATGCTGGGTAGGGGGTGTACCCCAAACTCCACAGAAACAGAGGCGCCTGTGTTTGCAACCTTTCTGACCTCACTCAATCATCCTTCATCTGGCTGTTCATTTGTTAATGTTGCAGAGGTGCTGAAAAGATTTCCCTTCTGCCTCTCTACATTCTTCTTGGGCTGCTGGAGCAATCACATTGATATCAGATTAGCAGGAGAAAAACAAAACAAAGCATTCCTCCCATGCCCCCCTACTGAAAATCCCCACAATTTCAAACTGATGAATTTTGGATGGGGAGTATGGAAGGGAATTCCCTGAGACAATCTAAAGTGCACAGATTCCTAAGCATTGATTTGAAGGGTGTGGTGATAGAGAAAGTTAGGGAGAGTCCCTTTCAAGATTTTTCGCCAAAGGATTTTTTTCTGAAGGGAGGCTGATGGCCTGAAAATGAGATTATAGAGCCTATACCTTCTTCAAATTGTATACTACAGCTTCACAATCCATTCTCTGGAATTCTGAAATCCCAAATACTCTGGAAATTGGAATCTTTCTTCAAAACTCATTTTGCTGCAAACCTAACTGTTGTTCATGGTCTTTATCTCACTTGGTGTGATGATTAACATCATTTCCTGCAGAAACAGAGGTTGGAATACCAGGTGTCTCTCCATTGCTTCTGCTGTGTGTGTCATGTAATATATTCAACATATACACTGACTCACCTTTCTGAAATTTCAACAGTTCTGAATTCCAAAGTATGTCTGATCCTAGTATCTTGGCAGAGAGCTCCGTGGCTTGTTCCTAACTTCATGTGTGATGCTATTTAAGCCTTATAAAGTAATGCAATTCTATCTTGTGCATTCAATGCTCTCTTGGTTTCCTGACTAAGGTTAACCCTTCATGACAAGTGTCATATTGGATTTGTCCAAGTTGTGCAGATCACACGCTTTTGAGGGTGGGGCCTAGGGAGTGAGTCTCTGTGGATGAAGCAAAATTTTAAGACTAGTGAAAAACAATTGCCACATGAACAAACCATCTTTTCCCCCCATCTCTGTGCAGAAAATAACCTTGCATTTCAAATAAGAATTACACTTGTGAGCCTCCCTGGTGGCTCAGGGGTTAAAGTCTTAGTGCTAGCAAGCTATCACCAGCCACTGCAGCATGAGTTCGATCCCCGGCCAGGTAGCTGACCCACATGGTGCAGCAGACCTCTCCTGCCTCCCCACTGCTCCCCTCAGCAGTGTATTTCAGTAGATCCACCTGTTCTGGTCCCCACTCTGTCTCTGGTGAATCCTCTCACCCCCTGCACCTCTAGCTTACACCCCAGTTTTTATATGCATTTGTAAATAAAGAACAAATATTAAATAAAAGAACTGCTCTTGCAGGCAGAACTTGGAGATAGTATGGTTTGATTCCAGACTACCACAATAAAGAAAATAGTGCAATAAAGTGAGTTATTAAAATTTTTGGTGACATTACAAATGGACATACATATGGGATGACAGTGTTGGGTCTATTTTTATAGAAAGGTGCTCTGACCTTCGTAGACATAAACATCCCTGATGATTACATTCACTAGGATGCCAGAAAGCATATCAAGAAGAGAAATCACTTTAAGCATCCTAAGCTTGGGTAAATGAGTCTCTTCTATCAAATATTTATTTTTTTACCTTGCAACACAAATGATATGGTAGAAGAAAGATGAGAAAGATGCTTCTGTGGTAGGATGAATATAAGACAGGTTGTGAAGAAGAGTTAGGTATTAACCTTGGAATCAAAATCTTTAATGAAATTGAAGTACCAAAATCTTAGGTGTTTTGTCCTATCAGATCACAAACCCATCAAAATAATTTTCAGTCTCAGGCATAGATCCAGCTAGGACTGCCCTCCTGCTCTCCTTGATGAGATTTCTGTGAATCAGCACAGATTTCCTTTTATAGTAAGCAAAGACCCAGGTTAATTAACTGATTGAAATCAGACAAGGGGACTGTTACAGACTGACTGTTTCTTATGTTAAAGTCCAGACCCTTATTGTGATGTTATTTGGAGGCAAAACCTCTGGGAGGTAATTAGGTTTAAATGAGGTCATGAGGGTGGGGCCCTTATGATGGGATTAGTGCCCTTATAAGAAAGGGAAGAGCAATCACAACCCTCTCTATCATGTGAGAACACAGCAAGAAGGCCACATCTGCAAAAGGGCTCTTCACCAGGAACCAGATGGGCCAGCACATTGATCTTGGACTTCAGTCCAGAATATGGAGAAGAAATGTCTGCTGCTTAAACCACCCCATCTAAGGCATTTTATTACAGCAGCCCTAGCTGACTAAGACAGGGACCTCACCTGTGGAAAAGAGCCACATACTGATTTCCATAGAGCCAAATTTGGCAATGTGCTTTCTTGAGAATTGATTAACTTGGTATTTTCCTTCATCCTGAATACCAAGCTTTATACAGCTAAAAACTGGAAACAAACAAATGAAAATTCTCACAAAGCTCCACTTCTGTGTCTCAAGATTTATTGGTTTTTTCTTTTGGACTCAGAAATCATGAGTCCCCAGAACCTCACTTAAATGTACAATCTCACAGCCCAGCTCAGGTGCAATAATAGTGCAGGAGGAGAATCATGGTCAGGCAAGACGCAAGGGATGAGAGAAGGCAACTGAGGCATCGTAGGAGAATGAGTATCTAAGGAGAGAGGCCAAGGAGGAGGGCACTACAGTCAGGGGAGCCTGTATGGGTCTGGGCTCTGAGCCTTCGAGCTGTGGGTCCTGGAACCAGTTAGTCAAACCCTCTGAGCAGTTTTCTCAGGGTTGAAATTGAGACTTGCATGTTGGTGGGAGGATTACATAGGATCATGTATGTAACATATTGAACAATGAGCTATATTTGTAAGTAAAAACACAGTAAGTTATAGTTTCATCATACGCCCTGGTATCCCAATCTTGCCTGCTCCCCCACACCCCCTATATTATCCTTTTATGATCAAAGACATGACAAGTCATAGTTTCAGGCTTCGGCTTGGGGGTATGCAGAGGGATCTTCCCATGATTCTCACAGAAAGTCTCACAATTAAAAACTAAAATAAAATGTTCACTCTTCAGATTTTATTTTAACCAGCTCACAATTTTTTTTATCCATCTTTGCTTTTCAGAAACCCTGCAGCTGATGGCAGGGAAGTCAGCGAGCAGCCTTTAGATGTCTCTGATTCTTGAATTTTCCACTGCTTATTAAAATTCTGTCTCACCCATAGCCTGATCCCACAGGCCCCCGACTGCAAAGCCTGCAGACAAGAATTCGCTCCAGTTTTATTCATTTGTTCATCAAACATTTATTGAGCATCTTCTACATGTCAGGCACCGCATTAGGCTCTGGGCCGGCTGGGTGGACTTGACAACGTTATATCCTGGGCAAGCTCATGGTCTAGAGGCGAGCGGACACATAAAAAAATAATCACTACACAATGAAGAAAATGCAAGGATAGGGGTTTATCAGGAAGCAGAGAGGGGTGGACTCGCAGTCCCTCAAGAACGTACAGGAGGGGAAGAAGGCAAGAAAGCTGCAGCCCCCACAGAGCTTACTGCTCACAGAACTGGAAGCAGCGATCCTCCTCTGGGCTCACTCAAGGAGACGTCCAAGAACGCAAGCTCCATCCCCTCCCTTATTGTCATTTATCCTGATGATGCTGACCTGCCCCCTTTTTCACTGCTTAGAAAGGTGTCTGCATGAAGGAGCTTCTCCCTGTTGGCTCATTGTACTCCCCACCCCAAATTCGTATGTGGAAGTTCTAACCCCCAGACCTGTATGTTTGGAGATAGAGATTTAAAGCGATAATGAAGGAAAATTAGCCCACAAGGACTGGCCTTCATGCAATCTGACTGGTGTTTTTATAAGAAGTGGAGTTTATATTTTTAATTTTTTTAAATCTTCCTTTTTTTTTTCACTGTATGTTTTAAATTGCGGTAGCATTGGTTTATGACACTGTGTATGGTGGAGGGGTGCATGTTGCCATTCTCTCAGACACTGCTGCACCCATGGTCCCCCACCACAGTCCACTGGGAACCCCTCCCCTTTGTTCCCTGCTAGAGTATCAGAGACAAACCTGCAGGAGGAGAGCCCTCTAGCCCCACACCCCACAAGCAAGAGACTGGCCTCCAGCTTTATGAGAGTGAGGCCTTTAGGTACATGTCCCTTCAATTCTTGCCTTACCTTGCGATATATCTGCCCACACCCACCTGCTCTGCTTGACTCCGCCACAAGGAAAAGCTGACTCTGTCGACCGCAAACTTCTTTCTGTGTCCTCAAGTTAATCTCACTCTCCCTTAAGGACCTATTATTGGCGATCTCTTGATCTTTCTAGATCTCTTCTCTTCTACCCACGGGTCTCCTGGGCAGTGCTTTGGCCCCAGACTTCAAGTTCCAGTTGTGTGGAGACTGCCTTCAAATCTGTGTCTCCACACAGTCCTATTTCCTGACACCTAGACCCTCTTAATATCTGTCTAGGTGTCCTTATTCTCCCTTT
Source organism: Talpa europaea (assembly GCF_964194135.1). Classification (NCBI taxonomy): domain Eukaryota; kingdom Metazoa; phylum Chordata; class Mammalia; order Eulipotyphla; family Talpidae; genus Talpa; species Talpa europaea. Next base: position 136,553,324 of record NC_140071.1, on the reverse strand, counting down.
AAATTTGATTTTCTGCCCAGTGTTCCTTGGAGAATTATGTTAACTTAATTTAACTACAGTAGAGGAAAGTGAGGGTCACCTCGACTCTTCCCTCCGACATCAAAGTAGCCTTGACATACAGAGTCCTCACATCCCCTGACTATGTTCTGTTCTCTAGACCAGGGACCCGCAAACCACAGCCCCTGGGTCAAGTGGAGCCCAGTACCTACTGGTATCAATAAAGTTTTATTGGAACCCAGAATTATCATTCATGGACACACCGTCCATGGCTGCTTTGGTGCTCTGGCTCTAGTTGGGCAGAGTTGAACAGATGTGAGGGAGACAGTAGAGCCTGGAAGACTTCAAATATTTTACTACCTGGCTCTTTACAAAAATTGACAAGAAAAATTTTGTCAATGCCCTTTTTCTGCTCTCTCAGGACTTCCTTGAGTTAAACCTATGCTATTGTCATTCATCTCAATCACTCATCCAACAAATATTTATTGAACACCTACTATGTGCCCAGAAACTGACCTGTGAGCTAAGTTTATATAGAACTGAACCAAAATAAACAAGGTACCTGCACAGCGGGACATTCCTGTTTCAGGAAATTTGCACTCGGGACACCTGCTGCCTGGACTCTTGTATCCCAGAGCACTGTGGGGCTCCCCACTCCTTCCAAACTCTGTTCAAGAGGCACATCATGGGGCCTCCCCGGTGGCGCAACGGTTGAGCGCTGGGTTGCGAAGCTGCCCGCGGCCTCTGCGGCGCCGGTTCGATCCCCGGCTGCTCCCCGGCCACCGGAGGAGGGTCCCACATGGCGTGCAGACCTCTCCTGCCGCCCGCTGCTCCCCTCAGCAGTGTACTTCGGTCCTTCTGCCTGCTCTGCTCCCCGCTCTGGCTCTGGTGAATTCTCTCACCCTCCCGCACTTCTGACTGTACCCAGTGCATGTATAAACAAAAACAAACAAACAAACCAGCAAACAAATAAATAAAGCATGCCTCTATATAAAAAAAAAAAAAAAAAAAAAAGAGGCACATCATGTGGCAGTGTTCTCTGCCTAAGTGATCCAACATGGTGCCTCCACCCCCCACCCGCCACCCTTCCCCTTACAGTTACTTTACTCTCTTAGTATTTCCTCCACCTGCCATATTATCCATTTGTCTGTTTCTTTCTTACTCTTAGAACAAAAAAGAATAGCAGGTTTTGCTTTTCAGGTCCAAGATTTCAGACCAGCTGAGCTGCCTGCACTGCTTTGAGCCAAGCGAACAAGGCTGCAAGCACGGTGGTGTTAGCTAAGGAATGTGGTGTAGAACTTTAGATGGAATCCAAATGAAACATGTACTTAAATTCACAGCTTTCCCAAGAAGTCAGAGCTCTAGAGACCAAGAGCAAGAATACTTGGAGTCGGGTCTTGGCTCTGACCCCAGTACTTGGGCTCACACCGCAGCCACCCAGGTCTCCAGTTCCCATCTGACAAAGTATCCTTGGGTCTGAGATGTTAAAAGTCCTAGTTCTCATCCACTCTTGGACACTCCACTCTGGAGACAGGATCCTTTTACTCACTGCTGGGGAGAGGCTCAGGGTGTTAGAATGTGTAGCACACACATTACATTTCGTTAGCGGACATTTTCTTGTTACATTCTGTTTTTCCCATTGACACTGAGCCTCGAGTAGTTCTTTTACCTCCTTGGCCAAGACTCCACGCCTGTGCTGGAGTGATCGACAGCATCCCTACCCACTGGACTGTGATGCAAGTCTACGGGGAGCACATACTAAGTCCTCAGGAGCCATGACCATTGTTAATTGTTAACTATAAACCCCAACTTCCCACCGTATCAACTTCCCTCTCTCTTCGATCACCTCTCAAATTCTCCTTCCACTTTTGAATACACGTCAGTTTCACACTCCCTAGTTATTTCTGCTCATCCCTGCCCTCAGGCTTTCTTCCCCAAGAGGTTAATCCAAGGATTTTCCCTAAATAAATCAAGTTCCCCCTAAGACAGATTCTAATGCCAACTGTTAATAATGCCTTTGTCCACCCAGCTCCATGAACATTTTTGGAACAGCTATTGTTCTTGTATGGACATCTCTGCTTTGTTATATAAGGTCTGGTTTCAGCTTTAAGTGTCAGAAAAAAGATAAAACCCCTTAATCTTGGGGATCTGGTTTGAATCGCTTCCTTCTTTTCTGGAAATGCAGAGAGAAGCCTGGATTCCCGCTGAATCTGGAAGCTCAGCCAGCATTCTTGAGAAGCCAGATCGCCACCTGGGCTGTATGGTGACCCGGGGAAGATATGGGGGCCCCATAGGGGGAGACGTAAAAGCAAAGACTGTCATTGGGGAACCTGTCAGCTGGAGGCATGCATTTTATTTATTTTTATTAAATTATGTTTTATTGATTGCTTTACAGCATTGAATATGATTTAGGGGGACAGGTCCACGCCTCCTTAAATGTATGTTACCAGCACCACGCCCAGCTCGAAAGCTCACCCCCAATTCGTCACCCCCACCCATTGCTTCCACCCTTCCCTTCTCTCCGTCCGACAGTCAAGGCTGCAGGTGTCTGTTTTGGTGTAAGTTTGTCCGTTCTTTTGCTTTGTTTCTTTATATTCTGCACATGAGTGAAATGATCCACTGTTTGTTTTTCTCTTCCTGGTTTATTTCGCTTCGCATCATCTTTCTCCGGTTCCATCCATATTGTCACAAAAGGCAAGAGTTCATCTTTTGTTACAGCTGTGTGATGTTCACTGTCTTCCATACCCGAGGGCTCGCATTTTAACAGGGGCTCCTAAGGGGCCCTTCCTGCCCACAAAACAATGGACAATGAAGACTAGGGGCAGCTTCAGAGGTGGCCTTTCACGCAGGACTCACCAGGACTCTTGAAATCACATGGCCCAATGCCTCCTGCTTAGCCCAGTTTCTTAACAACCAAGCACTGTCGAGCTCAGAGAATATGAAGAAATGTCTGTGCAGACTAGAAACTCCACAGCACTGCACAGTGTAAAGAACCCTGCTGTAATCTCAGGCTAGGGGCTTCTTTTTCAGTCATTTGTCTAGTCTGTTTTCTCCATACGTATGCAATCATAGGTATCTACATCTATACAGATATAGATATATATGATATCTCGTGACCTGCATCAGATGTACAGGAGGGTGAGGGAAGGAGCCAGGAGTTAAATACAAGCTCAATGCAACCTCCAGACTGAAATCCTACATGACCTGAGGCCTGAACATTCTCCCTCATCCTGCCCTGCCTTGATGTCCTATAATCCTATTGCCTTTTTGGGGATCCCTTCTCTTAGCTGCTTTAGCTATTGTGCTATTGTCCCTTGCATTCCCCGGAGAGCAAGTGCTTCCTTCAATAGTGCACCAAAAGCCCTTCCCTTGAGCTCCATTCCCACTCTTGCTACCACAGTATTTTCCTTTCAGACTCATCCTCCACTACAGTTGTAAGGATCTTTACAGAACTGACATGGCCGCCCCTGCTTACACCCCGCTACAGCTCCCCTGAGTCTCAGGAGAGAGGCCAAAACCCTTCCTTCAGTGTCTGAGGCCACACAGGAGTCTCCACTACGGGCTCTACAGAGCCCAGGTTGAGCAGGATCTGTGCAGCCTGCGATGGTCATTCCAGCATTTCAACCTTAAGGTGCACATTTCTAACTTGCTGGAGCCAGGAGAAGTTACTCTTCATGACTTAGCTTTTTTCCTCTGTAAAATTTATTTTCTCAGTAGTAACAAAATACACTGGGCCTGCAGGCCCAATGAATGCCATTGTCGGTTCTCTGCGGACAGATGCAGCCATTGCCCGACAGCACCACCTGTGGGTGGGGGCAGGAGGGCGCCACGCCTCTGCCCTCCCTTTGGCTGCTGTTGTTCACCTACCTGTCTGCCCCCAGGTGTCTGAGTCAGCCTCCTGAAAGTCCCCCTCCGTCCCCAGTCTCATTCTCCCCACCTCCTTGCTCACCCTTTTGAGCAGCACAGACATCTTGGGTTTCCTCCATACATTCACGTTCAGCCTGAACTTGAGCTTTGCTCACTCATAATCCAGAACCACCAGAACTTTGCCTGCTGATCCCACTGGCAGAGAAGGCCCCTGGCAGGATACCAGCATATACCCCTGCCCCTGGCAGGATACCAGCGTGTGTTCCTGCTGAGCACATGGTCAAGTTCAATAAGTGCTTTCCGAAGTCAACTCAGCAACTAACACTCACTCGGACTCACAGCCTCTCTTGGTTCTGCAGCACCTGCACTTGCAGCCAGTAACACCAGTTCACGTCCCGTTCCAGAAAAGGGCCTGACTTTGGGGCTAAACCACATGGAGCTCAACCCCAGTCTTGTCACTTATTTGAGAACTTGGGCTAGTTACACATTCTTTCTCAGATGAGTTTTGTCACCTTTCAAAGTGACATAACAGCCACTGTGCTCCTGAGTATTAGAAATGCATAGCTCTGCCCAATAACTCATATGCAAACAGTTGTAACAACTCATTCACAGCGGCCAAAACCTGGCGGGGGCAGGGCAGTCTCCACTGACAGGTGAATGGTTAAGCCAACAATTGTGTAATCCATGTAATACTCAGCAATAAGAAAGAACGGGCCACGGACACACCCAACAGTGTGACTGAATCTTTGACACACTCAGCACCATGAATGAGTCTCAAAGGCAGAGTGCTGAGTGACAGAAGCCAGATGCACGTATGATTCCATTTATATGAATGTAAACCAATCCAGTATGACAGAAAGCAATTCGGGGGGGGCCAGGGCCGGAGGGAGTAATGAACTCTGCAGGAGCTGGAGGCACCCGGTCGAGGTGATGGGCAGGTTCTGATGCAGGACTGTGGTGCTGGTAGTTTCTTGGGCTGTGCCATTGTCCAAAACTCATCGAATTGCTCATGAAATGCATGTGGTTTATTGTGCAAAACTTGTTTCAATAAGTTTGAAATGAAAAATTATTCAAAAAGCAACACTTACGATGCTCAGCAGCATTTAATGGTGCTGGATGAGATACCTGTGCTTTTTCATCGTAGTGATTCTTATTTGAAAGAGGAAGAATTAATAAGACCTGTTGCTTTCGTCAAGAATGATATAACTTTATTTTGCATAGCAGTTATTTGATATTTTTCAGTGCATTTCCTACAAATTCCCATTGTAATTTTAAATTTAGTACAAGAGTATTTACATATGCGCACATGCACTTAAACTATGCAGGTGTAGGAATGCTATAAATTTTTAATAAATATCTTAGTTGCAAATGTGTAGCTCAGTGTCTGCCTTGTGTGGTGGCTGTGTGGGACAAGTGCCCGCAGCCCCTGGACGAGGCCCTGGCCCATCTCTACCAACCTGTGGCTACAGGCCACTGGGGTCCCAGAATCTTCTCCAGCTCTCATCCATCACTTTTCATTACTCACACTTCTGTAGGCTCCACGTGAATCTTTCCTTCTGGAATGCCTGGCAATCTCTAACATCCTCCTTCCCTCCCAGGGTTTCCCTAACAAGGACAACAAGAAAAGACCTCATCCTAAGAGATAAATGGCGAAGGTGGGAGTGGACACCATCCTTTATCTTTCCAAATACCAAATCCCTGTCTCCTGCAGTCTGCTCTTGACCTCACTCTGCAATCTCATTTCAGCTTTTTGATCATTATCTTAATAGGTATCTACCTGTCATTTAGCAAAATGCAGTAAGTGGGGTGATCATTTTTCTAAAGATAAAAATGACATCTCTATTCTCTTTCTTTCTCTCTCTTAAAGCTGATGCTTGTCCATTATTTTATCTCTAGCTCTGTTCAGCTCTGCAGGACAGCTGCTCAGTCCTCTGGCTTTGTCAGGAAAGGTTGGGAAGACAGAAGAGTTAAATCATCAGCTAGAGACTTTGATCGTTGAAGACCTAGACTCCTAGTAGTTCAGTGCAAATGAAAACAGCAAGTTTCTTTTAACTTTAATTATCTGTGTAATTAACTTAGCCCAGAGAGACACAGCGCAGATTCTCAAGGAAGGTAGACTTCTTTTCTCCCCACCCATCAGTGTCATATCAGCAACATTTATTATGTGCCAACTGTATGAAGCAACTTTGCATTAAATATTGAAAGGGGCTGAAGAGACTTATTACAGATGCTGCTCATGAACTTCTAAATAACATAACTACAGAAACAAGATCACTGGAATACCTGATGTGCCCCAGGCAGAATGCCAGCTGCAAGGATACAAGGACACACTTTACGGTAACTTAAGGGATGTAGAATATAGAAGGTAAGACTAAGCAACACCAGCGCATCCATTTCACTTTGGATCAAGAAAAGGGGGTAGAGGCTACAATCTCATTTGTGATATTGGATGTTGACCGGTATGTGTGGCAGGAGCTTAGGCAAGGAATGGTTGATGTGTATATTTAATGAGCACTTACTCTATGTTAGGTCCTACCACTTAAAGGATTACCCATCAAACATTACAGATTTTGTTTTAAAAGAGCAATTTATTTATTTATTTATTTTAGATTTATTTATTTTTTATACAAGAGCTGGGGTACAGGCCAGAGGCACGGGAAGGTGAGAGGATTCACCAGAGAGAGAGCGGGGAGCAGAACAGGCAAACAATTTGAAATACACTGTTGAGGGGAGCAGCGGGCACAACAGGAGAGGTCTGCCACACCATGGGGGAATCTCCCTGGCCAGCCGGGAATCGAAACCATGCGGCGGAGGCTGCGGACAGCTTCACAGCACCGTGTTCAACCCACTGCGCCACCAGGGAGGCCCATCACAGATTTTTTTAAAGATTTATTTACTTATACAAGAACTGGGGTATAGGCCAGAGGTGCAGGAGGGTGAGCGGATTCACCAGAGACAGAGTGGGGAGCAGAACAGGCAAATGGACCAAAAACACTGCTGAGGGGAGCAGCAGGCAAGACAGGAGAGGTCTGCTGCCCATGTGGGTATCTCCCTGGCCAGCCGGGAGTCAAACCCACACTGCAGAGGCTGCAGACAGCTTCACAGAGCTGCGCTCAACCCCTTGTGCCACCAGGGAAGCCCCATCACAGATTTTTATAGTTCAGTGCTTCCTCTTCCATGAAGAATTCCTAGCTTCTCCTCTTCCCCAGACAAGTCAATTACACCTTACTCGATGCCCCTAGAGCACAGAGCTACTTGGCTTGGATATCATTCTGTCCTGAGTAGAAACGAGTGGCCTGCAACTATGTTTTGACCTCTAGATCCTTCCTAAGCTAGAAGACTTTTCTTACTCATTTGTTTATCCTCAAGAACATACATTACCTTGATTTGCATGGAAGGGTTCTAGCAATTTCCCAAAAGAAAGAGGTGTCCCCAGAGGGGACTACTGAGAAGGTGCTTTGACTCCCCTCCAGGCTGTGGACCTGAAGACTCTGTCCTGATGAGTTTATGTGGCCACGTCATGTTCAAAACCTTGACTTTGATAAACACATGCAATATGCAGCAACATGGATGGCGCTGGAAGGGATCATGCTCAGCGAAATAAGCCAGAAAGAAAAAGAAAAATACCGGATGGTCTCACTCATAGCAGGAATCTAGAAAACTTAAATAAGGGACCAGGAAAATGAATAACTATAAGAAAGTGAAAATCAAAATCAACAAACAACTATGAACCAGAGACACTCTATGGGGGGCGGGGGGGGGCAGGGATTGGGGTCAGAATGGGGGGGTTGCAATTGTATGGGGAATATAAAAATAAAATTTATTATTAAAAAATAAATAAATAAATAAAAGGAAATACTACTCAAAACCTTGACTTTGTTAGTGTGGAAAGAACAGTTTCAGATCAAAAGGCAGAGTCCAATTTGATGTGATCGAGGCACGGAAAACAAACTGCAAAAGCACAGCAAAAAAAATTTTTAGACTCAATATGAAATATATACTCAATACCAGAGGGACTGGGGGATGGGGGGAGGAGGTGGGTAGGAAGGGCGGTTTGGTGGAGGGTGAGTGAAGCATGGGCTCATAGGGCGGGTGAAGTTGTACCTCCCAAATTAACACTTATATAAAAGACTGACAAATCAAAAAAAAAGAAGAAATTCCTCTAAATTCTTCCAAAACTGGGCCTCCCTCGTGGCACAAGAGGTTAAGCACCACACTGTGAAACAATCCACAGCCTCTGAAGCACAAGTTCGATCCCCAGCCAGCCAGGAAGCTACCCACATGGCGCAGCAGACCTCTCCTGTCTCATCCGCTGCTCTCCTCAGCCGTGCATTTCAGTCTGTCTGCCTGTTCTGCTCCCCACTCTGTCTCTGGTGAATCCTCTCACCCCCTGCATCTCTGGCCTGTACCCCAGCTCTTATATGCATAAATAAATAAATATTTAAATAAATAAATAAATTCTTCCAAATTTATGGAATATTTCTTTTTCTTATTTTGTTTTCTTTGTTTTCTTGGATCTCAAAGAGAATTAAATTGAAGAAAACAAGGGGGAAAAAGGGGCAAAAGAAGATACACTGTTTATTCCCTCAGAAATGCAATGCCATGCTGAATGCAAATGTCACTGGGCCAGGTTCTGCCCTCTGCCGGAGGCAAGTCTTTACACTGTGCAGATGATTCTGTATCCTGAGCTGGGAGCTGACCACTCAGCGATCCAAGAGTACACCAGAAAAGGGATATCGTGTGTTGTAGCCAACCAAATTTCTAAGACCAGGTAGACAATCCTTCTCTATGTGTTTGAGCCTTCACACGGCCCCCCTTCAGAGAAGAAATTGATGAAAGGCCTGTGTTAAATTAATCACAACTCTCTCTCCTCAACTGGCACAGCAGACAAACTTCTTGAATTTCTATAATAGAAGCATTGAAAAGCAGCCAGCAGAAAATTTAAACAAAGAGCGTTAGGGCAAGAGATTTTCTGGGGTTATATTTTCCCATCTCTGCTATGGTCTACCCATGGAGAAGAGAATACCAGCTTTGTTTTGACAATGTCAGAGTCTGATCGTCCCACTTACTGCCTGTGAGCAGAAAGAATCCCATGGCAATGTTTTAGGGCTTCAGATGCTAAAACAGACCGCACAAGTCTTAGTACATGCAGACACTGATGAGCTGATTCACACAGAGAATGCTGCCCACGGGGCCGCAGCGCCCTCCTTGGCACACCCAAGTCTTTCTCTTGCTACGAGCACATGCAAGGAGTCCTTACCGAGTGGGAAGGCGCTGGATGTGCGTGGATTGGAACAAATTGAATTGTAAAGCTGTTAGAGCTTTTGCATGACTTATTCATTATTATTTGCTTTGGCCAACTCGTATTTCCAAATAGCTGCAGATTATTTTTGGTAATCTATAGGTATCATCTGTCAAAATTGGACATGGCCTTTACCTAAACCTTTGGCTGTTCAGAGCATCCATTTCACTTTGGATCAATGCGTGCTCAGCCCCTGAAAAATCTGTGTGGTAAACGGAATCCGTTGCTGCTCAGAATGGGGAGCTTTAGTCCTCTGTTACTTGGACAACTGCTTTTTTCCCCTTCCCAAGCCTCAGGTTTCTCCTTTCGGAGTGTATTACCTCTTTCCCAACATACTAACCGAGAAGATTGAGTAAAGGGAATGTATGTACAAAAGCTTAGAGGAGGATCTCTCTGGTGGTGCTAGGGATTAAGTCTCAGCACTATCAAGCCATCAGCAGCCACTGTGGCATGGGTTCGATCCCTGGCCAGGGAGCTGACCCACATGGCTCAGCAGACCTCTGCTGTCTCGCCCGCTGCTCCCCTCAGCAGCGTACTTCAGTCAATCTGCCTGTTCTGTTCCCCACTCTGTCTCTGATGAATCTTCTCACCCCCTGCACCTCTGGGCTATTTCCCAGTTCTTGTATGCATAAATAAATAAAATAAATCTTTAAAAAAGCCTAAAAGAGGGTAGAGTCAAACAAGATGCCAATCAAATCAGATTCCCACAACCCAGCTAAAGTTTTATGACCAGGGAAAAATCTCACCTGACTTTCACCACCGCAGACCTCCACCTGCACACGCCCACCTGCAGACTCCCTTCTCACCGGCACCACCAGCAACCCTTACTACATTGGAAATTCCTCAATGGCAGGTTCCAGTCTGTGTTTATCATGAACCCCCACAACCATGAGTGTCCCTGACACAAAGGAGGTCTTTACAAGTACTTGTAAAATGAATGAAAATCATCAAAACTCCAGACCTCACTCCTCCAGAAAACAGATAATGTCATTATTCCTGTTATGAAAAACCTGTGCCTTTCACTTTTTGGCATTTTGGATTTTCAGTTTTCAAGTTCCAGATGTATTTACAACCTGCTGTGCCCACACAGGTCTTCCCAGACTCTCAATATTGTGAAATAACCCAAAAAAGTCCACATCTAGCTACTGCAAGCTCTGTTAATTGCTTCATGCCTTCCTTTTGCAGAAAGGAAGATGGAGCCCTAACTTCTCACTGGTGTCAAAAACCACATTCCTTCCCATAGTTTTGATCTCATATTGCTTTTTCTGACATCAATTATAATTTCACAGCAGAAATTATTTAGATTTAGTGTGCGTTCATCAAGATTTTAAGAGTTGTGAGCTGGCTTCTCTTATGTGTGGGAAGATAAAAAAAATAGCAAGAGGGTTTAGGGGGAGAGAGAATAAGAGAATAAGAACAGTCTCTGAAATGAATTCAGTCCTGAGACTGTTTCTAAATGCTTCACACTGAAGACTGGAGCTGACTTGGGGCTTAATATTGATGTGGAATTTGTTCAGAGCCCTTTTCTTCATTTTAGCTTAAAAAAGAAAATGATGAAGCAAATTCAATGGAGTTCCCATTAATATTATTAAATTAAATGTTCATTTGATAAAATGCAGATTTTAAATGCAGTTTGGTGAGTTTTACAAATGTGCATACCAGTGTAACCTCTACCTCTATCAAGGGATAGCTCATCTTCATTTCCCAAGAATGTCCTTTCCTGACCCTTTGTGTATCCCCTTCCACATCCTGCCCCCAGCGAGTAGATGTTAATACAGTGGGCTCTATGGATCCATCTTAGGATCTAATGAAAGCCACAGACCTCTCCACACCGAGACAGGAAAGTGGGGACATGTGACTGTTGTAAGGACCCCACACAATTCTATGAATTCTCTTACTTATTCATTCCAAAATCTTTACTAAGCACTAACTGGGTGGTTGGGTCAGATGTTGGGCAGACAAGGGTAAAGAAAAATGGCATTGTTCTACCTTTCTTGATTTACAGCAAGAAGAAAGGCAATAAACAAGCAAGCAAACTAATAAAGATAGAATTTCAGATTGATAAATGCAGGGAGTGCAGCCATCAATTTGGGAGCAGTGATAAAGACAGCACAAAAAGGTAGTTTTACAGATTCAGATAGAGGGTTCAGGGAAGGCCTCTCTGAGGAGGTAACAGTTCAGTGGAGTCCTGAGGATGAAAGGAAGTGAGCAAAGAGGTAGAGACGTGCTTTCCAGCAGAGGCAACTGCTGTTCTGTCTGAATTGTCCTTCTCCTTCTCTCTACTCAGCTACATTCTGTCCTGAAATACAGCATGTCAATTCCATCCATTTACAAGGCAGGCCAGACATTAGAAGAAAATCTACATTTTCACATTTCACAATTCCTATGAGAGTACCTTTATTGGTCATCTATTGACTGTACAACAGGTCACTCCAAATCTAGTGATTTAAACAATAATGAGGATTTTACTATCTCATGATTTTTGTGGGTAAGAAATTCAAAGAGGGCTTGGCTGCTTATCTCTGAATCTGAGTCTTTGATGAAGTTGTCATTAGCTAGACTTGGAAGAGGAGGAAATGGCCTGAGATTCTTTTTCTTAATCTGGGATCTGCCACATAATATCTCCCAAGGGGCTAGGAACTTCTTCAGAACATGTCAGTCTCAGGACTGCTGGGCTGCTGCCATAGTGACTGACGTCTTCAGGAGAGAATATTCCAGAAGAAAGACAGGAACTGAGTTATTTTTTGTGATCTAGTTCGGAAGTCACAGTGTTACTTTTACCATACTCTATTCATCAACCAGTCAAAACATTTCAAGAGGGAGAGACATACACTTGATGGGAGAATAGCAAGATTCTGAAAGAACATATGGGAGAAGAATATTGTTGCCATCATCTTTGGAAAGTACAATTAACCATGGGAAGGCTGGAAAATGGGTAAGATGGAAGAGAGGAGATTCCAAAGATGGTGGGGATGGAGACTGGCTCTAAAAATGACATGAAGGCAGCTCTCTTACCTGCCTGAATGGGCACATTCAGAAGGTCCATGAAAGGACACTACTGGTTTGTGTATATACAGTCACACACACACATACACACACACACACACACACACAGAGTGAAAAGAGTGAATGAAACTGACTCAATTGGATTAAAAATATCTTCTTATATCATAAAACGTTCAGTGGTAGAAGAGGGATCAGGGATGATCCCTCTTGATCACCCTCTTGAACCCATGTTTTTCCAATAACTCAGATCTTCATTTTCCACATGTTAGAATTCATATGATAGCTCCCTTTATGATTTTAAGTTAGTGCTAGAGATTCAGATATCCATATACATGCACAGAAGACAAACAGAACCATTTTTTTCCTTCACAAGTTCTCTTTCTTAAGTCTCAAAACATGCCATACAGGCCTTCCATTATGTTTCATGGATCAATTCTGGCACATCCTTACCCCTAAAACAATTACTGGCAGGGGGAATTAATGAATTATCATGATTGATTTAGGACATCCTGAATCATGTGGGAGATGGGTAGAAGGAAGAGGAGGGGTCATTGATAGTGAGAAAATGATAGGGTCAATGGAATTGGGATCTTTATGAAATAATTGCTACATTGAGATCATGGAAATAAGTGTGTTGCAAGAACAGGATATGGTTAGAGACAGATGTTTGAAGTCAAGGCTGTCACTGAATCTAGAGTTTGACTAAGGCAACCAGAGGGTAAGATGGATGAAGTAAAATTAGTATGTAGTTAAGATAAAAGAGAAGCCAAGAGATTAAGATAAACATGGTCCTTGGAGGATATTAAAGATTTCTAAAATGAAACAGGACTCATGCTAGAAGAGAAGATGGCAAAAATCAACTAGCAATGAAATGTTTTGCTATGATGTTTATAACTTTCATATGCCATTGTAAACACTTATGTGACCTATACCAGTATATATTTATGAGGAAATGTTGATGTAATCAAAACTTCACTAGCTGTAAATGGTTATCTTAACACCAGTCTTCTACTCTATAACAAGAGTGATCTATCTAAATTATCTAATTGATTACTCCAGCATTTTATTTAAGGTCTTCTAATATGCACCAATATCGTCAGGATAAAATACTGTAACATGTCTCACAAGGCTCCTGCCACAATTTCAGAATTTAGAGTTTCTTCAAATTCTTGATCATACATCCTTGTAAGAAAAATATTTCTAACATGCACTCTTAATTTATATCTACTTATAATTTATATCTACTGACATGTTGAAATGCTATAAAACGTGTGCTAAAATAAAAATAAAAAAGATAAGCTATGTGAGTAGCTATAGTATAGAAAGACAAGAGACTGTTTATGAAATAGACAAATGAACATCAATAGTTGAAGACTTCAACACTCATTTCCCAATAAATGATAAAACAACTGGCTAGAAAATCATCAAAGATATAAAATTCAATAACACTATCAAACAATACCTCTACTCAACATTCACCAAAAAATGGCTGAATATCACTCTGTTTTCATTCACAGAAAATATTTACCAATACTGTCCATGAGTCACAAAAGAAATCTCAAAAAATTTAAAAGAGCTATAATCAGAAAGACTGTATTCTCCACCTACAATGCAATCAAACTAGAACTAAGTTTAGGAAAAGCTTCAAATAATCAGGAACTCAATAACTTCTAAATAATCCATGGGTCAATCCAAGTTTTAATGGTAATTATTTAAATATATAAAATGAAGTGAAAATAAAAACACAACACCATCAAAATTTGTGAGATACAGTTAAAGCAGCACTGAATGGGTGATTTATAGCACTGAATTTAGATATCAGAAAAGCTAAAAATTAATAATTCAAGCGCCCATTTTAAGAAATTAGAAAAGGGGAGGCAGTATAAATCCAAAGAAAATAGAAGAAAAAAATAATGAAGAGTGGGCGCGATTGGAACTGAAAATAGCAAAATAAGTTAATGAAACAAAGAAATTGTTCTCTGCAAAGATTAATATAATCAACAAAACTCCAGCGAGACTGACACATTTTTTAAAAAGACACAAATTACCCATGTTAGTTGGATAAAACAAGAGTTATTACAGACTTTTAGATATCAAAAGGATACGAGAATTTACAAATAACTCTAATATATATATATGTATATATACACTTGGCAGATAAAATGGACCAATTCCTTGAAAAATACAAATTACCGGGCCTCCCCGGTGGCGCAGCGGTTGAGCGCTGGTTTGCGAAGCTGCCCGCGGCCTCCGCGCCGCCGGTTCGATCCCCGGCTGCTCCCCGGCCACTGGAGGAGGGTCCCACATGGCGCGCAGACCTCTCCTGCCGCCCGCTGCTCCCCTCAGCAGTGTACTTCGGTCCTTCTGCCTGCTCTGCTCCCCGCTCTGGCTCTGGTGAATTCTCTCACCCTCCCGCGCTTCTGACTGTACCCAGTGCATGTATAAACAAAACAAACAAACAAACAAATAAATAAATAACATGCCTCTATAAAAAAAAAATACAAATTACCACAATTCACCCAATATGAAATATTTTTATATCCCCATTCCTATTAAGGAAATTGAGCTTTAATTTAAAAACTACCAAAAAAAAAAAGAGAAGTCTCCAATTCTAGTTTTACTGTAAAACTTTTCCAAATATTTAAAGAATGAACATTAGTCCTACACAATGTCTTTCAGACATAGAAGGGAAAAAAAAAAAACTTTTTATTTTGTAAATTTAGTATTACTAAAACCAGAGAAAGACAGTACAAAATGTAGAGACCCACAGATCAATATTCCTGAATGCAGGCAAAATTTTTAAACAAAATATTAGTAAATAGAATTTAACAATATATAAAAAGAATTATACACATTACCAAGTGGTATTTATTCCAGCAATAAAAGACTGGCTCAATATTTGAATATCAATCAATGTAATCTAGCATATTAACAGGCTAAAGGAGAAAAATCACATAATCCTATCAGTTGATGCAGAAAAATCGTAAACAGAGTTCACACTTACACATGATAGCTCACTGAGAAAAAAACAATAGAAGGGAACTTGATAAAGAGCATCTTAAAAATTACAAATACTGTGCTTAAAGGTGAATAAGGCATAGAGAAAAGTCCCCTCATAGTGGAAATTAAATGATATTTTTTAATGATCCCAGAGTCAAAGAATAAATAAGTGAAATTAGAAAATATTTTGAACTGAAGTTTAAGAAAATAACATGAAAATTATGGGAAGCAATTTGCAGAAAATTATATCTGAAGTTCTTTTATAAGAAATAAAAGACTTAAATTAACTAGTTTCTAATCTTAAATAACTGGATAAAAAGGTCCAAATTAAACTCTTAGGAAAAAAAGAATGAAAGAATAACAATATAAATGAATGAAATAGAAAATAAACAAGGGATAGAGAACATAAAAAATTTAATAAAATCAACGCAATTTAGTTTTTAAAAGATTACAAAATTTGATAAATTCCCTGAATTCTGGTAACAAAGAAACAATATAAATTAATAATCTGTTGTGGAAGAGAAGATATCACTCAAGATCCTATACACATGAAAATAAAAAGGAACATTTGGAATAGGATATTGTCAATAAATGCAATAGATGAATATCTTAAAATATACAACTTAAAGCTGACAAAAAATGAACTGTAAAATCTGAATAGATTCATATTTATTAAAGTAATTGAATTTGTTTTGTAAAAGCTTTCCATACTGAAATACCCAGAAAATGGTGGATTCTATAAAAGAAGATAAATTATGATTCTTTAAATAAGAAATAATAACAGTTCTATACAAACTCATTCAAGCAAGAAGAAGAGGATCAGTCACTCACCAAATTATGCTATGATAACATTATTTAATACCAAAACCTGGCAAAGACTTTACAATAAAAAAAAAAAATCAACATCCTCTCTGAACATCATTGCAAATACTTGGAAAATAAAACATGCAGTCTATTAAAAGAGTAACACATATGACTAAGGGGGGGGTAATAAAAGTTTATTTCAACATTTAAAAATCAAAGCAATTCACAATACATAATAGACCAAAAAAGGAAAATTATGCACTCAACTCAACTATGCATACAATACAAAAAATCTGCATTCATTTATAGTAACAATTCTTGGAAAATTGTTATCTGAGGAGAAATCCCTCAATGTGATAAAAGCTTATGATTTAAAAAAACTCCAACATCATACTGCAGAGTAAAATATTAAAACATGTTTCCATACAATTAGGAGCAAGCAAGATTATCATAGTCACCACTTCTATTCAACATTCAACATTATATTAGAGCTCCTGGCCAATTCAATAACACAAGAAAAAGAAATGCATAATGAGCAAAACTTTCCTATTCACAAGCAACATGATTATTTATATGTGTATCCTAAGGAATCAATCCCTCCCTCTCAAAAAAACGCTAACAACTAATAAGTGAATTTAGCAAGATCTTAGGATTCAAAAACAAGGTCAACATTGAATGACTGACTGTATTTCTATGTATTCTCAGCAAACAACTGGAAAACAACAACACTTTTATTCTATTTACAATACTGCAGAAGTTTGGAAATTAATTTATTAAGTTGGGAAATAAATTTAACCAAAATTAGGCAAGCATTCCCTCTCAAAACAAATATACAGAGAGAAATTTAAAAAGGCCTAAATAAATGAAAAAGATATACCCTTTATAGAGATCAAAACATTTAATATTGTTAAGATATTAGTTCCTCCCAATTCAATAAAATTCAAATTATAATCTTAGTAGGTTTTTAAAATACAAATTTTCAAGGTATATCCAGCATTTAAATGGAAATGTGAGGGACTTAGAATAACCAAATCAACCTTTTTAGAATATAACTGAAGGAGGTTAGAGCTAGAGTCATAGTATAGTCATCAGGAGTATGCTATCTGCATAAGCATAGACAAATCAATCAGTGGAATAGGATCCAGTTCAGAAATAGATTATTTTATAGGGCCAATGATTTTCATCAACATGCAAATAGCAAATGGCCTTGGAGCTAATAGATATCCATTCAGAAAAAAAGGCCCAGATTCTTAACTCATAATATAACCATACTAATTTGGGATGGATTACAGATTTAAACATATAAGCTTGAAAGATAAATCTAGAAGATAACACAGTGACACAATGGTAAGTACAAAGGGTAGGGGAGGAAAGAAAGGATTTGAAATACAAGGTGGAGTGCAATTGGAATTAACATCTGATGGTCCAGAGTCACACTCAGAATGCAACTTTGAGCCAAGACTAGAAAGAGACACATGAATATCTACAGGAAAAGTGTTTCAAAAAAGATCAGTCCAGGGGCCTCCCCTGGTGACGCAGCGGTTGAGTGCTGGGCTGTGAAGCTGTCTGCAGCCTCTGCAGTGCAGGTTCGATCCCCGGCCACCAGGCGAGGGTCCCACATGGCGCGCAGACCTCTCCCGCTGCTCACTGCTCCCCTCAGCAGTGTATCTTTGTCAGTCTGCCTGCTCTGTTCCCAGCTCTGGCAAATTCTCTCACCCTCCCGCGCTTCTGACTGTACCCATTGCTTGTATAAATAAATAAAAATCTTACAAAAAATAAAAGAAAAGAAAGATCAGTCCAGCTGAGAAGCAGAGAAATAAGTGGACAGGTTCAAAATTATTTTCAGAATCAGAATCCACAGATCTTTCTTGCAGAGGGATTAGATGTAAAGTGATAGCAATGATAAGGAAAAAGAGGATAAGGGATGACTACCAGGTTTCTGCTTTAGGCTTGCTGGCACTGATTAGAAAGAACGGGGGG
Organism: Talpa europaea; assembly: GCF_964194135.1. Taxonomy (NCBI): domain Eukaryota; kingdom Metazoa; phylum Chordata; class Mammalia; order Eulipotyphla; family Talpidae; genus Talpa; species Talpa europaea. The sequence continues at coordinate 136,535,368 of NC_140071.1, read as the reverse complement.
AAAAGTAGGGAGCAGCAGGTTAGAGCTGGCAGCTCAGCAGATCAAGAGTTTGCATGTGGTAAATGAACTGTTAGGTATCCAGTCTTCACTCATTTTACTTTGAGGAAACTCAGGCTGAGAGTAGACTATATCTATGCTGTCCCTTTGCGCGTGACTTTGCAACACTTTCCATCAATAGGGAAAAAAGGTCTATCTTTGACCCTTGAATGTGGGTGTAGATGTGTGACTTGCTTTGACGGTAGGAGTAACTATGATGCCAACAGAGGCTTGACAATCTTCCTGCCAACACCAACCACCACAATGGAGACCAACTAGGCTAGTCTGCCGGCAAATGAGAGCACATGGTCAAGTCACCCAGTCACCCCACAGGACACCGGTCCAACTGTTAGCATGCAGAATGAGGAATATTCTGGGGCACACTCCTCAAAGTTGCACGCTCTATATGAGTTCTGCCATCTGCCATATAAAGACAAAGCATATGCTTAGTGTGAAAGAACTTGAATAGCATAGTGAGCATAGAGAGAAAAGATAGGAATAACGGTTTTCCAATAAAACACCCAAAGTTATCCATCCCCTCATGGGTAAAGGCCCAGCCAAACAGGGTTGGCTCAAAGCAGAGACACTGAGGCCCAAAAGCCTGCCACAAGGCACCATCCAGCAGGGAGCCATCGGAAAGGAGCAGAAGGGACCTGGGAAATCTGAAGTGAAAAGAGCAAAATTCAGAGTACAAGTCAAGGTAACAGCTGCCTTTGTCAGCCTCCCTACAGGTCTCTCACCCACATTTCTTCCAAGTGTCTCTCCATGTCTGCTCAATGTGTCTCCCCCTCCAGTCTCTTTCCAAGTATTCTCTCTACCCCTCAGCTCTACCCATTATTAAGTTGGCCAGATAACACAGAACCTCCCCTTTTTATTGAGATTTCACTATAACACAATCACGAGACCCATGAGTGAGGTTACCTTGAACCACTCAGCTCCAACAGAGCCAGCCAAGATCAGAATATGAGAACTTAAAAACAGGGGTGCTTACCAGAAGGGTAGGGTGGGCGGGGTGGATAAATGTAGTAAATGAGGTCAACTGTACGGTGATGGATGGAAAACTAGACTTTTGTGGTGAGCATAATTTATAGACAGATGTTGATTTATAAGGTTATACACCAAAAATCTATATGGTATTATAAACTAATGTTACTTACATTTATTTTTTGTTTGAATTACTAAATTTTGTTTGAATAACAAAACCTAATTGATATGCTTGTCCCAGATCCAGAGTTTGGTGAGTGGCCAAGTCAGAAATTGTGACTTCCATCTCCCAAATTTCTGCTTCTCCATTATTCCAAGTCTAGTTCTTTAAGTATTAGCTCCTACAAGCAGAACCAAGAACATTCTGGGGCCATGCTCTCTAGACTGCCATCTTCAAGCAAGTGTGCATTAAAACTCACTCCATTTGTTAATGTGCTCTCTCTTTCTCTCTCTCCCCCTGCCCCTCCCCTTGCTGAGGCAATGTTGCTGTAAAAGCAACCAACAGAAATCCAATTTAATCTCTGGGGAAATTTACAGAAAAAAAATCTTGCTATGCCAGTGCTTTTTTCCATGGCAATATGAAGCATATGGGATCTCAGAAGAAGCATCTATCACAATATGTTGCATTGCAGTGCAGGAATTGGCATTTTCTCCAATTCCTCAAAACATAACTGAGAGCAAAATAAATGTAAAGGTTTGAGGTCCAGGCTCCTGCTGGCATTCTGTCCCTTCAAAATGCTCCACTGGTTTAAGGAAAAGAAACACAAAAAGAAAAAAAAAAAGGTCTCCAAGTGGAGTGGACTATGGGACCCCAAAGTCTTCTGGGCTGAAACCAGAACCCAGAGCACATTTGAACTTGTAAATAGTGTCAAAGGGCTCAGCTATTGCAGCCAGGAAAATACAGGGGCTGAAAGATAGCGTTCTGGGGACCCAGATGGACTGGGATGGCGAGTATGAAACTCTCTGGTTTCTGATGAGGAGTCCTGAGCTCTAGCTTTGGCTTTATTATGACATTACTGCACTCCCCAACTCATGAACCATGTACCTTTAGCACTCATTGTTCAGTGCTAGGATAAAGCAGAGGGAAGGGGACACAGTATTAGTAAGTTTTGAAGTGGTGGAGTGAAAGACAGGAGAAGGTTTCCTGAGCCACTGAACACAGCAGCAACAGGGGTATTGCTCATCAGCCAGAGGATAAGGGCCTCATGTTGGAGGTTTCTAAAGGAGATGCTGAAAAGGGGGGAGAATTATAGTGGGACATGCTACTGGAGAGGAGAGGAAATATCACCTTATTCTTCTTAGTTCTCCTGGGGCTGGTGAACAATCAAATTAACATCAGACCTATTAGGAGGAGAAGGAAAAGAAATTTAATTTCATAGTTCTGGGGCCGCACATAAACACAGGGGCAGGAGGAAGGTAAAAGGAAGTCTATCGCCTGAGCTAAGGTAAGGGATGGGAGACAGGAGGGGGTTCACATGACAAGGGGAGGGGAGCACATATGACTAAAACCAGATGCTCTGTAATTAGAGGTTCACCCTGCACATTGATAGGTTTCCTGATAGAACGCTTATTTCTGATAAAAATCAAAATTCTGGTTATACCCCAACTTTGATTCTTCTAGGTAGTTAAAGGAGTAGTAGAGTTGCCAGGCTAGGATTATTTATAGGGCAAATGAGTAGAGGGAGAACACAGAGAGAGAGATTAATTGGTCAATACATCCTACCAGTAATGCTGTCTGAGCTGGGACCCCGGGTGCACGCAGAAGGCAGGCAAAACCATGAGGACACAAGCCCGCTTGTTCTTTGTCTGCCAAGGGAATTTGAGGCACAAATGAGAGGATGCTGATCCCCAAACTCACTGCTTCAGAAGGGTTTCCTGGAGGAGGCTGTCCAATTACAGATTCTGAGTTCCCTTTCTGGAAACTTCTGGAGCCTTCTGGAGCCTAGGCTTGTGCTTTCAACATGCATTCAGCAACAACAAAGCTAAGGGGAGGGAGTAGACCTTTGTCTCAATTCCCTCCCCACATTCTCAATACAGACTTCTATTCTAGTTATTCCAATTCACAGAAACATCTTTATTCTATTTTTTAACTCTTCATTTTGAGATAATTTCAGACATTTAAAAGTTGCAAAAAAATTAGTACTTTCAGTTGCCTTGTTCTCTTCACTCAGCTTCCCCAAATATTAATGTCTTGATAATGATAATACAACAAAGTCAGAATATCAAATTGATCCAATCTTATTGACGAATTCACAGACCTTAATTAAATTTTGCCAAATGTCCCACTAATGTCCTTTCTCTGGTCCAGGAGCTAACTCAGGCAAATACAGGTCAATGAAATATGTGCTTGATGGGCCATACCTCCTCCAAACTAGCCCCCAACAGCCCTTCACAACAGATAGGCACTTCACCCCCCTTCCACACAGACACTCTGAGGCCACCGATACACCCCACATGGTCCTTGTCATCAATACACTGGATGAACACTGAGATGATGACACTTTGGGCACATGTTTGTTGGATAAGTAGATGCTGCTAAAAACAACAAAAAATAATCCACATTCATATGCAAAGAATCAAGAAAAGAGGGGTGAAAGGCAGGTGGAAGCATTCACAGAGAAGCCTTCACTTGGGGATCTTTGGCTCTTATCTTGTCCTTGGCCTTGAGCACGGCCATCCCCAGCTACAGCCACCAGTCCTGCCTATCAGTCAAGCTCCATTAAGTGAGAAGCTGCATGGATAGAATTTAGCCCAGAAAGCACAGAGGGAGGACTCAGTGAATGTTGCTCCTACTCTGTTGTTACTCTTTCTGGAGGCACTTTCCTTGTAGATCCTCTGGGTTTCACATGAAGTCAGATAGTCCCAATCTCCAAACCCTTTCCTGTTCTTTGAATCGTTCAGACAGCTCAGGACATATCTTGATTTATACTGTAGTTATCTGCGAGCTTCTTTACCTTATCGCCCCTACGGATTGTAAATTCTGGTTCTTTTATCTCCTGTGGAGGCTTCATGCAGATCACACTGCTGGTAGCTGGCCTCCCAAATGTTCAGGGGCACCCAGCATGCAGATCCAGTGAGTTAATTTATCACCAGCACTCTAGGCTTTAACTTGTTTCCAGCATCTCTGTCAAAGCTGCCATGGCACTCAAAAGGGGAAGTGTCTGCTCTGAGCTGCTCTAAACACGATCTCCCCTCTTCAGGAAAAAGCAAACACCCCTATTCAGGTGGACCACTTATTGATAATGAGGACTTCGGGGCAAGGTCTGTATTTTGGAAAAAGAGAGACAAAGAAAGTTGAAGGAGGTTGATGATACATCCTAGCACCCTGGTTCTTCAGATCTTCAAAGTGCTTTTCACAAATCAGCTAATGAACACTTCATCACACAGCATGGAGTCTCCCCGGGGGAGCTGGGAAGCGCCAGACTTCAAGCCTGCAGCCAGAGACTTGAAAGGGGCCGGGTAATCTGCGGTTAACAATTGCATTTATGATTGCACTTCCTAAAGGAAAGAAGCAAATCTCAGACCTTTCCCTGAGCAAGCTCTGGCTGGATGTTTGTTGACTGACTGAATGACTGACTGACTGAATCGAACTGAAGGCAGATCAGAAATGAGGCCCTTCCCCAGGTCTAATCAATATGACACAGGTCAACTTCATTCTAAACAGTTCTTCTCAATGCCACATTAGATCACATAAAGTAAAACATTCAGGGCCATAACTTCCTTATAAAAATCAGATGAAAAGCATAGACTTCATCTCTAAGAAAATGGTAATTGTACACGTCTCCATTGCACATGTTTGCTTGAGCCTTCAGAGTCCTCTCTAAAGCCCAAATGAAGACTCTCTGTTTCTGGTTATGCTTGGAGGCAATCCTGTTAAAAAGGGTCACCTATGTCCATTTTAGTGAAAAATAATTTATTCTGCCAGGAATACTTTGATTTCACTGGCCGGAAAGCCAAGTTTTGAAGTGTAGTTGACCTTTTCAGATCAGGCATCAAGAATATTTGAAAATGTTATACCAATAGGTTTCTTTTAAAAACCATTAATGAAATCTTGTGTTTTCCAGTTGCAGTCATGCACAGGGACCTTGGGGACTCATTTTTCTTCTTCTAAGGCTCATTTAATGACTCTTTCTCATATTTGAGAAAATAGGAAACTCATTGCCTGTCTTCTTGGTGAGCGGATGTGCCGTGACAAGGGAAGACTTTTCTGAAACTTGCTTGGCAACACTGACAGCAACCTTAACTAAAGCATCCATAAATGCCCCCCAACAGAGCTAAACAAATCAAGTTAGGAAACCCTGACATCTGATTCCCTGAAAATCAGGAAGGGAAATAGTTTGTAAGCAACTACGGAAAACAGTTTACTTTCTAGGGAAAGTGAGCACTTTGAAGGGCAGTTGGGAGAAGAGGAAAAGATGAAAAGGAAGCATGAAATCCATCTGGAGTGACCCTCCCAAACCACAGCTTGCATGTTTGGGGTCAGCCTTGACATGCAGAAATCTAAGATCTCTTCCCCAAAGGCCTGTGCTATAAGACAATGGACATCTCTAAGAAAAGATGGGTTTGTTTACTGTGAAAACATTCTCTGCCACACCTGCACCAGGGATGGGTCCTCACTTCCTCGTGCTGTTTGTTTGGGGTCGGGGAAAGATAGAAATCAGCAAGTTTGGATCCAAGAGAGAGGATTTCACAAATAAAAATTAAGAATAATTTCACAAACAAAAGTCAAGAATAAAGGGCCTTCCACACTTTCCACCATGTGAACACTTGCCGTGGCTCAGTGGTGCTGAAAGGGCCAAGGGGTCCTTCAAATATTACAACTTTGGGGGTCCAGTCTGAGTTCTTAGCGAAAGTACACAGATAAGAAATAACCAGCCAGGAGGGCTTGTCAAGACGCCTGACCATCACTTTCTTTCCTGGTTGACAGGGGAAATCCAGCTCTACCTACTCTAGATCCAGCTCTACCTGCTCTTGTCATCACTTAAGGGTCACGTGGCCACTGCGTAGGTCTCACCCAGCTCACCGCCAGCTCAGCCTGGCGACTGTCAGGCTGTCAGGCTCTGGGAACAGACTGCCACGGAGTTCAGGTCCTTTCCTAGCCTGAACTTGAGAGTCAGGGTACACTTGGATGGGTTCTGGTCCATCCAAGTGTACCCTGACTCTGGGTTCTGGTTCTGGCGCCTCCTGGCTTTGCGGGGGAGGCAGCTTACCTGCATTCTTGATTCTTCCTTATTTCATCTATAAACAGGGTTGCCATACATATTTCATAAAGTGTCAGCCAAGAATAAATGAGGTAGTTAATTAAATGTAAAGATATTCTTCCTTGTTCCATAAAAAATTGGCAGGGGCACATGACCCCTCTACCCCTACCCTGCACACACACACACACACACACACACAAAAGGGGAAAGCTGGGAACTAAGATGAAGAATACAAGATAGTTAGTAAAATATTTTTGTGATAAAAAAAAATATACAATGAAATATACTAATTTTTAAACTTAAGGTTTATGTTTTAAAAACCATTTTTTTAAACTTCAGAGCAAATGTGCAAACGTTGAAGGAAACCCAAGATAGGAGGTTTTGAATTTACTTTTCAATTTCGGTTACTCCCTGTCCCTTACCAGTCTGGTTCACCTCTGGAAAGGTAACACGAAGGTCAAGCTACCTGAGAGAAGCAGCAGGGTGGGGATGATGAACCCCAGACCTTCATGGCATTCTGAGTGGGACACAAGATGCAGGAATTTGCATGCCCATTCGATAGATGAGAAAATGGGCTTGGAAGACAAAACAGCTTCCCCAAAGTCACACTGCTGGTTGGCAGGGGGCTAGCACCCTATCAAGTCCCTGGCTCAGGGTCTACACAGTCCTGTGAAACCTTAGACCTCTTTCTACTTGGCAAATTTTCTCTACTTTGCAGAGATCGGTTCCTTGTTCCCTGCCCAGCTGTGGTTCCCTTCGGGGTCCTGCTATTCTGAATTACATCTTCCATTACTCAAGGATCAAGATCCCATCCTCCCAGAGTGCTCCTTCCTAGCAACAGGCTCTCCATGCCTCGCACCTCAGTCTCCTTCATGCAGACAGATGAGTGCTGGGCCACACAAAAAGGTTTTTCTAGTGATTACTCCAAACATCTGAACAATACATTTCAAAATTCTTAAACTCTGACAGTTTAACATAAACGAAAAACTGAAAGCAATTCTAATGTTTACTTTTTTGGGGAAAGAAGGGCAAAAATGTCCTGGTCAAACCTTAGCTGTGACTAATTTTCCTCTTCTGTTTCTTTTCTCCCCACAGATAACACCCCTGCCAGGCACTGTACTAGGTGCTTTCCCTGCCTGATCTCATCACATTTCAGAACAGCTTGTGAGATAAGCACTCTTATCATCCCCCTTCACCAAAGAAGAAAGGACTGAAGGAGACTAAACCATTCACAGCTGTGCAAATAGCAAATGATCGAGGTAGGATTCAAATCTAGACGCTTCTTACTCCAGCCTATTATCAACCCTACTTCTCTTGACGGTTGTCTCGTCTCTGCTCTGAAAAGAAACCACTTACGATTCTAGAAGAGTTGATAATATGTTGATTTTCACAACATAAGTTTTCAATGCAGGAAACAGATGACAGAGACCCTTACCTTTTTAGCCTTCCATTTGGAAAAACAAACAAGCAACTACATACACATAGACAGGTACACAAATACCTTCTCGATTTGTGTCTTACATGCCAGGCACCAAGGACGCCAAAAATGATTCAAATATAATTTTTAACAATTCACAGCTTAATGGGAGATGAAGGTTAGGCCTCCCCAGGTATTCAGAACAGACCTCCACAAGATGTCCAGAGCAGGACTTCCTCAAACCTGTTACTTTGGAATGCAGATTATTTTGAGTTGAGGTCCACTGAGGCCCTGTGAGTTCATGAGAATCCTTTTACTACTCCCTAAATTAATCTAGAAGAATGAAAATTGGGGATATTACCCAGAATTTAGATTTTTACCAGGAATAACTTTTATTTTTCATCAGAGAAACACATTCAGAACAAACATCTAATTACAGCGCATCTGGTTTTCATCATGAGTCCCTTTTTCTCGTCATGTGAGGCCCCCAACTCTCTCTTTGAAGTCCCAGATCCCTCTTACACCTTAGCTCAGGATACATACCCTCATTTTGGCCCATTTACTTTAGACTATCTCTGTGTAGATTCCCCACACATAAGTCCCTCAATTTGCTATTTTTGCCTACAAATATGTCATGAATGTTAATTTGCTCAAATAAGGGGGTAAGGGGAACATTCCTCTCTGTCCCTATAGGGACAAGAAAAACAGAAGATTGTATCTTTATTTAGGAGTTATGACAGAGAAGAATAGCTCCTTCTGAGGATATCAGGAAAGGCTCCCCTAAAGAAATATCTTCTTGAATTAGCTTCATGACATCCTTCTGGTAAAAGGCATTTTGTGTAGAAGTCTGAGAAAGGGCAAAATCCTTCAGGGCTGTGAACACGGGGTACAGGGGGAACTGGGGCTGGAGGGGGCAGAAATGAGGTTGGGGGGAGGTCGGCTGGCCTCAGATCATGAAAGATGTTTTGCCTCTGTGTTTTTATGCCAGTCCCCAATGAGATCTGTCAGATCAGATCTGGTAAACATAACGTTACTTCAATAATTTTAAAATAGAGTAATTAGTTCTGCTCATGCAGAAATATCTTCACAATGCAATGGTTGGGATATATTTAATAGCTGTTGGCACAAGCAAAAGAAAAGGCAGCAAGGGGAAGGAAGAAGGAAGAAGCCCCTCTGGCTCCTGGCTTGCAATGCAGAGGGCAGGTCTCTAGATAATGTGCCCAGAGGTCTGGTTGACCTCATGCAGTTAAGCTATCTCTGCAAGAAATTGAGATGGGGGGCGGCTACTGAAGGAAATATGTTCTGGAGCCCCCCTTCTTTTGCGCAGTTGAAGCTCCTCAGTGTTCTGAGGTCAGTGGAGAAATGGACACCTTCTGTCTCTCCATAGCATGGCAGCAACATCTTCAGAGGAAACAGGGAAAATCGGCCTCTTAAAAATGTTCTTCCTCACCCCAGACACCTTTAGTCGTCATGAGAAACTGTACCTGGCTTTTTCATCCCTCCTGCGCCGGTTCTCATGACTCCCTGTCTTGAACACCATGATCCTAGGGTTTCCTGGGAAGTGGCTCTGAAGGGACAGCGAGTGAGCAGGAAGTTCGTGGGAGAAGTCTTGAAGGAGAGGCAGTGGGAAAGGAGGGCTGTGGTGCCCAAAGGGAACATGCTTGCCCCTCTCTGAAGGCTCCATCCTCTAAGGAAAACACTCTGTTTTTCTTCTATTGCACTGCTCATGCCATTTCACTTCTGGTCATCAAATGTGTGTGGTTTCTACACCAAGCAATTCTCTGATCCCAGCTGGGTGCCCTGCAATTTGATTCAGCTCTTACACTATCTACCTGGGGTTAACAGAGACCCTACAGGTTAAGGGCTCAGTCCTACAGGTTAAGTGCTCAGTCCAACAAGCCTGACCCTCTCATCTCACTTCAGATGCCAACTTCAAGTCCAGGCTGTCCCTTGTGTTTCTGACCAACTGATTATAAGTTGGAGATTCCCAAGGCCACTTCCTAAAGTTTGAGAATTTGCTAGAACACCAGATGGAACTCAGGGAAAGAGACTATTTGCTAAATTACTGCTTTATTATAAACAGTGACAATTTGAGAACAACCAGGTGGAATTAATGCACAGGCAAGTGTGTGCTAAGGGGCACTACAGCCTTCCAGACGCACCACCTCTCCAGCACCAACCTGTGTTCATTATCCCAGATGCTCTCTTGCTCAGGATGGTTATAGAGGCTTTGTTACTCAGGCGTGATTGATTAAATTATTGATATTGATGATTAATTCAGTCTCGGTCCCTCTCCCCACACTGGAGGCCAGACAGGCTGTTGAAAATTCCAACCATCTCCTCATGGTTGATTTCTAGGCCACTGGACCCAGACACAAGAGCTCCAGCCACACATCATCACACCAGCAATACCCCAAGACTACCATTCCGGAGATACCAAGGGTTTAGAAAGCCAGGCAACTTGGTGGGGAGGACAGAGGCCAAATATATATTTCATATTATGTCACAGGTACAGTCTAACAAGGCTTACTCAACCCAATAGGAGTGCTAAAGTTGGGGAGCTCATCAGAGTTGTCCCAAATTGGGGTAAGAGGCTGGGCCTTTGTGACCCTGCATCACTCAGTCTTAGGGTGTAGGTGCCCAGGGAAGAGGAGTCTGGGTTAGGGAGACAGGTAGCTAGGAGCTCTGACAGCCTCCCCACTGCCAAGGGCATAAATCTTTCTGCCTGAGGGTGACTGTGGGACACAGAGCAACATCCCCTCCAGAAGCTCCCCATTCTCATATACAGCCAAAGCCCCAGCTCAAGAGTAGGGTATTTGGCTATCCTCTTACTCTTGAAAACTCCTTTCAAACAGGATCGCCTGTGTCGTGCTGATTTCAGAGTTCTGCCCTGCATTTTATCCACACATTATCTCAGTATTTCTCAATGAAAAACTTTAGTGCTAAGGACTTCCCATTCATCATCTCATTTAACTGTCCAACAGCCTTTGAGGTCAGGACAGCAGTGCCCCCAGTTCCAGGGCGAGGAAGCTGGGTCTCAGTTTGGTTAAAAAACTTCCCCAAGTCATAACTGCTGACGGCTTTGTGTCTCTAGTGCCAGCCACCCGGCCTATCACAGACATCAAATGCAGCCCCAAAGGGAAAGGAAGCCCCGGCGGGTGGTCCATGGGCATCTGTGGAAAGAGAGAGCAGCCATCAAAATGGCGGCATCTGTGAAGGAGAGAGCAGCCATCAAAATGGCGGTTTCTGGGAGAATGAGGACCTGGTGGTTCTCATTCATGTCCATCAGCCCCTGCCAGGCCACTGAAATCACACAGGCTCTAAGAAAAGACACAACCCCGGGTCATAGCTCCCTGTCACCTCCCCCAAGTCCCTTGAATATAGAAATTCTGGTCACTCCCAGTCAGACTCACCCCTGCCGTCTCCCCCAGGACTCTGGGACTCCACAGAGGGGAAGCTGCCTTACCTGAAGGGACTGGCTGGCATCAGGGAGCCCAGAGAGTTAGTTCCCATAGGTGTGTACTTTGTTGCTATGTCTGGACAACTCTCCCCTTCTCTGCTTCAGGAGTCATTGACCAAATATCATTACGATCACCATTATTAAAAGAATCAGGTATAACAATAGGATAGTTTTACAAACACATTCTCCCTCCCTCCCCCCATCTTAGAGTTAAAGGGGGGAAGGCAGAGGTGCCCACAGTTTCTAGTCAGTGCACTTATTTTTAAAAGGAGGCATGAAAGAAGAAGGCTAAATGATGCTATTATGGTGGCTAATTAAATTTCTTCTTTGCTGTTACAATGCCTTCGCTTTGAGGATCATTACTTTTCGTGTCACTTCTTTCAAGAGCTTGGTTTAAGGTTGTAACTCCAGGAAACCGCAAGTCGAGGCTGGAAGCCACAGACCACGCATTTGCCTGGGGCCACGAGAAGGGGCGGGGAGCTGCCAAAGCATCTCCAGTGCAGGGCCCACAGCATAGGAGGGGTCCGCGCTCACCCTGCAGCGAAGCCCCCAAGTGTGCAGGTCAAGTGTGTTTGCTCACAGCCTTTAGTGGATGCCCCAAATCCAGGGTGTTCATTTACTCCACAAAAAGATGCTCCTGATGTATGCGGGGAATGTCTGTAGATAGCGGGGAACAGAGATGGCTGTGGGGAGCCTGGGGGCCTGGCTGACAGGAGGAGGAGCACTGAGCTCCAGGGTCAGGTTAACTGTTCACCATCGGAAATGGGGTGCGATCCTTTACACCAGGAACACGAATACAATAGGGGCTTCTCTTGTTCTTACTCCCTCCCTTTGCCCTTTGTCCTTTGGGGAGCCACTGCTGGTACACACTGGCTGGGGCTCATTTTCCAGATGAGAAACTGAGGCACAGAGAGGAAGGATGCTACGTGTTGCTAGCACACTGTAGGTGCTCAGTAAGTATTAATTCACTAAAATGGGACACTCAAGTTACTCTTGAGTGCAGGTGAAAGTGTAAAAGAGAATGCAATACACTAAACTGAGAGGCTGCTCTGAAGAAACCTGCCAGATTACTAGGATGTAAGCAGGGGTTGGCAGCAAGGGTGATGGCTAGCCTGTTCCACACTAGCGAGCCTTGAGTACCTTTTATTCCTAATCAGATTAGATACTTAATCTTGATGCCTTCCAGATCTGCAAAAGGTGGTCTAGATTTGCAAAGTCATTTTGGACCGAGGCTCTGAGTTTTGAATAGCTCAAGAGCTCATATACCATGAAGACACTTCAGGTGCTGAATGCAGTAATCCAAAATGAAAGCAGTGCTAGGTAGAGTCAAATATTTAGGTAAAGGCCAAGTTCAACTTCAACAAATGATACCTACTGGTTAAGAGAAACAAGCTGCTGACATTTAGAAATGTGTATTGGCCAAAGTGAAGGATAATGAAGATATGTTTTCCACTAGAAAAAGATCGGAATGGGAGATGAGGCTCAAATGACAACATGTATTAAATAGTTCATTTAATAGTAAAGAGCTCATGCATATTAAATAACTCATGTTCAGTCTTTCAGAAAAAGAGAAAACTGACAATGACACAAACACCACACCACCACAGTGGACACTGACCAGTACTGAGTTGCAGTTGTCCAATCAGAATCAAATTACAAATAAAACCCAATTCTGAATTCTGTGTACAGCTCACATTCCTCTGCCTGTCACCCCAACCCCCACTTCCTCCCACCCTCCACTCTGCTAATGATGTGAATGCTCCAAAGTCAAGACTGGGCTAAGAGGGGACCAAAAAGAATGCTTTAGATGAAATCAGATGTGACCCCTGAAATCAGGAGCATTGGCTGAGCATGGTTTTAATTATGGGGACTCAGCCAGCTTCCTGAGACCTGCGCTTGCTGCAGCTTGATGCACCTCTAAAAATGTGCCCGCCTGCCAGCCAGCCGGCAGGAAGGGTTTATGACCTCACACTCCATTAAAAAAATAAATAAATCAGAACCCCTCAGGCAGCTGCATGTTTAGAAGCAATGAAATTGCAACCTGTTTACCTCTTCTTAGACATTTACATTCCCAGCTCAGGCTCAGCCTTACCGGCTAAGATTAATCCTTATTGTGAAGGAATTAAAATTGTTTTGCTCTGATACAGTCTGACTTACGGCATAGGGCCTTAGCTGAAGCCCAGGGCTCATCCTGCATTTTTGCAGATCTCATAGAATTGTCGAGCCCTGATGGAAGGGAAGGAGTTTTGTGTCCTAAAAATATGTAGGTACTTCGCTGCAAGCTCAAGCTCTTTATATGGGGCAGTTGGTTGAACTCTTAAGAGCAAGAGCACTTCAAGATGTAGAGGAAATGAAGTGCATAAAGGTGGGAATTTGGATCTAATATCATGGAAGTGGAGGTAGGGGCGGAATGTCTAAGTCACTGGAAAGAAAGGCCTGAGATAGCTGAGGACTAAAAGCAAAAGAGGATCCAGAAGTCTGTGGAGTGGGAAGGAGAAGTTGAAAACAAAGTACTCAGCTTTGAGAGAGAAGAAATCAGCCCTCCAAATTCTCCTCTTTAAATGTTGTTTGAGGTGTTGGTGTGATGGTTAATTTCATGTGTCAGTTGGGTGAGGCTATGATGTACATATTTGATCAATCTCCTGTCTAAATGCTGCTGTGAGGTATGTTTTAGATGTGATAAACATTTAAATCAGTAGACTTTGAGGAAAGTAGATGGCCTTTCATAACATCGGTGGGTCACACCCAATCAGTTGATGGCATTGGGAGAAAAGAGGGATTGCCCCTGGGAAAAAAAGGAGTTCTGACTGCAGACTGCAAGGATACCACATTTTCTCTTTCCTGGATCTGTAGCCTGAGGCCTGCCCTGCAGATCTCAAACTTACCAATCTCTCAACATCTCGCTCTCTCAATACATCATATTGGTTTGGTTTCATTGGAGAATCCTGATGAATATATGTGATATGTGAAGAAGAAACAAGAGAGAGAATTAATGTTTGGGGGGTACACCAAGCAATTTTTATGCTTTTCCACTTTTCTCTTCAGTCCTTACAACAACAATGCAAAATAAGCAATTTCCCCATTTTCTCAAAAACTGAGCTTTTGATCTTGCCCAGAATAAAAAAGCAAGGAAGTGGTGGATCTGCTTTGCACTTAGGTCTGTCTGTTTCCAAAGTGCATGTCTCTTCTACGACATCACTTGGTCTCCCTGTGATACCTGTTCTGTATTATTCCAGAAAGCAGATTAAGGCTTTGGATAAACTAGTCTCAGAGAGAAGCCCAACTGCAGAGATAAGTCAGGGTTGGAGAAACAAAATCTGAGGCTTCAAGGTCCCAGCTTTGGTTCACTGGCATGTCTTTCTGAGGTCAATTTAAATTGACTCTCCACTGCTAGGCTTATGTTTTGTTATATTTTTTTCACTTTATTGAAGTATAGTTGATATACAATAAATTGAACATATTGAAAGTATAAAATCTGAAAAATTTTTGGTGTCTAACATTCATGAAACCAACACCACAGTCCAGGGATCACCCTCAAAGTTTCCTTGTACACTTTTATAATACTTTTCTCCAGTCCCACCCCCACTCCCTACTGCCTGCAACCACTGACCCACTTTCACTCACTGTAGATTAGATTGCATTTCTTGGAATCTAACATATAAATGGAATCATATGATATGTACTCCTTGGGAGAGGAAGAAGAATAGGGAAAGGCATGACTTCTTTCATAAAGAATAATTATTTAGAGATTCATGATATTGCCTGTATCAGTAACTTGTGAATTTTACTTCTGAGTATTACTCCATTGTATGGACATACCACAGTCTATTTAACCATTAATTCACTGCTGGAAATTTGGGTTTGCAGTTTTTTGGCAACTACAAATAAAATTGTACTGAGCATTCATATACAGGTTTTGGACATTTGTAGCAGTCTGCTAACTGGCTGCTTTGTAGTTCCCACAAAAACAGCCATGCTCATGCATTTACTCATTTGCTTACTGCTTAGTGCTGTTTTACAACGGCAGAGTATAAAGTGCTGTAACTTGCAAAACTGAAAATATTTATTTTTCCAACCCCTCTCTTGTTGAATTCCTGTGAGTAGATGGACATAAAGTAGGTGTTTAGCTATTGCTTGTTTGTTTGTAACAGCAATGACTGAGCTGTTTTCCAAAGTGGTTGTACTAGTGCATCCCCACCAGGAGTATATGAGAACCCCATCTCTTTCAAAACTCAATATGCTCATTCTTATGATGAGCATTTGATTTCAGTCATTTTAATAAATCTGAAGTGATATCTCACTGTAATTTTAATTTTTGTGTCTCTGTTGACTAATAAGATTGAACCTCCTTTCATGTACTTTTTGTCCCTATATCTTTTTTTGTGAAGTCTATTTTAAATATATTTTCCTATCTGAAAAGGGAAAGCTTGCTTTCTTATTGAGTTTTGGCACTTATTTATATATTCCAGATCTAAACACTTTATCATAGATGTGATTTACTAATAATTTCTCTGTTTATAGCTTGTCTTACCAGTGTTGCTTCACTTTCTGTAGATTCTTTTTATGACTATGGAATCAGGTTAGGTAGAATTGGAATTATTTCTACCTTGAATCTTTGGTAGAATTTGATAACCACTGACTGTCATTTTCTCCTTGGGAAGGCTATTAAATACACATTTAAATTCATTAACAAATAAAAAGTTATTCAGGTTATTTATCTGTCCTACTCATCATTGGTAGTTTATGTCTATTAAGAAATTTGCCCACTTTATCTATATTTTTGAATTAATTGGTATAAAGTTATGATATTCCCTTAATATCACTTTAATATCCATAGAATCTGTTGCTACACCTTTCAACTGGTTTCTTTCTCCCTTCTTCTCCCATATCAGTCACTTCTCTTCTAGAAAAAAAGGTTAGATTTTTAATGCATTGATTTTAAAATTGTTTTTCTTTTCCCATTTTGTTTCTTTTCATACTAATCTACTATTTCCTTTCTTCTCACTTGGAGTTTCATGTGCCCTTCTCTTTTTATTTTTTTTTGGAGGGAGGATTCGAAGCTGCCTTATATAGGCGTTT
The DNA here is from genome assembly GCF_964194135.1 of Talpa europaea. Lineage (NCBI taxonomy): Eukaryota > Metazoa > Chordata > Mammalia > Eulipotyphla > Talpidae > Talpa > Talpa europaea. The sequence continues at coordinate 136,519,191 of NC_140071.1, read as the reverse complement.
AGTGATGAAAATTTTCATTTGAGTACTGTTTTAGCAACATCTCACAATTTTTGATCTGTGGCATCTTCACTATCGTTCAATTTAAAATGCTATCTAATTTCTCTTTTGATTTCCCCTTTGAGCCTTGAGTGTGCTACTTAGTACCTAATTATTTAAGGGTTTTTCTGATACATTTCTATTATGTTCAGAGATAATGTTTTATTTGAATTTAATCCAGGTTATTAAGACTTTTATGGCAGAGTATACTCTATTTTGGTAAATATTCCATGTATACTTGAAAAGAGTGTAAATGTTGCCATTATCAGTGGAGTGTTCTATAAAGGTCAATTAAGTCAAATGCTAGTGTTGTTCAAGTCTTCTATATCTGTATTAAATTTCTGGCTAGTTCTATTAATCATTGAGAGATGAATGTTGAACTCTCCTAATATAATTGTGGATTTGTATAATTCATCTTTCAGTTCCATCAAGATACTTGGGTATGTTCCTAACTTTAAAAAGCCAATTAGAGCACCTGTGGCTCCACCTGTGCTCTCACACATCATTGTCATTCCAAGGTCTTAGTCTATTTCAACATGACTAGAATAAACAGTATGTCACCCAAACTAAATTGCTTCAGAAAAGAATAACCCAAACACATTTTTTAAAGCAGTATGTTTTCCTCTTCTTATGGTACTTGAAATCTCTTAGAGATGCATGTCCATGACACTATAGCAAATAATGCAAGGACATTTAGTATTAATACCAGACCTGGCTCAGAAATATTTAGCAGGATTCCAAAGGAGCTGGGGTTCAATAAACATTGGGGCTTGCTGTGTGCTTTCACCCTTTTGTTCTTCTGTCTTCTACTTACTCTCTCCCTCCCTCTCCCATTTGCTTCTTCCTTCCTTTACTTCATTTCATATTTACTGTGTACATAATCCGAGTCTGTTTCTTTGTCAGGAAGAGGATCCCAAGTTGATTCAAATAAGATCCATGACCTCAGAGCATATAAGAAAGGAAGATGGATGGAAGAAGTGGGACTTGAATTAGGCCTTGAAAGACAATAGCTGAAGGACATACTTTGTAGAGAAAGAGTAGGTATGATATATTCATTAAAAAATGAATTCTTTTCATCTCTGAAAAACCTGATATTTTCAAGTATTCTTTTTTCAACGCTTACTGATAATAAAAATAAAAGTGCTTGTTTTTCCCCTACAATTAAAATCACATACACTTAAGATATTTAGGGCGGGAAGGAGAGACTAAATTACACCTAGTCATGTCACCTATGTATTACCATTATAGATATTTTTTATATAGTGTCATTTTTCTATTTTTTTCCTGTGTATTAAATACAATCATAGAATTTTACATCTTGAAATTTTCTTGACATTCCCTCCAGAATTTTCCACTTTACAATAATTTTTGTGATGATCTTTTTAAAAGTAGTTTAATTGAATCACTAAATAGTAGTGTATTTAAAATTTCCCTTTTGACTTAAATCTAGGTTGTTAGCAGTTTCCCCTATTAAAAATGTTCTGATAATAGATTTTTATAAAGTATGTTTATAACATTAGTGTTATGTAGGTGAAAGGAACTTTTAAAGATGATTAAGCCCAGCTATCTCAATTTTCAGAGAAGAATTGAATGTGTGGTTAATTAACATAGTTCTTTCAGCTATGCTGCTCAAATGCTAATGTGTGGGGATCATATTAAAATACAGATTATGGCTCAGTAGGTCTGGGGTGGAGCCTAATATCCTGCATTTCTCACAAGCTCCCAGATGATGTAAATGATGCTCAGAATATGATTCATGCATCAGGTGAACAAATGCGTCCATCTGCTAAGCTGATGCATGGCCAGCTACTTTACTGCCTCCCTTAACTGGGATAAGGCTATGGTAACTAACGAGGGCCAGTGGTTAGAAACTTTCAAATGTAATTGAAATTTAATTTGATTATCTTACTCTAAAGACATCTTTTCTACCAGCCATTGGAACTATGTAGGTCTGGCTGAATACCTAATTGGTGGAGAGGTTTAATGGAAATTCAACTGATGGAGAAGAGCCTCTATATCTGGTGACCTTGAAGGGCCTTGGAGAGCCTCCCAACCCTAAGGTTAAGGCTTTATATGTTAAAATCGAATACTCTGAACGTTTAGCTGAACTGCTAGCTCCTCAGTCATTTAAGATTCAAGAGCTATTTTCTGAGAGAAGTTGCATTGCCAGAAAGCAAAATCAGATGAAATTAGTATCTTTTTTTATTTTTAAAACCAGACTACCAGACTGATGGATGGAAGTTAGTTAGACCCAGGAGATGGCCAGAGTTGTCCCATGAAAGAAAATTCTCTATCCCGTCCTCTCTCTTTCCTCCACCCCCTCTCTTTTGGAAAAACAAAACCTCATATTTAAGAAATTTTCAGAACTATAATTTGCATTTGAAGAAAATGTCAGAATTACTTAACACAGGATGAAAAGCAAAAGTGAAAATGTAAATGATTGGGGTCTCTTTACAAAAGGTAGATAGTGTCACTTCTTGGTACAGACACACTTTTCTTTACAAGGTTTTCAAATGATAATATTCTCCTTGGAACATGTTAAACGTCTGAATCATAAATTTCAAATTGTCACTGCATGATCAACTCCATCCCGAGACGGAAAGAAAGGACTTGTTTTTCATGTAAGTTGCATTAAAACTCCTGAAAATTTCCAGATCAGTTGTTGATTCCCCAAGCTGGAGCCCCTGCTTGGTGATGCCTCAGTCCATGGAGGAGCCTCACACATCAGAGAGGTGCCCACAAGCCCAGAGCTGTGGGCTCCCCGGGACTGCCAGACTTCCTTCTGTGGGCTGGACACCTGCTGCTCAGTCTGTTTTAAACCAAACTCATTAATCACTCATTCTAATAAACAAGGTCCTCCTCATAATTCTGAATAAATTCATTTCATGTCAGTCTCAATATTCTCAAAAACAGACTGCACAGAGTCCCACTCCTGATCTCCAGTCTCACTTCAAGTCCTTTCAACCCTCCTGTTCAAATGGTTTCATTTAATACTCCACCTCCACTCAAGGTCTTGCAATCTCAACCTTTTGGATTCATCCTTCACACTTCACACTCAGAAGGCCAAATTCTTCAAGAAACATCTTATTCTTCCTTGGTGCTAAGTCACACTTTAGTCTGATCTTTGACTGACTACAGCCTAAGGTCCCTCCTCTTCCCCTTGCATTCAAGGTCTTCTATGAACAGCCCCTGACTCTTCCGTTCAGCCTCATTCCTGTTTAAACTGTCCTCTAAACATGCAAAAGAACATTCCATTCCTGAAAGACTTATCTAGGACATTTGCACATGGTTTCCAGGTTTGGGTTCCAGTTCCAGTCCTGCTCTTTCCAAGGAGTGTGGGACTGACATTCATTCCAAGCCAGTCTCTCATGTTTAGAAGGTGTTGCTTACAGTGTCGGCCTCATATACTCATGCAATGATCCAAGTTCAAACTTAGAGCAGACCTCATCATTATGCTCAGGTCTAGAGAAACTTAGGAAGAGCATTGCTCTACCCACAGCACAAAAGATGCCGAACAAACTGCAAATTCCTGCAGATCCGCTAACAATCAGCTATCTGAGGTTATGTGCAAGGGACTAGGCCCAGCTTGGAGGAGAGACAGTCTCCTGCAAAGAGAAACAGAACACGAGCATATGCTCACCTGGAGAGGATGCACTAGTGTTACAGGGCAACCCCAATGTGAAACAGGGTGGCCTGAGTGTGGGTCCTCACCTGCGCACTTGAAAGGGACTTATAATGAGGCTCAATGGCAGGCACACACAAAAAGGGTGATAAAGGGTTTATTTACAAAAAGGGGAAGTGGAGTGAGGAATAACCCAGGGAGAAAGAGAGAGAGAGAAATTGATGAATGGGTCCTACCAGTTCCTCTGAGCTGGGACCCCAAGAGCTGACTGAAGGCCAGTGAAAAACCAACTACCCCCAGGCCCAAGTGTCTCTTGCTAGATACCAAGCCTGGCTGCTTAACTGCACACTTAGTTCCCCCCCATCCGCCCCTCAGTGGTGATGACATGATGGGATTTGTAGTCCTTGGTGCCTGGAATCTCTTTGGTCAGGAGTGGGGGTGGGGTCCATAAAACCTGTGTTTATGGAGTGGGTTCAGGTCATCCTTTCCCCCCAACAGTAGGACACCAGTAAGTTTCAGTTACACTCTCTCTGAAGTGGAGCGTGGGGAGAGCACATGGAGCTCTTAGGAGCCCAGATATGAGGCGAGTGTACACGTGCAGGCTTTTCCTCCATGCACAGCTCTGGAGAGAATCTTAAGAAAGTGTCCCTCATGGCTCAGGTGATCCTCATGTCAACGAGGATCTCACGGAGAACATGAGCTGAGAACCCATCTTGGCTTGCACAGGGTTTTATTCGTTACACTGAAATTCCTAGCTTTGTTTTTTCATAGAGAGGGAAAACAGATGTCAAATAAGTAGGTCCCCTTCCCAAAGGCACACAAGGAATTTCTTTAGAGGTCATTCCAACAAATCATGGCCAAATGCTTTTTCTGTGAATCCACTTCTTGGAGATGGGAGAAAACAGCTACTCAAACATGAGAAGTTTCGGGTCTCCTCCTACATGGGCTTGCTTTGTATGACACACTGCTCCTTTCTGTCAGTTAGATTAGAGGAGGGTTAATAACCCCTTTTTACAGAAGAGAGAATTGAGGTTCAGGGAGATTAAGGCTTATTCCAGATCAAAGAGCAGTTTTGTTGAGGTGAAGCTGAAAACAAAAGAGCCAGGGGGACAAAAACAACCATTTGGGGTCCTGTAGCCCTTGAAGATTTTATCCCATGAGCAATTTGAAATTGTAGATGTGTTTTTAAGAACACACAGATATGATCTGACGAGGGCTTTGATGTTATCTTTCTAAATGGTGACTCCCTTTGACAGCATTATTTTACATTTAGCCACCCAACATCTACCAGCTTCTGGCTGGCAGCCAGACCCTGCTTTGACTGAGGAAGCTTCCCGTCTGCTATTGAGCCTAGAAGATTCCAGGGAGGCGCATGTGCGGAGACCCTGTTGGAGAACTGGCTTGTTCCTTGTTGGCCACAAGTCCTGCAGGGGTTCAACCAGGGCTAAGGAGCCTTGATTCTCCGGGTTTTATTACTCTTTTATTTTATTCTCTGTCTTTGGCTCTGCTGTTGAGATCTACCACACAGAGAAAATAGACAACTCAGAAGCAGCCATGTCCAGAAATGAGTCCCAGCAATGCTTTTGAACCTGACTCGAGACTTACTTAAAGCAAGGCCTACTCCTGGCACTTTGCAGTCACCTGAGCTACCAATTTCTCCCTCCCCTTGCCTGCCTCCTTTTCTTAAACTACTTGACACAGGTTTTTAAAAAACACAAAAGAAAGACACCAAGTTACCATACCTTTTTATGGCTATTACATGAACAAGTTGCAAAGACATCATGACCCAAATTTGGCCAGATTGTGGAAATAGGCTCTCTCCTATATAACTAACATAAATATAACTTGGCATATACATACAGACACATACATATCTTCATGTGTATATATGTAGAGAGAGAAATTTCAGAATGTGCTTACTTTATTTTTTTATTATTTTTTTAAAGATTTATTTATTTATACAAGAACCGGGATATAGGCCAGATCTGCAGGAGGGCGAGAGGATTCACCAGAGACAGAGCAGGGAACAGAACAGGCGGACTGATGAAATACACTGCTGAGGGAAGCAGCGGGTGAGACAGGAGAGGTCTGTTGCATCATGTGGAACCCTCGCCAGCCAGCCGGGATCGAACCGGCGCTGCAGAGGCTGCAGACAGCTTCACAGCAAGGCGCTCAACTGCCTGCGCCACCAGGGGAGGCCCATGTGCTTACTTTAGCAATTAAAAAATCCCACCTTAAAAACTGTATCTACATAATTAATAATATATGAGACAGATTAACTGGAAAGCATATTAACCACTGTAATTCATATCATCAAAACATTGGAAGTAATCTAAACATATAATAGGAGATAAATTAAATGAATGGCACTTTGCAGAATTTAAAATATTATAGAAGAATATTGACTTGTTCACAAAGTATCAGTGAGTAAAATTTTGACTATAAATTATAGATACACTATGAGCTTATTTTTTCTTATAAAAATGTAGATGCACGTGCACGTAGAAGAAATGGGGAGATTACACTCCAATAATTACCAGCAATGGGGATACCTGTAATTTTTAAGTTTTTCTTTTTTGATTGTATGTTTTATAACTGTGTCTAATTATCAAGCATTAAAATACAATATTTGAACAAAGTTTTAAAGGAAAAAGAAATGTTGCATTGCAGGAAAATTAGGAAAACATGGAAAGAGCCACTCATCATCTTATCACTGTAACAGTCACTATTATTCTCATACAACTGAAGATATTTTTCTTTGTATACTTTCTGTAGCTATTGTTTTCCCTCTATATTATAGCCATTAAGAGTATGCATCCATTTTTGCATCCTGTTTTTGCACTTAATATTTCTTGGTGATTCGTGTTTTTCTGGATCGCTACTAGATATTGCATACAATTTTGCATCCTGTTTTTGCACTTAATATTTCTTGGTGATTCATGTTTTTCTGGATTGCTACTAGATATTTCTATCCAATGTTCATAAAGATTAAGTAACATTCTATGTTGGGAACATTCCATGGATCTCATGTACTTTCCTGTATTTAACCATTCCCATATTGTTGGCTATTCACGCTGTATCTAATTCTTCAAAACTCTGCATCACTGTGATTTTTGCATGTTTGTCTTATGCTCAATGCCCAGCAGGGATCCATGCCATCATCTAAGGAAGAACTCTTCTAAAGGGACTGTGTAAATGACAACTAGTTGCATAGAAGTCATGATCATTGTCTCCTGTTTGCCTCTCACTAGATTTCTCCCTTAGTGTAGGATCTCAGGGGCCAGCTCCCAAGCCACTGCCACAACCAGTCTTCCAAGCGCAATGGAACCAGGGAGCTTCCAAAGTCCAGAAGAATCTGGAACTAGGCCAAGCATCTGTTGGGGAAAAGCTAAGAGACAGGAGCAAGATACGATCTTTCCAGTTACTCCTAAGTGCAACTTAAGGCATAGTGGCCATAAATTGAATCAATATCTAACCTGGAGCCTGGTTGACCGGTGAGTTGAGTCATTTCCTCATGTACAAGGCTAGAAGGTGGAGACTCTGTAATGGACAGGGAGGGCCCCTCACCAGTGAAGGAGGGAGTATAATGGAGGGAGCGGCCTCGGGTCAAGGCACCTCAGTTCCACCAGCCAGATATGTGATTCTGAGGTCTTCCCGACAAAGTATGGATAGTGTTACCTGCCTGCCTGGAAGGCTGAGAGCCTTCGATAAGAAAATGGATATGAAAGTCCACTGTAAAGGACACAGTCCAGAGTGCTGTGTCCTTGTGAGGGATTAAGATATTCCATGCTTGATAAGGATAAGAACATGAAGCGGGCTTACTCATTATGCTCCATGCCTGATAGTAAAGGGAGTTATTTCTTCATTTGGTCCACCTTTACTGAGTACCTTCTATGTACTGGGTCCTCCTGTCATGGAACTTTATATCTTAATAGGCAGAGACAAACAACATAAGTAGGCCAATAGGTAAACAAGAGAACTTCAGAGAATGGTATGAAGAAAAAAAAAATGAAGTGGGGTGACATAACAGAGAGTATAGGTATGAGGGATTTTTTTTTTTTTTCTGGAATATGAGCAGAAAAGGATTGTGTTGAGATCTTGGATGCCCTTTCCTTCCTCATGGTCTAAAAGTGGTTGCTCAAGCTCAGTCATCACACCTGAAGTCCAAGCTGCCGTAAGGAGAACATGAGAAGACACATGCCTTCCCTCTTATGACACTTCCCAGAAGGGCATGCCTCACTGCTGCTCCCATGCCATTGTCAGAACTGACCTGCAGGCCCCATCCAGCTGCAAGGGAGACTGCAGATGAAATCTTTACTCAGGCAGCCATGGGCCCAGCTCCACATTGGGAGAGCTCTTGCCAAGGAAGAAAGAGAGCAGATGACATGGGATACCCACAGTCTCTGCCCCAGTGTGCCCACCCCAGGTGGAGCCTCTGTCCCGTGATCTGACTTACATGGTGCAGAAGCAGGAAGATTTCCAGCTTGGATAAAGAGGCCTTCATGGATTCCTGCCATGGAGGCTTCCCTCTGGTTTCTGCTGAACGTTCTACAGTGGCAGCAAGACAGTGAGAAGAGAAGGGAAGGGGGTTACATCATAAGAAGGAGGGTCTGGGCACCATTTTATTTCAAATAATGGAGAGAAGGGAGAGAGGAAGAACAAGAAGAGGGGAGGGAGAAGAAGGAGAGGCACTTTCCCTGTTTAGGTTTATTTATATTCTTCTGCTAAAACGCTACCCTCCAGTAATGTGGTTTGGGAAACACTCTAGAGCCTGACCCATCCTCTCTGCAGATGGTTTTCTCTTGCGTGGAGTTGGGGGAGGGTGAGAGGTGCTCTGACCTTCCCTTACCTACAGGCATCTTCCTCCAAGTGGTCCCTGGAACAGCAAGCAGAGGAGGAAGAAGGGGCTGCAGAGCTCGGGCAGGCTTGGCGGGACCCCTCCAGGGACAGAGTGTGCAGGGCAGGCTGGGAGAAGATGGGGCTCCTGGTCTGGCAGAAGTACAGCCCATCAGCGCAGGAAGGCAGCCAGTGGACCCAGCAGCATGCGCTGTATGCAAAGCAAGGGGGAGGAGGAGGTTGCAGGGAAGTTGAGTGAGATGCCAGGGGGTTTCTGAACAGAAAAGAGGATTCACAGCAGAGACACCTGGGGAGGCCACGCAGTTTGTTTGGCATGTAGGTTACATGATGCGGGGAGGTGGGGGAGTAGGAGGACAAGGAAAGTATGTTGGGGATGGACTCATGGGGGGGCGAGGAGGTGCAGGCCACTCCACGTGCAGGTGGCAGCGTTTGGTTGGTAAGAAACCAAAGAACCTGAGCTTAGAGGGGATGGCTGAAAACTGAGCCCGAGGGCTCTGGGGCTAACCCCACTCCTCCTGGGAAATTCGAGAGCTACAAGACAGGGGGGCATGTGCCTGTCTGTGGAACTCACTCCAAAGCCTTGCTGAAACCCTAGTGCACTGGGTAGAATCACGTCCCCCTAAACTTATCTCCATGGGGAACTGGAAAATGATGGAGGACAAGAATAGAAAACTTAAAGGAGGCATCACAAGAGGCACACACGGAGGTGGGGGTAGAAGCGATTGGCACAGCCATTTATCCAGCCATAGAAACTAAGAACTTGAGGCACCAGCACCTAGATACAAGACCCAGGCAGGGATCAGAGGCTGGAGGGAGTGTCAGGAGCACAGGCCTGCAGGTGAGGATATGGAGATTAAGGAACAAACCACCCACCCACAAAGATGAGCTCCTCCCTATTGAAAGAAGATGATAAATCCTAATGCTGCCCCCACAAAGGAACAACAGTCCTTCGGCCCACCTGTGCCCGTGCAGTGCAGGTGCTTCTGTTCACCAGCTCCCTCCCTCCACAGGGCAGCAGCCTCCTGCCTGCCCGTGCCCTGTACCTGCCGTGACTTCTCCTCACTGACCTCCCTCGGCAGAGGCCGCTCTCCTCCAGGCCGCCCGCCTGGGATCTCTGCAGATGGACCTCATGCAGGCCTCTCTCAGCAAACCTGTCCCTTGTAGGGCAGCTATTTCTGCCCGCTGGTGTCTATGCAAGTGTCCTTTACTCTTCTGTCCCTTTTCCTAATAAACCTGCTCTTTTAAACATTACCACCGTCTCTGTCTCATGGAGAAACTCACCTGGGAAACTTGGCCGCGTGTTGCTGAAACGGGAGCTCTCGTGAAACCTTTCCCAGAGTGACCCCAAGGACCCCGCTCTCCAAATCCACTGACTCCCAAAAAAAACAGACACCAGAGAATGGGACCTTATTTCAAAATAGAGTCCTTGCAGATGTAATTACGCCAATGAATATGAGGCCCTACTGGATGACGGTGGGCCCTAAGGCATCCTGACTGTGCCTTTGTAAAGGGAGATGCTGTATGCAGATCAGGCAGGCCAGCTGGGGGAACAGAAGGGACCCTCCACTGCTCCAGGAGACCTTGGAGGCTGGGCAGGATCCTGGGGAGTCTGGAGAGTGAGCAGGCCCTTTGCTTTCAGACTTCTACCCTCCAGAACTGAGAGAGAGCAGCTTCTGTCGATGCAGCCACTCAGTTTGTGGGACTCGATTTTTGGCATCCAGGACACTAATACACCGGCTCAGTGAGGCTCCCTTTCCGTGGCCACCCCAGCCACTCACAACCTGTCAGTCAGGAGTCTTGGGGGGCCTAGATGCAGGGATGGGGGGTGGAAGGGACTTGGCAGACTGAAGAGGAAGGATGTGGAGAAGAAAGAGCCAAGCTTGCAAGTAGAAGGACACCCTCCATCTTCTGAGAGGCCCCTGGACAAGGGGCTCTGGGGCCTCGGAGACACCAGGAAGCGGTCACCAGCGCACTTCCGTTGCCATGGCAAATCCACTGTCCCTGCCTCCCCACGAGTCCCTGCCACTCCTGACTGTAAATCCTCCCATAAATGTCGAGCACATAAAATGCAGGAATGCCCCCAGTCATTGTTATTTACCACTCCTATTTTAGAAACAAAATTAATTCATACAATGCCTCAAAGTGAATATGCCCTCAAGTCTGGAAAGCTGGAGAAAGCAAACAGGAGACTGACAGCTCCCTGGCTGGGGAGGATTCAATCCTCTCTCTCCTGGTTTGGAGGCAGTCACGTCCCATCCTGGGATCCTCCCCTGCCAGATGAACGGTGCCAATTGCCTAAGCTAAGACACTTTCTGATTCGAAAATTCTTTGATGGAGACAAGGGGTGAGTATGGACTGTAGCTGAGAATTATCTGCCCCCATCTGTAGCCTCCAGCAGATGCCCAGGGGCTCACTTCCCACCTGCCCAGAGGAGAAAGGACATACAAAGGAAGTTACAGGGGCTTGTTCAGCCTCCTCACGAGAATGTTTTGTGTGGTCAAAATACCTAACCCGCTTTTTGTCTCTCATTTTCCACAAAAAAAAAATCAATTCTTCTCTATCTCTGCTCCTCCAGGATGGCCCCAATCACCCCAACACCATTACTGCCCCTAAGCCACGATGCTCCCATTGAAAACGGTCCCTGATGCATTTCCATCCTACCTGGCCACCCTTGTTTGTCTGGTCAGTGCACCCATAGAGCCATTATGAGACTCAATATGTTTTAAGAGACTCGAGACTTGACATTTTTTAAAGAATTGAATCAGGATCCAAAGGATCCTGAGGGCTGTAGGGTAATCACAGATTTCTGGTTAGAAGGAAATTCTTGGGGAACTTGCTAAAATAAACAGCTTCCTATACCCCACCCGGGAGAGCAGATTCTGGAGGTTGAGGTAGAAACTAGTTTTAACGCACACTCAAGAAATGTTGGGTGACCAGCTTGCCCTCACTGCGCCAGAGCGCCTCTCTGAGGCCTCCTTGGGCAGTTGAATAGCCAAGGTCATGCTCAGGCCTTTGGACAACTTGCTTTTGACAAAGGAGGGTGTTCTTCTCTTTCATGCTTTGGATCTGCTTCCTCTCCCTTCCCTCCCAGTGCACGTCAGCTTCAGTTTATAGGAATAATGACACAACGCGGACTTGGCTACTCTGCAGCCCACCTCCCCATTCCAGGACCAACTGGGGCTCTGTTCATCTCTTTAACCTACTCTGAGAAAAAAAAGAGGGAAGAACAGAGCATTTCTTCCTGGGGCATCAGGTCAGTTAATACACATTCACGGACAAGGTATCCCTCTGGAAGGTGATGGAACTTTACAGTGGAGGATCATATTTATGCTCCAAAGTAACTACAACATGGTGGAAGAACGTCTTTATTTGAGAGTTAAATGTTCCATTTCCTTATTGTCAAAGCTTTTTGGAAAGAAGAGTAGAAGGAGCTTTCCCTGCTCTGGACTCCCAGCCAGGAGTATAACAGAGTGACTTCAGCTTGCTTCTGGTCTCTCTCCTCTCTCTCTCTCTCTCTCTCTCTCTCTCTCTCTCTCTCTCTCTCACACACACACACACACACACACACAAACACACATTCCTTCATTTCTAATCCAGAGTTGCTGTTGCTTTGGTTCCAGGCTTTTGGCAAACATTTCAGGCTCAAATGGACGACTGAAGTTTCAGCGGCATGCTACCTACGGTGCCTCTATTTCTCTAGCAAAAATTAATCAGAGAGGAGACCCCAGTGCCCACCAGATTCAGACACGTCTCCCACACCACATTCTGCTTGGCCCTCATGTTTCACACCACCCCATTCAGACAATTGTTCTTTCCTTGAGGAGATGCCTCCTCTTCCATCTTCCATTGACCCACTCTGCTCCGGCTCTGATGTTCTGTCATCAACCTCATCCTCAGCCTTTCCTTCCAAAGGCTCCCTCGGCACCTCTAGTTCCCCCATGTCCCAAATGGAACCAACAGCTTCTCCCAGGAAGCTGTTGCCTCTCTTGCCTGCACGCTTTCTCTTTAGGTTTTTTTCCAAGGTCGTCCTCTTTACCCCTGCATGCTGTGCTCTTCCCCAAGCACAGCTGAACTGGGGTAATTGCTTAGGGTCCTCCTATCTTTTAAAATCCCCAAGGTACAAAATAGGACACACTAAACACCAATTGAATAAATATTGAATTGCAAGGCATACACTTATGTTTACGTTTGCTCGAAAGTGTAAAAACAGCCAAGGATTATACTCTTTTAATCTTCACTACAATTATCACTTCACAGACAATGCTTCCATGATGACAGTGCCCAGTTTTTATATACAATTTAACATGCTTTCACATGCGTAATCTCTTAAAGTCTCACCCCAACAGGAGTTTAGGGAAAGTTCTACAGCTGGAAGATCTGAATCTGAGCCCTACCTTCACCTCTTAAGAGCTTACTGAATTTGAACACAAGGCATAATCTCTCTGCATCTGTCAAGAGTGTAATATTAACAGGTTATCAAGGGTATTTGAGATTCTAAAAATTATACCCTGTGTGTGAAAGCCCAATGTAAGCCAGGGACCTCCTCTCAGTCCCCACCTTCTGGGAAGTCACCTGGCAGAAGTGACACCTTCCTCCTTGTGGTCCTACTGTGTGCGATCTTATTTCCTAGCATAGAAATGACTCCATCTAACCTACAGGCTCCTTCTTAATTTCTATAGCCTCTGAGCCTAGCTCAGCACAATTATTCAATAACTATTTATTGAAAGAAAGGATAAGCTTTTATGAATGTGGTCAACAGGATCACATTGACACCTCCATTTTCAATTAAAATCCTTCCTTTGAATTTGGGTCTTCTCCCCTGATCTCATCCTCAACTCTGATCAAAACCAAAATTTGTGCTTATGTTGTAAGTACACTCAGAAAACACTCCCACAGATTTAGACTTTTGTCCTTAAAAACAGAAATATATATACACACAAATATTTATGTATGTATGCATGTATATATGTATAATAATTGTTCTGAGAATAACAGGATGGGGAAATGAGTCAGTTTAAAAAATGAGGATCCCTTGGTCCTGAACTAACAAAGAGCAGATTGCTAATCAATTTTCCAAGAAACTGGCCATTGTGGTATTTTAACCTGAAATCTGATCTCTTGTTATAATACATGTGGGGAGCTGAAGTATGAGGTTTTGCTTTCCTTTAGGCATCGTTGCTACTCTGCTCCTCCTTCCAAGAAGTCCCCCAATTCATACACAGATCCAGCTCCTCTCACTCATTGAAATTTAGTAAATGACGCCACCTCCCACCCATAAAACCAGCCTGTCACTCTGGTGCAATAACTCACATGGGGCTGGGGGAGGCCAGGAATCAACAGAGAAGAAACCAGATGAGAAATGTAACTGGGGGACAACCCGGCCCCCCACTTGTAAAGCCTTCACCATCCACCGTAGGCTTGATTGGAGACCAAGATCCAGGATGCTTGACCCCTCGCTCCTTCCAGCTCCACGGAGCCTGGAGCTCTGCTCACGGCCCCTCAGCCAGTTGTCTGCTAACCTTTTATGGGTTGCAACCCAAGTGCCTTTCTAACTGATTTGTTCCAGCTGCAGCTATATTTTCTACCTTCCTTGTTACTTAATTGATCCTGGCTGTGCCTCGTCCTGTAAAGACGCCCTCCTGGACCTTGCAACATATGCTATATATCCTGAATGTACTCCTGTGTCCTGACAAGGAACATAAAAATCAGGGATGGCAGGAGACAAGGGGCGGGAGATGTCAATGGAGCAAGATGAATGCAAATCGCTTGCCTTGGCTCCTCAGATCTTTCCACAATTCCTGCCCCCCCCCCACCATCCAACATCTTATAGAGGCACATGTCTTGAGGCTCAACTTTTCTCTCCAAACTTTAAAAACTGTAATCACCTACAGGCTTTACAGACAAAAGAGTGAAAAATCCAGAACAAATATTTCCTTCAATCATTCCTTGTTCTCTTGGTCCTGTGTATTAGCTTCTTTCTAAGTACTGACTGTCGCGTTAAGCTACGGGAAACAGCAGTGAGTTGGGCAGAGTTCAATAAAGACACAGAGTGCTGGAAATACTCTGGGACCTGCCTTAACCTAGACCAGTGTAGGGTAAGGAAAAATATCAGGCTTTTCTGCCCTCCCGCGATCAGGATAGATGAGGGAACCCTGTGATCCTGAATGCATGCCTGATGGCGGGCACCGGAAGTGGGTACACCTGCGCTAAGACTGTGCTTTTAAGGGCGGCGTCACGGGGGTGCCAGTAGAAGCGGAAAGAGAAGCCGAGAAGCAGCAGAACGAACGCCAGAGAGCCTAGATAGAGTGAAGACTTGCTGGGGGCTGGGAGGCTGGCAGGCCAGCACCCCTGCCTGCCATATGCCTGGTGAACCCCAATAAAAGACCTGCAAAAAACCACTGAGGACTCTGACTCCTCCTTTACCCGGTCTGCATGGGATCAGAAAACCTGCACTGTATCTAATCCTGCCCCTACAACCAGGCAACCACAGTGTATGACTAGCGACCCCTGAGTCTTCCCAAGACCCTGTCAGAGGGTCAGTAAGGCCCAAAGACCTTCTGTAATATGGCTAATATTCTATCAGTCTTTTTCAGTCTCACACTCTCGTGAGTGGACAGTGGAGTGTTCCAGAGATGATGTGCCACACAAAGTCACAACTGATTGAATGCAGAAGCCGCTCCGATAATCCAGCTGTCTTCTATCAAGCCAGTTGTTAAAGAGATTTAGCAAAATGTAGAAGAATGTCATTCTCCTCGCTCTTGTCTTGTTTTAGAAAATCTAGTTATTTTTCATAACGAGATTGATGGATCTTAAGCCATCAGAGAACTGTGATTTTTAAATAAATAAATATGTACGTACAAACCTTTGTTTATCCTTTCGCTCATTGGAGGACATCTGCATTATTTT
The DNA here is from genome assembly GCF_964194135.1 of Talpa europaea. NCBI lineage: Eukaryota > Metazoa > Chordata > Mammalia > Eulipotyphla > Talpidae > Talpa > Talpa europaea. Next base: position 136,503,770 of record NC_140071.1, on the reverse strand, counting down.
GAGTGTTTGGCTATTACCAGTAAAGCTACAAGGAAATAATATCTGTGTTGTGATCACCTTCAAATTATAATAGGATTCTGTCTAGATAAACCCAGGGTAAGTTGAAAATACTGTAAGTTGGAAACGCTGGCAAGGCAGTGACTGGCTGTGCAGCTTTGGTGACGGACCCTCACGACCACATCCTGCAGCGCATGATTGCCCGGGGAAAAGATTCAAAGTAAAAATTTAAGTACGGGGCCTCCCCGGTGGCGCAGCGGTTGAGCGCTGGGTTGCGAAGCTGCCCGCAGCCTCTGCGCCTCCGGTTCCATCCCCGGCTGCTCCCCGGCCACCGGAGGAGGGTCCCACATGGCACGCAGACCTCTCCTGCCGCCCGCTGCTCCCCTCAGCAGTGTACTTCGGTCCTTCTGTCTGCTCTGCTCCCTGCTCTGGCTCTGGTGAATTCTCTCACCCTCCCGCGCTTCTGACTGTACCCAGTGCTTGTATAAATAAACAAACAAATAAATAAAACATGCCTCTATTAAAAAAAAATTTAAGTATGGTTTCTACTAAATGCCATCCCTTTCACAGCATCATAAAGTTGAAAAATCCTAAGTTGGGGACTATCTGTACAGGTTTTGTATCCATGGATTTTATTTCTCTAGGCTAAGTACACAGGACATTGCTGGGTCAGAGGGGAATATGTTTCACTGTATAAGAAACCACACAAGGTTTCCAGCCAACTGTATTGTCTTCCCCTGGGTATTATGTATGATAACCAGTGAGTCCTCACCCTCACCCTCATTGTGGTATATGCACACAATGGAATATTACTCAGCTATCAAAAAGGACAAACTCTTGCCATTTGTGGCAACATGGATGGAACTGGAAGGGATTATGTTAAACCACATAAAGCAGAAGACAAACCCCAGATGGTGTCATTTATACATGGAATATAGAAGAAAAAGCAAAGAGTTACAAAAAGTCAAGTTAACAACAATCCAGAGAAAGTTAATTATGGAACTGGGAGGAGGGGGAGGGGGAGAGGGAAGGGCAAGAACAATGGACTATGGGGATGGTTTGTGGGTGCTTTGGTGGTAGGTGTGGCATAGTAGCAACACCTGAAGAGGGAGATCCTATACCTCTAAACTACAAATAACCATGTAAACTAATGTTAACTCAATAAAAATAAACAAATAAATATAAAAACAGTTGACTCTTGAACATATAGGTCTGAACTCTGTGGATCCACTTACATACAAATATCCTTGTAAGCAGGCTCTTGTGAATTTATGGCATCTATAAGTACAATATAGAACCGTAAATTCATTTTCTCTTATGATTTCCTTAAAAACATTTTCTTTTCTCAAGCTTACTATATTGTATTACATTGTACTATATTGTAGCATATCTAACATGTGTTACTCAATTGTTATCAGTAAGGCAGCCAGTCAACAGCAGACTATTAGTAGGCATGTTTTGGAGAATCAAAAGTTATATATGGGGGCCTCTCTGGTGGCTGAGGGGTTAAGTCTCAGCACTACCACTGCCTGGCCTGAGTTCAATCCCCAACAGGCCAGAGAGCTACCCACATGGCGCAGCAGATTTCTCCTGTCTCGCCCGCTGCTCCCCTCAGCAGTGTACTTCGGTCAGTCTGCCTGTTCTGCTCCCCGCTCTGTCTCTGGTGAATCCTCTCACCACCACCCCCACCCCCACCCCCACCCCCACACCTTTGGCCTAGACTCCAGTTCTTGTATGCATAAATAAATAAAACTAAATCTTAAAAAAACGCTATATATAGATTTTCAGCTGTATGGGGTGGAACTAGGGATGGGGTTCAGTGCCTCTAAATATGGGTTATTCCAGGATTGACTATCCAGTTGTGAGGGGCAGGAATAGCACAGAGCAGGTTTTCTATGATTCTATGCAGACGGGGTGAAGGAGGAGGGAGTCCTGGAGCCCTCGGTGGTTTTTCAGGCTTTTGTTGGGATTTACCAGGTACACAGCAGGCAGGGGCCCTGGGGGGCCAGGAGGCTGGCAGACAGGGATGCTGGGGGTCGGGAGGCTGGCAGGCCTCCCAGCCCCCAGCAAGTCGGCTGTTTTGTTCGTTCTGCTGGCGTCCCCACGCCGCCGCCGTTAGAAGCCCAGTCTCTCAGCCCAGGTGAATCCCATCTATGCATGCCCACCCCCTGCTCCAGGTGCCCGCCGTCAGGCATGCGTTCAGGACCGCGAGGATCCATCATTCATCCTAATGGCGGGAGGGCAGAAAAGCCTGATGCTTTACTGACCCTACAACAGGCATCCCACCTTTAAACCAGGTTTCCTTTTCCAGGTCAACCACAATCCAAAAATACTCTGAGCAAGGAGGGTTTTTTTTGTTTGTTTGTTTGTTTTGTGGGACCCTCTCCGGCAGCCGGGGAACGAACCAGCGCTGCGGAGGCTGCGGGCAGCCTCACAGCCCAGCACTCAACCGCTGCACCACCAGGGGAGGCCCAGCAAGGAGGTATCCTTAGAGAGGGGGAGAGCAAGCCTACATTCACACAACTTTCATTAGAGCATATTTTCTAATTGTTCTATTTTATTATGAGCTATTGTTAGTCCCTCACTTACTATGCTGAGTTTATAAATTAAACTTTACCATAGGTGTGTACAGGGGAAAACATAGGGTTCAGTATTATCCCAGGTTTCAGGCATCCACTGGGGCTCTTGGAACATCTGGCCCCTTCCTCACGGTGGTGTCTGAAGGCTCCACCGCCAGTTTGGAAGCCTCTGGATTGGCCTGTTTTCAAAGTAAGTCATTAGTTCATAGTAATTAAGAGTGAAGTTCCTGCTTCAGTCTCCTCATCTTTAACACAGGCATACAGCATTACCGATTTCCTAAGTTCCTGCGAGAATAAAAACAACAGGAGCTGGTGCTTAGGAAACGTTCCACAGTACTAGTTACAACTGCATTTGGCTTTACTGCTCACTTTATAAGCCACCCACATGCAAGTCTGCTTGGCTCTGAGAACTGCAAGAGACGCGAGAGCGCTTCTGGGTTCCTGGCGCTGGAGCCAGCACGGAGCCGCTCAGGGTGCCCCCCAGGTCACACCATCGGCAGGGAGCCAAGAGACGCCCCGTCTCAGAATCCCTCTCTCGCTTTTTCTACCATTTTCTGCAATCGCCCTGCCCCGCCACAAACCAAGAGCTCTACTATCTGTCATCCCTCCTTCCCTCTTTCTTTTTTCTTACCACTATAAAGGCTCCCATTTATATGAACTAAAATTCGAGCACAGTGAAGGAATGGAGAACCAGTTTCTCTGAGGTGGAACCTCATTACCCACCTACTTTGCAGGGCTGGCCAGCGGGCCTGTGCCTTTCCTGTAACACGTGCTGGGCTCTAAAACGAAGCCTATGACGACTCTCAAGGAGTTTCTGTCCCGAGAGGTAGAATTAGCAGCGATACCGTGCACAGCCCTCGAAGATGCTGCTAAATACCATCAGTGCCATTTGATGAGCCCTGGGGGTGCAAGAGCCCACCCACACCCACATTCCATTCCCACTGGGGCCAAGTGAATTGCCGTGGTTATGCGCAAACACGGTCAAGGGATAAAGAGCTGAAAGTCACATGTGCCAGGGTGGCAAGGAGGGAAAAGGCGGACCCTATGGGTGAGAAGATGATGGAGGCTCGGAGTAGAGGGGAGTGGAGGAAGTTCACAAAGAGAGATGTGAGGAGTGTGTCAGGCAGAAGCAACTGTATTCAGAGACATTAAGGCAAGAAATGCTCAAAAACAGGGGCCTCCCTGGTGGCCCAAGGGGGTAAGTCACAGCACTATGGAGTTATCTGCAGCCACTGCAGCACCAGTTCCATCCCAAGCCAGGGAGCTGACCCACATGGGGCAGCAGACCTCTCCTGTCTCCCCACTGCTCCCCTCAGCAGTGGATTTCAGTAGATCTGCCTGTTCTGCTCCCCACTCTGTCTCTCTCACTCCTCGCACCTCTGGCCTGTACCCCAGTTCTTGTATGCATAAATAAAGAAATCTTTTTAAAAAAGAGAGAAATGCTCAAAAACAAAATGATTGTGATTTGCACAAGCATCACCAAAAAATGGCTGATGGGAGCCCAAACATACGATGGGACGGGGGACAATCAGGGATGCAGAGATTACTCCAAGTTCAGAGAAATCTGCACAGAGGTTAGAACCAAAAAAAGAAGTAGCTGCTGAGGCTACAGCTGGTCAAGGCTTTCATTCTGAAGCCATGGGGCTGGCACTCTTCAAAGCTGAGGATGGAGCAAGCTGGAGTGGAGATGTTTGGTAGCCTGGGCAGCAGGCTTCATCCACTTCTTGGAGAAATGGAAGACAGCTCTAACAATTTCTACACATCTCTTCATGCCCCTCTGTCAGAGAGCTCACAGCAGGAAGACCTGAAAATCTCATACAACCTCAGCACCCCTGAGAAAGCAGTTCAGACCACACTTCCCGTTGCGCAGAAAGATCTGCAGAGCAAACCCTCCTGGTGATTCATCATGGGCTTCGTCTGCCCAGAGATGCCTGGGGTCCATCTCTCCTTGCTTATTGTGACACAGAGAGATGAAAAATAAGATTGAAGTTCAATACAAAATGCTTGAAAAATTGCTATTCCATATAAGCACATCAGTGAACGCCTCTCTTTTGTTCTTTTTGGCAGCAAAAAAGATAAGAACGAAGAATACTAATGTATATTTGAGTAGAATTAATTTTAAACCAGTTTTGTTACTTGGTGTTTTGCCAGATGGCCATTATATTTCCATAGCTCACTTTGTAGGGTGGGGACCCCAGTGTGTGTGCAACATGTACACGAGGAAACTTAAATCGAACAGATCAGTGATCATTTTAGGTTCCTTTGTGAAAACATTTCATGGGCAGATCATTTTCACTGAAAGGCAGGTAGGAAGCAAAGCAAAGGAAGGAAATGGACTGAATCTGGGTTTTTTTTTTTCCTCCTTGAGATTTCTTTCTTTCTTTCTTTCTTTTTTTTTTTTTTTATGAAGACCAGCACTGAGGTTTGCAACGCAGCAGGCAGCTGGAGCTGACAGTTGCCTCATTTTAGACGCCCTCTACCTCTCTCTGTTCTTTATGGCTAGAAAATGGCCGCTGCTAAGAAATTTCAGGCAGAAAATTCCATGGGTCTCTTAGCCTGTTTCTTTTCCACACTCTGACCCTGGAATTCCCATGTCAGACTCCAGCCTCCCCAAACCTCTATCATCACCAACAGGCCAATGTCATTCAGCATAATTTTCAGTCTTTGTAACATGTACCAAAATGTAATTGTGATACTGGATGAGTTAGATAAATTGAGAGAATCAATCTGGGAAAATTCAGAAGGCATTAATGCTGTGCCCTGAAAAAGTTAGGGTTGTCAAGGGAAACGCAAACTGCCTTTCAGATCTGTGCTCTGTCGACGCATGAGCTCGTACTGATTCTCATGTGACTCTCCGGGCTTTGTAACCACTGCTACTTCAGGCCATAGCACCTCCTATCTTCACCCACGGAACTCAAACTCAAGTCACAGCTAAGACTCAGGTACTGTCATTTTTCTTTGGGGAAATTTTGGACAAGTACAGAAATAGAAAGAATCCTGCCACAACCACCAACCAATTTCAGGACTCCCAGCTCATGGTCAATGTTGTCTGCTCTGTGGCCCCACAGTGGGAAGCAAATGGAGAATAAACTTGCAGGAGCTGGGGCCTTATCAGAAAGCCACCAGGGAGGGTCTCCCAGGTGGTGCAGCGGGTTGAGTGTAGCACTGTGAAGCTGTCCACAGCCTCTGCGCGCGGGTTCGATTCCCGGCCAGCCAGGGAGCAACCCACATGGCGCGGCAGACCTCTCCTGTGTCGCCCGCTGCTCCCCTCAGCAGTGTCTTCGGTCTGTCTGCCTGTTCTGTTCCCTGCTCTGTCTCTGGTGAATTCTCTCACCCTCCCGCGCTTCTGGCCCATACACGGTTCTTGTATAAATAAATAAATCTTTAAAAAAGAAAGCAAGAAAGCAAGAAAGCCACCAGAGAGCCCTTGCTGGCTTTTAAAAGAGAAACGACTTGGTCAACTTTGCTTTTTCAGCTAAGATCTTGCTGATGTTGGAAGCTGGATTATAAGGAGCAAGAACTAAATTTGGGGATGCCGGGGGGGGGGGGGGGGGGGACGGGGCTGCTGGAATGTAAACACAAGCCTCAGCTGTGGGGAGCATGCATTAACATTTGCATGTAGGGAAAGGAAAAATTCCTACCACGGGAGTCAGAGAAGGAGGTTTCCTGCAGAATGGTACAATCTGAGATTGTTCTCGAAGCCATGTTAAGACAATCAGCTCTGACTGTATGCCAGTGCAAAGTGAGTTTACCCAACAAAGAGCATTGTTTATGGCACATTGATAATTAACCTGACCCTCCATTTGTCATGCTCCTCCGACCTTCAGTTGAAAGGACCTAGCATATGTGTGCTGTTATTTTAATGAATAGCATTTCCACCACCAACTCCTATACAAACTCCCAGCAAGTCTAGATGGTTCTTTAAGAGTCATTACTGTGGGTGCTCACACTTCCAGCATAAAAACTTAAATGAATGCTTCTCACAACCACTTTGCTTTCTCATTGAGGCTGTTCAAATGTCAGCGGTTTTAGCACAGAGCTTAACCTTTACGCATTTTTACTAGAGTCTTAGAAACACAGCCTGTGCTGGATTTCCCTTACGGTGGTGGGTGGGAATGTTTTATACACACAGTTATAAGCCAAGAATTCTGGCAGTGCCATCAAACTGCCTTTGAGACATCATCCACGTTTGAGGGATTGCAATGAGGCAGCGGCACTTGATCACACATGAGTGCCAAGCATGTAACAGTCACTTGTTTATTCATTTATTCAACAAAATATTTACTGATGCCTCACTGTGAAGCATGCACAGAAGAGGCAATGGGAATACAAAATGAACTGTGTGTCTTCATCGAGCTTATAGTCTAGTGGAAGAGACAGACCATTAAATGAATAATGGATGGAGAGCTGATAAGTGTGCATAAGATACTAATCATGCTAAGAAAGCTAGAGAGGATGGAATGAGTGGAAACCATATTCTTGTGGATTCCCAATCAGTGGGAAGCCATTAATTGTTCAACATTGATAGGAAACACACATCACTTCAGATGCTAGTTGAGAATCTGTCCAAAGGGATGGCTTGAGATTGGTCTAAAGCAATCAACATATCTCCTCCCATTTGTCAAAGACTAGTCTCAAAGTGGTGGTGACACCCAGTTCCCTGATGTAATTTCAGAGGACTTTTCTCTCTTCCTGGTGTTGGACTCAATGGTGTGTGACACCGCTGCAGACACCACACATATCTCCTTCGGAGGGGGCATTGCTGATCCACCCAGGCTGGCCAATTATAAAGACAAAAAGAGTATGAACTCTGGTGACACTGCTGAGCTACTAAACCATTCTTAGAATTTCCTAGCCCTGTGCAAAGACAGGCAACTTATCTTGCTCTTTAAGTCACTTGGTGCTCAACATACTATTACTAGCTGTAGAAAGTATCATGAATGACATGATCCAAAATCATTCCAAGATCTTTTGCTCAAACAACACAACTTGATGAACTGCTACAACTGGGCGGTCGGTATCTCCACAGCCCCCAGCACCATGTCACACTTCTCCCTCGGGTGTGGGGTCACTGGTTCCCCTGAATTCCCTGTCCTCTCACCAGACCAGACTTCATGCTTCCCTCCTGAGGGAGCTACCAGATTGCTGGGAAGAACCACATATTTTAGATCAGTAAAATAGTCACAATTCACTCTCCAAGTCACGTACTATAGAAATTGACTCATATTCATACCTATTTTTTTAATTCATCAAGTATTTATTAAGAACCCATTTGTTCAAATACCAGGGACTGGGCTCATTATAAAAATATAACTGTAAATAAAACTGTACTCTGCACTCAGTACATTTGTAGTCTATAGTACGGTCAAATAATAATACAAGTCAAGGAGTAATTGCAAACTATGAAAGGAAAGATGCAGAAAAGAAGGTTGCTTAGAGACAAATGAGCAGGATGGGAGAAGTCTGTCAGGAGGAAGGAATTCTCCATCTGACCTTCACAGATCAGAGGGGACTTGAACTTGGGTAGCAAAAACATGATTCATTTCCACTGTCCTCTCACTAAAATTTCACCTTTCTTTCAATTCATGAACATGGTCAAAAATACAGTCATATTAAAGTTGTTGCAGAGGCTCTGAAATAGTATTCACACTTATCACTACTTTGAAATCATTAAGTTGCTATATTGGACACAAACCCTCCTATTTAACGAGTTAATAAAGTAGTATACATAATAAGGAATGGCAATTTAATAAATATTTTGATAACTTGGTTCAGTAGAATTGTGTATCAAAGTGTTTCATGAACTGGAAAACCTTATTCTGAGAAGGGGGCCCATGAGTTTCATCAGACTGCCTGAGGATCTTCGACTCAGAAATGGCAAGGAATCCTTTTATTCTTTTCAAGTGATAGTTCTAAGAATTCATCTGCCCCCAGGCTTTCACTGGGTTCCCAAAGGCCCAGATCATCCTAGAGGAATTGGAACCCAAGAGAAGGACTTAAAGAGGTAGCAACAGAAATAACTCGCTCTGGGAGAAAGAGCTGCACCAGCGCTGGAAGGCAGCACTGCTCATTTTGCAGGAGGGAGGGAAGTGCCAAGTCCTGCTCTCCATGGGAAACACAGGGCCTGGCACCAGCTCTGAAGATGCCTGACCTTGGCACTGAGCCTCATGCAAAATGTGGCACAGGGAAGTGGACTTTCGGGGTCTGGACCGGGAGTGATCCTGAACTTCCAAAGATCAGAGACCCTGGGCACTGCCTAACTTCTGTTCACCAAAAATTTTAAAAAGAACAAAAATGGGATTTCTTATCTCCCTGGTAAGCTGTGATGGAAAATCTTATTTTAAAATAATGTTCCATTTCTTATACCAAGTGTTGTCCTTTGATTAAGATTTGTATCTGCTTTACTGAGAGCTGAAGGATGAATAAGAGTTAGCCTGTCAGATAGGGTTAGCAGGGAGCTGCCGATGTAATGTCCCAGACAAAGAACATGGTAATAGTGGAAAGAAGGGCCAGCGAGCCCCAGGGTAACACTGACTACAGAGCCTTCCTTCCCACTGTTCACGATAAAGAATGTGGCCTTCCTACAACAACCTTGGAATGGCTTCCAGTGTTTAGGTTTTCCATATGTGTTTAGAGTAGGGTGAGCAGACAAGAAGGACCTGAAATAATTACATTTTCACTTTAATAATTAAATTTTCATTATTACCATCATGACTTCCAACCCCATGATCATCACCACCACCACCGTCACCACACATTCTACTCCTCCTCCTCACTGTCAACATCATTGCTGGTTAACTGAATTAATTGGTTGATTTTGGCTGAAGTGGGAGAGTGTTGAAGGAGGCTAAGAATCGGTAAACAGAGCAACCTTAGAAATCTATCACCATTGTCTGATGAGCAGTAATGTACTTGGACTAGAGGATGCAATGGATTAGGGCAGTGAGGGGAATTACGAAAGAGAATAAACCTGATCAGAGTTGAGGGTGGATCAGAGCTCCAGGATGAGAGATATCAGCATAAGCAGAGTGATATGACACCCTTGAGATGGTCTATTTCCTGAGATAAGGCTCCCTAGTGAAGTAACAGATTTCAGGCATGTAGGAAAGAGGAGGGAAATCAGAGGTTTGGTTATTATCTTGAAAATAAGGTGATTTTAAGATATATCAGCTAAAGCTAATTAATATGTACAAGACAACGGTATCCATTCACCATGCAGACTCAAGCAAAGATCTTTGAATGTTCAGATTTCAAGCCACTCTCTATCATTCTTAACTTTTATACATGTTATGATGGTGACATGATGTCATAGTGGTGATGTAATGATTTGATGATGACAGCTACAGAGAAGGTGATGATGATGGCAATTACTTTGTTCTAAATACTTTGATACATTATTTTGCTTAATCATTATAAAAACACTGGTATGTTCTATTACCATCCTATTTTATAGGAGAGACACAGAGGCCCTAGATCACATAATCACTGACAGAGGCATGATCCTATCACAGATAATTTGTTCCATAAATGGGAACACTAATCACACTCACCTTACAGAGCTATTATGAATATTAGATTTTAAAATGATAATAATTGATATTGGGGCCTCCCTGGTGGTGCAAGGTGTTAAGTCACAGCACTGTGAAGCTATCCGCAGCCACAGCAGCATGGCATGAGTTCAGTCCCCTGCTGACCAGGGAACTGACCCACACGGTGCAGCAGACCTCTCCTGTCTCAACTGCTGTTCCCCCCAGCAGTGTATTTCAGTAGATCCATGTGTTCTGCTCCCCACTCTGTCTCTGGTGAATCCCCTCACCGCCCCCCACACCTCTGACCTGCACCCCAGCTCTTGTATGAGTAAATAAATCTTTAAAAAAGTAATTTATATTTATGAGCACACCTATGCTTTATGCCAGCCACTATCTTAAGTACTTGGATGAATTAACTCATTTAATCTTGCAACAACACTATGAGCTAAACTCTGTTGTTATTCTTCCCATTCTAGAAAAGAGAAGACAGACGCTTAAGGGCTTTGAATAATCAGCAGGGCAGAGAATTAAGTCACTCAAACTCAACATGAGAACCCAGGAAGTTTGGCTCCAGAGTCCATGGTGTAGTATGTTATGTCATTTCAGATTCACAAAGTGTTAAGACAGTCGCTGCTACATAGCAAACATTCAATGCCACTGGCCAGGAAATCAAAACACATCTGTCTCATGATCAAGAACATTGCTTTGCAAAACATGATCAGCGAAACCATATTTGCGTTCAAGGCTGAAACGTAACAACACCTGTCTAAAATAGATGTTCAATAAATATTTGTTAAGTGGAAGGAGGAACCCTGGATAAGAGTGGCCAACTGACCAACATATGGGACAGGTCTTGCCACGGGGATATGAGTCTTGGAAACATCACTTTTCATTTTTTTTTTAGGTCCTAGTTCACTCACTTGTCAAGAGGACTAAGGGTGTACATGGTCCAGGTGATCCTTGGACAGACATCATTAATCCATCACAGCACTGAGGCTCAGAGCCCAAATCCACCTTCACCGCCATGATCTCAGAAATCATCAGTGACACCACTCAAGATTCAGCCTGTGAGCAGATCCACAACTCCAGAGTCTGAGGGCCCTTCTGCTGACATCTCATTATTCTCTGAAATGAAGTCCCGCTTTCCTAAGTGCCTTTTCTGCATTAATCTGCTGTCTTCACTCACCCTCAGAGCCACGTCCTTGGCTGGATGGAGGCCGCGTTCTCTTCAGGCCACAAGGAAGAACAGGAAGCACAAGCTCATAGGCCTGCAATTTGTTCATGCAGCCTTCGGTGATGTTCCAAGGCCATGGCCCTGGAGGCCACGTGTGGCTGTCAGCAGTCTTCACCGGAGGCCTTCCCTTGGGTCCGAGGCATTCCAAGCTTCTCGGGAGTCATCATCTTTTTCTTTTGCAAGAATTCTGCTCTTCCTAAGCGTGTTTCCTGTTAGCCTGTTCACAGCTGCTACAGCACCAAGCAGACCAAGTGAAAGGATGGTCACAGACACCCTCAACCTTGTCTTTTTCTCAAGTTTAGAAACAACAGGGCTCTGTGCCCCTCCTGGGGTGTCTGGCCCCCTCTGGCTTCCCTCTGCAGCTGTGCACTAGGGCATAAGGAACCACTTTGACTGGACACACATTTTAAACAGCTTTGGAGCAATTTTTCACCATGTGCTTTTAAGTACTGGAACTGACACCAACGTCTGAGCGTCACTTTGAATTTGTCCCAGCCCCCACTCAACACTGAGTCAAGACCCATTACTAACACTGATTTGGGATAGGGTGACAATGTTTGTAGTGCCCTTCTGTACGTGCAAACACCAGACAAGCCCCCGGGCACCTCTGGATGCCCACTGCCCACAGGTCCCCATACTGTGTGTAGATTGGTCATAGGGTGGGTCTAGGCCGGATTAAGCTGGACTAGAATCCAAGATGGTGCTCGGCTTCTGCTCACAGAGTATGACCAGAGGAAAATCTCTTCACTATTCTGAGCCTTGGTTTCAGTAGCTGCTAAATGTTTCCATGGAGCCATTTTCTCCCCAGCGACAGAAGGGAGAGCCATGCCACAGAAAGTGAGTGGTAAAGCAGAAGATTAAGAGAACAGGGTCCTTCCCTCCACCCCTTCACGTGGGGAAAGGATGTTGAGGAAAGGAGGGTGGTGAGAAACCTGGTTTCCAATTTGACTCTCCCCGAGCTCTGCTGGGTGCTGAGTAGGGATGGGCACCTCCTGTGCCCAAGCTCTGGACAAACACTGAGCCTGGAAACTTCCAAGTGAGTCCAAGAAGAGGATCTGCCAATATGGAGTGATGTGGGAAGGTCCTTGCAGGCTGCTGCCTCACACCCCCAGGCCCTCTTACATTGTGGACATTTGCCTCATCAAAGCCACTGGAGAGCCCTTCATGCTGTCTGCTAAGATGGGGTCCTATGCGAAGTCATGAGTGGGAGTATGACCTGGTCACCTTTGCCAGTTCCCAAGTGCTAGAAGCAAGTCGTAGAGTCTACTCATTCCCAAGGAGAACCCACCTAACATGGTTACCTCCTCTACTCATAGGCACCCCGTCACCCTGGCAGCCTGCCTTACCCCAGGGCAGAGCACCTGGAGGCGTCACCTACCTTCAAAGGTCTTGATGCCATCCTGCCTTGGCATGGCACATTTGCCAATGTGTTCTAATGAAAATGTCTGCTGATTTTCACAAGGAATATGCATATGTTTTCATGGTCATATCATTAGAAGTATTTGGCATGAACTTTGCAATTTATAAAGAACAATATGTCTTTTACCTCCACAAAAACGGAGCTTAAAAATATCTATCTTGCAGACTTGTTGGGGAGGAATAAAATGAGATCATATCTTCAAAGTGTATAGCTCACGATGTGCAGTAAAGAGGCTATTCTTACGAAGCTAATGCCTCTAACAGTTGGTATGGTGAGAATTGGGGGAGGCACCCCCATCCCACCCCAAAATCCCAGACAGCCAGCATGTCTATCCACCTGGCTCTTGCTCTGTCATATCCCATAAAGCCTTCTCCTTTTTTATTTCCAGTTAAAAGAGAATTGATTTTATTAAAATTTGCTTCTTTTCTCGTTGGGTCATTGGTAGTAAAGGTGGAAAAAGTGAAAATGAATTCACAAATAGCTTAGTATAGAAGAGGGTCTCTGAGACCAGAGTGGTGGTTCTCAGATGGGACAGCTGGCAGGGCCTGGAGATATTTTTGGTCATCATACTAGAGGACATTACTGGTATCTATGGGCGAAGACCAAGGAAGCTGCTGAACACCCAACATTGCACAGGACAGCCCCCGCCCCTGCGCCCCCAACAAAGAAAGGATTAGCCCAGAATATGGGCATCGCTAAGGGTGAGAGATTCTAGATGAGAGTTGAGGAGCTTGGGTCTGGGTCTTAGCTCTGCCTCTAATAAGCTCTGGACTTCAATTTTCTTATCTGTAAGAGGGAAACTTCAACTTAGCTCTGCCTGCAACCAAGTGAAAAAAATAAAAAGTTGTAGCAAACTTTTCATCAGCTTCAACGTATTCAGGTTGAAGGACTGTCCCTTTTATGGATATCACAGTCAGCTTTGCAGAAGGATGTCAAATGCCCCATCTTTTCAAAATGATTGTGATAGTGAACTTGGAAAACCTGAAAATATTATTGGCAAAGAAAAATTGCAACTTCCATGTCAGTCCCACAACCTTTTAAAATGTTGTCAATGAAATCTAAACTTTTAAGAACTGTCAGCCTACAGGATCTTAAAAAACACTTCCAGCTCCAACAATCTGGCGTCTCTAAGAAGCAAGTGAAAGGAAACGCCAGGGCATTTCTGAAAAATGTGCTCTGTTAACCAAGGGTCAGTGAGACTGAGGCTCTCCCTGCATTCCAGGTAGCAGAATTGGGGGGTACAACTGTACCCATCTCATGGAAGAGCTGGGAAGTAAAGGCGAGAGAAACCATCACTGAAATTCACAGAAATCAGTGGTGAAGCCCCCAACTTAAAGCCCCAAATTAAAGGTCGTCAAGAATTTGTCAGAGGGCTCTGTGAATCTCACCCGCAAAGACACATCTACTCCAACCACGGCCCTGGAGCGGAGGCCTCTGCTCGTCAGCTTTCCAAATCTTGTGCAAGTGCCTCTCATGGCAAATGGGGGAAGATGGTTTGGGGAAAATGTGGTCTCCACCTTTCCTCCGTGGCCTCAGAAGGGATGCCAGATTGAGGAAAACCCAGCCCCGGTACCCATCCCACACAGAGGCCAGGGGTCAACCAAACCAAGACTTGCACAGCTGGCCCCTGGAGGCTCCCCTCTTGCAGAGGAGAGGACTAGGAAAAAGGAGGCTTTTGATGAGTTAAGTAAGTCAGCATTGTTTACCCAAACGTCCGATTTTTAAAATCATTCCTGTCGGGATGCTTTTTGGAGTTTCTGGATCCCCATCAGCATTTTACAAGCCAACAAGGCTCTGAGATTCGAATCCTGTGACCATCACGTTAAGCCATAAACACTGTTCTGCTGACGCAGTGGTGGCTGGCGCGGCCACCTGGTTGGCGCTGGTGCTCAGTATGCAAACCTGCTCCGAGAACGAGTTTGACAGCCGCTTCTCTGTCCACAGAAACTGCCCCTTCACTGAAAAGGTATTCCAAGATGACCTTTTCTTTCTCCCCTTTAAAACTAAAGGTCCAAGTTCATTGGTGGCTGAGAGGAACATGTGCTTATAATTATGATCGCCATGAGGGGAACTCAGCCCGACTGAGGGAAGGGAAGAGGCCGTGAAGGGGGCACAGACGCGCCCTGCACACTAGCCAGGAAGCAAGCCCAGTCGGGTTGGCTCTTCGTGGGTAATTGCAGAGAGCCACTGGCTCTTCTTGGGTAATTGAGCAACTGCAGAGAGCTGTGCTGGTTGCACTCCAGATGCCAGAAGATGACCAACAGAATCACTCCTTAAGGATGTACTTTCCAGGTGGCTGAAGAGCCTTCCCCAAAGGCCAGTTCTGTCCCAAGCAGCTGCCCCAGTGGGGACCTTTAAGCCAGACCCACCTCTGGCCCCAGCCTATTGTGACCCTTCTGGCCTTCTGGCCCCCAGGGAGGGTCTCAGGCACCTCCGTCTTGAGTCTCTGGATTCCAAGCACGAGTTTGCAATCCAAGAAGCATGTCCTGAATGCCAGCGCTGATGCTGCTTGGTTTGGTCAGCTGGTAAGACATGCTCAACTGTTAGCCTGTCAAATGTGGATGATGACACCCACCTTCTGGGAGCGCATTGAGAAGTGACACCTGGGCCCCGTGACCACCAATCAACAATGGCCACTGTTTCTGCTCCTTTGTTGGGTTGGCTCCTGAGTTCTTGGCTTCACTTACTATTTAGAGCTCCATGGTTGGTTATTCATAATTCATTACACAATTATTTATGGAATACCTACTGTGTGCCAGACACACTGAGACCACAAGGTACTTAGGGCAAATAAGTTCCCTGTCCAGTGTCTAATAAGGGAAAGAGATGAATTATAGGACATCATATCAAATTGGATAGGAACAGCTGAGTATTAGGGAGACACCTAAGAGGGAAATTTTACCTAGATTTGGGAGCCAGGGAAGACTTCCTGGAGGAGGTGACTTTTGGGCCACACCTGAATCATGAGTAGGATCAAGCCAGATGCAGGATGTATGGAGGAATACAGAGAAGAGACATATAGCTGCAGGTCTCATGACCAGCCCAAGGGTCACATGACCAGCTCATGGGCAAGCAGACTTAGATGTTCCTACGTGTTCCCAATCCTGTGTGTCTGTCTGCTAAGCCATTGCTCTTCTGAAACTCTTGCAGAAGAGCTCTTTCCCTTCTCCCTGCTCTTCATTCCCTGGTATTCTTGCCAAGAATATCACTGGATAGATGAAATTCACTTGAAACCCACTGTCCAGCTTATATATCCAAAGTTCCAAAAAGATCACTCAATCAATCCCACAGACACCCATCACTAACCAGAGTCACTTAATTCTCACTTGCTGTGTAGATGACAGGGTCTAAGCCTTGGCCATAGATTGGAGTTGAAACTCCTTCCAAGGAGATCCAATGCCAAGTTATTTAACTTCCATGAAATTTCCTTATATGTACGAGACGATTACCTCTCCCACAACGTTGTTAAGAAGATTAAATTGAATGTAATAAACTATGGAAAGTGCCCAATACATGGTAACAATAAATAACTGTTTATTACCTTGTTCTTGGATATACAGCAGATGATCAGAGAATCACTCCAAACCATAATGCTACATTTTATGTCAACTTTAACATTGCTTCCTCCATCATTTCCCCAATGCTTTTTTTCCCTTTTCCCCTTCCACCTCCTTAATATTCAATGTAGATGTTCCATTTCACTTTTTGGTTAGAAAGACAGAATTCAGCTTAGTGTTGCTTGAGAAAGCAAAGACTTAAGAAAAGGTACATGTGCAATCTTTTTTTAAGATTTATTTATTTATACAAGCACTGGGGTACGGGCCAGAGGCGCAGGAGGGTGAGAGGATTCACCAGAGACAGAGCGGGGAGTAGAACAGGCAGAAGAACTGAAATATACTGTTGAGGGAAGCAGTGGGAGAGATAGCTGCCACACCATGTGGGAATCTCCCTGGCTGGCCGGGAATCAAACCAGCACTGCAGAGGCTGCAGATAGCTTCACAGCGTGGCACTCAACCCACTGCACCTCCAGGGGGCCCATGTGCAATTTTTTTTAAAAGACACAAATCTCAGCTATTTGCCCAGGCACCACAAGAAGACAGATCTTTTTTTGGATACAGAACAGAATCTGAAAGATGTGTGGCCTTTCAGAATCAAAAGATACTTTGGCCCCATCATATCTCATCAGCAGAGGAGCTCCCTGGTGGCCCCTTGGATGGCATCCATCATTATGGCTTGATTTGCGTCTCTTCTCTCTGCCTATCTTCTGACACCTTGCTGTCAATTGTCCAACTCTGTGTTTCAGTTTCAAATTCTAATCCCCCCATAGAAAAGTGATTGCCCTATTAGCCAGTATAGGCTCTGCAGGACCTAGATTTCACTCTAATCATCTCATAGGCCACATTCCAGCCTGGAGATTGGCTTGACGCCAAGATCACTGCCTATTCCAAAATGTCAAGGCCTAGGGGCCTCAGTTTCCCTAGATCAGGAAAGAAAAGGAAAAATATCCTTTGATCCCTGTGATCCTTTCTGATCCCTACACACTCTTAGCATAATAACAGAGAACATGTAGACACAACCCAGGCATAAATGTCATCTTTAACAGAGAGGGGGGTGGGAGACATTGCGTAGTGGAGGGACTAAAGGAATCATCATCAGCTGGGAGAAAACACTCACATCTTTTTCTTAAAGGAAGAGTAGATCATCATTTAGGTAATAGAAGGATGTGCATACTCCAAGAAATTTTTGTGTTGGCACAGACATGAAGGACTGAAACAATAAAGAGACATCAGGTTGGGTTAGACTCTCCACGGGGACCAGACAGTGATAAGGTCGTGAAGTTAGGCTGGGGCCAGCGCACAGAGAGACCTTCAAGTGCTTTATTAAGCAGCGTGTTTTGCTCCCCCTAAGGCAATGGAGAGGCAGTTAATAATTTTATGGTAAGATTTTAATTCTCAAAAGCACCTTTTGGCAGTTGAGGAAGTAGATTTTAAAAATGTGATTTGGTGGGAAAAGATCTGTTGGGAGATGCTTGCAGTGGTTTAGTACAGAACTGAGGGTGACGTGGTATAGGAAAGGGGTCTGATGAGACCCTATGGATGCAGAGGGGTGAAGTTTAAAGCAGGAGCAGTTACTGGCTTGCAGAGAAAGCAGGGCCACTCAGGAGGCTGCTGACTGAAAAGGAAGGACATTGCTAACAGATTTGTGGTGCTTAGATATTTAGATTCTAGACACTGGAAGAAGCAAACACTTTTTCCCAGCAACATCAGGCACTATCAGATGTTCTTTTCTTATCTCCCGAAAAAGAAGTCTTAAAGAGAGAATCTTATCAGATGACTGTTATATATGGCCATCTGACATCTAAATGGCCACAGATTGATAAAATTGTAAGAACAGTAGAAAAAGGAAAAACAATTAGATGATGGAGCAATATATAATGAAGAAAAGTTAACAGCAGTGGAAAAGTTGTATATAAAATCTTTGCGCTCTCAAGAGTGAACTCTGAATAGTTACCAACCGAAAAATGGCAAATTATCCTTAGTGATCCTATAAACATCATAAAGAAGGAAGCTGAAAAACTGACCCAGTTTGGGATTTATTTAGTTAACAAATCCTGATCTAGCACTCAGTATGTGCAAGGCATTAATGTTATGTTATATTAATTTTCACTTTGATGTCATAGAAATCTCATTACTTTTATTAGTTTTATAATCTGCATACTACAAAAGTTCTTTGCTTTCATCTCTCAACCCTATCTAGGAAAGGTTTCCACGCACAGTGATGCAGTTAGTACTGCCTGAATATACCTGTCTTAGGGAATGAGTCAGGATTAAAATACTCTATCAGTTTGACACATGGCCCAGGCTGACATCAACTCAGAAGAAAAAGCATGTTTACTTATCTTTCCACCCAGGGTAGTTTTTTCCTAATTAACAAAAAGGCTAGCAGCTACCCACACTCAAGATCGCATTGAGGCCAGCGTTCTAGCCAGAATGCTCTCTCGTTGACCAGGATCTCCATGCCCGGTCTTTGCAATCCTGATAAAGGAGATACATTTTCCAATATTGGGCCTCAGTGCTTTTGTTATCAGACAACACAAGATCAAGATACACATTTTAGCTGCATCAGATATTAGTGAAAACGAGAAAAATCAAAACAAGGGGTTAGGTGTCAGATAGAAGTGAATTCTGTGCCGGCGTGTTCTCTTACTAGCTGTGTGTCCTTGAGCAAGTTATTTCACATCTCTGAAACTGGGTCTCAATTTAAAACTGTGCAAAATTGAGGGTGTCAATAATTACCAAAAGGGTTGTTGTGAAAATGGAAATAGGATCCCCCTGTAAAAAGTGCTTAGTATGTTTGCTGGCAAATAGCAAGTTCTTAACAAGGCACTTGGGAGGAATAGGAAGGAATTGCTCGGCTTGTTGCCATATTCACACAGCTTTCTAACTGGTAGCAGGACAGGTGACATTAGAGAGAATTCATTAGTGTGCTTTTACCCTCACTCTCCCATCCAGTAATAGGCTATAAGGAACTACAACTTACAGTTGTATGCACTTGAAGGAACATATGCCATCAACATAAATATAAAGAGCCTCTTCCACTCTCGATTCCCTGTGCAGAGCGAATCCCCCATCTTTATAGTGGAGACTTGCACCATGGGCCTTGAGATCTGGCACTGGAGTTCAAGACTGCTCTGCCTCATGCATGTGCACATGATCTTGTGCCAATCACTTCCCCTGTGTGAGTCTCGATTTCCTCTTTTCATATTGGGGCCAGTAACCACAACCTGGCAGAGCTCACAAACTTCTTACCAGGAACAAATGACATCACTGGTAGGAGATACAACATAGAGTAGGAGCTCCATATACTGGAATTGTCTTCATTACCCTGAAAGGAAACCAGATGAACACCGCCATTCTTACAGTGAGAGGACCCCCAACTGCACCCCTACGAGGGTCACTTCTAGCCCTTTATCCTTGGCTACATATTGAGGGAAAGGACTTGCTGCTATTTGGATGAGTTAGTAGCATGCTTTTGTTATATGCGTTGGCAGTACCCAATGCTATCTCTCTGCAGTTTAATGTATTCTTACCTGTGCTTTTACATAAACTTCTTTTCTGGGCTCATTTGCCCTTTTCAAAGCCTGGTTCTCTGAGTGTTTGAGACAAGATGAGAAAAAATAGCATGATGAAGACTAACTTGTGTCTTCCTATGCTGAGAGAAAGGCAAATCCAGAAAAATGGGTCCTAACTCAGAAACACCTATTAAAATATTAAATGAAGAGTTAGTGACAGGTTTAACTAGCCTCTTGTGGCAACCCTCCAAATCTTAATTTAGTAAGGTTGGCTTTGGCTGTAACAAGCCATCTGTCACCAGCTGTGTGAGAGCACAAAATATGTAGGAGACCACTTATAAATGAACACCCAGTGGCCAAAAAAACCTAGAAGTTCTTGTTTGTTTCATGCTCTCTCTTCCTGTTTTTAAAGAAGTCCCATAAGAAGATGACAATGAATTAAGTTAGTAGCAGTGTGAAATTTGAATAAAATGAACAATAACAAGTGCCTAAGTACAGCTCTCACAGCTAGCTGCTGGGGGATGTTCCTTAATAGGCAACTTTGGCAAGGGAGTGAGCACCTGTCCTGGCACTCTTCATTGCTCTCCTGGGAGACTACACTTAATGGGTCAGGCAGGCTTATGAGAAGGGCCTATTTGTCCTCTATTGAAAAACTTTGGATCTCTTCCAAAATATAGCACCTATTTCTAAATATCTGCAATGGATAATAACCACTTATTGAGCACTTATGAAGTGACAGGCAATTACAAAGCTTGGAGATTGTTCTACTAATTAAAATATGACATTAACAAAACACAAGGAATAAAATAATACACAAGTCAGGATATCCTATGACCTTGACGTGAAGGATGTAGGCAAGGAGAAGATTGGGTTTTTTTAGTCTTCTGCCCAATGTTCCAGAGGGTCCACTGAATTGAGACCCACTCTAGCTGATACAGAGCCCCTGGAAAGACCAGAGCTCTCACTCGGGGACAAAGGAAAATAGTTCTTTCTACCTTGTTCCACACTTATTACCAGGGATGATAGCTAACTGGTGTGGGTAGACAGGAAATAACCTGCTAGAGTTTGATTTCATGATGCTTATTTGGAGTCCCTGGTAGATGGATTATAATAATGACTCCTTTCCTCATGCCTCACTGTGCCCATGCCCTTGCCATTTGATCTTGCCATTCTTCTCATTAAAGAGGTGACCTTGGAACTTGATGGGGACAATAGAAAGCAGCAGAAATCATGCTCCAGTTCTGAGCTTGGACCTTTGGAGACTTTGACCATTTCTACCTATTCTTGCATCTACAAAACTGTAAGGAGAACAAGCCTGGCTAACTCCCTGGAGGAAAAGACACACAAAGCAAAAGCTGACCTGCCTCCTTCATCCCTCAAGAGGCTACCCAAGATCAGCCTGAACAGTCAGTCAAGCTCCACACTTACAGCAAGCCCAGACCAGATGAGCAGAGCGATATTGCTCAACTATCTGCAGATGTAAGAGCAAACCTAGAGGACATCAGTTGACCACAACCTACATCAGGAGAGCCCTAAAGGCTCACAAGCCAAGTAGCCATTTATTTTCATCTGCCATAGAGAATGAGCAGTTGTTCACCCTACGGCATAATTGTGGCCATGGATAAATTATATGGAGCCTTATAGAACCTACTGCTACACTTTGGACTTTAAGAACAAATTCGATAATGAGCTGACCATTGTAGTGTGAGTCACTGCGTTCATGGTTGAAGGTCAAGAGAAGGAATCCTAATACTAATTTCAACAGAAGTTTGAATGCATCCAAGGCCATACAAGCAACAAAGTTTCTTCCTTTGATCAACTTGAGTCAAACTCCTCATTTGTTGAAAGTAGAGCATTCCCATGCGTTACAGCCATGCCTACCAGACAGATCAAAGGGACGAAACTCCAAATACAGAATGTGAGAGCAAAGGTAGACTTTTAGAGCAACACATTCGTAGCATCGCAGAGTTGGGAAAGACCCAATGCTATTGAAACCCAGCTTCTGCCTACTCAGGCGTTCTTTCTTCAACATCTCTGGAAAGGGGTCCCTCAGATTCTTTTTTGGATATTCTCTACTCTTTCAAGCACTGTGTCCTATGGTAAGGACTTCTGTTAGAAAGTTCAATCTTACACCGAGCCCATCTAGCCTGCTGTGAACTCTATTCAGTTAAAACACGAAGTCTTGGCCGCTCGCAGGGAGTGCATTGCAGGAGGAGGACCCTGGACCCATCGCAGTGCCTTCCTTAACAAGAAATTTTGGACGTTTTCCTTTATGCATGAGTTTAATCCAAAACCTCTGCAATATTTGCCTTGTGTTTTAATAACAGAGGAAGGACCTCAACTCACATAGATAAGAAAGATAAGACATTTCTATGCTCAGCAAGGGAGAGACCTGGGACATTGAGTTAACAAACCTCATCAGGTGAGTGTGAGGAGGCTCACAGCGGATTTGAGAAGGTCAAGATCCTTAGCCAGGAAACACTTAGGATCTCTAAAAGGCTTCATGATATTTGCGCAGCTAAGAGTCCCAGATCTACAAAGAGCCACAACGCGTATCCAGAGGAGGTGAATAACATCAAGGATCTCTTTGTTAGTTGAAATTTTTTTCTACAAACTGTGTAGAAATCTACTGTGAAAACCTATTTGAAATCTACTGAATACACAGAGTAAAGTACTATGACACTTACTGTCTTAATCTGGCAACACGATTTGGCCCCACTGACCTTCTGCCCAGGGCTCCAGCGCGCCTCAGGTGCCCTGACTGCAGCCTCTCTGGTCTGCTTGCTGGTCCTCACACATGCCAGAAGCTGGTGCTTTTCCTTCTGTCTGGAAATATCACCACCCTCCCAGCACCTCCCCTACCACCACCCACGGATCCTCCTGACTCCCTCACCTCCTGGAGGCTCTGCTCCCAGGCTGCCTAACTAGGCGGATCATTTCTGATCCTCCTTTGTATTTCCTGTTGGCAACTTCGCTCTATTTTCCAGAGTGGTACTTATCACCTCTTTATACACTCGCAAAGTGTCTACGAGTATTTGTTTATTGTCCTTCTCCACCTACCAGCATGTTATCAGCAGAGAACAGGGAATTTGTCGATGTTGCCCGTGTTACCACCCAACAACTTGATCTAGGTCAAACATAGAGTGAATAACTCAATAATTCCCCATCTAATGAAATAATTAATTCACTTATTACTAAGGCTTATAGCAGAAGTTATTTTGTTTAGTTTTTCTGCAAAAGTTACAAGAGCCCTTCTGTATCTCTGCCCTCAGTCATGTAGTTTTTTTCCCCAAAAGAAATGATGTAATGATTTTGTAAACATTGGTTTACAACACTGTGTATGACTCAGAGATATAGGACCCTGCTTCATCATGTCATTCCAGGGACACTTTTTACACATAGAGGAAAACATATTTTAATATATTCTTTTTAATAGTTCTATTCACAGAGTGGTATATGATGCATGTTATTTTACTAACTGAACACTATGCATGAAGTAATGCTATATAATTATGAATGAAAATACTTAATTAAAAAATACCTGCTTCGTCTTTTACTGAAAGGATAATTTATTTATCTAGTTCCCTGTTGATATACTTGTAGGTTATTCCCAGGCTATTTTTAAATACTTATTATTTTGATCACTTTCAATTACATAAAATTACAGGCAGTAAATCATTTCTGGCCAATCTAAATAACACTTTCATTTGGTCCAATCAAATTTGCATTAAGAGGATAAACTCCTAGAAGTAGAATTTCCAGATTAAAGGAGGTGGACATTCATGAGTAAAGTGAGTTGAATACTGCCAAATTGCCCCCCAAGGAAGATGTGCCAACACATTCTGTCCACATAGAATGTTGGTAAACCATGTTCTTAAATTCACCAGTGTAATAGGTAGGAAATGGTATCTTACAGCAGTGTTAATTTGCATTTATTTTTTAATTAAACTGATTGTACTTTTACATATATAAGAACCATTTGCATTTCTGACTGTCAGAACTTTGTCCTTCAATAACATTCTATTGAAATCTTTTATCTATTTTTCTTTAGATTATCTTTTCCTTATTGATTTATAAATCTCTACAGAAGAGACTCTCTCTATTTGCAATGTGAGTTGCAAATATTTTCTTTTATTTTGTGCTTTGTCTTTTGACTTTATTTTTTTTCTTTGCAGAATTCTATTTCTACATTTATGTGATTAAATTTATAAAGTTTTCATATTGTTTTTGTGTTATGATAAGAAATGACTTCCTCTCTCTGAGTTTATTTTTAAAGAATTTTTCCAGATTTTCTTCTAGTATTTTATGGTTTCAATTTGTATTGGATCTTTAAAAAATATGGAGTTCATTTTTATGTATGAGGTGAGGTCAGAAGTCAATCATATTTTTTTTCCTACTTTACTTCTTGAGCAGTCTTTGTTTTAATCTTTTTTCATATTTTAAGTTCTCAGATGTATTGGGTTTAGGTCCTGGAATTCCTGGGGTAGTTCAGTGATTTGTCCATTTCATGTTGCAATACTACACTGCTTTAATTAGTTTAGATGTGTAATATGTTTTAATACCTGGAAAACCTAGATTCCCCATACTACTCTCTTCCCCACCAATGTTTTCTTGACTCTACTTGCTTGTTTAATTGCCATGTTAATGCTATACTCAAATTATATAGATTCTATGAAAAATCCTTTTGGAATTAAATTTAATGAGACATAGACTATTTTTTCCCATTAAGCAAGTTGTTGATTTTGAGAGTAAGGTATATTTAAATTATATAATTAAATAGCTGCATATCACAGAGTAAAGTACTATGGGGGAGTACAATTTATTTGGTTGCAATTTTCAACATATATAAATTATGTGGTCTAAATTTTAGTTTTTTTCCTTCTATGTAGGGTTTGGGTTTCAGTATCATATTAATCTCATAAAAAGAGAATGTCAAACACTGCTTTATATGTCTATGCTCCAGCTCAGCATAAGTAGCACTGGATTAACCTCTTCCTTACAGGTTTGGTGGAATTATTCTGTGAAACCATCCAAGTGGCTGCTTTGCGGATAATAGACTATTCCACAAGCATAATATACAACAGTAAAATTCAAGCTTTGGGGCCCCTTGCATGGTCCCATAACAAAATCATGGAAGGGCCCTGGAAATTTGTCCCCCTGGCTATATGCTTTGTCAGATCTGCAAAGCAAGATGCTTTAAATCACAGTTGGGTCAGGTCAATGTCTCTTTCCATGCTAATTTCTGTTACTCTTCTGTTTTTGTCAGATGAGGTTGGAGGGGCTGCAGATATTTTTGGGAATCCCACTAAGAGGAATGTGGGAGACTTGGAGAGGTGTCACCCAAACCCCCTTTCAAGAAAGGACTCACTTCTCAACTGAAGGAGGTGAAGGGAGGAGACAGTTTCTAGCAGTAAGTAGCTTCAGGGTCCACTGTGGAGAGCCATCAGTGGAGAGCCATCTTACCTGAGGGCTGCCCTCTCCTCTGGTGACTGAGTGTGGTGGGGACAGAGGCCCAGGCATTTCAGACCAACACAGAGCAAGCCTCTGACAAGCTGCGCTGTCTCTAAGTCTCCCAGCATCACAAGCTCTGTGTTGCCTGCTTCCTCTCCTTCTTACCACAGATGTTGCTTCTTAATGAATATCTTAAACCCAAACTGCCTCCCAGCATTGCTTTTGGAGAACTTAACCAGAAATAGGAAAGTGAAGTGCCACATACATTTGACTTTAATGGACTACACACACACACACACACACACACACACACAATGATCTTCAGTCACTTCAATGCATTATTGTGTGCTGTTAGCCCACACAGTATGTAGGAATGGCTTTCAAAGTACCTCCATTTCATACTATGGCTACTGACCTGGCATCACAACAAAAAGTACAATGTCAGAGATGATACCGAGATAAGAATTTTTTCATGGTACCCAGTTTGGAAGCATCTTAGTTTGAAACTAAGATTAAAGTGTATGGTGCCAGGGCCTCCCTGGTGGCCTAGAGATTAAATTTCAGCACTATCACCTCTATGGCCTGAGTATGATCCCCGTCCAGGTTGCTAACGCACATATGGGGCAGCAGACCTCTCCTGTCTCACCCCCTGCTCCCCTCAGCAGTGTATTTCAGTAGATCGACCTGTTCTGCTCCCCACTCTGTCTCTAGTGAATCCTCTCACCCATTGCACTCTGGCTTATACCCTCCCACACTAAATAAATAAATAGACAGATTAAATAAATAAATAAATAAACAAACAAAGTGTATGGAGCCAGGAGCTAATCTGTGGAAGCTAATCTTCTAATTATTACGCATAATTCTATAAACAAGAAACATGTTTTCAATCCACATCTAGTCAAAATTTATTTGTTGATTTTTCCTGGAAAATAAATACTTAGTAATAGAATATATACATCTAAGAAAGTGCCACCCTTTAAAAAAAAATCAAATTGTTCTAAGTAGAATTTATCAGATTCTCACAGGTTAGGCACAAATCTGTAGGAGGACTAACAATAGCTAAAACCTTAGCAAGGTTGGGAGTTTCTAGACAAATGATAGTGCCAAATTACCACCCAAAACTGAGTCTAAATAAACAAGGATTTCAGTGACAAAACACACATATTTGTCAATATGGCAGCACATGTAGCTAACGAGTAATTTGATTACACAATTATGCAGCTTAGTGCAACATAATAGCAATTTGAATTGCTCTAAGTAATGAGTAGCATCAGCTCAAACCTTATTTAAGATTAAACACTGCACAGGAAAACTTAAAATACCTGAAAACACATATATCATATGTGAAAGAAATTTAGTAGTGGTTTTCCCAAATTTGCCAGCAATCCTAAAATGATTTTCTATTATCAGTAACGAGCTGTGGGGCTGAAATAAGTTGAAAAAAGACTATATTCAAAAAACAAATGTCAGTCTTGCTAGAGGGAAAACTGAATTGTTTTTCTTGCCTTTCTGAAGAGAATGCTGCTCAAAATCATTTTTAAATGAATAGATCAGAAAGTATGTAACCAAGAATTATAGAAGAAAAAGGTATGATCAATAAGCTAATAAGTAAAAATATGTTATTTACCTGAGTTTTATAATATTTGCATTTGGGCTTAATGTTTGTGTTTCTAACTTGTCCTTTTCTCTTTTTTCATTTCAAATAAATGTTCACTTAGCTAACATTTTTGTTTCAAAAACTTGTATCTTTTTTATAAAGAGAGTGACAAAATTATTTGTTTTGAGATACAAAAAGACCAGAAACCACCCTTGTTCTTAAAAGTTTATGTTTGTGGGGCCTTGGTGGTGGTGAAAGTGGTTAAGTCTCAGCTCTATGAAGCTATCGGTAGCCACTGTAGCCTGAACTCGAACCCTGACCAGCGAGCTGAGCCACATGCGCAGCAGACCTCTCCTGTCTACCATGCTGCTACCCTCAGCAGCGTATTTCAGTAGATCTGCCTGTTCTGCACCCCACTCTGTCTCTGGTGAATCCTCTTACACATACATCCCCTAGCACCTTGGTCCTACACCCCAGCTCTTGTATGCATAAATAAATACATCTTTAAACAAAAAAGTTTATGCTTATATATGTAATTTACACAACTGCATCTTATGGTAGTTTGTCTTAAATTTCTATTTCTTCTTGGATCAGTTTTAGTAATAAGGTTTCCTAGGTAATCATTCATTATATTTGCTTTACCCCCTTTTCTAGTTTATTTGCATATTAACTAAAATAGTTCATAATTCTTTTAATTTTTCTGTTATTAGTGACCTTTTTCAACATAATTTGTATGTATGTTTTTTTCTGTTTTCCTTGATTAGGTTACCCAATTGAATTTATCTATTTATTGTAGCCTCCCTTAAAATCTCAGCTTTTAATTATTATTTAAATATTTGTTTTTCGTTCTATGAAGTCAATATTACACTAATACCAAAACCGAATAAGGACAACACAAAAAAGGAAAACTATAGGCCAATCTCCCTAATGAACACTGATGCAAAAATACTCAATAAAATTTTAGCTATCAGAATCCAACAATGTATCCATAAGATAATTCACCACGACCAAGTTGGATTCATTCCAGGGGCACAAGGATGGTTTAACATCCGAAAATCAATCAACGTTATCCAACACATCAACAAAAAGAAATATAAAAACCATATGATAATATCAATAGATGCTGAGAAAGCTTTCGACAAAGTGCAACACCCATTCATGATAAAAGCCCTTGAAATTCTTGGGATACAAGGAACATACCTCAACATCATAAAGGCCATCTATGACAAGCCAACAGCCAGTATCATTCTCAATGGTGAAAAGCTGAAAGCAATTCCATTAAGATCTGGAACAAGACAAGGATGTCCACTCTCACCACTGCTTTTCAATATAATACTGGAAGTCCTAGCCAGAGCAATAAGACAAGAGAAAGACATCCAAGGAATCCAAATAGGAAAAGAAGAAGTCAAACTATCACTATTTGCAGATGATATGATAATATACATAGAGAACCCCAAAATCTCCACAGAAAAACTAATTCAACTCATCAATCAATTCAGTAAAGTGGCAGGATACAAAATCAACACGCAAAAGTCAGTAGCCTTCCTATACACAAACAATAAATCTGAAGAAGAAGAAATCAAAAAAAACCATCCCTTTTATTATCGAAACAAAAAAAAAATCAAATATTTGGGAATAAATCTAACAAAAGAGGTAAAGGACCTATACAAAGAAAACTATAAAACACTGTTAAAAGAAATAGAAGAAGACACAAAGAAATGGAAAGACATCCCCTGCTCATGGATTGGAAGAATAAACATTATTAAAATGGCCATCCTACCAAAAGCAATATACAGATTCAATGCTATTCCAATCAAAATCTCAATGGCATTCTTCAAAGAAATAGAACAATTATTGATGAAATTCATATGGAATCACCAAAAACCCCGAATAGCCAAAGCTCTACTGAAAAAAAAAGAAGGAAATGGAGGCATCACACTCCCAGACTTCAAACTCTACTACAAAGCCATAATCATCAAAACTGCATGGTGGGCCTCCCCAGTGGCACAGCGGTTGAGCGCTGGGTTGCGAAGCTGCCAGCGGCCTCTGTGGCGCCAGTTCGATCCCCAGCTGCTCCCCGGCCACCAGAGGAGGGTCCCACATGGCGCGCAGACCTCTCCTGCCGCCCGCTGCTCCCCTCAGCAGTGTACTTCTGTCCTTCTGCCTGCTCTGCTCCCTGCTCTGGCTCTGGTGAATTCTCTCACCCTCCCGCACTTCTGACTGTACCCAGTGCATGTATAAACAAACAAGCAAACAAACAAATAAATAAAAAAAAAAACATGCCTCTATAAAAAAAAAAAAAAAACTGCATGGTATTGGAACAAGAACAGACATACAGACCAATGGAATCGAATAGAAAATCCAGAAATAAACCCACAGATTTATGGTCAACTAATCTTTGACAAAGGAGCAAAGACTATGCATTGGAGCAAAGAAAGTTTGTTCAATAAATGGTGCTGGGAAAACTGGGTCGCTACATGCAAAAGAATGAAGCTTGACCACTACCTCACACCATACACAAAAATCAACTCAAAATGGATTAAAGAACTAGACATAAGACCTGAAATCATAAAATACATAGAAGGAAATATAGGCAAAACACTACGGGATTTGCACATCAAAGACATCAAAGACACATCACCCAAAGCAGTGATAGTGAAGGCAAAGATCAACAGCTGGGACTACATCAAATTAAAGAGCTTCTGCACAGCAAAAGAGACAATAACAAAAACAAAGAGAAACCCCACCAACTGGGAGAACATTTTTGCACCCAACACTAATGATAAAGGACTGATCACAAAAATCTGCAAAGAGCTGATGAGACTCAGCAACAACAAAGAAAATAATCCAGTCAAAAAATGGGCAGAAGAGCTAAAAAGAAACTTCTCTGAAGAGGAAATGCAAATGGCCAACAGGCATATGAAAAAATGTTCAACATCACTTGTAATCAGGGAAATGCAAATCAAAACTACCATGAGATACCATCTCACACCAGTGAGAATGGCACATATTAAAAAAACTAGCAACAACAAATGTTGGCGAGGGTGTGGAGAAAAAGGAACTCTTCTGCACTGTTGGTGGGAGTGCAAACTGGTCCAACCACTGTGGAAAGCTGTGTGGAGATTTCTGGACCTACTAAACATAGAGCTTCCATATGATCCAGCAATTCCACTCCTAGGTATTTACCCAAAGGACACAGAAACATCAATTCCAAAGAACACCTGCACCCCTATGTTTATAGCAGCACTGTTTACAATAGCTAAGCTTTGGAAACAACCCAAATGCCCAAAAATAGATGACTGGATCAAGAAGATGTGGTACATATATACCATGGAATATTACTCAGCATTCAAAAAAGATAAACACATGCAATTTGCAGCAACATGGATGGCGCTGGAAGGGATCATGCTCAGCGAAATAAGCCAGAAAGAAAAAGAAAAATACCGGATGGTCTCACTCATAGCAGGAATCTAGAAAACTTAAATATGGGACCAGGAAAATGAATATAAGAAAGTGAAAATCAAAATCAACAAAAAACTATGAACCAGAGACACTTTTTGGGGGGTGGGGGGCGGGAGGGGAAGGATTGGGGTCAGAATGGGGCGTTTGCAATTGTATGGGGGAATATAAAAATAAAATTTATTATTTAAAAAAAAAAAGAGTAAAAAAAAATATTTGTTTTTGCTTAATTACTTTCTGTTTTTATTTTATTCACTTCTTTTTCTTTTTTGACCCGGTATGCCTTCTCTAATTCTTTTATTTCCAACCAATTTTTGTTTTAAATGTGTCTCTTTTCTCAGAACACAATTGGATTTTGCTTTATAATTCAACTTTATTTTTCAAGGAATGGTCTTTAGCTCATTTACAATAAGTGACATGTTAGATAAGCTTAGCCTAAATGTTAGCATCATGATATATTTTATCTTTATGTAAATTTATCTTTAATATTAAAAAAAATTTCAGCATATATTCTGTGTTGTGTTTGTTTTAATCATTCCAAAGTTTTATATATTGCTTCTAGATAGTTTCTTTATAATCATAGCAAAATAACACATTTAAATCAATGTTTCTTTAGCAGTTTCAATAGAATTTCCATTTAATAATGACAAAATTGATACATGTCCATAGGTTCCCATGCCCCATTCTCTATTTAGCTGATCATGTAATTTTAAATGAATTATCACCTTTAAATGCCATATTTCTACTCCAATTTATGAAGAGTAAGGGAATACATATACTTATTCTTCCTTCATCTTTTTCTTACATTTCTCTCTTATAAATATCATAATTTGCATTCATTCTACATTACTGGTATTTATAGCATATATACTCTATTCTTGTAGCTAAAATACTCAGTTTATATGCTACTCATGTTCTACTTGTGACTATAATACTATCAGTTTCTTTTTATAGATTTATTTGCTATGAACTAACTTTTTTTTTGCTAAAAATCATATTCCAATAATTTCTTCAAGAGGATTCACATTCAAAAATGTTTTCCTGATGCTTTTGTATCTGAACTAGGTCTAAAATTACTGGGCCTTATTTTATTTTTCTTGAATATACTGTGATCCTTAAATTTTTATATTGAAAATATTTTGTTATATGGAGGAAATGTCACAGCATCCAGTGGAATTCCCAAAGACTCAGAAATTAAAGCCATTAAATTGGTCACTCTATATCTAGATAGGTTGGAATCTGATACACTTTGATTTCGTCCCCACTGGTAATCTGGGTCTGCCCCCAGAAATGCTCCTTTCCAATAGTATGAACTGAATTTGGCTAATAGCATTGAATATTCATTAGCAGTTTTTTAAATTTTAACTTAATATTTCCTAATCAAAGCATCTAACACTGGATTTATGTTTATTCATTAAATGAATAAATAACCCTTATTTAGTTGATTTTGTTTATAAACCACATCAAATCTATTGCAATAAGGACCCTCCTCATATTTTTCAATGTCTTTACTTTCTATATTAAAGTCTATAATTTATCACTCCCTTATGTATTCCCTGTGATTCAACCAATCATAAATCTTTGAAGTTTACATTCCTCCCTCACCCCATTCTCAACCTCCCCCATGAAACCAGATACCCCAAACCTAATCTGGTAGCACTGCCTTTCCCATCACTCCACTTACCCCTCAATCGAAAGCACCACGTACAAAGCTGCATGCTTACTTAAGGTAGAGTCCTGCAGGAGTCCTACGTTCTTTTCCCCTGATGAGTCTGCATTTTGACAGCTGTGTTACTCTTTAGGGATTTACCAACTGACTCCTTGGCTTTCATTTTCCTCCACATTCAGTGGGTTTCTTTGAGTAGTAAATTGTTGTTTTCCTTTCTTCCCTGGAAGAGAGGAGCTGATTTAATTATTTCAAAATGGAATGCATTTTCTCTTGTAATACTGATTAAGTTCTCAGCTACATCTAAGAAATGGAAACACAGATATCCCTGGCACTTATTACTGAGTGGCCGTATTTTCTAGGTTCCATTTTGCAATAGAAAAAAACACTGAAAATGAAGAAATATTATGTGGGATGTTGATCCTGGCTCCATCACATGCACATTGCGTGTCGTTCGGAAAGTTCAGCTTCTGAGACTTGATTATTTCTCTGAAACTAATGATTCCTGTCTCGTGGCTTCACAGGTTATCATAAGGTCCAAATGAGCCATTTTAAAAAGTTTGCTGGCTGATGCAAACAATAGTTTTTATCATATAGGAAGAAACAAATCAAATTTGTCATGCCTACATGGTCTTTTCTTATCATGTGACTACCATTCTTCTAGCAACAAAATCAATGAAGATTACTATTTAAAGTTTAACATATGATGAACTCAATATATTCTGATTTTTACTACAGTGGTGTTTAATATACTCTACCTCAAGACCAAGAAGTGTGACTTAGGGTGGCAATCAGCCTCAGAAATTTCCATATCATACTTCTAAGTGATGATACAAAAATCCTGAGCCCACTGGTGTCCATTTGCTTCTTCAAGGTAGTAATAAGCTTCCCAACTTATATAATGAGCTGTGTGTCTGGTTCTGGGTAAAGTTCTACTGGGTCTTATCACAGAGGAGCCCATGAAGAGGGTGTAATCTCTTTTGTGTTGTCCAACATAAAAACCTGGTACTGAAGTTTGGCTTCTTTGAATCAGTAATGGTAGTTCTAACATTAACAAATGTTATTTTTAAAGTTTTTGGAGCTAAATATTTTTTAATTACATATGTTTAGATTTGAAGTGAATTCCCCTTGGCACCACTATGTAAAAGCTCAGATGTAGTTAATTATTTCCCTTGGTGGATGTGTTAGAATCATCTTTTGGGGGAATAGAAAGTATAATTTTTCTTTCTGAGATTTTTAACTTTCTTGAAATTTCAACGATCTCTTTATTGTTTTCCAAAAAGTAAATTACATAATATTGATAAAAAACTTGAAGAGATTTCATATTCATTTTTTTGATAATAAATATTTAAATTTACATATATATTCTTCCAAATAAATATACACACATGCATACATATTTTTAAATGAAAGTTATTTTAAATTCATTAGCAGGGATCTTTTATAAAATTGTTTCTCTTTTCAAATAAATGTGTAATTATCATAAAAAACTTGGGAGGAAACTTATGTTTTAAGTCAGCCATCAGAGAAATAAAGAAAAACAAAAAATTATCAACTAGAAGAGTATAATTGCAACACAATTAATTGACAAATGACTAGAATAAAGAATATATGAAGATCTTCTTTATATGCACAATAAAAAAGACAAAATGCTCAAATGAAAAAATGGATTTAAAATGTATAAATGAGGGATGAAATAGAAACAGAAATACAATTGGCTAAAAATAATACAAAGAAATGCTCTATCTCCATAGTAATTGAGAAAATGTAAATCAAGATAAAAATATCATTTATACCAACTTGATTGACAATCAGTTTTGGGTGCAAACTTGTATTGGATTAAAAAAAATGAACTTTGAACAATGCCAAATTTTGGAGATGTGGCTCAAAGGGAATTCTTACACATAGTTGTTAAGAATAAAAACTGGTACAACTTGACAAAGTAATTTGGCATTCCTTTATAAGGAAAAATATTTGCATACCTCTCCAACCAACAATTCCCCTTCTTGGCATATACCCAAGAGAAACTCTTTCATTGTGTACCAGGAGATATGTACAAGAATGTTCTTAGTGATATTATTCAAAATAGCAAAAAAATTGGAAATGATTCAAATGTCCACTGCTGAGATAATGAATAAACTCTGGTATGGTCACAAAATGCACTTTCATACAACAGTGAAAATTAATGAACTACATTTATGTATTATTTGAACACCCTACCATTGTACTATTCTTGGGAGGTGCAAACCAGGTGAGAAAAAGGAACTGGGGTAAAAAATAATTAATTAATAGAGACCCACTCATGACCAACGGTGCACAGACTATGGGCCATGGACCATGAGCATGAACCAGGGATTATAATCAGCCCACTTCTATGTACACTAGAAACAGATCTTAAAGATAAATTACCTTCTTATATTTCTTATGAAGAAAGAAAATTTAACTTTGCTTCACAACTGGCATTTCAAGATCACTTACTAAATAGACATCCAGTCACCCATTGTTCCTTGTCCTGGATTTTTATGACTCAATGCTACTTGTACCCCGATACCAGTGATCTCTTTCACTAAATGTCTACTTTAACTAAATATATACTTCTTTCTATTCCTTCTTTATCCATCAAAGTCCTTATTCTTGAAGGTCCAAATCAGTAAATTCACCAAAACTTTTCCAATCAAAGCCTACTACCTTTCTTAGAACAGATAGAAAAAAGTGACAGAAATAAGAAACACAGAGATACATTAGACAAAATGTATTAGAGATATTGATACCTAGACCCAATGTCTTACAATTTTTTGACTCAAAATTTTAGTCCTTTCTTCTCCATCTCTTGCCTACGAAGCAATTCCTAAGCAGTCTTTTTTAAAAAATGGTTAAGCTGTTACTATTAAATTTACCAATATTTTCCAAACTGCAGGTACCCATAAGGCAAGGACTATACTTGTAGCAGATGCCATTGGTGCCTCACCAGGTCCCAGGAAATCCTGTTTACAGGTCAGATGTGCCCACGCCCCAGATGCTGCAGGCATTGCTGCTATGGTTTGCACTTGCCAACTTCGCTGGAGGGTTGCCCTTGGGCAAACTGAACTACTTTGGAGTTTATCACTCTCATGGAGTGCCAGTAGCCAATGATTGAATGAGATAATGAAGAGCCTCCTGTCTCAAAATTGGACAAATTCTGCTGTGCAATTATATTCCTAAACTCTCTCACCCAGAATAAGTCTGAAGTTAGACTTGACCTTGCTTGGTGTCTTTTACTTCCTGCTCCATCTTTCCTCACTCCCTTACAGGGGTCTCCTGAGAGAACTCCCTCAATAAACCACTTACACATGTATTCTCCAACAAGCTTTACTTCTAGGAAACCTGACTTAACACAGTTATTTACTGAAGTGTGTATCATCTAAAACATTGAGAACAATGCTTGAAATATAATCGAACCTGGCATTTGGCTGAATATAAGTGTTAAAGGTCACTGGAATATTAGCATATATGTTGGAGAGAGTAGTCTCTTCTCTTCCTCATCTAGATAAATGTATTTAAGGGCTCTTGATTGTTAAAGACAGAACCAATCTCAGAGTAGCTTATGCACAACAAGATAATTTATTGGTCCACATAACTAAAAAGTCCAAGAGTAGCCAAAAGCAATTTGAGTTAATGATAGGTTCAAGCACAACTGATAGGATTCTTCTACTCTAATGACTTGGCCAGACATCATCACTTGACCCAAGCATAGTCAAGTAGTAGGCTGATGATTTATATACCGGGGTAGAAATATATGGCAGCAAATTCTGTCACCCACTTATAAAGGGAGGAGATTGATATCTTCTCTCCTTGACTGTGTGATTTTTTTAACCAAAGGAAGACAGAGGAAGTGGTGCTAGATCAAATTTCAGAACTAAGCTTTACATGATTGGGAATCTGTTTCAGTGTTCTGGAATACTAGTCTCTATGCTATGGAGAAGCACAGGTAACTCTGTGGAGATAACCATGCAGGAACAAAATCAAGGCCCTGATCAGCAGCCTCAATAGTCAGCATTATTTGCTAGGAACATGGGTCAGCCACCTTGGAAGTGAATTCTTCAACTTTATTTGAACCATCTCAGCTGATGCCTCATGAACAGAGATGAGCCGAATCCAGTGAACCCTGAGAAATTGCAGATTTGTTACACTGCAGTAGATAACCACAACTGCTTCTCTCTCAACCTCTGGTTCTCAGACATTATAGTGTGTGCTGATGCAAAAACTCTTCAGAAATAGGGAACTATTGGTCCCATTTGATTGTTGTTACTAGGAATTTAAGTTGGAAAATGTGTTGGCACTCGCAAGTACAGGGAGGTTGGGAAAGAGGCCATGATCAAAAGCAGGCATGAAGGAGCTGATGACATCCAAGTCACTCCTACATGGCCACATATGTGTTTATATGGATCTTCACTGACAGAAACATGGTTTGACTGGAAGCCAGCATATGAGGACATTGAGAAGAAAAGTAACCTAGTTAAAAATGAAAATAATGTTGTTCCATTGATTAGAGGTTTGTCAGTTTCTCTATAGTTACCAAAACATATTTGAAGTTTTTCCATATCAACACCAAGATATTCAGACTTTGATGGATATATCTGTTTTCTATTGCTGTGTAATACATTATGGAATAGAATACCCCAAATTTGTCATTTTGTGATTTCAGGGGGTCAGGAGATCGGAGTGGATCAACTGAGTTCTAAGGTGTATATGAGATTACATTTTACCTGAGGCTCAAATCCAATTCCAAACTCACTGGCTATGGGAAGAATTCATTCATTTTTTTGAAGCTATGCACCTGGGATCACAGCATCTTCCTAGCTCTTGGCTGGGGATAACCCCCCAAACAGACACTCACACATGGCGGTCTATTTCCTCAACATCAGCAGAAGAATCTCTCACACTCCAGAAATTTTCTTTCAAGAATGGACAATCTCTTCCAAAGGCCCACTCAATGAAGCCACACCACCCCAGAACATTCCCCTTTATCATGAATTTAAAAGTCAACCCATTTGGAACCTTCAATTCCTTTGTAAGACCCCTTCACTTATGTCATAGAACATAATCACCAGGGTGAAAATCATTATGTTCAGCCTTGCACACACCCAAGAGGAGAACATATATGCCAGGAGTGTGGAAATCATGGGGGGGCGGGGCATGAGAATTCTGCTTACCATCCTAGGCTGATCAGATATAGTCCAGGACACACAGTTAATTTGAATAGAAAATTTATAAGCAACCAATCTTAGTATGACTCAAGAACACTGATTATTTTTCAAGGAATTACAAGTTTACTTGAATTTCTATTTGATTTCTACCAGTGATGACAATAATGCAAAAAAAAATTAAATATTTTATTAGCTATACGGAATGTGTCTAAGGACTTTATCTTAGTCCTGAGACCCCAGCTTGTCACCCCATAATCTGAGATCTGTAATCACAGTCGTGGAAAGTGAAAAATCCTTCAGGCTCCCTGGAAGCAGGTAGGGCAGTCCTGGGGGCCGTGCTGACACCCTCCTGTCTAACACCCACTGTATTTATGCTGCTTTCCTTCTCCACTTCATTTAGCCACTGAGCTTCATCTCTAAAACATAATTGATTTGCCACATCAGAAAACTGATTTACAAGTCCTACAAGGCAGCCATAATGTCAACAAATCAAGAACCAGATTTACAAATCCTCCAAAATGCACAATAAATGCCAAATAAAAACTTTCAATTTACCAATCTTTATTTGTAGGAAGCATAAATCAGAAACAGGGATGGAATGGTACAGGCGTTATTATGATTAAGTTGTAAAATTCTGATTTTGCGGGGTCTATATTTCCTTTAATATTTGATCTTCTCTTTATAAGTGGACTTCTGATTTTAATGATCATCTTAAAAATAATAGCTTTGTTGCAACTTGTAAAAGAAACTGAGCTGGTGAAGACTCAGGCTAGGTTTTAAAGTCCATATTTTTAATTTGAAGACTCAGTAAGACATTTTGAGGATCATTTCTGGCCAGTTTTTCACACACCAAAAGCGCATCCTGGAACTAGGGTTGTTTAATGGGATAAGATGCTGAATATCTCAACCCAAAGCCCATTATTTTGCTTGTTTTGTTTTCTTATGTCATTTAATACTGACTTGGGCCTGCCATGGGACTTGACTTTAAGATGTGTGGCTTTTTTTTTTTTTTTTTTGGCCAAAATCCCCATCTTTGGCTCACAAATCTTAAGCACCAAACTTCTGCTCAGGGCAAGTTGAACACTTCAGAGGCGACGAGCCCTCTGGGGCAATTCACAACTGTGGGATAGTGACTGGTGACCTTAAGCTAATTTCAGGATCCTTCCTTGTGTTACAGGGCAACCTTGATATGAAATGGATTGCCTGACTGGGTCCTCACCTGCACACTTAAGAAGGGGAAAAGGAGAAATGAATAATTCAGGGAGAAAGAGAGGGAAATAAATTCGTGAATGTGTCCTACCAGTTCCATGGAGCTGGAATCCCAACAGCAGCTGAGAGCTGGCGAAAACCCAAGATGCCCCCGGCTCCCAGACCTACAGGTCTGGTTTTATACCAAACCTGGCTGTTTAACTCCACCCTCAGGTACCAGCAACCTTCAAGCTTCCCTTCGGTGATGATGGCATTATGGGATTTGTAGTTCTTGGTGTCTTGGATCTCTTTGGCCTGGAGTTTATTCAGGACAACCTCTCTCCCTAACAATTGGATATCGCAGAGTTGGAGCTTTTGCTATTTCTGCCTGAGCAAGCTTTTATCATTGAAAAAATGCCTAAGGCTCCAACATATGTATCATTGTCAGAGGTTTGGGGTAACCTATGATATCAGTAAACATTTTAAGGGCAAGGAAAATGGCAGATAAGAGTGAAATGAGGAGCTCAGAACAGCCTCTCCTCTCTCATCGGAGGCCCCTCACAATCCAAGCACAAAATCTCAGGCAAAGGCATCACCGAGAGTATTGGACCTGCCTTTTCTGCTGACTTTGATGTCTCATCCTTCTCTTTCTCTCATCACCACCCACTTTGGTGAAAAAGAAAAAGAGGCATCGGGGCTGAGGCTGAGAGAAAAGAAAGGGTAATTGAAGCATCGGGATTCTGTGGGTGAGGGAGGGTCTGACAGGGGCTCAGTAAAGGAAGAAAAGCAATAAGCTAAGAAGGAGAGGGTCACTCTTCTAAGAGTGACCCCAAACTTTCTAGGAGCAAGATCTGTCTTGTAAGGGGGTGAAGGGAAACCTTTCTATAGTCAAATGAAAAAAAATTCTTTTTTTTTTCCAATTTTTAAAAAAATTTTATTTTATTTTTTTAATTTTTAGACAATGTTTGCTTCCCCCACCCCCTCAGATTGAGTCTCCATAGAATTGCCTTCCCCAAGGCACCCGTGCACCATCACCACAGTCCCCTGTGCTCCTCCCTCCCTCCCTCTGATCCCTCTCCTGCCTCCTCCCCTGCAGTTTGTCTCTGATTTATAATTGTCTGTTTTGCTTTGTTGAGTTTTGTACTGTTATTATTTTTTTACACTGATGTCTTATTAGGTTCCCCTATATTCTTGCTATAAGTGAAACCATCCAATATTTTTCTTTTTCCTTCTGGCTTATTTCACTGAGCATATTTCCTTCTAGCTCCATCCATGTTGCTGCGAATGGCATGAGTTTATCTTTCTTGATTGCTGAATAATATTCCATTGTGTATATACACATCTAAAAGAAAAGAATTCTTAAAACAATTTCTGTTCATTACAGAAACACAGTCAAATGAAAATTGAAGTCCAGAAAATGAATTTCTAAATTTTCCCAAAGATTTTAGTCTTATGGACTCCTATTGAAGGGATCAGATATACTAAAGTGATAAAAAATTATGTATAATCTTATGGCATGCTCACAAAAGTTGTCTTATTAGTGTTTACTGGTTGTGAAAATTCAAAGTGACACCTACTATGAATTTAACATCTACGGGCATTTGAAATGCAGTTGTGTGTTTGTGCAAGTGGCTTATTCAGACTATAGAATAGGTTTTGGGCTCATGGCTTCTAACTAAGCAATTTCCCTCCTCTACCTCCTCACCCCACACATAGTAATTTCACTCAAAGTTAGAAATACATAGGTGAAAATTTTACTTAAAATATGTACTGCGTTTCTGCAAGGTTTACGGCATGGTGTCCATGTACTAGGGTTGCGCTCATGAATTTTTTTGGAAAGAAAAATCACACACAAATTCCCTGTTTTCTTGGAGTTTTCAAACTGACTCGGTTGTGAGCTGTTTCACATATGATTCTTTTTTACCATACCCAATATTTTTTAAAATTTGCAAATGGTTTTCTTGAAATAAGAGCTTAGAGTGGATTCAGCTTTGTTTCTCTGGTAATAAGTCAAATCACGACCACTTGACATTTGCTGTCTTGTGTGAGAGAGAATGGAATAGCATTATGATTCGAATTTAGGAAATTGTGGATAATAACCTTGGGTTTCTCTGAGGTAGAATATAGTGTGTAAGAACACTTTGTGTGTCATAACTGACTAGAAAAAAAAAAGCAGGAAGCATAGCTTTGTAGAATTCATGTAGAAGTGGCTTCCTGGATGCACGTAGTAGAGTAAGTGCTCACTTAAGTCATCAGTAGACTCTGGAAACTGCATCTTTAACTGAAAGTGAGTCCTCGATTAGCATTATTTCATTCACTGTCAGCCAGGTTTGGAAATGCTGTCAAACAAGACCCTTGACATGCTGGACCCCTGAAATGCACGTTGGACCATCTGCCAATACCTGCTGCTGCAGCTCTTGAAAGGGAAAGTGATCCCATGGTTATTGGGAAAGAAGGAATGGAGCAGGTGATCACTACCAGTACAGCAACCCTTCCCGAGGGCATCCTGGTGGTGGGCACCATGATACAGGGATGAGTCAGGTTGCTCACACCTGGCGGGGGCTCACGCTAGAGCAGGCAGGATCCACAGACACAGGCAACAACACCAGCTTACAGATTGATCAACTGTCATTGAGATTATTAGTCACTTTGCAGTGACTCACCAAAGGGTCAGTACTGTAGAGTGAGGCTGGCCTGTCCAGTAAAAAAGGAAGTGGGAGGATGTTATTCCAGGCAGGGAACAGCATGTGCAAAAGCACTCAGGGAATCTGGAGAACCAACCAAATGGATACAGGGCTAGACAGGTACACAGGACTCGGATCAAGAAGAGCCTGACACCATGCACTCTTTGGATTCACACCTGAGGGCTAGCGTCCCCCAGAAGATCACGTGTGTACTTAGTGGCACAGCAGATCATTTCTGAAACATCATTATTTACTTATTTTAATTTTCCCTTATGTTCAAATGGGAATGGGGGAACACCAGCTTGTGGAAACTGAAATTTAATGGAGATTGTTGCTTAGAACAAAGGTAAGAGTTTAAAAAAAAAAAAAAACAGAGTAAGTGAATCAAAGGAAAACGTTAAGGGGAAGCATCTTGAGGATATGAAAATACACGAGAGAATCAAGTGGGGAGGCAAAAGATGGGAGGATGAGGAATAATGTCATGGAGTTAGCTGTGGGGGCCACAGAAACAACAAGATTTGAGGGTGTGCTTTGGGGGCTGTGCTGTGCTTTCTAAAAGGCCACTCCAGCTATAGAGCTGAGGCTGGGCTGAGGCCAGGGGAGGACAAGGCTGGGACGCGAGGCCTGGAGACCAACGAGTGGTCAGAGAAAGTGCACAAGGACAGAGGCCCTGGCAGTGACCGTGTGGACAGTCGGGCCAATTTAAATATGCGTCCCCCGCTACCTTTCCAAAGAGAGAAGAGCTTGGCGGACAGGCAGGAAATGGGGAGGCGATGATGGTTTTCCCCAGCTTATTATCATTTATGCTTCCTTTTCCATTTATTGGCATTAAAATCCTAATGTCGGTGATGGCGATGTTTTCTCGCAGTGCCCGGAAGCTGCAGTTCTAAGTGCTCATAAATATCTTTGGGAATGGATGAACCAGAGAGGATGAAAATGGACTTTCTAAGTCAGACATTACAACACTGGGGCTTAACTGCCAACCACTTACAACTGGCCACATGCAAAGAAATGCCACTCTGAAGTTCATTTTTTGTCATCAAACGTAGAGGAGGAGCCAATTTATTCTAGGCAAGTTGATAGGTTTTCCTTCCCCTTTCTTTGATGGCCTGAATAACTCAAGATTCAATAGTTTCATCAAACAACGGCCGTGTGGGGGAGGGGAGAGAAGAGGACACGGTGGACATTGTTTCAATTTTTCCTGCTTAGTTTCCATCTTCAGTTTTTCTCCTCCAGCAACCCTGTTTTCCTTAAAAAGCCTCCATTCTCCCATTTTAATCCTTGACTCTTTTGCCTTCCAGCCAGACGCAAGTCTCAGGCTTGGCCCATTAGAGTGATCAGAACTGACTCACAGTAGCCTGAGACACTGGTGCAGAACTGGGCACATGGCCAGCCAGTCAGGAAGATTCAGCCCGGCGTGTTTTTCTGGAACTGTCCGATGGGGAAACACTTGCTCTACTATTTAGATTTACGGGGAAAGGAATCCCATCCAGACAGAAGTGGACCTCAAGAGGCCAAGTATCTATACCTTGATATCATCGCTTGGGTTCTTGGGATAATTCTCTCCCTGGACTTTACAGGTCTTTGAGAAAGTAACCTTCTCCCCACCCATTGCCCACCCCCCACCCCCAACTAACACACTTTTTTTCCCTCTCAGAGCAATCTGAATTAAGTTTTTTTCACCTACCACCAAATTCATTGCATAGTCCCTCTGCACTTGATGTCCTGAAAGCCCAGTTCAGTCATTCCAGTGCAAGTGGATGGGGTGAGGGAGCAGAAAGCATTGTGGGAAAGAGATGAGGGGGTTCTTAGCTTGCCTTTTAATTCAATTCTGCAAATATTTATTAAGAGCTTGCGATGTGAAAGGAAGTGTGTTGAGCAAAATCAGTAGGCGAGTAGGGATATAAAGACTTAAGAAAATGAACCGTGCCCTTAAAATGATTATAATCCACTCGAGTTTGAACAAGGGCCATGTAACCTGCTGCTTTCACCTCCACTGACACCTTTTCCCTCACCTCCACACAGATGCTGTCTCCCCTCCCAACAAGAAAAGTAACACCTTCAGCTGAAAGTGCTCTAACATCCTTGTCATCGTATACCCAAGGTCTGGACAAAAATCACCCTCAGGAAATTATTTTTGCAAGTAAATATTAAAAAAAAAGAAACAAAAAAAAAGGAAAGGCCAGCATCGGATTGAAGAACTAACTTCCCCAAACCATTTCATTTTCTTTATTGGTTGTGTCTCTGTTTATTGCAATTTACCTTGATGCATAAAATTGAACATAGCATGAAACTTTTGGCTGGAAAGAAGAAACAGAAGCTGAAAGGACAGAGGGAAGGAAGAAGGGAAGCAGGAATGGTGGCTGCCTCTTGGAGTTTGTTGGCATGGAAACATGATAAGACGATTCTCTGAATAAAGATTCTAATGCAAATTGCAATACTATTGTTTATCAATTCAACAAAATAACCACTGGGTAGGAATCACAAAGTATTACCAAAGAAACACAGGCTGAAGGGAAGGCTCGGTAAAGATTGGGGGAAATATTCCCTGGAAATCCACAGAACGTATCCAAGCTGGAAGCTGAAGTCACAAAGTAGAGTCTCAGCTCAGTAGAGCTGGAAGCAGCTGCTGTGTCCCAGGTTTCTGCATGCTTAGTTGGCAGAAATCAGCTCCTTTGCAAACGTGCCTGCCCTTCTACCCTGGACCGAGAGATATATGGCCACATGTTATTTCTGCTTGTGCCCAGGACTCTTTATCCCCCTGCTTCCTACTGGTCTGTGAGCACTGCAAGAATTTGGCATGAAAAACATCAACACCGTGGGTGCCTCCTGCATTAATGCCCCTCCGCCTCCTTCCTCCTGCCTCGGAGAACCTTCTCTCCAGCCTCCCAGCTGCTCAGTTCCTATGATGCATTTTCATACTAAAGGACACACAGCAGTGTATGATTCCTCCTATGAAACTAAAACCAAAAAATCAAGGCTGGGAAACACATATGGGGAGAGAATCTTTCAGTCTTCACCATGCTGCTACGAGGAAAATGGTCAGAACTGTCGGTGCAGCACAAGAGCCAGAAAATAAAACAATGATGCTTGAAATATTTGTTGGGATGATGGCCAACAGGGGCAACCCTGCCCTGCCAGCAGGGAGGTGGGGATGTGGGTACATGTGAGTTTTAATAGACAAAAATACACAGTTGCCACTTAAATGCTTTTTTTAGAGGCAGAAGCATACAAACTGTAAATTAATATTAAACTTAAATTCACACCTGCTTTAAAGGCTTGTCTGCATAGCTGACAAGTCAGCCTGGAGAGATAAAGATATCAGATGACCGCAGACTGGCAACCCCGGGCTGGCGTGTGCTGAGCTTCAGAAGATGTGTCAAATGACAGTTGCCAGGCCCACAGGAATGGGGATGGCCATTTCAGGAGGGGGCAGCATCATGGGGCAGGAAGCCACACTGATGGTTTGGGAAATGGTGATTGATTCAGGAACCAGATTAGAAGGATAAGACATGAAGAATGGCCAAGAAACCCAAAGAGGTGATCTGGCATCAGGAAACACTATTTGAGGAAATTTGAACCTTATTTCTAGGGATTCCATGGATGGTTTTAGAGAAGATAACACTGTCATCAGATCTATGTGTTTTGAAAAGCTACTTTGGGATGATTTTAGCATGAAAATCAAAGC
This sequence comes from Talpa europaea, assembly GCF_964194135.1. Lineage (NCBI taxonomy): Eukaryota > Metazoa > Chordata > Mammalia > Eulipotyphla > Talpidae > Talpa > Talpa europaea. The sequence continues at coordinate 136,459,020 of NC_140071.1, read as the reverse complement.
AAGGCCATCAGGAAACTGACCTTCCTAAGATGATCTGTTCTAAACTTTCGGGGACATTTGCTATTTGAGGAATGGAGAGAACCCCTGTCTCTGTCCTTGTTCTCTCCATTGTCACTGTACTGTCCCGGGCTGCCTGCAGAGAGACATGGTCTTCCTTGGCACACCCACCATCAAAACAGCCAGAGCCAATCTGCCAGCCCCAGAGTCTCCCAACCTGAGGAGAACAGTCAGCTCAGACCAGAAGCTCAGAGCGCCATTGATAGAGAAATGCTACCTTCCTCCCTTCACAGCCCAGAGAAGAGAAGTCAATAGACAATAGCATGGAAATTTTACATTAAAGGGAAAAGAAATACCAGCTACATGTTGGTGATTATAACGTTGCCCTATAATACATCACGGCCTAGGAACAGATTCTAGCTCTTCTAGTCTCCTTCACTCTCAGACTCCAGATACTGTCTGTGTCTTTGCACAGGCTGCTATTGCAGAATACCAAGGACTGGGTGGCTTAAGCAAGAAATGCTCATTTCTCACAGTTTTATGAAGCTGAAAGGCCAAGATCAAGGTGCCAGTGAGATGTGGAAATCTGCTGAGGCTTCCAGGCTCATAGGTCAATCTCTTCTCACTGTGTCCTCACAAGGTAGGAGGGAGGGAACACCTTAGGGCCTTTTTTCATAAGGGAACTAATACCACTCATGAGGGGCCCACCTGCATGAACTTACCACCCCCCAATTCCCCACTTCCAAATACCACCGCCCTGGGATATAGTAACACCACAGGTGGGATAATCTGACAATGGCAGGTTTTCTGCTCAAGAAATATCTTCACCTACTAAACACAGAGCTTCCATATGATCCAGCAATTCCACTCCTAGGTATTTACCCAAAGGACACAGAAACATCAATTCCAAAGAGCACCTGCACCCCTATGTGTATAGCAGCACTGTTTACAATAGCTAAGCTTTGGAAACAACCCAAATGCCCAAAAATAGATGACTGGATCAAGAAGATGTGGTACATATACACCATGGAACATTACTCAGCATTCAAAAAAGATAAACACATGCCATTTGCAGCAACTTGGATGGCGCTGGAAGGGATCATGCTCAGCGAAATAAGCCAGAAAGAAAAAGAAAAATACCGGATGGTCTCACTCATAGCAGGAATCTAGAAAACTTAAATAAGGGACCAGGAAAATGAATAACTATAAGAAAGTGAAAATCAAAATCAACAAACAACTATGAATCAGAGACACTCTATGGGGGTGGGGAAAGGAGGGCTTGGGGTCAAAATAAGGGGGTTGTAATTGTAAGGGGAATATAAAAATAAAATTTAAATAATAAATAAATAAAAGAAATATCTTCAGAATGAAGATTCGCACAGGACTCAGGATCCATCACATTTACCAGCAACTTAGCTCATCAAAGACATCTTAATTCAATGTTATTTAAGCCTCACAAGAACCCTATGAATAAGGGAAGATCCTCCCTAATAAATTTCAATGACTTATGAAGGTGAGGTTACATGTAAGGCCAAGACTAAGGTCACGGGATGTACTATTATTCCTGCTCACAATAATAACTGCATAATAGCTAGTGTGTGGGCTGGAACTTCATCCACACAGTGTATTATTGTCTCTGTCACCCAAGGAAGCATCTTAAAAATAAAGAATCCGAAGCTCAGGGAAACCCAGGACAGATTTGGAAACCAAAGTCTTGTATCTCGGAGTCTTTCTTTATACCAGAAACAAACTCATTCACAAGGAGCCAGGGGCTTTTCTTCATCATGGACATTTGCATTTAAAGAAAAAAAAAATTCGTGTTCAAGATAAAGAAAATATTTTCTCTCAGAAAAATTGTACCAGAATGGCTGCAGCTTCCACGGTCCCTCAAGTCATACTTTGTATTTCTGAAGTCATACCTGTTTCTGACATCCAAAGAAAACTAGGTCAGGTGTTGGAGTTATCTTCCTTTTACCACCTTCTCTTCTATTTTATGCCTCTCTCCACTGCAGAGCAATTTAGCTCTCTAAAGTTAAAGCACAAGAAATGTGAGATGCTGGCTTGCTCTGTCATGCAAATCACAGGAGGATAGAGTGAGCAGAAAAGAATCCACTATGGTGGAGGTTCTAGAATCATTGGCTTTAAGCTAAATTGGTAAGATGAGGCAGTGACCTAGTTTGTCCTCACAAGCAGATAGAAGACTCTTAAAGAATTGTGTTAGGAGGAAAAACTAGGAAGGAAGAGGGAACACATGATGATGGCAAGCTGAACAGTGCAGGGCTTAGAGCTTTTGTGCTGGCCCCAGACCATCCACCATCAGTCCCAACTCACTTCTTCACCAAGTGATCAACCTCACGAGATTTTCCTCACCTCTCAAATGGAAGTGAGGACTAAAAACAAAATAGTCCTCCCTGCTCAAATAGGTGGGCAGGAATCAGGACGCCATGTGCCCAGTGTGATTCAAGGGATGGGGTGCAGGCGAGAAGAGCAGCTTGGGGCGGGGAGAGTCTTCTTGAGAGTTCACGGGCCACTTCTCAGGCGGGGTGAGTCAGGCTGCTTCACCTGTGAGGTCTGAGCCTCACTCAGTCTCAGGCAAGAAGGAGGAATTCTCCATGCAATGAGGAAGAACAGGAGTAGGAGGTGCTGAAACAGACCACATGCAGACTGACAGATTGTTCAGCCCCCAGGAAAGACATGGGGAGCACTATCCTAAGCCACCTGGAGACAGCAGCCCAAAGGACTCTCCACCCCTCCCATGCTCCCCAGAGAGGGCAGTGGATTGATTCTCTTGCAGTTAAGTCCCTTCAAGGCCACTGGGCGCCGCTCTCCCAGGCTCAGTGGGAAGGTGGCTCTTGGGCCTCCCTAGTGGCTCAGCGGTTGAGCGCTGGGTTGCGAAGCTGCCAGCAGCTTCTGCAGCGCCGGTTCGATCCCCGGCTGCTCCCCGGCCACAGGAGGAGGGTCCCACATGGCGCGCAGACCTCTCCTGCCTTGTCCGCTGCTCCCCTCAGCAGTGTACTTCGGTCCATCTGCCTGTTCTGTTCCCCACTCTGGCTCTGGTGAATTCTCTCACCCTCCCGCGCATCTGACTGTACCCAATGCTTGTATAAATAAATAAAAATAAATCTTAAAAAAAAATAAAGCTATTAGGCAGCCCTACCTCAGGCTTCAGCCAACCTCCAAAGCCTCTGGACCAAGGGTCACTCTGATCAAAATGTTGATGTCCCAGAATCAGCCTTCCTGGATAGGGGACACAGCAGGGATGAGGATTCCCGTAGATTCCTATGAATAATTTTTAACTATTATTTCCTTTTACTTAACCCTGCCTGCAAGGTAGGCATATTTAAATTCCACATTTCAAAATGCATCCCTAAAGGCAGGGCTTTTTGAGAACACGGGTTAGCCAGAGGCTTCACGGTGAGACCGAAGGAAGGACAAGATACTGAACTGAATAGAGGATTCCCCGAGGGACGCTAATTCTGATGTGTTTTCACTTCACTAAGCCATTGTTTGCAAAGTAATAGAAATTCTATAGAAATGTTTATGATTTTTGATTTTTATTAAGTGTTCTTGAGTTCATTATCACTTTGCTAATAAAGGATGAACACATCCTCATTTAAGGAAGGAAGATGGGATTGGGTAGTCGGGGGAAAGCCTGGGAAAAGCATTCTACAGTTGGGGTTCCCCAAATAGATGACTATCAAAATCACCTAGAAGCTTGTTTTAAACACTGTTTTGTTGAGCTATGATTTATAAAACATAAAATGTACTCATGCTAAGTGTCCAGTTCAATATTTTAAAATAAACATATTCAGTTATGCAACTATCACCTCACTCCAGTCATGACATTTCTGTCACCCCAAAATATTCCTCCACGCCTGCAAAGGAAGCAATTTAAATCACTTTATTCTCAAATGGCAGAGGTAACTACTGTTCACAGCATGGGGTATATTTTTGCCACGTTATCAATACGTTTATGCACTTACATACTTATGTAAATAGTAGCTGCCCACAGGTTGAATATTTTTTGTCTTAACATAAACGAGATCATAGCAAACATTCTCTCCCATGACCTGCCTTTCTTAATTAAAAATGTGGTTCAGAAATCCTTTCACGTTAGTTCTTTCTTGTTCTTTTGTAATATCTCCCTAGTATTGCAGAGAATAAATATAGCATAATTCATTCGGCTACCATTGTCCCTTTTGATAAAAATGCAGACTGTTCCTAATTTTTCTTTTTATCTTAAATTAAGTTGCAGAACCTCTGTGCACTACATCCATGCGAGCCTGGGTGACTTCCTGGACAGGCTCCCAGAGTACAACTCCACATGGGGTTTCTCCCAGACCAGGCAGCCCAATCCCCATTCTTTCCAGTTCAGTCCACCGTGAGGTTTGATTGACTGGATCTGGATGTTTTATCTGTCGTTTTTGCCACACCCCTGCCTTGAGCTACAGATCTAGTTGGCCTGGCACCATCTGTACACTGCCGTTCCAGGGTCATTGTCTGAAAGCAAACTTCAGTGGCTTTTTCACTGGAGAAATGCAGGCTCAAATTGCCACCCTGTCCCTGCAAGTGATATAGCCTCAGACACCATTTATTCCCGCCCATTCACCCATGCATCCATTCTGCACTGAGTAAACTAGCATTCATTTATGTGCCAAGTGTAATCCTCAGTCGCAGGTGAGACACATAAACAAATGAATAAATGCAAAAAAGTGGCACGGATTCTACAAAGGGAAGGCCAGTCTATTGTATTTTTCCCACTTTTTTTTAAAGATTTATTTATTTATACAAGAGCTGGGGTACAGGCAAGAGGCGTAGGAGGGTGAGAGAATTCACCAGAGACAGAGTGGAGAGCAGAACAAGTGGAAGGATTGAAAACACCGCTGAGGGGAGCAGCAGGCGAGACAGGAGAGGTCTGCTGCGCCATGTGGGTATCTCCCTGGCCGACCAGGAATTGAACCCATGCTACAGAAGCTGTGGGCAGCTTTATAGCATTGCGCTCAACTTGCTGCACCACCAGGGAGGCCCTAGTCTATCGCATGTTAAGGAAGAATAACTGGGGAAATCTGAAAATGTTGCAGAAGAAGGAAACTAAGTTGGGTCTGAAACAAGGGCAGGGGGAGGAGGGAGGGTTTCCTGCCAAGTAATCAGAGTCAGCCGAGGCAGAGGGAAGGACGCAAGCAAAGATGTGGCACTGTCTGCATGGGGTTTCCTATGGTGCTGGGTGGAGAATGAGGCCAGTGAGGGGGCTGAAGCAGGAGACAGGATAATGGTGAATTTTCTAAGGTATAATAGGGTCCTCTTGGAGGATTGTAACAGGGGATGTGCCCCGGAAGACTCACGCTTTAGACAATCTCTGCGCAGGATGTGAAGGGACTTGAGAGGGAGACCCAGGTCAGGTCACAGAGCCAGTTGACACAGCATCTTGTCAGGTCAGCACTGTTTGCATAGGACACACCAGACGCGATGGTGAGAACACATTAGAAAGCCAAGAAGGGCCACTGATGTTGATGTTCCCAGCTAAAGAGTTGACTAAAGAATTGATGATGATTCTTAGCCCAGCTTTAACCTGGCACCAAGCCCAGTATTTAATGGTCTTTCAGTAACTTAGCTGTGACAACTATAAATTCTGAGTCAGAAGCCAGGTGTGATGGTTAATTTTATATGTCAACTTGGTTGGGTCATGGTGCCCAGATAACTGATCAAACATTATTCTGGATGTTTTGGGTGGACTTTGGGTAAAGCAGATTGTTCTCCATAAAATTGATAAATCTCACCCTGTCAGTTGGGGACCTGAATAGAAAAAAATAGATTGGCATTCCCCAACTAAGAGAAAAAAATTCTACCAGCAAACAGCCTTTACACTTAACCTGCAACATATGTGCTCTCCTGGATCGGCTGACCCACCTGCAGAGTTAGATTAGCTAGACTTCACAATCACACTCGCCAAACCTTAGAGCATCCATTCATCCATCCATCCGTCCGTCCATCCATCCATCCATCCATCCATCCACCCACACAATGGTAGACATCTATTTAGACAGAATCTATCCCTCTTACTGTTTCTCAGAGAAGCCTGACTAATACACCAGGAAAGACAATGTGAGTGCTTAGCAGTTCTCTCTGAGGGCAAGAAGCAGCCCCAGACCCTGATGGAGTATTCCTCATATGGGGAGAACACCCAAGCAGGACTCTTTCCTTCATGCGGCAGACAATTTAGAGGAGGCATAGGGAGAAGGTGCAGACCAGACTCCAGCCAAGCCCGAGTATTTCAAGGTTGCACATAATGGGGGACATTTGGGAGATCTATCTCTCTGCAGATAGTTGTCTCTACAGCGGTTGCTTACAGCTGTCCTTCCTGAACTCACACTTTCCCTTCTCTGACTTTCTCCAAGACTGGACATTGGCCCTGCCCAGATTATTGCTTTGCCTGTTGCTTTTGGTTTTGTTTTCTGCAGGTATTGGCAGAGTTGCTCAAATCGCAGAAGGTGGGGTCCATATTGAAAGTTGCTCATATGTCCCCCCTAAAGTGAAGGTAGTAGGCATAACTGACCCTTTGTTTTTTAATAGCACTTTATAGTTTATGAAGCACCACTAGGTTTGACTCAGCTCTAAGCCTCAGTTATGAAATCTGTAAATCGGGTAGACCACTGTAATACTGTTTGTTTGTAGAGTGTTTTATACTGTATGTGGTTATAAAGGTGAAATGAGAATATGCCTGTCATATGCTCAGCAGAGTATCTGATATTTAAGAAATACCAGTCTCTTCCTTACATTATTTGATGTGATTTTGTCATGAGCCTCTGAAGTAGACAGGATGTGATCAATTAACCCTGATCATTCATAAGGAGGATGAAGCTCAGGGGTGCATGTACCTCTCTACTCAGCCTCTCATAGCTAATGAAGAGAAAAGCCAGAATTTGAATGGAGATCTCCTGACTCCAAGGTTTCGATGCTGCGCACTCAGCTTCTAAGGCATGGTATTGACATTGAGAAAATACATACTCACATAAAAGTCTGCACAGATCGATGAATAAAAATTGTGTATTGCAGCAGTTTCTAGATCGTGCCAGATGAATAACAAGTGTTGAATGATAAGTATTCAACAAAGGGGAAAACCTCCATCAACAGTTCTCGCTGAATTTCTCTGTGAATTCTTGAGAAGATCAGCAGTTCCTCAAATGCCCTGCAATTCAAAGGCCCCTGTGCTGTCCCTTCCACTCTCAGGGCCTCTCCTGTCCCAGAAAGCACAGATCTGCTGCCTCTTCTTTGATGGAGCTCTGAGCCAGTTTCCTGCACCACTGCCCTTATTCTTTTCTCCATCCTTCTTCTGGCATCAGATGCATCTGCCTAAAACTCAAATCTTATCACGACCTTCACCTGCTTATCAGCAAAGCAAGTCTCCTCCCAATAGCCCTGGGTTAAAGTCCAGTTACTCTCACAAGGCCAACAAGCCCATTTTCATTATTCAATCAACAAATATGTTTGAGTGCTACTATGTGCAGGCCAGGGCTCTATGTGCTGGGGATATCGAGGCCCTGCCTCCATGGGGAGGAAGGAAGAGAGACCACCAACAAGTAGATGTAAATAAACCAGATATTTCTATGCACCAGTTCATCTCACTGACCACTCTTCCCACCACTTCTGCTCTATGGTGTCATCTCGACCCCTTTGTCTACACCCCCAGCTGAGTTTTTTCCCAATCTGCATGTCTATGTCCTTGATTATTCCTCTGCCTGAAATGGCTATCACTCTTCTACTTTACAAAACAGATTTATCTTCAATGGCACAGCCTCTATCATCTCCTCTTTGAGTTTTCCTTTTAATGCTGTCGTGTCCTCATTATGCTCCATTGTGTTTGAAAGTCCCATAATGGTCGTTTTTGTTTGTCCTTTATTAGTAAAAAGTGGTTATTCAGTAATTGCAAAAACTGTCCCCAATTCTTTTTTTCCCTCTCCTTCTCCCTCACCTCCTACCCCATGCAAGCTCGGCAATATGAGTTGGTCTATTTCCCTACACCTTGGATCTGGGCTAGTCTTTGGTCAGTAGAATGTGGCAGAAGAGATGAGGCTCTTGCTCACGTCTGCACTCTCGGACCCCTGAGAACACGCATGGACTAGGCAGCTGGCTGCTGAAGGACCTCATGGAGCAGAGCGGAGGTCGTCCAGTCATCCAGCTAAGGACCCAGTCAGCATCAGTCAAGCCTCAGAGCTACCCCACGAATACATGAGCAGAATTAAATGTCTACTGTTCTATGGCCCTAAGTTTTCATGATTGTTCTGCAGCTTTATTGTGACCTACAATGCAAATGCAAATCCTTCAGAGAATCATCAGATGGGATTACTGTTTGTGTCTTCTACATCATGATTTCACTAGACCATTCAATTGTTCATTTCCTTTTCAAGCAGGTTTATCTACTATGTACCCGGTGCTGTACCACATATATAACCAATAAATGCCTATGAGACCATTGCCATATATTTTCCCTTTCCACATCTCTAGAGAGAGAATGCTCCTAACTGATCTGTAGAGCCAGTTCTTATATTTCATCTCTCAGTGAGTTAAGAAGTTCTTTTTGTCCAGTCAAAACTCGCCAGCTTTAATTGGAGCTCCTATCATCTTACTCAGCTGCCCCTGAACCTGGGATATAAAGCTCAGTGTCCTCCTCATAAAAACCTTCATAAACTTAAATTCAGCCATTAAGTCAAGGAAACAGTTAAGCCACTTTAGATGTGCCGGAGATTTTATTTTGGGATATCTCTGTGGGAAGGGATGCTTGGGATTAATTGTGCTTTCTGGATATCTGCACATGAGCACCCGAGTTTTATATATAGAATGAGAACACCTGATCACAGCACCTGCAAAGAGAAATTACTCATTTAACCTCCCAAACTCCAATCAGAGAGAGAAGAGGGTTGAGGATCTGAGGGAGGGCCTTGTATCTGGAGGAGTAGGGACGTGGCAGGTCCCTGGGATGGGTGCAGGAGGGACCTCCCAATGACCCCTTCTTGCTACTCATCTTTCCCTGCAGGCCCCATCCACTTCTTCTCATGGTCACTGAGGTTCTGCTGAGATTAGGTTCACCCATTAATGCATATGGCTCTGCTCCAATTGCTTCAGATATTATTGTCTACATTTTAAAGGGTTGATTTTCCAGAATTGTTTTAAACACCAGAAACAAAAATCTATCTTTTTTATTTGCCTGCCATCATGGAATTTAGAAAAGCCTTGCATTTATTAAACCTGCAGAGGTTTCCTCTTTCTGCAATTTAAAAATACAATCACCTCTGCTCAAGTCCCTGCTCTATACCCTCATGACCAGAGAACTCCCTGAGCCGCCTCTGCAAAGCTACAGGTCCCTAAGTTTCCATCCAGTCCTGCTAATCTTTTTCATGGTCCTTACCATCAACCAACTTCAATCTATTAGTGTATTTTTAAATCTGTTTTCTTCACAAGAACTGGAAATTTGGTTTTGTTTCTTGCCTTCTTTTTCATTTATTGTTTAAGTAAAATTTACCTTTTTTAGTGTAGATTTCTGAATTTTATCCTACACTAGTCTAGTAACCACTACCACAAGCAAGATATAAAACAGTTCCATCTCCCCCAAACACCCCCCTGGGCCCCTTTACAGACAGCCCCTATGCTTGCCCCAGTCCCTGACAACCACTGACAGGTTTTCTATATCTCTCTATTTTTTTAACTTCCCAAAGATCATAAAAATGGAATCATAATCATATTGTCTATAACCTTTATGACTCCTTTCACTTAGCATAACACATGCATGTATAAGTCATTTGTTCCTTTAAGATAAAGAAATAGTACATTGTCTGGATTATAACACAGTTTGCTTATTCACTCATGAGTTTAAGTACATTTAGGATTTTTTTTTTCAGTTTTTGGATATGACCAACAAAGTTATTATGAATATTGGCATACACAGCATTTTGCAAACATATTCTCTCACTTCTCTTAGGTAAATACTAGGAGTGGTTTGCTTAAGTCATAAATTTATTATGTGTTTAACTATATAAGAAAGTGCCAAATTGTTTTACAGAATTGCTGTCTATTCTGCAAGGTCTCAAGCAACATCTGAGAGTTCTAGTTGCTCCATCTCCTTGCCAGCACTTGGTAATATTGATTGTCAGTGTTTGTTTTGTGTGGTTCTAATAGGCGAGGGGGGATATCTTCTTGTGGTTTAATGTCCCACTTACCTAATGACAAATTATGCTGAGCATCTTTTTGTAAGCATATTTGCCATCTGTTTATGCTTTGGTGAGGTATCTATTTAAATTATTTGGCCATTTTTAATTGGGTTTGTCAGATATATGTTTTGCAAATATTTTCTCCCAGTGGTATTTCCGTCATTCTCATGTTATCTGTTAAACTGAAGTTCTTATTTTTTATTTACTCCAATTTATCAATGTTTTAATGGATTGTTTCGGTGTTATGGCTAAAAATAGCTGCCTAACCTGAGGTTATGAAGGTTTTCTACCTTTGAAAAAGTATGCTTAGGATTTACTTTTGAGTTCCATACATTTTTGGTTAATTATTGTATGTGGTACAAGATATGTATTGAGGTCCATTATATGGATGTCCAATCATTCTGATACCAGTTGTGACCAGGAGTTTGCTTCTAGTTGTTTCTGTATCCTATTGTTCAGGACTATGGCATGTAGCAGATATGACAAATAGATAAATCTAATTAATTTAATTTTAATATGTCTTTAACTCTTTAATTCACCCATATTTTTTATATATAGTGATAATGAATTTAAATATTTGCTAAATTATTTCTCTTATGCAAGCATTATATTATGTTGGATCAAATAAATTCTCTTTCTGAAAGCAGAAATTATTTAATCCAATTTTTTTGTTCACCATATATCTTGTTCACTGAACTTGAAAAAGGCACTTAGACAGACATGAAGATAGGACTCCTTTGTCAGCTTGGTGAAGTCTGTGGATCCCATTCTTAGACTTATGTATTTAAAAGCATAAAATAAAAATACAGGATTACAAAAGAAACCAATTATATTGAAATGCAGTTTTCAAAATACTTTTTAAAAACTGTGACACAGTAATATATGTATTTCTTTATTTAAACATCATAACACAATTTAGCAGCAAGTCTAATAAGTACCATAGTTTCAGAGCAGTGCTGAACCTAAGATATTTTGAGATGTCTGCAATAACCTGCAATGTGATATAAAATCATCCAGGATTTCTGTTGGTGGCAAAATCTCAAGTACTGTGGTTCTATTGTGCCTGTTGTCTACATTCATGATTGAAGGACATGCTGCGTCTATGATTGAAGGGCATGCTAAATTTCTGTTAGAGGTTAGTGGAAATAATGATGCATTCTGTTTCCATTCAAATTCCCCACCCCATGAACTTCAACCCCCGGTTAAGAACTCCTGCGCTACAGAGATACACAGATAAACACAGATAAATAAAATGTTTTTGCCCCCAAAGAAATTATCAATACTTTCCAGTGAGAGGCAAAAGACACACGAACCAGAGATTCTATGGGATGCCAAATTTTGTTGAATTAGCTGAGGGAGTAGGGTGAAGGGCTCCAAAGAGGGAAACAAAGTAAGTCAACTTTGCAGGGACATATTGAATCCTGTGGTCACAAATAATTGAGTTTGCATAATGGTGATAATGGGGTGGGGGCAGGAGAAAAAAGGCACAGATGATGGGGTGGTGACAGATGGAGGTGAAACAGTTTGAGCAAGACTTCAGAATTTGTGACAATGCCTCAGTGGAAGAATGACCTAACCCATCAGTAGTGTCCTCAACAGAGACCTGGCTATGGGAAGTCTGTCCCTTCATGGCTCCCCCTCCCTCTGTGGAATAAGGGGTCAACCTGCCCATGCACACACATTCCCCTTCCCCCATGTGGTGAGTGAGCCAACAAGCTTTGACCCTGGAAGTGGGGGAGGAGGCAAGAGGTCTGCAGTTGTTTATTTCTTCTGCTCTGTATGTATGCCAGGCATTCAGGGGGCAGAAATCATGCCAGTTAATTTAAAAGAGGGAATTTAATATAAAGAATTGTTAACTAGGTATAAAGTGTTACCTAGGAAACCGAAAGGATAAAAGAGAACTCAAGAGTATCTTGGAGATAGTAACTGCCAGAAGCAACTACCACCCATAGAGCCGGGGAGCAGGAGGGAGAAGCAGGAATTAGCAAAACTTAAAAGTTGGAGGAGGACCCTTGTCGCTGAGACCCAGCCTCTGGGGAGGGAGTCTGCTAAGCCCGTGGTATTGTTGGGGAGTGGACAGAAGGAGGGGAAGGGATGAGACTAGTTCTGCAGGTGCTGAACAAGTAACAAGCAAGATGCAGCTATTGCCATAGGAAGGCCCCACTACAGGATGGAGAAGGCAGGCTGGGACCAGGAAGAGGCAGCAAGCTGAAGGACAGGTGTGCCTTCCCTCCTGGCCTTCTCTCTCTCTCTCTCTCTCTCTCTCTCTCTCTCTCTCTCTCTCTCTCTCTCTCTCTCTCTCTCTCTCTCTCAGCAGATCCCAGCAAGGAGCAAATGACTAAAGCAGAAATACAGAGTCCCAGCCCCAGCATCACAGGATTAAGCATAAAAGGAACCAAGAGACAATACTGTAATAACTGGCACAAGATGTGCAGGCATTGTGTGTGTGTGTGTGTGTGTGATAATAGTGCAAATTCACAAGTTTGCTTCTTCTTCTTGTCCAAGTTTACCACTATTAAGGCATCAGATTCTTGTGTGACTTCTGCATTTATTTCTCAATTGGTTAAAAACTCAAAAGAACGAATACCCTTATTTGTTACTCCCACCACAAACCCCAAGAGATTCCTTAACTGAAAATTGTTTGCTGTGAGAATAAACCTAAAAACATTAGCAAAATACCTATGACAGTTCCTTGGACATAGTAGGGAAATGACAAATGCTGATTCATTTTCTTCTCACCCTTTCTGCCTATAAAACTGATACATGGATAGAATGAGAACTTTATGCCAACAAAATAATAATTAGCTATATTTGAAAGAATTAAACAGTGAACTGTAAATGTTTGTAAAGGGTTTTCACAGTGTACTGCCTAATCCTCCCAACAATCTTATAGGCAAATTGCACATTTCCAATTTACAGACAAGAAATCTATATCTCAGAGAGGTTGATAAACCCGTCCCAGGTGAACCCCTAAACTGCATACTTAACTCTTTCTGAAATGTATTCCTCTGACCACTTGACTCAGAAACACTTTTGGCATTTGTGAAAATACATATTTCTGAATCTCACTTTAAATCTCTGGCTTCAGAATCTCCAGAATTCTCTAGGAATTTTTTTTCCCCACAGGCTCCCCAGATAACTGTGAAACTTCATGAAGTTTGAGCCCATTGTCCTACATCATATTTCTCCCTAATTAGTAATAAAAATATTTTCTGGCAGAGTCCCATTAATGGATTCCCTGACAGTTAAGATTCTACAATGGACATAATTCTTTGTGATTTCACTAGCCTGTGGATCAGCAATTGTCAAAGCGTGGAAGAACAGCATCAGAACCCATGGCAACATGTTGAGAATACCAGTTTCTAGGAGAGGCAAGAGTGGGGTCCCCTTCAGGAGATAGTGGTGCATGCTAGAGTTTGAAGACTACCATTAAAGGGAGTTGGCTGAAAGAGTTTCTTGCTTCTTTGACGATAAATTCCCCCAAACGAATGCCTCATCCAATTCCCCCACTCTAATGCCAATGGTTACATATCTTAGACCCTGTCCTTACCAATAATTGAACTCTCTCCATAATCACAATATCTCCATCCCATTCTTAACCACACCCCTTTTCAAACTCGCCAGATCTTTCTTCCTAGTACTCTACCTCCAACAACTCTTCAGCACCATGGTAACCCTCAATCCACAGATTCTGTCTCTACTCTCCTTCACGCTCACACATGGGCTCGCCAAGCTAGGTACACATGTGCACAATTAGATTCTCCCCTTGCATATTCCCTCGATTTCCTTCCCTACTCTTTTTTCTTTAAGTCTAGCAAAAGGGCAATACTGGTTACATCCAATATTCTGCCTACTCTAAGTGTGCACCCATATAGTCAAACATGCCAAGAGAAATATTTGACCATGGTCTCACACTAAATTCAGCACCCTGAACTCAATGAACTGCTGCTAATGCAAACTGGCAATGCCCAGCTCTGCCAGTGTGATGGGGCCCTAGGGGGATGTTGGGCCAAAATCAACAAATCAACGTAGAGACACAGATCAGGTACATGATGCTTGCACAGCCTTAGATCAGGGATCAGTACATGGTGGGAGCTCGAGAACCAGTAGCTACATTCATGATTAGAAACTCAATCTAGAATCCAAGAATGTCAGAGCTGACAGTTTTGACATTTCTGTGTTTTTTCATCTTAGGACAAAGAAAAATCACTCAGTGCCCAGTTCCTTGCACTCCACATTCACCCCCTCAGTCTGTAGAAACAATCCTGATATTCATAAGGGAGATTTAAGAAACTACACCCAAACTTCTAGGCCTGATAGCTCACAGCAGTGCGTGGTCCCAGCCAATCAGATTCATCCAAATGCATTTAACACTTTCTTCTAGAGATGGGACATAGAGATCTGATTTTTCTGAGAGCACAGAGCTTAACTTTCCAAAAATGCATTACTTCTTGCACATATTAACCAGTAGCATGAAAGAAGATGGACGTTTGGGTGAAGTAGTAAAGTGACACCAGTTGACTAGATATTATGCAATGGTTCCAAGTTTGTCTTGCTTATTGCCTGATAGAAGCCAAGCCAATAGCTGATTTGGATGTATGTCAGGATACCCAGGAATATTTTTAAAAGTACCCACACCTAAGATCCATTCTAGATGAACTGAAACAAAATATTGGGGAGCCATGATTCTAGAATTGCTAGTTTTTAAAGTTTACCTGTTGACTCTAATATTTGCAAGAAAGCCATTGTAATAGACCAGAGGCTCTGAAGGTGTGGCTTCCTGACAAGCAACACCAGCATCACCTGGGAGTTGTTAGCAATGCAAATTCTCAAGCTCCACTCCAGCCTATGGCACCAGAAACTCTAGGATGGGGCTCAACAATCTGTTTTAACAAACTTCCTTAAGTTTGAGAGCTCTGCGGCAGCAATGATGGGGACAGAGAGATTGAGAGAGAGAGAGAGAGAGAGAGAGAGAGAGAGAGTGTGTGTGTGTGTGTGTGTAAAGGGGTGTACTCCATGTGCTCTCAAAACACTACCCTCCAACATATCCCTGGGCCGTAGAATGTTTCTGTTCCTTATGTGGTTCACTTGAAAATGTGCATTAATAATGAACAGTTTTAAAATGTTATGGCATATCCATATGATTGTGCAGAAGAATCTTCTATACATACTATCATGGAAACATGCCTGAGATATATTATTAGGGAAAAAAGGAAAGCAAGAAATAGAATGTAGCTAGCATATGATTCCACTTAGGATCAAGTTTATGGGATATAAATACACAAGAGCAGGTTAACAGAGAGACCCTAGGTAGGGAGATTGGACAGCAGGCCGGGGGAGAGAGATGGACAAGGAAGGGCCCTTTGTCTTTTTTGCTGTCAATAAATTTGTACTATCAGATTGTTTTGTTTTGCTGTTTTAATATGAGCATATGTTGTTTTTGGAACTAAATGGAAAATAGAGAAAGAACAACTCAGAGTTGGAGGCAGTGCAGGTAAATTGCCATTATCATATCCCACTGCTGGAATAGAAATTGGTGCAATTTTTCTGGAGAGGGATTTGGAATTATATATATTGAAAAGTTTGACAAACATGCATACCACCTCTAGGAATTTAATCTGAAGAAAATATTATACACCTACACACACGTTTTGCCCTATGGAATAAAAATAGTTTTAAAAGATTATGGCACACCCATTCCATAGAATTTTATGTGATTGTTCAAAAGAATCCCCTCACATACTTTCAGGAATAGATGTCTCAGATATATTGGTAAGGGGAGAAAAGTAAGCAAGTGATAGATTGGATTGTTCATAATAGGAGAATTATGGAAATCATTGCAATGTCTAACAATAGCCTATCAGTGGACTCACATACTATTCAGGTATTTAAATAATGTTATAAGAGAATTTTTGGTGATAATATAGTTTCTACTAACTGAGTAGATTTTACATAAAAATCTCATCCTTGCTTAAGTATAAATATATATGTTATTGGGGGCCTCCCTGGTGGCACAGGCAGTAGAGTGCTGCATTGTGAAGCTGTCTGCAACTTTTGCAGCTCAGGTTCGATCCCAGCCGGCCTGCGAGAATCCCACATGGTGCAGCAGACCTCTCCTGTCTCGCCCGCTGCTCCCCTCAGCAGTGTATTTCGGTCAGTTTGCCTGTTCTGTTCCCTGCTCTGTCTCTTGTGAATCCTCTTACCCTCCCGTGCATCTGGCCTGTACCCCGGTTCTTATATAAATAAATAAATCTTAAAAAAAAATAAATATATATGTTATTGAATACATTGTATGCAATATATATAAGCTATATCTAATATAAAGGTAAGATATATTTTGAACATAGCATATGCATATATGTGGATGTGTGTGCATATCTATCTATCTATATATGTGTAGACAGACACAGAAAAACATGCAGATATAGACGCCTACTATATTCTATCCATGTCAAACAGACTGGGTAGTCAGACACTGAATATGGAAAATGGTCATCATAGGCTTGGTAACAGCCACTTCACCTAAATCAATTTTCCCAAGGACCAGTTCTCTAAGTATCAGAGAGTAGTTTGACAAAATTATCTTTCTTTCAGATGCTTCTCATTGCAATTTTGATAAATCCTAATTAGATATATGACTATAAGACAGAATTTCTCTGAAGTTAGAAGTACCTTTTAGTTAAGGCACTTAACTTAAATGTCAAAGAGATAGAAGGACAAAGAGGCTACAAAAGGGTTTGAATTTTAGAGACCCATGTGAATTGGCAAATGTGTCTTGGACAAACTTATTTCAGTCAAACCAGATTTCGGCAAGTTGATCTATTTTTTTGCCTTTTTGTCTCTTTTGACTCTATGTCTTTCTTTCATTTCTTTTTGTAAATGACCTTTTTTTTCTCCTTGCTTCTTTAGTTTCTGCAGAGATACGACTTTAGTAATAAAGTTTAAAAATGACATCACTTTTCAAATAATTCAAAGAGATTTTCATCTTCATTCAAAGTGTGCAAACCTGGATTTGTACACTCCGACATGACATCCTTTTAGAATTCAACAGACAAGTTCCATATAGTACCTACTGGGTGCTGGTGTTAAGGTCAGGGTCCTCTGAACACGCCCTCGCTGCTGTGCATGGAACTCGAACACGGCAAGTGTGGCTGATCTCCTGTCCCATTGCAGCCAGAGCCCCGGGTTGGCGGGTGGCCCTGGGGAGTGCTTCGTCTGCCCAGAGATCCATTTGGTTGACAGCGTGCTGACTTCTACAGCTTCTACTAGGAATCTGGGAGTCATTATACACCCCTCATTAGCATTGAAAAAACATCTGGTGGTCATTAGAAAGCAAACATTACATATAATACATTAGGCCTTAGAAACAATTTAATTAACATGAAGGTCTAGTCAAAACCCTCCAAATAAGGGGGATTCTGAGATAAGGGGCAACTTTGCTTTTCCCTTTATTCCTTGAACAGATGAGGGATTATGTCAGACTGCCGTCCTGCAGGCTCCAGGCAATGCCTCCCGCAGATTCAATTAGCTCAATTCAGAGGCCATTGGCCAAATGGCCATTTCTTGTAGAGTTCCATGAAGTTGAATTTTTTCAAAGTTTTGATAGCGCTGTCTTTGAGGGGAACAACACCGTTCCAAGCCACCCTGAAAATGCTGCCGTGGGGACACATAGCTCCTTCTCTCTGGCTGGCGCACAACAGTTTTCACTCTGGGATTTGTTGTGTTGCACTTGAAAGAGCTCTAAATTGGGAATCAGTCAATTATCTGCAGCCCAGTGCAGCTTGTCTTTTGTGTGATCTCAGGCAGGTTGCTTAACTTCTCTGAGTTGCCCCTCCACCCCCCTCAATTGGATAAGTTGTTTCATGGGAGCAGGGCGGTGGGCTTTGTGGATTCTACATGATGCAAATCTTCGAGCCAATATCGGGTTTATGAATGACTCATTTCAGGGACAGAGTCAAAACACCCCAGGCTCCAGTTAGCTTCACAAAGCAGCATCTCAAAGTGTGAGGACTAGTTTTAAGAAATTAGTTTGTACCTCAGTGTTTTAAATGCAAAGGTCCAGAAGGCGTTTCCCCGCACCCATTTTGGGGAGCATTCAAAGGAAGTTAACTCATTCCACCTCTAGCCTGTGTGCTCTCTCTGTTCCCCACACTCTGGCCATGCTTGTAGGTGATCTTTTTGGGGGCACGAGGACACAGGAGTGGACATCAGGCTGGATCCAAGCGTCCCCCACAAAAGTCTTTAAATAGTTGGATTCATACTGGTCCTTGCTGGTCCTCAGGCATGAATCCTGGGTCCCTCTGAAGGAATTGCTCTCTCTCTACTCATCCAAAAGGCAGCTTTTGAGCAGTAGTTTGTGCTGGGTACCCTGTGTCAAGAACACAGAGGCTAGGATGCTGTTCCTTTTCACAGGGAATTCAACACACAGGAAATCACAGCCACTGCAGTAATTGCTAAAATGGGGAAACAAAGTGTGGAGCATCTTTTCTTGTGTTGGCTCACCAACCATCTTCTTCTTTGCTGAGATGCCTATTTAGATGCTCTGCCCATTTTTTAACCAAGTTACATGTCTTTTTGGTTTTTAGTTGCATGAGCTGCTTATATATTTTGGATATTAATCCCTTGTCCAACATGTGGTTTGCAAATATCTTCTCTCTTTCAGGTTACTTTTTCATTTTTAACAAAGGCTTCTTTCATTATGCAGACGCTTTTTAGTTTGATTTAGTCCCAGGTGATTATGTTCTCTGTTATTTCTCTTGCTGTTGGAAACAACTCACAAAGACATCACTGAGATCGGCGTCATAGAGCTTATCACCTGTGTTTTCTTCTATGTGTTTTATAGTTTCAGGTCTTACATTCAATTCTTTAATCCATTTTGAATTAATTTGATTATATGTTGTAAGATAGTAGTCTCATTTGTGGACTATAAAGAAAAGCAAAAGCATTCAAACAAACAACAAAAGCAAAAACAAATCCGCAGACTCTTGTCAACAAAATGGTGGTTACCAGAGGGACAAGAGAAGCAAGGAAGTAGCTTGGTGGTGGAGAACAGGGCGTGCATACAAGGGAATCTTTTAATACTTCCCGAATAACAGTTACCTGTGCCTGAGCCTTTCTTATGATTTCATAACTTCATACATTTTTCCTTCCTTTTAGCCCATCCCACCCCTTCCTATTAGTAAATTCTGCTTAAAGCCCCTCCTCCAGGAAGCCTTCTTTGATCAATGATGGAGGAATCTCTGTTCTCATTTATTCCAGGAGTCTCAAGCAAATCTCTCATGGCTACTTAAAAAAAAAAAAAAGTATGGTATATTCTTGTAAAGATAATTTGTGTTCACTATGCATTCAAGCCATGCAGAAAAGCACACACATGCACACAAACACACACACACACTATAAAATATTGCCACAAATTATTTCATCCCAAACTAACCATCAATACTTATATATTTTTTTTTAATAGGGGCATGTTTTATTTATTTATTTGTTTGTTTGTTTGTTTGTTTTTTGTTTATACATGCCCTGGGTACAGTCAGAAGCGTGGGAGGTTGAGAGAATTCACCAGAGCCAGAGCAGGGAACAGAACGAGGACACTGCTGAGGGGAGCAGCGGGCGGCAGGAGAGGTCTGCGCGCCATGTGGGACCCTCCTCCGGTGGCCGGGGAGCAGCCGGGGATCGAGCCGACGCCGCAGAGGCCGCGGGCAGCTTTGCAACCCAGCGCTCAACCACTGCGCCACCAGGGAGACCCTCCATCAATACTTTTAGATCTTTTAGATGAATATTGTTCTGCGTGTTTACAGATGATAGGTAGGTAGATACTAGGTAAGTAACAGATGATAGATTCTAAAATTAAATGATGATATAAGCACTATTTTTCATAAAACGTCTTTAATTTTATTTGAATTTCCAAAACAAAGAAATTAAAATGAAATGGAATTGCTAATCTTAAAATGGATTTTCACCATAATAGATATTTGAAAGTACTCTGATGTTAAGAAACAAGATTATGAAGATCATAATTAGAAGCATTAGGTGTTTTTAAAAGACAAGGTTCAATGTCAGGCAGCATTGATTGACTCCCACAAACAATGAAGCTATTAGCACTCTTCCATTTCCTCCCACCACCCCTCCTACCACCTCCTGATTTTTGTTAGTTAGAGCATCATTTTTTACACTGAGGTTTGTAGTATTCACATTCTGCTTTGTCAGAATAATTCCTACCATTATTTACTATCAGGTCTATATATAAATTGACTCAACGGTCACATTTACCACATCCTCCATTCCCGACTTCTGGGTTTTGATTCATCTCTTAAGTGACCTGATTTCATTTTCAAGTAATTTTTTTTTCCAGTAAGAGCTCAGGGGTGCAATATTTCCTGAGTAATGAGAGTTATTTAGAATATCTGCTTGTTGCCCTGTTCTTGAACAATATCCTAGTTATATCTGATATTCTTGAATCACGCTTTCCTACCAAAAATGTAGACAGTGGTCTATTACCTTTGACTACTGAATAATGCTGCGGTCAGCTTTCTGTCTCCTTCCTTTGTGACTTACTTATTCTTCCTGGATGCCTGAAGAGCTCATTCTTTATCCTTGAACTTCAGCATCTGTACCAGGAAATGTCTCAGCATTGCATGCTCTTTCTGCTTAGGTGCTCCGCATCAATTTCTTGAAGCAGAGCGAGTTTTCTTAATCTGCAGAGTCATGGATTTTTTATTTCATTATATCCTTGGATAATTTTTCTGTTCTATTTGTTGTGTGTTCCACCTCAAGGATTTCAACTATGAACGGACGATGCAGACATTTCTAGCTTTAAGCAGACCTCTCTTTGGAATTCTAGAATTAGAGAGCCATTCCTCTCCTATGCCCTCTCTTGAATTGAAAGGCAAGTCTAGCATATCCAAAAATAAACTGATTCCCATTACAAATCTCTCCTACCACAGTTCTCCCAATCTCAAAAATGGGAATTTTAGACTTCCAGATGTTCAGGCCGAAAATCGTGGCATAATCCTCAGATGCTCACACTTGCTTTCTTATTCTATATCTGATCTTTCTGCAAATCCTATCATCCCTGCCATTAGTATATTCAGAATCTAACCATTGGTACCAATCCCCCTTCTACTCTTGTCCACCCTCCATCATCTCCAGCTTCAATTACTGTGTAGACCTTGAACTGGTCTCTCTGCTTCTACTCTCACCTCACAGCAGTCTGTCCCCAGAAAATCAGCCAGAGGGAGTCTGTCCCTCCCCAGCTCAAAACAGGCTGTGGAATGCATGCCCCGCCCCCACAGTGGCCTACAAGAGGTGCAAAGCAAAGCTGGCTCCTGCCATTTCTCTGGTCCCATCTGCTTACCTCCAGCCTCCTGCTGACTCCATGCCAGGCACAGAGTGACCCTCTCCCCTCCCCAGACACAGCAAACATGCTCTGGCCTAAGCAGCCTTATGCTGTTTGTTCCCTGCCTTGGGCAGCCTCTCCGCTTCACCCAGTCTTACCTCCAGGGTTACCCTCTGACCACCAAACAGAAAATAACAGACCCTCCAACCCACACCCTCAAATCACCTTTGTTTTATGTTTACCTTTGTTTTATGTTTCTCCTTACACCTATCACTGTCGGACATACCAACTTGTTTATCTGTAACTTGTCTATAAACACACAAAAGACAGACACCTTCATAATATGCTTTAAATATTTGTTAAATGAACAAATGAATGTCAGATTCATCTTTTTCTGCCATCCCTTTCTACTGACACAAATTTGATTGCTTTCTTTGCTCTTTTGAATCTGTTTCCACTGTGTTATTTTCAGTTATTGAATTTTAGTGATGTCTGTTCCCTTCCTTCCTTTTTTAGTTTTATTTTTTATTTCTGTAATGAAAGTATTTTATTCTACCATTTTTCTTCCCTGGGGCTACAATGTCCCTTTTCATCATGTTCTTTATTTATTACTTTATTGGTTCATCTTTGAGCTCTTGTTATTATTGACTTTGCATACTTTCTAGGTTGCTCAATAACAGAAACACTGGTAGGAATTTACCTTCTGTTCCTTGGGTTATGTTTTCTTCTAGATGGGGTTCTCTTTCTATATTTTGCATGCATTTTCTCTTTTTTTCCTGTAGTTTTTGCAGCTCTCTCTCTCTCTATCTCTCTCCCCCCCTCCCTCTTTCCCTCCCACACCTCCCACAACACCCACAACACCAACCCTACCAGCACCTTGTTCTTGGATGTCTAGCCTCTAGAATGGTGAGATAATGAATATCCATTGCCTAATTAGGGCCCTACCCAAATGGGCTCATTTAACTCAATCACTTTTTATTTTTAGTTATTTTTTTAAGATTCATTTCTATTTATTTATGCATACAAGAACTGGGGTGTAGGCCAGAGATGCAGAGAGGTAAGAGGACTCACCAGAGACAGAGTGGGGAGCAGAACAGGTGGATCTACTGAAATACACTGCTGAGGGGAACAGTGGGCGAGACAGGAGAGGTCTGCTTGGCCATGTGGGTCAGCTCCCTGGCCTGGGATTGAACTCCTGTTGCAGTGGCTGCGGATATCTTCATAGTGCTGAGACTTAACCCCTTGCGCCACCAGGGAGGTCCCTCATCTTTCCTTTTGTATCTGACTAGTATTCCATTATGTATCTAGACCACATTTTCTTTATCCAGTCATCTGTCACTGGGAACTTAGGTTGTTTCCATATGTTGGCTGTTATAAATAGTGCTGCAATAAACATGGGGGTACATTTATGTCTTTGAATTTGTGTTTTCTGCCCAATCACCTGTTCAAAGATATTGTAGCAAGAAAGTTACATTCTAAGACACTAGGAATTTAGTTTTCAACATATGAATTTGAGGGGTGGGTGATAAAATTCAACTCAGAACATTTCTCGAGATTCAGTTGAGTTCCTGGTGATGGTTTGTGGGGTGTGAGCCCACAGCTGTCCTCCTAAGCAACTCCTCTTCATGTCGCTGAGCTGTGGCTGTAGGGCTTTGATATTTCATTAGAAGCACATAGTATGTACAAGGGGAGATTGGCTATTGTAAGTTCTAATTCAACAGATATTTGTTTTCTGTTCCAAATCTGTAATGAGCACCCACCAGGCACCCACAGCACCCTAAAGGCTAACTCAGCCCAACCGCAGCCACCTGAATTTCCTGCTGCCATCTCCTCTCTACAACATGATTGTGACTTACTAGGAGGAAACACCTTCTTTTCCTTCTAGCCCAGTTCTTTGCTGGAATGATAATCATCTAGAGAAAGAAATGCATAGAAACTCTAAAAGTTCCTCTCGCCATGTTATTTGCTCTTTGCCCCAAAGAAAGTAAAAACCTGCCCGATTTTTTTTTTCTGATTTCAAAGGAGGGGTGAAGAAAAAAAAAAAAGGAGTCACATCTGGCCAAGTTTTAGCTCTGAACACTTTGCATAATCAGTTAGAAACCCTTTGTTAGTGGGCCAGATGGCTGCTGCACCCCCAAAAGGAAATTAAATATGTAGGCAGTGGCAGTTGAAGAGAGAAATTAGAAATTCCTTTCTAAGGAGAAAGGACTTCATCTGGAGAGGCCTTATAGGTGTGGTTAATGGCACACATTGGTTTCCTAGCAACCAAAGCCTTTCCCTTTCAGAATTGTTCCAGCACCCTGTCTTCAAATGTTCTCCATACTCACTGGAGGATGCACCCAACACCCATAATTCAGAAGAACTGGAAAGACCCAAACTAATGAGGTTGGGAGGAGATGGCTCCTGCTGCCCTCCACCAGCCTGGTTTAGATTTAACCACCCGTGACCCACCCATGACCAAGCCCCCTCTTGTTTTGTCGAAGTCCTGGCCTGGGCAGGTGTCAAAGTCTGAGATGCAGAACCTCAGAACTACTCTTGGTACAACTAGAGTTTCGAAGGCAAATCCAGAAGACTTTTATGCCCATAAATCAGAGTTTGCCCTGATCTCAGAAATATGTTTCGACACCTTCCAAATTCATGAACAAGTGATCCATGGACAGAGCCCACTGAACATGTCTAAGTAGAATCTGAACCAAATAATTTAGAGCTTTACTAGAAAATCCTATCCATCTACGTGCTTAACTTGCTGCTCCTTGCAGGTAAGGTCACATCTCCTTATCCATTGACTGAAATCTGCTTCAATATGTCTTCCTCATATTCATTTGGACTGTGTTCTTGGCAGCAGTCCAGCTAGAGAGTATTTTTTCTTCTGCATTACTCTTCAGAGAGTACAAGCCCAGCACCATGTCCTCCCTTGTCCTCTTGTTCTCTAGACTGAACTCTTTGGGCCTCCTCAACTGTTCTTCCTGAGATGTGGTTTTCAGGCATTATCCTCTTGGTCACCAACCTTTGTCTTTTTGGTCTTACAGATCCTGCCTAGTCAGCAATAATGTACCAAATACCAGTTCTTAGGACTGTGGTATTTTACAGTGTTTGCAAGTATACGGGTGAGCCCCCAACAGTTTCATGGGTGTTGGCAAAAGACGCAAAGCCCTGAGTCAGAGCAGGACAGTGACAGCAATGGCAGAAATGTCATCCTTTTTTGTACAATTCTCCAAGCCTCCATTTCCCCAGACAACATAAAGAGGTCCAGGGAACAGCTGAACTCACAGTGGGTTGCATTCTAGAAGAACCACAAGATCAGGAAATCACATCTTTTATAATGAGATACAAGCATACCTGCCAACCTTTGCCCCACAAGGAAATATTATCTTTATCCTCCAAGACCATTTGCTAGAAAACATGCTGTGAGAGATAGTTCAGAACAAAAGGTTGTCAACATCTCTACTTCACGGTGCGCAGAAGTGCGAGAGTTCTGGGGAAAATTGTTTTCTAACCCCCCACTGCCAGACCATCATTGGGGAGATGAGCCAGTTCTGTGGCTGTACATGAACCATAAAAGAGGATCAAGTTGTAAATCACTGGCCTCTAGAAACAACACTATGGGCATCACCTTATAGAGCAAAAGTTAAGGCACTTCAGAAAAGTCGTGGCCTTGACTTGTGGGGGCCAGTGGCCAGTGGCCACATACCCACTCATTCATTATTCATGAGCTCTGTCCTCCCTCCATTTAAATATGTATTTAGTGAAACAGGGGTCAAAACCCATGGAATCCCCTTAGGAGTGAATTCTGGGTCCTGTGTGGTTAGTGACATTTTTATTTATTGCTTTAATTATGCTTATTGCAACCAGCCCACAAGACTAAGCAAAGGGCATGTGTCCGTGAAAAATGGGTTTATTATGGAAATTGCTAGTGAACTTTTGTGAACATAGCAGTAGAGATCCAGCTTAATCCAGGGAACAATCGTGACATTATGACAACATGTTTTGCCAGAATTGTCAGGTCCATCAGTTACATGTTTCTGGGCTGGAGAAGAACATAAGGTTATTTCATGTGTTTATTTGGTGGTTATAGAACAGGGTCAGGCAGCAGCAGAAGTTCTAAAGATAAAGCAGTGAGAAACCCAAGTCCTGCCCCCCTCGTGGGGCTCACATCTTATTGGGGGATACAGGAGACTAACAGACAAGCACACCAATGTATGATGTCAAGTAGCGGTAATCGCAAGGAAGAAAATGAAGGGGGGCAAGAGGATAGAGGAGGAGGTAGGACGGGGTGCTGGCTAGTGCTTCATAGGGACCTTGCTGACAGTTCTGAATAAATAAGGCGTGTTTATCCTGCCAAGGAAGAATATTCCAGCCAGAAGGAATAGCAAGTGCAACAAGATCAAAGGAACTAGACAGGGAAGAAGGAGCAAGATGAAGTGTGGCTGGAGATGGGGTTCTGCTTTTCTTTGTAGAATCATGCTTCCTATCGCCTGGAAATCTGAGCTTTCCCACATGGTAGGAGAGAAGACTTTAGCCTCTGTTACTACGTCCAGCCTTATGAATAAACTTCAAACTTGAGAAATGTTCTGTGATGGAGGCTTTTAAGATTTACTCTCTGGGCAACTTTTAAATACGTAATACAGAACAACTATATTCACCATGCTCTACAAGAAAAATCATTTTATAACTACAGAAGGTGATAGCTGGTAACTAGAAGCATGGAGCAATCACTTAGCACTGTCTACAAATATCAATTCATTATGTTGTACAAATGAAATGAATATGTTGTATGTCAATTACACTTCCATTTAAAGCAACATGAAAAATGATCGCTCTACGGCATATGATCGTTTCATAAAACTCTCCATATATCCCAAGTTTGAAACTTTTCATCTATGCCCACATAATGAATTACCACATAAACACGCACACTTGAGTAGCTCACGCAAATCTCCTTGGCCAACTCTCCAGCCTCAGCCACGATGCAGCAACACCCCGCGAGTGCAGGCTCAAAGCAGACAGGGGCACCAGAGGCGCTTACAGGTCTCACCACACCAGCCCACGACGTGCCTCTCCTGCCTCCTCTTGTCCCTGTCACTCCCCACGTGGCCTCAAGACCACACTTGACCACCACAGGTCTGGGGAGCCCCCTACTTTATACCCATAAGGTATAAAGGGATCCCCCTTCTGTCTTTATTTGCCTCTTACGTCTTTGCACCCTCAGTGGTAATCATTCCCTTATGGTGCATTACATTTGACTCCAGCTACTTAAAGGAAGGGAATCCCATGTTTCATTTCTCTGTGCCCACGTCTTTATTTTTTAATATCTTTTTTGTAAGATTTATTTATTTATGCATACAAGAGCTGGGGTAAAGGCCGGAGGTGCAGGGGGTGAGAGGACTCACCAAAGACAGAGTGGGGAGCAGAACAGGCAGACTGACCAAAATACACTGCTAGGGGAGCAGCAGGAGAGACAGGAGAGGTCTGCTGTGCCATGTGGGTTGCTCCCTGGCTGGCCGGGGATCAAACTCGTGCTGCAGAAGCTATGGACAGCTTCACAGTGTGGTGCTTAACCCCTTGCGCCACCAGGGAGGCCCTCTGTGTCCACTTCTTAACTCAGTATTACCTCATGGTAGGTGCCTGATGATATGTTGGGCAGAGTGGATCAGTGAATGTGTGCATGCCGAGGTATATTATATTTGAAGACTTTTTCTATGAGCAGGAAGCTTTTGAGTACCTTCCTTGAGACCACTGAGCACCAACTTAATCATGCTAAACACAGTTACTTGTAGGCTGCTTAGAATATAATTCAATAAGTTGTTTCAAATCTATAACACATTCATCAACCACATTTCAAAGTCCACTCTGCTACTATCCTCTCATAATCTCTTATCTTTGGAAATAATTTTCTTGATTCCCTTTTTCTACTAAGGATTAAACCCACTATTTGTTATTCTAGGAATAGTCATGTCTTCCAGAGCTTGAGAAACCCGCTTAAGAGAGGTGCACAGACCCTGAACCCCCTAGAGAAATGTAATCCTCCCTTGGGCAGACGTGTTTTGGGGGTTACTTTGCAGAGAACTTAAATCGTTGATGTCTAAGAGCTGATCTCACATGTATGGGGGGTATTTTATAAAAGGCTGGACTCAATAACAGAGCAGAAAGGCAGTTACCAGAGGATGGGGTGGGAGGAAGGGAGAGATGTAAAAGTAGAATGGGGGGTGTCCAGGGTGGGGAGTCGGGGGAGGAGGTCATGGTAAGGGTCTCTTGAGGGTACAGAGTTTCAGTTTTGTAAAAAGAAAAGAACTCCAGAGATAGATGTGGGGATGGCTGTACAACATGAGACTGTGTTGACTGTACTCTCAGAAGTGGTTGTGATCGTGTGTTTCATCACAATAAACAAATTGGGGGAGACACAAAGTGCTCAACATGTGTAACTCACAGTCGAGCACGTTACCTGGGTGAACGGGCTGTGTGGACTGGCTGCTGCTCAGACAACTGCTTGCTTTCATTTTGGCCAACTCCGAAGCAGACCCTGAGACCAAGGTGAGACCATTCATTTGGGGTGTGCTGGGAACCCCAGTAAGGCGACTGGGGCAATTGTACAGGAAAGAGGAGGCGGGCAATAAAGAGTGTGCTATTTAGACAACTGCCCTGGGGGGTGATGGAGATTCACTGCAGGGAAAACTCTCAAAAATGAGGCAAAACACATTCCTTATAAAGATCCTGCTCAAGAAGTAGGGGAATTGGGGTGTTTAAGGGCTGCACCCAAGAGTCATTGATTGAGGGTTGCTTGGGGGCTGTTCCATTCTGGATGGTTATGCCCTCTTCACATTAGACAGTTACACTTGGGAGAAGCAGGAAATATTCCCAGGCACAGCGATGCAGGTACAGGCAGGCTGAGGAGGGGTACCTGGGCGGGGCTCTGACAGCATCTGCTACAGCACCACCACTGAGCAAGTGTCGTTCCTGGCTTTGAAAAATATGGGGGGTCCATCTCAAGCTCATATCTCAAAGAGCTCCCCTATTTACAAATGAGGCTGGATGCCCACCTGCCTCAGCCCCCACCCCACCCATGACAGTGAACTCAGGGAGGATTCAGCATTCAGGTTATAAAGAAGGTGGCAAGACCAAGCAAGCAAACAAAAGCCACTCCAGAGTTAGCAATACGCACACACACACACACACACACACACAGAGAATTTTACAGAGCTTATTAAAAGCAATCAAAACTGCAGTAAAATTAATTGATAAAGACTTTGCATAAAGTGAAGAGTGGTTAGTTACAGAGTAATGGCTGAGAATAAAATCAGTGGCACAAGATAGTATGGAGCACACGTATCAACCAGAGGAAGGAAAATAGCAGAGAAAGAAATCTAGGCAGGCCTAGATATGAGATGCTTTCTTAGTCTACCTGGGTAGGGTTACTTCTCGTTCTTATGAAGGATGATCTCACATGGATACTAAAACTTCATGTGAACCCAGCTGTTGTATTTCTGCCTAGTCACCTGTTGGCTTTTCTTTCCATAGTAAAGGATTAGCCTTGCTCAACTAATCTTTTATACAGATGATAATCTTTATAAAATCGTGAGCAGGTATATTGCTGCACTGAAATATCAGATCTGGAAGAACCCTACAAGATTTTTGCTAGGTCAAGAGTGTAGCACCCAGAAGGTGTACACCATGAAAGCACCCTACACACACACACACTCACACACACACACACACACACACACACACATGGATTACTGCTGGGTATGCTGGCTGAATATCACAAAATGTCTTCTGAACAGCAGGAATTTTAATTAAATCAGGAGAAACCTAATTTGGCCTAAATTAGTTTGCAACAAAAGGTGTTAGGAGGAAAAGAAATTGTTCTGCAGTACGGATCTTTGTGGAAGGGAAGGGCTCAACCCATTGACAACGTAATGAAAAGTGATGCTGAAAATATGAAGCCTGCTGAAGAAGACAGAAAGCCTGAAAATGCTAATCTATGGTATTCTGATGCCGACAGAAATGTATAATAAACATTTACTCCTGAAACAGATTGCCCCTGAGGGTACCACAAATAATGGGGCTTGATCCCTGATAAGCCAGGAAGGAAATAATGGATGAAAAGGAGAAAAGAAAGATGAGCATCAATTGTTTTCACTTGTGTAAGTGAAAAAGGAGGTGCAAGGAAAGAGGAGGTGCAAAAGAACCCCAGTTCAGACAGAGACTTGGAAAGATCATCTCCCTTCTCTCTTCCAAGTAGTAGAGTTTACTAGAATTAAAAAGAGGACCTTAGGTAGCAGGCAGGGAAGGACCACCAAGCAGGATGATAAAATCTAGTAAATATATAAATGGGTGAGAGTTTGAAGATGCCAGCAACAGACAGGTGTGCATCGTGGGATCTAGACTGGGGGGCCAGGGGTGGACTGAAAGGAACACTGGAAAGGGGGTGAGGTGCCATGGAAAGCAGGATGGTTGGGAGTGTGGAAAGCATTGTAAAGAAGGGAGTGGAAGGCGGGGAATTTAGACCAGTGTGGGATACAGAAGTTTACATTCTTCCTGGTGGAGGGTTCCCGACAATAATCATGGGTGTAGGTGGTTGAAGGGGAGGAAGGTCATGGGAGTTATAGGGAAAAGGAAGCTTTGAGATTTGACTGTTGGGTGGTTCATCGCCCTAAATTTTGCCCATGACAATTGAAGGAATTGGGGTGGAGAGGAAAACAGCTCTGCAATTGCCAAGTCTTCAGTGAAGACAGGAAAAGGTCAGGAGTTAAGCAAATAAAAGCAATGAGAGGTAGTAAAGAGTGGCATGGATGGATGTCATTAGCCTCAAAAGAAGAGGGCTTTTATTTCCATGCAGATCAAAGAGCAATTGTCTGGAAGCAGGCCCCCCAACTCTGCATCCCCACGAGACCTGATGTGTAGGAGAAAACTCAGCCTCCAGCCACTGGGGACGTATCTTCTCAGGTCCAGCTGCTATTTAGGTCAAGTGCCCCCCCCAGTTGAGTCCTACACAACAGTAGCCCTCTGGCTATTGGGGATGCAGAACCAAAAAAATGTCAGCTGAAGGATTTGGGGTCTAGGAAGTTTGAGATCTGTCTCCCAATCACCCCTCCTGTAAGAAAGCCATTTTGCAGCTTAAAAATCCAGGAAGCCTTGTGAAGTAGAAATCTGTTTGAGTTTATATTTTTTCATATGTATTTGACCCCTGAATCACTGACCTACAAGGGAGACGTAACATCTCATCAAATGTCAATAGACCTTCTACAGCGATTGGGAGCTGAGTTCAGGTAAGAAGGAAGGAAGGTAAGGAGTCATGTGGGATCGAAGTCAGCCACCTGGTTTTGACGCTCAGCCCAAGCAATTCCTGGTCTATGACCTTAGACGAGCTACTTGATTTCTCCAGGTGTCAGTTTACTTACCTCTAGAAGATGAACCTGGAGGAAGAGGGAACATGGAAGAGAGAAAAAAGGAGGAGAAGACGCAGGAGCAGAAGGAGGGGAAGGCGGAGAGGCAGGAGAGAGGAGAAAACCTGTATCTAGGGTCGTGATGAAGATGAAACTGAGCAACACAAGAATGCTCTGCAAAATGCCCCGGGTGAGACTTGTGCTGCCTCCTCCCCGGCCCCCTCATGAGATCTGTTATTAGTGCAGTTTATCTGCCACAGGAGAATTCCAAGTGGCAAACTGGTCTCCAACGATGGGACTTCCCAGAAGAGAGTAATGCCATCTCCAAAGAAAGAAGGTAGGAAAGGGAACTTGCAGATGAATCTGAAATGTGTAGAAATGTGTCTCTCAGGGGCATTCCCCAGAAACAGGAGGGAATGTTCTATCCGCCTGCTCAGACCAGAGGCTTACAGTCCAACCACTTTATGCCCTCTGCTGTGTGGGCTACATGAGACCAGATGAACCCTTTCTAGTGTGTGACTGTTTAAATTTCCTCTTCTCTGAACTGTTCTTTCATTTTCTTTGTCCATTTTTATTTCAAGATTTTAAATGATCTTTCATCCAAATGCAAAGTTAGTCTCTCTACCATCCTTCTTTGCCTGACTCAGGAAAACCCTGAGCCAGCTCCACTCCTACTAGTCTCAGCAATGACCTCACTGAGAACACCAAGAGGTCTGATTAATTCATTTTTTAATAAGGATGATGGGTGAGAAGTACAGAAGTCTTCCTGCTCAGAGAATCATTCTCTAGGTCTTCCAACTGTATCCTTCACTTTTTATTCAGTGTATTTTCCAGTTACTACCCCAAGACTTCAGTCCTCTTTTCAGCTGACAGTTTTGAGTCAGGAATATTGTGCCATGCAACTCTCTGACATCTAATAAGACATGCTTCTGTGCTCTGTGAGTGTGCAGGAAAGCAAAAGGCAGAGAAGGTTCTAGGGCCACCATTAAGGAGCCCTTACTTCCAAGTCTCCCTGGAGTTGATGGTGGGGGTGTTAGCTTACACATTATTCAGGACTCAACCTGAGAGGCCCTGGTGAACCAGATGAGATTGAAAGAGCCAATTCAGACCTTCAGAAGAGCCCTTTTTGGTAACTTACACCCACATGGCTCGTCACCATTTATAAAACTCCGCCATCTTGCTATGTGCTGTTCATCACAATGAAATTCTCCTTCTATGGCAGATAAATTGCAATAATAACAGATCTCACGAGGGGGCCGGGAAGGAGACAGCATGAGTCACACATTGGGCATTTTGCAAAGCATTCTTGTGTACTCAGTTTCATCTTTATCACTACCCTAGATATAGGTTTTCAGTCGATGAGGTTAACACCTGTTTTTGAGATTTCTATATACATTAAAGCAGCTGAAATGGAATCATTGAGAAATATTCAAGGAACATGATCCTCTGTTGGTCATCAGCACTTCCCTTGGGGTGGGGAATATCCTATGGAGAGATGAAGAAGGGTGTGGTAGAGGATCGGGCAGAGGAAAGAGAAGGAAGGTTTATGGGCCAATTCTCATCACTCGAGAAATCATATCCCCAATCCACGCCTCTCCCCTTTGCTATACTTTTAAGTCAGTTCTTTTTCACCCTGCCTGCCCAAGGACACTAAATTAATCAAGACAATGTCAATTTTTTTTCTTTCTCTCACTTCCGAGGTCCAGTACCTGGACCCTTCTCATATCAAACACATATGAGGACAAAGGACACAGCAGTTTAAGAAAGAAAAGCATCAGCATG
This sequence comes from Talpa europaea, assembly GCF_964194135.1. NCBI lineage: Eukaryota > Metazoa > Chordata > Mammalia > Eulipotyphla > Talpidae > Talpa > Talpa europaea. The sequence continues at coordinate 136,426,318 of NC_140071.1, read as the reverse complement.
AATGCCAACATTTTAATAGTGTCTCATCAGTTCCATTTCCTCAAACATTTTCTGTTTTGTAGATGAGGTAGTGTTAGGGGGAAAAGGATGTCACGTTGGGCGCCAGCTGTTATAGGGCAGCCCCGATATTGAACGGGTTCCTGGCTGTGGGTCCTCACCCGCTCGCTTACAAGGGACTTATGAATACTCCACTGCAGGCACACACAAAAGGTCCATAAAAGGTTTATTTACAAGGGAAAAGGAAAGAAGGAAAATGGGCAACTCAGGGAGAAAATAGGGAAATAAAGTCTTTAATGTGTCCTACCCGATCCGCCGACCTGGAAACCCAAAGGCCCTCTCCGAGCTGGGTGGATGCTTCAAGCTGGCGGGGAGCCAAAATGGGGGAACCCCTTCAAAGCCCACGTGTCTGGCTTTATATCCACCTGGCTGCTGAACCCCACCCTCAGGTCCCAGCCACCTTCCCTTGGGTGGGGATGGGATGTGGAGTTCCCGGTGTCTTTGGCTTTGGCCTGGGGTGGGGGTGGAGTCCATAAAGCCTGTATGGGATTAGCTTTAGGACAGCCTTTTCCCCCTAACAGTAGCTGAAGAGTCAGCAGGGTTAAAGTGACCAAAATCTTTACCTACCAAGGCTGGAGTCTTTGAGGAAGACTCCACCCAGTCCTTTTGACTCCTGGACTCCTGTCACTGTGAATAAGGATGGAAAGTCAGAAAATGGAACATTCTGGGCTCCTCCCCTGTCTTAGTCAGAGCAGCTAAGCCCTGATGCATATACCAGCTGGAGTTCTGTCTTACTGCATTGCCAACAGGGTTCCACTGCTTGGAAATCAAAGTTTGGAAACCACAACATGACATCAGGCTGGGAATATGAGAGCAACAAAATGGCCCCTCTCTAGTAGTAACTCTTAGGAGAAAGCAGTGTCCACAACATCCTAACCAGAATATATTCAGGTTCTTTTAAGACACTGCATTGTGTTAGTTGCAAGAGACAGAGTAGCTTGGAGACATGCTCCATAGTTAAGAAACAGACAACTTAGTGGATAATGAGGATGTTCCAGAAATGTTAATGTGTGCATTAAAAACTGGTCCATCCATAAGTGTGATGACCAGTCGAAGATTTGATGAGGAGAAGAGGCCCTTCTGGAAGGAACAGAAAGCACAGAAGTTACAACTGAAAGCTGGGTTCTCTAGGACTTTGGACATGGAAATGGAGTGTGAGTCGATTACCTGGGGTGGAACGGATACTGTCTTCACCTGGAATAGGACAGGTTTAGTAACAACAGCCATCTCCACTGGTCTAAGAGTTGTCTTATTTGATCCTTGCCTTAACTCAGTGAACTGGCCGATGTTTTTCTCATTTTTGAATAAAAGGAAACTGATGTTTAGAGCATAGAGTGACAGGTCAGGTTGCAGCACTTTTCCAGCCCAATATCTGTGGACCTGGTTACATGTAAGGTTTAACTGAGCGGGAACTGGGGTGGGGCCTGGTACATCTCATTTCTAATAAGCTCCCACATTATGCTGATGCTGCTACAGCCCATTGCTCTGTAAGTGTCAGACTCTGTCCCATCATGACCCTGACTGTCCATGCCAGAATGAACTGGAAGATGGGGGGAGGAGGTAGTGAGGGCAAAGGTGAGAGTTAGGCAGAACTAAAGAGATCTTTAGAAAGCAGTGTTTAGATAAAGAGAGAGAGTGGATATGAAAATTCAAGCTGAATATGAAGATCCAGAGCAGAAGATGTTCATTCACGCTGTTAAGAAATAATTGTGGAGCACTGACTACGTGTCAGGTCCTCTGTAAGGTCCAGGACCTCAACCTCTCTGGGGGGCTTAACCTCTGTCATGAGGCAAATAAACAATGAATTAGGATACTTAGGGGAGCTCTGGAGGAAAACAGAAGTTCCTTTCCAAGCCTGCAAAGCCAGGAAAAACTTCCCCAAACTGTGTTGTCTAAATGAAAGTTTAAATATGAATAAAAGTCCAGTGACTATGTCAGGGGAAAATGGGATTTTCCAGGCCAGGGAAAAAGTATTCATGAAGTCTGGCAGTGGGAAAATCCTGGCTCTGGAGTAACTGAGCAATGTTCAGGATGGCAGGAACACAGGATAGATGAAACTGAAGAAGGATGAGAGGCAAAGTATAAAGAAAACTCTTTCTTAGAAGCACAACCCACTTGCATTAGCCAAGCCAATAAGCAAAGAACTAACCACATGGCTTACTTGACTCAATGGTGCCGAGAATGCAATACCCCACGTACCAGGAATGGAATGAGAGTTGGGGATTAATGTACACTATACCTTCCACAGCAACCTCCAGAGATTTCTCAATAGATGCCTCTGTACAGTGACTCACCAGATAATTCACTGAAAACTGTCTCTCGTTATCCCTGGGGGAGGGAGAGAGTATCAGCTGTTAGGACTGTGTACTTCACACTAATCCAGGGTCTCAGCTTATTGGACAAGGAGTCTTATTCCCTGACCTAAGAGCCACCATTCTGTTGCTTCTAGAACTGGAACACAGACTTTGGTAAATCTCACTTTTCAGGTTATGGGAGTTTGTTTGTTTCTCTTCTTTCATGGCTTCATATTGATAAATGGAAACAGCTGGCTCATTCTGATGGCCTGACAGCAGACATTGCCTGGGTAAGCTAAATAGCCTGTTTATTTTAAAGACAAAGTTAATAAAGTCAGGATTCACAGTACAGGCATCCCTTGTTTCCCTGTGTTTTGCTCTATTAAGCTTCAAAGATAATGAATTTTGTGGTTTTTTTTTTTTTTAACAAATTGAAGGGTTGTGGAGACTCTACACTGAACAAGGCTGGGGTGCCATTATTCCAACAGTAGGCACCCACTTTGTGTCTCTGTGTCCCATTTTAGGAAATCTTGAAATATCTCAGAATTTTTCATTATTACTGTATCTGTTACGATGATCTGTGAGCAGTGATATTTGATGTTACTATTATCGTTGGTTTGGAAGTCACTGCACATGTGGTAGAAACAGCAAGAGAAGGAGAATCAGAAGTGGCACATGAGGATGCGATTGAATTGCTACCATCTCATGATCAAACTTTAAGAGAGGAGGAGCTGATTCTTATGGGAAGAAAGTGGTAGCTTAAGACGGAGTCTGCTCCCGGTGAAGACGCCATGAACACTGTTGAAATGACAACAAAGAATTAAGAGTATGACATAAATTCAGCTGGCAAAGCTGGGAAAAGGGTTGAGAGGAATGACTCCAATTTTGAAAGAAGTTTCACTGTGCGTAAAATGCTCTCACATAGCATTGCGTGCTACAGAGAAAACTTTGATAAAAGGAAGAATCAATTGATGTGTCCAGCTTCATTGCTTGTCTTATTTTAAGATACTGTCACCCCAATCTTCAGCAGCACCACCCACTCCGTCAGCAGCCATCCCCATCCAAGCAAGCCCCCCACCAGCAAAAAGATTATGATTTGCTGAAGGCTCAAGTGATGCTTAGCATTATTCAGAAACAAAATATTTTTAATTAACACATGAACATAGTTTCTTAGGCATAACTATTACACATTTGGTAGACTAAAGTATATCCTAAATATAACTCTACATGCATTGGGAAACCAAAAAATCCATGTGACTCTATATTGCACTATTCACTTTATCAGTGGCAATATCTCCAAGATGTGCCCATTGACGATTAGCAGCTTTCTCCAGGAGCAGCTAAGAGGCAAGCTTCTTGACCATAGAGCCATCCTTCTCAGCTTTCAAATGAGGACCTCATCAGAACAAGTGGAAATTCAAATATCTCACTGAAGGGTCAGCTTTCCACATGTAAGCAATCCTGTGTGTAAACTGATCTGCACCTAAGCCAGAGAGATGGTTCTAGGGCAGATCCACCACCTTAATCTCAATATCAAACAGTAAACACCAGGCTTACAGAGTGCAGAGTCGTCCTTAAGCTTGAGGAAAGGGCCAGCAGCTTCTGCTCAGTTGGAGTCAGAGGCTTATGGGCGCACTTCAGCCAAGCAGGACGTTCACCCTCATTGAATAAATTCTAAGAGGCAAAAATGATGTAGGAACCAGGCTGACATTTGAAACTTCAAAATTCTTTGTTAAGCAAAATGGGGTCAGGAGTTACGATAATCAAAATGCACAAAGTTCTTTTTTTTCCTCTTTAAGAACACTTGTGACTGAGAATAAAAGAGAAAAGGTCACATCTTAAATCTCTTTAGTGACAATTGCTCACATGCCATCAGAATACACTTAACTGCATCTGTCCTTGCATTGTGTCTTCTTTAGAGGAATAATGCTATTGTAATCATAATTCAATCACGCGAGTTGAGCACCATCTTATTGGAATGGGATGGAAATTAAAGACAATCATCTCAAACAAAGTTTAACAATTTCTTCTGCTTAAGGATCTCAGTAAAGTAGTACAGAGATAGGAATAATCAAAAAAGGAAAAAGGAAAAATTGAAAGAATTTTACTTTCTTACTCATAAAATTTGGGTTTCAAACAGTTGGAGACATTTTATGTATATTTACTGAGTGAAAGAAAACATATCCCACAAATTTTTGTTACTGCTTTTTCTACTGTTAGACCTTGATTTCTTACAATAAGATTGTAGAAAACTTAGAAAACACAGATAAGAAAAATGGAGAAAATTTAAATCATCAAGTCTCACTACCTGAGATGTTCTCTGTTGACTCCTTATATGCATATACATATCTGTTTACATCTATCGATCTCTACATGCACATACAATTCTTACAAAATTGTCTTGTCATTTTAAAATATTAACAATACATGGCCATGGTAAGCAATACTAAAACTAAATAATATCTAATTTCTCCCTACTTCCAGGCCCACATGATGACTTAATTTTCTGTCCTTAGAGCCATTGACTTTGGCAACAAAAATGTCAGCTGAAATGATTCATGTCACTTTGGGGTAGAAGCATTTAATTTTCCAATATGACCAGCTAAACTGCTCTTTCTTTGTAGTGACATGGAGGTACCACAAGATAGAAATACCCTGAAATGCTAAACCAGCATATGGAGGACCCAAGTCTGTATGGGTCTTGCTGACCCAAGTCTGTATGGGTCTCTGCATAGGACTCTGAAAACTTTGGGGCTGTAACTATAGCATAATCTAGTTCATTCCAAATAATACTATCTTCAGCATTCTCCTGACATTAAACATTATTCTAAAAAAAAAATCACTGAAATATTGAGTTGTATGTCATCATGTACTCAACTAGTTCCTATTGTTGAATATTCAGATTACTTCCAATATGTAAGAAATATTGTAAGGAACATAATTTTAGATAATTCTAGCTAATATTTATGGCTTGTCCTTAAGGTGCTATCATAAAAAGGAAAGTCATAGTTCATAAGATATGTAGAATATATAAAATACAAATATTTTTTAAATGTAATGCTGAATTATCCTACAAAAATACTGTTGACAAAATTATCAATGGCATGAAGAATAGATGACTTCTCTACTTTATATAATAATCCATGTATTTTTAAAGGTGAAAATGGCAACCTATGGTTTTTATTTTTTTTTATTTATTTTTTTTAATAGAGGCATGTTTTATTTATTTATTTATTTGTTTGTTTGTTTGTTTGTTTTGTTTATACATGCACTGGGTACAGTCAGAAGCGCGGGAGGGTGAGAGAATTCACCAGAGCCAGAGTGGGGAGCAGAGCAGGCAGAAGGACCGAAGCACACTGCTGAGGGGAGCAGTGGGCGGCAGGAGAGGTCTGCGCGCCATGTGGGACCCTCCTCCAGTGGCCGGGGAGCAGCCGGGGATCGAACCGGCGCTGCAGAGTCTGCGGGCAGCTTCGCAACCCAGCGCTCTACTGCTGCGCCACCAGGGAGGTCCAACCTATGGTTTTTAATTGCAATTTTATAAGTTAAAGATATTTTCATAATTATAAAATTTACTTGTATTTCCTGTTTTGATCATTTTTATCAATTTCTTAAAAATCCCTCCATTTGTGAAGTATATGAATATTGATATTAGTAAAGTAATGATACATTCCTTAAAAATTAATCTTTATAAAAATATGCACTGCTTGTATTTTTTTTGAACCATTAATTTGATTGAAAATATTCCCACTTAATTATATTTTTTAATGTGGACTGGTTGTTTTGTTTTTCATGTTATCAAATCTACTAGTATTTTTCTTTATGGTTTTTCTTCTAGTCCTATGTTATATCTCCTTCATGCCCCGAACATACTCACAAATTTTCTAGTACTTTATGAATCTTGTTTTTACATTTAAATTTTTGATCCATATGGTATATGAGTTGTATATGGCATAAAGTACGGACCTATTTTTTCCCCAAGTGACTGATGTTCCTAATATCACTTATTAGATCTCTTCACTTCTTAACATCACTTATTGGATAACCCAGACCTCTCACAGATTTTAGACGCCTCTTCACCTATATATCAAGTTTGCAAAAATACTGGACTTCTGTTTTATTCACCAATCTGTCTCTATCCAAATTGTCACCAGGCTGCTTTATTTCTGTATGTATACTCCTGAATATCACACCTCACACATTGCTTCTTTTTAATTGGGAGAAGGGGTGGGGGCATTCTTCTTGCTTGTTTTTTAAATATTTGTTTTTATCAAATTGAATTTTTCAGAATTCCACTGGAATTTTCTTCTTTTCCAGGAACATTATTGAACACTCATTTGTTGTCCTTCCCTTCATTAATTTGCTCAACAAATATTTATTGAGCACTTACTATCAGTCAAAAATGAATCTAGGTACTGGGGATACAATAATAATAATAAAAATAAAACAACAACAATAATAATAAGCAGAATCCCTTGCCCTCATGGAACTTCCATTCTGGCCAGAGAAGAGAAAGACAATAAACAAGCTAAACAAGTACAATAGCATAGTGTAGTAAATAGTAGTAAGAGTTAAATAGAAAAAAAGGTAAGTTGGGAAAGGGAATATGAAATATCATTATTGATGGTTTCCAATCAGGTTCTCCTTGGAACAGATGCCACCAGCATCAGACTCATAAGAGACTTATGGGATGAGGTTGGGGTGAGCCTGTGAGAGATAAAAGAGAGGGCAGGAAAAGTTAGATCTATATTCAGACACCAATGGATGCTTAACATGTATTGAGAGAGACAGAGAGACAGGCAGAGGAACAGAGGGGAGAGAGAGAGAAGAAGACGAAGAGAGGAAGAAGAAGATGAAAATTGGAGAGCTTGGAGGGAAGGGAATGAATAGAAAAGAGCCCTTTACTGCTGTGGAGCTCTGAGACAGGGTTATTCTGACAGGTGGGGTACCTCAGTGTAAGGATTGTACTTCATAGCATTCCAGCATCTAATGAAAATGGCGGTGCACCATTTCAGCATTCATTCTCGCCAGATGAATTGACTGGGAGCAGCCCTAGGGGTGTGGGCTTTGTGTGGTGGATTGTCCTGGAGCCGAACATGGCGGTGGTAGGCACCATGTATTAAAGAGCTGAGGAAGAGCTGAGTGGTGATTTTCTATGGTCACCGAAATGAAGGAAAGTGTTAACCTTTTTTACTCATTGGTTTTGGAGTTTAGCAGTAAACATTGTACATTTTGTTTTTATTTATAATTATCTGATATTTTGAATGGAGTGTATTTTTCCATGTCTTTTCAAAATTAACCATTGTTAACATTCAGGAAGCCTACATTTTGGGCCTTTATTTTAGAATCTGCTATCTTGCTCAATTCTTATTAATTTGGTTCTTAGCTTGAGATTCTCGCAGTGTTAACAGCATCATCACAAATAGTTTTGTCTCCTCTGAAAATTCTATTTCATTACTTTACTTTATCTTATTGCCAAATCAAGGTTGAAATATGGTAATGATAGCGGATATATTCACATTCAGAGAAGTACCTTTAAGTTTTGCAGTTAACAATTACACTGGATTTTTACACCAAGATGTGAAAAATTATATGTAGATCAATTTTCTAGGAAAATATATGTAACCAAAATTAACTGAGAAAATGACCTCAGAACATTGTTTTCACACGTCTTACTCTATCTAGCACTGTAGATAATGCACTCTTAAACATTTCCTGCTTCTCCTTATCTGTGATCCTATCTTTTTTCTTCCTAGTGTTTGTGCTTGTGCTTCCACTTATGCTTGTTCTTCATTAAACTTCAGAAAGTTATCTTCTTCTCTCTGGCTCTTTACAAAGCATCAGCTCTTAAAAGTATCATGTCTGTACCTTTTCCTTTTCTAATTTATTAATTTCTGCTTTTATCTTCAACATTCCTTGGCCCATTCTTTGCTTAATCTCATTTCATTTTTCACAGGCTTTTGTTTTTAAGAGAAAAATGTAAGATCTTTTGTGTCTTTTAGATCTGACACCAACCTAGTCACATCTCTAGCTATAATATCACTTATCACCGGCAGCAACTGAGCAGTCACTAAGGATGTAGAGTCTGTTTGGTGCCAGTTGCCTGGGCTCATATTCCAGATCAACCTTAGCCAGTTGAGTGACACAAACAAGCAGTTTCTCTATCTGTAAAATTCGCATTATTATTATAAAACTTACCTCATAGGGTTAGTGTGAAGATTACTGAGCTAATATTTGTAAAGCTTTTGAAACAGGGTTTCACTCACAGTAACTGCTTTGTAATACATGAATAAATTACATTTATGCAGTACTTTATCCTTTGCAAAGCATTTTCACATTAATTTTCTTCCTTAGTTATCACAACAACCCACGAGGTAAACAATTTAATCCCAGCTTTCTAAGTGATGAGCTATAGCTCCACAAAGTCAGCTGGCATGAGATTGGCAGTTAGAGAATGGAAGACCCTGGTTGGTCTTGTGACTCTTTGCTCAGTATGTAGCTTAAAGCTCAAATGCCCTTTCTCTTTGGGGGGAGGAGAGTGGTGGATACACCAGATTTGTGAACTGTAGGTAACAGCACTACACACCCTGCAGATTTTAAGGCCTTCATTTGGATGGCAAATACCCAAGATAGGGTCTGGCTACTCGATCAACTCAAAGAAGAACTTGAGGGCTTCCTGGCCTCTGTACAAATATGACCAGCAGCAGTAGGTAGAGATTAAAAGAAATTTGATGTAGCTGCAGATGTGGGTTCCAGTCTTGCCCCATCATACCCTGTTCTGCTGTGCCTCATTTTCTTGGATACAAAATAAGGAAAATAATTCTGCCCAATTTCTTTCTCAAGGTCGCTCCAGGGTTCAAAATATGCTGGTGGAAGTGAAACACTTTGAGAGCTTATTAATTTTTCTGCCTATGCAAGATATGGGGTGTGTTAAAGAGATCTCCCCTGCTATTTTCTTTGCTTACACAACTGGGGAGTGAAAAGCAAATGTGGAAGCAGCTCCCAGACTTCTTATCATGCCTGCCCCCAAATTCTCCTGGCCCAGGATACCTCAGCTAACTCTTACTTACCACAAGCGTCATTATCTCTGCACTAGAGAAAACAAAACTCTATACATATCTCTGGAACAGAAATCTAATTTTTCCAATTGGCTTCTCTTGTACTGGGAACTGTAGGTAACAGAACACAAGAGAATTTTCCACAGGCGCTGTTTTCCATGGCACACCCAAAACCAAGCAGGAAAGAGAGGGAACCAAAACCTTCCCTTGGCATCTAGCTCTTGGTTATGTTGTAAGCATGTGGGCCACCTGGGGGAAATAATCAAATTTAAGGGGGAAGGAGACAGATTCTGGGTCATATTACCAGGAGCAATTCTGGGTCATATTCCCCAGACTGAATTCTATAAATATATATTTCTCCAGATTCTAGGAATCATCCGCTGAAATCTTTAAACATTTTAATTCATTGTATTTAGGCTTATTTTTTTCCAGCAAGAACTGAATCCATTTGCAAACTACCCAGTCTTTTCTTGATGAACAGCTACTTTTGATTTTCCTAAAGTTTACAAGATGGGAATTGAAAGGAGGTGCACAAATCACAACTACAAGACAGGCAAGGGTGTGTGGGAGGCTGCTACTCTTACTTCTGTTCCGAATAGAATCCCATTAAAGCTCAACAAGGAGATGCGAGCAGCTAGATTTTAGAGTCCGTCCTCCCTCTGCAAGCAAGAGAGAGGGAGAGGGGCAGAGGGAGGGAGAGAGAAGAGAGAAGTTGTTTTCTGAGAGCTGACAGGCTTTATCCTTCATTCCCTCCTTGCTGTATGTGTGTGGTGTGGGCTGAGGGGCAGGGAAGGGAGGAGAGGAGAGAGGAAATCAGCAGAAGAAGAGACAAAGAAATCAATGTCTAATGCATGCATGTATATGCAGGAGAGGGCAGCCCTGGCTGGACCCACCATTTACAGAGAGGGCAACAGAGGTCTGTGGCTACTCCTAAACACCAGCAATGAGCCATTCATGGGTAGAGTTAAAGACTAGCGAGGGTGGAAGGGAGCTACTGATACTGGGTATTGTTATGTGTCGGACATCCATGGACATACATGAATGTACATACACATAAAATCTCATTTAACCCATTAGGAAGTTAGTTTCATGAGGGCAAAGGGTTTTGCCTGTTTTATTCCTTTTCTGTGTTCAATGCATCACAAGAAATATTTGTGAAATGCATACATGAACCTTTACAATCCAATGGGAGTGAAACAATGACCTATGTTGTTTTAGGGTGGGGAAGAGAAGTTTCAGAGATTCAAGGGGAGAGATGACCTAGAACTCAAATCCAGCTACTTCTTGACTCCACAGCCAATGTCTTTCAGGATGCCCTACCATCCTCTCACAACAAACTGGAATGTAGGAAAGTGTGGACATGGAACTAGAAACCAAATCTATGAAAAATCATTGAGGAATAGCATTGATCTGAGAAAAAGAATACCCCAAGCTCATGGAAAACCCCAACCCCCTTCTGGGCTTCTGTTCTTCACCAGTGAGATGAAGGGATTAGACTAGATGAGAGTCCAAGTAATTGGCAGGTGGGCCCCCGTTCTCCACTTCAGTTCCTAGGATGGACATTGTCATCAATCACAACATTCTTGCCACTGAATTTGGATGCAACTTCCTAAGTCTCCTTGACAGAACTCCAGGCAAACCCATCCATTGATGAAAACCAGCATGCATGACAAAGGCTCTTTTGATTGCTCTATATAACCTCTAAATTCCCTCAAATGTCTGTCCATAGGTTCATCTCTGTTCTTATTTTTCTTGTATATCATTTAGCACACCGAGATACTGTGATGACGAAAGATCCATCTTCCCTGAAAACATCAACATGGAAGACAGTCTCTAAACTCCAGGTTTATCTTTATAGCGCATCGTATTAAAACTATCTTCAGGATAGAAAATAAATGCTTTAACTACAAATCCTCTAAATATTGTTGATAAAAGGTCACCATTTCCAGACAGTATCTGTCACAGAGATGACGCCATAAACAAGAGAAAGCAAAGTGTCGGGACAGGTTTGAGATTTAAAGGGTTGACTTCATGGGTTGGCTTACAGTCGACATTTTCTTGAGTTACACATACAGTGAAGAACGTCATGAACTAGCACGACACGTTGAAAGTAGCATTATCCGAGCAGTGTCAAGTCTGGACTTCAGCCAAGCTCAAGAAAGATAAAATAAAGTTTTTTTATGGTAGCCTCACAGCTGGATAGCTGGTTTTGAATGGTTTAGGAAGAGTAAGAGAAAGGAGTATATATTGATTTTTTTTCATGTCTACTTTTTAATAACACAAATAACCTTCAGTAGCTCATGAGGTAGTCCATCAATTGCATAGAAGTATAAAACATAACTTTCTTGTTTATTTGTTGTTCTATATCTAATAGTTGTTGTTCTACCAGTGCCATTTGTAGCAAACAACCAAAGTCAACTCTGGTTAATATAAATAGGAGGGAAATTTATAGGAGGGGAGTAGGCTGTTCAAAGGAGCATATGAAGCCTAGAGAGAACAGGCTTAGGAAGAGGAGAGTATGCATAGTCAGGATCCTACCCTACTCCCACAGGCCAGGTGTCCTACCCCCACCACACTCTGGGGTTCGTTTGCCCTGCTCACTCACCCCTCTACTAATAAACTCCAATTCTAGCATGGTGGCAGCGGTAAATAATGTCTGACTAGCCCTGTCTCTTTTATCATTTCCTCATGAATAAAAATCCTGTCACATTCACTTTCTGGCACCACATCTAGTTATGAGCTGGTGAGACTGAAAATACTTGTCCTCTCTGTGGATATTTGCTCCAACAGCGAAGTGGTCAGGATTTGGGCAACCCAAATGGCAGAAGCCCGTGACACCTATTAAAATAAAATGCCCCAATGAATACAAAACGGGTGTCATGTAAATTAAAATACCCAAAAAACTAGAATTTATTGAGCAACTACTTCCCTTCCGAGCAACGCACAGGATCTATAATCTCCTTCATCCCATTTAACCCCTCATAGCGCCCCTAATGAGACATGTGTTATTAGGCTCATGCTAGGGGCAAGGAAAGTGTAATCACCCCAGGCCACACAGCTCATAAACATCAGCTCCAGAATTCAAAGGAAGCCTGTTCTGAAGGCAATACGTGTATCCCTAACCACCAAACCACACTGTCTCTATGAGCATCGCCACAGTGGTCTGCTCAGGACTTGCCTTTGTCAGGTACATGATGAATATTTATTTTGGCATTTCCTTCAAACATTCATACATGAGTGTTCGCTATATAGCTGCCACCATCATAGGCATCACAGGACAGATTCCACAGTGAGTCAAGCCCTAACGACAATGTGGATATGAAATACTTGTAAGAGACAAATGCAAGATGAGTCACTTTGCAAATCTTTCCTGGGCAAGAGCCAGGTCTCTCTTGTGCACTTTCTAGCTCCAGTGCGTCACAGTGCTTGGCCCACAGTGGGCACTCAGTTAACAGCTGACAAATGCATAAAGATGACTATTTATTAAGGGAGCCAAGATGCAAGTGCTCTCAAAACCTAAGTAGCATTATCATCTCCGTTGTGGACACTGTAGCTCAGAGAGGTACTTGGTCTAGGACCACATGCAATAGGGGACACAGTTAAGATACAAACCCAGGCAGCCTGCACCCAACTTGGGGTGAGTGTTTCGTCTTGTAGTTGACTTCCTTTCAGGGCACAGACTTGCTCTAGTAATCAGGGCTTTACATTTGCATACAGAAATAAAGGGCATAGAAAGAGAGGACATCCTCTTCAATGTCTTGAGAGGAAAGGTCTTTCCCAGAATTCCTCTAGAGAACCCCCTTTGCATCGAATTGGCAGGAATGGGTCCTGTGCCCTTCCTAAACAAATCTGATAACCAAAGTGAAAATGTGAGTTGACTGGCTTTAGCCAAAGAGACCAACCCAACCAGATCTGGGGAAACGTAAGGAGGGTAGTGAATAACCTTAACAAGATCAAGCCTGCACCCAGAGGTAGGTCCACTTTCCTTTTACACCTGAAATGAAAATCGGGGTACTATCATGATGGAGCACTAGGCAGGGGAGAGAGATACCCTGTGGCCACTGACTGTCCACTCTTACCCCTCCTCTTCAGAATCCTGCAGTGGATCCCTACAGCTCCCAGAAGGAAACCCAAATGCCTTGGTGATGCATACAACTTCCTCCCTGCCACATTCAGCTTGCATTTCCAGGCTCACCTCCAGTGATTCTGTACCTCATGTCCTCACCTCCAGAAGTCTTCACGCTTCTCTGAAAACATGGTTCCTTGCCTTAGCCATGCCATGCCTTGTTTCTGGTACGCCTTTCAATGCGTGCAAGAACGGTAGATGCCCATGAGAGCCCCGCTCTAAACCTGACCCCTCTCCCCACTCCATCAGCACCATAGCGAGTGGAGCTGCAGTTCCCTGGCATCTCCATCCGGGGCGCTGGGCGACTGTCACACAGGTGGTCCTCCACCCCTATCCTCTCCCAGGTGGGATGGGCCTGGGGGAGAGACCCAGTCCCTGGAAAGTAAGGAGGGCATGGATTCTAATGTGATGTACTCTCTCAGCCTCTGAGCCTTTCCTTCCCAACTTTAATCACAATTTAAATTAAACATTCATTGATGCAATCTTTCATTCGATAGCTATTTTCCCTTAAAATATAAGCTCAGCAGGGACAGGGACCATGTCACTTATTCACCCTCGTACCTATCACGGTCTCTTAACACATACCAAGGGTTTACCAAATATCTGTTGAATTAATTTAACATCCAGGGTCTAATACTAAAAAACTGCTCACACTATGTTTTCCATCCTATCTATTTCCTACCGCAAAGAAATAATATTGCTTATAGGAACAGAGAAGAAATCTAGGCTTCATTCCAGACATCTTTTCACAGCTTCGTTTGCTGGAAAGAGGCAAAAAAACCCAAGTCACGTGATTTTGTATTGAGAATATTAATTTTCCCTAGGTCATGCAGAAACAGCAATACTTTCCTTAATGAAATGCTCTTGTACTAATTTCTATTTGTATGCAGAAGACGTCATCGCTTTAACACACAGAAACAATCTCTCCACCCGTACACCCGTATCTGCATGGCAGAAGAAGGAGCAGGCTTCTGATTTATTACACATAAACAAAATGAATAAGATAACATTTTATTAGTTAGAAACCATTATAAAAACAGGCATAAAATGAGGCGGTACAAGTGGAAGATGCCCTTATCAATAAATCCTCGGAAGGTTAGGACCCTGTGCATGTTGTAATAATAAAAAAAGATAATTAAAAGGATCAAATTGCAGAACTGTATCGTTTTATCAAGAAGCAGCCTTCGAGCAACGCCATCACCTCAGGGCAGTGATAGTCTGTGCATCTCTAACCTTTGTAGAAAAGAAAGGTGATTGAGATTCAAGTTGTTTTACTGAGAAGAATCCATCTTCAGGTGGCAACATAGTGCATATTGCAAACGCAGGCAAGAAATGGCTCCCCTTTAAAATCAGGATCTTTTCAAGTCTGGTTTCTGGTGGTGAGCAGTAAATGGCTTTATTAAATTAGCCATGTCCAGCCCATCAATTATAGCTGATATGACTAACAGCTGTAGGTGAGAAAGACCGTTTCCTTACTTTTCCTACGGAAAAGAGTCTTGGTTTTCTTCCCTTGACTGAGAATCTTCATTTCATCCTAGAAAATCCTTATGACACATTGCAAATACTTTTTATATAAAAGTACCACTGGAAAACACAGAGACTCCAGAGGTTTTTCATTTCCCAGAAAGCCAGAGTCAGTTTTTAGAAAGTAAATTGTGTCCTCAACCTTGCCCCTCCCTCCAGGTCAATGCTGCCCCTCCCCCATCTTGGTCAGTTTCATATGAGTCACTGCCTGGGCTTTGTTCTATGGAATAACATTTTCTCCTGGGAGTCGGTTCATGCAAAACACTCCCCGCTGAGAGAGTGGAAATTTACCCAGAAGACATTCTTCCAGCAGCAAGACCCTGGAGGAAACCTGATCGGAATATTTAAAGACTTGACTAGCTTGTTCTCCTTAACTCCCCCAAAATTTCTCAGAGAAATAAAAAACGATAACGTACATATTTAAGGTTTGTGACACCTGGTGACAACAGACACAGTGAGACAGGGTCTAATTTAGAAATAGAACTGAAAATGAGATTATTTCTGATATTTCTTTGGTTACTCTCTCTTCCACTCTGATTTCTATTCTCTCTCTTCCTTCCCATTTTGGTTTTATAGCCGTTCTGCAGTCTTCGATTGATCAATGCATCAAATTTTTTTTTAAACAACTCCCAGCTACTCAATAAGTTATGTTAAGCCAAGTACCTATTATTTTGCAACATTTTTATAAACTCAGATGTATTTTCTGGAGTGCAAGTGACATCGATTTACCACTAAAATAATACATGTGTTCATAAGTGACATAAATCACAAGAAAGCCTGGTTGTGATTTCTTTATAAGGAGTCTTCAAACAAGCTTATCTTTGTAATATATACACACATAGACATAATGTAATATAATGCTGTGTCTATGTCTATGTCTATCTATGTGTAAGTTTACACGTATGCATATATGTGTATACATATACATATAGACATAATCTTTTTTCTGTTGAAAGAGTAAATCTAGTGACAGTAGAAGAGACAGAAACTAGCCCAGCTCAAGAACTTTGCTTCTCCTTCATCAACATTTACCAAATAATGATGTAGAAAGTGGAAGGAATATACAATTTCCCCCATGGTGGTTGCCATCTTGGAGAGGAACGAGACAGAGCTGAAAGAGCTGGTCACCTTGAAATCTCATCTGCCTGATGTCCAAAGAGCTGAGGCCTGCGGGTCCCTGGGCTAGACATTTTTTCATCTTTTCTCTTTATAGAAGGACATTGTTATCTAGGATTCCAAAGTGCACTTAATACACTTTACTAAATAGTATGTAGAGTTGCACAATGTATGTCTGCATAAAAACCCTGTTAAAAATTTCAAAGTTTGCAAACTGGAAGAATAAGTGAGTGGCTCATTTAATTTATTTTAATCAGTTATATCACAAAAATGCAATTCTATTGAAGGGAAACCTTTGCAGAAGCAGAGAGCAATTATGTTTTGCGCTCAGAGTACTCTTTTTAAAAAAGACCATGTGTGCAGCATAAAAAAAAGCTTAGTGATGTCAATCATCTTGATTTCAAATTCCTTCAGTGCAGTCCTTAAACAGTGCAAAAATTATAGAAAGTCAAAGCTATTTCTCTCAAGATTCAGTGCAGCTGTTTTCTACAATTCGTGAATGCTCTTGATATGAATGTGTTGTCTAAGGTACCAGTTTGTAAAAGTAAAAATTACTGCAGCCATGCTCTTCACCTTGTTTTAAACAGATATCCTCACATTATATCTTAAAGAGAAGAGCTTACCAGAGCCCCCATGAGTGGGCTAGATGTTCGCAAAATTTAAGCCATGGGATACCCCCCAATAATTAACACCATGCTATGCAAACGAGTAGCTGAAAAGATGAAGACTAGATAGCAGTGATATAAAATGGCAGCCTATCGGAAGGGAGTTTGTGAAATGGCTGAAGATATTGGTGGGAGTCAGGTAAGAAAATTTTGCAACAAGCACCAGGGTCCCCAAGATAACATCCCCAGAGAGAGCAGAGAGCTCTGGATTTGGGCAGCTTTAAAATGAAGTAAATGCATCTCCCCAGTAAAAACAATCATGTTTCTTTCTACCTAATGTAAGTAAATCAACTTGGAGCTCAATATTGAGTTGAAATCTCTTAAGATATAGTGACTCATAACCTGTCCAGATATGATTAACATAGACCTTTGATTAAAAATGGGACTATAGATGGTTTGTGACAGGTAAATCCCTCAAGCTCCGTGTACAAGTTTCCATTGCTTCATATATTCTCAGATTCGGGTCATTTCTGGTCTGTAACACAGGAACTTGTGTAGATTTCATTATTATTAGAAATTCAACCAGAAGGTTGAAACTTTGAACAAATACTTCAAGTCTCCTGGAACAAATGAATAACCTGAAAGTACAGAGTCGTTCCAAGGCCCAGGCAGCCACACTTAGAAAGGAAATGTGTTCCAGAAGTTCACTGGGGGGCTGATGGTTTGGCATTCAGGATGCACATTCCAGTAGGAACAGTTTCATCTATTGTGGCTGGTTTCCTAAGTTCATAAAAAATCCTATTTAACTCATAATGAACCAGAAGTAGGTGCTAATACAAACATAGCATTAGCTTAAATACATTGTTTGACCACTTATGATACTGTAATCGGGGAGAAATATGTTTTAATGTGTAAGTCAGGCAAGTGAAAGACATGCCAACCTTCTCCCCTAAGGCAGTGACAAATGACTGAGCCTCAGGAAGGCATTTGTTAGCTTTTGACAATTCTTGTATGGCAGAAGAACAGGCATTTTCTATGTTATGTTCTATTTTATTCATTACCCACTTATTTTGTAATAAAACGATTGTGATAATGAACGATTGTGAATCCCCCCACTCTGGTCACTGTGTGACCGTGGGCAATTTGCTTATTCTCTCTGTGCCTCAGAGAAAGGTTTTCTGCAAGAGATGTTGGCTCTTTGCTTCACCCAATGTACACACCTCCTTTCAAGTGATGTCTTTCGTTGTCATTGGAGAATTCTTTCCTCACCCAACTCTCCTCCAGGTGGTGTGAATCCAGCTTTAATCCCCACCCCCCACCCCCATTCCCAGGGTGGAGCATATGACGTGGGCCTAGCAATCAGAGATATCTACAGGGTGACTTCAAGGGGTCTGCTCAAGGCCAGCCCGTAGTGCAGGTCCAAGAAGGGTGCAGCACAGAATGATCTCCCTGTGAATGCTTAGACTGAAATGCTTTTCCTATTAGGTTTGAATCTGGAGAGCTATGGGTTCGGGAGTAGCTGACAGCTGTCT
The DNA here is from genome assembly GCF_964194135.1 of Talpa europaea. Taxonomy (NCBI): domain Eukaryota; kingdom Metazoa; phylum Chordata; class Mammalia; order Eulipotyphla; family Talpidae; genus Talpa; species Talpa europaea. The sequence continues at coordinate 136,408,009 of NC_140071.1, read as the reverse complement.
TCGTTTATCCTAGCAGTTCTCATGGAAGAGGGGGTGTTGTCTCCCACAGGGGACATTTAGCACTGTCTGGAATATTCTTGGTTGTGGTAGCTAGTTCTAAGGGTAGGTAGGGGGTTCACTCTTCACTTCTGGATAGAGACCAGAAGTGTCATTAAACATCCTGCAATGCACAGGATGGCTTTCCACTACCACGAACATTCTGCGTCCAGATGTCAGTCACGCTGAGTCTGAAAAACTCTGCTCTAATTACATGATTCCCTCTAACAACACCGAGAGCGAGAAGATGAGAAATGGAGAGAAACTGACTCTTGGGGATATTGTTTGCATTCTGGGCTGATTCACAACTTACTTGATTTTCTGTCACTTACACCCAAAAGAATCATAATTGATAAAGTTGGTACATATGGAACATAATGCATGATATACAGTAGGCACCCAGTAAATGGTTGGTATTTCCACGGAAGGTTATCACTCACTTGAGAACCATGACTCGAACGATCTAGAATAACATCCTGTTTATATCAAATGCTCTTGGAGCAGATGCTGTCTTCAGGACTACATGTTTCCACTCCTGGTGCCGTCCCATCTATTCTCCCTACCATGTTCTCAGCACAATCCACATTTTTTATTTGTACTCAGGAAAAAATGGAGATACAAAAGGTATTGTCATTTTTGTCCAGAATTAGTCATTTTCTCTGGTTTAGATCTCACATCAAGAGGGGTCCAGGCATCTGAGAGGAGACTGAAAATTTAAAGTGAAGCTGTACAATTTTTACAAATCAGTAAGTCTTTCTTTCGAAAGAGATTGTCAGTCTGTCCATGTAAAAGTAGGATGGCAATTTAAAAAATGCTCATAAAATTAACATTTAGAGTAAAAACATTACCTCGTAAATATGCCCTTTTATTTTTAAGTTCTTGTGCTTTTAGAATTAGGCATGGAAGTGCGCTGGGGGCGTGGGACCCTAAACTTATGGACAAAAAATGTTGAAAGTCTTTTTCTTTGTATTCCTTTGCCCAGTCCCCCAAAGATGGTTCGATATATCTCCACCATTTGACCAACTCAAATTAATTATCACATTTCTTGAATTCACAATTCTATAGCTTTAAGTTTGTACATTTTCATTCCTCAGTAAGATCTGAATATATTATACTAAGAGATATTATATAAATGAGACCATTATTCAAAATGAGAATCTCTCTACTAACAGCATCACTATTTGTAGCATATAAGACTAAATAAATGTCTCCCATGAGTGACTAAATGCAAAATAAAAAGTAACCACTCAACTTTAATAGTTTAAAAAATGCTATTAAACATAATGGCTTCTTGACATTCAAGTAGCACTATGTTTTAAGTGATCTTCATTTTTTAAGAACTACTTTATTTTCATTTTAAATATTGATAGCAAATCAAGTTCTATAGCATGGAGCCACAGGAGAAAGCTTCCCTAAGAAAATAAATTTCCATGGACTCTGGAGTTCCTTGGTGCTATTTTTTTTTATTTTGTTTTTGTTTGGGTGTGTTTCTGTGTTCTCCTGAGGCTATGTAATAACATCATATAAATGAACAACCTGAAAACGGCAGGAGCAATCTTATTTCTCAAGATTTTCTTCAATCCCTGCTGGTATGTACTTTTGACCATATCCCCGCCTTTCTCACTTTAACCTTAAGGGGGAGCTCTGATCTCTATCAAGGACACCTGAAGTACAAAATGGCCCAGTGGGACTGCCAAGGAATGAAACAGAAAGAGATGAGACAGGCAGAGGAGGGAGGAGGAGGAGGTGGGGCCTTCAAAAGAAGTACTGACCCCTTTCCTTTCTTATCCCTGTGCAGAAGATTGGCACTAGAGTCAAGCTCGGAAGAAAGGAGGGAGACAGTGGGATGGGGGTGCCTAAAGCTGATTTTAGCCTACAATTATGTGACAGGCATGTTAACATCTGGCTTTTTTCCCACCTTGATTCATCAGGTTAAAAGGAGAAAACCCGTGTGTGTGTGTGTGTGTGTGTGTGTGTGTGTGTGTCTGGCATTCTCTCTTCTGTATAGCACAAACATGATTGCACCTGTAGGCAAGGATTCAGGATAATGGGAGGGAAGAGCTTAGCTGCCAAAGCAGTCTGTTGTCAGAATCAAGATCTGAATCTCCTGCCCCACATTCAGTTCTCTGAGGGCAGGCCCTGGGTCCACACTTGTCCTCCAGTCTCTGTGATAAAGCCTGGCATGGAGCAGATATGTGACCCACCAAGGACGCATCTCAGGAAAACAAAATGGACCTAACACTTGCTCAACAACTCATCTAACCTTCCTGGATTTTAGTTTCCTTACTATCCAAAATGGCAGGGATGAAGTAAATGATTTCTCTGGTCCCTGATAGTCTTGTGAAGCTATAAAATATGCCCCTAAGATTTAAGCCTATTTACAGACATATATCCAGTGCCGTGACACCCACTCACCTCTTCCTTGGAGATATCACTTGAACTCAGACTTGGGATAGTTAACATACGAAGATATTTGTCAGAGTATCATAGTATTTCTGTCATGTTCAAGGCCCACACCCACATCACCACTCACTGGCCACCCACTTGGTCAGTGGAATTATTTGTCTAGAACTCTCAAAGATTTTATTCTTGGTTCACTGAACAGCCATATTCAATGTTGTACGACAGAAGAAATTATCGAACCATAAAAGTCCCACAGAGAACAAGGACCCTTGAGTGCCAGGCAGAGCACAAAGCCAGACACGCACGGGTTTGGAGTCTTATCTACCAGATATGCATGCAAAAGGACACATGACCTCTGAGAACTGGTCTCCTCCTCTGTGAAACAGTAGCAGGTCCTGCCTCATCAAGTGGGAAAGAGAAAATGAAATGATGTATGTGAAATATGTGCCCAGAGCTAACACTCACTGAATATAGCAATTGTGATTGTTTAAGGGCCCATCCCCTGCTCTAAAACATGTAGAAAGAAACTATTTATGGGATAAAAAAGTGAATGACAAGCTTTCTAAGAAAGATGGGAAATTGAAAGGACTGAGAAAGAGATTGAATTTGAAGTCAGAAAGTCTGGAACACCCCTCCTACTTATAGGATATTTGATCTTGGACAAGTCCTTTTACCTCTCGAACCCTCTTTACAAATCGAGATTGATCTTGTGCCCTTAGAGAGCAATCATAATTCTAAAGCACTGTACAAATACCCTGTGCTCATATCATTATTACTGTAGACAAAGTTCTTCATCAAGACACATGAATAATAAGGCTTCCAAAGCTGTGACTTGTCAGTAGGCAGGTGGGAACTATGATAGCAGCTAAGGATTTGCCACATGGACATTCTGGGACAGGAGAATGGTTTTGTTTCATGGGTTTTGGTAAATCTTTTTCGGCAATCAGGAAGCAAGGAAGTAGATATAAAATTGTACAAGTTGCAGGGTCCTCTGGAAGAGAGGCAGCCCCAGAGGGATGGGGGAGAGGCGATGACCATATTTGTGCTTGCAATATATTCAGAAGATTATTTCCTTAGCTGTGGTCATAACCATCTCTGATTTCAAAAGAAGCTCCTTCCATGATACTGAGTCATGTTCAGGTTCACAGATACACTTAAGAAAGTCTCTTGCAGAAGACAAGAGAATAAAACCTCGCCAGCAGAGAAATCCCTGGTAAGCCCCTGGAAGTGCTCACATTGACACGGGAAGTGGGGGAAGCAAGCTCCTGGGTATATTCCGAGTGTATCAAAGTTCACCTGTGAGGTTGGTTGGGAACCTCTTTTCATCAAAGATGTCAATATTGTCACAAAGTTGTCACGAATCCACAAATCACCACTCATACACCAGAGTTTGCTTTGGCAAACACTGACATTGCCAAGCAAACCAGAGTAAGACTGGGGTACTTTTCAGGGGATGAATGACAAGTTGGGAGGAGTTGATAGTCTACCGGAGGGGCAGCTGAGGGCCGTTAAGTCTCGCCAGTCATTAATCTTCAGGAAATGCCCAGAGCCAAGGTCGTTATTGCTATTATAAACTAAAAATGAAAAGAAAAAAAAAGACACGTAGCTCTTTTTTTATGGGTGATACAGTTTCAATTGGCACATATTGAGCATTTCTAGAGATTTAATTAAGCAATCAGATTGCTTGAGTGGTCTCAATATTCAGTGCCTTTTATAGAGTTCTTTAATGACTATGCATAGAATTATTCTGGATACTTTATGGACCATAGCAAGTGAAGTTTTATGTCTTTCCACCCACACAGTGAACCTTCCCGCCATTACACTAGCTTAAACAAAGGTCTTTGTTGTTGTTTTGGGTATGGTATCTTAAGCTGGTGTCTAGAAAAGTTTAGCTGAAAGAATCAGAATGAAAGTAATTTACTTAAACCAAAAAGCATCTGACTTTGCCTCTTCGTAATTCATTCCAGTGAAAGGTGGCTGCCATGTCGAGTAAAGCAAGGCGTGGCTGCACATTTAAGACTATATTTATTCATTCATTTTCTAGGTCATAAGAACATCAATAATACTTTAGGATGAAGGATAGAGCAATGAATAGAATCTATAGGACCTGCATCTCCACGTCAAGCCTCACAGCATAGTGATTAAGGAGACTGACTTTGAGCTGACTAGTTGGGTTCAAATCTTCACATAACCTCTTACCAGTTGTCAGATTTTGGGCAAATGACCAAGCTTCTCTGTGGCTTAGTCTCTTCATCTTTAAAACATGGTTAAAAGAATTCTTTCCTCTGGGCTTTTGTAAAGATGAAGTGAGTAAAGACACAGGAGAGCACTTGAAACAACGCACACCATGTAGCAGGAACTGAACTGACGCAACTATGCTGGGCTGCTGTTACTCTATTCTGGTGCACAGAAACTAGACCATATGCAAGAGAATGAATCGATAAACAACATGTTTGAAAACAATGATAGGTGGATCCGAAATAAAGAAAAGTAGGTGATTGGAGCTGGGATGGGTTTATTGGGAAATTTTCTTAGAACATTTGTGCCTAGCCCTAATTTATTAGGGTGTCTCATGCTGGAACTGGGGGAGAACCCTTCCCACCAGAAGAAAACCCAAATCAAAAGGCTGTGAAATGGGGCCGAGTTTGCTGTGAGGGATGTAGAAGACCTGAGCAATAGGAAAGTGGCCAGCAAGTGTGGCGTGGCCAGGATGAAACTGAAGAAGTCACCAGGAGCAAGTCACACAGGGCTAGGCAGTCCAATTAAGGAAAGAAATCTAGCTATGTACAAATTGCCATCTACAGTTTCTCCAGTAGCTCATGAATGTGTCCAACCATGTACGAACAACTATTTGACTGGCAAAAGTTTAGGTAAGAATATTCCTAACACACAAGGAGTTTGGGTTTTGTTTTCAAATACATTGAAAACCAGTGTCACAGGAGAAGAGAGTAGATGTCTGATCATCAAGTTTTGTGTGTTTGGAAGAGAGTTCCAGCAGCTATAAAAAAAAAAGTGGGGAGAAGCAGGAAGGAGGTGAGAACAACATTGGTCTCAGTAATCCAAACTTGTGGATTGTGTGATACTGGACGATTCAATCCACTTCACCTCAATTAATTTAACTCACGTTAACTGAGTGCCTACTGTGTGCAAAGTCCTGTGCTGGGTGGAAGAAATACAAAGTTAAATAAAATGTGCCCCTGTGCTAAAAGAACCTATTTTCAGTCCCTAGGAGACTGACAGTAAGAATTTACAAGCCATAGTTATATGTTCCTTACAGGATTTGTTTTAAAAAAGAAAAAAGGTCAACCTACTTGAAGAGAAGATGTCAAAAAAAGGTTTAGGAAAGGAAGGAACATGAGATGTGAACCTTGAAAGACAAGTGGGTGGAGATAAAAAAATCTCAGCAGATTGAAGAGTGAATAGGAAAATGGAGAGGTGAGCTCACCTGTTGAATAAGGAACCGCAAGTCGAGAAGGACAGGTGAGCCATCAGATCACACTAAATGGTTCACCTGGAGAGGTGACTCCAGGTCAGATTCTAAAGAGTTGTGAATACTGCTGTAGGGGCTGGGGGTGTCTTCTCCATCCTATCACACATGTGCACTGGGGAGCTGTCAACAGGAATCAAGTTTACAAAGACTATTCTTGGCAGTCTGCACGATGGATTGGAATGGGTTAGACTGGCTAAGGAATAAAGAGAATTGCTAATAAAAGTCAAAATTATGGCAGTAGCATGGAGGCAAGGGGGTAGAAATGGAGCAAAGGAATTTCAGGGGAAGAGAATTAAATGAATTTGATCTGCAAGGAATCTCACTGACTATGCACCCATTCTTTGAGTGAATGAGCGATTTCATATCTTTGTTTTATTGTTTGGGTAACTAACAGGTGATCTTACCAGTGATCTAGCCTTGTGGAAATCATGGAAAGCAGTTGGTAAATGAATCCTGCTCTCATCCACATCTCTAAAATAAGGGTACTAAACTCGATCAGAGGCTTCCTGTCCCTTCTTGAACAGCAGAGCCTCAAACTTGCCACTGACACAAGTGGGGTCTCTCAGGTTGAACTGATGAACTCTGAGTCCTATTCCCTGTAGGTCACCTCCTCACCCCCAAACCAATCTGACCTCCACGGGAGGGAGTGTCCAGAACCACACATTTCCAACAATCCCTTGGCGCACAATGAGCCCCCTGCCCTCCAATACCAAGAGCTTTCACAAACCCCTTCTCTTTCCATCCAGCATCCCATCAATTCAAGAAAACAAAAGTGAGCAGTTATATTTCCAGTGGAGAGTTCAAAAGGTTCAGCAGCAAACGCTCTGGAAGAGCAAGATGAGTTTTAGAATCCTCAAGCCAGTGCCTTATAAATGTTTCAACAAACCCACTTCTCTGTTCTTGCTTCCTACTAATGTAAGAATAAATGCTATTCTTCAACATTACCATGCAAATTAGGTCAGAGATCAATAGGCCCCAGATAAAAATAGTAGCAGCAAGTAATACACATCATCTAGAAAACATTAACTCTATAAGACCTCTTTTCATAGTTTAAGGTAAACTTTTTATCAGATAAGTAATATATATTCATGGTAGGAAGACCAAGAGTAATAATTTTTTAAAAAAGAATTACTCATAATTGCACCACACAGAGATCATCACGTTCACATGTGAGTGCATACTTTCCTGTCTTTTTTGCAATATATATAATTTAAAGTTTATTTGGTGCTAAATCCTTGAGCTACACCTCATAGTCTGTGTTTTCCCCCATAGTATATAATCACTCCCGGTCGGATTGATGGCCTGACACCACCATTCTTTCTGTTACAGCGATACGTTTTCTATCATATGAGTAACCACCATTCTTCAAGTAATCATTTCTTGTTGAAAATATCAATTATTTCCCATTTTTTCCAATTGCCATGTACATATTTGTGACTAAATCCTTGCTTTACTTAAAGGAATTCCTTGATCAAAGGGGTATGTACAATTCTTTCAAACTTTTGGAGTCTAAAATGTTGGGCCAAATTCATCCTCACCATCTGTGATGTGTTAAGTTGACTGGCGAGGCGTGCCCAGATTAGACATAATTCCTGGGTGTGTCTGTGATGGTGTTTGGATGAGATCAACATTGGAATCAGGGACTCAGTAAACCAGATCGCCCTACACGATGTGTGTGGGCATTATCCATCCATTAAGGACCCAAATAGAACAACATGTGGAGGAAGGAGGAATTTAGCATTCATCTTTCCCTGTCTCACTAATTGAACTGGGACATCTTGTCTCATCTTTTCCAGCCTTTGGTCTGAGATATACCCCATTAACTCCCCTGATTATATAGATAAATATGACTGTGGCTTCTGTTTCTCTGGAGAAACCTCACCAGTACCCTCTCAGAATGTGGGAATGTGTATTTCCCTCCAACCCCCTTAAAAGGGATATAATATCACTCTCTGATTTTACAAACTAGTTTTTCATGTACTGGGAAGAGGAAATTTCTCCTGATTTGTCGTCTTCCAAACTCCAGAGCAGGACGACTTAGTCCTCACATCTTTTCTGTGGGTTCTGTCCTGCTCCAGTCTGAAGCAGTGCCAGCAACTCACGGATGTAGTACAGATCAAGCTAAGCTGCTGGTTTTATTTTGCTTCCTACCCCTTTCTGAGCCATGAGACTAAGCGTCTATGCTAGATCCAACTCGTACCCGCGGCTCCTCTTGTTTATTCCCTGGTGGTGTGCTCTGTCTCAGAGCTGTATGAGTTCAGGAGTGGTAGCCTGAAAGATACAGTCACACCAAACCTGTAGATGTAACTATTTAAATAAAGGCACTTGGGGGAAGTCCTTAAATTACAGATTTGGCAACAGATCACGTTGGATTAGAGGGTAGTCCTGAAATCCAAAGGCAAGCATCCTTATAAGAGAAAAGAGGAGAAGACACAGAGAGAAGCAAGGACACTACGAGCAGAAGGCCCTGGAGAAGCAGAGTAAAGCGATGCAGCTACAAACTAGGGAACAAGCAGAGCTACCTGGAGTCAAAAGAGGAAAGGAAGGGCTTGATTAAGACAATAAATGACACCAAGTGTCTGGGAATTGGTGACAGCAGCAGCCATATACAACCAACACAGGACCCCACAAAGGAGGCCTCTTCTGAAATCCTCTCAGCCACTGAGAAACTCTCCTTATAGGCGAGTGTCATGGGTGGAGGGCCCACCTACTTAGATCCTGTCCCATTCATTAGATAAATACTCATTGAGCACCAACAATTTAGCAGGCCTTTGAGGCACCAGGGAAAACAAAAATGAAGACATGATCCCTCCTTGCCTTTGGAAGGCAAACATTAAGGAATACCTGCTGAGGCAACCAGAGGATGACCAAGGGCGGAGAGAGTAGGTTGTGTCCTCGTTTACCACACTGAAAGCTTGGACTTACCCAGTAGAGGATGGAGTTCCAAGAACATTTCAGGGAACTATCACACCTGCCCCAGGCTCCTCTGATAGTGGGCTTCCCTGATATCTATTCCAGGCCAATAGGACACCTGCTCCTGCCTGCTATGCATGTGGCTGATTGTACACGACTCTCTCTATGCCCTCAGTAAGTTCCCTCTAGTTGCCACGTTGGATCTCAATGGTGACAGTCACCACCCAGAGCACACAGTGAGCTCCTAGCCTCTTTTCAAGTGCCACTGAGACTTGGGTGTGCTACATTCATTCATCCATTCAAGAATTACTTACTTATCATCTACTATCTGCCACCACCTGATTGTACAAAAATGAATGAAGAGCAAACGTTGCCCTCAAATTGATTACCATTGCACTAGTCTGTGTGGGCTGCCATAGCAAATTAACACACACTGGGTGGCTTGAACAAGACATCTATTTTCTCACAGTTCAGGCTAGAAGTGTTGATCAAGGTGCTAGCCAGGCAGGTGTCTAGCGAAGCTTCTCTCCTTCAGCCGTGGGTGGCTCCCTTCTGGCTGTATCTTCACATGACCTTTCCCAGGTGCTGCTTTCTCTCCTATCACCTTCTATCGAGACTTGTCCCTGTGTCAGTCCTTTTACCCTCCCTCACCCCAATTCAAACATCACTCACCTAGCCTGGGTACTAGAAACACTTTAAATAGTCACCCTTATCTGTTGCAGAACACTGCGTAGTTTACAAAATATCTTTCCCACATCATTTGATCCTTAAAACTGTATGATGGAGAAGAAGTACTGTTCTAGCCACATGAATGATAAAGCCAAGAATCAAATGATAATACAAGAATAACAACGGACTTGGCCATGACCACGGCCTTGTGTGTTTGGGCCAGAACTCACACCACCTGCAGGCTGACCTTGTCTCTTTCTCTTGCGTGGTCTGCATCTTCCTCTGTTTGCCTCACGAGTCCTACTCCCCTAGTAATGGGGAGGTGGGACTGGCAAGATGTCTTCTCTGGTCTGCCTGCCAAAGCCCAGGGAATCACACATCTGCCTCAGAAGGGCCAACCCAGAAAAAAGCCCAGGAGTAAATGTTGCCGAGAGAAGCAAATTAAAGTACTTCCAAGTCAGGAAAAGCCAAACTAGGCTTTTCTGTGGCGTTAACTTACCGGCTGCAAGTAGATTAAATGGTAATTTACCTGCTGCCTCACCCGCTACCCAGAATCCTTCACTGGATCTTTGTCAGTGTTGCCAAGGCAACAATGCTCCCCTCCGGTAATTGTTAGTTTTGATCACAAACTTTGCATTGACATGGCTGAAAGTCTAACGCAGCAAAACCCGGACGTGCTGAAATGCCTGAGGAGTAAGTTCTGTCTGTTTTCCAAACCTGACCCTTTAGTCCTTTAAACAATTTTGTCCATCTTTCTGCATGGAAATTTCTCTCATTCTTTTCTTTTATCTATGTCTTCCTCATATCATCATGGAAGCATGATTTATTGGAAGCTTCCCTGGGTGAGACAGGTGTCAACTGGCCATTCCAAAATCCCAATCTGACTCAAGATAAAGTTTACATTTACACTTCAAGTTTGGAAAATTGTTTATGCTTCTCACTCTACACTTCTGATCTCTTGTGTTCTCGTTCTCGACTCCTGCCTGATACTCTAGGAAAATGGAAGCAACCATTATTTTAGAATAGCCATAGAATACATCATATTCTCTTGTCATTGAGCATTTATACATAGGGAGTCCTTCTGAGCTCTTCCTTCTCTGCTTCAAAATTCACTTCCAATGTGAAAGTTATCCAGTGTCTTTCAAAAACTGTCTTTCCCTACCACAGTCCAGGGCACTATGAAGACCCCTTTATCACAAGACCCTTCATGCCTGACGCCCTCACTTCATCTCTGTACTTAAATGTCGATTTAGCACAGCGTTAGCCTATCATAGGTGCTAAATACAAAGTTATCATTACTACCACATAAATAAGTACTAAACTTTTATTTGCAAATACCATTTATTTGGTGTTTAGTATGTGCCACACACTGTTATGGGGCCTTTCCGGGTATTTCTCCTTAAATGTTCATAACTAGGCACTAAGTCCAGAGTCCAAAATCAGAGTCCACTCTCTGTCTCCCAAATCCAGGCTTTCACTCCAGTCCCCATGGCATAGTGCGATCTGAACCTATAGATACACTAGGCCCAAAGCAGACTGGTTGTAAATAAATTGGAAGGTGACCAGGGGCTGTCGCCATGCAACCGCTGGAGAGGAAGGGCCAGTGTGAGCTGCGAGAAACCAGGACCAAGAATTTGGACAGGTAACAGGAACCAAGGACACAAATGTGATATATAAGACCAAAGAAGAGGGTTACAGCTGGAAGACAAACACGTCTTAAAAATCTAGCTCTAGAGTCGGAATCATATATGCAACTGTTCATAGGGCTAGGAAAGCAACAAAGAGGTTGAAGCCAGACAAACCACTTCCACTGAGAAACTGCTTTTATTTCTCATGAGTCAAATGAACCTCTGGGTGTAACTTCAGTGTGACGACCTCTGATAGCAATATAGGCTTCGATGTAGTCTACATTCATGCTCTCTCCACTACTGGGAAAAAAAAAATGTGTGCATGATTTGAAAAAACAAGAAGCCAGCTGATACTAGGTCTCCTTGCTCAGACTATCACAGGCCAGGGCTGATGGGGAAACAATGACAGGATGGATTCCAGGAGAGGTAGAGTACAGAATTTTTTAAGGGAAGCTAGAAATTTGTATTATTATGCAAAAATGTCTACATTTTTAAAGTCAGAGCCCTATAAAAAAGGTTTAAATGATCATGTGGGACCAGCTAAACTTCCAACTTGATTGGACCTGAGCATCAACTGGAGAGCTTGTTAAACACAGATGGATTCAGAGTTGAGGGCCTGCTCTTGGGGTTTCTCACTCATTCGTCATAGTGGGGTCTAGAATGTGCACCTGTAACCAGCTTCCCCGGTAACGTAGCGCTGCCAGCCCAGAATGCTCACCTGGACAAGCACACACTGGACAGAACCTCCAGTCACATGTCCAGGATCTGGGCAGCCTTCCAGCCCTCTGGCCTAGAGATTGAGAAAAGGAGCTGGGAGCAAAAGATTGCAAACAAACCCAGGAGGGTCGCTGTTGAAGGAAGCTCAGTGGTTCTCTTAGGGACAGTGCTTCACAAGAAGACAGGGGTTAGGGCCTCCCTAGTGGCACAAGGGTTAAGTCTCTGACTTTGGTGAATCCTCTCAACTCCCCCCCCCCACCTCTGCCCTACACCCCAGTTCTTATATGCATAAATAAATAAAATAAATCTTTTAAAAAAATTATAACACACGAGTCAGATATCCATTCTCCAGAAAATTCTTACACCCTGGCCTGAGACAGGAAGAATACAAGAAACTAAAAGATGCATGTGGAATGTGTTGGAAATCAGAGAGCCAGAGGGATCATCTAGGAAATGGGATGGAAGAGGAGAGAGTTAAGGGCCTGAGCGTTTAGCTTAGAGAATTAAAATCCAAGTGGTGACTCAATAACCATCTCCGAGCACATGAGGGGAACTGGGAGAAGAGGCGACAGCTGGTCTGTGTTCCCCCTGAAGCTCAGCTAATGCCCCCAGAGCTTCCAGAACAGCAGGAGGAAGGGCGACAGCCGTAAAGAATAGAGGCCATGGCCACTGAGGCCTGCTGGATTCCTTACTAGTCAGATCTTTAAAGTCACATCAATGACAGACTCTTGCCATGAGGACAGCCATTCCCCTGCCAATGTTTCTGAAAGTACAGATTGCTAAAGAAGAGGTCTGGGTGCTGCCCAAATATAAAATTAAGGACTTTGGATCTCAAAGGGCAAGAGGTAGACCCATTCCAATTCCCTTCCGTTACTTGCTGGTGTCAAGGAGAAGTTCTCCCCATAGGCTATCTCTCTCAACTGTCCAACACCTGCTGACTTTTACAGAAAGAGTTAACAGCTCCACTCAGGGTGCTGCGCAGGCCAGGCAGGTATGAGGATGGGTTATCATTTGATTGCTTCACAGTAGATATTGTTTGTTTTCTTCCATGGAAAATGAGCTGGTTTTCCATGCAAGGTAGAAGTAGGTTTCCTTTCAATAATAGAGTTAGGAAGGCAGAATCCACTGGATCACAGAGAAAAAACAAGCAGAAGATGCTGATGGACCTTAGCCAAGGTCAAAATTGGACAGATGTATATGGAGGGCTGACATTTTGGAACCACTGATCAAGTCTAAGCCTCTCCTTTGGGAACGAGAACAGTGAAGCTCAGAAAGTTAAAGGCTGCTCTGGCCTCAGCCGAATGCACAGGTAGAGTTGGACCAGGGTCAGGCTTGGGGGAATGGGAGGTGGGGGTCTCATAGCATGCAAGTGAGGCATCCTCTCAGCATCCTCATGCCAGAGGCATCTTCTGGCATGGTGCCAGGTCTCAGGGCTGGCATCACCCGAGGTGAAAGGGGTCCTTGCCACCCCAGCACCACGGCCACTTCTGTGTGTGACTGGGCAGGTGAGAGCTTCTGTGCGCCTTCCGTAAGCACAAAGGAGATTCGGGATATTCCTGGAGCACGAAAGGATGCACTGCACATGAACACTCCTTGGGAAACTCTGAAAAGGTCTCAAAACATAAACCACAGGAAATAGACCCCCCCCATCCTGCTGCTACTTCTCACGATCCCCTAATATTAATATTTCAGAGACTGCAAAGCAATATTAATTTTCTCATTGACCTTCTCATATTTTGAATAAAAAGAAAGTAATTAAACATAGCTTGCAAACATTTTCTTTTTCCCTGAGTTGACCTTCATGCATAAACTATTGTTCAGCAGTGGCCCACATTATATAATATTTTTACAGAGCTGAGGGTTTATTTCTTTCAAGCATATCAAGGCTTTCCTCATTAAAAAGGCAAGGATGCTTCATAATTAGCACACCCCAACACCAGCTTCAGGAGAGATGAACTTTGATGATGTTGTTGGGAGGCAAATAGGTGTTTCTAAGGACTTATGAGAAGATTATGTTCTTTAGGACACGTACATTCTCCTTGAAATTGGGTTCAAACCATTTTATGGTTTTTTAATCCATCTTTCAGGTATCACTAAAGAATGAATTTCCTCCTAGACCTTGTCCAAATAACCACAGATCCCTGATGAATATGACCAAATTAACAAGTTTTTGCTATAAATATATTCCATGAGATTTAGTCCATGTAAATGTGGTTTAAAAAATTGAGATTATTAACAAATCCTCAAGTTCAGGTCATTAAAGAACCAAAATAAATGCTTTTGCAACCAGCCTGCCAGAGATATTACAGAAATGAGTGATTTCTAACCTCTGGTAACTCAAACATGTAACATCCATCCTATTGCACAAATAGATCATTCAGAAAGGTAAAGGTTACTTCCAGAAATAATAGTTGTATAAAGGTGCTCCATTCCCCAGTAAATTAAAGACACAGCCTCACTCCTACTTACCACCCTGAACAGCAACAGTGGAGGAGCCTATTAATAGCATCGTTAGTTTCAAGGAGGCAGCTTACATGGAATTTGGATCTTAATGTACAGAAATAGATACTCATCTACTCTCCCAGCAATGCAACAACCTTAATGGAATAATTTTTTTCAAAATGAAAACTCTGCCCTAATGAAAGTCCCCCTTTTCACTGAAATAAGAAAGTGAGGCAACAAAGGCAAGGCTCTTCATTTATATGAATGATCTCACAGCTTCACCAGAAATGTATATTTAAGCCTGGGAATTATTTGTTGGAAATGTTAATGTGAAACTACCTGCAGAATACATTTAGCTATAGATAATACCAGCCAACAGACATTTAAAAATTTTCTTTCTGAAAATGGAACTTATAAATATTTATTCTAAAGGATCAACAGGGTAAGTTTTCTGTTGCCTAAGCAAGTTTAATACCATTGTGTAAAATTGCTGAAGTTAAAGAGAATCAGTGTATTTAAGCCTATAATATGTTAGGGTTGTCAGCTGAATTTTAGAATAGCAGGCTTTGTTTTCGTGTTCCAGGAACCAATTTTATAGTAGACTGAGCTGCCCTTGGGTACTGTGAGAGTGTGTGTGTATGTGCGTGTGTGTGTGTGCATGCACACATTAAATGGACAGTTCTCATCAGGTATCAGAAGGGCAACTTAAGAAATAATGATAGGATCGTTCCTTGTGGAATAAAATTACACTGTGAATCCTGTCCCCTAGAATTGTGTAATAGCAACTGTGCAAATAAATGAGGTGACCCTGGTGCAAAAAACAGGATGGAATCAAATGTTGATGCTTTCAGAGATGGAAACTGACCACCCCTCCTGTACCAAATTTCTTTACAATGAGATCTTGCAGATTGCCCTACCAAGAAGAGGGATCCATTTTCTCTACCTTTTGAATCTGGATTCATCACCTGAGTTGAATCTGGATTCATCACCATGGAATATCTCATGATAAGTTTATACCAATTCCAAGCCGAAGCTCAAGAGCCCTTGCACACATCCCTTCTTGATTCTAGATTCCTGTCAACACGATATGGACAAGCTCAAATAGTCTGTCAGAGGATAAGGAACAACAGGGAGGAAAGCCAGATCTTCCAGCTGAGGTCATCGTAGACCCCAGCTGACCACAAGCCGAGCCAAGATCAGCCTATCCTGGTCTGATCCAGCAGAGCCACCCCATACATTGACTCATGAGCAATAACAAACAGTTGTTGGCTTAAGCCAATAAGATTTGGGGTGGTTGTTTATACAGCGAAATAGGTTCTCCCATGATGAATTCTAAGCTCTAAAGAGTATTGCTGTTTGAGTTTCATATCAGGTAAAGAAATTCAGCAGAGTGAGGAATAGGTATGAAAGGATCAAGAGGAGTCCTGAGTAAGTAGAGGCTTTCTTTCAAAAAAACCAAAACACCACAAGGCTTATGTGCTGCCCACTGGGCCAGTGAGATGCAGCAGCAGCGTGAAGGAGAGAGAGCTGGCCCCGGTGTGGTCCAGTATTTTAGCAGGTCAGTGAGGGGCACTGCTTATTGCCCAGCAACAAGAAGTTAACTGCAGAGAGGAGGTACAGGGAGTGGACTCTTCTGGCTTTTTAGTCAAAGTAGGATGGCCATTCAGTCTCCCAAGATTCTCAGGGAAGATAACAAAGGCACCCAGTTCCCTACTGGAGTTCACTGGTCTTCTTGTCAATCAGATGAATGGGATTAAAGCAAGTAGTAAAGGAATTTAAGTTAATAAAAATTGTCACACTCCAAATATTGTAGAACAGTTCTCTGCTGCATGAAAATAAAGGAGCCCTCTAGGTCTCATTCTGGACTGTTGGTCTCAAGTCTATTTTGAACGATATTAATATCGTTACTCTACTTTCCTTTGTTGTGCTTTCCCTGACGTACATTTGTTCATCTTGTTTTAAAAAACAAGTGTTTAAAAATGCATAATAGGCAAACATCACAGCCAGAAGTTTCCCTTCCTCTGAGGTAGAGCCTGAATGTGTCAGCACTTAAGTACCAACATCTGTACCTTGTAACGCTGAGGTACATCTGGGTTTGAGAACTGCTGATATAGACTCTGCCTTGTCCACATCAGTGGGCACATCTTTAGTACAGATGTATTTGTCCTCTGCACCACCATTTTCCCCAGGTTTTGTTTAAAACTCTGGAATTTTACTTCTTCCCAATTTGTTCTTTTTTTTTTCTGCTACAGTATATTTATGCTCTAGGTTCCTTTCCATTTAATGTCAGTCTCATTAATAACAATTATTTAAGCCTAATTATGAGTTCAGCTGGGTCATTTGCTCATCAGTTGTCTTGTGTTCAGGCTCCCTTCCATGGAGTTTCTGCATCAATCAAGATGCTTTCCGGGCTTCCCCGGTGGCGCAGCGGTTGAGCACTGGGTTGCGAAGCTGCCCGCAGCCTCTGCAGCGCCAGTTCGATCCCCGGCTGCTCCCAGGCCACTGGAGGAGGGTCCCACATGGCACGCAGACCTCTCCTGCCGTATAAATAAATAAATAAATCTTTAAAAAAAAATAATTACTATAAAAAAAAAAGATGCTTTCCACCACCAGGAAGAGAACTCCCACCCCAAGTGGTTTGCAGAGTGGGACATTTCATAGCTCATAACTCAAAGCCTCCACAGATTCCCTTCCAGGGGTGGTGAATGTAGTTGCTCTGCCATACCAAGGTGCCAATGTTCTCCATCCTCCTGTTCTGCCAGGCTCCGCTCACCAATGAGTTCGTCTATGGTTTCAAAATAACGACAGTGTTTCCCAGTGTCATTTACAGATCAATTGTATCTGAGACAGTGAGCATGTCTCCTTCTATAAGACTCCAGGAAAACCCTTTCCAGAAGCATTTCAACACAATCCTTTCCTGTTACTGGCAAAGAGAATGAAAGCACTATGGTTGACTTAGTCTAAACATACGGCATCCCTGTGGCTGGCAAGGGGCCATCTCCTCTGTCTACATGCCTTCCTGACTCATGGATAAAGGTCTGAATTCTATTAGCATTCAAGAAGGGGGAATGGCTATTAAACTAATGGTGTTTACCATACAATATTTTAAACTTGTTTCATTGTTTTGTTGCATTTCCTCAAAAAAGATACATAGGTGGTAAATTTAGGAGGCCTTTTATTTCTGATAATATCTGAATTATCACAACACAGTGATATTTTAGAGAGATATGTCACTTGCAGTTATACTTTCTCACAATATATTTTTAAACATTCATCCAATTTAGCATGCATCTTTAAGATGAGAGGTCTGCATAAAACAAAAATATATATGGAATATAAACATCATATGCAACATAAAGGGTAAGTGACAAAGTAGAGAGGAGAGTTGGAAATATCAGAAAGAGTGTTTTTAAAAATAGAGGTTAGACAGTAGGGAGGGAATAGTATCTCAATACCATGTCCCGCTAGTAGGAACCAAGGATGCCTGGAGAAATCCCTCATTCATGGTCTGAGAAAAAATCTGAAGGACAAGATTGAATTTGTTGTCAAAGGAGAAGATCATTAGTGTCCTATTCAAAGGGCTCGAAGAGGCTCCAATTGGCCAAATATGAAATTATTCGAACATGAATAAGAGTACTAAATGCAATGGATTGAAACATATCAATATCTATCAGTTCATAGTAATGCTTAAAAGCAAAACCAAAATAAATAAGCACAGGCACTTTGGTTCATCATCATTGGAAGTAGATAGGGGACAGACCGTTTACTCTTAACCATTAATAATTAAAAGAGAAAGACGCCTGTATTTTGTCTTTTGATACAGATTCTACTTAAGGATAACCAGAAAGTTGGTGAAGGGACACTTCTGTTTTTAGAAATATTTCAGCTAGGCAATGAAGAATGAGGTGAGAATCACCATTTTTACAACCCTAAGGAATGACACTCACCATCAATGGCTCCTTCACATCACAAAATGAGAAGCAGACATTAGTATCTCCATAGAAAGACACATCATTCACTGAGTATTTTTACCTAAAACTTGTTCCTGAATTTGATTAAACTTCTAAAAAAGTCAAATTACCAATTCACAGGAAACCCAGGAGACAAAGGAAATGATACACAGGAGGATAATCAGCAAAATGCCATAGTGGGAAACTAAACAGAAAACAATCCTCTTTCTTACACAAATTAAAAGGGAGAAAAAGGAAGTGGTAAATGAAAACTTAGGAGACATGAAACCAACTGCAAAATACAGTTCTTATTTAAACAAACTATAAAATAAAAAATACATTTGACATCAGAACATTGATTTAAACGGTGATTAAATATTTAATGACATTAGGAAATGTTGATATTTAAAGTTAAGGATGTTTCTTTTTTGAATGCCTTATTGAAGTAACTGGATTCTGATGTTACAAGGATGTTTTCCTTTTCAATGTATCCTTATCTTTTGGAGATAGGTGATGGAATATTTACCAATGAAATGCAATGCCTGGGATTTGTTTCAAAATAAGCTGCTGAGAAGAAAGTGAAGAGGGCTGGATGAGGCAAAATTGTTCATAATCTTGAACTGAGTAGTGTTTAATGGTAGTGATATGTTTCCTTAAACTTTTCTACATGCATGCACTAGAGGGGCCTCTCTGGTGGCACAAGGGATTAAGCACAGCACTGTAAAGCTATCCGCAGCCTCTGCAACACGAGTTCAATCCCAGGCCGGCCAGGGAGCTAACCCACATGGTGCAGCAGACCTCGCCTGTCTTGACCGCTGCTCCCCTCAGCAGTGTATTTCAGTCAATCCACCTGTTCTGCTCCCCACTCTGTTTCTGGTGAATCCTCTCACCCCCTGCACCACTGACCTGTACCCCAGTTCTTGTATGCATAAATAAATAACTCTTTTAAAAATAATAAAAAGTTGGAGTTTCTTTGGTTATTATTTTTAATGACAAGTCAACCCCGTCTGATGGTTAATTTCTCAGGTTAGCTTGTTAGACAAAGGTGTCCAGATTACTGGTCAAACATAATTCTGAATGTTTCTATGAAGGTGTTTTTTGAATGAGATTAATATTATTCATGTTAATTTCCCTCCCTAATATTTGGGCCTCTTCTAATCAGTTGAAGGACTGAGGACAAAAAGTAAGAAGTAATTCTGTCAGCAGATGACCTTTGGACTCAAACTGCAAGTCCTCCCTGGGTCTCCAGACTGCCACCTTCCCCTGAAAAATTTGGACCTCCCATTCCTTAAAATAAATACACACACACACACACACACACACAAACACACACACTTACTCACACTCTCATAATGGAAATTACATTTAAATACAGAATCAACAGCCCTTACTTTTCTTTCAGGAAGCTTATCACCCCTCTTCCATGTCCTTGATGCTCCAAAATTTCACCATTATTGGTCTAGGGCAGGTGACTTTCTCAAAGGAGGACTTTTCTATCAAAAGTGGATGTCTCCCTCCAGCCCAGGGAGTCTTTTTTTCTATGAGTGCAATGTTCTGCCTTCCCTTTTCTTCCTGTCAAATTACTCTTGACTGTGTTTTCTCTAGTCCCTGTGTTTCTTAATTTCAACCTTAAATGTTTTGTATTACTGTCCTTTTCCATTCATTCTGGAATTCCTCTACTCGGTCTTTCATGGTCTTCAGCCATGTATATCATCATTTTTATTTTCAGGCCCATCTATGGAGTCTCTTATTTCAGTACTCTATTATGAAATTCTCAAAAACTACTTCAAATTCAGTCTCTGCTACTTACAATCTATGTGACCGCTGGGCAAATTATTTAAACTCTGTGACTTAGTTTTCTTTGCTGTAAAATGGGACCCATGGTACCTGGTCCATAGATTTTTGAGGAATAATTAAGGTAAGTTCTAGAAAAGACTATAAAGAGAAAAGGCTGTAAGTAAAATGCTCAATCATTATTAACTTTGAGAGAATCTTTTTATATACACGAAATGCTCTTTGAAAATACTAGTTAGAAATTTTGCAAGATTTTATATTCATTTTAACAATCCCCATTAACTCTATTTCCTTGAAATGTTCCTTTCTATTTTTTATTCCACATTGGTTTGCTATTTCATGTTATTTGTTTTTTTTTTTTTTCAAATATTTGGTGATGCTTGTCTTCTTGTTTATATTTAGAAAAAGGCTCTAAAATAACTGATATTGATAGTGAACACAGCAACATTCTGACTTTCAGGGGCCCCTTCCTCTGTAAAAATATTTTAAATTATATTCTATGACTGTATTCTTATAAACTGAATACAAGCCAAGATGGATTATACTCATTCTCAAATTTTAAGATAAATTAGATTTTAAGATAAATTAGAGTAATTTCTTTGGCTGCTACAGTGTCATGGCCCCCAAGCACTATACCTAAAATATTCTGTTGAACCCAGTGCTAAGTCGTTTTCCAACACCTGTACTTCCTCTGATGTGCTGCTTTAGTTCACAATAATTTTCATAAAAGCCATGTTGCTTTTATACTTTTTTGTCCTATTCAAATTATAGTGGATTTTTTAAAATTGGTTTTTCTGAATATTCCAATAGACCACAATTAATATGACCTGCCTTCTGAACCATTCCTCTTATCTACAAGCTTTTCATATACATAGAAACTTAGATCTATTGAACTTGAGGGTGAGGGTAACAGTTAGGGGTAGACCAACTAAGGTACTTTGATTACAAAGAGCATAAAACATAACTGGACAATTCAGAGATGAGTCAGACATTAGATACAGGGCTTTAGATTAGGAGTAGGGCTCTACATCTACTTTCTGATCTTTTCTCAACATTCCCACCTTCCTGGATTCACTTTACTTTCAGTTGGGTTTTGTTTGTGACTGTGAATATTCTATACACTTCGCTATCTAGAAAAGCTCTTTGTTTCTTTTCTCAAAATCATAAAACCAAAGTCACAGGCTGCACTCATATGGGGACAACTAATGTTAAGTATTCATACTCTAGGTTTCTAGTGGCCATGATAGGAATCTTCCAGATTTCATGTTTCACATAGTATCTATGAGGTCTGCATCCCACCAGATCTACACCCAAAACGGGAGGTACCTCTACAGAGCAAGAGCGGCTGAATTCTGAATATCACCTGCCTTGCTCCCTTTGATTCAATTTGAATCAAAGACAAAATTTTAAACCTCTTGATAACTGCTGAGACTGTGAATCCTTCAAATAATCTGTTTATTTCTTCACTCAAGCTTTTGATAGTGTTTCACGGTCTTTCATTCGATTCTTGCAACAACCTGAGATAATATTCTTATTCCTACTAAATTACATTTGAGGAAGTGGAAACTCAGAAGAGAGAAATGCTTTGCTGAAGGTCAAACAGAGAGTAAAAGACTTGGAAGCTACTCAAACACAGGTGTTCTGATACCAGATTAACAAAGGGCATTTGTTAAGTATCTTTTGTGAGCTAGCCATGCTGGAGGGTGGGGGCTGGGGTAGATCTGTGAATAAAATGTGACCCTTGCTTTCAACAAACTGATAGGAAAAACATACATAAATACGTGATTCTCTATACCTTAGCCAAGATCTCTTTGCTTCACTGTACTGGTGTGATACTAGTACTTGTAGAGCAGACACTTGGAAATAGAAGATTATTGGATAAGAATAACTCCTTCTGGACATCACTGCCACAGTCATTTTCTATATTATATGATGCACCTTTAAGATAAGAAGGCTGCAATCACTGAGAGAAACAAAGACACACAGCCCTTTAGGAAGGACAATTTCATGATGTTACTGAGCCTCTTTTGGACAAACCAGAAGAGAGAAAGACATTCCATGTGTCCCCAGGATGGTATCACTAATAAGAACTATTCTTGATAATATTGTGAAATAACATTTGGTGATAAACTTGGTTTCTGATGGAGGATAGGTTTCCAAAGGCAGGTGGGAACATCTTGGCACAATTTTTCAAATACTGAGAAGCAAAGCATTTTGAGAGGTGGCTGCTGATGGTGATTTTTAAACATAAAATGAAAAAGCCATAAATGTGCTAACCTAGCAGTGGTTCAGTAGAAATCAGACACCCAAGAAGGTTGAACTAGCAGCCATCATTTTTTCACTCATAGTTTGTAAGTAACAAAATCAATTTTACATAAAACTAAATATCTAAATAGATCTGATTGGTGAAATTGAGGGTGGGATGCAGGGACCCACCCACCTCCCCACTGACCACACCTCCAGGTGATTGCAGAAGCACTACCTGAATGTTTTCTTAGGTAGGGATATCTAGAGTGCTACCCTTCAGAAGCAGGAAGGTTTTACTTATGACTCAAGTCAGATGCTTATATTCATAACATGAATATATGGGGGAGGGAAATCCACATTACAATAATTAATGCACGCAATTAAATTGATAGTAATAGAGGAGAAAGGTAAGATCCTTTTGACAGAGTTTGAAAACAGGTGATGCAGTATGGATGGGAGCTGGTCCAGAGAGCTCCAGGAACCAACCCACCTGTAGGGAGGAGGGGTAGCTCTTCTCAGGTGAGTCTCAGTGGCTCTTGCCAAACTCTGGAGGCTTCAGGACCACCGGCATGGGGTCAATAGCATCTCAAATTGCCTTAATTTTGGTGCCTGTATTTATGCCACTTTTCAGAGACCTCTTATCAGGACCACCTATTAATTTTGATTTAGAAAATATCTCTACAGCCAAATTTTTATCTGTCATTATCTTCCACTTGTCTGTTTATCTGTGTCTTCATAAACAAGTGGTTGCTTTTTATTGATATCTTATCAATCGCCCCCACTTTTTGATCATTACCATGTGAACACATATGTCAACACATCTGACTTTGAAGAACTAGCACCATTTGAGAACTGCTCCTCCCAATTCAAAGAATCACTGCTCCTAAGACTACAAAACAGGAGATAATGGTCACTTTCTCTTGAATGACACCTGCAAAGGACGTGGACAGCAATCTTTCGAAAAGTATTGTCATTTACATGTTTTGTTCTTTGCTAGTTGGTCACATCAGTGGCTCAAATGCAGACAAAGCAGACTCTGAGAGCTATGATTAAAAAGAAAATAAAAACCAGCTCACAGTAATGACCCCTCCCAAGAATAGACTGAGCAATCTTCCAGCTACAGTAACAGTAATCCCAGACCCACTACAGCATCTAATTGAAATATTGATTCCTCGGTTAGGTCTCTAACTTAAAATTCTAGAGCAGAGAGCTCCCCAACACATAGACACCCCCTTCACAGAATCACACAGAGTACACAGTGTTTCCTTAACATTAAGCTCCCCAGGCTTTCATTTCAATTAGTCATAAAAAAAGATCAGGAAGGAAAGTATTGTCGGAAAGCTTCCAGTCAGTGTTTTATTGCCTGAAACACTTCTCAGTATTAACCATTTCACAGCAGAAAGAGAATTCTGCAGGAAGAGCAATGCTTTCTTCTAGCAAATAAGAAGCAATGGCTTAAGCAAATAAAACCAGATCTACTCTCTTCGAAGTGACTTACCCAACATATTTGCTTTAAACAATCTCACTTATGGCATTAAAAAAATTAACAAACACCCAATATATGCCAAGAAATGATCACAAATCTAACTTTTTCTCTCCTTATATTTTCATTTAGGATGTAAGAACAACAAAATCCCTTGACATTATTATCTCCTCTGAATACTAATTATGTCACTACAACTGTGTGTCTGCTAATCTTCCAGAAATAATGTGAGAATTACTGGGCTGCAAGAGGAGCAGAATGGAATTAGAAACATATTTTGCGAATTTGTCAAAACTATTAACTTCCAAAGAGTGATAAAAGCACACACCCCAAAATTCTTTCATGAAAGACAAATTACCAGGATGAAGATAAATGATGATTCTTTACACAGCTTTTTGAATACAGACCAGTTGCTAGAGCAAGGCCGATGTTTTGGGGGTTCTTTTCTCCTTAAAGGAAATTTTAGTTCATTGTACCTAGGATTTTCATCTCAAGCACCAGCTTCAACTCCAGATAAGACCTGTTTTTAATCATGCTTAATGGGACTAGTTCCTGGGAGATTATGAAGGAAGGTGAAAATCTCCTCTCCAGCAGGGAAGACAATAAACTTGTTCTGGGCACCAGGACCTAATCCTCCCCTCTGAAGGAAGGGCAACGTTTGTTAATTACAGCATACCTTCCATCTCCTCATCAGTCTCAAATATGTCTTGAACACATGAATGATGATATCATTATACTCTGCGCATCCTGGGATGACAATAAGAACATGTCAACTGTTGTATTTGAAGGAACTTCACTGTCATCTGCCCTGGCTGCCCCATTTTGCAGATGGGGAAACTGAGGCTCACCATGTTTGTAAAGGTGCACATCTTGCCTGGTGGGGTAGAAACAAATCAGAATCTGTATTTATTTCCCAAATTTCTGTTCCAGGCTCTTTCTTCTACTGCAGATGACAAAATGCTACATAATATTCAAAAGCAAGTCTCAGGGCCGTCTCAAAGGCATCACCTTCTCCTGGTCCTGCTGCAATGATCCAGGAACAAGTCACCTCTTTCTGAAATGGTCACGGGCTCCTGCTGGTCTCCGTGATTCCAATCTTTCCTGCTCTGAAGCCTCTGCACTACTCTCAGTTTTTTCAACCATGCTCAAAAGATATTTTTCTTTATCACTGACACCTGCCTTATAGCACTGCTGAACTGTGCATAATGTGAGGGCTTGCATGGGCACACGTGAGTACGTGCAGAGGGTGGATGCTCATGCACATATTCCATATTGGTTCATCTATATGACTAAATTTATCGCTGTGTTCCTCCTTGGCTGTACTCTTCAGCTGTGCCATCCAGAATTATACACACTGTTGCCTGGAACACAGATTCACAGATCACAATACCAGGGGGGTGTCACCTCCTTTGATCTACATGCCATACTTCTGTTAATGAGACCCAAGTATTTCTGATTTTCTAGGAACTACTAACCTATAATCATGGTACTTCATATCTACTCCTTCCTCCTTTCCTGTCTTAAAAACAGCCAACCCTCTGGTTGTTTCTATCCCATATTAACTCCCATGACCTCACCTCTTCCTTCCACACCATACACACAGGTCTTGGTGGGAAGCGCAAGTCTCTTATGTCCTATTTCCAGATATCTATCATTATCCACACACTAAATTCAAACAAGTTACATAAAACCCAACGTAGGATTCCCAGATCCACTTGGAAGTGGTTTCTCCCAGTCTTTTAACCAATAAACATGCAGGCATCACATGAAAACCAATTATTTTCTAAATATTGACACAAATAGAGGACAAGTAGTTAGGTGTGTTTAACCTCTAGGCATATCTCAGCATCAATTCTTCCTTCTCTTTTTTAATTTAACCAATTGTCTTGAACATAGGCACCTGTGTTCTCTCTGCTCTCACAGAAGCAGAACAGAATCCCATGACCTAATTCTACTTCTGTCTTTTAAAACCTAATATCAGTTATGGACAACAATGTGTTTTCTTTAAAACGTTCTCTCACTGGGCTCATAAATTGTATCTGAGAAGAATGAGATTCTTAATTGTGTTTGCGATGAGATATATGAATAAATAAATAGAATGCATTAATATTATATTCATGGCAATGACTATCTTATAGAATGGTGTGTGCTATGCCAAGTGCAGCTGGTTGCATTATAAGTATCTTTTTATATGTCTGTTTCCCACACTTGATTCCAAGCTAATTGCCTGATTCAAATCGTGTGGCCAAATCCCAGCATAGTATCTGGCACATGATAAAAATTCAATACTTTTTCAATGAAACATTTATGTAGCCCTAAACTCTCTGGGAGAACTAGGCTAGGTGGATATTTGCCCATGAACCACTTTTCCTAATATTCTTTTTAAAATGTCAGCTCCCATTTAAATTCAGGTCACGCTATATTACCAAAAAAGATTTGTCTCCTATAAAGTTTCCTTTCATTGCCCACATCTGCCTTCTAATACCAAAGCAGAGTAACCCTGATCTCTCTTTCAGATATTTAAAGACCCTTCTGTGCTCACCTTTCCCTAGGGAGTGTCATCACCTTCTATTATTTCTGTTACCATCAACAATCGAATGTCTCTCGAAATTCTATCTTCATCCCAGGTCTTTCTCCTTAACTTACCCCCTCCCCCAAAAGTCATGATATATTTTCTAATCATCATTTACATTAGCTAGTCCATGAGTCCCTCAAACTCAACACTAGCAAGCAGAATTCAACTTTCTCTACTACTCTCTCTTATCTCCATGAGAGCCAGGATCCCTCACCCAGTGTTCTCCAAGAGACCCAGCTATAAGTGAGAGGGGGTGTAGACAAATAGAACTTGTTGAACAGGTTTAACTCACTGAGCTACAATTAGGCAATGGTTTTATTTTGTTCCATCAGTGAGATCAACACTCCTGGTTAGACCTCATTATTTTGCCTTCCCTTGGGCCACATTTCCAGCATTCCTTGGTTCTTGTGGACTGTTTTCAGACCAGAGCAACATCACTGAGCTCTGTGGGGCTCATTTTGATCCAATCTTTATAAAATCAAGACTTCAATCTCTCAGCCAATTCCTTCTTCTACTCCTCCCACCCCGCTGCCCTGCCTCAGACAGGCCTGACACAAGGACCAAGGGCTTGCTCCGGGATGAGACAAGCGTGGCCTTGTCCTCTTTCTCTGCTATGTCCCCTCCCTCTGTGGCCTCTCAGGTTCATTTCCTTTGTCTTAGAGAAGGGCCTTGGAGCCTCACAGTGAAACTGGATGGTTAACGATAGCCACTGGGCCTCATTTTGCCCACAAAAAGTGTTAGTTGCAAGAAATGACCTTTGGGACATTTCCAAAGCTAATATTGCAGGACTGTCAGGTTCGCTTCCTCTGACACAAGTACTCATCCATGCGTCCACATTGCCTCTATCATTTCTAAACTCCTAAATGTCCTGCTTATCTAGACACTCACAGAAAAATTCCGGATCTGTTAGGCTGTGGGGTTTTCAAAGCGTCACATGAGCCAATAGTCTGGTTAACATTCTCATCTCCTAGAACATTGCTAAGGCTAGTGACATTTTTCAGTCCATGTCCCAAGTGGGTCATATATATTTTTCTTAAATCACAGTCACACATCTAGAAGACAGGTTTGTAGCTCAAAAACAATGTCCTTAAGAGTCATTTCTTCATTTACCCCTGCAGCCGTGACCCCCCCAATCTCATTGAAACACTTCTTTTCAAATTTCTTGACATGTAATAATTTGGCTGTTTTGAAGTCACTCTCTAGTCTTATATTTAAGCAACGAGATTACAAATATAAGAGTGATGTCATCGATCAAACTTTTGTCAGATAGTTTCAAATGAGGCTCCTGGTAGCTAAGTGTTGTTTTTTTAAATATATTAAATCACAAGTTTCTGTGTGGAAATAGATTTCATCGAAGGGGGCGGCAATCACAAATTATAAATTGCGTGTGCATATGTGTGTGTGAAAGACTTCATTTAAATGTAGTATTAACTTGTGTTAGTGCTCATGCACAATTCAAAATGATGGTTCCCTACTCCACCCGCCCTATAAATTCAGAATTCCTAGTGACCAGATCTTTCAAATCCTTTAACTATTTCTTCTAGGATTTGATTTGAAATTTCTAAATAACAACCTTAGAGCACTCATTTCTGACTGCTCAACCTCAGACATTATCCCTTGTTTTCTGATCAGGATATTGATTTGGATATCATTGTGGAGACTGAAGGGCAGAGCATTCAATTGAAAGCTTATTTCTCTTATAAAATGCTGAGCATCAGGTATGGTGATATAAAATATGTTACCTCAAATAACTAATAAACTTTAAAAGTAGATAAAAAATAAATGGCAGAAGAGGACCTTCACCATGACCACATCTCATCCAGCAGGATCAGGGGAAAGCGAAGGGACAAACGTGTTTCTTCCCCAGGAGGACAAAACTCAGAATATATTTACAGATAGATAAGCCAGATAGATAGATAGATAGATAGATAGATAGATAGATAGATAGATAGATAGAGATATCAATTCCATTCCATTTCTATCCCATTGCCCAGAACGTGGAGTCACAGCTCCACAAGTGAGGCTGGGAACTCTGGTGTTTATTCTGGGCAACCTCACTCCCAGCTAAAATTCTCTACCTATGGAAGAAGGAACCTATATGGATTGGCTGCTTTCAGTTTCTCCCACAATTTCCTATTTCGGAAGAAGGATCTTTTACCTTTGTAAATAACGCACACACACTCACATACACATACACAGAGACACACACACACCCAATACACACTTTCCATCCCCAACCTCCCAACGCAGATGTTACATCACAATTTCGGCTAAATCAATATTTAATGTTTCTATTATGAAATACTTATTTACCACTGAATGATATAATGTACTTCATATAGTGTATGTTGCTGAAAAAGTATAGTATTTCAGCAATATCTCTACTTGGATTGGTTAGTTATTTCCTCAAAACAGCTAAAAGGGAAAATCTTATGGAGTATTTAGCCCCCGTGCCCAGAACACTGCCTAGTTGACAATACTAATAAATCTTTGTTTAATAAACAATGTCAAACCTTTATCATCATCTTATCACTTGTTACCACCACTTTATAAATGAGGAAACTGAGTCTTGGAAATGTTAAGTAACTTGCTTGAACTCATTCCTCGTGGGGCGGGGAACAGGATTTGTACACAGGGCACATGAATCTGAAAACCAGCTCCCCCCCCCAACCCCCAGGTCCCAAGCCTCACTGGATCCATCTATTCAGCTTCTCCCACCTGCTGGGCACACGCTGTGCGTCTCCATGGTATCTCATTTAGACTCTGCAGCAGTCTTTTGAGGTTTGCCATATGAGAAAACCAGGGCTCATAGAAAAATTCCATGCCCAAGGTCACGTGGCTGGTAGGTGGCAGAACTAAGCTCCCACTCTCCATTTTTCACGGAGAAATATCTCCAAAGGCACCAGCAGCCAGACTAGCAAGCCCAACAGGCAGACCCAATGTGACAGATCACTCAACCTAAACAGATCCAACTTCTTCTCCTGAAATATTCCGACAGGTTTTTTGATCTCAGGAGTTTGTCTTGCTTTACTGTCTCCCAGCAGCAGCGTTGTGCTACTGAGCTATTTATAGATTACCTGAAATATGTTTAAGGATAGTTCATATGTGCCTGTTGCAAAATATTGTGGGACCAATTCCTTTTCCAAAGGCTAGGGAAATTTTGGTGGACAGAGAAAAATAAAATAACTGGGGAAAAAATGCTATGATTAAGGTGTTTAAAATCTGTTCATACATTAGTGCTTTTCACTTTCCTTTTTAACTTTACTATTTATTAATTCAATGTTCATTAAAATACCGGGCAAAAAGCAGCATTTTATGTAAATAATGGTCTTTAGGTTATGTGTCCTACTGCAAGTATTACACAGGCTTTCTTCCTACACTCTCCTTTTCTTGGTTAAAGGAAAGGAAAATTTAGCATCCATATTAATAGTTTGGGAGCATTTCTTCAACCGTTTGTTCTCATTATATCAAAAAAAAAAGTCTTCTCTTTAGCTGATAAAATATAACTGGAAACTATAAAGTAATTATCCCAAAATGAGAATCACGATTCTATTGCATATTGAAGACATCATTGGTTAAGAATGAAATTGACTCAAGCTCATAGGTATAGGAATGATCTAAAAGGTAACCTAGGGGCCTCCCCGGTGGCGCAGCGGTTGAGCGCTGGGTTGCAAAGCTGCCCGCAGCCTCTGCAGCGCTGGTCCGATCCCTGGCCACAGGGTGAGGGTCCCACATGGCGTGCAGACCTCTCCTGCCGCCCGCTGCTCCCCTCAGCAGTGTCCTTCGGTCCTTCTGCCTGTTCTGCTCCCCGCTCTGGCTCTGGTGAATTCGCTCACCCTCCCGCGCTTCTGACTGTACCCAGTGCTTGTATAAATAAATAAATAAATCTTTAAAAAATAAAATAAAAGGTAACCTAGACTCTAAACCAGCAATTATTTGTCACCTTGAAAATCATCATAAAGGACAAATTACAAAGGAGACATCAAACAAATTGTCCTTCAAAAGAAAAGCCAGACCAGGTAAGCACCAAACTAGAATGTCATAACTCAGTGCACGGCATGACGTAACTGTGGGTTGCAGAGGAAAGAACTGTAGATCAGGGTCAAAGCGAGCTGATCTCTTCCTCTGCTGAAGACACCACTGATGTCTTAAACAGCAGACATTTATTTCTCCTAGGCTGGAAGTCTGAGATCAGGGTTCTGATAAGCATTGTCTTCCTGGCTTGCAGATGGCTGTCCTGTCCTCATGCTGCATCCTCACAAGGCAGAGGTAGCAATCTCTTGCCATGTCTCTTCTAAGGATACTAATCCCATGCACAAGGGCTCTAACATTATGACCTGATTACTTCCCAAAGGTTCCATCTCCAGGTATCATCCCTTTGGAGACTATGCGTCCATAGAGGTATTTTGAAGGAATTTGGGGCACAAGCTTTTTGTCCATGGCAGCTGAGTTCTAAAACCACCTTGGGATGCCAACCTGAAAATGACCTCTTACATACTTCTTCTAGGGAATGATAAACTTCTGCCTGCAAAGTGAAGATGACTGACAGTGTGAAAAAGAAATGTGCATGTGGAAAAAGAAAAGACAGGGGCTTCTCCATACAAGCAGGAAATGGGATTTAAGAGGAATGGATACCCACTCCCTCCACACAGGAGGACTAGCACCACAAATAGTTTGAGGTCCAGATCTGAAAAATGTGCATCAGTGAGTGATAAAAATTTTCTGGACCATAAATTATAGATTTGCCTGTTCTTATCATGACAATCATGGTCTCCCATGCCAAGCCCTTGCCAACCTCACCCTCTGCCTCCACACTGTCTCCATCACTGCATTCCAGAATCTTGAGTCATCATCACCCTATGCTATAATTCTATACAACACTAAGACTTTGCACAAAATTTTCCCCCTGCAGAGAATTTTTCTAACTCTCCCAACCGTCAGGAAAAAAACTCTGCCCCTGTGAAATCCCAATTCCAAGGGCTT
Source organism: Talpa europaea (assembly GCF_964194135.1). NCBI lineage: Eukaryota > Metazoa > Chordata > Mammalia > Eulipotyphla > Talpidae > Talpa > Talpa europaea. The sequence continues at coordinate 136,376,679 of NC_140071.1, read as the reverse complement.
CTCCATCTATAAAGTCACCCACATCCTGCCTCTGTCCCCCACTCTCCCCCATGTCCAAGACAGACTTGGAAACTTGCTCTCTGGCACACTTGACCACACACATAGTCTAACATATGCCATGTTGCTCTCAACAATCTGCCTGCTGGTGAGTCTTCCTCTTCTGGTCTCTGACCTCAGCACCTGGAAGGGCTCCTGGTATCAGGGAATTGCCTAGTACATCTTGGTCATATAGGGGAGCAAAAATCTGTCACCCCAAAATGTCTTTTTTGCAAAGGCTTGATTTCAGGGAGGGTCTCTGAAGGCTGGGTGGACATTGCTTTGATATTTGTAGGTAAAGGCCTCTCCTAGGAAAACTTAATCTCCTTTTTTCTTTCCAATGGAAAAGGCAGAACTAAATCTGCATACCCTTTGTTTGCTGTGCCTTCCCCAGTAAACTCCTTAACTAAAGGTCTCCTTACTTCCCCAAGCGCCCTTGTGTTAGCTAAGCTACTTAAGATGGCATCTGAAGTCAAATGAAAAATTATTCCTCACACTGGATCTCTCCCATGTCTACAGAAGGTATACTGTTATAATTAAAACTTCTTTTTAATTTTTTCTCTAATCAATCTGTTTGATGTTTATTTGATTATTTGCCAACCTAGAATAACCCAGAGAGGTTTGGGATGATTTCTTCTGTTGTTGGGGCACTCAGAAAAGAGCAATTCATCAATCTATCACTCTAAGAAGAGATGGACTGACCATCTGCATCAAGGTCATTACCAGCTCAGGACAAATTAGGTGACTGAGAAGCAAAGAGCTCTCAAACCTCCTGTTGGAAGGAGAGTGAGGAGCAAACTCTGAGTCCATAAACGATGTCCTGAACAGGTCCTACCCCCTTTCACCTTCCCCACCCTACCCCTACACCTCCAACCTCTCGGGCACCTAGCATTACAACTCCACACCGTGAACTGGCCTTCCTGGCTGGGGACTTTGGGAGGAAGGGGCAGTTGGTTGTGTTGAACAGGGCAGGAGCAATGAAAACAGCAGACACTTCTGGTCTTTCTTTACTTTTCTGGCTTTAGTTCTTTGGTAAGCAGGGATGGTTCCACTCTGAGAGACTATGGCAGCCACCATCTGGAACATGTGGATTCAATTTGGGTGGTACATTTTGCACTTTAGCTCTCTCCTCTGCCCAGCTCTTTGGGTCCTACACAACCTCTTGCTTGTGCTTCTTGCCAGGAGATTTCTTGGGTTTGTCTCCTGGCAGAACTGCTTTGGGCCTTGGCCACTCCACTTTGGGGCCTGCCCAGCTGATGGAATGGATGCCCATGAGGGGGTGGGTGATTTCAGAGTCTGAGCTGAAGTCTGTATTTTGAAATCCTTCTTTACTCTCTATTCCTCTTCTCCCCTCTCTCTACCCCCTTTGAATCTCTCGCTGTATAAGAAACTTTTGAGTGTTTGATTACTTTGCTTTGATGCTCACAGATTGGCCAGGAATCCTTAGAACAGGCAACATGGGTTTTTCCCCTTAATAATTTAGAGTCCTTGATTTGGCACAGTATCTGTTTTGGTTCCCTATAGTTTTGCCCAATATTTCTTCCTTCCTAGAGCACAGGAATGATCATTCTACTTTACTCGTGCTCCCATCCCCCACCATCTGCTTCACCCATAACCGCGGGACACAGAGCATTCTACCACACTCTCCCCAAAGCTGCAGCACTGACACACGCTTCTACTCTCAAATAAGAACCACGGTCAAGTTGTCCTCCAGTCTAGGGTGACTGGGTATAATAAGACTCATGGAAGAACTGGATAGAAAATATTGAGGTACTTTTGAGGCCATAATTCAGATATTTGAATTTAGATGGAATAAACAAATAATTATTAGAACAATAGTGATACTGACACAATACATCAAGACTTATAAGGCTTTTTCTTATATTTTCTCATTAATTCTCACAACACTTTAGAGTTATCATTACTAAGGATGATATCATTACTGAGGATGGGGAAACTGAGGCACAGAGAGAACAAGTATTAGCAGTAAAGTTTCAAAAGTTGTAAAACATAAACTAGGGTTAAATGTAGGTTTATGAGTGAAACACTCAGTTTTAAGGAGAGATTATTGGTCAAAGACAAAAAGGAAGGACTTTAATTTGTCAGAAAAGACTGACATGCTAACGATAGGAAAGGGAGCTATTATTGTACCATGGGTAGCAGGGTTCAGGGCTTCGAATCCAAGAATGGAATTAGAACTAACTAGCATTAGGCAGGGAGCTGGCTGAGGGCTTCATGGTACTAGGCAGCAGACGTTGGTGAGACTTGGGATTAAAAAAAAAATTACTATGGAGAATTTAGAAAACACTAGAAAACTATCAAAGAAAATATTTTACTTAAGAATATTTTCTTGGGCCTCCCCGGTGGCGCAGCGGTTGAGCGCTGGGTTGCGAAGCTGCCCACAGCCTCTGCAGAGCCAGTTCGATCCCCGGCTGCTCCCCGGCCACCGGAGGAGGGTCCCACATGGCGCGCAGACCTCTCCTGCCGCCCGCTGCTCCCCTCAGCAGTGTCCTTCGGTCCTTCTGCCTGTTCTGCTCCCTGCTCTGACTCTGGTGAATTCTCTCACCCTCCTGCACTTCTGACTGTACCCAGTGCTTGTATAAATAAATAAATTCATAAATAAATAAATATTTTAAAAAAAAGAATATTTTCTTAATCCTTTAAATGCCCATTGTATAAAATCAACCTTCCAATGCTTTTCAATACATGTTTTTATCGTGAGGATTCATTTTCTTTTTAACATGGATATTATCTGTGAAATTTCTCCTATCAATACATAGGTGTTGTCATTTTTCTATACTCTTATTATCATTAGATATTATTTCATTTCAAAATCAGGTCATTTGATTGGGCAGTTTTGAAAGGGGAGAAGAGCATTTACATTTATTTGGATACTTAGTAAAGTTAAAATTTACCAGTTATTTTTCATATTTTTCTTTTGCCTTTTTATGTCCTTTCTCCCTATATTGATGGGGGACCGGGTATTTGCATTATTGAATTTATATGAGCTATGTTTATTAAAGAGTTATCCTTTGCAGAATTTCCTACATCACTATCTGTAGATTTTTTTTTTATTGCTTTTTTGACTTTGGTGATTTTTTTGGATGTATACAAGTTTTAAATTTGTATGGAGTCAGATCTATCAATCACATCCTCAGTAATTTATTCCAGTAACTCTAAGCTCAGAAAACCCTTCCCCACAGAAGGTTTGATAAATATTCACATCTATTTTCTTCTAGATTTTCTAACAGTTTAGGTTTTTAAATATTTAACTCTTTAATCCATCTGGAATTTATTTTGACATTCCTGTTGTGGTAAAATATATTCAAAATTCTTCAAAAAATAATAAAACACTTAACACCTCACACATTTCACTGATATCAGCATAAACCTTGGAGGCCAAGTGGTACTGGCTTTAAAAGCCTGCAAATTTCTTAATAGACTTCAGGAACTTCCCCCTCCCATTGCACCTTCCCCACCCCCAATAGCACAAGGTGCAAAATATCCATGGTTGCCAGTCATTGCTCCAAGTGAGTTTATCAGCAGGCTGCACACCCAACATAGGTCTCTCTTTCATTATTAAGAAGAGTAAGTAATAAATAAGAGCCGGCTCCCACCAATCATTAGTAAATCCTCCAAAGAAAATTAAGCACATATTGGAGTCTTGTCCCTAATGGACTGGTGCAATCTCCCTGGCTGCATCGTTTAACCAAAGAAAACTTTGCTGGCTTCCGATCGCTGCCTCTCCTTAAAAGAACACATGCAGAAGAAACCAGAATTCTCGCGTTTGATTTCTCCCCACACTAGGGAAACATTCAGCCGCTCCTGCTTCTAGCCCAAAGGCAGCCACGTCTGGCTCTGCACTGAAAAAGATTTGTAGCTTATTGTCCTGATGGACGCCAGGGTAATGGAATAGCTCTGTGCTCCGTCCTGGAAAGGCAGGCGCACCCGGCATTGTGCTATTGACGGCTCGCATTATAATGGAGAAATATTAGAGGGATATTTCAATAGCCACCCAGAGGAGAAACAGTAGCTATAAGAATGCCAGACTGCCCCAAGGAGAGTGAAGGGGACATAAAACAGGGGGAGGGGTGCCCATGCTTCAGGGAGAAAAAAGTCCACCATGAGAGTATTTATTAATTCAAAGCCTGTTTGCTAACCTGGTTCTCCAGAGAAGGGCAGTCAGGATCTCGGGTAAGTGAACCCCACAATTACAGCATTATTAATTTATGCAGCTCTGTAGACTACACATAGGGCTTTATGGTAATTAAGTTATAGATAAAGTCAGGTGAGTCTCCCTCTGAATATAAATAGCTGGGTTCTGTTAACCATACACTCAAAAAACCAGTGGATTCTTAAGCAAAGATTGTGTCTGGTAAACACATATTTGACGCAGAAGCTGTCAGTGATATAATGTTCAAAAAAAAAAAGTACCGCCTAACGATAGATTTAGCAGGGAAGCAGAATGACAGAGACTTAGCCCTTCCAGAGGCAAGTAGGGAGGGTGAAGGCGAGAGGATTGATGAGTCCCCTCCTGATGAGACCTGTATTGCCAGCATGCAGGGCTTCCAGCAGACATTGGGGAGGGGTGACATCCATTATCTCGGTCACCCAGAATGGCCAGAAATGGATTAAACCAAGACATAGCCCTTAAAAAGTGGCATCTACTGGACCCAGCCATTTACTTCCAGGAATTCATTCTAAATAAAAATCATTGTGATGGCTAATTTTTCGTGTCACCTTGACTGGGTGAAGGGAGTCCCAGATATTGGGTTACACATTATTTATGGTGTGTCTCTGAGGGTGATCTGGATGAGAACAGCCGTGGAATTTGTAGCCTGAGTAAAGAAGATTGTCCTCCCCAATGTGAGTCAGCCTCACCTAATCTGTTGAAGGCCTGAATAGAATAGAAGACTGAGTAAAAAAGAATTCCTTCTCCCTACCTGACTGTCCTTGACTGGCACATCAGTCTTCTGCCTTCCACTCAGACTTGAGTTAGAATGACCATGTTGGCTATTCTAGTCCTCAAGGCTCTGGACTTGGGCTAGAATTGTATCATTCACTCTCCCAGCTCTCCTCCAGCTTGCCTCCTGCAGATCCTGGGTTTCTGAATTTGCAAAGTCACAGGAGAAAAAAAAAAATTTATATGTTATGTTGGATATATATATATATACACACACACATATATATTTATATTGTGTTGGTTCCATTTCTTTGAAGAACTCAGACTAATACAACCTTAGATACAGACAAATATTTTGCTACAAAGATGTTTATCACAGTATTATTTATAATAGCAAAATTTGAATTCACCTTTTTTTCACCTAATATTTTGTAGTGAACAAAATTCCATGTTTATGGATATATTTCCATGTTGAATGATTACAGTCTTCCACTGATTAATAAATACATCATAATTTATTTAATCAATACCTGCAAGGATTTAAGAATGATTTTATATGTCCTTTATTAATTTCATTAATTTGAGACAAGCACAGTAAACAAACACCATAAATATTGTGTGATGAATTTCTGTTGAAATTGCAGGAATACCTACTCTAGTAGTTCCAATAAGATTCTTATAAATATATTTTATTACCAATAAAATGCCTACTTGTAAGGCATTTTTTATTGTATTTAGTCAGTTATTTAATTGATCTAATTTTATGCCAGACTCTAATTCATGTCCCTGAGTAACCAACATATCGAATATGGTTAAGGTAATATCTTCAAGGTTGTAAAAATTATACACAGAAGTAAAGTTATGTAGACTTGTGCACCTAAGGAAAAGTTTAGGATACTGTGTTAGTCACTTATTGCTGCAGAGCAAATTACCTGCAGATTTAGTGGCTTAAAGTTACATTAGTTATCCAGTTATTTCTGTAGTTCAATAACCCAAACATGGCTAAGCTAACTACTCTGGTTTTGATCTCTCAGAAGGCAGGAGTCAAGGTATGATCTGGTTTCTGCTAAAACTCAACTTGGAGTCCATCCACTTTTAAGTTCATTCAAGAGTCAGTTCCTTGTTCATTGTTGGCCTGAGATCTTCCTTAGTTCTTGTTTGACTTGTAGAGAGCAGCTGACAGCAAAGCAGCTGGTATCCCCAGAGTGAGAGAGTGAGAAGGCAAAATAAGAAGTACACAGAAGTCACAATCCTTTGTAGTGCTGCCATATTTAGCAAATAAAAATGTAAGGTGCACAAGCTTGTGCTTAAGATGGAAATTTATAACTGTAAACACATACATTAAAATGGAAGGACGATGTCAGATCAATAACCTAACTGTATACGTTAAGGAACTAGAAAGAGAAAGACAAACTAAACCAAAACTAGCAGAAAGAAGGAAATAATAAAGTTTAGTCTGGAAATAAATGAAGTAGAAAACTAAAAAAAAAAAAAAAAGTAAGAAAGAAAAAATCAAGGAAACCAGTCTTTGAAAATATGAACAAAACTGTCAAACCTTTAGCTAGATTAAGAAAAAGAAGAGAGAATTTCTCAAATTGGAAATGAAAAGGGGGACCTTTCCACAAGCTTTATAGAAATAAAAAGGATTAAGCAAATACATGAACAATTATACAGTAACAAATTCAGTAACCTAGAGAAAATGATAAAGTCTTACACACAGCCTACTAGACTGATTCATGAAGAATTAGAACATCTAAACAGATCTATAAATAATAATGAGATTGAACCAATACCCAAGTACCTCCCAACCAATAAAATTTCAGGACCAGATAGTTTCATCAGTAAATTCTACAAAAAATAGAAGGAAGAATTAACACCAACCTATACAAATTTTTTTTCAAAAAAAGAAGTTGAGGACAGGAAAACACTTGTTTACGAGGCCAGCATTAACCTGGCACTAAAACCAGACAAACATTACAAGGAAAAAAATACATAGACACTCTCCCTGATGAATATTAATGCAAAACTACTCAACAAAACACTAGTGAATAAAATTCTACAACACATTAGAAGGATCATGCACCATGACCAAATGGGATTTACTCTTGGAATGCAAAAATGGTTCAACATATGAAAATCAATAATGTAATACACCACATTAACAGAACGAAGAGGGAAAACATATGATCATTTCAATTGATGCAGAAAAAGCATCTGACAAAAAATAATAAAACTAAAAAAAAGAAAGAAAAATTCATGATAATAAAATAATAAATAAATTAAATTAAATAATAAAAATAATAAAAAATAAATTCAACAAACTAGAAGCAGGAAAATCCACAGCCCACATGCACATGCTCAAGGGTGAAAGTTTTCCCTAAGATCAGAAACAAGACAAGGAATCCTGTCTTGCTACATCTATTGAACATAGTACTAGAAATCTGAGCCAGAGGAGTTAGGCAGGAAAAAGGAACAAAAGTCATCAAAATTATAAAGAAAGAAAAGTAAAATTGTCCCTGTTTGCAGATGACATGAACTTACGTGCAGAAAACCTTAATGATTCTACACCAAAAAAACTTCTGCATAAAAATTAACATACAAAAATCAGTTGTGTTTCTATTTGCAAACCATGAATAACCTGAGAAGGAAATTGAGAAAATAATTCCATTTACAATAGCATTAAATAGAATACATTCAAGGAGTAAAATTCACCAAGGAGATGAAAGACTTGTATTAAAAACTGCAAAACATTGGTATATGAAATTAAAGACGACACAAATAAATGAAAACATTTAATGTTGTTAACATGCCAATACTACACCAAGCTGTCTACAAATTGATGCAATAACTGTCAATTCCCAGTAGCATTTTTTGTAGAAATGGAAAATCTTTTTCAGAAGTAGAAAGTGCCGTGGTAGAATTCTTATGGCACCTCAAGGAACTCCAAATAGGTAAAACAACCTTGAAAAAGAAGAACAAAGTTAGAGGTCTCACACTTCTTGATTTCAAAATTTATAATTTTGATGACTTTTGTTCCTTTTTCCTCATTACAACTCATTACAAGTCTGCAGTATAAAATAATGTGGAACTGACATAAAGACATATATAGGACAATGGAACAGAAGAGAGTTCAGACATAAATTTTGATATATACAATCAAATGATTTCAACACAACAGATAAGACTTCTCAACAGGGAGAGAAAAGTTCCTTCAACAAATGGTGCTGAGAAAAATAAATACCCACATGCGAGAGTATGAAAATGGACCTCCCCGGGGGCCTAGGGGTTAGTCTCAGGGCTATCACCGCCATAGCCTGAGTTCAGTTCCCAACAAAGGAGCTACCCACATGGCACAGCAGACCTCTCCTGTCTTACCTGCTGCTCCCCTCAGCAGTGCATTTCAGTAGATCCACCTGTTCTGTACCCCACTTGGTCTCTGGTGAGTCCTCTCACCCCCTGCAACTCTGGCCTACACCCCCATTCTTATATGCATAAATAAATAAATAAATATTTTTAAAAAGACTTAAAAAAATGAAAATGGACTCAAACTATATACAAAACAAACAAACAAACAAAACTCAAGATGGACTGAAACTCCAGAACTCTTAGAAAAAAACATGGAGGAAAAGATTCACAAAAATGAACTTGGAAAGAATTTCTTGGAAATGACACCAAATCATGGACCACAAAAGTAATCATAGAAAACTGGACTACATTAAAATTTGAAATGTCTATGCATAAAAGGAATCAATCAATAAGGCAAAAAGAAAACCCACAGAAAGGAGCAAATGCTTGAGGGTATCTTCCAGATCATTTTGGTCAAGGCCTAATTTCCAAAATATACAATGAACTCTTAAAACTCAACAACAAAAGAAAAAAACCCAATTCAAAAATGAGAAAGGATTTTAATAGACATATCTTCCAAGATGACATACAAAAATTAATAGGATGCTTAGCATCACTAATTATTAGGGAAATGCAAATAAAAGCACAAAGTGATATCACCTAAAACCCACTTGCATGACATCTAAAGACAAATACAGTGTGCTGGCAAATATGGAGAAACAGGAATCCTTAGAAATTGTTGGTAAGAATGTGAAATGATGAAGCCACTATGTAAACCAGTATGGAGGGTCTCAAAAAATTAAAACATATGATATAGCAGAAGCACTTTTAGATATAAATGCAAAAGAAGTAAAAGCAGCATCTCTATGAGATTTGTAACATCCATGTTTATAGCAGCACTATTTATTGGGTTGTTCGAAAAGTCATGACATCTTTTTTTCTATGTTTTTCAAAGAAAAAAATCACCATGACTTTTTCCAACAACCCAATACAATAGATCAGTGATAGAAGCAACTCAAGTATCCATCAATGGATGGCAGATAAACAGAATGTGGTAATACACACCAGGCGATACTATTCCGCCTTAAAAAGAAGGAAATTCTGACAAGCTACAGTATGAATGAAACTTGAAGACATTATATTAAGTAAAATAAATCAGTGACACAACTGTATAGTTCCAATGTGCAGGCACCAAGTGCAGTCAAATTCATAGAAACAGAAATAAAACAGTGATTGCCAAGACCAAAGAGGAGAAGGAAGAGAGTTTTCAGTTAATAGATGCACAATTTGTTCTACAAGATGAAAAAATTAGAGATTGGTTGCATAACAGTGTGAATATATTTCTGTGTATTAAGTGTACTGAATTGTACACTTAAAAATGGTTGATGATAAATTTTGTTATGTTTTTATCACAATGAAAAATAAAAATTTTAAATGTAAGTCACCTAGTTAAATTATATTTTAAATAAACACTGAATAATTTTAGCATAGGTATGTCCTAAATATTGCTTGAGACAAACATATTGAAAAACTACTCAGTCTTTATCTGAACTTCAACTCTAAGTCTTCCATAAGAGGTAAAATTACATTACATTTCATTTTCATGTATAATGAGGAAATAATTTTTAGTAACTATGAATTATTAAGGGTCACAATTATTTCTTTTTATAAACTAGAAATGGCAATGTTTTTAGTTTGCTGAAAACTTGAATTTATTATTTCACCCTGTCACCACAGTGCACATTTTTTAAGGTTTTTTTCCCCCTAAAAGAACTTAATTAAATAATTAAAAGTCTTATAATTTGAAAGGACCTAGAATTTGAAAGGAACTATCTTCATCCATGGGTGTCAGCACTGTCTTAAACTGACTGTGGTTTTCAGTTGCTATTATTGTATAAAATGGTAGATTACTATGAGTTAGGGAATTCTTATATAATTTATCAAGGATTCTTTAGTAAGAACTAGAGGTTATAACCATAAATACATGTATAAGAATACTCTGGAAGTATGAGGCATGAGGGAATTGGATGACGGTGGACAAAAGATACAAACTTCCAATTAAGAGAGAAATAAATCCTAGGAACATATAACATAACTGAAATCAACACTGCTTTCAAACTCATTGGTAAGTTTTTAAAAATGAACAATGATGCAAAAAAGGGCCTACCCCGGTGGCACAGGCAGTTGAGCGCAGCACTGTGAAGCTGTCCACAGCCTCTGCAGTGCCGGTTCGATCCCTTCAGGCCGCAGAGCAACCCACATGGCGCGGCAGACCTCTCCTGTCTCACCCGCTCGTCCCCTCAGCAGTGTATTTCAGTCAGTCTGCCTGTTCTGTTCCCCAGTCTGTCTCTGGTGAATCCTCTCACCCTCCCGCACATCTGGCCTGTACCCCAGTTCTTGTATAAATAAAATAAATCCTTTAAAAAAAATCATGTAAAAAATATATAAAAAGAAAATTAAAAAAAAAAAGAAACTAGAACCTGGAAAAATTCTGATAAAAGGACTTTACTAGAAGTAATAAACAATCAAATAAGTTGGGGAAAAAAAAGAAAAAGAATGCAGGCTGGTCCCAGTGTCTTGCTTCTAAAGAATGGGATTCTGCAAGCATTATACAGCTGGGAGAAAATGTGATTTTTAGTAATCACTGTACACGAATAAGGAGAACCATTTCAGCTCACTATGAAGACATGAATGCAAATAATATAGTCCTGAATATAAAGCATGCCCAGAATTATGTGGGAGCCCAGTAGATGTACAGTTGGAGACATAAGAACCATTGTATTAAATTATTAGAGCTGCTGTAACAAATTACCACAAACTTGGTCGCTTGAAACAACACAAGTTCATTGCCTTACAGTTCTGGGTGTAGGTCAGAAGTCTCACACAGTTTTCGCCATGTGGGAATCTCCCTGGCCGGCTGGAAAGAACGTCCTTAATTCTATGTGATAGCTTGTCCCTGTCGGTCCTGTAACATGACATAGCTTAAGCTTCTGCGGATTGTGACTTGAATATCTGGGAGGGGCAGTATGCCGCCTATTTCTCCAAAGTGTGTTTTTGGGGGACTCCCTGGTGGCGCAGGGGTTAAGCACAGCACTATGAAGCTATCCACAGCCTTTGCAGCACGAGTTCAATCCCGGCAGACCAGGGAGCTGACCCACATGACGCGGCAGACCTGTCCTGTCTCCCTGTCTCACCCACTGCTCCCCTCAGCAGTGGATTTTAGTAGATCCGCCTGTTCTGCTCCCCACTCTGTCTCTGGTGAATCCTCCAACCCCTGCACCTCTGATCTACACCCCAGTTCTTGTATGCATAAATAAATCTTAAGAAAACAACAAAGTGTGTTTTGGGGGGAGTACCAGGTAAAGGGTCCAGGTAACGGGGAAACTTGCCTGGGAAATACTGATCACCATATCTAGTCTTGGAATCTACAAAATAAGTTTTACAAAGAAGAAAACTGACCAACCACTCGGAAATGCAATCCTTTTTTTTTTTTTCCTTAAAGGAACTAATAACGTCCATAGAGTCATACCCTTGGACTGTCTAGAACTTCTGGATTCTGGCCCCTGCTTGCTCACTGTGTGATCCTGTGCCAACCCCCAACCCCTCCACTAAATGTTAAGGTTTTATCTGCCTCACTACTCCCATTTACTAGAATGAGCACACATGTTTGCTTTCGAAGCTGAGAGTCTATGAATTACTTCAGCAAACATTTATTGAACATGTCTCTGCAGGCAGGAACTGAGATCAGCTCTGGGGATAGAATGATAGAGAAATAAGGTCCCCTTCAAGCTCGCTCCAGAGAGAGACAGGAAAATAAAAATCTAGAAATGTCCAACAGGCGTCCTCACAGAAGTAAATGTCAAGGCAGAAGCATCATGGGAAACGTGTGCTTGGCTCCATTGCAGGGGGTGAGACAGGATGGAATTTGCCTTGAAAGTACAGGAGCTTCCCCGGGATGGGAGGGGACAGGAGAGATTGTAAGTTAGAGCGTTCTCACCAGAATACAGAAGTTACTGCACTTGCTCAGTGCACTCAGGGGCTCAATTGTATCATTCCAACTAAATGGGCTCAGACCTATAAGAAATTATCCTTTCCCGCAATTAATATTCACTGGGCAATTTCTGCCTGACTGCGTGGCAGAGGGTACTGATTCCTAAGATCACCAAAGCCTTTTTGGGAAATACAGGTAGAAAGAATCACCCCATTCAATAGCCTGGTTTTTCTTTGGCACTAAGGAATGAACAGATGTGATTTATTCAGGCTGAAAATTTTGCACCCAACTGTAGACCTTGCTTTGCATGTCTTAAGGGTTTTTTTGTGTTTATTTTCAACAAAGGTGCATTATACTTTTTTCTCTGAGCCTTTTGTCAACAGCGTGACAAAGAGAGCATGAGTGTCTCTAAATTACCTTAGCTTCTTGCATGACGAGAAGAGAAAGTCAGTCAGGCTGGCGAAGTGGCATTAACAAGAATATGGGAGTGTATTTACGGCTTTAAATTGGACACATTTATTTTACCAGTTCCATTTCAGAGTTATGGAATTTTATGGAAGGCCACCCATGTTTAGTTGTTATTGCCATTGTTTCTAAGAACAGTGGGAAGGAATCAAAAGGGCATTAAGAAAATGGTTTTTTTGTATGGAAAAGTCAGCAAAATAAATAAACCAATGAACATAACAATGGTAACACTTACCCAAGGAGTTCAACCTCAAAAGCAGATTTTATATGTCTCCATGGAGATGGGGATAAAAATAAAACATGGAGGAGCTAACGATTGTCCCACTGCTGCTTTGTGCCAAGTATTGTGTTAGATGCTTTCCTTATTTCATTTCCTCCCCAAGGCAATTTTTTGCATTAGGCCAAATGCCTGTGAATCTATCTCCAGGAAGAACATCCAACGTGTCTGTATGCAAATAGACTCAAACCAACAATAGCACTTGTAATGTTAGCCCTAAGGGTCCCCTGCACCCTTGCTACCGGATCTCTGGGGAGCTGGGGTGGCTCATCTACACTCACAGCCATCCTTGTCAAGCTCTGACACCCTACGGGGTCGGTTGCCATGAAAACCCATGAAGTTGGCGCCTTATTTCAGTCCCTGGTTCTCTCTGGGGGAAACTGGTATTCCTGCCAAGCCTCTCTCTGTGGGGATCCCAAGGCATGAGCTCTTAGAGAGTCAAAATAGGCCTCGTGTTCTGCCATCCCCGCTCTACCAGGGTCACACTGAGCTCTGTGCAGACGTGTGGGGAAGTCCGTGCAGGTCAGCCCACAAGGGCCGCACTCTGACCCCCAGGCACAAAGGTAAACTTTCAGTGTGATGAGGAAAGCAGCCCTTTCAGCTTCTGAGCACCAGCAACTCCAGATGATGTGCCTCAAAGCTGAAGGAGACTCCCTAGAGCCCTCAGCTTTCCCTCCCACACTTGGCACCTGCAAAAGCCTCTACTCTCATTCTCCTTGGGTCAAAATCCCTCATGCCAGATGATTCCTAGTGGGATAGGAACATGAATTCATGAGATATACAAACACATCTCTGGATGTCGATGTTGGCCCACATGGCACTCCATTAACACACAGATGAGACACCTGAACTTTAGAAGGGACAGCAAGGTTGGACTTGGAAATAGGATCTGCCAGACCCCAGTTACATCATCTCAGAGAACTCACCAAGCCCAGTTCACGGGGCACCCCTGCCAAGAACCCTTGGTTTTATCAAAGTTGCAGTGGCGAACCTGTAGGCTGGCAAGGCAGGGGGGCTGCGAGGCTGGCAGCAACTGGGCCCCTCAGCGAATATGTATGCTCTTTCTCTGAACTCTCTGGTGTTCTCTCTTGGCCTCACCTCTTCTGTAGTAACACTTCTTCTCGTCATCCTGTAGTAGCTGTCCATGTGATGCCGCCCTTCCACCCCTAGCCTCTAGGCTCAGGTGTGCACACTTACACATGCGCGTACACCCACACGCCAGGGGTCCACAACCAGGCACACGAGCCCCATGCCCGTGCTCCCAGCATTAGCACAATCAAGACCTCAGGTGATAGCCATAGAGGCTAGTGGTGTAAAAAGCCTGGCCAGTAATTCACTTGCCCTACAGAAGTACTAAAGCTTCTTAATTTATATCTGATGGTCAGGGAGTATTTCAGGTATTCCACAGAAGATCTGGAAGTCTGAAGTCCAGATACATCAGAAATAAGTCTTACCTGCCTTGCTTACCTCTCACTGATTAAGTAAAGGCCTCTACTGGATGGACACTGTTTTCTCCCCACTTGCTCCATGGCTGCCCTACACTGTTGGAATGCTCATCACCGTGGATCACACACTCAAGCCCTGGTTGTCTATAAATTCTCACATCATTTGAACTTTGGTTGCAAAGTGTAGCAAGATGCTCACAACTCATAAGACAACATCTTCCAGCTAACAGAAAGGCAGCAGTGACCGTCCATCTTAGCCTAAGTCCATTAAGATTGTTGCTAATGCACCTGCAATGGGTAAGTCTGAAATTAAAGATACAATTTGAGGAATGAAGCTGTTCTTGGGAAAGCTAATTCTTTATCAACAGTGTAATCCTTGTTGAAATGTACACTTCTGAGATATTCTAAATGCAACGCTTTGCCTGTTTCCTAGTGAAACACTTGCTTTCAAGAGAGGAAGAAAATCTTTCTAGTTGTAGGAACCAGATTTGCTTTTGTTTCCCTCAGAAGCCATGGCTGATTGAGAAGGAATCCTTAATCCAGCAATGCGAAGAAACTCTCTTCTCAAATACAAATTAAGTCCAGTTAAGGAAAAACCTGGTATGAGACTGAACACAAGATGCCAAGGAGCCAAACCTCCGGACCCAGGCCATGCCTCTGTCAAGATGAGCTCATGGAAAGTTGGTAGAACTAGCCCCAGTTTCTTTGAAAACCTCATTAAGTCAATGTTATCACACACACACACACACAAAAAAAAAAATGGAGGTAACTGCATGATTAGAAGGGAATGAAGAGACACAACCACCAAAGGCATCAGCAGACATCAGTGGGATCCTGCTTGTCTCAAGCTCGCTGTGATATTTTGCAGGCAACTGGAGAAATTTGAGCATGAACAGGTTATTGGATAATTTGAAGAAATTAGTATTCATTGTATCAGGAGTGAAATTATATGACATACAGGAAAATGAAATTTGTTGAAGTATTTAGGAGTGAAAAATCTTTATAATGAACTTAAAATTTCAACACAAAGACATACACAACCAATGTGGGAAAAGGTAAGCTATTGTTCAATCTGTGTGATGGGTCTAGGAAAGTTCAATATATCCTTCTCTCTACTGGCTGACATTGATCATACTTATTTTTAAAAATCTAAGTGTTCGGCATGGCTTTGGGTTATGGAGGGGAAGGAGGTTGAGGGTTCCCGAAAGACGCCTGTCTCCTGACTTTGAAAGTCCAATGACAGCAACAGCAAGTCCTGGAATACGGCTGCTATACGAGCACACAGCATCTTCAAGCCCATCTCCCACTAATTATAGATGAGAAATGCAACTCCAGAGAGAAAAGCAACTTCCCGATCATGCAGGTAACAGGAGCTCTAGGAGCAGGAATCAGATTTCCCCAACTGGGTGTCCAGCCCCTTTCCCTGTACTGGGCACGCTATGGTGTCTGAGCTGTTGATCAAAGGAGAGTCAGATGCATAGCCTTGTCTTCAACCTAACTTGATTTGTAGAGTAGGGCTGTGAGCATTTGCCAAGAGAGCTAGAAAGACACAAGAGAAGACACACAATGTGTGAAGAGCATGGACTTGAGTGAGGAAGAGCAACTTGAAAGTGCCTGCTCTTGGAAATTCTTCCTGATGATGAAATGAAAAGAGGCAGGCTTTGTGGTCAGATGGACCCCATGCCAGCAGGGGACCCCATGCCAGCAGGTCACCTGACCTCCATGAATGCCAGTTTCCTCATCCATAAAATGGAAACAGAATACCAGGAGACCCAGAAAAAAGAATCTACCTGTCATAAGGAATGCCACATAGTAGATGTTAAATTAATGCCACTTGTGTCCCTTTGCCTTGCCCTTGACCCAATGATGACCAGTATACAATGAAAAAAGACACGGCCAGTCTTATCTATGGGTGACCATTTAATAACTTCTGCTCTCCTGCTGGGTGAGTTTGTGCAAATTTTCTCACATTTTCTTTGCCTAGAGAAACATTTGGTTATCAAAATATGAACCTCATATTAGCTCAGGAAACCAAGAAAGGGGGAGAAAAGATCTTCATTCTGTTGCTGCAATAAAGGTTTCCTTCTCTGGTGATAATCAACTCTGCATAATTAAAATCGCTCAGACCGCTGAACTAATTTTCAGACTGGAGGTTTCTTCCTGTAGCAACACTTACAAGCAAAGTTTCTACTGTGAACGAATTTAATCGTGAGTCTAATTACAATTTTAATGAATATCTCCAGCCCTGCATGTAAACTTGCTCTCTAAGGCTTTGCTATCTGTTAGGGTATTTTAAGGTCTTTTCATTTTTAATATAATGGAATGTGTTGGCAAAATGAATGTGTAGCAAAGAAATATTCATTCTGGTTTAGTTTGGTTTGGTTTTGATGATCAAGTGAGAAAATGTAAAATGTCTGATTATTTGAAAGGGCCTTTCCAGCTTGGGCATTTCACCTGTAGTGTTTAAGTGCTCTCTTTCCTTGAGGAGAAAGCTGGAACTTAGAGCACTTGGGGTCCATTTGCAGTGGGGTATGTAGCATTTCATGTTTCTGATTCACCTTAGAGCTTCATCTATTCTGAAAATTCAAGGACATTTTACAAAGAGATAGAAAAGACAGACTATCAAGAATTTTCTCTTTAAAAATATATTTAAAAAGAACGACAAGCACAAAATTAAAGAGTCAAACTAAGTCACTCTGTGTTTCTAAGTAAAATAAATAAACCAACAAAACTCTACTTGATGAATGTCAACAATTTTTATACCAGGGGGAGGGGGTGAAAACCACCTAAGAATAGACAACTGGTGAAATAAATTGTCATGTGTTTGAGGACGATTTAGGGGCACAATATTTTTCTCTTTTTTGCCTTTTATTTTTATGACATGAATAATATTCATGAAAGAAAAATCAGCAAACACAGACAATTGAAAGGATTTTTTTCAAAGATGTTTTAACACACTTCTATCCCCTGTGATTTAACAGCCTAAGTTAAATATTGTGAAAACTGATGTCACCTCTTCCTGATTTGTGATGTGTGCACCTATATAATAGATGTATACAGATATTCACACATGCATACACAGTTATAAACTACCTAAAAAGGGTTCCATGGGGTATTAACTGCTCTGTCGTCTGGTCTGCTTTCATCTCTTAACCACATACTGAGAACAACTTTCCATGTCAATGATTAAGTTTATACAACACCCAAACAGATGGGAAGACCAGAAGGGCAAACCACCCCAACGCTTCGGGCTGAATGATTGCACCCCTTCTCTTGCTTCTGTGGTGAAAGGGTCTGGAACCTCCACCTTTCCTCCTGCAGCTCCCTCTGCCCAGAACCCCTGCCCTGCCTCTTCCCGTCATCATACCCTACACCCACAGGTTGGGTTTAACAGCCACCTTTGTGTTCCCCTCACACTGGGACTTACGACTGGCCAAATTTTGCCTGGTTAGCTCAGAATTCATCAATTCCAAGACACTACTAACATCAGTGAGAAAAGAAACTCTCTGTAGGGAAAGGAAGAGCAGTAACTGACATCCGCTGCAATTGGAAGGACTCAGTGCAAGTTGCTTCCACTTCCATTATCGTTTCATCCTTGCAATGATTCTACGAGGCTGGTGTGAGCAGCTCCCACCAAGTAAAAGACCACACCCCCAGGGATAATCCCAGATCACTTTGTGAACCTGCTATAGCTGTCAACCTGCAGAGAAAGAGCAGGGTAGTTTGCAACACTGACCCCCGCTGCTGACTCCACCCTAGACCCTGGGCACTTCTGGCCATCCTTGCAGGTGGATGCTGTGGGCCTCCCCATTTTGGTATCTCTAGCTTCCAATTGACAGGTGACCTTCAATAGACTCTTGATATGCAGATGTACTGAAGCGTGACTGGGAAAGGGGCTTTGATGGCTACCTTAGGAGGACTGAATTCTGCAGTGTAGAATTCCCCAAACAAATGAAGCGTGTTCAAAGGCACTGTATGTACAAAAAGAATAACTCATTTCTACCATTGTAGGAAAATTCCTCGCTAGGTCATCTGCCTGAAAAGATGACTGTGTTTTCAGGACAGGTATTAATTCTTAAGTTATAGTGGAAGGTATATGAGCCCCGAATGATTTAGTGTCCATAATTGCCTGTCCCTGAGAATTGGGGAGCTTAATTCTAGAAAATCGAGGTTTTTAACTTTAGGCTCTGCCATTCTTCTGCACTTTAGGTACAACAAAGTGCTTCTCATTAGCTTCTTTGTGTAAGAAGAGAAATACTCTTTTTCTCCTACTCCTTCCTCCTAATGTTTGTCTTGACCCTGACCTTCCATCTCTACTCCCCAACACATCCATATGGGAGGGATTATTCTAGAACATGAGAAAAAATGCAGACCACCCTAAAGTATGGGAAAGGCATGGGAAACTTCATCTTAGAAGCTGTGTCCTAGGGCCCTGAAGATGCACTAAATGAGTAAGAGTCAAACCAAGTCCACCTTGGTTTGTGCTGCATTTTGACTATGTACAGATTACTATAGAGACATATACATATTATTATAGAGACATATACATATTATTGTACAGAGACATATGCATGTACATATATATATATATATATATGTGGAAAATGGGAACAGGAATGGACAATAGGGAAAAAAAAACACTTTCAAAAAGGAACTTCCATTTTATTAAATCAGTTTGCTAGTCTCCTAAAACCATAAATTCTAGAAAGAAGCCACCAAGTTCTTTATAGATGAAATTTTGGCTCTTTTAAGGGCAAATGTGAGTCTAATAAAATGGGAAAAGGAACAAAATTAAGCTTTGTAAATCTGGAAAGGCTGGGGAAAGCAAATAATGCAGGAAAAATACAGAATGATTTAGTCCCAGCCAACAGTATAGAAAGCTTGGATGGGATTTAAAAATCTCCAAGACAAAAAAGTAGCAAAAATGACTAAAGCTGCAAATTTCCAAGCTACTGAAATCCTTTTTGATGGATATATATTTTAATATCTGGAATCGTAACATATATGGACAGTAAGAGAAGGCTCAAAAAGCACTTCTGCTGTTCTAAAAAAGCAGCCAGGGGCTTCATGGAAAAACTGAATGGGGGCCAGTTAAGGGGTCCAGATGGCATAAATCTTCAGAACTTGAAGAAATCAGATAATGAACTTATTGAATCATTGCAATTGTTTTTATAAGTGAAACAGCAGGAGAGTCCGTAAATGCCTTTTATTTAAAGGTTTTTTTGCTTTTTCCTCTAGTTTTTTTTTTTTTTTATCTCATACAGGTTGAATCACGTTATACGGAAAATTCCACCCAAATGAGATACAGCACTTGCCAAAAATCAGCATCCATCCGAGATCCAGATCCAGAAAAATTATACAACTTAAAATGCAGTCAGGGTAAAGCTTCAAAAAGTGATAATGAGATTCCTCCAAGTTGGACCAGTTTCCAAGTTCCCAGGGAAGGCTGCTGCCCCCAGGCACTACCCACTCCACTCACACAGAGGTCTGCGTGCATGACTGCAGTGGCTGGAAGTAGCCATGCCCGGCTCAGTCCTCTCTGCCCATCCAGGAGCTGGGGATCCTGGGTGAGAAAATTGACCTCTCTGCGCCTTGTAATCCTGCACCAGGAAACCTGGAAAACGAGGCCTATTACGTTACTCACATCAGATTTCACGATTACAAAATGCCAACAAAATATAAGTCGAAGTTATAATTTTTAACTGTTACTATTCTGAGAAAGCGCCTAAAGATTCTGGGAGCAGGGAGAATGATTTTTATTCCATGCCGGGCAATCTGAAACTTCTGCTGGAAAAACGTTTTGAAATTATCAAAGACAGTACTAACTACCCTATGGTAAGTTTAAGACATCACCGTGGAAAGCAGGCACAGACTGAGTGGACAGCGCACAGGATTGCTGCTGGGGCTGCCCATACCTGACCCGCGATTTAATTCACTGCAGTGGAGGGATTACCCAGCCCCATCCTTGTGATGGGAGAACCCTGCGTGGGAGGAACTGGGTTACATACATGAGTTCTCATTTGTGGGTATTAGAAGAGCAAAGATCTGACGTGAAGTTCTGGACCCAGAAACTGCCCAGTCACCCACCTGAGGCCTTAGCATTAGCACAAAAAGGAAGGTAAGTAATGGCCTTTGGAAGCCAAAGACTCAGAAGGCCACCGATGCAAACCATCCAGACCAGTGTTAACCACACGCAGCAAGTTGGTTAAAGCAGAGAATCATAAAAATGATCCATGTGAGCTTTGAATGTTTTGTTTTAATTCACCTAATAAAACCGATATTTGGAAGTTGTTTAAGGACACAGTTATTGAAACATATTTTTGAAACATGGACATTTTTCGTATGTCACACCAGGCTTGACATCTGGTTCATCATGACAATGCACTTCCAGCTGCCATTTTGGCTTCTGAGTGATGAGATTTTGGACTTTGAGCTGAGAGCAGACTTCCTTTTCCCCTTCATTTTTATATTTTGATTTGTCTATTTCTGTCATGGCCTGAATGATGTCTTCCCTGATCCTAAGGACATATTGCAATGAATTAATCATTAACTCACAGTTATAGATCATCTTTTTGTAAATCATTGGAACCTCCAATTTGTCTGGGATCAGTTATGAATCCATGTTCTTAATTATTCTCTTGCAGTTCAGCATTTTGCAATGTTGTCAACCTCAGGCCACATTTTTCTCATCTCTGAGATTTAGTAAATGTCAAACTGGGAATTTCATTCTCTAGTAAATGCTACATTGGGGAGAAAAAGGCCTCCCTTAATGTTAATTATTTTTAATGATTATATGTAACCTATATATTTTTGTCTTCGATGTTCTCTAAAATAAAACTCCAAAGTTCTCCTTTAAAACATTTTATAGCATCTTAATTCATACCTTGGAGCCAAAAAATTGCATTGTTATTTAAACCCAGCATTTATTTAAATCACTTTCTTGACATCATTCATAAATACATTCATCCACAAAACATGAAGGAGCATTATTTTAGGACTCATGCCTTCAAAGATTTTGCCAGATGTACAAGGCAAGAGAGATTTTTTATCAGAGCTAGAAGTGTTTTCTATCCCATGTACACATATGCCACACACATACATGTATAATAAATAAAGTTTTATGAAAAACCTTTGCAACCTACAATGCATACTGATATTTTCTATTCTGTTTTATTCTATTTCATTTTCAATCCTTTCTTCCAACTCGGTAAATTTATTTCATGACCCACAAAGAGTCAAAACTCACATTTTGAAAAACATTGATAAAGAGAGCATAGGCTTTTCAGATGTCTATTTTCTTCAAGTGTTCCTTCACAGAATGTGAAATTCATGGGGAAAAAAAATCAATGTATAGAATAAGTCAAGTCTGTCCATGCTGATTTGGGGGAAGAGTACTTATCTTGTAAAAACAATCAATTTATATCTCTTAACACATGGAGACTTTTTCTTTTGCCGATAACAAGAATTCAGAATGTGTATCCCACGTGCCCCGCTACAGGCAGCCGCTGAGGATCTTTGTCTGGATTTTGTGTGCACTGGAATGGCTCGCTTCACCTTGGCCATGATTTTCTGGAAACCAACTTATCATTTAGAGCTGTTTTGAAGCAAAGGAACAGACAAAACCAAGCCAAAATAAACCCTTGGATTCTGCCAGCAGAACTGAGGCTACCAGACATAGGGGTGAGGTGCAGAGGGGTGAGGTGCAGAGGGGAGGGTGAGGTGGTAAGAGGCCATAGTGGGGGCCCATGGGTGCTTTGGTGGTGGGCATGGTATGGTTACATACACTAGCAGAGGCATGAACCTGTACCCCTAAAACATATACACCTCCCTGTGGCTTAGGGGTTAAGTCTCAGTGCATTTACCACTGCAGCCTGAGTTCGATTCCCAGCCAGGGAGCTGGCCCACATGGCACAGCAGACCTCTCCTGACTTGCCTGCTGCTCCCCTCAGCAGTGTATTTCAGTAGATCCACCTGTTCTGCTCCCCACTCCGCCTCTCATGAATCCTCTCACCCCCACACCTCTAGCCTACACCCCAGCTCTTCCATACAAAAACAAATTTAAAAAAGCATTAAAAATAAAAGAGGAAGTAAGTTCAGAGAGCTTCTGGTATCCACAGTACAGCAGGGATAAAGTCCAGGGAGAAACTGTCAACAAGGTGCCAAGGCAAGAACTCAAGTTTGCCCCTTTATTTAGGAGGCACAAGCCGGCATCCCGCCACACTGGTGGTTTACAGAAAACACAGTCAACTAAAATCCCCACAGCATTATCTTCTCATACCTGCAGATCAGCACAGCACCCAGGTGTCCTGATCTTAGTTCTCACCCACACTACAGTCTCCTTGGGAGAGCAGGGTATGGGAAGAGAAGAACACAGATAAGGCTTTGAGAAAACAAAACTCTTCATTTCTCCCCAAGAATGCAGCCCCCATATTTCACAGAATTGATGTTGACAGAATTCAGAGAGTTTAGGGAAAAGCAGGCACCACAACTCACGTGATTTCTTCCAGCCATTTCAAAGCCTGCAGTTTGGTAACCTACCGTGGAGAATTCATTTCATGCCTGTCTACTCTGGTAAAACCTTGGAATGAATTGAATTGTTACAAAAAGGTGAAAATTAGGAATGCCAAGAGTCATTTGATGCAGCTAATTAAGAGTCATCATCTCTGTGGTTTTGCACATGCTCTTGACTCTCTTTACCTGTAAACTTGGTTTCTGAATTTGAGTCTGATAAGAGTGATGAGAGAAACCCTTTTGCTTGTTGTCAAGGAGAAGATCTTATGTCTTTCCTGTGGAGTATTAGAGAAAAATATTCACTTTCAAGTGATCTTTCCATTACTGCAGTTATTTTGACCAAACTGCAAGCCTGTAAGCTAGAGCTGGGTCCAGCTGTATGCTGGCATTGGGCAGGGAGCACGGAAGACACAGCCCATCCCTCCAGGGCTCCGCTGCATTCAGGTTGAATCCAAGGTAATTCCATTTACCACACCAATAAATAACTGGGGAAAATATCCAATTATTTATTATTCGTCGGCAATGTCCTACCTCTCTGACCATATCCCCTTCCTTTGTGCACCTCCCCCTCACCAAGCCATCTTAGTGGTGTCTTTCTTTTCTTCAGGCACATCAGGACTGCTCCCACCTCAGGGCCTCTGTATTTGCTGTCCCCGCTGCCTGGAATGTTCTCTCACCTTAGCTCTGTCCACAAGTTGGTCACTCATGACATTCCCATGCCAGCTTGAAAGCCATCTTCCCAATAAATGCTTCCCTGACCCCATGGATCTGTTAGTGTATAGTCAGCATCAAGTAACACTAACAGCTCAAGCAAAGCTTGCATGATTCACACAATTTTGCGTAGAGAAAAGATCATTCTGAGGCTGGACAGTCCAGCTGCATTAGGGCTTCATCCATAACCCAGGTGCTTTCCACCCTGCCATCTTCTTGCTCCATTGGAGTCACAGAATGACTGCAACTGTTCAGACCTCACATGATATCACAGGAGGGTGCAGTGGTGTGAGGAAGTAAAGTAGATAGACATTTTCTCCCAGACAGTTCATTAGCAAGAACAACCTTTTCATTGGCCAGGCCTTCCTTTACTGAAATTAGTCACTGGCAAGAAGGAAGAGTCGTCCATGATTGATAACTTGGTGTGGAAGAAGGGTAAGATTCCCTCGATGACCAGATAGTAAACACCCAAAGAAAACTGATGTTATGCCTATGAGTCTGAGGAGGAAGACAAAGCTCAGGGAAGGAGAGGCTATAAAAGACAAGCAGAAACAGCGATTGCATCCCCCAGTCCAAAATACTCCAGGCTCATGCAAGTGCAATGGACCTTCTCATCTCTATATGGAATGTAAACAGAAGGCTAGCCTGCTATTGCTCTTGTTCACTTCTTTGTTTATTGTCTGATGACCTAACACCAATCAATGTAAGGTCCACGAGGGGAGGACCTTGGCCATCAGTCCATCAGGTTATTCCCAGCACCAGAACAGTGCCTGATACATAGTAGGCGTGCAATAATGAACGCTTGGATGAATGTGTCCACACGCATGCACATTCTGCCTTTCACTCTTTGTGGTAGTTCAAGAAGCAACTTGACAAGCAGAAAAATTCACCGAGACCAAGACATCACCACTTCAATGGCATAACCTTGGGAGACAGCCACTGAACTCGAAGAACACATCTTTCATGATCTCAGCAAACCTTTAGAGGTAACAAAGTGAATGCAGCATTTTCTTCTAAATATTGTTTTATCTCCAGTAATCTCTGTGATGACACCACGATCCACCCAGATGTCCACGGCAGACCCTCAGTGTCTTCCCAATTTCACCTTATCCCTTACCCACCCATCCCCATCATCCAACACAGCCAAATACTGGTGAACTAAAAACTCCATCCCCTCCTTTCAATTTCCACTGTCACTGTTTTACTTATGTTGTGTTAAATAAACCCTAATGATCTCATCAATTCCATCTTTCCATGATATGTTGACTTCTATTTCCTTATTGTCCAAGACCCGGTATTGAAATGTAACTATTAGAAAGAGATTGAGTTCATTATGATTTTATAATACCAAGAACATACTTAATTTTACTTTTTCCATCCTCACTAAGGTTTCATTTGAGAGGACAAGCAGCGAGAAAAGACGGTTTAAACTGTTTCTTAAAATGGCCATTTCTTAACAGTGGAGGAAAAATCAGAGCATAACTCAGGGGTTTTTCACTTGATACTCAGTCAATTGTGCAGAGTCTAATCACGTAAAAATCCATCAATATATAAAATAAATGAAACAAAGATAGTCCAACCTTTTTTATGAGTCTGGGATGTTAGCCATGGAGAACTTTTTGCATCAAACACGAATCATAACTGTGGCGACGACACTAAAGAAAATTTATGAACACACGTGATGGCTCCTTTACCTCCCAATCAGAAAAGTCCATCCAGCCTCTGAATTCCCAAAACATTTGCTATGCTACATTTATTCTCACCCTTTCTAGTACATGTTCAGCTATTTCCGCCTTTATTGTATCTCCCATCCTCACGTGGAGCTCATTGAAGACAAATCCTAAATGTATGAGGGAGCCTTAAGTCATCAGGCTCGTACACATGAAACCATCATTCTCTTTTCCAGTCGCTGCTTTCAGCCACACTCTGTCGAGTCCCTCTCTTCCATCCTTTGATGAGACTTGGGTAGAATATATGACTTCACGGCTACTTTCAGTAATTATAAGTCTTTTCTACTTGAAACTTCAATTTCATCTCTGATACAGAGGTAACTTCCTCTGTGCCATGGGCTGGACACATGGTTTGAGAAAATTTGAGCAGAAGGGCGTTTGATCTTGTTCTTCTTTTCGCCCCCAAGACAGGGCACTCTGCTCCCTGAGAGCTGATAATAGAGAAGAGGTGGGGCAAAAGAGGTTTCCTTGCTCAACTTGATGGAACTGAGTCCGTCCTCTCCTTGGATCCTCTCTTTGGACCACCAATGTCCTTTATAGGGTACTCACTCTATAAAGTTTCCTCCAGGGCTCTTTGAAGTCTCCCCCAAAGCACAGCTCCCTTCCACGGGAAGCTTGGATTGGCCCCTCCACTCAACTCCACTGATGCTGCGGTCTCCCTGTTTAGTAACCAGTTGGAGTTCATAGCCCTCTACCTTCTGCAGCATCCTCGCTCCTCCAGGAAAATCACAGTCTGGGGTCTGCCAAATAATGAGAGTGGTGATTCCCTCATGGCTGCCTCCTCAGCTTTCCCAATTCGCTGCCATTCTGTTCTCTTCTACTCAAGAAGCAGCTCTATTAACTAAGATCCAGTGTAACGGGGAATGACTATGGTGAGTGTCTCTCTAGCCCCTGCAGGACAATGTTGGCAGCTCTCTTTCAATGAAGGAAATCCTGCCTCTTTGCTCTCTACTCAGGATCCTAGTTGCCTATTCTGCAACCACAGGAAAAAGTCCTGCTCAACATCCTGCTACTGAACATGCTGCAAAAGTTGTTACCACTAAATTGCAGCTTAAAATAACAGACATCCTCATCCCACAGTTGCCGTGGGGCAGAAGTCCAGGCGTGGTTCCCTTGCATCTCCACGTAGGGTTTCATGAAGCTGCAACCACGGCATCCACTGAGCCACACCCACATCTGGAGGCTTGACTGGGGGGACGTGGGCTGTCACGAGAACTCATGTCCCAGTGGGTATCTGACTCGGGTCTATGCTTTCTTGCACACCATCAGTCAGGGGCCACTCTTTCTTTTTTGAACATGATCCACATTTTTGCTTATCAGGACTCTTAAAAGTCTCTCAATAAAGTTTTTTATAAGTCTCTCCAAAGAGGTTTTATTTTTTAATTTTTTCCTAAATACCTTATATTTATACTCTGCTTTCTCTTCAGATTATATAACTTTCATTTTTTACTAAATACCTTATATTTTATGCTTTTTTATGTATCACCTTATATTCATTTTTCTATTACTAGTACATAGGCAGATACTATCTCTTTAATATTAATCTTGTACCGAGTACCTTACTAAACTCTCATTAAATCCTAACAATTTACTAACAGTAGTAAATCCTAACAATTTACTACTGATCATTAGAATTTTTTCTAATATTTCTGGATATTAGCAATTTACTTCTTCCCTCCTTTTTTTAAATTGTTTTTCCTTTTTGAATTTTTTTATTGAGGTCACAGTTTACAACACTGCATAGGCCTCAGTGCTATAGGATCACATCTCCACAGACTTGTGCAACCACACACACCCCACAACATGGCACCCAGAGTCCTCCACCACAGTCCATTGGGCCCTAAGGGGCCACTCGGCTCCCAGAGGCTCCCTCCCCCTGCTCCTTGCAGACTGCATCCTGAAAGCCAGCAGAAGCCTCTCTCAGCCCCATCTGCTTAGACAGCAACATGAGTAGCTGCCAGGTCATCTTTATCATTTTCCATTGTTGGCCAGCAAGCCACAGGTTCCACATGTCGTTGGGGAGGGAACACCCAGGGAGTGAGTCATGGGCACCCTTGGAGGCATGTCCACCCACACCAGTTCCTTTCCTTCCTTCCTCCAGTACTTACCAGACTTCATATGTGCAAATCCACTGTGCTAAGCCAGACAAAGACGATCATGGGAGCCCCGTCCTCAGGAAGGACGATGCAAGGAAAGAGACACCCCCAAGGGGCTTGATTGTAATAAATGCCCATGCGCAGTTCCATGGGAAGCACCAGCCTCGTTTTAAATGACGAAGGAGGAAGGGTTCCTGGTGCAGGCATTGTTGCACAGGCGTTCAAATGAGGAGGTGAAAGGGGGCAGTCCTTGACACTTAGCAGGTGTCAGCGTTCAGTGTGTGTGTCCTAAAAGCTAACCAATATGAGCACTAATAGTGAACAGAGTAAAGACTTGAGGCCCTGCCGAGGCAGCAGCCCTCACACCGATATCATCCACAAGGCTGGTGCTCAAAGTCTGACAGGTCGCCTTCTGCTCCAGCCTGAAGAATCTCAAGTGTCTTAATAATCCATCCTGTCATCCCTATGAAGAGTGTCAGTGGGGAGCGCAGAGAGACAGGACAAAGGAAAGGGCCTCAGAGCCAAGCGAGTGGAAGGAGGGAGCCCAGAGAGAGCAGTTGGCAGGACATCTGTCAGAGGAGAGAGAACAGAGTGACACTAGGGTAGCGTCCAGACAGAAGGTTCTAGACCAGTGAAATGCAGTCAGCCACTTCTAAAATGTCTACTTACAGACAGCCTGCATCTTCATACACCACACGCTGACATCAACAACTGCCTTTTTTTTAATTAATTAATTTATTTTCTTACAACGTTTGCTTTCTTTTGTCAGGTGCAGTCGACATAGAATTTCCACCACCAATTCACCTGTGCACGGTCACCACAGTCCCTTGTGCTCTTCCCACCCTTGTTTTGATCCCTTTCCCCTCTCCTCCCCTGCAGGACATCTCTGATTTATAACCAGCAACTGCCTTTGATGCCCAAGAAGGCGTTTCCTCACTCAGAGAGCAGACAAACAAAAACTCTGACCTACGTATAGTAACCCTCGCCAAGTTCCCTTCTGACAATATCACCACCTTGGATGACAAGAGGGTGTTTATGCATTAGTGTGAATATAATATTGTAAATATCTTCAAAAAGGGTTTTAAGAGACCCGGAAAATGCCTCTGAGATCCTGTATTCCTCTCCTCTTTTTAACCTCCATTTCTGTATATTTTACAGATTGGGATTCTGGGGAGACTGCTTATTTCAAAAACATCTCTTTTATTACATTTTGTCAACTTTGTGTCAATACTTTTAATTTTTTAAATTTCTCCCCATTTTATTAAAAAATAAGGACAACATATCTTAATTTTGATTGCAATTTGTTTACGAGGTTTATGTCAAAATTAAAATGGAAATCTTAAAGCATACTCAAAGCAGAAAAGATTTACTTCAATTCATGCTTTAATGACTTAGCGTGGGTCACCAGACATGTGATTAATTATGAGAGGAAACAATGAAAAGTAACAAACAAAAGATCACTAGTAATATATTGTTGAGGACTGTGAGTAAAATGCAGGTGTGGGAAGACATTTGATGCTATTTTAAGTTCTCTGAAATGGAGATCCAGAGAACCCCACTAAGTCACCCATAACAGGAATTTGTCTCTATCTTCTGCCATTGGAGATTAACACATACAGGCTTGTAGGAATGTGCATGTGCAAAATCAGTGGGACAGCTCCAGAAACAAAGTGTTTTCATTAAATAAACCCATGAGTTAGTGCCTACCACTCAACAATACATCTGGAATTTATTATTCTCAATATACACACCAACAACCTATCTTGTCTTTTGATTTTCTTTCTCTTTCTGTAGCCATTTCATCCAGGTTTAGTTTGAGTCCAAATGTCCTTTCTTTCACTCTAAATTGTGGCTTTGGCTTTTGCTAAGAATTCTAATTATCTTGCTCACATTTTAATAAATCAAGGGGAGGAAAATGTTGAAGAAAATCATGGTAAAAATTTCTTGGGCTGGTTCTTTTTTCCTCTTCTGCCTACTCTGTGCCAAAGTATCCCAAGGATGAGAGTTTCCAACAACCACAAAAAAGATGCCAATAACTACGAAGGCCTTTGTTATTCAGACATCATAGCATAGAGATCCACTTTGCCTCAGCGGTGACAAAATAAATATTAAAGCAGATAGAATCACCCTGCACAGGCATCATTCCCTCCTCCAAAATACAAGAATGAGAAGTTTAGGAAAGCTTTATAAACAAATACTGTTATGGACTACATCTTAACTCTCCTCCAGATTCTCAGTGCCTTCTGAGCTACTGCCTTGTTACAAGTCTTTGTTTTCTGAATCTTTTCAACAAACACCCTCTCTTTCTGCAAGAATTCAGCCAAGAATTCCGATCGACTCACATAGAACACCTAGCACGAAACTTACACCCTCCTAAGTGCTATGGAAGATACACAGCTGAGTTTACCTGGGAGTTTATAATTTAGCATGGTAGCTAATTCAGGTACTCAAACAAAAAAATCAAAATTAACTAATGCTTAAAGAGATAAAAGGCTGAGGCTTTTTTTTGTTTGTTTGTTTTTTGTTTTTTGGAGAAGATAGCATTGAGCTGGCTTTGATTGGTAAGATTTAGACATGCAAAGATGAAGGCATCCTTACTAAGGGAACTCATGAATAAACATGCCAAAATGATAAAGCATGAAATAGTTCCGAAAATGAAGCCTAGAACTTGGGCTTTGGAGACTGAAAGACAGTTTCAAATCTGAAGTTGATTATGCCAGTTCCAATTTCTTCTTGGAAGGCACAGATTCTTTGCCTGGGATGCTGAAACTTGATGTTGAACTGTAGACGTACTTTGCAACACTGAGCAAGTGCATTTCCCCCACTCTGCTCCTTCCTCCCTCCCTGCCCCCCACCTCTCTCTTGCTATGTTTATACTGAGTGACTCAGACCCATTAAGGTACCTGGATCCAAGAGCAAAGCCTGGATTCCCACTGAAATCCCTCACTTCCAAGCCCCCACTCAGCCAAGATCAGTTGCCTACCTTCCCTCACCTCCTCCACTAGAATCTGTCTCCATCTCCAGCTTTTACCATTCCGGTTGCCCAGCACACACATCCCACCCACACCTTGCTAGGCAACCAGCAGCTCTGGAAAAAAGCAGCACAAGCTTAATTCCACCAAATGATCTTTGTTTTTATTACTTCTCTGCACCATTTTAAGTAGCAAACAAATTAGTAACCCCCACATGCATTGCCTGGGTCTAAGCCTGTGCCAATTTATAATAACACATGGAAAATGCCAGCAGAACACCCAACATCTTGGGCACAATAAACAAAGGAACGAAAGATATTTAATACCACAATGATGGCTTTAATATGATACATCAAGATATTTTCAAACTCCACTTGGGAAATAACTTTGCAGCCATGACGGGGAAGAGAAAAATGAAGAGCGTCATCAAATCAAAGCCCTTGCAAATGAGCGAGAGGATCACCTTGCAGGAAAATGTATGAATGCATCAAGGCTGGCCCTTCCTTGGTATCACCAATATGGTATCTTAGCTTGGGCTGCTATTACCAAAGGACCTAGGGCTGGGGAGCTTAAGCAACTTTAATCTCTCATAGTTTTGGAGGCTGGTAGTCCATGCTCAGGGGGCCATCAGATCTGATATTTGATGAGTGTCCTGTTCCTGGATGGCAGGTGTCTGTCTTCTCGACGTAACCTCACATGGTGGAAGGGGGAGAGGAGAGAGCAAGCTCTCCTGTCTCTTCTTATCATCCCATTCAGAGGGGATTATAAGGGTCTCTCATGACATAATTACCTCCCAAAGAGGTCACCTCCCAATACTGTCACGTTGGGGCGTTAGGCTTTTCATATATGGATTTGGTGGGGGGAGGGGGACACATTCAGTCCATCACATGTGGTCTTTACAGTCACGCTGCAAGGAAGGTTTTCCTCATCTTGTCGTTATATACAGACTCTCACCTCAAACACTGAGAATACGTCTAGGGTCACAGCACAAATGAGGCGCCAAGCAGAAAGCAGACATTCAAACCTGGGTTGGCTGGACCCTAAATCCTAACTTCCTGTCCCTGTACAGAGCTGCGTCCCGGGTGTCAGTCTCTGCAGAACCCTTCCCCATGGCCTTCCCACCTGACCTCTCCCTTCCAAACTCTACTCTTGTCCTGCCCTAAACTCTCCAACTGACCGAGATTTATTGGGCGATTACAAGGTGCTAAGCACTGTGCTAATGATTTACAAGCACCAGCTCCCTTCAGTCTCACTGAGGCCCGATGTGGGGGCCAGCACAGGGCCTCGGCACAGCCACCCAGTGGTTTATGGCCACGTCAATCCTGAAGGTCAGTGCCAGGCCAGGGGCTGAATATTTTTAATATCACTCCCAGAACACACAATGATTCTAGCTGCCTAAGAGATGAAGAAATTGAATTTCAGGGAGGAGAGCTGACATGTCCAAGGTCACTCTGCAGACGAAGCCCTGGCCCACGCCTCACCCCACACTTCCCCAAGGCCTCTGTCTAATGCAAAGGGGCCTGGATTCAGACAGCTCATCTGTGTGTCATTTATCACCCGGGTGAACTTGGATGAACAGGTAGCTTCTGTGAGCATATGTTGCCTCCTCTGTAAGATGGAGCCATAACCTCCAAGTCAAATATTTGTCATGCTATCGACATCGAAACAACATGGTCTCCAGTCTGTCTGGCTTGTAACACGCACTGAATTATTTCTGTTGTTGCTATTATTGTTATTCGTTATTGTTATTTAGAAAAGTCTCTTCCAAAAAGTATTTGCGACCCTCTATAGCTAATTGATCTCGTTATGCCTCGCCTAAGGTAAGTCTGTCTGCCTGCTCTCTCCCTGACAATCATCACAGAAATAGGAAACACATTTTTTATTTTCTGTGCTTTTGTTTATGCCAGTTCTGAAGTGCCCTTCCATTTCTTCACCTTTGGAAGAAGTTTCTAATAAGTGTCTTGGATCAGCTTCCAAAGGAACCTTCTCCAAGCACCTCCATCAGAGCTGATCTCCTTGGTTTTAAGCCTAACACGCAATTTCTTATTTCTGCTTTTTTATCTTTTTTTTGTTGTTGTTATTTATTCATCCATCTCCTTTTGACTTGTGTCTGCATCACCTGTGGTGCCTAACCAAATGCATAGAAGAGGGAAAGTCACGAGAGGTGGGGAATAAAGAAGGACGGCCTGAGCTAAGCCCGGTGGAGGACAAGATGGAAGAGAGCTGGGCAGAGCCGATGTGTCACCAACATTCTGGGCATCATGCATCAGGATGAACCTTTGGGGCCCTGGTCTCCCATGTGAAGCCTCTATTAGCTGGGTGACTTTAATCAAGGTGGTTTATTTCTCTGGGTTCCAGTATCCTTGCTTGCAAAAGGAAGGTAATGTATGAGATCTCAAGGGAGCTTCCATCCCAGAGCCCCTGGCATCAGTGCCCCACCTACAGACAACTGCCATCACTAGGACTGCCACAATTGTGCTGTAGTGACTTCCAGACTCCTCTGTCACACCCTGAGCTCCTCCAGCAGTACCATGCACTGCTTCTCCTTAACCTCAGCCTCCCTTGCACTTAGCACCAAACTGGCACTATTTTCCTGCATGAATGATGGTCTGAAATAATAAGCAGCTGTGACAACTCAAAAGCAGAAATAAGGGGCTCAAGATGAGTTCAAGAAGCAGTGATTTTAGTGGCTTCCGGTGACAGAGAGGAGATGAGCAGCTTCCCATAGGTCACCATGTGCTGGGGCAGATACAGTTTGTGTCTGTGCTCCTAGCATAATTGTTACACATTCATTGAACCCCTATGAGTGTCCCATTGGATGGTAAGTTAAGTGATCACCCTGGAAATGCATTCAGCATTGACATAACTCAATCAGCTCTTTCCATAGATGTTCTTTGTCAATCTACCTCAAACTACTAATGTGGGTGTCATTATATCCATTTTACAGATAGAGAATCTGAGACTCAAAAAGTTCATATAAGTGGCTGAAAAGCTCATTGTCATTAATAAGACTAGACTCACATCCTGGACTGCCTGGGTTCCAAGACCTGCCCTTTCTACTCTACAAAAATGATGCATCATGGGGGACAGTGAGGAACCGGACGGTCCTCAGTCTCTGGACTCAGGGTGAGATTTTTCCTACTCCTACCTCCTTTGTCACATTCCCCTAGTCCTCTTTTTTCTTTACTGGATCCTGTCCACTCTCCAAACCCCACGATGACCCATTTCCGATTACGGTGGGGTGGCCAATCCTCTCCCTTTTCCATCATCCTTCATCTGCTACCTTCAGAGATGAAGGTAGAACTGTGCTGTGTAACTTGGGGAGAGGTACCCACAAATCCTTGCACATAGCACATGGCACGAGCAGCTCCACACCTGGGCGTGGCCGCAGGCACTGCTGGAGGAGACAGATGTGGGCTTTCTGGGTCCTCTCAGCCACTTCCAGCTATTTTATTTTGGAACTCCTCAGAGTCCGGTGTCTCATCATGTGTAACAATCCACTGTCACCAGTCAATGTAAGACTTGTTCTCACCGGCTGCTGGTTAACAAGGAACGCGCAGGCTAGAGGCTGGGGCTTAAGAGCCCACCTCTCTGTAGACATGACTCCCTGGGCAAAACGCTTTCATCTCCCGCGCCTCCCAGGCGTGCTCTCCATGGGACCTGCGGACATCTGCTCCCCACCTTCCCTCCACCCCCATCACGGACATCTGCTCCCCACCTTCCCTCCACCCCCATCACGCAAGGCCAGCCTCACTCTGAGGTCACACCCATGGTCTCAGGGTCTGCCCCTTCCTCTCCCCTCCACCAATTTATTCCTCACTCTGACTCCAGATGGATTTCTTTTTAAGTGCAAATCTATTCATATCACTTGCCTACTTAAAATTCCTCAATCGCTTCCTCTTGCCCTCAGACTCAGTTTAAACTCCTTGGAGAGGATTACATGGCCGGGGTGCCATCACCCCATCATTTCCTGCTCTCCCATCACAGTGAATATCTCTGGGCTCCATGAGGGGGCCCCACTCTCTCCTGCTCAGGTACTCCCAATGCTTTTCTCTGTTCCTAGGTCTTCTTCTAGGATGGTCTTCTTCCCTGCCCGTCCTCCACTGCCCTCACTCCTCATCTGGTTAACTGTTTCATGTCATTTAAATCTTAGCCTGAATCCTCACTTTATATTTTTTTAGTTTTTTTTTTTTTCATGTCTTTCTCACGTGGGCATCTTTATAAATCAACCCTGTATATGCTACAAGTTCACCACCAAAGCCTCACTTTAAAACACGAACTGGACCTCATCCCACTTGCTAGTCCATTATGGATGCCAAAATCCTTCATGCTTCTTTCTACCCTCCTAAAATTCAGTCCACTCAGAATGGTCAATTCAAGGACTCTCTTCCTCACTAGACTAGAAACCCCACAAGAAGTAGAGGCAAAGCAAAAATTCCATTTATCCACTGGCAAACCCATTCACTCACTCATCAAGTCTTCCATTGTGGAACAGTGGGTATTTCTCTTTTCTTGCCATCAGCTTTTCTCTGCTATACCCAGAGACAGAATCTATGAGAAAGGCCTGTGCCTTGAGGCTCAGAGAGGAGGAAGATTCACAAATGTGTTAAGTACACTTTATAGCAGGAGCTGGCACTCACAGTGCAAGAGGTTAAATGCCTTTAAGTCCCCTGCCCTGACCTTGGTAAAGACTCCTTCCTTCCCTTTCCCTGTTTCCAGTACAGGAAACAAAACCACTCTGTCTGCCCCACACCCCTTCCCAGCAGCGGGTCAGAGAGAATGACTAAAACACACATTTAAGCCACTGGGAAGAAGCAGAAACTTTAAAGAAAGGAGCAAAAGGATTAAAATGGCCAAGAGGTTGTGTGAAAGAGGAGAGGAAAAAGCAGAGGTCCTAGTGGGCCTTCAAAGGCCAAGATGGAACCTTCCCACCTGTAGAGGGGCTGGAGAAGTCATTTGCCATTTGCTTACAGCCCAGTGGAATCGAGATGATTTGAAACATATATTGCTTAAGCCTAAAATAAGG
Organism: Talpa europaea; assembly: GCF_964194135.1. Lineage (NCBI taxonomy): Eukaryota > Metazoa > Chordata > Mammalia > Eulipotyphla > Talpidae > Talpa > Talpa europaea. Next base: position 136,341,171 of record NC_140071.1, on the reverse strand, counting down.
ATTGGTCAAATTTTTGTACAAATTCCTTATATATACTTGTAAATGGCTGATTGTTTTGCAAATAATTCTTTACAAACACTGATGACTAAACCCCAGAATCCATTTCTTCCTTCTTCCATAGGAATAGAAAGTAAGCTGTTTGATTGCCAAGTTATAACTACAATTCCCAGGCTCCCTTACAGCTACTGTGCCTGCTAAGTGTATGGCTGAGTTTAGAACAATGGGATGTGAAAGCAATGATGTGCAGAAGTGTTGTAAAATCTGTAGGTCATTGTTCTGGAGGTCCTCTCTTTCCCTTCCCAGGGGCTGTGTCATAGGGGGACCATGCATAGGAGGACAAAATCCTAAGAAAGGTCAGAGCAATAACATGAAATAAAAGAACCCGGATCCATGAATGACCACCTGAAGCTGAGAATGTTACATGAGATTACTAGAAACTTATTTCCTTTAAGTTGTGGTATTTGGGGATATCTTTGTTATAGCAAACCAACCTTTACCCTAATTAATAGAGTTTTAGAGTTCATGTCAGAAGAACAGAACTGGGTTTTTCAATGATGGCATTTGTGAAACCACAAAAAGCTTAGAAGGTGCATTGATTCCTAATAGCAAATAGCAATTCTATCAGTGCTCTCTTGGGACTCACTTCACCAGACAAAGCCATGTGTGTTGAATTATCATGCACATAGAATTTAGATGCAAGTTTAGGCTCCTCTAAAAAGACACATAGGCCAAACTTGTAGCTAGATAACTGAATAGCTCAGTTCGTAAGCAAATGACATTCAAGACTCAAATTCTGCCCCTTCCAAGAAGTCGTCCCTGGATTCCCTCTACAGCTCCAATCAGTCACTTTAAGCCTCCTGTGTCTGCCCAAGGGAGGAGTAGTACGTGCACGACTTCCTTCTTCTGCCAAGCAGCAAAAGGCATCATTACTTTGTCTCATCATTCATTCATTTATTGAGCATCTACTATGTACTGTGCTATGTGTTAAAGAAAGAGAGATGAATGAAACACACACTGATCCTCAGAGTGAGGTAGAGGGAGACAAATACATAGGCCAGAAATAATAATCCGGTGTGGCAAGTGCTACAACAGAGACATGAACAAGCACCCTGAGAACATAGAAAAAAAGAAAGCAACTAACCACTGGGGATGGAGAGGGAAAGTGGGAAGTTGCTATGGAAAAAAAGGGGGCTATTTGATTAGTTTGTATCATTTCATGCAACAATCTGTTCATATTATTAACCAATCCATTAATAATTAATCATAAAACAGCAATCCATTACTTTTATTTATTGAATTGGATCCTTACAACCAGTTCTGAAAGTTGGGTATTACTCTAGTTTCATAGATGTGGAAACTGAACTTCATAAAGTACAGGCCTCTTAGAGTCACTAAATGAGTGCATGGATTTAAGCAAAAGTCTTAGAATTCAAAAATACATAATTTTTCCTCCCCTGCGTCTGGGCCTAACTTCTCAGGAATGGGCCAACCATGCCGGTAGTTTGTCGAATTTTGATTTGTCATCCTCGTGAAATGCTGTTCTTCACCTCTATCCCCAGGTTCCATGTAGCAGTTAGCAGAGAGAGACCTTACTGCCTCTTCAATGACTGACCTAAGGTCCTACCATGTCAGCTGCCTGGAACCTGGTTATCTGACAAGGGATCAGACTATGTATCAACAGAACTAACAACCCCTCCTGCTAAAGTATTATGGGTTCAAATCTCCACTATAATTCTCCCCAGACTCCATGCTATCAAGATGATGAATGCATTATTGAAAGCTAAATATGCAAGAACCAAAACTACAGATAAAACAAGAAGAGATTGTTCTAAAGGCAGCAAGATATATCTCAAGGACAGTGTACTTACCTTGTTTCAAAAGGTACCGATGAGTTGTAATTCAGAACGGATAAACAACAACATAAGCCATAGCCTTGTTAATGGGTGGGGTTGGAGAGGTGCCCAAAAGCTCAAGCTAAGATAAATCATAGTATTCCACTAGTTCAAAAAAAATGTTTGAGGTATGTTTGTTGCAAAATTGAAATTTACCATTCTGTTACAATTGTGTTAAGAACCAAAGTTCATACATAAGAAAACAATCATTTCTCAGAGTTCACCGAGATACTGGCTATGAATATAGAGAGATCGTGTATACATGTCTATTCCTGAAACTTTTTATGTGCATGCACTGCTTTCATAATAAGAGATATTTTCAAATATTCTAAGCAACATTAAAGAAGAGACAGAACAAGAAAAATATGTCATGTGAAAAGTAAAGAAATATCCTCATTATAAGGTCCTAATCTTTGTCCTAAGGACTCTTGGTCATTTGGTGAAACCTACAGAACCCTCAGAATAGTGTTGTTAACTACATATGATAAAATGCATAGGGTCACAAAAGAAACCCATTATATTAAAATATGGTTACCAAGTCATTAAAAATACACAAATTTGAAATTAAATAATGTATGAGCGTCTTTACTGATGCCTGAAATAGTAAGTCATGGTCTAACTGAAGTAGTAAATAAGCGTAAGTGATATCTCAGGATATCTGCACAACTGCAACAGAATATAAAAGGACTTCTAGTGGCAAAGTCACAGGGGTTGCTAATACTGCCATGGCATTACATTCATTGTTGAAGGACATATGAAATTTCAGCCCAAAATAAGTGAAAATGATGCAGTTTTCTTCCACCCACATGCATGGATGTAGTCATGGGCTGTTTCAGAAATTCCATAGAAAGATCACACTTTATGTTGATACCTTTGCAGCCAGACAGGAGAAGGAGCCTTTGTTAAGTACTCACTAGGCACCATGCACTGAACTACAAAACAATATACTCATTGCAAGCCCACTTTCCCCATTACGCCCTATACCAGCCACTGAGAGTGATAATAGAGTAAGGTTTAGAATACGGGCTCCTCTGTAAATTGGGGCAATGTTTAATAAGCAGAAACTAAATCGTTCAAACAGCTGTCCTTTTTTAAGGTTAAATACTGCTGAACAACACACTCCTGAATTCCCGGAGTCAGCTGCCACTGGAATCCAAAAGTTGCAAACAAGAATTCCAAGGTCATGGGCTTTCTTCAAACCTGAAGCATCTATGATTTTAAAAGCAGAGATTCGCATAGATGCCTGGCCCACAAACTGAGTCAGGGCAGGTAACACGGGGCAGCACCCCCCACCAAATCCATGGTGGGAGGGGCAGCAAAGCTGTGGGTGGAATGGAGAGGCAGGGAGGAAACCAGCCCTTAGAGTCTTGGAAGAAAGTGGGGAGCAGGGCGGAAGAATATTCTGTCTTAACTTTTTTTTTTTTTTTTGCTTCATTTACATTTGCACCTGATTGCTTCACTGTTCTAGTCTCCAGGAAATGCTTTGATAGAAAAAGAAAGAACCCCTAAATTCAACAGGACTACACTGAGCATTTGACCCTCTGCCCAGCATTGAGCTACCAAATAATGCAGGCGCTCATCTCTGCCCCTGGGGAGTGGACTCAGGCAGCACACAGCTGGCTTTATAATGGACTGGAGTTGAGCCTGTGCGAGTAGATTCAGGGTTCCCTGTTATTGGGCCTCTTTCTTGTGTCATATTGAGATTTTTAAATAAGATACCATCTTGTAAAATGTATTTAACCTAAAAGCCAATGTTTAAATTGTGGACTCGGAGAAAAAAACCAAGGTCCAAGAAACTAAAATAGACAAATTCAATTAAAATATAATAAAGAAAGCGACTGGTTACTGAGGGGCATGAAGACAAATGGAGTCTAGTTACCTGTTTAATTTCTTTATTTATGTTTCTATGTGGCCACATAGGTGCAAACCAGGCTTCAAGGAAGAATCAGAGGTTTGTAGGTGAATTTAGCACAGGGAGTGGCGCATGGTAGGAGCTGAACAAACATTTGTTGAATCCAGATTGATTTTACTTAGATCCCCGGCCCCGCCCTCTCACCCAACTGTAAAGCATCCAGCAATTTTGAGCTCAAGGCACAGGCTTAGCCTGAGGCTACAGAGAGAACAAGGTCAAGGTTAATTAAGAACAGCCTGCATTCCCATAATGATAGGATTCAGGACTTTTAAGGACAAGTTCTTGGAGTTCACATATTCCAAAGTTCTTATGCCATGGAAGAAGAAACACGGCCTCTGGGGAAACTCAAGGATATGCCCACTGATTGGGAGGGGTGCTGGGTTACCTAATCTGTGAAGGACCCCAGATTTCTTTGGGAATTTTAGTTCCACTCCAAAGTGTAGAATATTTACCTGGATTTTAAGAGCAAAGGCAAATCAGGAAATACCACTGCAAGTGCAGTTTCTTCTAATGCACCATGAGTCTGTTATAGATACGCCTCATGAAGGGGAGGTGCCATTTTCCTTGCCCCCCACTCATATACAATGGCCTTGAACAATAAGTCCCAGTGTGCCATGAACCTGACTTCCTCAGTAGGAGAGCCAGGGACAGAGTTGAGCAGCCTGGAGGGCCTATGTAGCACAGGAGGCAGGCAAGCCCAGCATTCTTGCTTTTCAGTTTCCAATAACATTCAGGGACATGGGGAGACACATGGAAGAGAGACATGGAGAGATAGTTGGGTAAATGAAAAAGGATCAGGCTATTCTGCCCTCCTGCCATTAGGACTGATGATGGATCCTTGCAGTCCTGAATGCACACCTGATGGTGGGCCCCTAGAATAGGGTGTGGGCAGATGTACATAGGATTCACATGGGCTAAGACTGGGCTTATAAGGGTGGTATCACGGGGACGCCAGTGGAAGAGCAGAAAACCACGAAAGCAGCAGAGAACAAGGCCACGAGAGAACGCCGGAGAGCCCAGAATGAGTGAAGACTTGCTGGGGCTGGGAGGCCTGCCAGCCTGCCAGCTCCCCAGTACCCCTGCCTGCTGTGTACCTGGTAAATCCCAATAAGTGCCTGAAAAGCCACTGAGGGCTCCAGGACTCCTCCTTTACCACATCTGCTTGGATCATAGACATCCTGCCCCGTGTCCCTTCCTGGCCCTACATAGTTGGAAGAGATAATTAGGAAAGCTGCATGGGTTAGACAAGTGGGGAGGCCGTCCTTGGCAGACACAATAGTGGTTGTTACCTTAATATTTTGATTTTCATTCTTGTGTCTCTTCTCTGTCCCATTTCCCTGGGACCAGCCTAACCCCTTTCTTATGGTTCCCTGCCAGAAGGTAACTTAAATTTGTGTCAGACTTTCAGTCCTCAGCAGCCCTGCTTTGGGCCAATTCTGTTTGGCCTTGCATTTGCCCACAAAAAGATGAGTAATTTTCCGTTTTATTAGGAATACCCTTTTCTCTCTCTCGCCACACCAATTCTATTAAAAAAATCTATCACACTAAGTATGATTCCTTTGCCTTTCTGTACACAGATGGCCAAAGTCCTTTTAGAGCATGCACACCTAAACACCTTGGGTTCCTGAGTACCCCTCAGTCACCTGCTAACAAGTCCATGCTCCCAATTCTGTATTCTCTTCTTCCACTGGGTTGGCAGCAAAAGAGCATGCACAGACAATGACATAGCACTTGGGCAATTAGCAGGGAGCAATCCTGGCAAGAGCTGGGACACAGGCTGCAGAGCTGTGGATCCTACCTAGACAAGATTACTGGGTGGATCAATAGCCTCATTAGCAGGCATCCCCAAAAGGAGGTTGCCCACTGGAAAGCTGACATTTCCTCTGTCTCAGATGGCCCCATTGCACTTGTAAAGAAGTTAGAGATCCAAAGGGTGAGAGGATCCAGTCAAAGAGAGAGGGCTAGTGGGGGAGCGTGAGACCAAAGAGGACATTCTCCCCATAGTAGCAGCAAAGGCAGCACTGGGGTCACACAAGGGGACTGGCAGGAACAATTTAGGTCCTGCCACCAACAGAAGCGCTGCAGGCAGAACTGTGACCCAGCCATGACAACAGCTTGCTATCTTCTCAGCACTGTGAAAGAGGTGGGATACAGCAGTCTTGGAGGGGGAGAGGTGTTGGCGCCTTACCTCGTGGCATCAGGATACTCCCCCTTTCTGTGATTGGCTGTGCTTCTTTTGGCCCAGTGCGCATGACGACCTCCGGCGCACCAAATAAGGGCATGTGCCCTTCAGGGATTAGCCTCTTTTGGCCCAGTGCGCATGACGGCTTTGGCCTGCTTCTTCCGCTTCCGGTCCCCAGCTATAAAGCCCCGCTGAAACCGAAAGTAAACGAGACCTGCGATAGCTGAACAAAGAGTGTACGTGTCTCCCTCCGTGGTGTACCCCTGTTCTTCAGGTCGCTGCTCTCCCCTCGAGAACCTCGTTGAACAGTCCGCGGGCTCGAACAGGTGGCGCCCAACGTGGGGCTCGAGGTACGAGAGATTTACAGTAGACCCAGACGCGGCGCGCGGCGCGAGTTATTCAGGCCCCCGACCCACCTGGCGGGACAGTCATTAGGTAAGTTTTGGCGTCTGAATTGTTTAAAAATCGGACAGGCACTTAGTGAGCACCAGCTTTATGTTTCCCAACTTAAAGAAGCTCTTAGGACACACGGAGTTAGGGTTAAGTCTAAGGATCTCTTTTCATTTTTTGATTTCGTCCAAGAAACATGCCCGTGGTTCCCTAAAGAGGGAACCATTGATGAAAAACGTTGGAAAAGGGTCGGCGACGCTTTAAACAATTTCTACCGCGTCTTTGGACCTGAAAAAGTCCCTGTGATGGCCTTTTCCTATTGGAACCTCATTAATGATCTTATAGCCAAGCGAGGAAATGATCCTGGCTTACAACACACTATTTCCCATACTGAAAATATTCTTAAAAGTGCTCCCTCCAGTATTGCTGAGGCTTCTCCTCCCAAGGCTTGTTGCGAAGACCTAATCTCCTTTCATAGTGATGATGAGACTAATCCCCAAAATAATGCACCCCCATAAAGGAGCCCCTTCCAAATACACTTCCCCCATGCAAAAGCCTCTACCCTTCTCTGCCGCGACCCCACCGTAGGTCTCCTTCGGTTCCCGAGGTAGACTGGGACGAGTTGGCAGAACAAGAGGGTCGCTACTGGCCTCCCCCCGCCTCTATTGCCAAGGACCCCATAAAAAAGCCTGTTTTAATGCAAACACTTGAGACCTTGGGAAACCAAATTAATACTCTTGTTAACCATTTTGATAAATTGTGTGCGGTCTTCCCCGTGTCTGCTAACAGCCCTTCTGCTCCGCCCCCACAAGTTAATCCGCCGCCATTTTGTCCTTCTGTTCCCGCCTTGCCGCCATTTTGCCCTCCTTCTTCCCCCCTTGTTGCCTTGCCGCCTTTTTCTTTGACTCCTCCCACTCAGCCGCCCTCTCCGTCCCTCCCTCCTCCTTCGTGTCCTGCTCCATTACATCTCTTTCCAGTGGCTGAAACCACCAACGCCCAGGGCATTGTTCAACGTCATCATGAGCCTCATAATTTCCGCCACGTTAAAGAACTAAAAGAGGCGGTGTCCCTTTATGGAGCCAAGGCGCCCTTCACCCTCACTGTTTTGGACACCTTAGCCCAATCCTCTCTCACTCCGTCGGATTGGTACTCCCTGGCAAAGGCCACCCTTTCTGGGGGTGATCACCTCCTTTGGAAGGCTGAGTTTATTGATAATTGTAAGGTTTTTGAAAGACAAAACCCCTCATTCCTCGGCCTAGATTGTAGAGCTTGAGGCGGTGATCACTGTTCTTTCTTCCTTTGCCCATCAACCTCTTAATTTATATACAGATAGTGCTTACATCGCCCAGTCGGTCCCCCTACTTGAAACCGCCCCATTTATCAAAACATCCTCCATGGCTGCGACCCTTTTTCAGCAGTGCCAGGCGGCCATCCGGAACCACACCGCTCCTTTCTTCTTCGGCCATCTTCGGGCCCATTCGGGTCTTCCGGGACCCTTGACACATGGAAACAACTTGGCCGATGCAGCCACTCAGACAATTCACGTTCTTTCGGTCACCCAGGCCCAACAAGCCCATGACCTCCATCATCTCGATGCCCGGTCCCTGCGTGTGTTGTTCTGTCTCACCCGAGACCAAGCCAGGCACATTGTTCGCTCCTGCCCAACGTGTGCTACTTCCCTTCCTGTCCCTCACTTGGGTGTCAACCCTCGTGGTTTGGCCCCTCGAGACCTCTGGCAAATGGACGTCACCCATGTTTCTGAGTCTGGTAATCTCAAGTATGTCCATGTTTCCATTGATACCTTCAGTGGATTTTTAGTGGCTTCTCCCCATGCTGGGGAGGCCACCAAACATGTTATCTCCCATCTCCTTTATGCCTTCTCTGTTTTAGGCGTGCCTAAGGCCCTTAAGACTGATAATGGACCGGGCTACACTTCCAAGGCATTTTCTGAATTCTGTGCCACCCTTTCCATTAGTCATACCACTGGCATACCATATAATCCCCAGGGACAGGGCATCGTTGAAAGAGCCCACCAGACACTCAAAACCGTTATTCACAAAATCCGCCAATCTTCCGGGTACCCGTCCTGGTTGGCGCCCCGCAATGTCCTGTGTCATGCCTTGTTTATTTTAAATTTCCTCCGCCTGGATGATGCTGGTAAAAGTGCAGCCGACCGCTTTTGGCACTCCTCCACCTCTACTCAGTTTACGTTGGTCAAATGGAAGGATCCACTTACCGACTCTTGAAATGGTCCAGACCCTGTTTTGATTTGGGCTCGTGGAGCGGTTTGTGTCTACCCCCACGACGCTGACTCTCCTCGCTGGCTCCCAGAGCGCTTGGTTCGCGCTGTACCTGCGCCACCCAGCGCCACTACAAAACCTCCGGACGCCGCCGAGGCGCCCCGTCAACCCCTTCTGCCCAGGGTGGCTGAGTCCCTCTGAGGCGTCTCTTTTTGTTTCCTTTTCAGGATGCCTGTGGCCACCTGGATTCTCCTGGTTCTTCAACAGTACCCTGTCGCCCGTGTCTTAGCCGGCCTCGGACCACCCGCCTCTCTCGCATCCGCGTCTTCTTCCTTGGATTCGCCCTGCAACTGCAAGGCATTACCTCTGCCCTGGCCACGGGTGCCTCCGGTTTGGCCATCTCCGTTTCCAGGAACTTGCAACCAACCCCTTATGGACTGGCCTTAATGGACTTTTGCCATATTTGCTTCCCCTGTTGGGTCCCCCCTGTTATCTCTTTTATTGTTACTTGCTATAGGTCCTTGTGTTTTAAACAAAATTGTTGGGTTTGTAAGACAACAAATACAGCCCCTTCAGGCGAGACCTATCCAGGTGCACTATCACCGCCTGGAAATGCTGGAAAGCGGGGAAGCATATACGGATCTCCGGTCGCCGTCTGCGCCTGGCCAGTAGGTAGCACAGCCTACATGCTATGGGAGTCCCACCGTCCTGACCTTTGGCAGCCTTTTAACTTCAGTCATTATCCAGCTTCCTGGCTGGGCCCCCTTGAGGATGCTGGAATGGATAGCCAATGACGGGTAAGATGGAATGCGGGACAAGAAAAACCTAAGACAGCCCACGCTCCCTTTCCATCTAGGACTGTCGGGTGATGACGGGTAAGGCTCGTCCCTGCAATCCGCAACCTAAGACAGGCACATTCCTCCTCACTAATAAAGAGAAAAGGGGGATCTGTTGGCGCCTTACCTCGTGGCATCAGGATACTCCCCCTTTCTGTGATTGGCTGTGCTTCTTTTGGCCCAGTGCACATGACGACCTCCGGCGCACCAAATAAGGGCATGTTCCTTTCCGGGATTAGCCTCTTTTGGCCCAGTGCGCATGACGGCTTTGGCCTGCTTCTTCCACTTCCGGTCCCCAGCTATAAAGCCCCGCTGAAACCGAAAGTAAACGAGACCTGCAATAGCTGAACGAAGAGTGCACGTGTCTCTCTCCGTGGTGTACCCCTGTTCTTCAGGTCGCTGCTCTCCCCTCGAGAACCTTGTTGACCAGTCGCGGGCTCGGACAGAGAGGATGGCCAAGAGCTGCTCTATCAACTCCTGCAAAGATCTAACCCACCAGGCAGGATGGGGCTGCAGAGGCAGGCAAGCTGCTGCCCATACTGAGTAGTTTGAACTTTCTCCTGAAGGCAGTAGGGAGCCATGGTCATGCTCAAAGCATGTGCATTCCCTGGTTTTAGGTGATTTCTCTGGAGGAAGTATGAGCACAGTGGTTCACCAAGTGCAGACAGTCCCTGACCAACAGTATCATCAGCACCTGAGAACTTGGTGGAAATGCACCTGTCCATGTTTTAATGACTATGGGAAGCACTTGGGTAGGCACTGGTCTAGCTGGTGGGATATCCATCAGGTCACCAATGCTACACTGGAGATGCTGAGGGGAACTGAAGGGGGGGGTGGTCCCAGGGAGGGAGGATGTAGGCAGCACCCTGCTCACCATGCAGCTTCAGCTCACCATGTTCAGTAACTGGACATGCACCCTCTCTCCTAGAGTTCTCCCTCTACTGTTAAAATAAATTGTTCTCCTGTTTTGCTGTACCAAAGCTCTGTTTGTTTATAGTTGTAGCAGGGAGTACACCAACCCAGAACAGAGAGCCGGGTTCTATCCCTTTACCTAGTAACAGGACCACCGAGGATCCAAGCTCCCATTCAGTGGGTGGCCTCTTCAGGAGAATAAAGTCTTCAGCCCACATGTGTGTTCAGCACTTACTGGGCAGGAAGGCCTGGGAGACCAAGCCTCTGCCTGCTGGAGCCCCCTGGCTGGAGGGTGCGACGCGGGCAGTCATACAGATGGGTAAAGAATGAGAACAGCCACAAAGAGCAATAAAGGGCACCAAGGAGCAACTGGGGGTGCTGACTAGAACCTCTTCCCCACTCCTACCCGAACCCACAAATCCATTTAATTTGAGTCCTCACCTGTGGTTAGCAAAGCATAAGGAACCTGCTTGTGGAAAAGGAGATGTCAAGGTCGCACACACTTTTTTTTCACTGTCCCATCCTGTCTAGGGCGGGTTTTGAAGAAGGGCCTGTTGGCAGAAGAGGGAAAAAGCACAAGCCAAGCTCTGGGCCACGTTCTCCTGGGGCATCACGGGAAACAGAAAATGTCCGCCCTTCCAGGAAAGCACACAGGCAGGAACCAGAAGCCTCGGGCGCAGGGACAGATGAAACGTCCCCGCCTAAATCGTGGTCAGATGCATGGTTGGACGAAAATAGAATACCAGAATGGGTTCTGAGAACTAAGTAGAAAGCAAAAGGCCCAGAGGCCCAGACAGAACTCCCCAGAGAGGCAAAGCTTGTGGAGGGAGGAGGAGACACATTGAAAGGAAAGGGGAATAAAGACCAAAAATGGGAAAAGTTCACAGAAGGAAGGGCCTAGGAGACTGCAAATGATGGAGAGAGCTCATAACTTCTTTTTCAGCCAGTCCCAGGGAGCAGAGAAATTTGATCATGGAAACTGGCAGAAGTTAGGAGAAGATGCTGGAGCTGATGACCTCGCCTTAGGCGTGGAATTAGAGGAGGGTTTTCCCCAGACAGCACAGAGGTGTGTGACCCTCTGATTAGGAAAGAATGTGTTCTATCATCCCTGCAGGCATGTGACTTTTTTCCTTTTTCCAAACTCTGAAAAAAGAGTCCTTCTTCCCACAGATCCTTATCAACCTCACGAGCCTGCCAGCGGCACAGAAAGGCTGTTTTCACTGAGACCATCTGGGCAAACCAGAGTCTTCACTCACATCTCATAACAACTCTTTATGGGGGAGAAATAATGAAACACCTTATTGGCGAAACAAATATCAAAGTGCAAATGCAAAAGAATTGCTCCGGTGGGGTGGGAGGCAGGAGGAGGTGGGAGTGTATGTGGGGAATTGCTTCCCTCAGCACCCAACCCACCAACACCAGTTCTTTCCACATTAAGTGGCTTTTTTTTTTTTTTTTGGTTGTTTGGTTCTGTTTAGAGCTTACTATATAAGACAATTGTTGCATTTTGAGAGGAACATATGCTCCTGTTATTAATATGAAATAATTAGTGATTATGTCCTCAGATTATCCAAAAGGACTCTCCTCTCTCATTCCAGTTGTGGTAAGAGATAAAGTTTATGTTTTATTAAAAAAGTAATAAATGCACACTATAGGAAGTAAACAAAAGAAGAAAAAAGGAACCAACCCTGGTCCCACAACTCACAGAAAATTACTTTACCTTATTGTAATTCTTCACAGTCATCTTGACTCTATATACACACTCTTCCACTATTAAATTTCCTTCCTGAAAAACCACTAATCATAGTAGAGCTACTTGGGAGGTTTTTTTTTTTGTTTTAAATAATGCAGTGGATGTAGGCTCTGCTCAAAGTTCAGCATCTGTTTCAGCTTCCTGAGATCATTTTGCCCATGTTACCTTCTGGGTACTACTTTTCCATGGAATATACCTGGTGGGAATGTCCTTTGGAATGCCCTGTGTTCCCCACACCATGAAGAGGGCATCTGACTCAAGTTGGGCTAATAATATGCTAGAACTTGAACTTTGAATCAAGAGACAAAGGTAATCAATTAGGGCCTCCCCGCTGGCGCAGCGGTTGAGCGCTGGGTTGCGAAGCTGCCCGCAGCCTCTGCAGCGCTGGTTCGATCCCCGGCTGCTCCCAGGCCACCGGAGGAGGGTCCCACATGACGTGCAGACTTCTCCTGCCGCCCGCTGCTCCCCTTAGCAGTGTACTTCGGTCCTTCTGCCTGCTCTGCTCCCGCTCTGGCTCTGCTGAATTCTCTCACCCTCCCACGCTTCTGACTGTACCCAGTGCATGTATAAACAAACAAACAAACAAATAAATAAAACATGCCTCTATTAAAAAAAAAAGTAATCAATTACATGAAAACGGTCAGAACTCAAGCATCCTAGTATAATTTCCAAGTAAAGCTGTTGCCCTCTTCTTGCTACTCCATCCCCCAACCCCCTCCAGAAATGCCTTGGTTCCTGAGTCTGCTTCTCCAAACCACTGGTCAGTTAATTGTCCAGTGCCCTTTCTGCAAAGTTTCTTATTGCTTAAGGCAAGAAGAGTCCATTTCTGTTGCTTACAACCCAAAAATCCTGTGTAAATGTGGCTAATCATGACACAGGGACCAGTACACAAGGAGCAAGCCCCTCCCCGCCCCCCCCCCCCCGCAGTTTGCTACCACTTAACAATCACAGTGATCCTCCCAGATTCCACTCACCTTTTACCAAATTCTTGTGATTTACTCACAGAACCAAGTATTTTATGCCAAGAGTCAGGCATGGTAGATCAGTTGTCTTAAAGACCTTGATTTTTCATCTCTGTGTGTGAGAATTTTCCTTGTGTTGTGAAATTTTAGCAGCTCCTCTAAACAATGGCATATCTGTCCACACCCTTGAATCCAGACTGGCCTTGTAATTTGCTTCAGCTAATAAAATGCAGCAGAAGTAAAGATATACCTACTCTGAGACTGGGCCGCAAGAGGAATGGAAGCTTCTACACTCTTTCTTGGATCCCAGCCTGCTCTACTAGAACAAGACTGGATGAGTCTGCTCAGTTGAAGAGCTACATGAACCAGACAAGAAGTGTCCTAGTTGACACAACACTAGACCAGCCAGTCCTGAGTGAACTTCTTGCTGACTACAGAGCCATATGTGGGTCCAGCCAAGACCAGCCTAGCCCCCTCCTGGGCTACCCAGGTGCTTTATAGACTGATTAGCAAAATCAATGCCCATTGTTATTTTTTAAAAAAAGAGTATAAGAACAGTAAGTGTTGAAACTCTTGATGAAAGACCATAAAACTCAGGCTAGTCTTAATACCTTCGTTTATAAGAATGAGTCCTAGAACCAGAAGGCCTGGCTGAGCTGTCTTCATTCTGCCATGTACTAGTCGTGTGAATTGAGTAAGGGTGCCAAGGCTCCCTCTTCTAGAGGAAGATGAAAGTAATGGGGCCAACCTCAAGGGTTACATGGCAAAGCACATGCAAAGGACTTAGGCAGAAGTACTCAGTATAATGTTAGCATTAGAAATATTCTTCTGGGCCTTCCCGGTGGTGCAGCAGTTGAGCACTGGGTTGTGAAGCTGCCCGCAGACTCTGCAGCACCGGTTTGATCCCCGGGTGCTCCCCGGCCACCAGAGGAGGGTCCCACATGGCACGCAGACTTCTCCCGCCACCCGCTGCTCCCCTCAGCAGTGTACCTTGGTCCTTCTGCCTGCTCTGCTCCCCGCTCTGGCTCTGGTGAATTCTCTCACCCTCCCGCGCTTCTGACTGTACCCAGTGCTTGTATAAATAAATAAATAAATCTTTAAAAAAATATATATATATTCTTCTTTGACAGTTTGCTCTTCTGAATCAGAAGTATATATCCTTTCATTCAGTGGGACAAGGGTCCCCATTGAGAACCACAGTCCTAGGCTGTAGCCCACAGGATTGCAAACCAGAGTCCCCACACTGAGACTGCACAGCCCCACTCACTTCTCAGCCTCTTCGCTAACCCTTTGGGGGTGAGGGGGAGAACTGCCCCCAGTAGGGAGCTCAGGTCACAGGTCTCTCCTCTCCAGACCTTGGACCCACACGTGCCCCTGCCTCAGTACCTCTCCAGACTTCTTGCAGGTGTTTGTAGAAACATGAGTCTGAGACAATATATTTCATCACTGCAGAATGCAAGAATATAGTCATTTGAAGTAAAAGCTAGTGAATTTCAGCTGAATATAGATACATAGGACTGCACTGAATGTTCTCTGCAAAGTTATTTGGTGCAGGGTACAAAGAAGGAACATGCTAGAGATAATAGACTTGCTCTTAGAGGATTTGGGGACTGGATAATGCTTTGTCATGGGGCCCAGTTCTGTGGGTGGGGAGATGTTTGGCAGCAAGCCTGGCCTCCGGAACAGATAACAAAGTACCTGTGCTCGGAGAGGTCAGCCTCTGGTTGACATAAGAGTATATGGACATTTAAAAGCTAAAAGTAAAACCTCAGCTGAATTACAAAGCACATGCACATCTTCCCCAACCCCCAAAAGCATGTAGTAGAAGATTGGGAAAGGAGATGTTTATTACAAGCTAAATTCAATCCCCTACTTTGTACCAGCTGTGTGACCTTGGCCAAGTCGAGGCTCAGGGTCTTTCACAAAATGAGGTTGTAGGATTAGATGATCTATCACTGCATCGCTTCTAGCCCTGACAGATGAGAAATCTATTAGAAAACAGGTGTGTGATAATTCAGCACACCAAGCACAGCCAAAGGGAAGCAGCCTGTTTATGAAAAATCGGCCATATCTGATTGATTTATTCCCATTTTGAATGTGCTCCTAGTTGAGAATGTAAGGAGAGCCCATCAGATAGGGGACATCTGATGTCCAGAGACAGCTGACAGAGCACATCAAATGTCCTTCCGAGGATATGGAAGTGTGGGCTGATGGCCGCAGAGTTTGGACACTTTGTCACGAGTCTATTGCCAAGACCCAAGATGGGCACATGGCTGGGTCTCTAATGGCAGTTCCCATATTAGACCCAGTAGAACAGGCTCTTCTTCCAGGTTGGTGGTTACTCTGCATCAGTGATTTGGATGGCAATCAAGAAAGCATTTCCCTGAAAACAGTACATGGAGAATCATCAAAATATCAAGAATAGAAACACCATCTGATCCAACTATCCCATAGACTATAAAAACACAATGAAGCACTAATGCAAAGAGCTGTATGCCCCTTGCAGCATTGTTCACAATAGCCAAGAACTGGAAACAACCTAAGTGTCTATGACAGATGAGTCGACAACGGCGTGAGGTGTAAATACACGTTTGAATAATAGTCAACTGGAAGGAAAAAGGAAACTCTGCCATTTACAACAACATGGCCAGACACTGAGGGAAGCATAGCTGGTGAAGAAAGTCAGACAGAGAAAGACAAACATCTTATGGTTTCACTCATAAGTGCTAGACAAAGAAGGAAAACAAATGAATCAAACTACACAAAATAAGCTCTTAGACTATAAGAACAAAATAGAGGTTTCCAGAGGGGAAAGAGGAGGGGGTGGGTAAATCACATCAAGGGGTCAACATTATGGTGATGAATAAAAACCAGCATTCTGGGGGCAAAGGGACCATCCACAGATGTAAGCATCATAGGCTGTCCACCTGAAAACCGATAGAAGTTTACGAACCAATATGACTGCCATAAAAAATGATACTTGCAAAAAGAAAGCCTTTCCTCAAATGTATGGGGTTTGCACAGACAGAACCAAGGGGCGCCCTCTCTTATAACTGAAGTGGGAGCAGTTTCCTTCCATGTAGGTCTCCGAGTCAGTTCACCCTGAAGCATCACCACTTGTGTGTATCCTGTGCGGAGAGGACCCTCTGGCTTCTGCGACCACCAGCCCCTCCTTCCTGGACACTTCACCCCCTGTGTGTCCCACTGCATTTATCCATACACACCCCTCCCGCACCCCACAGTGCCCCCTATAAGACAAGTGTGTGTGGCAGATTTTTGCTGAGGTTCTGGAGGGCATTTACAGAGTAGAGCAAAAAACGTTAAATTAAAAATGAGACACATCAACCCCATAGAAATAGGTTTTCTGGTCCTGGTGCAGGGTGCACCTTCCAGCCTAGTGGCTGGTCCCGCGGCCTCAGCAGCCAGCAGGCATGCAGGTTCCTCCATCACCCCGACACTACCTTCTTAGACGGCTCAGAGTTTCTTGTCTGGACTGCAACTGGTTATTCAACCTTAAGGCGGTCGTAGGGGACAAAGGGCCTGCGTATGGATGGGGAGGGGGGAAGGTGCTTCCAGGCCCCCGCTGGTGGGTCCCCAAGACACCTCTGCCGCAGCCCTCCAAGCTGAGCCCAGCTCATTGGCTAACCGGTCCAGAGCCAGCCAAGGAGCTGCTGGTTGGCTGTCCCGAACCCACTGAGGCCTTCATCTCCTACCTGCTCGGATAAAATCCACGGCGTTCAGAGGCTGGCCATGCCCCCGAAGCCGTGCAGCCAGGCCTCTGCACAAGCAGCGCTCCCTGCACCCCTGGCCAGGGCCTCTTTCTGCCGCCTCAGTTTTCCTTTTTTGAAGTTTTTTATTGTTATTAAACTGATGGGATTTAAAAAAAAAAAATTCTGCCTCCTTTTATTGCATGCGGGTCTGTTGGAGTCTCTGCTGCCCTGACCTTTCCTGAGCCAGTGTGGGCGAAGGGGGCGGGAACTTGCCTTCAGCTGAAGGGCCCGGGAGGAGTTTTCCTAAGCAATCGCCTCATCTACCCAAGAGATGGATTTTGCCTTTGGCTCCAGGTGGAATTTAAGGGCTTCCTTGATGCTCAGATTCGGCGACTGCAGGTTTTCCTTTATTGTCTCCAGTTGGCCACAGGCCGCAACAATGGCGCCCCTCCCCCTGCAGGCAAGGGTGGGGACAAGGTTCACAGGATGTGTGGATCCAGGTTTCCTGAAATACTGTGATGACTGTCATTTATTTGCAAATCTTTCTTTGTGCGTTTGTTGAAACTTGAATATAGCCTCGAGCCCATTCAACAACCGGAAGCTGGGAGCTCAGTGGCAGCGTGGAGCAGTGATGAGGACGAAAGAGTGAAAAATGACTTGGAGAAAAAAAAAACCCACAAGCCCAAGGCAAATGCCAGGAAAAGGAGTGGAGGAAATGAGATTCAGGATTTGGGTCCCAAAATACCACCCTCTCTTTTTTCCTCCCATTTGGAGCCGGTGGGGAGTGGGGAGCTGAGCCAGCAGATAGGGCTCCCAGCGTCCTGCTGGGGAGGTGGGAGATACCAAGACAGATGGCCCCAGGGAGTGTGGGTGAGCCTGACGTCAAGTTTATGAACCAAATGGCATTTTCCGAGTCCCTCCTCTCCAAACCCCACCCAGAACAGACCCACTCACTCAAAGCATGGATGGCCGCCTCCGGAGGGAACCCCAAGGCCTGGCTCCCAAGCACAGTTCCCCAGAGAGAATAAATGGCTCTGGGGGCTAAGCATGGCATGCCCCGTGCCCCAGCACCGCTCAGTTACCCAACCCAGGCTCATAGACACCTACTGTGTGCCCGGCACCGTGTTCTGCAGCAGGGCGACCAGCGTCCTCCTAGAGAGAGAGACAGTGAATACAAAATAAAAACGAAGATTGTGGCTGCGAGTTAAAAGCCGATGTGAGATTTTTCAGGACCAGCCATAAGCAACCACAAAGGCTGGACCCAAAGGACCGGCCTGGGATGGCCAGTGCCTTGCGCGCTCCCAAGGGGGTTGCAGTCAGGGGCACGAGCCCCTCGGCCATAATGCTTGTCACATACTTGCATTCCTCAGGCCTGTGCTCATTCCTCAGTCTCCTTTTCTGAGACCTCGGGCTGACGTCTTCAGCCTCCCCTGCCAACGCCTCCTTTTGGGGGGAAGTAGGAAAATCTTGAAGATAGTTTTTCCATCCTGACTCAGTACCCAGTATTTTTTTCTCTCCGCGGCTACACACACTCCTCTATCCCTAGGTCCCTAAAACTGCTGGGACCTTTTGTCCAGGGTCCTCTCAACAACCAGACCACCCCCCACATCTGTGCTGCCCAGCACAAGCACACCAGTTCACCGGCGGGGAGGTGGGCAGGGGACTGGGGACTTCTGCGGCTTGGCCTCTCCCTTGAGCTCAGGACTCACCGTTAACTCTCATTTTCACTCCTTGATGCTTTAATCCACGACTCCAGCACCAGGTACCTCAGCCTCTCTCCAGCTCACCTCAGCTCCTGGAGGTAAATAAAATAAATAAATAACATAATAAAACATCAGATGGATTTTTTGGGGTGTTGTCTTAGAATGCTGGCAGAAGTGCAGAACAGAGAACAATAGATGACAAAGAAAACCCCTTCCATTCTCCCAAAAAACTCTAACCAAAGGACAAAGATGTCGACCATCCACTCAGGATTTCCTAAGTGGAGCTGAAACCAGTCTTTAGTCCCATGCCCCACAACGCGCCCCTCACCTCAAGCCTGTTTATTTGTGTGTGTGTTTTTCTCTGACAGTTTGGAAGATGAGCAAAGTATATGTTACCAATTCACCACCAGTTACTCTGACCTAACCCTTTACGACCACTGCCCCACAGAGACCTTCTGCCAGGCGGTGTTTGAGACACTCCCCAGGAAGCCCCACCCACTCAGGTTGTCCATCTAATTTAATAGCTCTATACAGTGAGCCCTTGCTCATTATAATGGACCATTAAAGTGGTCCATTATAATGGACCATTATAATAATGCATTGTCCAAAAACACTTTTAAGGTGAGAACTATTATAAGCCTTATTTTATAGCTAAAGTTAACTGATGCATGGAGAGTTTCATGGCCAAGGTGAACGAGTTCTCGAAATCTCTCTACCTCTGGTGCTAACTTTTTGGGTCTGAGACCCTCACCTGACTCCTGTCGACCAGATGGGTTTCTTGCCTGTGTTCCCTCCAGCTCATGGGCGTTGTCTGCCTCCCACAGGCCTGACATGACCCTTTGTCTCACTACATACAAGCATCTCCCATGAGAAATCTCAGACCTGGTTCTGCCCCTGAACTCTTCCCATGTAGAGGCCTGTAGCATGGAGACAGACTTGAAATGCTAGATCTGCTTATACCGGCTTATGGGAACCAGTCCTATGTATCCTCTATCTACTCTGCATTTAACCACATCATGTTGATGGCTTGAAATCTGCTGCAGCAAGAGTATTTACACCACAGAAATAGGCAAACTCCCCAATCAGGGCTTTGTTGGAGGGAAAGCCACATTTATCAGTATCCTGCTTATGGCAGATATTAGGGATAAAACAAAATCATCTATTAGACATCTTAGAAGTATTTTCCTCATTTTTTGATAAACAAATCATTCCTAATTCCCAAGACCCCATCAAAAGATGTGGGGCTGAAGTTGTCCACATAGGAGCCAGTGCTTGCCCAGAATGCAAATATCTTCCCTCAGCCCATGTTGCTTTCTCTGCTGCATTAAGAGCAGCAGCCTAAGAAACTCTTTCATGCTTTCCTACATTCTGTTGAGCTTGCAGTCTTGCTGGAAGGAGGGAGCCAATCTCAGGTGCTGAACATCAAATTGCTTATTGGAACAGCTGCTGCTTTCAGCTGAGTAAGCAGGACATTCAAGGGTGGTGCTTTCTAGCGATGGTGCTACAGCCCAGTTAAAAATTAGTGTTAGGGGTGGAAAATAAGAAGCAAGAGAAAAGCCATCTGATCTTTGATAGATGCCAGAAGCTTTCTTTACACTGTTAAACAGTATAGGGTGAAGGAAAGGATATGTGCACCCAAACCATGGCTCTTCCACTTGCTACATTCTCTGGTGGACAGAAAAGGGAGGAGAGACAGACAAGGTGTCATGAATATATGGAGTCATCTCAAGTCAGTGACAATCTTAACAACAGCACTCATTCACTTGCTTAATGAATATTCATTAAATATCCAAATCATTCACCTCCCATGCGGCAGGAGACATACTAGGGAGAATTGTCAACAATAGAGACACAGCTCTTGCCCTCCTAAAGCTTCACGTCTAGTGGAAAATAGAAGCATTAAATGTATAGTACTGTATAGTACCAATCAGGGGTGATGTTTGTTGTGATAAAGAAAATAGATGAGCCATAGAACGCAATAGTGAGGAGTTGTAGGTGACCTAGTGCAGGGACCAGAAAATAGAATCCTGCTGGGGAGCAAAAGGCAAAGTGGCTAGAAAAGTGTAATAGGGATGAATATGGACGCTGACAGTGGCCAGGGACTACTCACTCTTGCAGGTCATGGAAGAGCAGTAGCCTGGGCCAGACTCTATGGGCTTAGAAGTCAGAGAACTAAGTTCAAACCCTAACTTGACCACTGACAAACTGAGCAAGCCTCTGAAACTCCAAAACACAGTAGCTGCATCATGTATAGGGCAGTAATCCTACTTAGCTCCCAGACTTACTACTGGAACTAAATTTGCTTGGGAGATAGGACTTAGCATGGTGTCCTGCCCAAGGTCGGTGCCCAGTGAAAGATCACTATATAGAAAGATTAATCGATGAGAACCATATTTGGAAAAATAAGGATCTATTAAACCGCACACACAGGCCACTTGGTGAGTAAGTGCCAAAATATCTATCAGCAGAAGGATTTAATGAGGCTTAGCAGCCCTGTCCTGTAAGGTAATCTGAGAGTTTGCACAGCAAGAGGCTTCGAAGGTGCTCGCATTCAACATATCCTGAGGAGTCAGCATTTGTTTGCAGCCACCACAGGAACATACCCTGTCCTTGCCACCTACCTTGTCTTCTTTACCTGTGCAGCTCTTACCTGTGTTGACTCTTTTCCCAGCTTTTCCCAGGTGAGATTTTATTTAATTATTTTCAATAAATAGCCATAGGATATTTCACCTGACTTCAATTGTTTACCTTGAAAGGCCATTGTTTTAAACACATTCACAAATCAGAAAATATCCCATGATCTGATGACATGTGCCAACTTGACATCAGGAAAATGTGGTCCTTGTGGAGACTCGGAGCCTTCTAAAAGTTGGGGGGTGGAAGAATCGATTCAGGTGCTACTGGTGGTATCCCCAAAACATATCACCTGTTTTACATCTCCCGTGATGTAGGTAAATTTTAAAAGTCGACAGTGCTTCCATACGCTGTGTTTGCGGCAGAGACAACAGGCTGAGATGTGTTGTCTTCTTTTCACCTTTGCTCACCTTTTGCATAAATTATCAAAGAAGTAACAAAATGCAAGTTGATCAGGGTTCCCACTTTAATTTAGCAAGACAGGTCATAATGACTTTGTTCCTTGGCCAGACCTGCCATGGAGCTGTTGTCATATACTAATGTGATGTGACTTGGAAGGTCATAATAACTATGACAAGATAAAGGGAATTAGTTAAAACTTAATTAAAGCCACATGGATAACAAGTACAACATTATGTTTAGTAACTTGAATTCTTTGTTGCCGGATCTGCAAAAAAAAGAAGATGTTTTGCAGCGAGTGAATAAAGACCACTTTTCCATGGTCTGAAATGATCAGATCAAACATCAGACTCAGAAGATGAAATTGGTGATGCTGGAGGCTGACCGTTCTCTCCCTGTCCACCCAGAACAGAGTAAGAAGACAAGAGGAGGCATCTCAGCCATCCAGAGATCAGAAGCATGGAGTTGGTAGTTATGATATTTTAACAAGCTTATTAAAAGGCAGATCCTTGGGATATAATTTCAGACATTCTGACTTGATAATCTGGTGCAACAGACCTGAAATCTTCGTTTTTAGCTAGCACCTTGCAATGTTAAAGTTATTGCTCATAAAAATATTTGTGGTGACACTAGACAAGGTGAGGAAGAGGATCCTCAGAGACAATGTCAATATCCTGGTCTTCAGTAAACCTTTACCATCACCCCCATCCTTCCCACCATTAGCATCCTGGGATAAAGCGCAGCTGAACCATGATAACCATCACACCTGCTGTGTGGAGGTTTCCTAGTCCCCACCCCCGTCTTCCATCCCCCTCTCTTGACCTCAATTCTGCAGTCAGATTTCTAGAAGGTGTCAGGGTTAGTTTTGTCAGTTCCTTTGTTCACAGTCTGATTGTATTAAATTCTATGTTACATAGAGGGTTGGACAAAAATGATAAAGAGTGATAGGTTATGCTTCACTGTAGCACATGGAAGGATCTGCTTAGAAAGGTAACATTTGGGTCCAGTGGACTGTGGTACAGGACTCTGGTGACATACATCTCAGGAGGTATGAACTACACCTCTCTGTCATATACGGTGTTGTAACCAATGTTACCTCAATAAAAAAAAAGAAAAAGAAAGGTATAAGTTGGGTCAGGAGAAACCTGATTTGAACCCTGACTCCTTGACTTTTCAACTCCGTGGTATTCAGCGAGTCACTTGCCCTTTCTCAGTGTCTGTTTCCCTGGTTAGCTGTTAAAATCAAATGTGACAATGATGTTAGGCTGCAGTTTTCAAACTTCAGTGTGTGCATACACAACCTCTGACTCGCGTGTAGATTCTACTCAGTGGGTCTCAGGTGGAGGCTGAATCGATGAGCTCGCAGGCATGCTGGTCTGTGGCCCACACTCAGCGTAGCCAGGACATAAGACTTTCAGGGGAAGGCTCAGGGGCACATTCCATTCAGGTGAGTTTCTCTCACATCTACATCCCACGTATTCACTTTCTGAAGGGGCTGTTGCTGGGCTAAGAAAAACCAGACAAAAGAAGACCCCCAAAAAAAAAGTCTAAGAAATTCACAGCTCTATACTAGAGGTTGATTAGGGTCAAAAGAAGATATATTTAAACCTAATTAAGATAAAGGATTCCTCACTAGACTGAGAGAAACTCTAAATGTAAAAGCTCCAAGGACACGACTTCTGTCAGATTCCTGTCAGAAAACGTTCTTTCAAGGAAGCGCACTGACAGCCTTGGAGAGTGACAGTCCTAACTGATTCCAAAGGCATTTTTGATATTCTCCAACTCTGAAAGTAATAATAATACCTTTAACTGATAAATTGTTATAAACTTTACAAAACCCATTTGCATGAATGCATCCAGGTCCTAAAACCTGTTATTTCTTAAACCTGTAATTTGCTCAAATTGGAGGCTGTGAACTCCTGCAGGGCAGGGGTCACGCCTTGTTCTTGTAAGTATCCCCAACATTTGACAAAGGTCTGGCATCTAATCGGCATTCCACAAATACAGGTTTGAAAAGAGATTTTTTTCCCCCAGTTCCTCAAACACACACCGTCCCACTTCAATGAATGGAAGTCAACATCAATTTTATGATACACTATTATTTTATGTGTCTCGGAAGGAAAAAAAAGTTACTATTTAAACTCGTGCATCATTGATTGCAAGCTGCATCCCACCTTGAGAGGGGTGAAAATGTGAGCGAGAAACATGCTTCTTACCACTGAGAAAGAGCAACAACAGTGGGGCAACCCCCCAGCACAGAGAGGGGTGGCAAATGCACTTTAGTTGTGTTGAAGGTGCCAAAAGCAAGGAAGGAGACAAACAGGGACAAGGAGCTGCTTCTTTATGACACAGGGTGTGTCATAGCTTCAGTGGCTCAGGAGCAGCCATGAGCTCTCCTCCGGTTGTAGTCGGTCGGCAGCCATCTTGTCTCAGGAAAAACACCAGTAGGCGCCCACCATTACAGGAGAAAATGCAGACCACGTGAAGAGCAAGATCCACGAGACCATCTTCCAAGGCCAATGGCCCTTTAACAGAATATATACTGCAGGAAAGGAGGAGGAGGAGGAGAGAGATGAGGTGGAATAGCAGCTCTTAGGGAGCCCAGAGCTAGCAAAACCCAGTGAGAGAGAATGCCTGGCACCACTGTGGAGAAAGAGACCAGAAGTCTCAGCCATGAGTATCAGGACCAGAACCCTTCATTTGTCCTGCTGAGTGCTAGAATGTGTCACTCCATATGACGCCCCACTGAGAGGACCTCCTGGACCCACACACTAAGAAGTCTGCTTAGGCTTTGATTTGACTTGAAAGGACTTTTGTTGAGGCTCCTGTCTTAAGTCTTAACTTGGACCAGTTACTCTGAGTCAGTGTCCTGGTCTCCAAAACAGTGAGAGTAATCCTACTCACCTCGCCCTATGGGAGGATGCACTAAGCTCATACTTGCAATGCTGGTCATTTTCACTCCTGTTCTTTGCCTGGAAAGTGCTCAGAGGTGGACACCAAGACACTTAACATGCTGACCGGGACCCCAGCTGCATGGACTGGTAGTGCTCCTAATTTTTTTATCCCAAATCAAAAACACACAACTTGGACTACTCACACAAGCAACAGGAAAGTGAAACACACACACACACACACACACACACACACACACCCCTACTCAAACAACGATCCCAACTCTAGAAAGCTGGGGGCTGGCCTTCCAAGGATGGGGGCATGTCATCCCCTTGCAGCCCAGCAGCTCAGAGACCAAGCACCCAAGGTGGCCCACTTGGCGGCGGCTCTGTGGCTCCATACAGGATGCAGCTCATGTGCAATGTCATCTGTCTTGAGCACAAAAGCTTTAACCTCTGGAATCAAACGTGTCTGTTAATAAACCCATGTGCTGCTCACGCCATTGCCCAGCGGCGCCCCTCAGAGCCCCGCAGCAGGCACATCTGATTTGTGGCTGGTTCAACTGCTTAGGCACGACATAATTCGGAAATGTGAAAGATCCCAAATTATCTTATCCTGAGGTGACAAATCAAGTACAGCGCCCACAAGCCCAGACAGTTACACGCCAAATAAACCAAACTCAGCAGAAGACACAGTATCCATCTCACAACAGTTTAGGAAAAACAAGTTTACTTCTTATCAGAAAGATTAATGAACCAGGCTGTGACCTCACCTCTAATTGTGGCTGAACAGAAATTAGGTGCTGCTTTTAATCTATTCTGCAGTAACATAATAATGTCATGTCACAAAGTTCATAAAGAAAGGGTCCGCACTTATTTGTGGAATTATTTAAAACACCCAGTGACTGGCCATTAATGCAAAATTATTAAATTTTTCTTAGAGACACTGCTGTTTTTAAATACATATATCAGGTGCAGTCAAATTAACAAAAATGTCTTCTCACTAATTAAGACTGTTTTCCTACTGTAGGTGCAACTATGGAGAATGTTTATTGATAGAGCTTATTACTGGCATAGTTAAAAAGCTATTGACATGGTATATCTTTCTGACACTTTGCTGAACTTATTTGTTCTAATAGCGCCTCTCTTATTTCTTCCACTTGATTTTGAATGAATGTTTATGTTGTTTGGATTTAGTCAGGCCCATCATCCCTGCTCCCACATCTGAACTGGGACCCAAGGTCTGAAAGGAAAGGGCGAGGAAGGAGATAGAAGAGGCCAAGAGGACAGAGAACTTGGCTCTCTTTAGGACAGTGGCCCACCAGAAGCTCCATCACAAAGTACAATCCCTTTTCTAACTTAAAGTTTTGCCCGAGCTGGTTGTCTCTTTAACAAAACTTCTCTTGGTTAAAAAGCATCACAACCAGTGAGCTGTCTTCCACCAGCAATACATGACATGTTTTCCCTTCAAACTACAATTTCCATCTGTAAGCCTCTGAGTAAGCACAGGGAATTCATCTGGAGGAAAATCAATTTTATTAGAGAAGCAAGGAAGGCAATGCTCACCCCGAGGCAGAGGCCACACCTCCCTGAGAATCTTCAGTAAGAAGCAGTCTCCAGACTTGGGTCCTGTCTACACCACTGATACAGGCAATGGAATTTGAATAGAAATTAAAGTTGGATCATTCATACTATTATTACATGTAAATAGATTCGAAAGGAAAATTATGATGAACCAATGTTGTTGGGCCCTGAGCCTGGGTGATGAACTGTGTTCAACTGAAGTAGGAAGTTCTAGACAAGACACATTCAGCTGAAATGGTCTTTTAGGCCAAGTGTGTGTGTGTGTGTGTGTGTGTGTTCTTTTCCAACTGATGTCTTGTTTTTTGCCTAAATTAGCCAAACCAAGTATAGTCAACAAACATTCAAATAGGTTACAAATAAAATGGGCTCTTTTACTAATGAGTAGACGATGAAATGACTGTAGAACACCCTCACTGAAGTGAAAACTAGAACAATTAGGGTCAGGGTGTTCTGGGGAAGGCCCGGAACCCTTTACTTTCCCTCTGTGACTGCCTCACTTCTTGCACCAAAGAAGGCTTCCATAAGTACAAAAAAGCTGCTCATCTGGGAACCCTTGTAATTCTGGGGGTGTCAATAGCTGGAGAATTCTGGTCAAGCAGTTCTTGGGTTTATGTTTGCTGGTGAAGAACACAGGCCTCATGCTGCAGCTACAAGCATAGAAAAACACTTAGGTACTGCGCTGGACCTTTGCCACAGCCCTGAGGTCTTCCCAACAGCTAGAAACTCAAGAGAAATTCATCGGGTGAGCATCTTCCTTCCTTTTCACCAATAAGACCAAACCAAAGGACAACCTAATTCACCACCAATGATGATGAGAAGGAACGGTGTTTAGGGCTTAAGTAAAGGCATCTCAACTAAAATATTTGCCTTCTCAAATCTCCTCCACACTCCCTTTCTCCCTGACCAAGCTTAGCTCCCATCTGGATGAAGTTCTCTTCCTTTCTCGCAGCTCAGAATTCCCTGAGCTCTCTCTCTCCTCTGCATCACCCTGTCAAGGTGCATGTTGATAGTGCCTTGCTTTTGCTATTTACATGATGCCTTGTGTCTAATCTCATGTGTTAAATTTTCACGAATACATACCTTGTTCTTCCCAAAGGCACTGGAAATATCATCAAAGACAAAAGTTATTTTTCATTTTTAACTTTTTAGACCTAAAGACCTTGCACAATATCCAGTAGAATGTCGCAGCTTCCTGCACCCAGACATCCACGGCTGGTTCCAGTTTTTTCACTGTCACTTTGGACAAATTACTTGCTCTACATCACAAATTAAGATGTGCAACCCCAAAAAATATATATTGAATGGTTGCCAATGAGATGTAAGAGGAAAAGGGCATGGGGGAAGGAAGGACAGACGAGGGGAATGAGGGACAGGAGAAAGGAAGGACGCATACTAGGTTTAACTCAAGCAACTGGCACAGGACTAGCACAGACCCCATCTTCTCTAAATGTCATTTTTTTTTTTTTGCCTAATCTTTACTTCCTTTGTTGGGAGCCTTCAATTCGGAGGGATTTTCTTATCAGAAAACTGTTAAAAAGAAAAAGTAATAAACTATGCAACCATAAAAAAAATAAAATAAAGATAATAGTCATACTTACCCCAAAGAGTTGTTATGAAAACATGAGAACAAATGCAAGTACTTTCTAAGTTCCTAGGATATCACAAGAGTTCAAAAAATATTTGGAGGATAAGGCAAGATGTGCTGTATTAACAAACCTCTATGATTCACTAGCTTCAAACAATTAAGATTAATTTCTTCTCGTTATGTACTGAAAGGATCAGCAAGGGATTCTGGCCATCAAGTTCCCCAAGGGCCCAGGCTGAGAACAGACGCCATCTTGCTGGTTGCCAAGTCAGAAAAAAAGAAAGCCAGAAAGGCTTTGTACCAGCCCTTAAATATTCTGGAATGTCAGTGATCTGTCACACTTCCACTCAAAACTCATTGGCCACAGTATCACATGGTCTCATTCAAACATTTGGGAATGAGGAAATATAATTCCACCACATGCAAATCTCAGCTGAGTATCCCTACTGGCACCCAAAGCATCACTTGTTATCATTGTATGGTTGCTATGATACACACATAGAATACAGATCCGTACTAAAGATAGGGTTGGTGTTAGCTTATATCAACTTCAGTACAGTCAAGTTTTCACATGAATGGGATTCCTCTAGGCTTATGGAGGCCTAAAGATTAAACTACATGAACACACACACACACACATACACATACACATTATTTTAACCTAATCTGAGTACTGCAAATCACCTTGAAATAAGGAATATGAAAGTTAATATATGCTTGATATTTAACAAGTGATATAGGCTTTTTAAAAGTTATCAGTTCCACCACTCAAAATCAAATATTTCTTTGTTTTGTTTTCATTTTGTTTCCTGATCTTTGAGAGGCATGTCCTCTATTTCCTTTTATTTATTTTTTAAAATTGTGATATAACTGACATAAAACATCTTGTAAGTTTAGGGTGTTGCACATGTTGATTTGATGCATTTGTATATTGCAATTTGATTACCACTGTAATGTTAGTTAACACCGCTCTCAGGTCATACAATTATCACTTCTATGGTGAGAACGTTTAAAATCTAGTCTCTTAGCAACTTCAATTTATATAATACAGTATTATTGACTTTAATCTCCACATTCTGCACCTGATCACCAGAATTTATTCATCTTCCAGGCACAAGTTTGTACCCCCCAAAAAGCAAACATTTTGACATTAAGTCCCTCCTTCTAGTCTCTTTTCATGAGTCTTTGTTTCTTTATGTTTTGCATTATCATATGTAACTTTTGCCTGAATGTTTTCATGTAGATATTCCCTTGTATTGTTGGAAAGTTTTCCTGACCGTCCCCCAATAGGCAACCATGTCAGCGTTCCTGGCCTTAACACTGGCATCAAATCAGCCAACTAAGAGTCATACTCCTTATCCAGCATCCAATCTATCACTCAGTCAATTCCACCTCCTATTTGATTCATCTACTTTCCTCCTCCATTGTCATCACCCTAAGCCAGGGGTCCTCAGCTACAGTACACTTGACATTGCAGCTCAGATAATTCTTGTTTGCAGGGGACTACACCAGACATTGCAGGGTGTTCAGTAGTCTGGCTTCTCCACACTAGATGCCTTCCCAAATAGCAACGATTAAATTTCTCTTTTGGAGAGGGAAATTAACCATTTTTAAACACCTGCAGAACATTCTCCATTACAAGGTCAAGGAAAAGTTGACTGTCCCTGAGTTTCAAAAAAAAAGCTGAAAATAAATACTTGGTTCCCTATCCCCTCTCCTCTCCCTCATATATATATATATATATATATATATATATATATAAATATTATTATTTTCATATTTATTTTATATTACATTATTTGTAAGATTTAATGCTTATATCTATGTGTGTGTGTACACACACACACACACACACACACACATATGTATTTGTCTCGTTTAGGATAAATTTCCCAAACTAGAATTATTGGGTAAAACATTAAATATATATTTGAGGTAAAATTATTTCTGGTCATTTCTGTTCCCACTCTTTTCCATGGGAAATTCTAAATAATAAAGCAGTGTTCCTTAGAAATGGTTATCTTGGATTACAAATTCCAGTTCCTTCCAGTTTAAAGTCTTCTCTCTCATACTCTTAGACTCTTTAAAACTACACACACCACATGTCCTTAATAAATGACTATTGAATTAAATTCCTGGCATTCCTGATGCTTAAAACTAGCTATTTTTAATATGAACTTTTCCCCCAATCTGTAAGAAGACTGCAACATGTCTTAATTTTTTAGCTTCTAAGCCCTTTTGTCCTCTAACTTATAAATATCTAGAGCCTTCAAAATCATGTTGTTATTTTACAAGAATCTGAGTTGTGTGAACTTTCCAATTCTGTTAGTCTCATTTTTTAAAGGATCTTAATGTTACAGGGCAAACCCCAATGTGAAATGGGGTTTTCACACTGCGCGCTTAAAAGGGGTCCTCACCTGCGCGCTTAAAAGGGATTTATTATAATGAGACTCAACTGCAGGCACACACAAAAAAGGTTAATAAAGGGTTTATTTACAAAAAAAGGGAAGTGGAGTGAGGAATAACCCAGGGAGAAAGAGAGAGAGAGAAATTGGTAAATGCATCCTACCAGTTCCTCTGAGCTGGGACCCCAAGAGCTGGCTGAAGGCTGGTGAAAAACCAACCACCTCCAGGCCCACGCGTCTCTTGCTAGATACCAAGCCTGGCTGCTTAACTGCACCCTTAGTTCCCCCCCATCCGCCCCTCAGTGGTGAAGGCTTTATGGGATTTGCAGTCCTTAGTGCCCGGGATCTCTCTGGTCTGGGGTTTGGGTGGGGCCCATAAAACTGAGTTTGTGGAGTTGGTTCTGGACATCGTCGCCTCCGGATATTAACACATGTCCTCCTGACCAGCACGATAAACTCACGATGATTGCCTACATCTTCCTGAAATTCAAGTAAGAGTTTGCTTGTGTTTAGGTTTTTAAAATGCAAAATGATTTTGAGCCAGTACTTCTGTTTTTTACCTAATATGCTTCACTAAAGATCTAGCCAATGCCAAAACTAACCATATGGTTGACAAAAGAAAAAAAATTAGAGAGCAATTCAGAATCTGTCCAAAAGTCATTTTTTTCTTTCTATTGATCCCAGTTAAGAAAAGAAATAGGCAGTTCTAAGACAAAATAAAGTGTTGCCTGTAATAGCCCATTAAATAGCTTTTTTCACCCACTATTTATACTTTATCAATACCTTAAAGATTTTATTAAATCAAAATTATTGTCTTTCTGCAACAAAGCCACTTGGCGACATATATTTGTGGTGGGGTTAGAGTCTGACCATAGACTGTCTTTAAGGGCACAACAGCCCCCCCCCCCGAAGGCCCCCCAGCTCTGCTCCCACAAGGATTCCTGTACAAGGAGGTTTACTGTGGCATTATTTATAATATGCAAAAGCAGGAAACCATGTAAACCTCCAACATGCGAGGGCTAATTAAATATATTGCAACCAATAAAAATTAAAGATAGAAGGCTTGAGGGCCTCAGTGGTGGGTGTGTGAGGTAGCATATACCTGAAGAGGTGTGAACCCACACCCTTAAATCCTACAGTAAACCAATGTTACCCCAATTAAAAATAATGATTTATGGAAAGAATGTGTCAATATGAAGTGCATTCTAAGATCTATTTCAAGGGAATAAAGCAAACTGCAGAACGTGTGTATAAAATGTGGAGTACACTAGAATATTTCTAGTGGGTTACCCAAGATACTCGTAATTATTTTTTTTTTTTTTTTACAGGGAAGGCAGCAGGAGACCTGGTTCTAAGATGGAAGGAAAACTTACCTTTCATTGAAATGGTTTCATTTTTATCATGAGCATTATGAATTTTTAATTTGAATTCAAAGTAGACCATAAAATAGAGGGAGGAGAAACTTTGGGGCTATATTTCATGAAACAATAAAAATCCCTATCCATTTCAGTGAATGGCAATCAGTTCAAACTTGAACTAGAAACTAATGTATCTCTAACCCTGCCTGCAGAATTAGAATGTCTAAGTAAATCTGACAGTTTTAACCACATGCCAGTCATGTGCTCAGTCATTCACTCACTGAACGGAAAGGCACTGTCAGCAGAGCAAAGACAGGTCCTGACCCCATGAGCGTAGCAGGGAAGACCAGCCTTCCACCTCAGTGCAGTCTCTGTCTCTCTTTCCAAAATAACTTACTGCGTGGAATATATTTGGACGAGGTGACTGAACCCACGGATAAGTGGGGACTGCTGTCCAGGTATGAAAAGGTTGGGGAGGCGGGAGAGACCCTCAGTCACATGACCCAGGATCCTGACAAGGTAAAGCATCACCAACCACACTCTAAGGTCAAAAGGGATTCTGAGGGGGCATATTTGTTTCCTGGGACTACGGAACAAACTGCTACAGCCACACAGGGATTTATTCTCTCACCCATCGCTCTGGAGGCCAGAAGTCCAGAACCCACATATCTGCAGGGCTAGCCCCTCAAGGGAAGGGTCCTTCCCTGTCACTCCCTGACTTTGGTGGTGGTCACCAACCGACTTCAGCATTCCCTGGTTTGCAGACACGTCACTCCAAACTCTGCTCTGTTATCACATGACCTTCTGCTCACTGTGTCACAGTGTCTCTGTGCAAATGCCCCTCTTATTTAAGGACACAGGCTGGGTAGGCTTAAGGGATCCCCTTGATCAGACTGTCTTTATCTGACCTTGATGACATCTGCAAAGACCTATTTCCAAGTAAAGTCACCTTCTTGGGCAGGAGCTCTGGAGTGACACTATTGCACTAGAGGCAGCAGGAAAATGCCACCATCGGATTTAGAGGTTAGGAAGATACCAGGGGGCAGCTAATGGAGAAGCCACACTAGGAGGGTGGAGATCACTTTCACATACATGTTCTGAGCTCCTTCTGCGTGTCCATGATTGCATCCTCAGCCTAGGGGAGGAAGTCAGAGAGGTGGCTTTACCTGTCAGTCACACGGTGTGCAAACTCAATCCGGCACTCAGCTCTCACCTAAGTCTCCCAGGCCCCTGGGTTCAGAGCTGAGAGGGGATGAGGCGATGAGAATCCTGGGGCAGAGGCAAGCGGTAGGTGGACACTTGGCACAGAAACCCGGTTCTGCGAACTCACATACTTCATATTCCTCCTGCAAAGCCGGGGCAAAAGGTGAACAGTTAACACTGCTCAAGGAGCAGCCGTGTTGAAACGCCAAGGAAGCCGACCACGGTTCCAACCACACCACACATGTCTGGTGACTCCAGGCTTGGACAGCGATGCTCCTTAAGAGAAAACAGACCAATAATTTTCTTTTTCCTTCTGGCTTATTTCGCTGAGCATGATGTCTTCCAGCTCCATCCATGTTGCTGCAAATTGCATGAGTTTATCTTTTTTGACTGCTGAGTAGTATTCCATTATGTATACATACCACTCATAGCAGGAATTTAGAAAACATAAAGGACCAGGAAAAAGACTAATTATAATAAAGAAAAAATAAAAATCAACAAACAACTATAAACCAGAGACACACTACGGGGGTGGGGGGAGGGAGAGAGGAGAGGAGGGATTAGGTCAAAATAAGGAGGGTGGGCTGAGTGAGCAGGAACAAGGTGCCCAGGCAGGGGAGCGGGATTCAAAAGGCGCCATTCCCGCGCCACTGATCTGGGCTACAGCCCGCGTCCTGGAACTGAGGGCTTTGGAACTGAGACCCGGGCGAGGCCCTCCCTGAGTGAGCAGGAACAAGGCGCCCAGGCAGGGGAGCGGGATTCAAAAGGCGCCATTCCCGCGCCACTGATCTGGGCTACAGCCCGCGTCCTGGAACTGAGGGCTTTGGAACTGAGACCCGGGCGAGGCCCTCCCTGAGTGAGCAGGAACAAGGCGCCCAGGCAGGGGAGCGGGATTCAAAAGGCGCCATTCCCGCGCCACTGATCTGGGCTACAGCCCGCGTCCTGGAACTGAGGGCTTTGGAACTGAGACCCGGGGCACGAAATTAGGGGCGTGGGTTCCCCACGACGGTGGGGCACAAGGCAGACACAGCACCCCAAAGCTGTTGAGGTGTACCCTACCATCCCCGCTCTGCTCCCTGTCCCACGGGGTGGAAAATCAGCTCCCCAAGGGCTCTAGGAGAGATCTCTGGTGCCACCTAGCGACTTGACCCCAGCACAGGCTACTGAAGGAGCTAGTGGCCAGCTGGGGAGTTAGCCCACACCGGGCCCCTTCTGAACAAGTAGTCTGAGCCCACAGGGAGAGCGAGCACCCACAGCCGGGGCAGACCAGGCGCGCAGAAGAGTGTGCCTGAGACCAGAAGCGCAGGGAGTGTGTCCCACATCACCATTTTAGAACAGGGACATTTCTTCAGTAAAGACTACCTGCAGAAGGCTTACTCAGGAGCCAGAGGTGAGCGGGGGAAGTTCGCCCACGCCAGACCCCCTCTGGCCTGCAGTCCAAGCCCAGAGGGGAGCAGGAACCCACCGCTGGGGCAGACCAGGCGCACAGGGGAGTGTGTCCCCACATCGGCATTTTAGAACAGGGACCTTTCTCCAGTAAAGGCTGCTTGAAACTGACAGATGACTCCTGGAAGAACCAGAGGGGAACAGAGAAGCCCACCCAAGATGCCGGCAAGTCCCAACAACACAGTGTCCCAACGCATACGGCAAATTAGAAAACAGACAGTAGGGAGAAGAAGAACCACACGCAACCTAGCAACTCTCCAGAGAAAAAGCACACCACAAAAAGAAAGCCAGCCCCCAGATTGCACCGACAATAACTTGGAAGAATTTCTGAGCCTTCCAGAAAGAGAATTTAAAATTGCCGTGATTAAAAAACTGACAGAAGTCATAAAGGAAAACAATGATAAGGGAAAAATAATCAACGATCAGAAGAATGCAATTGAGTCCCTAGAGAGGGAAAACAATGGTCAGAAGAAAGAAATTGAGTCCCTAAAGAGGGAAGTAAAAGAAATGCAGGAGATCAAAGAATTAATGGAAGAACTAAAGAATTCTGGGAAAAGCAATGAAAGCAGAATAGATGAAATGGAAGAACGAATAAGTAATCTTGAAGACACAGAAATAAAAAGAACCAAAACAGAAAAGGAAAGAGAAGTACGAAGGAAAAAGAACGAAGAAAGACTTCGGGAACTATCTGACTCCATGAGGAAAGGAAATATAAGAGTTATAGGAATACCAGAAGGAGAGGAGAGAGATGTAGGAACAGAGAAAATATTCAAAGAGATAATTGAAGAGAACTTCCCAAATGTGAAGAAGGAGCTGAAAATTGATATACAAGAAGCAAGAAGAACACCAAACTTCCACGACGAAAGGAAAAATACAGCAAGACACATAATAGTAAAGCTCCCAAGAATCCAGGACAAGGAAAAAATAATGAAGCTGGCAAGAGGGAAGAAACAGATAACATTCAAAGGAAAACCAATCAGGCTGACATCAGACTTCTCCGAAGAAACACTACGGGCAAGGAGAGAGTGGAGGGACATAGTCAACAGACTCCAAGAAAACAGATGCCAACCAAGAATACTCTATCCCGCAAAGCTCTCCTTCCTCTTTGAAGAAAGAATATGGACCTTCCCAGACAAACAGAAACTCCGGAATTTCATTGCAACTAAACCCCCACTCCAAAAAATACTACAAGGAGTCCTAAAGCCAGAACCTCAGAGCGACGAATAACAATGAAAGAAGGCCAAAAAAAAAAAAAAAAGTTATTAAAAGAATAAATAAATAAAATCAAAGGAAAGACAAACACAATGGCAAATACAGATGTTAACATATCAATATTAACTCTAAATGTAAATGGACTAAACTCTTCAATAAAAAGACACAGAGTTGCAGCCTGGATTAAGAAACAAAACCCAACCTTTTGCTGTCTCCAGGAAACACATTTAGCTACAAAAGATAAAAATAGGCTCAAAGTTAAAGGATGGAAAACAATCCTACAAGCAAATGGACCAAAAAAGAAAGCAGGAACAGCTATACTTATATCAGATAAAACAGATTTCAAACTCAAAAAGATAAAAAGAGACCCCAATGGTCACTACATTATGATCAAGGGGACAATACTTCAAGAAGAAATAACACTCATTAACATATACTCACCAAACGAAGGAGCACCAAAATATATCAGACAACTGTTGTCCTCTCTGAAAACAGACATCAGAGAAAACACATACGTAGTGGGAGACTTCAACACACCACTATCAACAATGGATAGATCAACAAGACAAAAAATAAGTAAAGAAACCAAAGCTCTAAATAAAGACCTAGAGCAATTGGGCTTAACAGACATCTATAGAACACTAAACCCCAAAAAAATGGAGTACACATTTTTCTCAAGCGCACACGGATCATTCTCCAGGATCGATCACATACTGGGGCACAAGACAAACATCAACAGATACACCAAGATTGAAATCATATCAACCATCTTTTCTGACCATGAAGGCATCAAACTAGAAATAAACCATAAAAAGAAGGCAAGGAACTTTCCTACCTCATGGAGATTAAAAACCACACTACTGGAAGACCATTGGACTAATGAGGAGATCAAAGAAGAAATTAAAAAATTTTTTGAATTGAACGACAAGGAGGACACCAATATCCTAAATGTATGGGATGCAGCAAAAGCAGTAATAAGAGGAAAATATATAGCAATAGAAGCTCACATCAAGAAACAAGAAAGAACGCAAAGAAACAACCTAATCTCGAAGCTCAAAGATCTAGAAAAAGAACAACAAAAAAACCCCAAAACCAGTAGAAGAAAAGAAATAATAAAAACCAAAGCAGAAATAAATGAAATTGAAACTAAAAAAACAATCCAAAAGATCAATGAAACCAAGAGCTGGTTCTTTGAAAAAATCAATAAAATAGACAAACCCCTAGCCAGGCTCACAAAGGAAAAAAGGGAGAAAGCACAAATAAACAGGATCATCAATGAAAGAGGAGAAATCACAACGGACACAGCAGAAATCAAAAGAATAATCAGTAACTACTATGAACAGTTATATGGAAACAAGTTTAACAATCTAGAGGAGATGGACAAATTCCTACAACTCTACTATCACCCAAAGCTAGATAAAGAAGAAATAGAACACCTAAACAGACCAATTACAATTAGCGAAATTGAAATGGTAATCAAAAACCTCCCCAAAAACAAAAGCCCAGGACCTGATGGATTTACAAATGAATTCTACCAAACATTCAGAGACGAATTAGTGCCTATCCTTCACAAACTCTTCCAAAAAATTGAGAAGGAAGGGACAATACCAAACACGTTCTATGAAGCCAACATTACACTAATACCAAAACCGAACAAGGACAACACAAAAAAGGAAAACTACAGGCCAATCTCCCTAATGAACACTGATGCAAAAATCCTCAATAAAATTTTAGCTATCAGAATCCAACAATGTATCCATAAGATAATTCACCACGACCAAGTTGGATTCATTCCAGGGGCACAAGGATGGTTTAACATCCGAAAATCAATCAACGTTATCCAACACATCAACAAAAAGAAATATAAAAACCATATGATAATATCAATAGATGCTGAGAAAGCTTTCGACAAAGTGCAACACCCATTCATGATAAAAGCCCTTGAAATTCTTGGGATACAAGGAACATACCTCAACATCATAAAGGCCA
The DNA here is from genome assembly GCF_964194135.1 of Talpa europaea. Taxonomy (NCBI): domain Eukaryota; kingdom Metazoa; phylum Chordata; class Mammalia; order Eulipotyphla; family Talpidae; genus Talpa; species Talpa europaea. Next base: position 136,303,973 of record NC_140071.1, on the reverse strand, counting down.
TCTATGACAAGCCAACAGCCAGTATCATTCTCAATGGTGAAAAGCTGAAAGCAATTCCATTAAGATCTGGAACAAGACAAGGATGTCCACTCTCACCATTGCTTTTCAATATAATACTGGAAGTCCTAGCCAGGGCAATAAGACAAGAGAAAGACATCCAAGGAATCCAAATAGGAAAAGAAGAAGTCAAACTATCACTATTTGCAGACGATATGATATTATACATAGAGAACCCCAAAAACTCCACAGAAAAGCTAATTCAACTCATCAATCAGTTCAGTAAAGTGGCAGGATACAAAATCAACACGCAAAAGTCAGTAGCCTTCCTATACACAAACAATAAATCTGAAGAAGAAGAAATCAAAAAGACCATCCCTTTTGTTATTGAAACAAAAAAAATCAAATATTTGGGAATAAATCTAACAAAAGAGGTAAAGGACCTATACAAAGAAAACTATAAAACACTGTTAAAAGAAATAGAAGAAGACACAAAGAAATGGAGAGACATCCCCTGCTCATGGATTGGAAGAATAAACATTATTAAAATGGCCATCCTTCCAAAAGCAATATACAGATTCAATGCTATTCCAATGAAAATTTCAATGTCATTCTTCAAAGAAATAGAACAATTATTGATGAAATTCATATGGAATCACAAAAAACCCCGAATAGCCAAAGCTCTCCTGAAAAAAAAAGAAGGGAATGGAGGCATCAGACTCCCAGACTTCAAACTATACTACAAAGCCATAATCATCAAAACCGCATGGTATTGGAACAAGAACAGACATACAGACCAATGGAATCGAATAGAAAATCCAGAAATAAACCCACAGGTTTATGGTCAACTAATCTTTGACAAAGGAGCAAAGACTATGCATTGGAGCAAAGAAAGTTTGTTCAATAAATGGTGCTGGGAAAACTGGGTCGCTACATGCAAAAGAATGAAGCTTGACCACCACCTCACACCATACACAAAAATCAACTCAAAATGGATTAAAGAACTAGACATAAGACCTGAAACCATAAAATATATAGAAGGAAATATAGGCGAAACACTACGTGATTTGCACATCAAAGACATCTTTACAGACACATCACCCAAAGCAGTGATAGTGAAGGCAAAGATAAACAGCTGGGACTATATCAAATTAAAGAGCTTTTGCACAGCAAAAGAGACAATAACAAAAACAAAGAGAAACCCCACCAACTGGGAGAACATTTTTGCACCCAACACTAATGATAAAGGACTGATCACAAAAATCTGCAAAGAGCTGATGAATCTCAACAACAACAAAGAAAATAATCCAGTCAAAAAATGGGCAGAAGAGCTTAAAAGAAACTTCTCTGAAGAGGAAATGCAAATGGCCAACAGGCATATGAAAAAATGTTCAACATCACTTGTCATCAGGGAAATGCAAATCAAAACTACCATGAGATACCATCTTACACCAGTGAGAATGGCACATATTAAAAAAACTAGCAACAACAAATGTTGGCGAGGGTGTGGAGAAAAAGGAACTCTTCTGCACTGTTGGTGGGAGTGCAAACTGGTCCAACCACTATGGAAAGCTGTGTGGAGATTTCTGGACCTACTAAACATAGAGCTTCCATATGACCCAGCAATTCCACTCCTAGGTATTTACCCAAAGGACACAGAAACATCAATTCCAAAGAACACCTGCACCCCTATGTTTATAGCAGCACTGTTTACAATAGCTAAGCTTTGGAAACAACCCAAATGCCCAAAAATAGATGACTGGATCAAGAAGATGTGGTACATATATACCATGGAATATTACTCAGCATTCAAAAAAGATAAACACATGCAATTTGCTGCAACATGGATGGCGCTGGAAGGGATCATGCTCAGCGAAATAAGCCAAAAAGAAAAAGAAAAATACCGGATGGTCTCACTCATAGCAGGAATCTAGAAAACTTAAATAAGGGACCAGGAAAATGAATAACTATAAGAAAGTGAAAATCAAAATCAACAAAAAACTATGAACCAGAGACACTTTTAGGGGGGCGGGGGCGGGAGGGGAGGGATTGGGGTCAGAATGGGGGGCTGCAATTGTATGGGGAATATAACAATAAAATTTATTAAAAAAAAAAAATAAATAAAAAAAAAAAACCTAAAAAAAAAAAAAAAAAAAAAAAAAATAAGGAGGGTGGGAATTGGATGGGGAATATAACCAAAATGAAAATTCATACATTGTGCAAAAATGAAAAATGATGTAAGAATTATATAAAATAAAAGAAAAGAAAAAAGAAAAAAGACTGAGGTAGAACCCTTGCTTCATCAACACCAGTCCATATTTAAATAAACTTATTTCTAAGGTTTATGAAGAAAATAGGAGCCACGATGAAGTGAAAACTCGACAGAAGTGAATTCAGAGGAAAAAGAGGTTAATTGATGGGAATGGTTGAGACTAACAGCTGCTACTGATCAGAAGCTGGGCTGGGTCTTCTCCCTCTTCCTGGCTTTGCCTCCACGGTCCACTATTTTAAAGGTAGATTGAAATTTTAAGAAAAAACGATGAAGACCAAGGTTATTCTCTCTGCAGTTCAGTATTTTTCAGGGGGGGAAATGAGTATTCTGGATGTAGGTTACAGTTTTCATCACTATTGCAATTTTGTAATCTCAAAATCTGACCTGAGTCCCTAACTTTCAATTTTCTCTTTTTGCTCCATGTCTTTTCCTTGCAATATTAAAAGGGAAAGGAAGAGATGGAACAAGAGAGGGGAAAAAGAAAAAAAGGAGAAAAAGAAAAAAAGGGGAGAAGAAGGCAAACAGGAATCTAAAAAGGGAGAGAAAAGAAACCAGGGTCCAATCAATTATTCTGACATTTATTACTGGTTAAAAATAATAATGGTAATAATAATTAAAACTTTACCTCAACGTTACATTTTAAAAACCGGTGCCTAAATTTTTTTTTAAAAATATGTTTAAAAGCAATTAATAAGCAATTTTTATCTAGGAAGCAAGTGATTTTTGTGCAAAGAGGGGAAAAAAGACTCCAGGCTTTGCCTCATCTCCTAGAAGCATCCCATATTCTTAGATGTGACGTTGCCTTGGTAACCACAACTTGGTGACCTCGTTATTTCAACCTAATCCTGCTTTGAAATTATAGTTGCTCCACCCTTTTGCCTGGCTTGCCTGATAACATAATCATTGTAAATGAGGATGGGAAAGAAACAGCAGGACACAGACCCTCCGGTGACACAGGACCAGTCTCACCTTATCATGGAAATAGAGGAACAATTAAACGGCATGAATCTAAAACCCTAAAAGTGGATTTTCTTATTTTTATATGGTTTGTTATGCTTATTTTCAAAACCTGCTGGTTGATTCAGTGTAGCAGGGTATCTTAATATTACTATAGAAAAATGGGAAATTTTCTATTTGTGTTAAAAGAAAAAACAAAGGAGAGCTAAACTGTCAAGGGTGAAGTCCTTAATTGTGCATTTGTTTTGCCCAACAGCCGAATAGAAACAGGAATCAGAATATAATTTTTTTTACACACAGAATAGCAGTGTCCGGGGTTTGTTTACCTTGCTTCTCTTCCTCTGGCTAAAACCCCACAAATCAGTTGTCATCTTGAATTCAGATTCCTTTCATAACAAAGGGGTCTTAGGAGACTGCATTGCTGAAGTTCTGAATCCAGCAAGTGTAAACAAAGTTTAATGGAAATGTAATTAACTCATTTGTTTCAATTTGGGGGTTTGAGATCTCAGTTCTGCTGGGAAAGGGAGGAAAATACCTTTCTCTTGCTCATACATTGCCTTTTTCTTTATCCTTTTTTTTTTTTTTTCCACTCCAAAATAGCTAGTGTACTGGAGACTGGGTTCAGATCGCAATAAAATAAATGGTTTTCACTGCCCTGGGGGACTTGGGGAACTGTTTGACACTCCTGAGCTCCCCCAAACTTCCCCTCCAGGCAACGATCCTCTTTTTGACTGTCATATCCCACAGGTCTGTTTTGTTTCCAAGAGATCCCCAATGGTGGCACTTGTAAGACAGAGAGAGAGATGCAAATTCCTTAGCAGCCCAAGCACTTGTGTAGAACCGAGCACAGAAGATGGGGAAGGGGTAGGGACTGATCTAGGCTGAGAATCAAGAGGACTCAAAGGATGGAATGAGAACTCACGCAAAAGCAGGTGGAAAAGCATAGATTGTGGGAACAATGTAGAGTTGTGATAATACGGCAGCTGGGAGCACAGCAGTTCCCGCCAAACTCTGCTGATGCAGTGATTCTCCTGGAACCCTTCAGGCCAGGAAGAAGCAAGGCTGACAAAGATGAGCGAGAAGGCTGGGGGCAGAGAAGACAGCATCTGAAAGACGGTGCAACATTAGAGGGTGTTTTGCAACCATGCCAGGCCAGGTACGTTCACCATCGGATCTGCAAGCTTAAAAGAGAAACTTGGAGCCCTTGGTATCATCCCCACAGGTTTTTTAATGGTGAGCGGGGGAAACAAGGCAGCAGGGAGACAGCAACTTGGGCCCCCTGCGAATCTCCATATGCTCTTTCCTCTGGGCTTTCTCTGCTGGTCTCTGTGGTGTCTTCCTCTCATGGCCGCACCATGGGGGCTTCTCTCTCTGAGTGATGCTACCTTATAGCCTCACTCTCCAAGCTCAGTGCACACATTTACGCCTACCCACACCATGCTCCACGTGTCCACCATCAGGCACGCGTGCCCTGTGCCCACACTCCCTAGCGCCTCCTGCATTCAAGGCCGCAAGTGGCAGCCACACAGGCCAATGGTATAAAAGCCTGAGCATCTGCATTTACCTTACAGAGCGTTTGGACAACGAGTGGTCCTGACTCTTTTCTCATCGCTCTTCTTTCCATTCTTTGCCCCAAACAACCAAATCACCACATCTTACCCACATCTCCTGCCCTATCTCCAGAAACCCTCCCCTCTCCCTATGGCTCATACCTTTCCGCTTCCACTGAACTACGCCCCATTTATTTTTTGGGTCTCCGCAAACTGGCACTTCTTACAGAAATCCTTTCTGGACTCCCCTGGTCCCACACAGTAAATCTTTTTCCATTGGTTCTCCAAACAGCCCATCCGGTCCCCACCTCCACACTGCTACTGCCCCTCGCCCTGTACTCCCCAGCACCCCCACCTCACCGTAACCTTTTAAAGACTGTGGAGGCAAGAACACGCATTCCCACAGCGCCTGGCACATTGGCAGACACCCTGTAAATTACTTCATTCATTTATGCATTCAACAAACACTTACTGAGTAGGCACTCTGCTCCAGGCCCTGGAGTAGAAGAGTGAATTCCATCTTCACTCTGGGCGAGAAGAAAAAAAAATGTTTTAATCAGATAAAACAAATAAGATGGCTAGAGATGGCTATAAATGGTGTTTTTTAGAGGTTTTTTGTTTGTTTCTTAAGAACACAGAAGATGAAAACCTTCTGCTAGTCCTAACTCTTTGGATTCTTAAAAAAACCAACACCTGCTGCCTGAACCATCCTCCTGACAGGCGGACTCACAGCAGGCTAGCCAAGCATCAGGTACTGAGCTCTTGGGAGATTTCAGGTCCTGGAAGGGAACTGACAAATAAACCAGGAACCCCAATCATGGCTGATAAGGTCTATGGTAGATACACACGCCGGCCCAGGAGGGGCAAAGGGCTAAGCACTGGGGAATCAGTGCTCAGGAAGGGGTTTGGTGAGAATGACACTGTACCTGGTGATTCAGGGGCCAGACCACCTGGGTTTGATTCCTGCCAACACCATGTATGGCTGTGAGTCATTTAACCTCTCTGTGCCTCAGTTTCCTCACTATAATAGGGCGATGGTGATATTCACCTGACAGGGCAGTTGGAAGGTCTCAGAGCACCCAACAGATGAGAACTATTCAGAGCAGGTCAGCACATGGTGAGTGTCTCGTGTGTTGAGCCCAGCTCTTTTTCAGCATATAAAATTAGTTCAATGAAGAAAGGGAGGGAGAGAAAACTTTTCAGGAAGAAGAAATGTCTGTGGAATGAAGGGAAAAAATAACGAATGATTCTAATATGCCAAATCAGACAATCAACAGGCTCTGCCCTTGACCCTGAGCAATGTGGAGTGCAGCGAGGGAAGAACAGACCCAGGAGCAAGAGGTGAGGAGGTCTGTCCTCTAAGACATTATATTCAAGGTGGCTAAACACACACGAAAGAAGTGAAGACGGATCCAAAACAGGATATAACCAGTGAACTAGGTAGCCAGGCTTCAGTGATGATGATGAGAAAAATATAAATCATAATATCTGTGTTTACAATCCACCAAGCACTGGGCTAAACACTTTGTTTTTTGTGCTTTACCTGCTCAAATTCTGCTTGCAAATGTACTTTTGTGACTTTGTCCAACAACAACACCTCCAGGAGATTTCAGAGAAGGAACAGATCAATCAAAAGGCCTCATGAAGACAGAAAAGCTTGAGTTAGACCTTAAAGGGAGGAAAGAACTTGTATAGAGGGATGGATGCAGAAGAGTCTGGAGCAGAACAGTACAATAGAGATATAATATGAGCCACAAATACAAGCTACGTGTGGAATTTTAGATTCTAATAGCCACGGCTTTAAAAAGTAAAATGAAATGGTTGGAATTAGCTATAAAAATGCATTATTTAACCCAATATGTGCAACATATTATTTCAACATGCAATCAGTATAAAAGATGATTGAGATACTTTAGATTCTTTTTCCTATATCCTGTCGGCTCTGAGGTTAGGAGGGAGGGGTAAGGGAAAAGACTAGGGGATTGAAGGGATGGGGGGGGTGGAGTAAAAAATAAATTAAGAAAAAAGGGCCCAAAGCACAAAGGAAAGATAAAATTTTACATTTCAAATATCATCCTTATTTTCAGGTCAGAAGGATCTATAAGCAACAGTAGCTCCCAAAATACAGGTTGGGGTAGCTGAAAAAATTAAAAAGGAAAAAATTAGGTACTATCTTTCTCTGAAATTTTTATCTATCTATCTAGATATATTTAGATACATATATGAGGTAAATTTGTATGTATAAATTTATCGGAACATCAGGCAATTATACTAAGGGGATGGTTACAGCATTCTTAATGTGATCATTTATGAAGTTATTCTTATTTCCTTTTTTCCCAGTGACTGTCCTTGTTTGTACTGTCTAAATCCAAAATACATTTTGATTTTTTTAAGTATTGTGTTTAGTTAGAGTTCTGTCCAGTCAAAAAATAATAATAAAATAAGTTCCTTTTTCTGTATGAAGCCTTTGAACTTCGATGTGTGTCTTACACCAGAGCACCTAGCATGCAAGTAGCTCTATGAGCCGCCAGCCCCTGAAGACAACTGTCCGGGACAGCTGGGGTCACAGGGAAAAGAACTGACATCTGCTGAGGTCACATCAGACCTAGGTCACTTTTTATGGATTTTTTAAAATTATAGTAACTTTCATTTTATTTTATTATTTTCTCACCACTATCCCTGGGCCATTCTCTCCACCTCTTTATTCCCCCCATGCCTCTTAGCCTCCGGAATCTCACTTAGTCATTAATATTAATGTCCACTATATAAATTATTTTGCTTTCTCAGTTGATCCACTTTGTTTCCCTATATTATCCATACATGCAAAAATCACCAAATATTTGTCTTGATCTTTCTGGTTTGCTTCGCCTCACGTGATCCACCCCAGCTCCATCCATGTTGCTGCAACAGTGGCCTCTCACCCTGCCTGTTAACTGAGTCGAGTTCCAGTTTGATGACATGACTCCTTTGCCTGATTCTCGGTGGGCGCTCAGGTTGCTTCTACCACCTAGCTTTCGTAAACAAAGCCCCACTAAGTCACTTTTCATACACTGTTTAATCTCCCAACCACCCTCTGAGGGAAAGATCCTCCCTTGTTACCAAGAACCTTGTTGGGACTCCAAGAGACCAGTCAACAGCTAATAAATGACTTTACCTGGTCTTTAAGCCCAGCCTCCACCAACTCCAGCTTGGGGCACATGCCTCACACTAGCATGACTTCCACCAATGCCATTGGGGGCTGTGCACCCCCCAAAAGAGGATGTCTGAGCAAGGAGAAAGCACACCCCTAAAAAGAGGATGCCTGAGCAAGGAGACAGCACACCCCTCTGGGGTCTCCTGGGCTGCCCAGCCTGCTGTGCACCCCCCCCCCCCACCCCCAGGGCTTGGAGAGGGAGACAAGCAAGCAAACAAGCCCTTCCCTTTCCAGTTGAATAGAAATCGAAGCTCTTGCACTGTTCCCTAACAGCACAACTACAAAAGGGTATTGCGGGCGGCCAGGAAGGGCACCTGTGGTACATAAATATTTAACTTCTGCTGCAGGGAGGAGCAGGATGAGGGAACACTTGGCTGCTTCTCAGCCGGCTAAGCAGGGTCCTTACACCCTTTCTCAGCAATTACTGGCTCTAAAACTATTAAGAGAGGAAGGGGCTGGGGTAGGGGAGGAGAAATAGAATTAACAGTAATTTATGTCCCTGAAAAGGGGCAGCGGGAGTTGGAGATGTGACTCCATCGAGGTACCTCGCCTGCGCAGCACCGGGCCCCTGGCGTGCAGGGCCAGAGGCTGGCGAGGTTCAGCCAGGTCTGCACAGAGGGCGCGGGAGGCCCGAGCTGGGCCTGCAGGGCCGCTGCCCGGTGTGGGCAGATACTGAGGCTTTGGCATTCTTGCTTTAGCTTATTTATTTCTTGCCCAGTGGCCCCTCCCTGCTCTCTGCAGGGCCTGCCAAGCCTTCCCCAGCCTCAACCTCCAGCAAGCGCCCCCACCCCCAGCTGCCCAGAGAGACCCAGCAGCTCCACTGGGGAAGGCTCCCCTTTGGCTCTGCTTTTCACAGCTCCAGACTCTCTCGGACAAAGGTTGGCTCCATTCTCGAAGGCTCGTTTTGTGCACGCAGTTTCACTTTGCAGAACCTCCTTCCCAAGTCGCGGCATCACAAGGCCACAATAGGTGGCGAGCTCAGGTGGAGTCAAAGAGCAAAGCCGCTTCCACCCCAGGAGAGCTTCTGCCTTTGCTTTTAATATTTTTTTTCCTTCTTTTCCTGTGGGGCGGGCATTGGGCAGGGAACCCTCGCTCTGGCACGAGCTTATGGTCCACTCAACACTAATGATGAGATCAAGTCTTCCAGAGAATTTTGGAGCTTTTGGGAGAGACAAAAAGGAAATTTCATGCAACACCCCCAGAATCTCTTTGCTGAAGCGCCACACATTTTAGTGCTTTGCCAACCAGTCTCTTGGATCGCTGGCGACCCCAAGTGGCCAACTTAAAATAATGAGGCTTGTTGGGGTGAGGTTTTTTTTTTGTTTTTTTTTTCCCCTGCAGAAAAAGAAATATAAGAAGTTTTTTACTCCCAAATCCTCGTGGAATTTAAACTGTGGTGCTGGAGGGACTATAAATGTCACCTGACCCAACCACCTCGTTTTACAGAAGTCAGAGGTCCAGAGAGGGAAAGAGCTGTCCCAAAGATCACACAGCATGTTAGGGTTGAGTTGGGAAGTAATATGACTTCAAGGGAGTCTAGGGACCCCAATTCAGTTCCTTAATGGAAACAGAAGGAAGGTTTTAGCCCAGGCCACAAAATACTATTATACTAATCATTATTACAGAACATCTTCTGTAATGGGCTGCGTGTCCAAAGACCAAGTTCCACCAGGTAGGTGTATACCCCGGGCACACAATCCCTATTTTCCTCTGTGCCTGCACTGACCAAGGAGCGTGACATTCAGTCCTGCTGAGTGTGGGGGCAGCTGGGAGAAGGGAGAAACTCAACATTTGGATGCGATGCTTACTCCCAAAGCCTGGAGTAAAGCGATGGTTCGGGGCCCCCACCCATTAACAGCCCTCCAGAGTGGGCACTAGTATTCCTTAGTAGACACGGGACAATTGAGACTCAGGCAAATTAGCCAACTTGCCCAAGACCAGACAGCTACTAAATCTTAAAACCAACTTTCTGTGTGGCTTTAACCTATACAGACCTTGATTTATCCATCCATGAACTGGAACAATAGCCTGCCTATAGAATCAGGGAGTGTTGTTGCAGGAAAGGGCCTCAGAGGGACCTTCTTTCAAGCAAAATGGCCACGGGGTGTCTAACACACACTCAAGTGATTTGTGTCTAATTATGATAACATGGTATTGTTGTAACCAAGTCCCACCCTCCTTAAAACAATAACTAGAACCTCCAAGCAATCTCTCTAGGTCCTGCCATCAGGAGCTGGAGCCCTGGCTGAACACTACGCCCCTCTTGGCAGCTCTGTCTCAAGCATGAACAGAATTGCCTTTGCTGTGGGCTCTGCACACCATGGAGACAGTGTGGAATTTTCCCAAAGCTGTTACTGAAATGAGTGCAAGAAAACAGAGGTCAGTTAATGCAGAAAGCAAGAGAAACCTAAAATCAGTCTCGTTTGCAAAGCGTGAATCTCTGTCCAAATCTTGCCAAAGATAGTTCCCCCAGAGCTAGCAAATCCTGCGCTGTTCCAAGGTGCTCAGTGGAGAAACACTCCACGTAAATTGTCCCAACCCTTCAGAAAAGCAATGTGGCAATGTTTTGGGGGTCTGCAAAAGATTCCTACCCTGGCATCCCACAATCCACTGCTAACAACCAATAAAACCGTCAAAGAATATAGGCAGGAGTTTATACACAAGGATTATCACCATCTTAACTTATTTAAAAAATAAACTGAAAGCAAACTGTACAACAATAGGGTTTATGATGTAACCATAAAATGGAAGATGACATAATCATTAAAAATGTTTTTAGCGTATTTTTAATGATACTAAGTGGGAGAGGGAGGATTTTAAATGGAAATAAGTAAAAAAGCAGAACTGGTACCCATTATTGTGAGCAAATATTTTAAGCCAAATTTAGAGAACTGTAAACAAGCAGCAAAAGAATAATGAATGCTCACAGGAGTTATGATTAAATGGGAAGATTAACATCGATTTACTTTGTTATTTATGTTTGTTTTAGTTTTACCATGAGGTTGCATTCATTTCTAATCTGAAAATAAAATAATTTTTTCCAGTTTTATGAAGGAATAATTGGCATCTGTCTCTGGGTAAATTCAGGCACACAACCTCATGGTGTGCTTTCTCCATTTTGTGAGTTGATTCCCACAATAACATAACATCCACCTTCTCATAGATATAATGAAAGGAAAGAAAAAATGAAGAAGGAAATATATTTTCTCCTTGTAAAAATTCTTGGGATTTATTCCCTTAACTTTTCTATGTATTATACAGAAGCATTAGCTATAGTATCATGTTGGATTATTTATTTTCCAGATATTGACACTATGGCCCAAAAGATGGATGCATTTTCTCAGGCCACATGCTCCGTACTGTGCTCCCCCTACCTCACCCCACCTCTCCTGGACCCGCCCCACTTCTGGCCTCCTTCCATCTTGTGAATCAGAGCCCCACATTCGGTGGTGTTACCCTTCCTGAGACCCCTCAGAGTCACATTTGTCAAGAGCAACTGCTCCTCCTCTATCCCTTACTATTAAAAGACAACCCGGGGAAGCTGACACACCATGATTGTCACTGAATGTTTTTTTCCTGCCCCCTACACAAAGAACAGTCTTCATAAATTTGGGGTTCATTCAACTAACAGTTATTGAGGGCCTACTATGTAAGAACCTGTTCTCACAGGATATGAGACAAGGTCCCTACCCTCTGGGAGCCGGAGTCTGCTGGGAGTGGGGCCCCAGAGGCTGTCCAAGAATGGCTGCTCTTGAGCTCTGTGGTGGCAGAGACAGGAGGGGACCCAGGGTAATTTCATGCCCTGTTTAGAAAAGCCCAGCTTCTTCTGGGCTCATGTGGTAGTGATGAGTGTGAGAAGACACCAAGAACTTTCCAGAGGATGCTGCAGGAGACTTGGAAAGGCAAACCTGGGCACACGGGTGGTGCCAGCTGACTCTCTTTCTGATGAAACTTCCCTGTTGGGGCGCAGGGAAAGCCCCCACCCTCTGTGCTCTCGGGCTAGACAAGTAATCAAAACAGCATCAGCCAGCTTAGCAAGGGAAAAATCAATTTAATAACATACGTATGGAAAATTTACAGGGTTGTAAATTCTAAAGAATAATGGAGCGGACCAAGGATATTTATCCAGCACTGAGGAATCTGGGGAGTCATAGAGAGGGGGAGACTTCCAGGGACAGACATGAAGGGGGTTACCTCATCTCTATTCTGGGGGTAAAGATGAGATTTTCAGATCAGGGAGGAAACATCCACAGATAAACCTACACCTGATGATACCCCCAAACTACCTTCTTCTGGGTCATCAGGGTGGGGAGAAGTGATTATTTCTTCCATTTGGAAAAAGGATACACATCACTGCCAGGGCCTTCCTGCATTCTTGAAGCCATGGAAATAGCCCTCCAGGGAGGAACTTGGGGTGTCACCACCTGTTTTCATCGAAGGGACACCTATTGGATGAGGCTTACTGTTTGCATATTGAATAAAGCTTATCCAACCCTTTTTTTAGAAATACTTGTTTGCTTTTTTTTTTTAACATTTATTTATTTGTGCATACAAGAACTGGGGTATAGGCCAGAGGTACGGGGGGTGAGAGGATTCATCAGAGACAGAGTGGGGAGCAGAACAGGCAGATTGACCAAAGTACGCTGCTGAGGGGAGCAGCAGGGAGACAGGAGAGGTCTGTTGCACCATGTGGGTTGCTCCCAGGCCTGCCAGGGATCAAACTAGTGCTTCAGTGGCTGCCGATGACTTGATAGCTCTGTCTTTAACCCCTGTGCCAGCAGGGAGGTCCTCATCCAACCCTTCCAGGGGGACTGGCCTTCCCACCTACACTCTCTCACCAGTCAGCTGATATGGGTGAGGAGAGAGAGAACCAAGAGGCTGGTGAAGAGCTCTGTGAGACGTCAGTGTCCTGCAAATGTCCTTAGGTGGTCTGCTGCTTTCTTCTCTTGGGAGTTATTTGTTTTGTTTTTTTAATTCTTTTTTAAGATTTATTTATTTATACAAGAACTGGGGTACAGGTCAGAGGGTGAGAGAATTCACCAGAGAGAGTGGGGAGCAAAACAAGCAGATGGACCGCAGACATTGCTAAGGGGAGCAGTGGGTGGGATAGGAGAAGTTTGCCACGCCATTGGGTTTCTCCCTGCTGGCTGGGGATCGAACCAGTGCTTCAAAGGCTGCAGACAGCTTCACAACGCTGTGCTCAACACGCTGCACCACCAGGGAGACCCTGTTTTGTTTTGTTTTTAATAAGAAGAATAAAAAAAAGCTTAAAATCACCATTAGCCATATGGCTTTATCTTGATTGAGTTTCATCAGTGAATATCAAATGTACAATAGTTAAGGCACAGGGATACTCCAAAGAGGAGAGAGTTCCTCAAGCTCACTCCTGCTTTCCTAGTGCTATGTTGCAAAACACACATGCACACACACATACACACATGCATGCATGCATGCACACACATATATTCACACTCACCATACACACTTGGGTTCACACACACACACACGTGCACACACTTACTCGTGCACACGCATTCACCTGCTCCTCTCCTTTCCCAGATCATCAAGGCATCACCTGAACATCTACTCAGCAAATTCTCCAAGCTTTCTGCAACTTACGTTGCACTTCTTTCTGGACATAAACAGGGATTTCAGCTGGGTCAAAATCTGTCACTAAATGACCAAAAGACTCCTCAAGTACCAACAACAGAGAGGAAAATGGCTTAAAGCTGATTGTCACAGATTAAGGCCAAAGGTTCTGTCCGCAGGAATCACTGTTTGCACAGGAAATCAAATGCCTGAGCTGGTGGTTGGGGGGAGGGAGGTCACAAACATAAATCAAAGGACCAACACACCCATCGCTTTCAACCCCATGGAGAAATGTCACAGAAAACTCGAGAAAATGAAAATGGAACTAGTCCCAAATATATCCCAGATGTCTACTTAGCGTCAACTCCCAAGAAACAGGAAGGGAAAGTGGAATAAAGCTTCTTCCAGCATTTCAAAAAAATATTTCAAATGAAAACGAACCCCTTGGGGTACATTGCCCACTCATCTGGCCTCCAGAATAGACTTTCTCTAACATTCTAAACCAAATAGCAAATGGACATGTGACCACAAGCCTCCTGTCTCCACATTTATCAGTGTGAGCTGTATTTCTCCAACTCATTGTTACTCCAAGCCTATTCATGAGCCTCCAGGGCAGTGGCTGGTGCTGGCACCGTGTCCATGGTGGCCAAGGTGTTTTCAGTACATACTTATTGATTGACTGAAACATAGACCTTAAAAATGTGAGGGTCTGAAGAGACATATTGCCGCTTCATAAAATGCACCCAAGCAGCCAGGTTTTGCAAAGCAGGGTTTATGAAGCTATTAGTTGTCATCAAAATGGAAAAGAAATACCTCTTTCCAGTTTACAAAGTACTTGCTTAACTCCACTCTGGGCTCCCACAACAGGCATCTGAAAGAAGTATTGAGACTAATTCTCCAATCCCAGCACCTTTCTGAGACGAGAACCAGATGGACTAATTACTCAGTTCATAGAAGAAAATGCCCACTCTAACTCCAGGAATCCCAAATCGAGCTGTGTTTGCAGAAGCAAAGAGCAGCCAGCTCGCCCTGCATGTCCTCAGAAAGACACACAGGGTCAAGATGACCACAGAGAGAACCAGCAAAGTAAATTCTCCCAGGAAGAGACAGGCTGGACTTCAGGTTTTGTGTTTCTACCATTGTGGATCCATTTTTCTTTGTGGAGTAGCTTTGTTTTATTTTGTGAGCTTAAAATTATTTTCTGAACAGGTTAGCCCCCTGTCATCCAAATATCTGACATATATATATATATATATATATATATATATATTTAAAAAAAACACTCAAATTGGGCTAAGGAAAGAAAAACATAGAAAATAGTTCATGCATCCCCCTTCTCCAGCTCAACTTATTTTATTTTGACAACAGATCTACAGTTGAACCAGAAACTCATTAATAAACTTGTTTGTACAATGTTACTAGACCAATTTGTCAATTTTAAAGACTTTGAAAAGTGAGTTTGGGATTATACAATCCTCCAAAATTTTCAGGCATTTTAGGTTACAATGTCTATAATTTATTTTAAAGCACAATATAGGAAGCATAATGTGTGTGTGTGTTGGTATCTTCAAATTAATTTTAATCTACCCCATAGGGTAGGTTAGTTAACATTTAGAAAACCCTTTTCAGAAATACACACCCAGGAGTGTTCATTAACATTTGAAAGATCCTAATTAGAAGTCCTAATTCCAGAAACTCTGTGACAATCACTTCAAATATCAAATTCTTCATCTAAGACAGGGCTCATTCATTCAGCATAAGTGATATCTGAAATAATTTCTCACTGTTCAAATGAATAGTGTCCAAACATGCAGATTGGCTCAAAATACCACACAGGTATTTCGACATAGAAGGAATATAAAAATCTAGTAGACCAACAGTCCGATTCAGTGGAACCCGGCTTGGTCTTACTTTAATTCTACATGGCACCAATTCACAGAGATTTGGATCCAACTGGAAACCTGGCTAATCCTACCTCCATGTGGAATATTGCTACATGCTAGCAGTAAATCTTTCTGGCAAGGTGTTTATAAGAGTGTTGAGGGTTAGAGATTAGAGCTCACCAAGATTACAAGGTCAGACTTATGTGTTGGATGTGGGTCCTGTTCACTAATAAATGTTTGCAGGGGCAGCAGAATTCAGAGTGACATGCCACCTGGTAGCAAGGTTACAGGGGAGGGGACTATGGTTCTCACCTACCTAGGACCTTCAAAGGCAACCACTACCCCCCAGAACTGCATGACCCTTTGAACAATCAAATGGATTTATGACACTTTGCAGCAACTGAGTGTGAACTAGTCCTCTGTGGAATATGTTTGGGTGTAGAATTATGTCTCTGTTTCTCTACCTGCATCATAACCCAAAGGGGAAGTCCCATCATCCCCTCGCCTTGCATCCTTGTGTGGGGAAGTCATACGAATGCATTTCTCTGCAAATCAAAACCACAACGAGCTACCACCTCTCACCTGTGAGAATGGCCAGAAACAAGTGTTGACAAAGATGTGGAGAAGAAGGAAGCCTCATACACTGTTGGTGGGAATGTAGCCTGGTCCAGACTGGAAAACAGTATGGTGGGTTCTCAAAATATTCAAATATTCAAGAATGGCCAGAAACAAGTGTTGACAAAGATGTGGAGAAGAAGGAAGCCTCATACACTGTTGGTGGGAATGTAGCCTGGTCCAGACTGGAAAACAGTATGGTGGGTTCTCAAAATATTCAAATTAGATTCACCCTATGATCCAGCAACCCCATACCTAGGTATCTACCCAAAGGAAGCAAAAACGTTAATTTGAAGGGATGTCTGCACTCCTGTGTTCATTATAGCACGATGTATACCAGTCATGTTATAGAAATAGCCTAAGTGCCCAAGGGCAGAGGAGTGGATTAGAAGATGTGGTCTATACACAGTGGACTACTACTCAGCTAAAAAAAAAAAAAAGATAAAAAAAAGACAAATCCTTGCCATTTGTGATAACACAAAGGAACTGGAGGGGGTGATAAGTGAAATAAGTCAGAAGGAGAAAGTCAGATGGTGTCACTTACATGTGGAATATAGAGAAAGAAAACAGACAAAGCCAAACCATAACAAACCCTAGATAGCTGATTGTGGAGTTGGGGCTACAAGAGGGGGAGGGAGAAAACACAGTGGGGAGAGGGCATCATGGACTGTAGGGAGGAGTCTGGGTGGTGAGGGTGGTGATGTGCACCTTATACTTCTGAATCACATACTGTACCGGAAACCATGTCACCTCAGTAACAATTTTTTTTATTTTTTTTAATAAATTTTATTTTTATATTCCCCATACAATGCAACCCCCTTATTTTGACCCCAATCCCTCCCCTCCCACCCCCTACCCCCATAGAGTGTCTCTGGGTCATAGTTGTTTGTTGATTTTGATTTTCACTTTCTTATAGTTATTCATTTTCCTGGTCCCTTATTTAAGTTTTCTAGATTCCTGCTATGAGTGAGACCATCCGGTATTTTTCTTTTTCTTTTTGGCTTATTTCGCTGAGCATGATCCCTTCCAGCGCCATCCATGTTGCTGCAAATGGCATGTGCTTATCTTTTTTGAATGCTGAGTAATATTCCATGGTGTATATGGACCACATCTTCTTGATCCAGTCATCTATTTTTGGGCATTTGGCTTGTTTCCAAAGCTTAGCTATTGTAAACAGTGCTGCTATAAACATAGGGGTGCAGGTGCTCTTTGGAATTGAACAATTGTTTTTAATATGAGCACAAGGCAGGGAAAAAATAAAAGCATTTCTCTTCTCTCTCTCTCTCTCACACACACACACACACACACACACCCCCAGGTCTCCACATTCAGATTTAGGCCTAAGCTATGTTCTCCAATCCATCTTTCCCCAGGCAATGAAAGACAGGTTTGGGGAACCTGCTGAGCATCACTTAGTAAAGCAGGCCTCCATCCATCACTGGCTGTGAATTCCCAGGTGAAGCCTCCCAAACCTCCTCTCAGAAACTCAGAGAGGAAAGATAGGTGGTACTCTGAACTCCTCCAGTATACTCTGTCCCCATCATCATTCTTTTAACACTCCTAATCACATGGTAAAGTACTCACAACATAATTATAAGTGGGAGAAGCTCAACAACACACACAGAAACATTTCAGTTTTGTTTTATGTAAGAAAGGATAATGGAAGAAAATATCCCCCAAATGTGTATCTGCCTGTCTCACTGAAGATTTGCATCATACTTTATATTGCAAGCTCATTATACTTTCAAAATGCTTCACAATGAGCAGAAAACATTAACAACCAGTGGAGGGAAAAAAAATGCTACTGGAACAATTTAAATATTTGCTCTTACCGGGACTAACTCTCAATAGTCATATCCAGTAGGAATATAATATAAGCCATGGAGGTACCTTTAAATTTTCCAGCAGCCATGTTTTTAAAAGGACAGAGAATCAGGTAAAATTAATTTTATTAACAGATTTGATTTAACCCAATAGACCATCTTATCATCACAAGAATGTGAAGTCAACATGATTATTAGAGAGATATTCTACAGTCTCTCTCCTACCAGAACTTCAACAAAATGCAGGTTTCATCCCTAAACACTGGCTGTGTTTCAGACTGACCACATTTCAAGGCCTCTGTGGCCTCACGTGACCAGAGGCTCCTGAAATGAACAGCACAGCCCTAAATACTAGAACTGAAGAAGCAACACAAAGCACGATGCCAGGAAGGAGGAGGTCTCCCCCAGTGTGCCTTAGACCTTGACATTCTCACACGGTCATATCTAAAACTTGCAACTATAAAAGCCCCTGTCTGGAAAGTAAATATGCACCTGTGCTCATCTGATGCTGTCTGGGCCACCTTTGTAGGCCAGGCACTTGGCTGGGCACAAAAGATGATGAGGTGACGGCCAGGAACTTGCTCTTCGAGTGACCCACCACTGGCAGGGGAGGTGGACCACAGATGGGTGATTACTGTAGCACCTTGTAGGTGTGGTGATTGCCCATCACGTGATGATTAGCACCTTGATAATGACCATGGATTTGACTGGGCACAGGTTGTTGTGGGGGGAACAGCTGAGCTGTGAAGAAGATGACAGAGAGGATGGTAGGGTAACAGCACAGCTGCATGAAGGGCAGACTCCCTGGGCACCGGTTGGTGTCAGTGGTGTGTGGATGGCTCTGGGAATCAAGGTGGGAGCTGGGAGAGAGAGAGAACAGGCTCTGGGGTAGAGCCTAAGCTGGAGAGCCAGGATTAGACCCATGTTTTTGAAAGGCCACTATAAGGAGCTATACGGAGAGTAGATTGGAGGCAGATAGCAACTGGCAAGGGGAGGACCATTTAGGAAAAGAGAATCTCATCCATGGGAGGATGAAGAGCAGCATCGTCCAATAGAGGCAGGGAATGGGGTCAAGAGAACAGAGGTAGAATCAACAAAACTTAGGGAGGAGACAGAAGAAGGTTCTAGAAAAGGTGAACTCCTAGTGCCCCAGTTGGGCTGTGTGGATGGACAGACATGACCGTAAACCATGGAAGCCCTGGTCTCTGCACACAGGAGACTGGGGATCAGCTGCATCCTCTCCCACTTTGTCCCCATCCAAGGAGGGGGCTGGCTGACTCTCCACAGTCACCCCAGCTGCCTATGTGGGGCCCAGCGCTCCTTGTCTTTGACCCTCTGCCATGGCTTGGCCATCTCTGGAGCCTCCACCACCTCGCCAGCCTCTGCCCTGGTGCTCTGTGCTGTCTGGACTAAGCCACACCACCCAGCTGCCCAGCCACCTTCCGGAATTGTCTCTCTTCCAGGAGAAGTAACTCATTTCTAGTCCTTTCTCTCGGATGTTTTTTCCTCAATCTTAATGTCAGATTGATTAGAAAAGGTAATTTTAACAATACCAAAGCACTCATATTTCCTGCTAGTGCCAAAAACACATTTCCAGCAAATGTAATTTCTTACATTGAGAACAAATGTCCAGCACACGCCAGAAGATATTAACGCTCCTCACATTCTTAGAGCAGTTTGTGGTTTCCCAGGCACTTCATCCATTTCCCATTTGCTCTCAAAGCAAAACCCCAGCCCCCAGCCGCGGCCACACCAGGGTCCTCATGCCCTGCCAACCCCCCACCCCTGCTCTCCTTACCCCCCACCCTCCAACCCCGGCCTCAGACCCTGCCAGAGGATCCACAGCGCCTCCCAGATGGCACCCCGCTCTCTCTCAGCCTCACCTACCTGCCAACACTTTGATTTCAGACTTCTGGCCTCCAGAGTTGGAAGAGAACAAATTTCTGTTGTGTGGCACTCCCAAGTTTGTGTAACTAGTTACATCAGTTCCAGGAAACTAAAACAAAGGGGTCACTGTGAAATGGATTGGGAACGCACGTAGGGTGCTAAAATTGGGAGAAAGTGGCCTGTTTATGCTATTATTTGATTTAGAAAAATCCCATAAAAGTCTAACATGTGTCACCCCCTTGGACCCACTGCACTCGGGAGAAGCCAGCGTCCCGCTAGAAATACACGAGCTTCTTTTCTTGACTTGACTGCTCCGTCTCTCCCACTGGGCCCTGGAGGCCTCTGGTCACAGACCATGACCTCGTGTGGTTCCTGCACCTGGACATCTGTCTGAGCCCTGCTTCTACTTCCTGAGCCCCAAGTGCCTCTCAGCCACATCCCCACCCCAGCCCACTCCCAAGTTCCTGCAAGTTCCAAGGTCACCCCATTCCAGGCTTCACCTCCCCACTCTCCCGGGCAGGTTCCATGCAGCATGGACCCCTGAATACAGAATCGGTGAGTGTGTAATGAGCAGACACGTTTCCCACATTTTCCATGCACACTCAATACGCTGATAATGAGAGGAATTGCTAATTGAGAGCAGCGTTAATTAAAGAAGGAGGATCTTTTCTTGTCTGCCTACCGCACATTTTCAAGCTCAAAATCATACTTATGTTATCTTTAAGGCTGCTCTTGGTCCTCAAGGCATTTCTTATAGATTTCGTCAACTGAAACTTTGGAGTTAAGTGAATAAATGTGCAGGTATGCTGGCCATACAAATGGAATCTTTGGGGGCATAGCACATGGTTTTAAAAAAAAAAAGCCGACCTCTAATCCTGCCCTAAATTATTTTCTCATTGTAGGAAGGTAGCTAATAAACCTACTTTTTAATTCGTCACTTACCGCCACCCCACAAAATATGCATTAGATTTCAAGAATACTGGGAAGGCCACCCAAATGAAGAGATTCCGTATGCCTGGACACCACAGGGATGTTTTATTATTAGGAATATGTCTATGTGAAAATAAGAGCCCAAGAAGCAATATTAGCAGTTTTCTCCATCATGTGGAAAAGCACCGTTGAGGAGTCCGGGGTTTATTTTTGTAATTTTGACACAATTCAGTAACTTTCCAGAAGGTCAGAGGGCCTGCAGCAGACGGCTGGTTTCCTCTGATTCGGAACTGTAACATCCTTCCTCACCAATGCGCTTGGCCTGGTTCAAGGCCTTGTTACCTTCTCTCCTGCCACCCCCCAGCCCCTATACCCCCTCCACTGCCTCTCCACCCAGCCTCCCCATGATGCAGGACCGTCTTTACAAAGTACATTTTAGGGCATGTCGTGACCTACTTAAAACTGTCCTCTCCCCTGGCCAGCGGAATAAAACCTGGGCCCACCTGCCTCAGCCACTTCCAGTGGTCCTTCTGGCGTCAAGAGGCAAGTCGAATTCCAGCTCATACCACATAAAAATAATTTGCATTTCAGATCCTTTCTCTCAAAGCCAATGACAGCATTTCATAAATGAAGGTATTATTTTGTTGTTTGTTGTGCATCTAGAGTTCCTCTATTTTATTTACTTTTAACACTTCAGTCCCCTCCCTTCAAATTTGCTTATAATTTGAATGATTTACTTTGATTTGCTTTATTCTTATTGCTTTTAAAATCCTGAAATGTTTCAAAAATAATAAGCTCCTCAAAAGCGGGGAAAAACAACAACAACAACAACAACCAGTGTGCCAATGTAGAGTATAAAAGAACGGCCTTATGCTTGGAAGACCTGCCCGCACACCAGGCCAAGGGTCATGGGGCCTGTAACTTTTTTGCAAATGATTCAGTATTTAAAAAATGTGAATGGGAGAGGCTGAAAATATTTCAAAATAAAATCTCCCCAACTTTTTTATTTTGTAATATTAACACCCTCTCACCTAAACCAAAGCAAACCTTACAAATCTGACATCATCACTGAGGCTTTCAGTGGGGGTGCGATGGGGGGCCACGGAGGTGGGAGGGGGCTCAGCAGCCATAGGGGGCCAGGTGTTGGTAACATACATCAGAGGAGGGGTGACCTGTACCTCAGAACCGTGCACCGTGTTGTAAACCGATGTCACCTCAACAGCAAAATGATAGAATTAAAAACAAATTGGGATAAGTCAGAAGGAAAAAGATAAATATCGGATGATTTCACTTATAAGTGGAATAAAGAGAAACCAAACAAAAGGTCAAGAAAAAAGACAAAGCTTGCAAGCTGACCATAGCTCTGAGGCATCCAGCATGGGAGGGGGAGGGAGAGGGGTCAAAAGAGGGGAAGGAGGAGCAGAGGGGACTGTGGAGATGGACCCAGGGTGCTGCGGGTGGCAGGGAACTACTGGGACTGCACCTGAGGAGGAAATCAAATACTGTCCGGAAATCAACAACCATGTAAGAAAATAAATAAATTTAGAAAAATGAATAAATAAACGAAAACAAGTTGAGAATGGGAAGAGTTGGTTGAATTTTAAATAAATTCAGAATGGGACACTAGGCCCCTCTGGGCTGGTTTTGGGAGATGCAGCTGGGCCAGTCAACCCTTTATGTCCTTATCCTGCTCTCTCTGCCTGGAGCCACAGTTCAAACATCTCCTTGATGTATGGCCTGTAGGGGGTGAATCTGTCCTT
Organism: Talpa europaea; assembly: GCF_964194135.1. Classification (NCBI taxonomy): domain Eukaryota; kingdom Metazoa; phylum Chordata; class Mammalia; order Eulipotyphla; family Talpidae; genus Talpa; species Talpa europaea. The sequence goes on along the minus strand of NC_140071.1, from coordinate 136,281,517 downwards.
CCTTCACAGAATCGATCTGCTATCAATTCTCTTCATCCCAACCTGTTGACTCAGGTTCCAGTCAGCGTCCCATGAGGACCCTGGGGGCGAAAGGAATTCACACACATTTTCCTAGAAGGAATCAGTGAAAGAAAGGAGCTGAGTGGAAGGAGGCTGTCTGTTCTGTACAGAACTATGTTCTTTTATCCATTGGGGAAAATGAAGCGATCAACAAATTGGGCCCCAGAGTTTACATTTGGGGAACCTGAGAATTTGAGTCTGTGAGAAAGAGAGACAGGCTGTAGCAACTGAGTTTTGCAACTTTGGGGTGACAACCACCCAGCAGAGCTCTCTGCACATGGGGAACCAGCACTGGGAGCTGAGGACAGGCCCCAGACACCAGCCACAAGGCCGCTTCTAACCATCCAGCCTGGTCAGGTCAGCTGTGGCAGAAGGGCAAGTCTTCGGCCTGATCCACCCCAGGCTATTGGCTCTGCGGCCCCTGGGGAAGGGGCTTTTAGTCTTTGCCACTCTGTGGACCCACCATGGCCATTGTGCTCCCACCAGCCAAGTTCACATCCATAGATTACAGCAGCCCTCAGCAAAGAACAGAGCTTTCACAGCCAAAAAGAGTCACAGCCCTGAAATGAAAGACAGTGAGGAAATAAAAATCTGAGTCCTCCAGGAACCCAAGACAGGGGACTTTAGACTGGACAGCCTCTCTCCTCGCCCACCCCCTCACCTACTGTGTTTCAAGCAAGCTTCCCACCCTTCCCCCGCATCCACAACGTTGCTTCTCGCTTGCTGAGCCTCAACACATCCTAATTCAAAGCCCTCTCCTTCTTAACTGGCCTTTAACAGGCATTTCTAGATTCCATGTGTCTTTGTCATTGTGAAATCTGCAGGTCACCTTCCACCCTTCAGAACGAGCAGCTGCCTTCAGAGGCTTCCACTGTTGTTTGTAATGGAAGCTTTGGAGAACGGGATCATAACCTGATGCCTACTAAATTCTTCTTGCACCTACCTTCCTCCTCGGACAACTAGGAAGGCAGAGAGAAGCTAGCAAGAGCAAGATTCCTGAGGATGGCCGTGGTGACTGGAACCACATGTCATCACTGAACAGCATTCTTCATCCAGTGTGTGAAGCAATAGGAACATTAGCCCTTCCCAGGTCATAGCCAACTCACAAATCATCTCTTCCAGGCAGACAGGAAGATGTCTAGGTCATTAAAATGCCACCTGCCAATGATGAAAGTCCTCACTCTTTAAAAATCACTGTGGAATTCACTCCCAAACCCTCATGGAATCCATTTCCCAGACTCAGTGTCTAATCAATGTATACATCGTGACCTGTCTCATCAAGTCAATGACTTAAACTTCAAAACACACGAGTAGAGACAAGTCTGCAGATTTTATTGTATAATGTGATGGGGGAGATGCTAGTTAGAACAGTCCTGGACACCCAATAGACCAGATATGAACATCGTAACTGTGGGGTACATCAATTTTAGCCCTTGGCACAAACCTAACATCACCTACCATGTACAAGGTGCCCCAGAAACATTTGACAGAGTTGTGGGGTGGGGGGTGGGGTTCCTATGCAGTTTCACATACATTGTTAAAATCTCAAACTACCCTTCACAATAGGCATTTTTACTTATATCTTGCTCATTTCACAGTGAATGTAACTGAAGTTAGTTCCTGTTGACAGGATTTGCCCCAAATTATAACAAGGCTAATAAATGACAAGGCTAGAACCTGTCCCTGCAGCTCTCAATTCAAGGCTAGCATGTGAAATGTTGCTGCATAAGATTAAAAAAATGCAGAAGTAACAAGGGACTGGGACTTGTTTAGATTTGTTTAGAATGTCACACACACCTCACACACACACAAACACCTTGTAGATCTTGTCATGGTAGATGCAGTTGTAGCAAAAATACATTTTTACATTTCATCAAATTTGGCAATATACCCGAGCAGGCTGACAACCTGCCGGCACCCAGCCAGCTGGGAGCCTGTCTCACTAGGGAGATTTATCCAGATAAAGGAGGCCAATGAGGCTTCCAGACCAATAGGTGTAGTCAGGCATAAGTGCATAAGTCAGTCAGTCACCCCCTCTTATCATCTTCCCCGCACTGCCCCTCTAGCTGCTGCAGTTTCTTTTCATTCCTTCAGTTCCAGGCAGTTCCACCGACTCTCAATTTCCTCACTTCCCACTCACACCATCTGCTTCCCCAGCACCACTTATGAAATTGTTCTCTAGGACAAAAGGGATTTTCCCTTCATTTATGAACAAGTTACTGCAATGTTAGTATAACCACTTTCCTTTTGTTATTCGAATCAAATCATTCATTTTTATTCATTATAAAGTGACTGGAAAATGCAGATAAGAAAAATGTAAATTGTTAAACTTCTAAATCACCCAGAATTCCACAACAAAGAGATAACTAATGTTAACATATTGATGAACCTCCTCCCAGACGTTTCCTAGCATAACAACACATATGTACATGTATATTTTGACAAAGCAATGCCCCAACATAACTATTTTAAAGGCTGTTCGATTTGATAAAACAAGACATAGCACACGACTTTTCATGTTAAACCATAAAAGCACATCGACATTGTGACTTCAAGATAAACTATTTAATGATTTCTCTATTGCTGGCCATTTAGGTGGTTTCCAAATTTTTGATAATTATAGGCCATGTTAATCCTCTGTTCTTACAGATGCCCTAACAAACTTCAATGCTCAGGTTTGTTGGAATTTCTGAATCTATGAGGATTTACACAAAAGTTCACATTAAAGAAATCTATGCTTATGTGCAGCGCTAACGGTGTAACTTTGGAGCTCTCTTTTGATGAATAAATTATCTTCAACAACATTTAACGCTGATGTCACTATCTAGAGGAAAGCACTGTAAGATGCAATTAAAGAAAACTTGGCAATTTAAGGTGAAGCTATTTGGATTAAAAAAATTAGAAATGCAGGTGAGTTATGAGTATTCTAGATTAAAACTCAAGCCCCAGAATCTGGTAAACACTTTAATTGCCTTCACACAGCCACAAGAATTGGGGAAAATCCAACCTATATACACTCTTTTTAGTTTAAGCATCATGCCATTTCATCAGGTAGTTAACATCCTATAATAAAAATTAATGTTATTACTTTATTTTACCCAGTTAGTCAAAAGGAAAATTGGAATCCCTACCGATCAGAAAACAGAACCAAAAACAACACCACATTATAGTTGTTAAGCATTTATATAAGCACATTACATTTTTAAAGCATCGACAAGTAATTAGTTGAACCTAGAATTAGATTTGTTTTTATCGTCAGAATGTGGAACTTAACCTACTACTGAATAAGTTATTCAACTATTAAACCTTGACCAAAACCAAAAATTTATTGTTAATTGTCTAAACCGCAATAAAATTAAAACAACTTCTTTTTCTTTCCAATCAGCTAACAGGGCCTGCATGCTTTTCACTAATTCACTTAGTTTTTAACAAAGGTAAAGTAATAAGCTCTCAATGAAGAGGTTGGCCATGCTTGTCAGACAGGGTGGCTGAGGCTCCTGTGTAGGAGGACTCTGCCAGGTGGTGTGAAGAGACAAAGATGCCACACTCAACCTTTCTAGAACATCTAATAGTGTAGGAGACAAATGCATACAGTTATTCTCAAACAAGCACAGCCACGCGATGATCAAACAAAACTGTGAATTTCTGAAATAAAAAAAACTGTCACTTATTTAACTGCTTGCCTTTGCTCTTTAAACTTGTGTGCCTTTTTGATTTTTTACCATGTTAATGCATTACCTCTTAGGAAAATGAACATTTGTAAGTTATAACATGGAGAAATGATTTAGAAAAAATAAACTGTTTTGGGCACACTCAAATGGGTAGAGAATGCCTATCTCCACATTCCCTTTGCATCTGTTCAACTGCAAAGATTATCCTTGTCCAAAATATGCACATTCATCTCTCTCTCTCAAAACTTGTGATACGTCCAATAGGTTTCCACAAAAGGAATCCTAATGGGCAAAATATGTAAAAGCTGGTGTATCCTCTCCCTAATCCAAAGGCATGACCTGGAGGGGGTAACCACAAATACTAAGCTCCTTACACATGATTCTACCCCCACTGCCAGACTGGAGAGAATTTAATCCTAGCTATGCTAAAGGATACATTTTTTGGGAGGTATAATCATGACTTTCATACAAAAACAAAATGAACAGGTGTCCAAAAATATTATATAATTCATTAAATAACAAAAGCACCCATAAGGTGTTGCAATCAATTTAAAGAAGTTCAAAAAACCACACCTATTTAGGTAGATAAGGAATGCCAATGTGAATTTTCAAAAGAATACAAAATGAACCTGTCCATATAGCAATCATCAACTGCATCCCACCAGACACAATTAATTTGCATTTCTGCAGACAATAATCCTCGCTAGCATCAGGTTTCCATAATTTACAGAGCTGTGAAAAAGAAACAACTCAAGGTCAATGACAGGCAAGGCAGTCATCTTTGCCTATTGTGGTCTTCCACAATTTTTCCTGACATTCTCTGAAGTGGAATCCTTACCTCTCGACTAAATTCCACCCACCATGAGACATGTGAAGGCACAGATGTCTCTCACAGCAGAAAATGCAGGAGGTCTACTCTGGTCTGGTCTACACTGATGGCTACTGATGTGTTCAATGTCCTGGCTGTGTTCCCTAGGGGGAGGAACCCTCCATTGTTTCCCTCGTGCTTTTGTTTTGAGTTCTCCAGAAGCAGACCTTGAGACAAGGGCAAGGACTTGAGAGCAGATAATTTATTTAGGAGGTGTAGGCTCCCCTGGTGGGGGAGAGAGGGAGGGAGGCAGGGAAGGAAGACATTGGGCAGATGGGGCTTAATCCCATGAGATAATGATGGGGAGCATCGCAAAATACACTCCTCAGATCGACCCTGCGGGAGCTAGGGTGTCTATACCCTGCTCCCTAGAGTCACTAGGACCTGCCCCCAGAGATGTTGGCCATGAGCACCTGTGACCTGCTGTGGAGACAGAGCAGACACCAAGACTTTAGAGAAACACCTAAGGCAAAGGAACGCACAGAGGCTGGGGTTGGAGAGGTGAGCATCGAATGAAGAGCACCTGCTTCCACATCAGGCTTGGATCTGAGACCCCTGGTTGGGTCTGAGTGTGACCTCTGTGACCCTTACTGCCACCTCCTGTCCCAGGGACTGTGAGGGCACAGGACTACTTCTTATCTACTTCTTATCTCAGACTCTGGCCTCCCCCCACCCAATGGCACTCACTTCTCACTCCTATCCCCATGAAACCGCCCAAAACCAAGGCCAAAATCGCATGGTTCCTTAGGTCAATGCCGAAGCACATTTCCCTGGAAGCACAGGAAGCTGAAGTCTCAGTCATCGTCTTGATCCAGAGAAAGAAACCAAGAAGAAAACACAAGCTCATGTTTCGAACTTTAACCTGCCATGGTTCCAAGCTGCTTGAGAAAGCAAAAATCATGCCAATGGTATCCTCCTTCAGTCTGCTATGATTTCTGCTAAAGAGTACCTTCCCACTTGCTTCTGGAAAACCATGGTGAGTACTGGAATAAGAGTTCAGCCAAGCCAAGAATTGCTTTAGTATCAAGGTGACACATTGACATTAGGATGATGAACCCTCACACCCCATGTTAGTGGGAAGATTGAGGGGCACTCCTGTACCCCAAACTTGCATGCTCACAATGGGTTGTGCCCTCTGTTACATTTAAAAAAAAGCATACTCTTAGTGCAGGTAAGAACTCTGATAGGGATTGTGTGCATAGAGAGAGAAGAAAGGATAATACTTTCCCAATGAAACACCCAGAATTACCCACCCCCTGGTGGGTAAATGCCCAGCCCACTAGGGTTGGTCTAAAGCAGGTCACTAGTCCTGAAAACTTGCCACAAGTCTAAGGCAATTTATGGTGGGGAAGCACAAGTAAGGGGCAGAAGATACCAGGCAAACTTGGGACTACAGGAGCAAAATCAAAGTACAAATCAAGATAAAGGCGCCACTCTCCACCTCCCCATGGGTCTCTCACCACGTGGCTCTACTCTGTGTCTCCTTCCATGTCTCCCAAATCCCTAGTGTGAGTCCAAAGCTGAGAAGCAAGGTGGGCCTTCCTCCATGTCTCTCTGCTCCATGCATTCTTCTCCAAACCCCCTCTAGCTCCCCCCATCCAGTTCCATCCTTCATCAGTTGGGGCAGAGCACGAGGAAACTCACCATTGACAGAGATTCCTCTCTGGAACATCCAGTGTCAGGATGGCAGGTGTTTCCACTTCATCCTTTCCTGTAGGATATGTTTCTTTGTAACCCAGAGCTGGGCAGTGGTGGTTATAGGTGTGCCTTCTCTGCGATGTCATTTCTCATTATTCTCATGTTATTTTACCCCTCTATAGACTATGCTGAGAAATAAAAGTAACTACCATTTTGAACTGCCTAGAGAACATCAGCAGCTTCATACACCTCATCTCCCTTGAAGACCACCACAGTTCTGCTTAGTAGGAGGACATTTAAAATAAGGACATTGGGGCCTCCCCTGGTGGCACAGGCAGTTGAGCGCAGCAACTGTGAAGCTGCCCACAGCCTCTGCAGTGCTGGTTCGATCCCTGGCTGCCAGCGAGGGTCCCACATGGTGCGACAGACCTCTCCTGCCACACCCACTGCTCCCCTCAGCAGTGTATTTCATCAGTCTGCCTGTTCTGTTCCCCACTCTGTCTCTGGTGAATCCTCTCACCCTCCTGTGCATCTGGCCTGTACCCCGGTTCTTGTATAAAGTAAATAAATAAATCTTAAAAAAATAAAATAAAATAAGGACATTGGGGTCCAGAGAGGGCAAGAAATTCCCTTCAGGTCACAGAGGTACCATTGGAAAGAAAGTCCAAACGCACTCCATCTGATATTTCCCACATTATTAAATCCTAACTGGTTTTCCAGTCTCCCAAGCCCAACAGTTTATGAGCGGATGTAAACAACAGCATTTTCAAATTCTGCAAGGGAAAGTGTGAGCTCTTTCCACAAGGATGGGGACAACTAGAACATAAAGCTAAGGGAAAATTCATTCAATCAATCAGTGAACATGAAAGTCAGTTCTTCGTACTTCAGGGAGTGACACTCAGCCAAGAACTTCACATTTGAACTTAATCTTGGTAAGAACAGAGTCCCAAGGCTGTCATCAGGCAGCACCATGGTCCTTTGTATACAAAAGCTCGTCTTCTCGGTCCACGTTCATGTTCGCTGAGAGACCCACCTGACGGCTGGCAGCGCAAGGCATTTATTCATCCAACAAACGCTCACTTTGCATTTAGTAAATACCAGTTCTACTGGGAAACCTGATCCGGCCCACAGGAACTAGGAGCTAGGAAATGTGTGTTTCTTTAAGCAAATTTGTGACAATGTGTTACCAGCAACTGAAAACTAATACAAAGCACAAGCACAAAGCTAAGAGAGAACCCCGGGGAGAGGGATCTGGACAAGTGTGAGAATCAGCCTCTCCAAGGAATCCCATTTAAGCAGAGGCCTGAAAGAGGAGCAGGAGTCAAGAATGTTGGGGGCAGAGATGCCAAGTCCCTTAGCCAAGTCCCAAGTCCCTTAGCTGAACTGCAATGTCTCACACAGATCGTGAGCAGTTTCTCTGGGTGGTGTTCTCCTCACACGGTTGTTCTGAGTGTTCTGAGATACTACGTCTCATGTGTCTCCCTGGACTGATGGTGCAAACAGCAAGCCCAGTGACCAGGATGGGTGGTGAAGACATAATCACCATCAGTGCTTTATGGACAGAGTACTCCTCCCAAACCACACCATACAGGATCCTACCCATAGAGTCTACTCTTTCATTTTCCCTTAGTGGCTAGTTTGTCCTAAACCTTATGCAGGCTGGAGGAGAGACAGGGTAAAACTCTCACTACTCATTTTGCAGATACATTTGTTTCTCTGTTGCAAACCACTGTGTATTACTGGTTCTCTTATCAGCAAATAGCAAATGATTCCACATGGAGCTTCTAGCAGCCTTGCTTTCTGATTCAGTTTACTCCCAGTTTACCTGATTAAAATGCAGCTCCCAAAGGCAGGGATTGTTACATATCTTTGTAGTTTCTCAGTACCATGCAAATTACTAGAATGGCGATCCGATTCTTACACACCCCCATACCAACATCTGATAGATCAGTTTCTAAACAACCTCCAAAGCCCATGGCAGACATCACAGCATCCAAGAAAGCATCTTCTCTTCCCCAGGTGATGCAATTAATGAGCTCTCCCCACTGCACCTTGAACCTGCTTCTATCACTGCACTGAGCAGATTGTATTATGATTTCTCCATTGATGTTGTTTACCAGTTGTGTCTTTAGGTCTACCAACATTGAGAACTCATCATTGTGTGACAGAAGTTAGGGTAACAATAATAAATCAAACACAGGCCTTGGCTGAAGGAGAGGCAGGATATATAGGGGGGTTCAAACATGATATATTAGGTGCTAAAAGCCCTCTGTGTTTCAGTGATTTCAAATGAAAGGGCAGTTGCTAAGCCTTTAGTCCCCTGGAGAAAGTAGGAAGGCTTCCTGGAGGAAATAGCCAGGAATATGGACGCTGAATGATGGGGAAGGGGTCAGTGGTATTATAAACTGCAATTCTCTAAATTCATACATTGGAGCTCCCACCTCCCAATATGGTGATGTGTGGAGATGGTGCCTTTGGGAGGTGTTAGGACTGAATAAAGTCATGGGGATGGGGACCTCATGATGGGATTAGTGCCCTTTTAAGAAGAGATATACCAGAGAGCTTTGTGGCTCTCTCTCTCTTCCCTCACAACCCTACTCTTCTTGTGAGGACACAGTGAAAAGGAGTTTGTCTTACAAACCAGGAAGAGAACAGTTAGCAGAAATGGACCATGTTGTCATCTTATCTCAGACTTTTCAGACTCTAAAACTGTTAGAAATAAATCTCTATATTAAAGCCACCCAGTCTATGGTATTTGGCTATTGCAACCTGAGCAACAACATTTTTATCAACACTCTCATTAAAAATATCCTTGCTTTTGTGTGTTTAGTTAGGAGAAGGTGAGTTAGAAATGTATCATAGCAAAGGTATTTTTCCTTTATGAATTTCATTAACGAAACATAATTTTAGTTGTACATGTACTTGATTAAGATCAAAATGTAACAAAAATGATAAATTAAGAGTTTTCATAATGAGCAAATCTAAATATCACCTGAACAAACCTTTTTTTTTTTTTCATTTGGGTGATAAACCTTGAATATTAGAGTCTGGAAAAGTCATACATAATCTAATTCTGTCATCTCAAAGAACTTTTATGGAAACACATCTAGAGAAATTAGGAGTTCAAGTTCAGAAGCCAAGCTATAATCTGAACTTCCACCTCTGCCACATGGGTGCCACCCTCTCCACCTCTTGGGGAATATGGCATAGGGTAGAACAGGAAATATGGCAGCCCAACAAAGCAAATCCTGTCAAAGCAGAAACCACGGGGCTACTTGAATATAAAAATTCAGGCTCTGCCTTTATAACTTTTTTATTAAATGAAGATTTTTCTTCATCTTAATAAAAGAAGATATTTCCCAAAAACAAAATGGGAAGTCTTGCTTCACATTGACTGAACCCAGCTAGAGCTTTTATAGTCTACAACCAGATGTGTATTTAGAGAAACCATCTGTTCTTCTCAGGATACAAAACAAACCACTTAATATGGAACTCTTACCCCAAATCCTTCTCTCAATGGGAAAAAAAAAAAATCAGCTGAACCATAAAATAGATATTGAAGAGATAGACAGGCAATTAGATGGATAACACAACAAAAATTGCAATAGATGGCAATAGATGTAGGTGTTTGATAAAAGCTGACAGATGAAGCAGGTGTTCAGACTGTGGTTCCATGTGTTTCGATTCCAAAATTCTCAGTAATTGAGGTTTTAGGGAAAGGTTTTAGCTTTTAGCTTTTGCTCCATCATGTTCTCTCCGTCAACACCTACTGTATTTTTTTTTTCGCCTTTGACTTCACATTCTAGGTCTCTCTTCCTTCCTTATGTTGCTTAAAAGTTTGTAGCCTCTACTTTAATAACAATTTGCCTTGTTTTTAGCTACATTCATTCAAGAAAATAAACACCAGGAAAGCTACATTTATTGTATCTTGGAAAATTGTTTCCGGAAATTTTTATTATCCCAGCACCCTATCTAAGCTTTAAAATGGATTCCCCTATTTCAATTCTGCTTTTATGCTGATTGACTAAAACACATTTTAAAAAGCTCATTATTCACCACATGGAACATTCTCTTGATATCTCATGAACTTAATCTAGCTATGAACCCAAAGCCAAAGTTGTGGGCCAAATTTCACCTTCTGCTTAAAACCATTTCCCAGAAATATGTCTTAGTTTTATCAACAGCCTTGAATCGGGAAGGACTGCAATGTTATGGTTATTTTACTGGAGAATTACAAGGACACCATCCTACTATTTTGGTTGCACGGAAGCAACTATTCATATCTTTATTCAATACAGATTTACTGAGGGCCCAGTCTGTGCTAGACCCTAGGAGAAATGCAGAATATACCAAAGTGAATCACAGCCATTTCCATGGCTCCTGTGTCCCCAGCTCATGATCTAGGGCAAGGGTTGGTGTAATAGTGAGACCGTGAGGTGATCCACGCCCTACCTCTCCCCAACCACCTGGTATTATGAACTTGTGGGGTACGATTCCTACAATTCCAACCACCCAGTATTATGAACTTGTGTCTCTCCTCTCCTGCAGTGCAGACAGGATCTGTGATTTGTTTCTAATCAGTGTAGCACAAGAGAGGTGTTTGGGTGTTACTCCCTAGGAATAGGTTACAGTGTGTGATACGCCTCTTGCTGACCAGAGGAAACACACAGCCATGTTGAGGAAATTCACATGGCACAGAACTGGAGCTGGCAGTAGAAGTCAGGGTCCTCAGTCATACAGTCACGGGAAATAAATTCAGTCCACAACCAAAATGAACCCGAAGCGTGTTTTTCCCTTGTCAAACTCCAGATGAAAACACCACCTGATGGACATCTTGATGGTTACCTTTTAAGACTCTGGGTAGAGGACCCTGCTAAAAGGTCACCTGAGTTCCTGACCCACAGGAACTGTGAAATAATAAATGTGTGTCATTTTTAGCTGCTACGTTAGTGGCAATTTGTTACACAGCAGTAGCATGCTAACCCTGCAAACTACTGCCTTTGAGGTAAATCTGGCCTATTTTTGTGTGACCTATAAGAGAGGAATGATTTTTATATTCTTAAGTGGTTAAAAAAATCAAAAGAAGAATGTTTTATGACCCATGAAAATAATATCAAATTCAAATTTCTGTGTCCATAGAGAAAGTTTTCTTGGAAAAGAGTTGTGTTCATTCATGTATTCTCTGTGGCTGCTTGCACACTATGGTGGACAGTTGAGTGTGACCAAGACCTGGTAAAATGAAAAGCTAAAATATTTTCTGACACTACCCCCTCCAAAAATATATATATTCTGGCCCTTGAGCTAGTAGAAGGGACAGAAACCTTAACAGATAAATTCCAACTTGGAAAAAGTTCAGAAGAAACAGGGGAGCTGGACCCTAATGTTGAATAAGCGTTTTTCTGATGGAAAGAGGAGGAAGAGTATCATAGAAATGGGATATAAAAAAAGGGAAAATCATAGAGCTTTGAAAGTCAAGGAAGTGGCAAGATGATTCCAAAAGCCTGGTGTCCTGCTGGTGCTCTACAACTCCACAACCTCTGAAACCCCCATTGATTGTCATGGCTTCAGACACCAAGCTTTGGGAAATTATCGGATATAATAAAATCCACACTTTAATCCATATTTCTGAACAGTTATTGTGGCTTGCTGGAGGCATTTGGCTGAATCCTGTCCCACATGCACCCGCCTAAATGACTCTGCTGATACAACTACGCCCCAGCTTCCAAATGCCATAAAACCCACAAAGCATTGTTTCCCAGCTTGGAAGCCATTAATATTGAGCTGCCATTTTCATTTGGGTGGAAAAGTGCTTCTGTATGACTTAGTCTAGTTTAGTTGTGAGACAGCATTACTGGCATTATTGAAAACATTTAATTTCACCTCATTTTCTCGAGTGCTCCACTATCTTCTCTGATATAGAGTTCATTTCTAGGTGACACTGAGGTGTGAATAAAAGGTACAGAGTCAGAGGACCACCTGGGGGAGATGAAGGACCTTTTTTGCTAATTAGAGACTTCTGGTTTTGGTCTCCAGGTCTGCAGTTTCCCAGCAGACATGGCTTTACGTCTGTCCAAGGGACATTTGGCAGTGCCTGGAGACAATGTGGTTGTCATGCCTTGGGAGGCACTAACTGGCATTAAGCACCACAGGGTTGTGGTCAAATGGCCTACATGACAAAGAGAGCTTCCCACAACAAGGCATTTTCTGGCCCCAAATGTCAATAGTGCTGAGAATGAGAAATCTGCTTTTAGAAAAGGAGGTGGGTTAGGACAGGGCTTTAAGATTAGAGTGAGTGGGGCCTCCCCGTTGGCCAAGGGTTAAGATGCAACCTATGAAGTGATCCGCAGCCACTGCAGCATGAGTTCGATTCCCAGCCAGCCAGGGAGCAACCCACATGGCGCAGCAGACCTCTCCTGTCTTGCCCGCTGCTCCCCTCAGCAGTGTACTTCAGTCAATCCACCTGTTCTGTTTCCTACTCTATCTCTGGTGAATCCTCTTACCCCCTGCACCTCTGGCCTACACCCGGCTCTTGCATGCATAAATAAATAAATCTTAAAAAAAAAAGATTAGCGCGAGTGGCATGGCCATGTGACTGCACAACTGGTGGCTGTATGGGGAGTAAGACTTGGTGAGAGACTAGACATCTGCAACAGCACAGAGTGAGAACTGCTGGGTGTGTGGACCAGAGCTGTTGCAGTAGGATGGACGAGAAGAGCTGAATATGAGGACTTAGTGATTTGATCTGACTAGAAGAGGACAGGACGTGGTCAAGTTTCTGTCTTCTGTGATGGCATGCCTGGTGCAGCAATTTCCTGGGTCAACCCAAGAGTAAGAACAGATATTGGTGGGAAGGTTGATTTAAACAAGTGTTCCTGAACTACCCATGGGGCATCCCGGCAGAGACATTCAGCTGGTATTAGGCATGCAAGTCTGAGTCTTAGAAAAACATGATTTTGGATTCATCAGCTGGGAGTAGTTGATAAAAGCCAAAAGAAATATATTAGCTCATCCAGGGAGAATGTGCAGGATGAAAACAGCAGGGGTTCTAGAATATTACTCTAAGAAATATGTGAGTACAGGATTTGAAAGAAACCAAGGAGCAATATTTTGAGATGTAGGAGGTTCAGAGAAAGGGATTTGTAATGGAAGTTGATGGGAGGGAGAGTTGCATGAAGAAATAACTCCTAAGAGGGCTGAAAAGCACCCGTTGAGTTTGGCAGTTTAAAACACATGGGTGACCTTGACAAATATAGTCCTTTGGTTTGATGGTGGCAGAAATCAAATTTCAGTGGGTTGAGGAATAACTGGAAATGGTAGACATGCAGACAAGAGAACATCATTACTCTTTTTAGAAATTCGGCTGAGAAGGGAAGGAGAGGGGGCAAGTGAGGTTCAAGGACGTGGCAAACAACTTATGTCAGTTTGGTGGTGTCCAACTCCTCGGTTTCTTTCAGTTGATAACACTGGCCACCAAAATGTTGGCGTGTGTAAGGATGATGATTAGTCTCACAGTCTCATTGCTGGGTTGTAATGAAAGCAAGTGTTGACACCAAATTCTAATATGTATACAAATATTTAATTCATCAAGCAAATATCATCCAGCAGGCAAAACAATGTAGCCAAATATTATAAAAGTTTCATGGACTCCCATTGACCTTTTCAATGATATGACTTGTACTTTTATGAAAGGCTGACTCAGCAGTATCCCAAGGGTACAATTCTATTACCAGCTAGTTATCAGCAGGCCACCTCCTTTTCTAAAAGCAGATTTCTCGTTCTCAGCACTATTGACATTTGGGGCCAGAAAATGCCTTGTTGTGGGAATCTCTCTTTGTTATGTAGGACATTTGACCACAACCCTGTGGTGCTTGATGCCAGTTAGTGCCTCCCAAAACCTGACAACCACATTGTCTCCAGGCACTGCCAAATGTCCCTTGGAGGGGTGTAAAGTCATGTCCACTGGGAAACCACGGACCCAGAGACCAAAACCAGAAGTCTCTAATTAACAGAAATGGTCATCCATCAAATGGTGCCCACAGCTACCAGCCAATCCTAACTCTCCTCTCTGTGGTAGACCTGATGCCCTAGGGAAATCTTTACAACTATACTAACATAACATAAGCCTTTATAACTAACCTTGCCTACATCGACATAACTAACCTTGCCTACATCAAACCATGACCTCCTTGAGAGTCCACTGGCCCCATCACTTAGTCCTCCTGTATATTAAGGTACAAAATAATTATATTGCTTGCCAATTAATATTTCATGTTGCTTGAGTAAATACACAATGAAATGAAGAAAACTTGGAAATAAGGACAGTTTCCAGTTTGGGGCCTACCATTGTCCCATCTCCAATGAAATACAGTCACATACTCTCCTCTTCAACTTGTGAGCACTTTAGCAAGCTTATTCTTCTCTCTACCTCATGGTGTGTACCCAACTTCCCAGTAAGGATATAAATTTTTTTTAAAGAATTATTCTTTTATTGTACGATTGTTATTTATTTTTGTGTAGAAGAACTGGGGTGTAGGACAGAGGTGGCGAGACAGGTGAGGTCTGCTGTGCCATATGTGGGCTGGGGATCAAACTCAGGAAGCAGAGGTGATAGCATTGAGACTCAACCCCTAGGTCACCAGGGAGATCCCAGGATATAAAAATCTTTCAAAACAAAGATCTTTGAATCAAGCTTCTTTCCTAAATACCCTATCCCTTAAGACAATGCTGGACCCATAGTGTAGCTTAACAAAGACTTTAAAAAAAAAATCCACATTTTGAATAGTTTCTCTCTAAAAAAAAAACTTCACCACTGGACCCAACACCAGCTGGGGTGGTGATGAGGTACACAGATTCCAGAGTCCAACAATCCAAATTCCAGCTCAGGTTTTCTGCACCTCTTACTAGCTCTTAACCTTGGACCATTCACTTAACATACAGTTTATATTTCCCTTTGTTGCAAAATGAAAATAGTAATCACTATTACCTCCTTCATCCAAAAACGTTCATTGATTATCACTTACATGACAGGCACTAGACGTATCATTGAAATGAAAACAAAGATTTTTTTCCTCTTTGAGCTTATATTTTAGCAAATAGAGACAGACGATAAATAGTGTAATTCCAGTAGTAAGTGCTACAAAGAAGATATATAATGGACATGGGCTATCATAATGAGTAGGTGGGATAACCTTAGATTAAATTGTTAATAAAGGCTTCGTAGAGATGAAATTTGATCTCCTAAACCAGAGGGTGATTGTGAAGATAAAATGAAATAAATGTATATAAATTGCTGAAGAGAGACACTTCATAAAGATTCCAAATAGTCTATAAAAATTGACCATCGCTGTTACAGGGACTCCCCACTAGAAGGAACTGGCATTCATTGAGTTTGGTTGTGTTCTGGGCACACGACTCATCATCTTACATCTAATTTTCATTGCTCCTCCGAATACAAACTACCTCAAAGAGCAGGTGTCTATGGTTCCTCATGGCAAGATGGGGGTTCAGAGAGCAACTAGCCCTGGGGTCACTCAGCTGGGAAATGGCGGAGCCACAGGGGTGTCTGACACCAAACGTGTTCAGGTTCAGCTACCCCACACTGTCTTTTCCTCTGCCGGCTTCCCTCAAAGACAGAGACAAGAGCACAGCAGTTGAAGATGAATACACAAGAGAGAGCAGGAGAAAGAGCTCTATGAAGTTCATGGTTCACAATTTGAACTTGAAAGTACTAGCAAGCACATGGGCCTCCCCGGTGGCACAGCAGTTGAGCGCAGGGTTGCGAAGCTGCCCGCGGCCTCTGCGGCGCCAGTTCGATCCCCGGCTGCTCCCCGGCCACCGGAGGAGGGTCCCACATGGCGCGCAGACCTCTCCTGCCGCCCGCTGCTCCCCTCAGCAGTGTACTTCGGTCCTTCTGCCTGCTCTGCTCCCTGCTCTGGCTCTGGTGAATTCTCTCACCCTCCCGCGCTTCTGACTGTACCCAGTGCATGTATAAACAAAACAAACAAACAAACAAACAAATAAATAAATAAAACATGCCTCTATAAAAAATAAATAAAAAATATTAAAAAAAAGAAAAAAAAAAAAAAGAAAGTACTAGCAAGCACAGAAGGAGGAAGCCCCTCACATCAAGGAAGATTCTTCAAAACTGTTTTTCAGAGATTGTGGCTTTCTGCTCCATCCTGGATCTTCGGGGCTGGAGATTCCCATGAATTCAAGCTCAAAGCAACACTTCCTAGCTGTGAAACAGAACTGACAGGAGCACTTGCTTGGGGGACCCTCCAGGCAGGAACAGGTAGATATATTCAGTGACCCAATGGGAGATTTTATTTTCTGTAAACCCATTCTGGTTTTCCTCCTTGACATAACAAAGACTTTGCCCAGAAAAGCAGATAGAGGCATCTCTTCCCAAGGCTTTGTCTTGGTGCCTTACCCACCAACCACCCCACCTTTCCTTCTGGTAACTGTTTGGTCTTTTAGTCTAAAAGCTTCTTCTGGCCTTCCCTGGTGGCACAACGGGTTAAGTCTCAGCACTATGAAGATAGTCACAGCCACTGCAGCATGAGCTCGACCCCGGGCCAGGGAGCTGACCCTCATGGCGCAGCAGACCTCTCCTGCCCCCCCGCTACTCCTCTCAGCAGTAGATTTCAGGCAATCCGCCTGTTTTGCTCCCCACTCTGTCTCTGGTGAGTCCTCTTACCCCCCACACCTCTGGCCTGTACCCCAGCTCTTGTATGCATAAATAAATAAATCTTTAAAAAAAATAAAGATCGTTACTCTCTTTCTTTCCCTTAAAAATAATAAATGTTTGTTTTTGTCTTATTTGGTTTTTCCATTTGTTTGTTTTCTCTGTGTACCACATTTGAGTGCGATCACGCAGTGTTTGTCTTCTCTCCATCTGACTTTTCACTAAGGCGTGACAGCCTCTAGGTCCATCCCTTTCACTGCAAGCGGCAGGAGGCAGCGGTTGCTGTTGCTGTTTAAACTACAGCTGCCTGGACTCTGCCCCCGGGAAGAGTGATTCTGAGGGCTTCGAGAGGACTCTAGGGATCTGCTTTTATGACTAGCACAGTCAAGTTCACAGAAACAGAAAGTAGAATGGTGGATGCCAGGGGCTGTGGTGAGGGGGCGTGGGTGAGTGGTTGCTTAATCGGTGTAGCATTTTCAGTTTTGAAAATGAAAACGTTCTGGAGATTGGTTGCACGACAAAATGATATCCACTCCTCAACTTAAGATGGCTGAGGCGATAATTTCCTATCATATGTGTTTACCACAATATGCAAGTTTCTAATGAACTTTCAAATAAAATAAAAATCATATATATTAAAAATAAAGCTCACATGTATTAGCTCACAGTTTCACTGAGTCAGGAGTCTGGAAACAGCTTGGCTGTCATCTGCTCCTATTCTAAGACCACCATCAAGGTGTCACCACTGCATTGTCCTCTGGAGGCTCAACAGAGGCAGAACCCACTTGCAAGCTTGTTGACAGTGTTCGCATCCTGTGTCTGTTTCTGAGGCCCCTGTTTTCTGGCTATCGGCTCCTAGAGGTTGTCTGTGGTTCCTTCGCACGTGGCCCTCTGACACGGTCTGTTCAGGCTGTGCTGACAAACTACCAGGGCCTGGGTGACCTACACACAAACACTTATTCTCACAGTTCTGCAGTCTTGGGAGTGCAAGATCAAGGCCCAGCAGACCTTGTATCTTGTGAGACACAACCACATCCTGGCTCACAGGTGGCCATCTTTTCATGCTCTTGCTGTGTCTTCACCCAGGAGCCAGTCAAGGGAGCTCCCTGAGACCTCTCTTATGAGGATACTACTCCCATTCATGAGGGCCCCACTCCCATAACCTAATCACCTCCCAAAGGCCCCACCTCCAAATACCATCGCCTTGGGAATTAGGTTTTAACACATGAACTGGGAGGGACGATTAATCAGTGATCAAAAAAGATAAACTCATGCCATTTGCAGCAACATGGATGGAGCTGGGAGGGATTATGCTGCATGAAATAAGCTACAAGGAAAAAGATAAAGACCAGATAGTTTCACTTATATGTGGATTATAAAGAAACCAAACTAAGGGTTCATTGAAGATAAACTTAAAAAACCAATCCTTGAAAGCTGACTATACAACTGAAGCATCCAGAGGGGAGGTGTGGGGGGATGAGAATAAAGCGAGAAGGGAGCACGACAGACCGTGGTGGAGGACTGTGGGTGATTTGGAGGTGGGTGCCCTGCAATTGCGATACCTGAGGGAAGGGATCCTACACTCCCCAAACACCAACAATAACATAAGCCAATGTTACCTCAATTAAAAAAAAAAATGTAGCACAACCCTGTGGATATCAGAGGAAAAAAGAATTTGGGGGGACACACACATTCAATCTGAGTACCCTTTCCACTGGATTTCCCATAACATGGCAGCTCACAGCTTCAAAGTCAGAAAGGGAAGCTCCTTGCAACCTGTCAAGACTGGTGGAGCCTAATCGAGGACCTGACCCCTCACCACCTTTGCTGTATTCTGCTGGCTGGAAGCAACCCACATTTCCTCCCACATGCAGAGAGAGGACGACACAAAGTTGTCACTCACTGGCAGCCTGCCACCGTTGTTGGCCTCATGCTACACATGAGAAAATCTGAAGTTGGAGAAGTTGTAGGACATATCCAACGGCCCCCTTTTGGCAACACACTGAACTAGTCCTGAGTTAGGGATTTCTACAGCCTGGAAAGAGGCTCCATTCAGTCCACATGCCTCCAGGCTAGCATGCACTCACTAGAGGCAGCCAGCTCCTCTCACTAATAGCAGCAAAGATGCCCAAACATCAGGAAATGGCTCTCAAGCCTTGAAAGAAATTGGCTAAATTACGGGGCTTCTGTGTTTCTTTTCACTACCCCTGAGTTCCATGTCAGCCATTGGCATTTCAGAAGCCTTTGCTGAAGTACAATCAGCAATCTTGTTTGTAAAAATACTTTGGAAATTGTAAGTGACATTTTATCCCCAAAGGAAAAAATGATCACTTTTAAAATGGCTGCCTGCTTAGCCAATTCTCTAAAAAGAAATTCTGCACCCTGACTTGTTAAAAATCACTTCTCTTAGAAGTGAGATTTACATCATATCAGAGGATCTGAGAACACGCTTAGAATATATAGTGCTAACTACTGGCTCCGTCTCAAAGAAAGAAAAGCTTCCAGCAAAGCAAACCGAGGTGAAGACATACATGAAATAAAATTCTCAAGGGAAGATGAAAACAAATCAGTGAGGTCAGTTTAGAGTTTACTTTTTATTTACACACACTCATTTTGTAACTTAAACATCAAGTAAAGATTCCTACCTTCCAAAACTGCCAACATCACCTCCCAAGATGCTTCTCCACCAGACAAGATTCGGGTGACTTTCCTTGTCAGTATCATAATATCTAACGATAGAAAATCTATTCCTCACACTGATGAAACTGGGAGCTTGTCCATATTGCTATCTTTCACATTTGTTCCCACTTAATAATGGGAATTATTCTTCCCATTCTAAAGTCATGAATGTCTTAGCTTACTTCAAAGAGATTGACATTTTTCCAAATGTATGCTTTTTGACAGACAGAATGCTCAAAAACTGGAAGGAAGCAGAGTGGACTGATACCTCCTTTACTAAAAAGGATCACACAACCCTCCAAGGAGAAAATGATCCCAAGGAAAACCTTGTGCCTTTGCTACTAAATTAAATACAAATCCTTTCCTCCCAAGTCGCTTTCCTCTTCAGACTTATTGAAACATGATAATGTGAATGAAAATTCATTTGAAGTCAGTATCAAAACACAAATGACTCCAAGAGATAAACAATAGAAACCTTACAGATTCTCCAGCGACTGAGACCGATGCTGGGAGTCCATCGTCGGTACGGATGTCACTGCTTCTGTTTACAAGCGGCTCCTGCATGCCTGGTCTCCTAGCGTGCCTGCCCTAGGGAGAAGAGAAACTTCCAGCCCTCTCATTCATCATCATCCAACAAGCTGCCAGGGGCACAGTTGAGATGTGCGCAGGATGCATCGATGATCACTGATTGTCAGAAGGAATTACCAGTGGTGTTAAGTAGGCAGATGGTAGAGGCCAAAAGTGAGGGTTTGGATTCCATTTCGTCACTGTCACTTTTCAGGTGTTTACTTAACTATTCTGTTCCTCAGTTTACCTAGTTGAAAGATGGGGTAACAACTGTTTTGGGTAGTGAATATTAAATGACTTGATCCATCTGCTTATAACAGTATTCGGTGCTATGTCAGCATTTGTTATCATGATGATTCTACTATATCAAAGAGGCTAAATGTTTGTGGATTGACTAACTGACCAGATAGGTGACAGAGAGTATAGGTGCAGATAAAAGTACTAACATCTTCATGAGCTGATTCTTCCATGCATGTCCCACATTACTCTATCTCCTCACCCTGTGAGGTCCACCCTCACTAGGCCCCCTTCAATTTCATAAACTCCCCACGTTTTGTTACATTGACTCTGCACCTGCTATGCTGCTGCTCAGAACACAGACTTCTTCCCTACAATATCTCTCACCTCAATGCCTCCAGGAAGCCTTCCAGTCTGAATTAGGTGGCACTCTCTGCTGTATGCATCCCAGGAGCAGCATGTCACACCACTTCACCTTCTCTGTCATGACAATGTATTTGCTTGCTCCCCTGCCACCCAGACAAGTGCGATCCTTGAAGAAGTCTGTGCCATGTCACCAGCTTCCCTCTCCCTGGCATACAGTACATGTTCAATGTGCACAAATATTTGTTGAGTGAACAAAAATTAAAGAATGTTGAATAAACAATGACGCTGATACCTGCTATCTGCGAGTGTCACTACTATGGGTTGGATTGGAAGAACTAATTTAAAAAAAATTGCAGCTCAATTAGGAAGATAAATCCCAAGTAGATGAAAAGTTAAATAATTACTAAAAGATTTGAATAAGTAGGTAAATAAAAAAATATTAAATCCTCTTGCACTTATCACTCACTGTGATGTCAAAGTGGCAAGCTAACCAACACTAGAAATACTTCAGATGACAAAACTTTTCCATCTGGTCCAAAAATTAGAGAGAAACTCCATTGGTGATAAGAGAGGCATTTGCTCAAGTGTTAACACCTTAAACTTCTTTTTTTGTTGTTAAACTTTTTCATTTTCTTACATCACTGTTCATTTTTGTACAGTTGTTGATTTCTCCCCTCAACACCTCAAACTTCTGATCCATCCTGTAAGGGCAGAGCTTCAGCCAAGGCCTCTTTCTTCCTCAGTGGAACTAGAACAACAGCTCATTTTCCACCCACCGTGTCCTCAGTTTGATGAAATTAGGCAGAAGGTTCAAGGAAAACTAATTATTGTATACGCATCCTTCCTTAGAGGAAATACCAGGGAATTTCAGGGCTACATGTTTAGGGACTTTATTAATCTCTTCCATAGCATGTAATTAAAAAGAAAAGGTTGTGGGGATCCGGGAAGATCCCTTCTGCCTCTCAATGCCCAAGGTGAATATCTGATGAAGTGTGAGCTCAGAGAGCCGGATTTGGACAGCTCATGAGGACGTGGTGATGAGATTAAGGGGCACAGGCTGCAATCGCTGCATCTAAACACTCAGTATAATTCTTCACTCTCATTATTATTTTCTTCCAATACAGATAATCTTGCACCTTCATCCACCCTGTTCTATGAATCTTAAGAAGATAAAACATAATTCAGTTATCTCACCAAGTCCATTATAACTCCTTCCTCTACGCCGTGATCACTCGCATGCAGGTGTGGTTTGAAAGGTGATAAACAATTTATTAGTTCCATTAAAGACGCCTCCTCACTAAATGAGACTGTTCCTTGAAGTGACATGGTTCCAGCTAGAATCACACTTTCTGTTACGAGTGACATAGAAGTTGAAGATTTATAATACTCGTCAGTACACTACCATGTCCCACTTGGCTAGTGTAATGTTTAATTTATTTGATTTCTTAACAGATTTCACACTTATGAGGAATTTCACATGATAGTCACACTAATTTTTTTTTAATAATCTCCCTGTAATACCATGACAGATAGGGGAAAATAGATTTTTGCCAGAGACTGCTTTTAAAAAAAAAAAATTGCAAAATAGAGATTTTCTGGCAACTTATCACATCTCTTTTGCTTTCTCTCTCAATCACATGGTGGGGGCGGGGGCACAGAGAGAGAGAGCGAGAAAGAGAAATCACACGTGCAAAGCAATGTTCCTGTGAAACTAAAACCATCTTATTTTGATAAATAAACATATCATATAACTTGTATCTTTAATCAACACATCTAATTTGGCTAGTGCACACGGATAGTTGGATGCCGGTGTTCTGATGATGGTGTTTGAGTGCTAGTGGTCAGAGAATACTACATACCCCAAGAACAGACTTGGATTAAATATGAGCATTTTCTTCTTGGCTTTCCTAGAATGGTTTGGTTTCACCTCCATTTAACCTTGACATTTATAAGGCAAATCTAAAGGTTTGACAAATAGGAACCCAATTTAAATACAAAGCAGGATGCAAAAAATCCTATTCTTAGACCCCAAAGGGGAGTAGGGCCTGTGGGAAGCTAAATGAGACCACCCTTTTTTAACCTCCAGCCTTTGATCCCACTGAGTAAAGAATCAACAATTCAAGAATCAAGTCCATTACTGAAAAGAATTTTTGTGGATAAAAGAATAAATATATATTTGGCAAGTACTTGATTACCTGTGAAAATATTCAAGGACATCTGATCTTGGAGACATGACAGTGTCATATTTCCCAAGTCTTCTAAGGAATGCCATCCAACATCATTCTCGGTGAATGTAGAACTGTGTTTTCAAATAATTTAGGGATTATTGAATATTGTATGTCCTCACCCACTCTTGAATTTCCTATTAATTTCAACCATCTTAAATGTTCAAAACACTCTTAGAGCAAAGAAACCAATTTAAATTTGGTTAACCCATGGTTGCCTAAATTATTTGACCACAGAATCTTTTGGGGAGCAACAACATTTTGGGAATGTGTCTAAATGAAAAGGCAACCAGAAGGAAAATCAAGAGACCTAAAGCCCAAGGTCAGCTCTTTTATTTGACTCTGCAACATGGAATGAGTGATTTCCATTATGTTCATGCTTTTAGAAAATGAAAGAGCTGAACTAGGTGACCTCTGAGGTCTCTCCCAGCTCATAAATTAAATGATCCTGAAAAAAATAAATTAAAATTAAGGTGAGAGGCTGAAGAAAATACTGGACATCATATCAAGGACAAAGGAAAATGAGGTGAGAATAATGCTCAAGTAGGTAAAAGGGTATGAAGATTTGGGCGATTCATTCTCAAGAAAGACCTTACCAAGCCTCCCAAAAGCAGGTGCAGGCCCTTATCAAGAGATCCAAGTAGCTGAGACCTTGAAAAAAACAGACAAAGACAGAAGCAAAAACTGAAGCAGGGTGTGGACAGAGCCAGTCCCTCCTAGAATGACATGAGTACAAGCAACAGGATTCAGGACTGACACCAGGAGCAGAGAGTTGGTAAAACACCATCCTTTGCACATGACGCACAGTGTTCTGGAAGCAGGGAGAACTGGACAGGAGGGGATGTGATAGGTTTGCCCCAAAATTAAAATTATAGGTAAACTTATCAGCAATATCTTTTGGGTTCTTTAAAGCTTTGAATAAATGGTGAAAAATCTGTCTTACAACTGAGTAAACACAAAGAAAAATCATGTGGTTGAATACAAGCCAGGTTTTCCAACATGGAATCAATGGGCTGCTGGAGCTAACAGAAGCCAGAAAGGGTGTCCGACTCCCCTCTTTGTTAAAAAGAAGTGGGACTATTGCAGCTACTTTCTTAGGTTTGCTAGTCAAGAGACCATTGCCTAGGGCTGCAATCCACAGGGACTCCGGCAGGGCTGTCCGTAGCATTTGTTTGGGAAGGGCAAAAATGTAAATACTCCAACCAGAAGAAAGAGGCTCAGTGGAAGCTGGGGTTGCAGAAGCCAGAGCAAGCTAAGGGCAACAGGCCGCCTTTGCTCTCAGACTGATTCCTCATCACTAAAGAAACAGGTGGGCACAGCACATTCCTGCACTGTGTGTAAATGATGTGTGTCTAGAACCGTATTAAGGAGGCATAGGCATTCAAAAATATACACAAAAGGTAGGGATATTTAACTAACGAGAAAACAACAAATATAAAGAGTCTAATAATGCAAGTCCTAGGGTGAAAGCAGTTTACTCTGGAGCCCACCGAGAGAGGCCAGATGAAAGTAAGAAGAGATGAGACACCAGCGAGAAGGGAACCGGCCAAGGAGACAGCTGCAAACAATGGGAGCTCACTTTGGGGGGGGGACTGTAGTGCCCCCCAATCATCAGTCTGGTTCAATGAATTGGAAGGAGGAAAGAAAATATGGATCTGAAAGATCTTTTCAGAAAGTCAAAATTTCTATTGAAAATATAGCTGGGATAAGACCATGAACACTGCAAACCCCATTTTTTTTTAATTTGATTTTAATTTTTAATTATATAAGCTTAATATTGTCACAACCACCTCCTAGTAGATGTATGCCTTGAATTTACATATGTATGCCTTGAATTAACAAGTAGGGGAACATAGTCTCTATTATCTATTAAGAATGCATCAAGACAGAACTTTTTTAGTAAGAAAACACAGACATAAGTTCTCTGAAGTCCATTAGCTCTGGAATCAGAGCTACTCCAGTCTAATCTGAGAATTCCCAATGACTGCTTTCCTCTACCAAACCATTCTTCAAAAACTGGAAAAGCTTCCAGACCAGCACTGTCTGACAAAGCTTTCATGACCACAGAAATCTTCACTGTAGTAGCATCAACATAGCATACGAAGATAAAGGCAGACTTGTTAAAATCCCACAATATAATTTTTCAAGTTGACTTTGAATTTGACAAACCCCAAAATCAAAAAATGCACCTAAATAGGCTTGAAGTATAAGATATTAGCCTATAAATGAAACAAAGAAAACCCACAGATACAAGCGGGTTGAGGGCGACCAAAGGGCTAGGGACCTGCCAGCACCAGACCCGGCTCAAGGTGTCAGGGGCAGGTCTGGGATGAAGATGGCAGCCGAGCTGTGAGGTAAGGAGTGGAGTGCCGGTGAGGAATCCTTCCCAACATTTGGCTGGCATTTTTTGGCCTCCACATCTAAAGAGAGATAAGAATAAACTGGAGAAGTTCCCAGGAAATATGAAATGATTCAATTGTTGGATCACAGAATCACAATGGGGAAATATTGAACACATAATGTCGCTTTTTAATCCAGAGAAACAGAATTTGAGAGTAACGACATCTGCCTCCAGGTACCAGAAAATGCATAATAAGTGACATTTGCTAGATGGGCTCAATGCACGTGGAGAAGAAAACTATCCTTAACATACAGTAAGGAAGAGATCTCATTTAGCCAGAAGGAAGACTTGTCTATTTGGAGGGAATAGTTTAGCAGAGAAGCAGTTTCATTTAATCAGACAGAGATGTCGCACCTCCAAGCCTGCCTGTAAATAAGTCAAACCCTGAGCTCCTGGAACATCACCTGGGAGGGCGGGAAAGAGCTAAATTGCCTCACCTGACCCTGACCGACCAACCAGCAGAGACTGAGATAACTCCTTAGAAGGGGCTATTGGCTAATCCATGCTAATGCCACCCTCCCCCTCTTTGCAGAGTACAGTGCAGGAGGAAACACAGCACAGTATCATTGACAGAAGGGACAGCAACTGGAAATGGCTATCATCTCAAGCTTAAGTGATCCTGGTTGGGGATATATGAACAGACTCAACGTTTTTGAAGATGCCAACAGATCTCTTGTGCTGAATCTTAGGCTGGCAGGTTCCTTGGGAGCAGAAGAACCCTAATTCATCCTCTTAAGCACAGGGACCAAAGCAGAACCAAAGGAGGAGGTGACCCTGTGTAGGGAAGGTTGCCACCTGGAAAAGGTGTGAGCAGAGCTCATGGGTCCTGAGCGGGGGTGACCGCTAGGTGGCTGATGCATAATAATTGACCAGGGCTGTTCTTGGAAAACTGGGTATAAGGTTATGCTCCCTCTTGGGCACCAAACGTACTCTCACTGGTTAAGTATTGACTTTACCCAATCCAGGGCTCAGCGCCAGCCAATCAGAGCAGCCTTGGTTCTCTTGGGGAGAATGAGTTGAAGGTTCCTGTTGCAACTATTACAATTATATCAGAGATCTAATCAAGCACTAATGAGAAATCAGAGAAGGAGGATAATGAAGGGCAATTGCATATTATACAACATTGAATTAATTTGAAAGTACGTGATATAAAAATATTAATAAAGTCCCAATTTATGCACAAAATTCAAAATTATGCCATTTCCAAACCATTGTTTAATTCATCAGGAATTGTTTGTATTCAGTGCTCCGAGGCCAAGTGAATTGTAGATGGTGTTTATACTACCACCACTTAGGCTGCTAAACAGAAATTCCCACCATCAGAAATCACTCTCTGTCAGACCTGGGAGAAAGTTAATCTTTAATTATGCTGATTTTGAATTATGTAAATTCTTCAAAAATCTGTCCCTCCTAAGCTGCCCCCTCTGTGTAGCAGCACAGAGAGAGACATTCCAGGAAGAGAGAAGAAATGTTTGGAAATACATAGATAGGGGGAAAAAGAATTAACCAAAAGGACCAGGGAGGGAGGGGGAAGGGAAGAAAAGCAGAAAGGAAGGAAGAGCATTTGGAATATTCAAGAAATGTGGGAAATTGAGGAGGGGAAATGCAGATGAAAAAAATCACCTGTGAGTCAATGATTTGCAGAGTTCAGTCCTCGTTTCAGTATCAGGCCGTATGGAGTCTGACAAAACCATCATCAACTAGGAACAAGGACAACACTTTCTATAAAGCCAACTTGAAGTACTTTTTTCACATTATCCTCCTTGGTTTGCTGGCCTTCATATAACCTATTTGTTTTCAAATAGTGGCAATGAGAGATGACAGGTGACAGGTTACATGTAAGGTGTTTTTTTTTTTAATGGTCTTATTTAACAGAATAAATTTTGATAACATTGTATAGGTCCATAGTTTATTTTTCAGAAATATTACTGCTCCAGAAAATGCAGGGGATAGAGAACCACAGGCCTACAGTAAGTTCAGATAAGCAAAGTGTCAGGTATAGCATATTGAAAATCATTCTAGACATTGATTTTTAAATGTTTAAACAATTAGAAGGACTTATTAGGAAAATATAAATAGTATATGTGTGCTGCAACAAACTACAGAAGGGAAAATGCTGGGAAAAATTATAAATTCAATAAAGGAAAGAAGAAAAAGAAAACTAAGAACACATAAAATAAAAATAATTCTAAGTGTCTCATTAATCACAAAAAATATATCTGGGTTATATTCACAACTCAGAAACCCCCAGGTAGATCGTAAAAACTAAACCAAACAAACAAAAACAGTCTATAGAAAAAATAACAATGACCCATGAATATATTGAATATGCTTGTTTTATAATCTGGAAAAGAAAAAGAAAAGGGAGATAATTTTTCAGCCATTAGAATTGGAAATTTTTTTAATTTGTAAGGTACAGCACCCACAATAATGTGGGGGGAAAAATGGATTCGCATAGATTATAAGTGAATTGGTAAAAAATTGTTGGTGAAAACTTGGCAATTTCAGGTACACAAATTGACAGATCTGGTACACTTGGACTCACTATCAAATCCATCCTACAGAAATGCTCACCTCTTGACATAAAGCTATGTGGACTATGGTGACCCAGGAAGTATAATTGTAATAGCAAAAATTTGGAACTACCTTTATCTGGTAGCTTTCCCTGCAAAACACACTGTGACTGAAAACAACAGTTATTTATTTATTTAGTCCCTGAGCCTGCAAGTTGTCCCTGCTGGTTGAGCTCAGCTGGCCATTTCTGTGGTCTTGGCTGTGCTCACTCGATATCCATGGCCAGCCACCGACTCAGTTTGTTTCTGCACCACAGGATCTCTCATCCTCCGGTCGGTCAACTGGGACTTAATCACCTATTGGCAATTCCCCCCAAGAAAGAGAGGGGAAGTTTGACCACAAGAGATCAAGGCTTAAGCTGCTATCCTTGGCTTCTGCCACAATCTATTCGCCAAAGCAAATCTCCAGGCCTTCTCTGACACGACGTTTTGTGAAACAGATTCTACCTCTTAGGGCACAGAACCAAAATGTCACTTTGCAAATGGGCTTGCATAGAGGGTAAAGCGTTGTAGGGAAAACAGCAATTCCATCTATCTTTGAAAGAATGACAAAGCACATGTGACTTGTCTGCAACATAGAGTAGAAATACAATAAATGATAATAGCTATTTTTGAACTTCAGAAAAAGGCTTGGAATCCTATTTTATACATTTGGAAGTCATTGGAGGTTTATAAACAGGAGAGTAATCTGATTGGATTTATGATTTAGAAAGATTGCTCTAATGTCCAAAAGGAAGAAGAATGACAAAAATTTCCAGCATTTCTAGAGTGCTGACTGTATCCCAGGCATTGCTCAAAGGACATTACATATGTATTTCATGGTTGTCTCCATTCCAATAAGGTTGTTACTATTATTTTCCCCATTTAACAAATGAGGAACTTGAGACAAGGGAGGCTAATCACTTGCTCAAAGAGTCACAGCCTGTTTCCAGCAAAAACACAATTCTTCAAATCCAAGCAGTCTGAGTCCAGACCCCACACCTGACACCTTGAATACAGAGGGAGATAAGGACACCTAACACTACACCCACCAGCGAACAGTCGATTCAATATCAGTCTAGGGACATACAATGATGACCTGGACATAGCAACAAGGTCTGATAAATATTTTGGTATCAGGGTAAATGGAGTATGGGATAGAGGGAGGAGGAAACAGATGCAAACAGGAAGGTGTGAGATTGGCAGGTGTTTGGGTTTTCCGGTTGAGATAACTGAGCAGAAACTCCTGTCTGTGGCTCAGGCTCAGGATGGACATCAGCTAGCATTTCAGACTAGCTGGCAGGTGCTTGTTCAGCAGGGGCCAGCACCCTTTGGAGGTGGGAGGCAGAGGCCCTGGATTTCCAGCCTTTTCTCTAACTGTGCGACCTGGGGCATTTTCGTCCCACCAAATCTCCATCTCACCTGTGCAGCAGGGATATTAAAATTTACCTGCCAGGTTTAGTGTGAACTCAAGTGAAAATAGAAAATTATGTTGTTGACTATTGAATGACTGCACGCATGCGTGCATTCACACACGCGCGCGCTCACACACACACACACACACACGCCCGCTCACAATGGGATGTACGAACCCCTCGGTGGTTTAGTAAGAGAATTCAGCCTGAAGTAGATAAAATATGTGAATAATATCAATCTTCCTGCACTGTGTTAACATTTGGTTTCTTTTGATGAGACTCACCAGCTACAGCACAACAATGGAAATCAAAATGGGTTTATAGATTCAAGTTTTTAACAAAATCCATATTTTCATAGTTTTTTTTTAAAATTGGCTTAGATTGTCTCTCTGCAATCAATAGGCTACATTTACAGAGATGCTTAAGGAAAAAGAGCAGTGGCTTTTTTAGGATCAATAGTAAATGACTTGATTCTTACCCAGGCCATGAGTGCATCCAGGTTAACTCTTGGGAGCTGGAAGGAATCATCCGCAAAGCCCAGCTCGCCTAAGTCATGCTCAGCCCTCAAGGGCCAGCCTCCTTGGCCCCTGCAGGAGAGGGTAGAGCAGTCTGTAAAAGTATGTGCCTTTTTTAAGAGTAATAGTCAGAAAGGGTCCAGGTTCAACTTCATCACTTTTAGCTCTGATCTGAAGCAAGTTACTCAACCTCCTCAAGTCTTAACTTGCTAATGGGGAGCAAGTTAGTGGGTATAATCCTAGGGTGTGGTTGGGTTTTTTTCCCATATATGTCCAAGGTCAGTTATTCCATCTGCTGTGGCAGCAAGCACAGACAGATTCTCCATCAATTCAGGCAGGTGGATAAAGGAGAGTTCTGGTGCCCTCGGTGGCTTTCTCAGGCTTTAATGCTCTTTCTACACCAATTATTGCGGGGCCAGCCCAAAGGCTGGCAAGGCAGGGCGGTGGGGGATCCAGGAGGCTGGCAGGCCACCAAGCTCAGGGAGAATCTGTACACTTTTCTCTTTCTTTTTGGGGTCTCTCGTGGTCTCTGCCTCTGGCAGCCGTCACTCATCTTCATGTAGCTGTTCTCTACCACAGCCATGGCACCACAGCTGTTCCGCCATGGCCCTCCTCTGCAACGCTGCCCTTTTAACCTCAGCCTCCAGGCTCAGGAGCGCACACTTAAGCATGCCCACACCATACTCCAGGTGTCCACCATCAGGCATGCGTGCCCCATGCCCACCCTCCCAAGCACCTCTTGCATTAGCAACATCCGGGCTGCAGGTGATAGCCACAGAGGCCAAGGGCGTAAAAGCCTGAGCATCTTCATTTATGCTACACCATTGAAGACTCTAAGAGAGAGGCTGTGCACAGAATGTGTTTTGGAGTGCTGCCAAAAGCAGTGGTTGTAGGGATGATGGGCCCAGGACTGGATGAGGGGATGCATTGCACAACAATAAAGTCACAGCACAGGACTCGGCTGAGCCCACAGAGAGATCTGGAGCTGGGACAGCCCTGCAGAGTTCTTTGAAATTGAGGCAAAAGTTTGGTATTTTGTACCCTTCATCAGTCATTGGGGCAGGCTGTTCCTCAAAATGAGAATAACCCACAGTAAGGCAGGACCCTACAGTAGACAATTCCTGTGAGCCAGCACCTGCCAGGCCTGGCCACCAGCTGGAGGAACGAGGGCCTTGGTGCTCACAGGGGGCCTGGCCGGTTCCAGAACATCTGCCATGACAGAGATCAGCTCACTCGATTGCAAACGCCCAAAGAAGCCACCTGCTCTGCTGTTTGCTGCTCTTCCCAATGTCTAGACTAGCTCACAACATGCGTCATGTGCTTGTTAAGTGTTGGTGGGCTGCAGAGAAGAGGCCTAATAAGTGTTAGCGGCTATTAGGATTAATAAGCTCCCCCTGATACTTCCTAACAGACGGTATTTTAAGTCTGCAATACTGTAGTCCTGCAGTGCTCCTTCCCTTCCCTCCATCTACCTTTTGCTACCCAGACATTTCCATTTCATTATCAGCATCCCACACCATTCTGCAAACCATAGCACAGCCCTGCGTTTCATCATGTCAGTATTATCTCTGGGTCTTCAGCAGGAAGACAGAAGGGGTAAGAGTCTTAGGGAATTATGGGCAGGAAGAAACAAGATTTAAATCCCATCCCTCCAGGGATGTGCCAGTGTAAGAGGACTTGGGGATGAAAACACAGGCCACGGGTGAAAGCATTTTCTCAGGGAGTGACTGCCTACCCTGCCCTTCCCACAAACTCAAGAAGTCGAGCCATCCATTATACCCCAGCTGCCTGAGCCCGCCTCCAACACTCCCCACCCAGAGGGCACAGCTTCATCCTTAGTTTCCACTGGACTCCAGGCGGCACGGGGCTCAGCCGTGACGATGCAGTGTCGTACCTGGGCCACCTCCAGGCCAGCGTACCCAAGGGCATGTACCCCACCTATGGACAACGGGCATCCTTCCTGACTGCCCGGGTGGGTCCTGAATGCTCTGTCATTCATGCCATAGCTTCTATCAAGAGTTTTGGAAATCACTTTTTCTTTTACCTTTGGAGCTTGCACTGGCCCTGACATACAGCTGGTGCTGGTTATAGGCTGAATTGCATCCCCTCAACGTTCACACATTGAAGTCCCAAAACCACCATGCCTCCAAACATGACATTAGGAGACAGGACCTTTAAAGAGATAAGTTAAAACGAGGTCATGAGGAGAGGGCCTCACCCACCATGACGGCCAGAAGCACCCACATGCCGGGAAGAAAGGCCTAAGAAGGAACCAAACCAGCTCTCACTTTGTTCTTGGATCTGTAGCCCCCAGAACTACGAGAAAATAAAGTTCTGTTGTTTGAGTCACTCAGTTCGTGGTATTTCACTACGGCAACCCGAGGGAACTAATACACTGCTAAATAAATATTTGTGGACTGATATAATGGTTACTTAGGTCTCAGGAAGGTAAAGGGGGGAATTGATTATTTCACACACAATTCAACAAATATTTACCAGCTGCCGCCATATGCCAGGCCCGGCGCTAGCTGCTGGGTGACATGAGGAAAATGAGGCCCGATCACTTCAGTAAACTGACAGCAATTGCCTGAGAGGAATGAGCAGGGAATGTAAAGTTTCTGGGACCAAGATGAGGAAGATCCAGCCAAGGGGAAGGGCAGTCACATGAAGCTTCCAGGAGTCCGGGCGCCCTGAGGGGCCATGACGCTTGTGCAGATGGAACTGCACAAGACCTGCTGCACAGACCCCAGGCCCCAAGCATCCAAGCAGAGCTTAGCCTTGGTCCAAGCTATCTTTCCAGACCTCCTTGTCCCCGGGTTTCCGGTCACCAGTCATTCTGGGGCTGTTGAGGAGATTTTTAGTGCTCTGGATCATTTTAAGCTTTGAAAAGACCACACAGCATAGAAACAACCCTCCACAAACAATGGAGCAAATTGAGCACAGCGTCCAGCTGGTGGCAGATGTGCATGGACATTCCACAGGGGCTGAAATAACCTGTGGGAATCCCCCAGGGTGTTATCTACTCCTTCCCCTATTCACTCCGTGATACCTAAGGTGACACTGTGATGTGTAATAGGAAATGTCTTCCTGGTCTTTGTCCCTGTTCCTGGCACAGAGCTCCTAAAACCCTAAAGCTTTCCCTAAGTGATGAGAATCCAAAGGTGTCTTTTGTCATGTGACTGAGGTGACTTTCGGAGCACAGTTAAGGATGGGGACTGATGGCCAGGAGAACCAGCCTTCGATCCAGAGGTTAGAACTTAGAATCTGCTGCCCAACCTCCAGGAAGGGGAAAGTGCCTGAAGGTGAATCCATGGTCAACGGCAATGATTTCATCAATCATCTACTGTATAATGAAGCCTCCCTGAAAACCCAAAAGGATGGTTTGGGGAGCAGCGAACCTTCCTCAGGCCTTGACCTCTGATTGCATATCCTGCAGGTATCTGGCTGTTCTTGAGTTAATTCTTTTTATAATAAACTGGCAATTTAGTAGATGGGGAAAGAGTTCTCTTTGTTTAGAAAACATATTTCCCAGATTTCACTAGAACTAAGAGACCCTCACTAGCTCATGTTCCAGCTTCGATTTTTTAAAATCCTCTCTCCTATGATAAAATGAATCCCATATTTAAGAGAAAGCATAGTATTCCCCTGCAATTTTTAAAATAAAATTAAAACCATGACAAATGACAGTCCACATGTTTCCCCAACCATATATCTGATCAAATCTCCCCTTCTCTTTTCAGCCTATCACCAGAACGACTGTTTCTTTATACCTTAATCTAGAGTTTCTGTTATAAAGTAAATGAATGAGCACAGGCCAGCCTCCTGAATTTGTCAGGAAACAATGATAGAGTTCAGCAGGAAAGAACTCATAGAAAAATTTTATGAGCCACAAATATTATATTTTTTTCCTACAATGGAGTCAACCTCCCTCCACAATCCTCCAGGCTTCCAGCCCTCCCCCAAATAGACCCATTGCCCACCAGTGCTCTACTGCTCATCAATCCTGCCTAACTGTTGAATTTTAAAGGTAGTTTTCATATTCCTGATCATTGATTCTTTTTTTTTTTATAGAGGCATGTTTTTATTTATTTATTTATTTGTTTGCTTGCTTGTTTTGTTTATACATGCACTGGGTACAGTCAGAAGCTTGGGAGGGTGAGAGAATTCACCAGAGCCAGAGCGGGGAGCAGAGCAGGCAGAAGGACCGAAGGACACTGCTGAGGGGAGCAGCGGGCAGCAGGAGAGGTCTGCGCGCCATGTGGGACCCTCCTCTGGTGGCCGGGGAGCAGCCAGGGATTGAACCGGCGCTGCAGAGGCTGCGGGCAGCTTCGCAACCCAGCGCTCAACCACTGCGCCACCGGGGAGGCCCTGATCATTGATTCTTATGAAGTCCAATGAGCTGAAAATCGCCCCCACTTCTCTCTTCTTTGAAGTGAAGAAATAAAACTGTGCATAAAACTGTTATGCAAGGGACTGCTCCACTGCAAACAAGGAAAAGTCAGCACAAACATATCATTTGAAGGGGCTTGCAGGGGACCTGCAAAGGGTGAAAACAATGCACAACCAAACAGTAAGGTCAAGTTCTAAAACATTTGAATTCCATTGGCTTCATGTGCCCTAATTAAACTAAACACTCGACACTTGTGATGAGCTGAGGGGGAGGGACCCGTTGTTTCTTCTCAGCTGTTTACTTTCAAATATTTTGTCTGTTTTTCTTAATCTGACTTTACGTATTCCATTGATGTGGGGCATGTCAAAGCCTCTATTTGGGAAAATGGTTAGTTAGGTCTGTAAGAGAAGGAGCATCATGGTATGATAGTGAGGATATAGGCTTTGATGTCAAACAGTTTCAAACAGAAGCTTAAATCCCCTGGCCAGTCACTTGATGTCTTTGTGACCTCTTCTAAGGTGCTTCCTCACTCCCAGAGGTAGGTGCCTCTCTTCCAAGTGGGAATAATATCTAATTTGCAGTGTTATTGTCAGAGTTAAGTAAGATTATACATTTAAAGTATCTAACAAGCATTAGACAGAAAAGACTTGAAAATGTTATAAATAATGGGCATAATGATAATAAGGAACACCCTGATGATGATCATGGTGAGGAATGTTCTCATGGTGGTGATGATTATAATGATGGTGTTGAGGGCCACTGTGATGATGGGATGGTGATGATGATGACAACAAGGAGCACTATGATGATGACAAGGAACACTATAATGATGGTGATGGTGATGATGATAATGATGGTGTTGAGGACCACTGTGATGATGACAATGGTGATGATGATAATGATAGTGATAAGGGCCACCATGATGATGATGATGGTGATGATGATGACAACAAGGAGCACTATGATGATGACAAGGAACACTACAATGGTGATGATGGGTGATGATGATAATGGTGTTGAGGAACACTGTGATGGTGATGGTGGTGGTGATGATGATAATGATGGTGATAAGAGCCACCATGATGATGGTGATGGTGATAATGATGACAACAAGGAGCACTATGGTGATGACAAGGAACACTATAATGATGATGATGGTGATGATGATGATAACAAAGGTGATGAAGGTCTCTGTGATGATGATGCTGGTAACAAGAAGAATCACTATGATGATGGTGACAGTGATAGTGATTATAATGATGGTGATGAGGACCAGAATGATGAAGTTGATGACAATGATGATAATGATGTTGAGGAGGATGGTGATGCTGGTAGAGGGCCATCAAGACCAACACTGAGGGATGAAAGGGATCCAACTGTTATTCACCCGCACGCTCCAAATCAAGACTCCTCAATTTGTAGTTTAAAAAAGAGTAAACAAATGCCAACCAGCCACCAATTCTGAACCAGAGTCAAAGCAGGACAGAAGATCAGAGAAGGAGGTTTGATGCATACTCACACATATATGAGCACACACGTGTGAAAATGAGAACTTCATCTGAATAAATCAGTCTTCTTAGGTCAATATCCACCCCTCACCCTGATGAATTCCTGAATCACAGCATCGTCAGGTCTCTCCACAGACCTCTCCACCACAAGACAGACCTCACACTTCAGGACTCCCATTTGTTTCAGCTCAGATGCTTACTGGAATCTGGAACTGCCGGCGATTTCTCAACTGCCCAAGGCATGACTATGAACCTCAGTACATTATTGTAAAAATGAATCTTTTTGGCCTGATTCTTAATTGTGTTAACAATTAGAAATAGGGCTGGGAGAGTCTCTTTTTAAATGTGGCATGCAGAGGAGGTTGGGGGAATGGAAGAGTAAATGTGAGCCTTGCTATGAGGTGGGGTGATAATAAATGTCACCAAGTGGGAAATATTTTAGCCCTATTCCCAGAAACCAGAGGCAGTAGCTCAAAGCAGAAAAATGACAATAATTATATTGCTCAGAAGCTGACAGCTTGCATAAATCCGATGCATTAAGCCCTGCCAGTGGATTCACTTTCCCAATCTCATTTCAACAGCATCCTTTCTGGGAGCTAAAAACCCCTCTGCCTAGTGACTTCAGGTAAATTCTGCCTCTGAGAAAAGCAATTATTATCAGACGTTCCCTCTCTTTGCTTATGTTTTGTTTAGGCAGCACCAAGACTCACATCTTCTCACTTCTACTTGGTGAATTACCAGCCACGAAGAAGAAGGGCAGGTGCACGCATGGGTCGGGGGCTCGGCTCAAGTAGCCATTGTGTGTGCATCTTCCCCTGACTCCCTCCCAGCAAGTCACACTTGAACCTGGGCTTACGTAATAAACCTCGGAAAACCGCCGCTCAAGCAATTTCCAAGTTACTAAGCCGGCCTCCTCAGTCAAGCTGGCTTTAAGATTTCACTGGGAGATCATGCTGGGGTATATATGTGTCCAGAAAAATGTATTCCAAATTTGTCACGCTAAAGGGAGGGATAGGACTGTGTCCGACAAAAGTTTGGTTGCAGAATGCAAATGCTGGAGAGAGAGGAGTCTTAAAGTCACATGCTTTAGAAATAGAAAACAAATTATCAACATTCCTTGAAGTGGCAAATGTTACACTTGGGAGTGAATTTTAAACATCTGGATTTGGTAGCAATCAATAGAGAGTAGAAGGTTCTGTATTGGAAGGGTCTCAGTGTGTCCAAGTTTTCAGTCTTAGCAACAAAAGGGAGGAAATTATTTAGTGACACTCTGCTCAGGGGAACTCTCTAAACATTACCATCCTCTGAACTGCTGTGTTAAAACTCAGTTACCAGGCAGGGGCTAGTGGTGAGAAGGAACCGTGAAGGGCGGATGGAGAAGAAGTTCAGAGTCAGGCCCATCTGTCCCCACCTTCCCATCTGCCCTTCTCCAAGGGCCAGGGCCGCTCACCACCATCCCACAAGAGATGGGGACACACAACTCACAAACTTGCAAGAACAGGAGATGGAATGGGACATCCAGAAGGGTAAATTGTGGAGTACGTCACAATTTCATTAACTTTTAGAGGGCATCAACAACACTATTTTTTCAAGTTTAAGGCTAGATTTAAGTATAAACCAAGAGTACCATCCCACAGAGGGATTTACTTCCATCAGTGTCATTCTCACCACTGCTGCTCTAAGGCATGTTTTAAGGACATTTTCACTAAACCCAAGCCTATAGCTTAAGCGACATGTGCAGTGAAAACATTCATTCTCCATTCCTTAAGCCACCAGAGCCACCGTCCCCTGCTGTATGAGAGCTCACCAGAGAAGCCACACCAATAGGATGGATGGATGGATGGATGGATGGATGGATGGATGGATGGATGGATGCTCTAGAAATTTATTTAAGGGTCTGGCATATGTGATTATGGAGACTGAGAAGCCCCTTGATCTGCAGGCTGGAAAGTTAGTGTTGAAGTTCAAAGGCCTGAGAGCTGGACAGTTAATGGTGAAGATTCCAGTCTGGGTCTGAGGCCTGAGACTCAAGAAGTGACATGAGCAGCTAGGCAGACCCCCCACACAGCTAGGCAGACAGCACTTTCAAACTTCCTCCTCTTTTTGGTTCTGTTCCAGCCCTCTGCAAACCCCAGCAGGCAGGCCACCATGTCCATTCCATCAATTTACCCAAAGACCTTCTGGAGGGGAAGGGCAGTGCTGAAACCCTCACCATTCTCCTCCCCAGACACATGCCTGCTGGGTATTCTTCCTCCCAGGAAGGCCTCTCCCTAAACTTCCAAAGATGCTCTGGCTGCAGCTCTGCTCACAGCACTCACATCCCTCCCACTCCTAAGGCACATCTGGGGCCCAAGTGTGCCTGCTTCAGTGACACCTGCCCCTTGCTCCAGGGTCTCTGGGACAGCATTCTGTTTCTGTCTGTTCTTTCTAAGCCTGCCCAAGATCATTTACACACGGAAATGTGGGACCATACCTTCTCAGAGTCTTGCCCTCCTAACTGAAATTAGCCACCCAACTGAGGCACTGTCTGTGCAAATGCTGAACTCCTTCAAACCACAAGAAAACCCAGTACTAAAATCCCAACAGCGGGGAATACATCCATCTCATGGTAATTATTATCTCTTAATATTTTAACATGGAAAGTGCTGGTCCCTGGTGTAGTTGAAAGTCCTTTACAGATGCAGATGCATCTGCCTGACATGGAAGATGGCGGTTATTCCTATTGACAGATGTTTTCCAGGAGAGAAACCAGAAGCTTCTGTAACTCTTTTAGGCTTTGTGACTTTGCCAGGATTACAAAAACCCTCAAAAGAATTACGTACAAAACATGAAGATTAAGAACAGGCAAAAATAATTCTCCCCTGTAGGGTTTCAGCAGTGTATTCATTCTCTTTGCGGCTGTAATGAGTGACCACAAGCTTAATGACTTGAAAGAAGACCAACGTATCATCTCACAGTCCTGGAGGTCATGAGTCCCACCCAAATCCAGGTGTTTGTCCAGCTGCCTTCCTCTCCAGGAGTCCAAGGACAGAGAATCTGATCATTGTTCTTTTTCCAGCTTTTAGCCTGTATGCCTTTACCAATTCTTACTCCATCTTTGAAGTCAGAACCATTGCATATCTCCAGTCCTTCTGCCATACCCACAACTTTCCTCTCTACCTCCTTCTCCAAGCTGACAATGACCATCGGGGCTACCGTGGACCCAGCCAGACGATCCAGGAGGAATGTTGTATTTTAAGGCCAGGTGCATCGCAACTTTAATCCCTTTACAACTTTGTGGCCTCCCTGGTGGAGCCAGGGGTTAAGCATCAGCACTATGAAACTATCTGCAGCTACTGCAGAAGGAGTTAGATCCCAAGCCAGGTGACCCACATGGTGCGGCAGACCTCTCCTGTCTCCCCGCTGCTCTCCTCAGCAGTGCATTTCAGTCAATCTGCTGTTCTGCTCCCCACTCTGTCTCTGGTGAATCCTCTCACAGCCCCCACCTCTGGCCTGTACCCCAGCTCTTATATGCATAAATAAATCTTTAAAAAAAAAATCCCTCTACAACTTAATTTCCCTTTGCCATGCTCGTAACATACCCACAGGCTCCCAGAATGAGGCTTGAACGTCTACCTTTGTTCTACCTTCCCCAGGCAGGTAGCGTGAAACAGTAGAGCAGACCAATATAAGCCCAAAAGAAGAGCAGTAGATATAAGCCCAAAAGAAGGTGCTAATTTTTATACAAAATCTTGAGCTTCTTAACTGTTAACAGCTAGTTCAAGTTTAATCCAAGACACACGCCATCCACATCAAACTCCCCTGGCAGCCACATTCTCCGTGGGATGTGGTTTGTAACCTGCTTTATGTTATGGGACAGCATTGTCTAACTTTTTATCACCACCGAAAATCCCATTTTGATTTCTCCCAGGTTTTGACAGATTCAAACTGATGAATAAATGCTGTGTATTAACTCCTGGTTCATCTTCCCAGGTTTTATTAAACAACTACACAGGTCAACTTCTATCTCCTGTGTGAACTGCATCAGCAGGTTTTATTAATGATAACCAGGGTGAAGTGGGCACTTACTAACCGCCATGTGCTATGCTCAGTGCATTTGATGCATCAATTCCCTGCATTCTCTCTGCTATTCTAAGAGATCAGAATTGTTATTTTTCCTAACTCATCAGAGAGAAAATCAAGGCTCAAAGAGCTGTGTCCCCAAAACACACACTGAGTGGCCAAACCACAACCGAAACCTCGGTCTGATTGCAGAAGTTCTATCTTTAACTCTTTTTTTTTTTTATTCTGCCAACATTTTCCATAAAAAAGAAGTGAAGTGTCAGTTCCTTATGTCTGTGCCACCTAATGGTGACCAGCCATGGACGGGAGAGCCACTGAGGCGTCTAGAGCAGTATTGTTTGGGCCGCTATTGCTTCCTTTGGTGTCCACAGAAGACCCTCCAGGAATGAAAGCATCCCAGCAATAGAGGGGTAGATTCGCTTCTATCAGATGAAGAATAGTCCAGACCAATCTGAGAAGACATCACTTTAAAACAACAAAAAAATGCATAACTGAGTAGGAACCATACACAGGAGACCGAACCTTACAAAGGAATCCTGTTTCCTGAGAGCCCTTCCACGCAGTTTGAATTCCTGCTAAGCTGAGCAACTGCTAAGGAAGTCTGACTTGCTGGTAGCTCAGCTGTCCCTGCCTCCACCGAGGGCTGTTCTGGGTGTCTCCTGGAGAACACAGCACCTGGAGCAGTGCACCTTATCCATCTTAACTTTGTGCAAAATACAGTATGATTGAGAACATGGCACCAGACTGTGGCGTCAAACATCAGCACCATTATTAATCACCTTCAGCCTCCCTGGCTTAAGCAAACTGGTCCAGATGTTGCACTTTCTTGAATTGAGAGCTGTGGAATTAAAACAAAGTTCAGTTACCCAGAAGTCTCTGGGAGTCATGTTCAAGACGTATTGCCTAGCTCTTGAGCCAGTGCTGAAGACACATGGGAGGGAAGGAATAAGGGAGAGAGAGAAAGAGTTCAAGTGCACCTCATACCCAGGCTTCTTCTTCCAGGCATAAAAGGATTATGGGTCTTTACTCCCTGCAGGTAGATGGGCTCCTGTGACAAGCCAGCACTGACATGTTTAGTGCAGGCACACCACCCCTCCACCCCACCCAGTGTCCTCTCCCCTGCTGGGGTGAGCTTAAGGGAATCAGAGGCTTCGTCATGAGCTGGAGGCGCCACAGCAGTGACTCTTTATTCTGGAAAGTTGTCCACAAGTTCAATGGACTAGTGTGAGCAAGAAATAAATTTGATTTATTAAGAAATAAACTGAGACCTGGGAGTGTTTTACTAGTGCAACATCACTCATCTTAACCTGACCAATATAGGAAATGAAAGGGAAAGTTTTCCCATGACAACTTACCAAGAATATTTTTTAGTTTTATTAAGCAAAG
This sequence comes from Talpa europaea, assembly GCF_964194135.1. Taxonomy (NCBI): domain Eukaryota; kingdom Metazoa; phylum Chordata; class Mammalia; order Eulipotyphla; family Talpidae; genus Talpa; species Talpa europaea. The sequence goes on along the minus strand of NC_140071.1, from coordinate 136,240,293 downwards.
TTGTGCATTGGATAGAAACCAATCAGGGCTCAATAAATACCTGTTAATGTTGTATGAATGGCTTTGGCTTTTCTCAACTACTGCTAATGATACCTCAACTCTTGTGCAAAATATGCTTCTCCCTTCTCTCTGACTCATATCTCCCTGGGAAACAGGAGCCTGACCTCACACCCCTGTCACAAGCTGGGCAACTTTGAAGGCGTCAGTTCCATTCTCTGGACCTCAGTGTGAAGACGTGGAAGCAATAGAGGGTTTCTCAGCAGGAGATAAGTTCAAGCAGAAGGCCTTTTAAATTTTTGTTTATTTCTTAAGATTGGTCATGAGATGGACTGCACCTAGGTTGTTTCAAAAATCCAATAGCTAAAAACATTTGAACAACACTGACCTAAATGGCAGCCCCAAGATCCTTCCAGATCCAGTCGTCCAAGAGTCTATGGTTTCCTCCACTGCCCGCTCTTTATAGAGGATGTCTGCACTGAGCAATTTTTTTCATTAATTTCAAATCAATCAGTGAATTGCAAGTAGTTGCAATTGAACTTCCTTAAGCACTCTAATGGGGAGATGTCTTAGGGAAAAATCATTGCTCTCAATCATTAGTTAAGAAGAGAGGCCACTTCTGCTCTGGCCCTGCTGATCTCTTGCTCAACAGCTCAGAGGTGGCTGCCATTAAGAGGCCTTAGGCCGCTGGGTTCCAACAAAACTACTGGCACCACCTGGAGGACCAGTTAGCCCCACTGTGACCACAAAATAACAGGGAGAACAGCACCATTGTCATGGAGAATAAAACTATATAAATGACCTGTAAATCAGACAATGGCTAAAGGAGAGCGCTGGGGGATGAGAGAACATGGTCCTTACCAACTGATGCTAAAAAAGACTTAGAGGCTAGTAGCCGACCCACAGCACCTCCTCATTGATCACCTCCTTGGCCTCAGCTCCTCTAACTTCCTCCACTGGGCACACTGTCTCCCTTTGGTTATTAGAATCAAAATAGATAAGCTTCCTGAAAATAAAATAAATAAAGCCATTTTTAAGATAACTTTGGTTCATCTTTTTTTTTTTAAGATTTTTTTATTTATGCATACAGGCCAGAGGTGCCGGCGGGGGGCGGGGGTGGTAAGAGGGTTCACCAGAGACAGAGTGGGTTCACCAGCAGAACAGGTTACAGAGTGGTTCACCAGCAGAACAGGTGGATCTACTGAAATACACTGCTGAGGGGAGCAGCAGGGAGACAGGAGATGTCTGCTGCGCCATGTGGGTCAGCTCCCTGGCCGGGGATTGAACTAATGCTGCAGTGGCTGCGTAGAGCTTCACTGTGCTGTGCTTAACCCCTTGTGCCACCAGGGAGGTCTTGGTTCATCTTTTAAATTATGTTTATAAGGAGTTGAAAATAACATGGGATACCTTATACTATATACAAACATTAACCCCCAAAATGGATCAAAGATCTAAACGTGAGAGCTGAAACTAAAACTATGAAACTCTTAGTCAAAAACATAGGACAACACTTCATGATATTGAGTTTAGCTATGACTTACTGGTTCAGACACCAAAAGCATAGACAACAGAAGTAAAAATAGATAAATGGAACTTAAACAAAATTTAAAATTTTTGTAGGTCAAACACTATCAACAGAATGAACAAGTAATACATAGAATGGGAGAAAATATTTGAAAGTCATAAATCTGATAGGGAATTAATATCCAGAATGTGTAAGGGGCTCTGACACACAAAAATGGAAACCCAATTTGAAAAAATAGCCAATGAACTTGAGCAGACATTTCTCCAAAGATGATATACGAATGACTGATAAGTGCATGAAAAAAGCACTTGACATTACTAATCATTGGGAAAATGGAAATAAAAACAAAAATGAGATACACTGCACCCATTAGGACAGCTACTACTAAAAACACACACAGAGAATGTGCCTGGACGTGGAGAAACTGGAGCTCCATCCCTAGTGGCGGGAATTTTAGAGGGTGCATTGTTGTAGAAAACAGTATGAAATTTCCTCAAAAAAACATAAACAGAATTACAATATGATCCAGCTCTTCTACTTCTGGGTATAAGCTGGAGAGAATTGAAAGTTAAGGTTCAAACAGATATTATACACCAATGCTCACAGCAACATGGTTCATAACAACCAAAAGGTGAAGCAACCCAGACAGTGATCAATAAAAATGCAAAAACAAAATGTGACATGTATATATCCGCACATGTGTATATGTGAATATTATTGAACATTATTAAAATTACTATGAATATTTTTACTTAAAAAGGAAGACAGTTCTGAGCCATACTACAACATACCACAACATAGATGAGCCTTGAAAACATTGTGCTAAATGAAATAAGCCAGATACAAAGAAGGAATATTGTCTGGCTCCACTTTTTTGAGATCTAGAATAGTCAAATTCATAGACAGAAAGTAGAGGGTGGTTGGCAGTTGGTTGAGGGGAGCTAGTGCTTAATGACTACAGTGTTAGTTCTGGAATGGGAGAGTGGTGATGTTTGCACGAGAATGTGAATGTTAGTGAGTGTTGGCTATACCCATTTTACAGATAAAGAAACTAAGACTCAGGAGGGTAAAGTCACATAACCCAAAAGTGTCAAGTCAGGACGCCAGCCCAAGCCAATCTCTCTGAGTCCACTGTTCTCTTGGCCTCTGTGGCCTTATCCTTCAGAACTGGGGCCAGGCATCTCCCTCTCTAGAAATTGGGGTGTACAGCTCCAGTTTTCTTTTAAACTCTGCTGAACATTTCCGGAATTGACTTCTCAGATTTCTGAGTATCAGCCACAGAGGAGATGCGATCTTTATTAAATTAGCAAATGGCTAATGGAATAAAAGCTTTATTAAAGTAGTTCATGCAGGGACTTCTGCTTTCCCTAATGAAGTTTCATGTGTCCCTTCCTGGAGAAAGCTTCTGTAGGGGTAAGAGGTAGCCAGACTCACTTGCATTTTTCCCAGGAAGAACCACTTAATACAATAAAATCTCAGACCTGTCAGAGAGTTTGTTGGAGGGCTGCTTCCTGGAAGGATTTTTTAAATTTCTATTTACATTAAAATAACCCCCACCCTCTACTCCCAAGGCCACTTCCTATGGCAGTTGACCAGAGAGCCAAAGATATATTCCAACAGGAAGAAATCAGAATGAATTTGACTGAAGCTAAATCTTCCACCTTTATAGTCTCCCTTGGGGGAGAAAAAAGAAGCTGCTTTTTAAATTTCTCCACTGCCAGTATTGAGAACACACGGTCATTTCAGCCTCATGCATATTAAGCACAAGTCCTGGAAGAGACATCCCAGAGCCTCTGTTCCTGTCACCTTCCTGGCATCGAGGCCAAAACCATCTCACACATTAAAAAAAAAAAAAAAAAAAAAAAAAAAAAAAAAAGGCCTCCCCGGTGGTGCAGTGGTTGAGCGCTGGTTTGCGAAGCTGCACGCAGCCTCTGCAGCGCCGGTTCGATGCCCGGCTGCTCCCCAGCCACCGGAGGAGGGTCCCGCATGGCGCGCAGACCTCTCCTGCCTCCCGCTGCTCCCCTCAGCAGTGTACCTCGGTCCTTCTGCCTGCTCTGCTCCCCGCTCTGGCTCTGGTGAATTCTCTCACCCTCCCGCGCTTCTGACTGTACCCAGTGCTTATAAATAAATGAATAATAAATAAATAAATTGTTTAAAAAAAAAAAGCTAACTTCCCATGCTCACAAGCATTTCTCACACCTCCTCATCCATTTCCTCATTTCACTACGGTTCTTCCTTCTCATACCGGAACAATGGCAAATGGAATATTTCCAGCTCTAGATCCATCTTTGGCCCTTTGATAAACAAGTTCAGGACGAGCAGTCCTTGAGGCCAGAAGACTCGTCGATGGTCCTGGTCCCTGGGGTCAGCATGGATTCCCTGCAGGTTCTCAGTGGATCCCAGCCTTGCTCTTGCCTTCAGACCTGCTGCTCCTGCCTGAAATAGTCCTTTCCACCTTCCCCCTCCCAGCTTTAATTAGCTAATGCCCACTCACCCTACAAATTTCAACTCAGCTACTCCAAGGAGCCTTTTCAGAGCCTTCCTCCTGCTCCCAAATAGGTAAAGTGCGTCCCTCAAGCCCTGTGCCTCCACCCTGGTGCACCGTGAAGACACAGTAGGCAAATATAAACCCTTCTAGCACATTCTCTGATTGGGAGAATGACCTTGAGTAACTGAACCCAGCTGTATGGGAAAGTCATAGTGGAATCAGCAAGGCATAGGGGGGAGGAGAATCTTTCATCCAGGTCTTAAACAACATTTACAGAGCATTTGCTGTGTACTAGGGTTTGTGCTTAATACAGTTTCTTATTAAATGTTCAAATAATGCTAGAAGGTAGGTGGCGTTAGGCCCTTTTTAACTGATGGTCAACCAGGTTAGGAACCTGCCCCAGCAGTCAAGTGTGTGACTTGGGTTCAGGTCCAGGTCCAACTCCAAAGCTTGGCACTCACACCTTGCATCTGACTGCTTCTGTGCACCCATTATTAGTCCAAAGTGACCCAACTTATCCACAAAGCCTCTTGTGGGCTCCCCACACCTCTGGGATGTGTTTATTCTATTGTTTAAGATATTCAATGGCTCAAGAGAAAATCAGATCCAAAAACAAGTTGAAAATGAAACTAAGTACAGAAGAAAAGAGCCTTTGAGACACAGCAGAATTCATGAGGCTTATTAAGTAAACGCAAATGAGTGAGTTTTGAGCTGGAGACGTGTTAGCACAGGTGAAGTAAGTAGAGCGTGTGGGCTGAACATGGGCAGAGGCGGAAAGACCAAGAGCTATCAAATACATGACTCACTACATACACATGTGGCTCCTGAGCTTCCAAATAATCGTTATACATTCCAGATACAGAAGACACTCAATATTCATGAGGTCTTCAGTGAGCTGCCCACTGGGGATTCCCACTCTGGTCTCACGCGTCCTCTGCCAATGCTCGGGGGCTGCTCTGGTAATCGGTGAGTTACAGCTCTGGGCTGCCATTGTGCTGCGATTGCAGACAGAGCAAGCACATAGGACTGACCCTTGTCAAGGTCCTTCTTCAACCTCATCTCTGGTCCTGGCGACCTCCCCATCAGCAGGGAAGTCCAGTAAGCAAAAGAGACAGGACATAAGAGTTCTGCATGAACCAGGGTTTGGAGAGTCTCATCCTCCCTACTGACACCCGACCCTAAATGCAGGAACTACCCACCCCAGTCCTCTCGCTTACCACTGTGTGCTTTACATTTCTACGCTCAACCACCTTATTCCAGCCTCTCAACTCAGTCCTTGAGCCTTTCTGTTACATGAGCTTGTGATAACCTGCCTTGGAGTTAGCACTGTATCCCAGTGGCTTCTTGCGGGACCTTTGGGTGATTGTCTGCCCCCTTGACACAGAGGAAGAAGAAAGCCAGCACTGGATTTACAATCAGTCCTCCTGGATTTCAAATCTGCCTCCATCACAGCCACCAGGTAAGCTTTCCTTCTCTACCTGCCAAATGAGAAATCCTTCTGTCACCAGGTTGTTGGCGAGATGAGTGACGGCACTTGGGGAAATATTTTAGAAAGTCATAACCCATCTTCCTTTCTCTGGGATGCTCAGATAACATGTGCTTGTATTTTACATCTCAGAGGGGATGAAGGTCCTAATTCCAGGCTTTTGATGATGGGCGTACCCTCTCTTGGACATATAGGGGGCTCAAAGCTGTAGCAGGGGAACTGGGGAGAAGTCTTGGGTCCTCACTGTCTCACAGAGGCTCTTGCAAAGTCCACTTGTCCAACCAGCGTGGCCCCATGGAAGCTGGATAATTCTGCTCCCTCTCTTGCAGGCCTCCAGGCTTGGACTTTGCCCGGACTGGGTCAAGGCTGTGGTCTGGGTATCCTGAACCCAGGGGCCCAGGCGGCCCTGCCACCTGCATGGTGTTTGAGGTTATGAGGCACAGAACCCCTACCTCTCCAACCCCTCAATCATTTCCCCCTGGGATGGAGCTGTCCTCTTCCCTTCAACACCTAGCTCCACTGTCTGCTGTTGGAAGTCAAGGAGATGCTAACTGTCCCCTGGCACAAGCAGAATCAACAGAGCCAAACCCTGGTTGGCGCCCCAGGCCAGCCACAGAGGGGGGTCCCCAGAGCCCGGCTCTGGCCATCACTGCTTCCTTTCTCTCTGCATGATGTCAGTGAAATGGGTTTAATAATAAAACCCACATCATAGAATTTCATGAGGATCTGACATTAAAAAATGCTTGGAATTGGGGCTGATGAAATGGGCAGAGCACAGAGAATTTAGGGGGCAGTGAAGGAAGCTCTGGAGGACACCATGATGATGGAGACCTGTCTGCACACATTTGTCCACATCCACAGACTGGACAGCACCCAGGGTGAACCCCACTCTATGAGCTGTGCCCTCCGGGGATCAGGAGTAGGGCAGCAAAAGGAGGGGTGCAGCAAAAGCACCCCTCTCAAGGGGCAAGTTGGGGTGGGGGAGTTTCTGGAAAACCCATCTACTTTCCTCCCAATTCTGCCGTAAACCTAAAACTCCTCTTTAAAAATCTTGTCTTAACTGTAGAATGGGGGAACCTAAAGGGGGAGGTGGGGTGCGATGGGGACAAAGGGGGAAGGGAGCACAAGGGTCTGAGCTCAAGGGCTTAGGGTGCTCTGGTGTGGGCATCGTGGCACATCTGCGGGTGTGACCCTAGTCCCTCCAGTTACACACAGTGTTGTAAACCAATGTTACCGCAATAAGAAAAAGAAATTCAAAATCCATCAAAAAAATGTATCTTGATTTTAAAAAATTAATTAAAAAGCAGAATAATTGCCAGTATAAAATATGCGTTCAGGACCAGCCTTATTTTAATGATGATGATGATGATGATGATGGACCTTTCTATTCTAGAAGAAAACAAGACACGCCATAACACATCATTCAATTCCTCTGTCATTTTTAAAGCAGAATTTACAATCAAAAGCACAAACCTTAGCAGCACTAGGAGCAAACCGGCCAGACCAAGGCAGACATTCCCATCTCCCCAGAAAGACCCCTCACGTCAACACTCCCCCCTCAAGGACACTGTTCTGACTTTATCAGCAGAGATGACTTTGCCCCCATCTCTAAGCCAGGTCAGCCTGTCGTGTGATAAGGGGCTCCGCCGAGGCGAGGTTTCCTGCCATCACGTTTCCACCAGATATACTCCAGAAGCAAGATGGAACAAGGGGGGGTGCTATTCAGAGAGATTTATAGCCCCCCAACCCTGACCCTCAGCCCGCAGGACCAGAAGGAGGGCAGGAAGCAGAGCAGAGCTGAGCTGCTGCGGCTGAGAAAGGAAGGGCGGCTCGGATCCTGATCAATAATTGATCCTGAGAATATGATTCCGAGGGCGATGGGGGGGCCGGCCTGTCGACCTGCATCTGGCGCCCCACCGCAGGCCTCGCAGCCTGGGGCGGTGATCCTGAGGCGGCCTGTTGATAATTTGAAGTCATTTCACGTGCACTGTGTGTTTCGCCTCCCAAATAAATTAATTATGGAGACTTTAAAGGCTTTTCCGAGGGAATCTCATTACTAACTGTGCACTCGCCCGGCCAATCAATAGTCCTTTCATTTTTACATAGCAAGTGGGAGAGCAGAAGGAGTTTTTAAGACAACTTTTTCCATTTCTCATCATCTCCAGCCTTGGCATTAATGAGTGCTCTGAAGTCTGCTGGGACTCTCAATCCCTGCAGTGTGGCCTTGGCTGAATTAATGAACCTCTCTGAGCCTCATCTCTAAAATACTGTCACTTTTTCCTTGAATGCCCATCACTCTCGTCCACAGGAGAAACTCACTCATTCTGCAAAACCCTAGTGCATTCCTAGTGGGCAGGACTTCGACATGATGAGATGAAGACTAAGCCTAAGAGTCAGAGAGTTCTGGATTCAACTGCTGCTCCAGCCCTTATCAGTGAGGGTCACGGCAAGTGACCCTTGAGGCAAGTGACGTAAACCTCAGTTTCCTCAAATGTAAAATGGACTCAGCCCCCACACGTCACAGCTCGTCGTGAAGAATAAATAGACAGCATGTTAAGCCACCGAGCACAGGGCTGGGCCCATAACATGAGCTCCACAAATGTTGGCTGCAATTATGCATTTATTTATGCATCTACTGAAAGTCTCATGTGACAGACAGTGTTTGGATGGTCTTCTGTGAGCTCCCGCCCCCACTGAGGCAACCTCCCAACCCTGCTCTTCTCCCCTGCCTCGTGTTCCTGCTACCACTGTGCGTGTCACCTCTATCTTGTCAGTGGGTCCGTGGACTGTCTCCTCTGTAAAGCTGACCTCTCACAGAGGAGATTTCAGTTCCTTGACCCCCATGAGTTCAGCAGCGTGATATTCAAATATTGATCCAACTGTTAGCATGGAAAGCCCCATAGTACTGGCTGGCACAGGGGACCACAGAGCAGAGAAGAAAGGTGTGTTGGGGAGTCGAGCCAACATGCAAGGGCTAGTGCCTGCTAGACTGAGCTGTAGAGTGCAGTGAGCCAGGACAAAGAGGCACTGCATGGCCAGGGAGGTCCTTGGAAATGACACCATGACCTAGGCTCTCAGTGTCCAGGAGAGCAAGCCTGTAGAACCAGCCAGAACACAGAAAGAAGGATCACATTCCACAAACCAGGAGTTCTGGAAGAGAGAAGGCGGGGCGCTGGAGGTTGAAGCAGCAACAGATCTTAGAGGATCTTATGCCGCGCTAAGGAGCAAAGAGGTGACTGTCTGGAAGGGGACCTCCTAGAGGCTGCCAAGAAGAGGGACAACTTGGACATATGCTAATGCAGGTCCTGGGGAAGTCAGTCATGTATGGTCTGCAAGAATGTTCTCGAGGCTGGAGGAAGTCCACGAAGGCGGCCCGTATCCAACTCTGCTCTCTGTGCCTCCCCCCGTGTCTGGTACATGGAGCTGCCCACGACACAGTTGCTGAATGAACAAGAAGGCACATCAGCCAAGCTGGAAGTCACTTGGGAGAGGGCAAGGCAGGTGAGAAACAGTAAGAACCTCAGCCGGCGCCATCCCAGAGAACATTCTGCGATGATGGAAGTGGCCCCTGAGCCCTTGAGATAGAACTAGGGCAGTTGAGAAACTGCAGTTGATTTTAGTCCCTCTAAATGTAAATGGCCACATGCGCTGCCCTAGCCCAGATCCAAGGTAAGATTGGGACCAGTTGTGCATAAGCTCCGTTTAGACCTTTTTATTCATCACGGTGCCCATGGGGGCTTGGATCAGTGCGATCACTTCCAAATAATAAATGGGAGATTCCAGACAATGAATGACAATGGCAAGGACTATCTCTTGAGTGGCCACTGTCTGGCTAGACAGGCAGAAGGGTGGGCTTGGACCACAGGATGCGGAGCCAGATGGTGGCCGTTTGGAGCTCAGCCCTGAGGACACACTCTCTGTGCCTCCTCTGTAAAATGAGAGTTCCTATTCCGCGAGGTGGTCACAGGGGTTAAGCTGGCGGATGCCTTAGAAAGCCTGGCTTAATGTTGGTGTGTGCTTGTCACATCCCTCACCTGGGTCTCCTCCCTCCTCAGCACTCCACGTACCTCCCTCCTAAAGCTGCACATTGAAGGAACAACCACCCCAGAGGGGAGGCCACTCCACCGAAGCTGCCCTGCAGGCTCCCAAGCAGCTCCCAAGCTTCATGTGGAGGAGGTGAGCCAGACTTCTAAGACCCCAGCAAAAAAAAAAAAACATTTTTTAAGAAAAATTAAATTTCTGACAGGAAAATATGCTAATGTGCTATACGTAGAGAGTATACATTCTCTAGGATCTGGCCTCAAAATCCATAATCTAATGATTAGATAAATAGTAGTGAGTGGTTCTGATTTACTAAGCCCAGACCACCATGTTCACAAGTCTCACTGGGCATCACTCTAAGACGCCCCATCTTACGTGGCTTTAATGCATGAGACACTAAGAAAGGGAAACCCCATTACACCGTGATGTCTTCTTTCACTCACCTTTTTATGTGAAAGAACATTCCAGACCCCATGAAGCATGTGCATCATTCTTTGCACACACAAAAAGAAAGTGTGCATGGAGTAAGTTACCCAGGTATTATGTAAAGTGCTTACATTCAGCTGTTCAACTCTGCTCAACTTTGATTCCACCTGGATAATGTGAGATCAGCCGCTGGGCCGTCACATGCACTGATAATCTAGCACTGCTGGCCAGAGTGCTGTGCTGATGTCTGGGTGGGTGTTGTTACAAACTGTTGCACCCATTCTGTAAGTCTGAATGCAGAAGCTTCTCTTACTGGAAGGTATCAAAGGCAGGTCTTCAAATAGCAACCAGGACATGTACTCACACCTTGAGTGTTCCCGGAACAGCAGCTCAGTTCACAGTCTTACAGGCAATGACAACTGCATCTCAACAGCCACCTGGCTGCAACCTACTGTAATATTTGATTGGGACACACCATGATTTTTTAAGAAGTTAAGATATGGAAGCGTTTGCAGAGCCAGCAAAATCCAGTATGTTCCCAGCACTTTCGTCCATCACTCAATTGATATTTACTATAACCCTGTGATATAAAAGACACTAAGTGGGCACTAAATTCCAACAAAAAAATAAATTGTAGAACATGCCTAGGGTCAAAAAGTGATAGCCCCTTTAACTCTCACAACAGCCTTGCGAAGTTGGCACAGATAGATTTACTCTGTGAGTAAGGAAATGACTGGTGGAGCTTGGCTCCATCTTTCTTATTCCTAAATATACGCACTCCACTAAAAAACATAAACAACATAATCCAGAATCGACCTGAGCAGAAATTTAGCCATTTCTGAATAAAGGCTTTTGTCAATCCTTTGTAATTCTTTGAAAAGGGAATTTATAATAAATATCAAAAGTCCACATCATCATATTTATTGTATAAAATCATTCTACTGACTCCATTAGGTTCTTGTTCTAGAGTATGGGAGCAGACATTTTCAACGAAACCATTTTATAATAACCAAAGAGTGGAAAATGGATTTTTAATCGCTACAGTAAAAGTAACAGCTATGAGCATGGATCCTAAATCAAACTTGCTGGGGTCCAAATCTTGGCTGGGCCACTTACCTTATGTCTTGCCTTGAGCAGCTTATTTTTCTTTCTTCACATCTAAGTTTCATCTTCTGAAGAGTGGAGGTGATGATGGGTGGTTCTTCCTTATGTGCCGTAGCGAGGATTCAATGAGCTCATTTGCCTAAGCATCAGAACAATATAGCCTTAGAGTCAGCATCATGGAAGCATTGGCCAAAAATATTATTACACCCAGATCAGAATACAAACAAGACCCTGAAAGGTCTTGGGGGCATGACCCTTGCAGTCAAAAATCTGTCCATAACTCTTGACTCCCCAAAATGTCACTACTGACAGCCTGCTGTGGACCAGGAGACTTAGCGACAATGTAAACAGTGAACACATGCTTTGTATTCACTGTTCATTAAGCGGAAATGGCCGCCATCGTCCTTGTGGCCCTCACCCTGAGGAGGCTGAGGAAGAGGAAGCACAGAAGGTGGTCTTGCTGTCTCGGGGTGCCAGGGGGTGATGGGGGAGAGGTGGAAGGGGAGACAGGAGAAGCAGGCCAAGGCAGTTTATTGAAAAACAGACCCACATACAAGTAGACCTGCACAGTTCAAACTCAATGGCGCTATTACACCTATATCTACATATATATTGGCATGGTACATATGCAGGTATATATGTATGTTCTATATAATATGTAATGTTATCATTCATATATATTTATGTTTTTATATATATTTATATTTTATATATTTATATATAAATATATTGCATATATTTATATATAAATATATTTTATATATTTATATAAAATATATTGTATATATTTATATATAAATATATTGCATATATTTATATATAAATATATTGTATATATTTATATTTATATGCATATATTTAGGAACAAGAAAGACCAAGCCAATTTTATATATATATATATATATATAATATATATAATATTATACCTAGATTGGTTCTACCAAGATCCTGTGATCAGGAGTTGGTGAGTGAGTGGATGATTTCACCAGGGGGCATTTCTGGGAAGGGGACAGCTCATTTACCCTGGAACTGTTCAGACATATAATCCCTGTCCCCCACCGCCCGCCACAGCATGCACATCAGTGGATGAGCGCTTGAGCATGAAATCTAAGAGAACTCCGAAGCCATTCTGTCACTCGCATTAAATCCAGTTCAGATTTTTAAATCTCTTGTTTATGGAAGCTCAATTCTGAATTCAGTTAACCTTGAATAAATATTTTAAGCATTATTTTCTATAGTGCCTCAGAAGATTTCTTTTAAGTGGTGTCAGAGGAATAACTTTCAATTAATACTGAACAAGTAGAATGGAACTGCTTAAAATCAATACCCCTTTTTTTTCTTACTTTATAATTAATGGAGTGACTGCTTTGCTTTGGCAACTACAACCTACTGGGGAGGGGGGGAACCCCACAGGGTAGAAGTGGGTGAAATATACTACTTATATTTTAAGTAGTTTAGCGTTTCCTCTTATTTTTCCTTAGGCTTTGTTTGAAAGCTTCTGCCTCTGCTCCGTTTTTACTGATGTTGCTGAGAACGATGATTTAAGGTTGTGGATTTGTTTGGCCATGGATTGAGAAGGCTTGTTTCAGCGTTTAGAAATGTTTAGAGAAGAAATCTCTTGGCTGCTGTCAGAGCTTTAAAGGAAGCTGTGCTCTGAGGAGCAGCCCTAAGAGGTTGACAAACTGAGAGCCAGGGGGAGGGAACATTGGACCCTAAAAGAGGGAAGAGGATAGAAATGAAGCGTCAGGGGTTGAGTCAGAGAGCCTGAATCCGATCTGGAACTGGGGTACACATGGCTGCATTTGTCTCTCCATGTCTATTCCTCCTTCTAAATTTCTGCTTGGGAGAGAGACCCTCTCTCCAACTCTCCGCTGGTGGATTTCCACTCAGACTGCTCACTTCCATCTCTAGAATGACTGTGTAATTTACTCCTTCAATTGAGGCATTTTTTCAGAGTCAAAGACTTTTATAACAATATAATTTGAAATATGTATTTACATGGTTTTGTTAAGTGGATGGGCCTGTAAAATCATTCTATTCAAGAAATGCTTCCAAAATATTTTTTTCTAAAAAAAAAAATTATCGCAATTATTAGAGTAATAGGAGGGAATTTTCTTTATACTGATTGTCCAAACATTAAAAATAACAAACAGGATAATTATTCCTCATATAGCAAGTACTTCAATCAATTTCTTAACCATATCTGTCTCCAGCACAATGTCAAAAGTATTTTCTAAAGAATTAATGGTTTTATCATGTTTAATGTTTTCATATAATGTCTGCACTATTTTTCCCAATTGCATTTTGTGTTTAATAAATTTGAAATTGGTAAAAACTTTGATTGACTCTTGTCCATAGATTTGAGTATCTAATTATTAGCAGGCAGCTAGGGAAAAAAGTTTGTTCTGGCATGGTGAAGGGTCTTCTTTAAATTCAACATCAGCATGACCCCACACACACACACACACACACACACACACACGTAGCTCAATTTACACACAAATGTAGCTCAATTATTCAAACTACATATATATTTTAAAGAGTGTATAAAATTTGACATGAAAAGCTCTATTTTAATTAATAGAATATCACAACTTACTTGGATACATTTGTGAACTGTGTGTATAAGGCCACCAATTCCAACCACAATTTTGCTCCATAGCTTTCACAATATAGTAAAATATTGTTTTATCTTGACAATGTGTTGAATCCAAAATTGTGTGTGTATGATTATAGTAAAATAATTTTATCTTCTATGTTGAACTTTTTACAATAACATCAGATTTCCACCTTCCAAGGGATGAATTTCCAAACTTATTTTTTTTCTAACAATAAGGTAGAAAATGCAAAACATTATAGAAAGTAACTAATTTTCTATTTGCAGTATCTCAGGACATGGATATATGAACTAGCTCCATTTAACTGTACAGAAAGTCTTCTTCATGAAGTCAACACATTAACATCAATCATATTACTTTTTATACCACAAGAAAACTTGGTACAGAAAAGAAGCAAAGTTAATTTAGAGGAGCAGTCACTTGATCTAAATGAAGAGTCACGCTTCACAGAGTGATTCTCAAAAGCTCCCACATCTGCTACACATATTAATACTTCATTATTGGCCACAATCTTCTAACCACTAACATTTGAAGGCGGTTCTGGGACTCCAGAAGATTGTGTCGGCGGTTTCCATGGGCTCAATGATCACATCATGGCCCCCATAGGGGATGACAAATGTCAGTAAGTATCTCCTCCAAGTTAATTTCACCATCCACATTTTTGAAAAGTAGAAACTATTCTCTAATTTTTCGTTGAACATCCCCTTATTTTTTTTAACTCATGCTGTCAAAATAAATATCACTGCAAAAAAGTATTGCCTAATAATGAAATAAATCATAGATTCTCCCACCCAAAGCTTGTATAGCCAGAACATTCAGATTGTTCTGTTACAGACGTATCTTCTCCAAGTGCTGCAGATACCTGACCTACAGGCCTCATGGTTCCCTGGACCGTGCCACAAGCCACAGTTCTTCCGCCTGGCACCCACATGCACAGCAGAAACAAAGGCATCAAAGATTCAAATCCACAGTCACCCTAGACCAGAAAAAGTAGCAAGATCTTCTGCTCCTCTGCAAGCCTCCTGCTTGATGTGCTTGAAGTTGAGATGTAGTTTATTCTATGTCAGAAAAGGGTATGACAGCATAGTCATCATGGCGGGGTGACTTTGAAATTTAACCAAGAGCTAAAGTCAAAATTCTGTTCCTGCATGTGCTTCTCACCCAACTGGAAGGGTGAGTTATACAAGCTGAAAGTATAACTTTGGTAGACAGCTACCAAACACACACATACACTCACACTCCTGCTGAAAAAAATTGAAACATGCCAGTACACCTAAGTGCACATTTTTAAGATGCGGGAGAAAAACCCTGCAGATGACAAGAACTTGTTCAAACTCTACACAGACAGTGGTCCCCACCAGCAATCGGTTCTTTTTTTTCTCACCAACATTCTAACTAAATGGAGCTGAACAAACAATGTTCTTTAAAAACCTGCTGCTTAAAAATGTAAAGAGAACATTGAATGAGTTAGGGGCAAGGAAGCACACCCTTCCCCCGACTGGGTTCAGGGGACAGGCATGGACACAATCCCTTGAACCACCTCAAAGATGCTTGGATTCTTCTGGCTACAGCTGGTCCAGTCTCCAGGTAAGGAGGAAACACCCCTCCAGAGCCACTGAGTTGGCGGGAGGGGGGTGGGTTGCAACAATTTTCAAGGGCAATGAGGTTGTCCAGACAGTCCAAAGTCTGAATGCACAAAAACAGGACCAGCAGGATGTGATTACCAGGCTGGGCCAGAAATGTGAAGTGCATGCTCTGGTCATGCAACTGGGGCATGCAAGGGGGCATCAAAAGTAAAAAGAAACAACAGTCTGACCCCCACTTGAATCCCCAGTGCTGCAAAATCCCTCCAGCGCCTTCTACTGACAACACTTAATATGCTTTTAATATGCTTGCTATAAGGAGAAGGACTTAAGGTGCCATCATGAAGCCAGCACCCAAGGGTGAATTTGCAGCTGAGAGGTAATCAGTTGATACCCGGCACATTGAATAAAAACACAGCACATAAAATCTTTTATTACGGTTATTTGTATTTCCAAAAATAAAGTTCTACAACCGCAGTTTAAGAAACCCTGATCTTTGTGTATCATGGAAGATTTGTTCTCAGACTCCAGCCCTCCGATAACATACCCATTGTTGTTGAATCCTCCAATTTGCAAATCAACAAACACATCTGGAAAACACACTCAGTTTAGGAAGACTGCCAGAGGCCAAGAACTGGGTGTGTGCATGTGTGGGTTAATTTCTGTAGCAAGTTTTGGGGTTTTTTGTTTGTTTGTTTGTTTTTTTGTTTTTTAGTGCAGGAAGCAAAAAAGGTTTGATAAATCATTAATAAAGGCAATTTAGCAAAATACATCAATAAGTTCTTGCTCTCAGTGACAACATTATAACTATTTCCCCATTAGCCCAGATCTCTGGTTACAAAGGCTTTAAAAACGCCCAAATTACACAGTTCCTGATTTGGTGTTTCCACAGCATAGAAATAAAAATCTGAAAGGCTGGAGATAACAACACTGTCCTGGGTAGTATCTCGGGGTGAGGCCAGAGGCGTGGGGGTGAAAGAATTCACCAGAGACTGAGTGGAGAACAGAAAAGACAGATTTATTCAATTAAACTGCTAAGAGAAGCTGTGGGTGAGACTGGAAAAGTTTCTGACCAAAGGATTTGAGGTTCTCTTTTATACTGTTTCTGCAGGCCTTCTAACCTTGGGGCACCAGTTTGCTCCAGGTACCTGCTGGAATGTCTGGTCTTGGGTGCTGGTCTCTGACAACAGAAACTTGTCCTGGCCCAGCTGCATACCTGGAGCTGGGCTGGTGGTGGGTCTTAGGACCTTCTCCCCATGGCAACCTTGTCAATTCCCTTATCTATTCCAGCCTCCCCAACCTGCCTCCTGGGCAAGGTGTGGAGGCTTAGTTTTTAACCTTCTTGAATTGTAGCCCAACAAACACTGGCTTTTTCTCACATCTCACAGAAAACCAGGAAGATCTTTCTCAACTTTCAGGTACTAACTCAAACATACAGTCTCCCCAAGCCTCTCCCCAAGTAGGATGAGCATTGTCCTCCTCACGACCCTGGCTTTTTTTTTTTTTAATGATCCTATTAAATTACTCCCCCCGGGAAACTTGCAGTTACCTCTGCAGGTTGCTTTCCTGCTGAACTGGGGGTTCAAGTCACTCTCCTGCAGGCCCCAGAGCTGAGCACAGGACTTTATGTGTCAGCCCCCTGTAACAGGGTGGTCCCCAGGAAAAGGGGAGTTTCCAGGTTCCCTGCCCTACCTGAGGGAGGGTGGAGCTGAGCAGGGAGGAAAAGAAGCTGGAGAGAGACTGGAGAAGGAAGGAAGCAGGATGGAGCCAGAAGGAGACCTGGAGGAGGCAAGTGGAGCAGAGAGACATGTGAAGAAGCTGCACTTGGTTTTTGGTCCTGGACTGGTTGACACAGATGTGGGTGAGAGACCCGTGGGGAGGTGACAATGGCCGCTTTTATCTTGCTTTTGATATTTTTCTTTTCCATCCAGACATGTGTGGACATTTCTGACCCTTTTCTATGGGTCCCCACCAGCAGGTGCCTTAAAATTGTAGCAGGCTTTGAGGCCTCAGTGGCCCTGCTTTGGGCCAACCCTGTTTGGCTGAACTTTTACCCACGAGGGGATGGGTAACTTAGGGTGCTTGATTTGGAAACTTGGTTCTTCCCCTTTTCTGTATTGCACACTAATTGTATTAAAGTTCCTTTCTTTTAAAAGGTCTTATGCACTGGAGTATGTTTTGTCTTGATGCAGCAGATGGCAGAACCTATTTAGAGTGGGCAAGTTTGGAGTTCTGGGGTGCCCCTCTCCCTGCCCCGTAACACAACTACTGGCACACATTTGTTCACTTGAAGGAGAAGAATGGCTACTGGACATCTTACTGCTCTGGTTCCTGACTGGCAAAGGTAGTTTTGTTACAGGACAGGGAGAGGGGCAGCCCAAGCCCCGCAAACCTGCCTATTCTAAATGGGTTCTGCCATCCGCCGCATCAACACAAAACACATGAGACTAATGGGAAGGATCTTTAATAAAACTAGGAAACAATACAGGTAAGGCATAGAGTCTAGTTTCTAAATGAAGCACCCAAAGTTACCCGTCCCCTCGTGGGTAAAAGTCCATCCATATGGGATCGGCCCAGAACAAGGCCCCAAAGCCTGCTACAAGTCTAAAGCATCTTCCAGTGGGGACCCACAGAAAAGGGTCACAAACAACCGGACAAGCCCGGAAGGAAAAGAGCAAAATCAACATCAAGATAAAAGCTGCCATTGTCACCTCCCCATGGGTCTCACCCACGTCTGTGTCACCCAGTCCACAACCCAAAGACAAGTGCAGTTTCTTCACGTGTCTCTAGGCTCCACGCGCCTCCTCCAGGTCTCCTGGCTCCATCCTGCTTCCTTCCTTCCTCAGTCTCTTCTGCAGCTTCTCCTCTTCCTGCTCAGCTCCACCCTCCCTTGGGTGGGGCAGGGAACCTGGAACCTCCCCCTTTCCTGGGGACCACCCTGTTACAATCTGGGTGCAGACACTTAGAAAGTGATTCTCAAGGCATTTTGAAAACACTGATCTTCAGGGAGACTCTTTTGAGACAGGCAAAGAAAACAGAGTTTATCTGAGAAGACTGGAATGCAGAAAGGTTTCCAGACTAATTTAAAACCCAGAAAAAAATAAGCAGGCATTATTTTATACAGCAATTCTGATGCAGCTTATCAAAATTCATTGCTTCTCCTCTCTTCACCTCCTGCTTCAACCCTAGATCCTCCCAATGTACGACAGCATGATTTACCTGGTAGACTCTTAAAGATCTCTTACTGATAGCATGGAATACTATCCTGTTTTAAACCTTCCTAAAGGTTTACATTGGTGAGGACCCAAAAATCAACTCAAAATTGACTAAAGACACAGATGTAAGACCTGAAACCATAAACTACATAGCAGAAAGCACAGGCAAAACACTCCATGACATAAACTTCAGGAATACCTTTGCAGATTTGTCCTCAGCATCAGGAAAGCAAAGGAGAATGTAGACAGCTGGACCACATCAAACTGAGAAGCTTCTGCACAGTTAAACTGACAATGACCAAAATGAAGGAGACCCCCCAGAATGGGAGAAAATACTTGCACCCCATGCATATGACAAGGACTGATATCAAAAATCTACAAAGAGCTTACACAACTGAACAGAAAGAAAACAACACAATCAAAAAGTGGGCAGAGGAGGGCTCCCTGGTGGCACAAGGGGTTAAGCACAGTGCTGTGAAGCTGTCCGCAGTCTCTGCAGCAGAAGTTCGATCCCTAGCCAGGGAGCTACCCACATGGCGCAGCAGACCTCTCCTGTCTCCCCGCTGCTCCCCTCAGCAGTGTATTTCACTCAATCTGCCTGTTCTGCTCCCCACTCTGTCTCTGGTGAATCCTCTCACCCCCCTGCACCTCTGGCCTGTACCCCAGTTCTTGCATGCACAAAATAAATAAATCTTCCCCAAAAATGGGCAGAAGAGGAAAATAGGCACTTCTCCAAAGACACATAAATGGCCAACAGGCACATGAAAAAATCACACTTGTCATCAGAGACATGCACATCAGAACCACAACGGATACCACCTCACCCTGGTGAGATGGAGAAAGACGAACAAGGTATGGTTTCATTCACATGTAGTATACAGAGAAAGCAAACAGATGAACTAGATAAAATTTAAATAAACGCTTGAACTATAAGAACAACTCCTATTTACTGGAAGGAAGTAGAGTCGGGGGAATCAGGACCCCGGTCAAGAGTGGGAAGTACAGACCTGAACTCTTAGTGGTGAACTGGATCGTCCCCACACCTGCTGATTCTCAGCGGTGGACACCTGAACATATATAATGTTATAATGGAAGAGTACTTTGATATTTTTAAAGTGTAAATATATTTTGGGGCAAAATAGACAACTAAAGATGCAAAAAAAAAAAAGTGGCATTGTGCCATCAGCACATCACACAGGGTCCACCGCTGTGTTGGGGAAACTCAGACCCCAAGTTTGGCATTTTAATCACAGCATTGGAGAAATTACATCTCTTTACAGTCAAACTGATTACTGATGCCTCCCAGGGACAAGAGGTAAGATTAAAATTTCTGCCAAAATAATGAACTTACCATGAACAATAGAGTAAGAAATTGAGACTCCAGTGGTTTCTGGGAAGAAAAACAAAGGAGAGGAGATAGAATTTCAAGAAACTCCAGGAAAGAGCAGACTGTGCCATTGAATGAGATTCCGTAGAGATCTGCTGCGTATATACAATTGTGTGGGGCACAGGGTTAGAGGCGGGCGTTTAAAAACAAAAAAAGGAAGTCCAGATGATCTCTGGACTCACAGACTCCTTCCAGGGTGACACTCAGTCCTTCTAACAGCCATCCGCCTTGCTTGCAAATGTCCTGACTAAAACAGAGCACAGAAAAGCTCGTGAGTTTACCTCCCAATCAGTCTGCACAAGGCTGCATCTGAGTAACCGCTACCTGGATCGAGAAATCGGATACATCAAAATTCACTGGCGCCCTGGTTGTTTTCTGATGCTGCAGTGCCAGCAAGCACAGGGCAGCAGGGGCAGGTGACCAGCAGGCTGGCAACCCCCAGCCCCTGGCGAATCTTTCCTGGTTCTCTTTGGGCTCTCTCTGGCATGCTCTCGAGGTCTTAACCCCTTGAAACTCTCTCTGCTGCAGCCGTTTTGTGTGACGCCACCATGACAGCCCCGGCCTCCAGGCTCAGGTGTGCCCACTTAGATGTGCCCCCACCCTGCTCCAGGTGTCCACCATCAGGCGCGCGGGCCCACGCTCCCAAGCGCCTCCTGCCTTCAAGGCCGCAGGTGGGCAGCCACAGAGGCCAGCGGTGTAAAAGCCTGACCATTTCACTTACTCTACAGATGCCTTCAAGAATCTATTTTTGTAATTTTCCCAACTTGTATATTTTTGTCATGGGAAAGATGATTCCGCCGCAGCTCGTCCTCAGCCTCGAGCAGAAGTTCATTACCTGCGACTGAATTCTCACGTCGCGGGCTCCACCAAGTCTGGTTTCCGTCCATCACGCCTTTATCCACTTCACCCACTGCCCCTTCTTTGCTTCCCTCTTACCACCAAGCTGTTCTGTGTCTCCAGGTTGTTGTGTTTATTCGTGGCTTTTTTTCTTTATGCCCACATATGAGTGAAATCATCTGGTGTTTGTCCTTCTCCATCTGACTGATTTCACACGGCATCATGCCCTCCACATCCGTCCGGATGCTGACAAGTGGCAATACCTCTTCTCACTGATCCAATCCAAGTCGTTCTTTCATCCAGGAGGGGAGTTTCTGGAGAAAGGAGACCGGCAGCCCCTGAAGGCAGCTCTGTGGGTGCAGGGGCCGTGCTGGATCTAACATGGCTCCTCATTCCGTCCTCACTTGGAGCCTATGAGGCGGGTGTCCCTGGTCCCCTTGGACAGATGAGGTACCTGAGAATGACAGGTGTGATGTCACAGGTCCAAGATCCCATGGATAGAAATGGAAAGATCTGGAACTCTGCTGTCCAGTTCACAGGCACATTCAACAGGGGTGCCCCCCGTTCTTGAGGGATCTGAGAGCCTGGAAGGCAGCGACTAAGTCAGCAGTGCAAGCAGGGTGCAAGGGAGACTCCACCTGTAGCCAGGAAAGGCCCTGACCCCATGCCACCTTGTGCGCCCTCGTCCTCTTGGAAGTGCCTGTTCTCCCTTGAGAGTTCAGAGTTGATCTCTCTGCCCCTCAGGAAAGGCTCTAGGCTTCCCTGCCCAGAGTCCGGCTTAGGGAAGCTGTGCACCCTAAGACAGAACACCTGTCCCCGCACTGTCAGCCAGGCACACCATTGCACTGCGGCTCCAGGCCAGGACATGCCCCCTCTGCTCACAGCGCCTGGGTGGAGGCGCCCAGAGAAAGAAGCGGGTACAGCACAGTCCCTTTCTTGGGCTGCCACCCTCATTTACATCCTCACCGTATTAATTTTCTTCGTTTCATCCTGAACGAATGTCAAGGCGGGCTTCTGGGGCGATGTTATTCAGTTGTATTAGACAGCCCCCAACAACGTCTGCTGATAAATGTCAATTTGACGCCAACACTAAGCTGTTATGTTTCTAATAACAATGGAAACATTTCATTAGAATTTAACCTGGCTGCTTGCTTGCAGAGGACAATATACACGGCACAGATTCCCACACTGAGGGGGAGATTGGCCTTCAGGGAAAGGCTGCACTCTGAAAAGAGCCGCAGGCCAGCAGGGTGGAACATGGATGACACCCTGCTTGCCATAACCGCTGGTGTTTCGGCGGCTTGAGGGGTCAGCTGGTTGCTGGTCCTTGCCGTTAGGACTAGGGCCAGTCTTTATCTGGCCACCCAATGCTTTGTGAAGATGCCCTCTCTAGAGACAGCCCACAATGCCCTCCCAGCTGGCTGATTGTATCTGTCCATCCATGTTGACTCAAAAGATGGAATGAGAAGGTATCTCGCATCATGCTTGGCACACAGTAGGTACTTAATAGATGGAAGTGGTTAGCAGAGTAAGCATTTCATGAATACTTTTCAATTTGACCATTACTGGTGATGAGGGATGCTCTTTCCCCTCTTGGAATTCCTGAACACAGCACCCAAGACCTTCCCTAGCTTACGCATTCACACACAGCTCACCCTGGACCTGCTGGTGCCCACCCAGTTTCACCTGGATGGTGACCCCTGGGGAAAAGCTGCCCACTGCAGGCCCCTCTTGGAGAATCCCCAGGCATAAGTTAGAGGCTCTGAGAAATTCTGCCAGAAATAGACAGATGATATGTGGATGATTGACAACAAATTAGAAAGATGAAAGATTAAATAGATACATGATGGGTGGAAGACTAGATAGATGGATATATAGGTGGAAGATTAATAGATACATGGTAGATGGAAGCTTAGATAGATGATTGATTGATTGAGATATAGACAGGTGACTGATATTTTGATTGATTTTCAATATTTTCCTTATTTGTGGACCCTTCATTCATGGATACCCACCACCGTCTAGAGACCACAACAGTCTGGAGAGCAGCCAGGATATTCTCCCCGAACAGCACACTGTGATTTGCAGAGCAGGTTGGACACCCCATGTCTCAGGATGGGCGATCAGCCACGCTTGGTTCCCCTTCACTGGCCTTAGAATGGTCACCTCAAGACCCCTGGTCCTTAGTCTTCCTGTAACAGGGGGGATCCCCAGGAAAGGGGCAGGTTCCAGGTTTCCTGCCCCACCCAAAAGGAGGGTGGAGCTGAGCAGGGAGAGAAGAATCTGCAGAGGAGACTGAGGAAGGAAGGAAGCAGGGTGGAGCCACAAGGAGCCCTGGAGGAGGCACATGGAGCCAAGAGACACATGGAGAAACTGCGCTTGCCTTTTGGTTGTGGACTGGGCAGGGGTGTGCGTGAGGGTGTGTTGTCTGTGTGTGAACCCGACCTCTAGGATGCTGCAAGCTTGGTGTTCTTTACAAAGCAACTATTTTTATTATTATTTTTTTTTAATTTTATATATTTTTACATCATTTTTAATATTTGCACAATGTTTGCATTTTCATCTTCGTTATAGTCCCCATACAATTCCCACCCCTCTGGTTTTGATCCTACCCCCTCCCCCTACCCCTGTAGGGTGTCTCTGGTTTATAGTTGCTTATTGATTTTAATTTTTACTTTATTATAATTAGTCTTTTACCTGGTCCCTTATTTAGGTTTTCTGGATTCCTGCTATGAGTGAGACCATCCGGTATTTTTCTTTTTCTTTCTGGCTGATTTCGCTGAACATGATCCCTTCCGGCTCCATCCATGTTGCTGCCAATGGCATGAGTTTTCTTTTTTGATTGCTGAGTAATATTCCATTGTGTACATGGACCACATCTTCCTGATCCAGTCATCTATTTTTGGGCATTTGGGTGGTTTCCATAGCTTGGCTATTGTAAATAGTGCTCTAAGCAACTATTTTTTTTAACCTGACTTTCCACTTCTGGAAGAAAGTAAACAAGAGGAATGCAGAGAGGAGAGGAGACAGGCAGGCAAGGGGGGAGGAAAAGGCAAAAGGAATAGCAGCAAGTCTCCAGTGCTGGAGGTGACTTATCATCGATCGCAGATCTGCTCAGGGAACCAAGCAGAGGCCCCTGAAAGGAAAATTGAACAAGCTCCACCTGGCTTTTCAACACCCGCGCGCCATCTCTTGCCAACGCTTGCCCCCTTGTGGACATTCTTCAAACTGCTTGTATTCTCGACACTATCAATATACAGAAGGGACCTTGGCTCATGATGAGCAAATGTTCTAAGTTTCCAGAAGTTTCCCATTGCCTGTAAGATCAAAATCACTGGACAGAGATCCTTCACGCCCCAGAATCTGCACTCCCCAGCTCACACCGCATGCTCCAGTGACAACATGCTCTCACAGTTGCCAATAAGGCAGCTGCTAAGAAGCCAGGAATCCTTCCTGAGTTCAAAATCCTGACTTTTCTCCCCAGCTGTGTGGCTCTGAGTAAGTTACCTAACCTCGCTAAGCTCACCCTTCCTCTGTGAGACCGGGGCAATGATGACACCCACTACCAACAAGAAGCGTCTTACAGAGGGATATGCCCCCAACTCCTGTTAGCTGCTAGCAGTCAACTCTTCGTGTTCTGCCTCAGAGCTACTGACATCCAACAGGCTCACGGGAGACCCTAAAGCATAATGACCGATACAGCCACATTCCTGCCCCACAGACAGTATGAAAGATAGTAAGAGTGGTTGTTTTAAACCACTAGGTCGGGGTGATTTGTTATACAGCAAGAGACAAGCAATACCAGGCCCTCCGCTGGTTCAGCATTGTAGTGGGTCCAGGAAACCAGTTTTTACAAGCCCCCTAGATAATTTTGATGAATAATTCAAGTTGGAGGAAGAAGAGAACTGAAGTGACATCCTGGACATCCTGGACATCCTGGACATCCTGACTTTGGGTGTTTCTGTGACATTTACAGGCCCATGGGTGAAACAGGCAGTCATCATGTTTTGGTTTTATGGGATTTGATTGAAATGTAATTGATATGTAACATTGTCAAATTTTGGGTGTATAAAGTGTCTTTTGATGCATTTGCATATTGTAACATGACTCCACCTATAAAGTCACATCACTATCATTTCTTTTTGGTGGTGAGAATGCTTTAGGTCGACTCCCTTAGCCACGTTTAACTGTATGATACGTATTTGTGCTCAGTCACCGTGTTGTGCATTAAATATCCAAATGCAAGATGTTCAGCTGTCACTGTGGGATCTGTGTTTTGAAGGAGCCAGGCGTGGTTGAGAGCATCGTTTTCTAAAATCACTGAAGCAGCACTGACCAGCAGCTGAGTCAGGGCCCTTCCACCACGCTGACAGCGCCACCAAGTGGACCTTCCAAGAACTCCTCGCTTGAGCTTTTCCCTAACACTACACTGGCAGCCACAGCCAGCTGCTGCAAGGCTGCGCTCACCAGGGAGGGTGTGCAGACTCAGATGTTTGCCCCTCTCCTGCTTCCAGGAGACTGGGACTTCCTACACTGCCAGCCCTTCCATGTGGCTCTCGAGACTAGAGTTTGGAAGATGAGATGGGGAAACTGTGCAAACAGAACATTTTAATTTTTATTCTTCAGATTTCCAAATTACTTTTACCAGAGGTAAAATAACTTGCAAAAATTAATAGGAAATTCCGCCTGAAAACAGAGCAAATTGTATATCCAGGAAACTGAGGCAGCGATCAGAAAAGACTTGCCTAACTTAGGAATATTCTCCAGGTCACACAAGGGCTCTCTCGGTGCTAAGAACTTTCTAGAACTGCATTAGGTTTCTACCCATACTCCCTGGCCCCGAGTCCTGACAGATTTATCTGGCTGAGTAGGATGTGCTTCCTTTTACCAACACAGAACGTTTTCCTCTTCTCTCTCTCCCTAGGATGTGCAGAGTGGTGTTTATTTTAATTCTAAGTGACAAATTATTACAGTGGAAATTGACTCGGGGGGAGGGGGAATGTGGACTCAACCCCAATATTCTTCTACAGAGCCCTAGAAGCAGAAGCAGAACCCTCCCACCAACCCGTCTTCCAGGCCATGGAGATGCTCCCCTGGCCATAGGGGGCCAGGGGAGGGCCGGGCATGGCCCAGCTGCCCCATCACATCACTTCAACTTTCCGTTGCCTGGGATTTTTAAACAGCTGTGTCTTGAAAAGTTGGCACAGTCCCATGACTATACTAAATTAAATGAATTGTGTGGTATGTGCATTGCATCTCAGTAAGCCTAGAGAAATAAAAATACCATAACAGGAGCTCCTTAAACGAAAAAAAAAGTTCATCGTGCTAACATTTTCCTTTCGGTTGAGAAGTGATCTAGGGGGAACAGTGATTGGGGGGTTGGTGGGGAAGTGAAGCTGGAAAAAAGAGCAAAGTCTACCCTGGGTTCCTGGACTGGTCACAGCTTGGGAACAAGGGCAGCTGGTTGGTCTTACGAGATGCCCTGGGAGAAGCAGATCCATCAGTGCATCTCAGAGAAGTGCATCAGATGAAGTTTACCCACAGGCTCCTCCAAAGAACCTCCCACTCCCCAAGGGCGGCCAATGCGCCCTCCCCACCATCACCAGGTGTCTGCAGTGGGTCCCCCCCAGCCAGTGTGCAGGAGGGTGTTGTTAGCCAAAACCAGCAATTCAGCAGGTGCCTCTTGCCCTGATACCAACAAGGGGGTACAAGCCGAGAATCAGGACGAAGCTGATCTGTTCCAAGAAGAGGTTGCGCCCTGAAAAAAATGCTTTGTAGAAACAGGGTGTTGTAGAACTGCTGCCTCCAGAAAAATCGGTTACTTTGAAGAATATCAACTCTGAGATATGTGATGTCACTAAAACAGAGTCTAACAACCCTCTCGATTCTCTTCCCTGCGTGGGAAACCTCAGATAGACACAGTCATCAGATCCTTACCTGGGTTCGCTTTGCAGAAATCCTTGAAATGGTTCATGTAGGAAGTGGCAGCCAAAGTGGCCACTAATACTGAGGCTTTGGAATATTAAGACGTAAAACTCAGGGTGGGGCCCAGGAAGGCACCCCAGGCTTCTAGAAGGGGCCGCTGCTTGGCCGGTGCTGGCTGCTGTGAGCTCAGAGTGTGCATGCCCCACGCAGCAACACAGCAGACCACAACGAGACAACACAATAAATGAAGTGCGTTTATTAGGAAGAAAAACTCCAAATAATCACAAGTAGTGTTCTTGACACTTGGCAATTGTGCGGAAGAGGGACAGGTCACAGGGCCCGGGGGGGTTGCTTATACACCACAAAAGGAGTTTTAAGGCAGTTTAATCTGAGGCTGCAAAACTACTACGTCAGTGACATAAACATAACATTCAAACATAAGCCAGGCCCCAGATGCCCTGACACCATAGCCCGAGATGGCAGCCACTGTCAGGGACAAAGTCTCTAAAGCAATTCGACAAGACGTGGGTGTGAAAGGGCCGGCCCAGGGGTCCCCGGAGCTTGGGAGCCCACACAGATTCACAGGCTGCCTGCAGGCCCCCACCCTCAGGTGTTTCTACTTTACATAAACATTGCACACAGTCCTAGGAAAGCAAATGCACACCGGGTAAGAGAACAACGGGACTACCTGTGCCACGCGCAGGATGACAGAAAACACAGCCGGATGCAGCCACGCCCATGAAAATTAACAACTTTTCTGGCAGGTCCCTCAAAAGTACTGAGATGAAGCTTTAAAAGTATGCAGGGGTAAGCTCGGTCTTCCCACCGGTGGTGACCACCTGGATTAGGCTTCCTGAGCTCGGCCGGTTTTTCTGTGTGATCCAGTCATGGAAAGTTCTAGAACAAAGAACAAAAGCTTATCATTTAAGGAACCAAAAGTCATGACACACACCTTGTAGGGTAAGGTAAAAGGTATCAGGCTTTTCTGCCCTCCCGCCATCAGCATAGATGAGGGAACACTGTGGTCCTGAATGCATGCCTGATGGCGGCACCTGAAGTGGGTACACCTGGGCTGAGAGACTGGACTTTTAAGGGCGGCGTCACGGGGACGCCAGCAGCAGCCGTAGTGATCGACAGGACTGGGGGGCAGTTGTAGCAGGGACAACCCCGTATGTCATGTGCAAAGTTCCAGCTCTCCAGGCCAGAAACGCCCAGCCACACAGCCCCCCCCCCACTTGGCTGGCAACCGCAGGGGGTACGTGGACTCGGCACAGGGACGAGGCTAGGCCCAGAGACAGGTGACGAGGCCACCCAGCCGGCCAGGCCACCCCATCACCCAGTGGCAGCAGAAGCCGAAAGAGAAGCCGAGAGAGAAGCAAGAGAAGCAGAAGCCGAGAGAAGGCTGGAGAGCCCAGATAGTGAGGATTTGCTGGGGGCTGGGAGGCCTGCCAGCCTCCCGGCCCCCCAGCACCCCTGCCTGCCATATGCCTGGTGAACCCCAACAAAAGACCTGCAAAAAACCACTGGGGACTCTGATTCCTCCTTTACCCGGTCTGCATGGGATCAGAAAACCTGCACTGTGGTCATTCCTGCCCCGTTACACACCTATAGCCATACAGAGCCTCAAGAGCTGAGCGAGATGGAGGCAGCTGTGACACCAGGCAGGTCCCAATGGCTTATGTGCTCCCCACGGCTTACATGCTCCCCCATTCTCATTCCTGAGTGTCAGGGTTCAGGGAGCTCGCAGCTTCATTTTGCATGTTGTTGCATTGTTGGAATGCGGTGTGGTATGATTCTAATTGATTTTTGAAAGGATTTTAGTTAATTCTGAGCTAGATGAGTTCGGCGTACTTTCTACTTTCTACTGTACGTGGCCATGCCAGAAACTTGAGAGAAGAAATTCACTTTTTAAGTGAACATTTACAGAGCACGAGGGTTGTGCCAAGCAGTGGGAAAAGATAGAAAAACAGACTTTCAATCAAGTCTGTTAAGTGCAGCAGCAGGGACCCTAACAACTGTGCCTGTTTTGGGGGAGTCAGGGGCAGCTTCTCCAGGCAGCAACAAGGGCTTGAAGCCACGGGTTAATGCTTGACAGCTGAGGACACAGGCCCTTCCCAGCCCCAGGGCAAGTGAGGGTTAATTAGGCAGCTCCAGGGAAGTACGGGCAGAGGCTTTGGGAGAGTTAAATAGGGTTCTGAGATAAGGACAGTAAATTCTAAGAAGTGCTAATCAAAACATACTCCAGAGATGAGGTCAGAAAGTCCAGGAGGATTAAACAAAAACCGTAAAACTTGAGAAAATAAGACCTTGGACAGGGGAGGTAAAATCTAAATCCCCTAGACACAGGCCCACAACGGCTTCCTTGGCCTCCCTGGCCTGGGTCACCAGCCTGAGAGTCTCATTTTATTTCTGTTCCTTTTCTCCTTAATAAACTTTTTCTTTCTCTAAACAAATTTGCCTCTTCTCGCTTGCTCCCCTGAGCGACTGCGAAGTTGCTGCTGCGGCTTCGTGAGACACCAGCCCGTGGGGGTCTAGGGGCTGGGACTCGGCGCTGCCCCTGCAGCCTGGGAGCCGTTCCTCGCTGGGGGACTAGGCCTGAGAACCCCCAGCTGGAATCTTCCTGGGAAGCACTCACAAGCTCCTGGGATGTTCCTTAGCGCCCCGCTGAGTCTGCCAGAGCAGAGCTGACCTGTCAGGTCACTCCAGTCCCGACCCCAAGGGTGAACAAGGGAAGTTATCCGTGCTCAGGAAACCGGTCCGGGCATTGCTCAAACTCCCTCTGTACTAAGGCCTGACCTCCTCTGTGGGGGTGCTGGTAGGACCCAGGGGAGAGCTCTGCAGGGGGGGGTGGGTGCCTGTTCACCTACACAGGCAATCCACCGCCTCAGCAGTTCTGGCGGGTGAGACAGAACGGTCTGAACCACCGATGGACAAGAAGGTCACGTGCTCACAGACGTTTCAAAGCAAACTTGTGCCAACGTGTCACGTGATTCGCAAATCACGTGGGCAGGATTTCTGGTACAGGCACACTGTCCCAGCCCACCCTCTGTGGGCTGTGGCCGGGCACTCGTTCAAAATGTGAGCTCAAATATTCTTTCTAGAACCCAGGAATTAGATCCACACTCTCACAGGTCGTTGGCAGGACTGGTCTGTTCCTGGCATCTGAACCATGTGAATACAAGCAGCGTTGCAAAGGCCCCCTGAGAACATGAGAAATGCAAACACAGCTCCAACAGCCACAATGTCCTTCTCTTTCTTTTCTGCCAATCCAGTGTTCAGCACGGGCCCCAACACTGATCGCAGTGACCGTCGGCACGGTCAGCCCTCAGGCTCTGCAGCTGCATTGCTGGTCAGGGGTGGGGTCCTGCTGGTCAGGGGTGACACTTGTCTCCAGGCTCCCCGCCCTGAATTCAGCTCCTCCCAGTCCTGTTAAAGCATCACCTGAGAGCTGGCTATGACGTGCTTGGGATGGTGCTTAGCACTGTTAAGTTCAAGTGCTACTCAAGTGCTTGATCCAAAGAGAAAGTAACCTCAGGCCAGTACACCCCAAACTTCACAAACATCTCACCCAGACAGCCCGCCAAGCTGGCCGAGGTCGCCACCTGCTGGGGGAGGGCTGGGCCTGCGACTGGCCCATCACCTGGACATTCCAGCCCTGGGCCACAGCAGGTGCTCAGAGAGGTTTGTGGAACTGAGCTCCAGGCCAACACAAGAGTGAGGAAGCCCACATGTTCTCGGGGGAACTTCCCAACGCCGCTCACATTCACATGGGTGGAATTTCGGGAACGCAGGCGCTTCCTGCCTGAAAGCGAGGATGTCCCACCTCCAGCAGCTGTAACCCCCTCCCCCAGCTGCTCCCTTCACAGCGATAACGATGCTGACAGGAGCTGAGGTTCCTGGGCTCTCGCATGGGCCTCTGTGCCAAGTGCCTGGCACACCGCACATGTTTGAGCCTCCTGACAGTGACTGTGGACCCCACACAGATGGGAAAACCAAGGTCTGGGGCAGCCGAGCATGCTCAAGTGGGGCGCTGGCATGTGGGGAAGCCGGGACTCATTGGGCACCGTCAACCTGCACAGGCACCGAGGCGTGGTCCCCTCCACCGGCCCCACACTGGATCACAGGGCCGGTAGCCAGGAGAACGGGCTGAAGCGGCTCCGCCACCAGCATCACGGTAATACTTACTCCACCAGGAACTCCAGGGGCGTCCAGGAGCTGAAATCGGCCTCGGGCATTGACTTCCTGTTCATGGGGGTGTCCAGGGTGACTCTGAGATGGACACGAGAGACAAGCTTGTGTCAGGAATATCTCCCCTTATAAGGGCCGCTGCCTGTCCCCCTGGCCCGGGAAAGGCACAGACCCCCCGGTACCCAGGAAGCCCCGCCAGGGAGCTCACAGGGGGATGATCAAGGCCAGACAGAGCCCACGTCTACAACGACCCCACTGAGCCTGCCCAATGGGCACTTGGTGATGCCCAGTTAGGCAGACAGGGACGAGATGAAAGAGTCACATCCATGTTTTTACAAATATGGTCTCTTTATAAGTACCAGCTCTGCTGTCTACATCCTTCCTGCAGTGGCAGATCCACTTCTCAGGATTTTGAGAGGGTAATAATAATATTCCTTTCGCTAGGAAAAAGCTTCATTCTCCTTCTGTGGCTGTTTGCCATGACACCTTGTAACTCTCAGCGAGAGAACGGAGAATTCGGGAAGGATGACTCTCCCGAGAACCAGCAAGCCTCGGGCATCAGTGCAAGGAGCTGCGGGACCCCGGCACAGAGCGTGCAAGAACTGACAGCCCAGGCCCCTGGTGTGCGTCCCCTCAGCAGGAGACAGGGGTCCTCCCCAGGGGGCGCTGCAGACCCAAGCAGCTCCCGCCGACACAGCTGACAGCGGTCAGCCCCTCGTCACAAAAGAAACGGGGCCCCGTCTCCAGGGCCCCCCTTCCACCCTGACTCTACTGATGACTGGAAAGACAACAGATCCACAGATGGTAAAACCCATGGGATTCAGAGCAGGGAGGGGTGGGGTGATGGAGGGAGGGGCGGATGGGGTGGGGGGTGATGGAGGCATGGGAGGACAAGAGCGAGCCAACACCCCACCCGGATCCAGATCCTCCACGGCCTTCAGAGAATTTCCAAACCACGGCGAGGGCACACCCGAGTCCCAGGTGGAGAGCGACTGGGACGCGGGCCCCGGGCGACGGGGCAGAGGTGGGGTCCCCGGGGCAGCCCCCCACTTACGGAAGCACGGCCACGGCGGCGGCCCCGGCTGGCATGCCGCTGTTCTTCCCCGCGAGGCTCTGGCAGAGCTGGTGGACGGCGCCCTTGGCCATGCCGTAGCCGATCATCCCTGGAAGAGGGGGCTGGTCAGCAACCACGGCCGCCACTGGGGTGCCCGGAGGACACCACGGCAGGGGCGGGGCGGGAGGGAAGGACGGACATCGATGGGGAGGAAGAAGGGACGTGATGTTTCAAGTGCACCTGCTCCTGGCACCCGGCACTCAGCCCACACATGTACCGGCCTCAGGTGCTAAGTAGCCTGCAGCGGAGTCTGTGCAGACCTACCGGGCGGTGCCGCAGAGACGAAGTGAGTGAGCCGTGAGTGTGGGCACCCGTGAGTGTGGGCGCCCGTGAGAACACAGACAACTCCCAGGAGGACATGCAGAAGCCCCAACCATGGTTGGGCCTGGGATCCGGGGCGCTGAAGGGATGGGGTGGGAGCAGGCAGGGCCCTCTCCAGCCCCTGCATTTCTTTGGACTCCACGTGACCGCTGACTCCGCCCCGGTCAGTTTTCCAGTGAAAGAACCGACGAATGAAATTGCTTACACACAAAACGAGGCATTGCTGTCAGGTCCTGCCCTCCATTTCTATTTATCAAATTCCTCCCTTCCCAGGCCCTGCTGGAATCAGCTCCCTCCACAGGGCTCCCCCACAGGTGGAATCACCCCCACCCCCAGCTGCCCCATCACTCCACCAGTGCACCTGTTGAGCCCTTGACCTAGCGCGGTCGCCGTGTTCACACGCACCCCAGGGCTGAGTCAACCCATCAGGTCCTCCTGCCAGCCAACCCGCTCACCCCTACGAGCCGTGCGGCCTTCGCAAGTGGCCCGAGGTGTTGGGAAGGCCAACACCTTCTTCTCACCAACAGTCTTCTCACCTGTGAATCAGGGGTGATGGGGCACCTCCTTTATGGGGACCTCTGGTGAGAAAGTGACCAAGTGGACCAAAGGCTTGACCTCCTAAGCCTGGCCCCTCGGAGTGAGCTGCCTTCAAAAAGAAGTCTATTCCTGGGCCTCCCCTGGTGGCGCAGTGGCTGAGCGCTGGGCGGCAAAGCTGCCCACAGCCTCTGCAGCGCCAGTTCGATCCCCGGCCGCCGGTGAGGGTCCCACATGGAGCGGCAACCTCTCCTGTCATGCCCGCTGCTCCCCTCAGCAGTGTACTTTGTCAGTCTGCCTGCTCTGCTCCCCCTCTGGCTCTGGTGAATTCTCTCACCCTCCCATGCTTCTGACTGTACCCAGTGCTTGTATGAATGAATGAATGAATGAATGAATAGAAAAAAAAAAAGAAGTCTATTCCTTTAGCTATGCTTTTCCTTCTTACAAATTGGCGGAGGGTAACTGAACCAGAGGGAAGGGTGCGTGTTGAAAGCACGGCCTGGGCACCATCCTGACCTGTCCACACGCTGCCTGCCTCCCCCCTGACATGGGAAACTCGCTGAGTGGTCAGGTGTGCCTGCAATTAGGCCACAGCCACAAAGAAGGGTCAATGGCTGTAAACACCTCCTCACCTCCAGAGAAGATCATTCCTCCCAGAGGTCAGCAGCCTCCTGCAAAACCCCACACTCAGCTGTTTAAAGTATAACGGCCACATCCAAGGTCTCGGGGGAGGTGGAGGGTCACAGCCCAGCCCAGGAACCAATCATCAGGCTGCTTCGCTGCAACCACAGGTTACAAAAGAGGGTCAAGGTCTCAGAATGTCATCCAGATGCACAAGAAGCACATTTTGCCATCCGTCCGCTCCGTGTCATTGGGGCCAGGAGGTCGTCGGGGGCAGGAGATCCAACAGGCCGGCATATGAGTCTCATTCATCCAGCCCGACCCGGCACACTCCCAACATTACCATAACACGCCAGCGGGAATCTGTGACGCAACAGCCACCGGCACCCCTGATGGTTTCACTCTGCAAATTCCCACACAGGGTCGGTAAGAGGAGCATGTGCAGGAGAGAAGAAACCGCATTTCACAATGATAACAAGACTTTGCTCCCAATTATAAAATGACTGATGTTGCCGCGACAGACTGGTTTCCAAACACGGCTCGATCCTTGAATGGTAAACAAAATGTGTGTCGTCTGGTTGACGCCTACAGATGCAGTCAGAACCCAGGGGAAGGGGAGGCGGGATTGTCAGTATCTCTTGGTTTCTTGCACACGAGCAACAGAGAGAAACAAAACACAGGGTTGGGAAAAAACCAAACCAATAACATGACATGACATCTGGCTGCAAAACTTGAACCCCAACACCTGGAAGGTCACGTGTTGGTGCACAGGGGGTCTCCATGGAACACGACAGAGGATTTCTGGGCAGGGTGTAGAGGTTTGAACCTTTAAGCCCCTAAAACAAACTCAATCATGTAAACCAACTTTGCCTCAATAAACAGTGGTTAAAAAAAAAGTGACAATATAATCACGTCCACAGATTTAGTCTAACCATAACCAAAAAGATTTTTAAAAAGCAAACTTCATTCTTGAACAACCCTGGTTGGGTTTGAAGGCCTATCTAACCTTTCAAACATATAGTTCCTACAGTTCTTCATTTACTATCAAACCACACACAGATTTCCTCAGGTTTTTCTGGGGTCGGAAGCCAAGTTAGAAGATGTCTGATTCTAGGAAGTTTAGCACATTAACCAAGAGTTTAAAAATGAACAAACATGGGCCTCCCTGGTGGTGCAAGGGATTAAGACACAACCTATGAGGCTGTCCGCAGCCACTGCAGCACGAGTTCGATCCCAGGGCAGGGAGCAACCCACATAGTGCAGCAGACCTCTCCTGTCTCGCCCGCTGCTCCCCTCAGCAGTGGATTTCAGTAGATCTGCTTGTTCTACTCCCCACTCTGTCTCTGGTGAATCCTCTCACCCTTCTGCACCTCTGGCCTATACCCCAGCTCTTGTGTGCATAAATAAATAAATCTTTAAAAAAATAAATAAATATGAATAATCTTATCTACAGTAAAAGTGGCTGAGCCAACGTCAGCCTGGAGTGAATCCCAGTAACAGCTCACACTGTCGAGGCCTACGCTATCTTTTTTAAATCACCATCCAGGTATCTACTTCTTCCTGATGATCACCCGAGTCTGTATATCTGCCACTCCCCCTTTAGTTTTTAACTGGGGTACTCTGCTCTTTTCTCTGACCCACCACACAGTAAAACTTCTTTGCCAAGCTCCTAAGTCATCATTATGTTGCTAAATCAAATGAACATTTATTTTACATTCTTTTCTCAGTTGATTTAGCAGAAACAGCTCCTATACCTGACCTTTTCCTCCTTAAAAAAACCCTTCTGGGGTTTGTTTGACACCGTCATTTTCTACCACCTCCTGGCCTTATTTTTTAGTTCTCCCAAGCTCAACTTGTCAATGTCCACTGCGGTGGACACGTTCATCCTTTCAGTCCAGCCAGAGGTTGCATTGAGGATGTCCCTATGACCCAAAGCAGGTCAAATACAGCCAAGGAGATTCTTTTCTATCATTTCTTCCTAAATCATTTACATCCATGAAGATGCTGACAAGTCATAACCACTAGACTAGAGCTGTACTCTTATTTAGCACCATTTTACAAATGACAAAGAAAAATGTTAAGTAACTTGCCAAATATCACATCGTAAGTGGCAAAACCACAAGACCAACCTGCGTGGTGCCAGAGCCTGCAATCTTAACCACAATCCAAAGCCACAAAGAAAATATTTACAAACCAAAGAGAAGGAGGCGAGTGTTTTGTCCTTTAGAAAAATCAGTCTGCAGTGCCAGCTTTTCTTTTTCAAATGTCATGCTGTTATTCATTTCTCTGTTTCCCTCCTGGTGCCACTGTTCGATGTCATCTTTAATGAAAATCAGGTCTTGGCAGAACTAACAGCTCTCATTTCCACAGCCTTAATGATCGTAATAGCCACGGCCTTATAAGATCAAATGCGCTGAGAAGTATAAAACGAGTGGCAAGAAATTGTTAATTTCTAAGTGTCTCACAGTTCAGTGAGTTACATTAAAATTCAAAAAGATGTGCAAGGTCTCTACCACTTACAAAAGAGGTCCCCAAAAGCGCCCGTTATTTTTTAGGGAAAGTTTCATTTAGAAGGTACCGATGGTAGGTACTTCCTGCCTCCCTGTGAAGATACCCATGCCCACCCACAGGCTTATCCCCCAGGGGATTCTATAGATCGAATTGGGTCCCCCCCATATTTATATGTTGAAGTCCCAACCACAAGTACCTGAGGCTGGACCTCTGTGGGGAGACAGGGCTTTTGAAGAAGTGAAAGAGTTAATGTGAGGTCATCTGCATGGCCTTAATTCAATATGACTGGTGTCCTTACGAGGAGAGACGATTGGGACACAGAGTGAAGGCCGTGGAAGGAGACACAGGGTAGATGCCACCAGCCAGCCCAGGAGAGAGGCCTCAGAAAGAAACCAGCCCTGCCAACACCCTGCTCTCACTCCCAGCCTCCAGGATGGTGAGAAAACACATTTTGGTGGTTGAAGCCCCCAGCCCGTGGCGCTCTGCTCCGGCTGCCCCAGCGAATGAACGCAGGCAGCAAAAACTGCAGAATGGGCCTGCGTGATGTGGCAGGAGAAGCACACGGTTTGGAATTAATCAGGGCTTTGGCAAAAAATAAGTTTGCAACTTACTAACTGCATAAGCAGTAAGTTACTTAACATCTCTACGTTTTAGTTTCCTTAGCTGTCAAGTGAAAAAGAGAACTATGATGTCTACCCAGGATTAGACCAGAACACGCGTGGCTGGAACAGGAGACTGTAAGACTTACCACGTGCTGGGCACCACGTACCAGGCAACGCCTCCAGTGCCTACAGCTGCCCTTCGAGGGGCTGTTCACGCCACTACTGACCATTACAGAAACTGTGACAGAAATTAGGTCCCAGAGATCAAATGGGCTCAAAACCACACACAACCAGGTGAAGCATCCACCCCAGACCTCTCATCCTATACCCACATTCTTTCCGGGGCCAGCTGCTTCCCTGGTACATATGAACACAATTTACAGATAACACATGTTTATTAATTAAGATCTACGACCAACTGTCCCCTGGTGAGTCACAGACTAATACACCAGCACAGCAACATGGCTCAGGGCAAGCAAATGAGGGGCCAGCAGCCCCTCCCTGAAAAGATCCAGGCCTTCAAGGAAGCAGAGTCCACCCAGCTGGAAAGCGCCACTGAGGGGAGGGACTTCCTCAGCCCGCCTCCTCCCAGGCAGGTGGCCCCTGCGAGCACCCCATTTCACAGACGGGGAGAGGGCTTACCAGGAGTCCCGTCCAGGGCAGCCTTGGCCCCAGCCAAGGTCAGGAGGCCTCCGTCCTTGAGGTGCTTGGTGGCCAGGTGGCTGGAGATGGTGGACGTCCACATGCTCTGCTTCCACATCAGGTCACAGTTCTTAAAGAGCGCTGAGAAGAAAGCAGCACAGACTCGATGTGGCGGCCGAAAACCCAAAGGCGAGCTCAGCCCCTGAGCAGGCCCGACACCAGCCAGGATGCGAGGCTGCCCGCCTCCCAGTCCTTCATCTACAAGTTCTGGTACCAAGAGCCCAGAGTCCATGGCTTGTGGCGGAGATGCAGGTTCGAATCCAGACCCTGTAACCACCAGTCTCAGCCCCTCACTTGTAAACTGGTGAAATTTCAGCCAACCAACGAGGAGGGGTTGACGGCAATGCTGGACTGGCTCTTAATTCAGGTTCTGTTTACAAAGGGCAGTCAGTCTATGAGAAGAATGTGGGTGTCCAGGTAGGTTCTCCCATACGGACAGAGGAGAGCCAATGAAGCTGCACCCCGAACCCACAGAGGCCCTCCTGATACAGGACGGGGGGTCTTCAGCAGCTGGTAAGCAAGGCATTGCCTGTCCCTGATAAAAAGGACTAGGAAATAATTTGTTGGATCCACGCCTGTCACTTCTGTCCCCAAGACACACAAAAGGGGTTAGCGAATCTGATCACCCCACCAAATATCAGTATCACGTTTCACTGTGGTTCAGAAAATCAATTTCTTTGGATGATCAGCATAGAATGACAGAAAGCCACTGTGTTCCAACCCCCAAGGGGTAACCTGACTTGGGAGAGGTTATCCAAAAGGCTCAGAACCATTAGGTCTTGGGAATTTGGGGTTCTCCAGGTGTTTGGGAACAGAATGATCACACACAAGGCCAGAGCACCTGCCCACGGATCACTTACAACGGAAAACAGAAAAACGGACCATCACAATGGAAGTGAGCGGGCAGTCGTCCTCACCCAGCACCAGGGAGCCAGCACCCCAGACGGGCAGGGACCTGACCCGGCGGGAGCCCCAGTGCAATATGATAGAAGATGCCCCCGGCTCAGGGAGAACTCCCACCTCCTGCAGAGTCAACGTGACTGGAAGAAGTCTCCATCCTAAATTCCAGTTCACAGCAACTGGCATTTACCAGTTACTGTGAATTTAATACTGGGGTTAAAAGAACCCGTTAAGCGCCTCCCCTGGTGGCGCAGGCAGTTGACTGCCACACTGTGAAGCTGTCTGCAGCCTCTGCAGCACCCGTTCAATCCCGGCCAGCTGGCGAGGGTCCCACATGGCGTGGCAGACCTCGCCTGTCGTGCCCACTGGTCCCCTCAGCAGTGTATTTCGTCAGTCTGCCTGTTCTATTCCCCGCTCTGTCTCTGGCGAATCCTCTCACTCTCCCGTGCATCTGGCCTATACCCCAATTCTTGTATAAATAAATAAATCATTAAAAAAAAAAGAACCAAAAAAAAAAAAAAAAAAAGAACCTGTTAAACAATAAAGAGTAAGGCAAATTCAGAATGTGTATAGTGAACATAAAAACTAATCTGGACTCACCAAGCCTTGCAAGAAAAAAAATAATCTAGAGGAAGAGACTAAAGACAACAATAAAATGCAGTGCATGAACCCTGACTGGTATAGGTTCAGGGGGAAAAAAGTGTAAAAGGTATAGACTAAGCTGGGGTTATTTAAATACAGGCTGGATACTACTGCCACGGAGTTACTGTTCATTTTCTTAGGTACGACCATCGCCAAACGGCGATTGTGTCACAGAATGGGGTTATGCTCTGGAGAGATGCCCTGAAATATTATGAAGCATCAAGTTCATTTCAAATGGTTAACCAAGAAACACAGGGTCAGTACAGACGGGCAGGAAAGGGGAGAGAAGGCAGGGATGGCAAATGGTAACTTCGGAGCTGGCTGGAGGGTGTGGGGTGTTCGCTGAACTGTTCATCGGCCTGTCTGTACGCGCGAAGTATTCCTGATAAAATTGAAAAATGAACTTTCTAAAAAGTTTGTTTAACCCCCCCTTTCATAAACACTCACACGTGCCTCCTTTGTACCTCTCCACTGCCCCATGCCCCAACTCCCAGGCCTGAGGCCTGACGATCGGGGCAGAAACAATGGCTGCTTTCCTTCTGCCTCTTCTTCACCCGCCAAACCCCACAGCCCCCTCCCTATTCCCTCTATGGGATGTTTTCCCTTCGCCTGTTAAAAGAGATGCTGTTCGTCCTCACCTCACAGAGCTGCCCCGGGGACTCTGGCAGGCCTCCCACCTGGGCAGAGAGCAGACGGGAATGAATGATTAACTCAGAAAAGGACTCACATTTGGACTTGGCATTGCCACCGGCCCATCCTCCGGCCACACAAAGGATGGCGTCCACCTTTTCCTCGCCCAGGAGCTTCCCCACCTCCGCGGTCACCTTCAAGGCAAGGGTCAGAAATGCACACGGTCAGTTAGCCCTAAACAGGCACCTCGGTTTTTTCACTCGCTTTGAAGTCAGCCTAGAGCTGGCAATGAACACTGGCAATCGGATTCACCCCGCTCCAGGATGAGCATTTTGGACTGTGAAGCCAACTGCCTTCCCCGCGATTTTGCTCGAGCAATCTAAATCTAGTCTTCTTGTGAACATGCTGAAGGGTGGGGACCTAAGTGTCCTGGAAATAAACAATGAATAAAGAAAAGATGAAAAATAACCAGTAAGCGCTACAGGGCCCACAGCCCCCCTTCCTGTCTATGTCTTTCCAGACTTTCTTCACAAACGACGTGATCATAATCTGAGATAGTCAGTGCTACTCTCTCCCCAACCCCCGAGCCCCTTGAACTGCAGCTCCAAGAAAAATTTTAAAATTAAAATTTAAAAAGCAATAAAAAAATACATTGTCAATGGCAACATGTTGGTAAATCCTGAGTACAAAGCGGGGAGTTCACTTTACTTTTCTCTGCTTCTGTTGGCTTGAAATGTCTTTAAAGCACTGAAAATATATACATGTGCTTTTGTTAACAATTTATTAAAATAAAGGTTCGATGAGACAGGCAATTCTGCCCGTGGACCAGACCCTTTCCTTATTTTTCTAGAACTGCTGAAGAGGCCTCCTAACTGCTTGATTAAAATCAGTCTTCATGACTTAAGGCCCTGCCTCCCTCCCAGAAGTGACATTTCAGCCCTGGCCTCTCTCTGCAGCAATTTCTGAGGCCTCAAGTTACTCCTTCAAGGAGACTACTTTGGCAGTGGCAACCAATCTTTCCTTTTCCTACACCCCGCAGCAAAGCTTTCCTTCTAAGAAGTTCCTGGACTTCCCTGGGCCTCTCCTCCTGAATATCTCACCAA
Organism: Talpa europaea; assembly: GCF_964194135.1. NCBI lineage: Eukaryota > Metazoa > Chordata > Mammalia > Eulipotyphla > Talpidae > Talpa > Talpa europaea. Next base: position 136,199,793 of record NC_140071.1, on the reverse strand, counting down.
ACGCAGACTTTTCTTTCTGGGATCTTCCTTTTACCCTTGTTGAAAAGAGACAACAGGCTCAAGATGGAATCGCTCGTGCTAAGTCCAAGACACGCTGCCTGATCACTGCCACTACAACCTGCCCTAGGAATACAGCCTTAAATGGTGGATGTGGAATTTTCTGACCCATGAAGTCATCCTCTCCCTCCCCCACAGGAGCATGAGAAGCCTGCCCCGCAGACCCCTTCCAGTCCCAAAGGTGGGTTCCCCGCACCTGACTTTCTGCTTATGGCTTCCTTGTCTTGCCTTCAGAAACCTTTCCTATTCTCCTTCCTACTAGCTGATGGGATGCCGCCCACTCCTGAGTCATTTCCTATTTCTGTTCTAACACCCTGGGTGCCCGGTTGCCCCCTGCTTCATTCTTAAGTCATGCTCTGTGGCCTAGAGCCAGATCCCAGCAGGCGCAAGTTGGGTCAGCACCCCGGATGTCTCAGGGATGTGCCCCCCACATGCTCGCCGGGCCTTTGCTGCGATTACCTGGTCCGCCTGCTCCGTAAACGAGTCTGTCATTTTAACGACGACGCTGGCACTGGCCTCATCATTCTCCACCACATCAATGCTGGCCACCCACTGGAGCGGAGGAGAGACATTTTGGTCAAGAGACAGTAAGTTGTTAAACTGTTAAACAGTAAGTTGTTAAACTTTTAAAGATGCATTCCCAAAAAGGGGAGAAATAGAGACAGAGAAATGGAAACCCACTAGAGAAAGAACTGACTGATCTCTCATGCTTGCAGGGTGGGTGTGCCCAGCCAGTCCCTACTGGCCCCCAGTCCAGCCCAGTTGGTCCCAATCACCTCCCTTCACTCTCCACGCTAACCTCTAATGACCAGTCCCTGTGCAGAGTTGATGGCAACCCTTTTCACAAGAACTGGGACACGGCAGCATCTCAGTGGCCGTGGATAAGCAACTGGATCTAGGAGACGTGTCTACACTGTGAAACACTGTCCAGCCATTAGGAAAGATGAAGTGTGGCATTTACAGCCAAGGAGGGAATTGGGGGTGGTGATGTGTAGTAAAACAGAGCGACAAAGCCAAATACTGCACATCTGCATTTGACAAAACAAATACGGACCGATACCAGCAGGCACTAATACATGAGGTGAGAGTTCTGAGGCCGAGAGGTGGCGGTTATGGTAATAAAGTGAAAATCAAAATCAATGAGCAACTATAAACCGAGACATTCTGCAGGGGGGGAGAAGGGAGAGCACACGGGACTATGGTGATGGGACCCGGGGGAATGGGCGGTGGGGATTTCACGGGGACTATAACCGAGATGAGAAAGTGGACTTTGCACAAAAATGAAGAACGATGCAAACAAATATATAAAATTTAAACAAAGGGAGGCGTGAGGGAGAAAGGGTCGAGGGGACTGAAGGGGTGGTGGTGATGGAAGGTTAGACTAGGAAACTCAGGAGAGGCTGCACTACCCCAGAAACTGGAGGGGGTGGGGGCTAGAAATGATTAATGAGTCACTAAATCTGCTAAGTAGGCAGCTGGTCGTGGGCACGGGGAACAGCCGGGCACTGCAGAGACACCAGTCCTTACAGATAAAGCGAGCAGACGTCAGAAGTGATCGAGCCTCAAGGGGTAAAATTCCGCAAGGGAATGGACTCCCCCAAAGGAACATTCTGTAAGAACACATGTGGCTCTGGCAAAACGCAGCTCCTGGGCCAAGCCTGCCCGCCTGTGTCTATGCACGCATCTTCTTTAAGGAACCTGACCTTTTAAAATGCAGCCTTTGCCTGCCTGTGTCTATGCAAACATTTTGTCCCCTCGGCCAAAATGTTTCTCAGAGGGGACCCAAGGGCCCTATTCACCGAATCCCATCAGTGGTGAATAAAAAAGGGAGAAACACCAAAAAAAATAAATTTTTACAGGGCCTCCCTGGTGGCGCAGGGGTTAAAGTCTCAGCGTTATCAAGCTATGGCCAGCCACTGCGGCCTGAGTTCAATCCCCGGCCAGGGGGCTACCCACAAGGCGCAGCAGACCTCCCCTGTCTCCCTGCTGCTCCCCTCAGCAGTGTACTTCAGTCAGTCTGCCTGTTCTGCTCCCCACTCTGTCTCTGGTGAACCCTCTCACCCCCCACATCTCTGGCCTATACCCCAGTTCTTGTATGCATAAATAAAAATAAAATTTAAAGCAATTTGTTTACACATTAAGAAAAAAATACCAAACCCTGAACTTCTGGGGACCTCTTGGGCCAGGGGTCTACAGACTTTCTGCAAAGCGTCAGAAATAAACATTTCAGCCTTAGTGGTTGCGGGCCCAGTCGCCACTATTCAACCCTACGAGTGCAGGAGAGCAGCCCCGGGTCGTGGGTAAGCCTAAAGCAACTTATTTCCCGCATGTTTCCCATGTCGCCAAATATTCTATGCATTTCTTTTCAACCATTTAAAAATGTAAGGCCATCCTTACCCCTGTGCTGTACAAAACTGGAGGGAGGCTGGATTCTCACCACCCAGGGAGGGGGGCCTGCAGCTTTTGGACCCCTGCCCTAGAGCACTGCAGCTTTAGGACTCAGAGAAGCCTGGGTTTGAGTCCCGGCTACTCACCCCCACATCAGCAGACGCTCACCACCCCCCCAAGGGGGTTGACAATGCACAGGGCCAGTGTGAGCATGAACTGGGGGGAAGCAAGGCTTTGAAATCACAAAACACCAGGACCCAAGGCCTACAGTTTACACTCTCCAGCCCAAGCTTGAGTAACAGTGCGTCCACTCAGGAGCTCTCCTACCCATCACCAGCCACAGGGGGCACCGAGACAAAGGTGGCACCACCCCCTAGCCTAGAGGGTGCCTCCACCAGGGCAAAGCACAGCCTGTTCGCCCACAAAATGCAGACACCAACAGGATCCACTGCATTAAAGTTATTTGGCAAAAATAAACTCAGGCACAGGAGGGCGAAGGGCAGGCCTGACTCGGCCTGGGCTTACTGTAGTGGGTACAGACGTGGGACTAGAATGAGGCACCCCTGGAACTCACCTGCTGCTAACAGAGTGTCTTCAACTAAAAAATTTGATTTTTTAGAAAGGTGATCGGGAAGAGGAACTAGGAGCAGGTAGGCGCAGCGCGCCCTAGCCCTGGGCCCTCACTGTCCCGCTGCACCCCATCCATGCCACACCAGGACGAACCCCTAAACCCGACTCCTCAGGTTCAAGCAGGTGGGCGGCAGGAGGGGCCATGCGTTTAGAAAGCACAATCCCCACGCCGCGTTCCGAGCCAGAACCGAGTCCCGAGACTCTGTGGCGCGGTCGCTGGCGTCCCAGCTCGGGCTGCTGCGGGGCGTCTGAGCCGGGGGAGCCCCCAGGGCCCCCCGCGGGCTGTGCCTCAGGAAGGCGCGGGGCGGAGCCTCCAGCCAGCACCGGCCGAGTCCAGCTGGGCGGCCGGGTCGCGGCTCCCCGCGGGCGAGACGGCCGCGGAGGCCGTCCCCGGGAAGCAGGGGGCACCCGCATTTCGGGGACCCGCCTCCAAAATACCAAGCCCAGCGCGGGCCAAAGGGAGGGCGCAGCGCCCGTACCCACGAGCCGGGTCACCTCCACGCCACGACCCCGACGCGGGGCCGTTCACCCCCCGTTACCGGATCAGCCCCCCAACCTCCACCTCCCCTGCGGGGTGCACACTGTCCCACCCCGCCTCTCCTCGCCCGGCCCTCGCCCTCGGGAACGTTCTCCCGAGTCACGCCGGACACCCCCGGCCGGCGAGGCCCAGGTGCACCCCGGCACCCGCTCCTTGCGCAGAGACCCCGCACCCGCGCGCGCCTGGGGCTGCAGCCCGGGCACCCCGCTTCCTGCAGCCCCCCCGCCCCGGGCCGCTCCGAAGACCCTCGACCCCCTGCGCCACGATCCCCCCCGCGCCCGCCCGCGATTACCCAGTCGCGGGCCCGGAACGCCTGCACGCAGCGCGAGCCCAGCGCGCCCCGGCCGCCGTACACCAGCACCCGGCGCGCCTCGCCCGCGCCCGCCGCCATGCCGCTCCGCCGCGCCCCAGCCCGCGCCCCAGCCCGCGCCCGCGCCCCAGCACCAGCCCCGCCCCGCGCCCCGCCCCGTCCCCCGCCCCGCGCCCCGCCCCGTGCCCCGCGCCCCGCCCCGCGCCCCAGCCCACCCGGTGCCCCAGCCCGGCCCGCGCCCCAGCCAGCCCGGTGCCCGAGCCCGCCGGGCGCCCCGCGCCCCGCCCCGCGCCCCGCCCCGCGCCCCGCCCCGCGCCCCGCCGAGAGGGACCCGCCGCGTCCCCGGGCCGCGCCGCGCCCGCTGCTGCCGCCTAGCGCGCGGCCCCCTCGGCCGGCGCGGCCACCCCCCGGGGCGGGGCGGAGGCTGGAGAGGCCCCGGGCGCGGGGTGCGGGGCGCCCCGCGGGCTCGGGCGGGGAGGGGCGAGGAGCGGGTGCGCGCGGGGCCTGCGCCCGGAGGGGCCACAGGAGCTTGACGCTTCTGTTCTTGGTCAGCTGCGCTCTGAGGCGCGGTGGCTGCTGCCCCCACCCCCCAAGCTGGGTGTCCCTGAGCAGCTGCCCTAACAGCTCTGTGTTACCCAAGGCTACTCGCCGGTCACCTGGGAACACCTCCTGTCAGAGCCTTGGAAAGGACGTTTAAGACACTGCTGCCTGGAGCGGCGTGGCCGCCAGTAAGAGCGCAGTGAGGTCAGCTGAGTTCCCCAGGGCTTCCATTGTAGCGCGCTGGGCCGATGAGAGAGTGTGAGCGCCCCATGTTTCCCACTTGGAAGTTGGGGATATTTAAATATACATTTGAGGGCCTATTTGAAAATAAAAACTTGCCAAAACAGTGATACCAAAATTGTAGCATGCTATATCTTAAATGTTTAAATATATGCATAAAACAAACCAAAAAAAAAAATACCATGGAAAATGATTGCGAGATTTCTAAGAAAAAAATATAACCTCTCTGGCCTGGTGGGCACCCGATTTTAACCATGTAAAGTCCTGAAACGCTGTTCTGGGGCCTTTCTAGGGGAGCCCTCATCAGACCAACTGTCCAAAGGCCAAAGGTCCACAAATTCACATTTAAGCTTCCAGATGGCAGAGTCTGGCATTTTTCTCTCTTGTAATTAGCTCGGATGTAGGGCCTGTGCCCCTTATGTTTGTACAGAGATGCGGGGGAAGAGCTGTCCCAGCCTTGGAGGGCACCTGCAGCATCTCTGGTCTCTGCCTCTTAGGTGCCAGTAGCAGCCCCTGTGCCTTCAGTCATCACAATCAAAAATATCCCCAAATGTGGCCCAATGGCCCATGGGGGGCAAAATCACCCTTGGTTGAGAATCAGGCTCCTACCATTATTGTACCCTTCCCAACAGCAGGATCCCTTATCACATATCTTTGTGTTGCCTGGCACCCGATCACAGAGCCCCGTGTACATCAGACACCAGAGTTTGCTCAATAAACTCATGGCAGATAAGGCACGCAGACAGCCGTCACCACTGAACTGGACGCAGCCTGCAGCACGTTTTATTATCCTAAGCTTCATGAACAGACTTGCTAGAAGGCTGGATGGGGAGAAGACCATTTATCCTGTGCCCTCTGAGTGCCATACGCAGTGCCAAGTGACCCGCAGGTGCTGTTTCCCAGGTGCTACTTGACACAACAATCCTGGGACAGATTAGGAAACTGAGGCCAGAGAAGCCACTTGCCCAGAACTAGAGTGATCTCAGCCCTGGGCTCTCATAATTAGAAATCTGCTTAACCACACCCACCTCCACGTAGCACAACAAGGACTTGTTAGGAATCATTTGCTCCTCATAGGATTTTTCTAGAAATCGGGGCTTAACCCCTACAACACCAAAGTTTGGCCTAACTCAATCATTTGGGGCAGAAATATGGCTCAGGTATAACACATCCTGCCTTCTCAAAGCAAGCTTGATGTTAAAGTAAGGATAACATTGATCGATTATCAAGGTGCCAAGTCCTCTTCTAAGTCTGTTCATTGTACTTTGCTATTTACAGAAAAACACGTCATCAACTAAGGCTTTGCTGTGCCTCCTCTGCCCAATTTTGTTCCCCAAAGCTACCTCACGTGACATTAACATTCAGCGATAGAGTAAAAGTCTGGGCCTCCCTGGTGGCGCAGGCTGTTGAGCGCCGCACTGTGAAGCTGTCTGCAGCCTCTGCAGCGCGGGTTCGATTCCTGGCCGGCCAGGGAGATTCCCACATGGCGCAGCAGACCTCTCCTGTCGTGCCCGCTGCTCCCCTCAGCAGTGTCTTCCGTCCGTCTGCCTGTTCTGCTCCCCACTCTGTCTCTGGCGAATTCTCTCACCCTCCCACGCATCTGGCCTGTACTCCGTTCTTGTATAAATAAATCAATCTTTAAAATAAATAAATAAATACTCCCTGGTTTTAATAGAGTAAAAGTCAAAAATTAAAAAGCCATGGGATAAGGTAGAAAACGGAATATTTCAGTCTGAGTGCTTACAAATTAAAGAAAAAGACAGATCTTCACCAATAGAAGAGGTAAATCCCCCAGCAGTCTGATAATTATTTGCAAACACATTAGAAAAACACTTTTCTGTCCCATCTCAGATGACACAAAAGGTAGAGGGAGAGGAATGGACTGGGGTCCAGGCCACCCCAAGCGCCACAAATTAGCTCATGTTGTAATTTTACCCACAGCAGATTCATCCAGTGATCAATCCAGGAATTATAAAACCTCGTTGACACATTTCAATTAGAAGCCTTGAAAACAGAGGTCACTTCATGGTATTTATAGCGGTTCTGGGGATTATGGCAGCAATGACATTTTAAGAGCAAGAAATGGCCAGGCCCGCCATCACATGTCCAAGATCGACATGTGATACAGTGCATTGTTGATAATACTCAAGTGCTAATTGTGCCATTTTTGTTTTCCTTCTACCAGATGCGTTTTTGGAAACGGGTTAGAGCCTCCTTATGGCCAGATCTACCTTGTTGAGCTGCCTTCACGGCTTCTCATGGTGAAGAGGTCCACACCAGGGTTATTTACATACTTGAAAGGAGGAACAATTAAACCCTCTGCTGAAACATTAGTCCAGTGGGAGATATAGGGTTACTTCCCGCAGTAACACACTCCCAACACTCAAGGCAGGTGAAGCCCGCCTCTGCAGAGACTTCCGGATGTGGTTGTAGTAAACACAGACCGTGGGGAGGTGCTAGGCAGGACCAGGGGCTGCACTGGAAATCCTGAAAGGGTGTGTTTGGAAGAGCTGGCCCTGGAGCAGAGGGGTGCGGTACATCCAGAAGATGTCAAGGATCCCCGCATCTGCCCACACACCTGGGGCATGACCTGTGGCCCCGAGGATGCGTGGATGGCTCAAAAAGACGTGGTTTGGGCTGGCATCCCTCCTGAGCTTCTCCTCCTTCGTGCTGCTCATCACTGCCCTGGCAGTGCCCCACTGGCTGAGCGGGAAGATCCTGTGTCAGACTGGAGCGGACCTAGTCAACGCCACGGACCCAGAGCTGGTCAAATTCATTGGGGACATTTACTACGGGCTCTTTCGAGGGTGTAAGGTGCGACAGTGTGGGCTCGGGGGCCGCCGGTCCCAGTTCTCGAGTGAGTATATTTGAGATGTGAAAGCTGCTTGAAACACTTTTGTTCAGTGTGTATGAGTGCTTGATCTAAATGTGGAATTCCACTGCTTCGATCTGAGGCATAATATCAAAGACCACAGTGAGCCAAGGCAGCCTTTTTTCCTGTAAAGTCCCAAAGAAACCTTAGAAATAGGGATCGGTATTGCTTTGTTGTTTACCTCTCACTGACAACTATTAAAGTAACAAGCGCTTACCTGTGCCAGACATTCTGGCAAGTGCTTTACACAGCTTGTCTCTTTAAAGCCTCATAACAGATGTGTAGAGAAGGTCAGGAAAGATCCCATTTTGCAGACGATGACACTAAGGCTTGGAGTGGTTACCTGGCCCGGGGTCACCCAGCCAGGAAACAGCAGAGCCAGACTTTGGAGCCAGCACAGGACCGGGCATCCTCAGCCAGTGCGGTGTGTCTGTGCAGACCCCTGCAGAAATGAGCCTGCGGGGAGCATGGTGATGCTGTTTATATGAAAGCCACTCCGCTAAGGAAGAGCAAAGGGCTCTGCCCCTGGACCCTGGGAGCAGACCACCCAGTTCAAAGCCGTCTTCTGCCGGCAGACCTAGGCAGGTGCTGGACACTGTCCTGGAGCGTGAGCGGCTCAAGTTCATGTCACTTGTGAGCTGCTTTTCAAGCAAACACCAGGCAGGAATCCAAGCCCAGTTGATGAAGGATCTTCTGGGGAATAAAAAACAAAGCAATGATCTGCAAGCCCTTAGAACCAAGCAATTAGGGGGCTGGTGAGAACAGTGTCCTGTGAAATCATAATTAATCTGCATCATGCAAATGCAAGGGGATGAAGGATCCATTATTGGATGTCTATATTTAAGAAGTGGAGTTTTCAGAAACCTGGCTGGGTTAAGGATCTTTTTAAGTATATAAAGACTGAAAGCTGGACCATTGACAAATATAATCATACAATTGAGAATTGTTTATATACATGAAAGAAAAATATTTGATATGTGTATTCAGGGGGGATAAAAGTCTCTAGAGATATTTATATGTGCCAAGAAATTAAACTGGTCAGGGTGATATTAGAAAAATAGCTCTATTAAAAGCACAGCATCTGATGAGGTGTGAACTTCTCCTAACTCATATGTAATGCTGTAAACAAGTTATATGTATAAAAAATTATACATTTTAAAAATAACATACACAAAAAGCTGAATACACACAAAGAAATAAAGTAAAGGCCATATTAAAAGGTGACCATGAGCCCGCTCTGCAGCCTTTGTTTCTGAACCGGTTCTGTTTGTCACGTGGGCGGTGACTAAGGTAATTGGGGGAAACCGAACAGGGCTTTGGGACGCGATGACAATCAGGCACCATGTTCAGGTAATGACTTTGTGGCTGCATTGCGTCCAGCAAGTGGATGTCCCTTTCAGAGGAACTCGATCCTAACATACTCGGGATGAAGGGAAAATGTACTCTCAGATGGCTCCCAAGGAAAAAACATTCCTTTGTACCATCCTTGAGATTTTTCTGAAGTTTGAGACTGTTTCAAAACTGCCAGAAAAAGGTACAATTTCTTAAATAGTTGTGGGTAATTAACAAAGGACAAGTAACAAAGTTGCAAAGCCTGCAGGAGGGATGGACCCCATCAGGAGCAGCCACACTCCAAAGACTTGAATAAGCAAAACAGAGCTTAGGGGAGACAATAAAAATAGCCCATGGTAAGACAGCACATGCTAACCGCCTGCTCCATACGCCCTTATTTATCTGCTATGCGTATTAGTTATAATCTGTCTCTGCCCCCTTGGTGGGTAGCATACTGAGGGCACATATCAGTTCTATTCACCAATGAGCCCCAAGCCCTGAGAACAATGTCTGACACATAGTAGGTGCTCAAAATATCAGATGCATGAGTAACAGTAAGTTCATTTTCAAGAGGCCAGACATGTGACCTGTGATTGGCGAGCCCTCTACCACCCTGCCAGACAGAAAGAGAAAACTGAGGCTCAGAGGGGTTAAGCAACTTTGCCCAAGGTCACAAAGCCCTGAGTGCCAGACCCCCAGCCCAGGTCAGTCTGACCCCCAAGTTCCCACTATCCACCCCACATTGCTCCTTCTGGAATTCAGGATTGACAACTTTCCCAGCAAAACCTGAAAGGGTTCATCTCAATATGAGGATATGATTAGTTCTTCATAAATTTTTCATTATGTGGTTGCACTTAATTTATTGAAAGTCTCATATTGATTCATAATATGGCTTTCTCCCATACTTTGCTACTATAATGAATACCCAATAGATACAGCTTTAAGCACTTGCAGGAGTGCTGCTCCTAGAAGTGAAACTTGGATAGAGGGCGTATGAATTAACATCCACTCCCCCACCCCAAGGCTTGACAGTGCCTCTTCCTGCACCCTCACCCACAGGGCATGTTAGCAAAGTCTCTTTCTCCCGCTGCTCACACAGGGGACTTGTCTATTGGGGTGTCCGCTGAGCATCACTGTGCTAGTCGTGTGTCCTGCATTGGCAAGAAAGGGGACGATGAACCAAGAGACAAACTCCCAGGCTTGGAATAAAAAGGGACCAAGAGCTTGGTCCTACAGCAGAAAGGATGCACAGGGAAGAGGAGGCTTAAAAGGAAAATCCCTCAGGAAGTAGCTCATTTGCCAGGGCGCAGTTTCCGATGCTGATGAGATCATCATGTAGACATAAATATAAGTGGAACACAAGAAAGTAAATTGAGTCAGAAGTAAGATGTAAGCGTGGAGCGTCTGGAAACTGTTGAGTGGAAAGGACACTTCAAAGGAGAAGGATCTAGTTCTCAGGCTTGGAAGACACCGGCCTGTGAACAAAAGGAGACTGGTAAGCTGGCAAAGGCTCCAGAGGGGAATGGCATGGAAAAGCAGGTGGAACCAACAGCGCTGTGAATCCTGGCTCCTGATGGGGGGATAGAGGCAATCTGGGGACCAGGAATCCACTGCTCTTTGCTCTCACCCCCCCATGAAGACCCTCCTGGGAAGCACATATGGGCTTGAGGAACTTGAACGGAGCTCTGGTGCTAACTAGGGCTGTCTCCTCTCTGCAGTCTTCCCACACCTGGTGAGGGAGCTCAACGCAGGCCTGCACGTGACCACGCTGCTGCTCCTCTTCTTGGCCTTGGCCCTGGCTCTGGTCAGCATGGGCTTTGCCATTCTCAACATGATCCAGGTCCCGTACAGGGCGGTCAACGGCCCCGGGGGCATCTGCCTCTGGAACGTCCTTGCAGGTAAGGAAGGGGCCGGGAGGGGGGTGCGTGTGCACACCCCACCAGGCTGAGTAATGGACTTGCTGGGCAGGAGGGGTGAAGAGTAGAAAGCCCCTACCCAGTCGGCCTTCCCCAGGAGTATAATGTTTCTAGGTGGGCCCAAATATCTTCTTTACTAAAAGATGCAGAAACTCTGTCATAATAAATAATCAAGTTGCTAGAGAGTCTGAACAGCTTAGGGCTGAGAGCGGCCGAGAGGACAGGGTGACAGCTCAGGCAAGAAGACAGGGCCTGGGGGTGAGGAGATGGGGCAGGGAGGAGGTGAGGAGCTGCTGCTGCTGCCAGGTGTGGGGACCTTCACACCTGACAGAAGAGAAGGGACCTGGGACTTCATCTAATCTGCACAACCTCCCTACGAGGTCCAATTAGCCCCATGTTTACAGATGAAGCCCCTGAGGCTCAGAGACGTCCTAAGGTCCCCCAAGGTCACACAGCCATGAGCTGTGGAGGTGGGATTCCCACCCAGGTACGACGGAGACGAAGCCCTGGTCTTTCCCCTCACCCCCGGGTCATTTATGACCAAGACCTATCTTCCAAGATAGAAGCAGGTGTGTGTGTGTGTGTGTGTGTGTGTGTGTGTGTGTGTGAATATTGATGCAGAGGAACTAATTCACATGTTTTTATGTACTTAAAAAATCATCTGTGATGAAAACAGCAAAATCCCAACAAGTGAGGGCTGTCTCAGGAAACCCAGGTCAAACAGTCAAGGCTTCACCTCCACCCTCACCCCTGCACAGCCTTCACCTTACAGACCATCACGTACAGAGCAGGTAGTGTTGCCCTACTGTGTGATAGAACGTAATGGCCACGAGTCAGTGATGACAAAGGTACCAGGTTTGCAGACCGTGGGCTTCCTTGGAATCACTGCTCCCGTGTGCCTCAGCCGCAGCTAGACCTCAGGGGCCATATTTCCCTCCGCTTGAGTCGTCACAGTGACTGGCGGGTGAAAAAATGCTGAATCCTCCTTTGAACCCAATGCTCATCTCTGTCGCCGTCCTTCCTTGGAGGGCTGGTCCTCCACGCAGACTCCGCCGAGGAGCGTATTTTAAAAAGGCATTTTTGCAAAATGTTAGTATCAAAAGGCATAGAAATAGGGACTTCCTTAAGTGCCACCATTCAGGAGCGGTTTATGCGAAGGCGAGAGCGGGGGAGGAGCAGGAAGGTGGCCGTACAAGGTGTCCACACACGCCTTATGCTGCAGAGAAATCAGAAGCCATCTGGTACCCAGAAATTTCATTCGGAATTTAATTGCATTAGGGGTGTTGCCAGGACAAAGTGTTCCGCCCCAATGTACAGGGCGCGGCGTCAGCCTGTGGCACCGCGTGGAAGCAGGGCCGAGGGAGGGAAAAGGCAAGTCTGACACAGCAAGAGCAGCGAGACTAATTTTGCTCAAAAGCATGGACGTAAAGAAAGACACTAAAATGCTGCAGGCGTGTCTCTCTCCTTTTGAGATAAAATACATTTGTTTTCATCTTCATGATTCTCTGTGGTGTCCACATTCTCTTCAGGGAAGATGTAATTATTTTTTTTTAAATAATAAATTTTATTTTTATATTCCCCATACAATTGCAGCCCCCCCATTCTGACCCCAATCCCTCCCCTCCCGCCCCCCACCCCCCAAAAAGTGTCTCTGGTTCATAGTTTTTTGTTGAAAATATGGAACGCTTCACGAATTTGCGTGTCATCCTTGCGCAGGGGCCATGCGAATCTTCTCTGTATCGTTCCAATTTTAGTCTATGTGCTGCCGAAGCGAGCACTGTAATTATTTTTATTATTCTAATTCTTTTTAAAGGATTCATCATTTTCATAAATGGTAAAGCTGCAGAGAAGCAGAAAGATGAATGGGGAGAGGAGAGAGAGCAAGGGAGAGACACAGAGACAGAGACAGGAGGAGAGAGATCCCAGAAAGCCAAAGTCTCAGCACAAGGCGGGGAGCACGGACGTCTGGGGATCTTCCAATTTCCCCTTCTCTCCTTTCCTCCTCTCCCACCTTCCTTCTCCTCTCTTCCCTTCTTGTCCTTAAACATGGACGGACGGAGGCTAGTGTAAGATGGAGCCCCCGCCAGTCTGCACGGGGAGGGCATCTTACGTCGCCCCAGGGAGCCCTGGGGTCCACACACAGACCCTAAAATATCCAGAGATTGGATGTGGCCTGAGTGGCTGGAAAGCACGGCAGGAGGTAAGCGGGTACCTGAGAGGGAGGAGAGTCAGCCCCGATCTCAGAGGACCTTGATTCTTCCTCCCACACACCTTCTGCTCTTACAAGCACATGAACATCTGGGTCTTCCCCAGAATCGGTTACACCGGCCGAGAGCTGGCTGCCTGCAGCAGAGAAACGCCACTTGGCATGACTGGCGTGCGGCCATCGGCGCTGCAAGCAGAAGCTGAGCGCATTTGGCCTTTTGGGTTGCAGGTGGCGCCGTGGCTCTGGCCATCACCAGCTTCGTGGCCGCGGTGAAGTGGCACGACCTGACCGAGCGGGTCGCCAACTTCCAGGAGAAGCTCTTCCGCCTGGTGGTGGTGGAAGAGCAGTACGAAGAGTCGTTCTGGATCTGCGTGGCCAGCGCCTCGGCCCACGCCGCCAACCTGGTGGTGGTGGCCATCAGTCAGATTCCCCTCCCGGAGATTCACACCAAAATAGAAGAGGCCACGGTCACGGCCGAGGACATCCTGTATTAAACGGCTTCGTCTTCTCCCACCCTTTCCTTAATCAGCTCTGCAACACGAATGCAGATCTAGTGTTTTGAGTTTTGCAGGTTTCAAATTCCAGAATGTCCATGTTCTTGGCAGGAAAAAAAAAAGAAGTGTTCAGAGGAAGGAGGGTGTCCTGGCTAGGAGGGTCAGCTGTGCCGAATTCCTGGCATCCCTGCCACCCCGTCCAGTCCCTGACCTTGGAGTTGGAGACTCTGCCCCCTGCCAGCAGTGTGTGACACCGGACAGTTCACGTCCTGTCTCCTTTCAGGGCCCTCTTCTGTAAAATGGGGGTCACAGTGACCTCGCAGGGTTGGAATGAGGTTTAACATCAGCAGCCTTTGTATCCTGAGGCAGGCACACTACCAGCAAGGTTTATAAAAGCTGGCCGAGTCCACGCACTAGTTGGGGGAATACAAAGAAGGGTGTGATCATGCCCCGCCCTCCAGAAACACCTACTCTTTCCACAAAACAAAGGAATCAGACAACAGCACTGACACTAAGAATGAAAACGACTACCTTTTTTTTTTTTTTAAGTGGTACCTACGTGCAATTCTCAGAGTTTTCCATATATTTACTTATTCCTCGATTCAAACCCAAATTGTCAGGAGTAATTTATTCCCATTTTATGGCTGAAGAAACCAAAGCATTGAGATTGGTTGGGTGTCCGGCCAAAGTCAGGAATTAAATCAAGGAAGTCAGGAACCAGAATTTTACACCTCCCTGCAATACCCTTTAGTGTCCCATTGCTGGCAGATGGCCATGGCTGGAAGGGCCCACTTTGCTGATCTGATGCTTGCTGTGCAGTCACAAGGGAATGTGATCAAATGTTCTAATCATAAATGCGTACCGGACTGGGGGAGAAATTAATTCTTCAGGATGGGATACTGTACCAAACACAGTGTCCTGGAGTTGACATTGGATCTGCACGTTGAAAGATGAGCAGACTTTTTCCAGTGGTGAAGGAAGTAGGGCTGGAGCAGGGCGTTCCAGGACGAGCCCGTGCTGTCGGGGGGCACAGGTATGAGATTACAGAGAGGGCTGGGAAGCCTGTGACTACCCGGTGAGATTAGAATGTGGCTCCAGGTCACCTGCAAAGGCCTGGGAACTCCAGTGACCACCCTCATTCTTGACAAATCAACAGGAGAGAGAAATGGCCATCAGCAGAGCACGTGGTATTTGCTAAAAGAACAAGCACATGTCACATCCTCCGTTGGCAAGCACTTCACGAAAAGCTGACTTGACTTAATTTTGTAAGTCTTTAATTCTAGACTTTATCAGAAACATATTCTCTGGGATTTTCTTGTAATAAAAATCCAGATTTTTATTGAGTGACAGTAAATTTTGTATGATTTCTGGAAAAGATGATGTAGTGAATCACATTGTGATATAATAAGATAATCTAAAAAAGAATCCTCTTCCCCCCAAACCCCAACACTTTAAACAGCTTACAGAGAATGAATTTATACATCACAAACTTCTGTCACTTTAAGTGTATGATTCAATGGTTTTTGGTGGACCCACACGATGGTGCACTCATCACCACGATTTAGGACATGTCCACTACCCCAAAAGGAAACGCACACCTATTATCCATAGCTCCCTTCACCCTCCCAGTCCAGGCCAAAGGAACATTAATCTACCTTCTGTTTTGTGGATTTACCTGCTCAGGCTATTTCATATAAATGGAATTATACAGCATGCAGTCCTTTGGGGCTGGTTTCTTTCATTTATTTTAATGTTTCAAGGTTATTCCATGTTGTAACCCAAGAGTCCAACATAGTAACTGTTTGCCATCGCTGTGTCCCCATCCCACACAATGTATTACATCAAGTACTTATTTTCATTCTTTTTTTTTTTACATAAAAATATCCACCCTATCCTGCCTGGTGGCGCAGCAGGTTGAGTGCAGCACCGTGAAGCTGTCCGCAGCCTCTGCTGTGCAGGTTTGATTCCCAGCCGGCCAGGGAGCTACCCACATGGCACGGCAGACCTCTCCTGTCTTGCCCACTGCTCCCCTCAGCAGTGTATTTCGGTCCTTCTACCTGTTCTGTTTTCTGCTCTGTCTCTGTTGAATTCTCTCACCCTCCTGTACCTCTGGCCTGTACCCCAGTTCTTGTAAAAATAAAATAAATCTTTAAAAAAATACATCCACCCTCTTTTTTACTCCCATGTGGTATCACCTTTATAACTTCAATGGCTGTATTAGTATGGGATCTCACAACATCCCTGACAGTGGAAATTTCCAGACCTGACATTTCAGACATTCCCACCAGTTGCTGTAATGTCCAGCTCGTGCCAGCCTTAAAGACGATTCTGCTTACACAATCGGTGCCAACAACAACAGGGAGGCAGATGTGAGTTTATCTCCAGAGTCCTTGCCATCAAATTGCAATGAAACTTTTCAAACCCTGGCATCATCATATTCTGCTTTCCACCTCGGCAGTAAGCCAGCCAGTAACACTTTGACCTCCACTCCCTACCCGGTTAACAAAAGCTTCTCTCCTTGAATATTTTCAATATCTACTTGGATGTCTCTGCCCTATCTTCCCATGATTCCATTTTAACTTGATTTTCAGTAGACATTTGGGGAGCATTACAATGCATCCAGCGTTGGGTGCTGAATCCACAAAGATGAATAGGATATTGTTGAGGCTGTTTGCAAACAGAAACAGGAACACAAACGCTCTCTTTGATTCAAACATGAGTTTGGGGATGGACAAAGTCGATTCCTGACACAGCTTTGCATGGGTGGAGTTGGGGCTTGTAAATAAAATCACTCACAGTATCACATGCTGGAGTGAGGGTAAGGCTTCTGATAAAGTTGCCAGAATGGGAGTGTTTGTACGATAATATTGTAAAGATTAGATGGGGTTAAAGGAACTACTCCTGTGAAGCTGGAGTTGGCTAAACCATGCAAGCCAGCTGCTTCCTGGATGGAAGCCTTGACCAGGTTGACCGGGCCTGACTCACCCTAGTACCCAGAGTGCCACAAAGCCATGGGCTGGCCCTTGGGCTTCCCCACTGCCACCATCCTCTCCTAGGCCTGGAGACAGGGCCTGCATCTGTTTTGGGAGACGTGAAAAGAGTGACAAAAAGGGAAGGTAACTCCGTAAAGTTAATGCCACCCTCAGTTAAATGCAGGTAAACCTAGAAGTACATACACGGCCAGATGTAAATGGTAAGAAATTGAGTTGTTTATGTAAAAGTGAAAGAAGCATTACCTTCCCCCAGATCGTGAAAGCCACCTGGTCTGGGGCTGCAGACTCCTCCCGAGGTACAGGGGAGGTGCTTATTGGGGTGACGAGTCCCCAGCATTAGTCCTAGACCATCACTTCCTTAGCAAATGATGTCAATCATCCTAGACCCAGTCTCACCGTGGCCTGAGATGCACGCAGGCTCACAGGCAGCTCTGGGGGTCAGACGGGACCAGCCCACAGGAGTCAGGAGAGGCTTCCACTCACTGGCCATTTGAAGAATGAAGAAGAGGTCGGCAGGGGAGACAATAGTTGGGTGAGGGCACAAGCCTAGGCAAAGGCAGAGGCGTGAAACAGCAGGCCTGGCCAGGATGTGTTCTGGCATCAGTGGGGTCAAGTGCAAGATACAGAAGCACAGAGAAAAATGAGGCCAGGGCCAGGAGCATCTCCTTTGTCTGGTGAGCAACCTCGGCTTGACAGAAGAAGAAGAAGCAGGGGATCTTGCAGGCCAGACTGGGGTCCCTTGGACAATGAATTGGAACAGAGGACACAGATGGGAACGTGTTGCCGGGTGAAGAGCGGAAGGAAGGCAGCTCTCAGGCATCTCAGAAAAATAACAGGGTTGTTACGGACTGAATTGTGAAACCCCCCACCACCCCCAGAAATTCCTGCTGTTGAAATCCTGACCCCCCTCCAAGAGCCAGGATATTTGGAGATGGGTATTTAAAGAGGTGACTCATCTCACATGAGCTCATTAGGAGGGTCCTAAAGCAATACTCTAATGTCCTTTTGAGAAGAGATTTAAGAGACAGATACAGAGGAAAGGCCATGTAAGGAGACAATGAGAAGACAACCACCCAGAGACGGACCTCAGAAGAAACCCACCCTGCCCACCTCCCCCTCCATCTCAGACTTCCACCTTCTAGAACCGTGAGACATAAACCTGGTGCGTAAGCTCCCTGTCTCTTTGTATGGCAGCCCTCGGGAAACAATGCAAGGGTGGCCCAGATGTGGGGGGAGCACCAGAAAGATCTGCAAGAGTCGCTGGTTGCAAGTGGAGACAGAGGAAGAAGTACCAGGAGGCTTCCCAGATTTCTCACTGGATGCCCCGGTGACAGCTCTGCCCCCAGCTGTAACACAAATCCAGAGGGACAGTCGGGGGTGAGTTACATACATCTGAGAGTCTGTGGGCATGACACCTAAAGAAAAATGCACAGCTGATAATGGATGTGAATCTGAGGCATGTCACAAAGCGCAGACATCCGTGACTCTCGTCCCATTTCTGGGGCAGTGTGACTGTGCTATCTCTGAGCCTCAGTTTCCTCAACTGTGAAGATAGGGGGGAGAGGGAAGAATAATAATCCCTTCCCTGGCTATCTCAGGGAGTTATTGAGGGGTGTAATGACAGTAACACAGTATATGTAAACACCTTTGAAAATGGTATAAAGGCAGTTCATTTTAATAAAAAAAATATGATTACATTTACCTTTTCTGGGACAGCAGACAATGATTCAGAAACATCGCTGAGCTCACTGTTCAAAAGCAATTAGTCTCAAATTGACAAACTGTTTTCTAGGCATGAGCCACTGACCAAATCTTGGATCTGGTAGTGAACTATGCCCCAGAGCCTTGCTTTTTGTTTTATTTGTCACCAAAGGCTATAACCCCACAGTGGCCATTTGCTATTTCTGGAAACTTAAATAGATTGACTCATAAGTCTGTCTAATGTGATAGGGTCTGAATTATAACTATAACAACCATATGCATCCCTGTAAGAGTTCCTAACACTAAGAGTATTATAAATCAGAGCTAAGTTGTTTCATTTGAAAGAAATTAGAGTGGTAACGAGTCGACTGTTGTCGATATTGTTGCTTTGATTGTTCAAATCATGTGCTAATGGTTTTAGCATTAAAATTACACGGTATTATCACAAAAGCATAGGTTGTAATAACTGCAGTCAAAGTCATCCGTGATGTCCTACTTGGAGCTGGAATCATGGAGACTTGAAGACGAAGTACTTCCCAAAGTGGTTATGGCTGCTGTTCACCACTAGGCGGAACCACCCGACCAGCAATAACCACGGTGTGTCCTGGGGTGTGATGCTGGTTGGACAATGGACCTGGAATGGTTCCTCCAGCTCATGCTCCATCTATGACTCTAGTAGCTAAGTTCCCATGTCAACTTCCAACGGAAGCAGGAAAGCCCTTTTTACTTTCTGTGTTACTGCTGGCTAGATTTATGGCTATCATTTCTCAGGGAGTGCGGCAGGATGAGAAACTACTAGAACATTAGAGGTCTTATATCTTACCAAGAGTCTATAAGCCATCGTCATAAAACCTTTTCTGTCTAGTCTTCTTGGGGAGCAGAGAGTTCTGAAAATACAGACCTTTGGTTAACTGATAAATCACTGAATATAAAATAAAATATAGGACACTCCTGAGTGGGTCTATTTTTTATCCATATTGGTTCACTTATAGAAGTTTGATAAAATTACCATTATTAAAGATACAAAATATATAATACTATTTTTATATAATATATAATGTAAAAATTTAAATTATCATTACAATACAAGCCTGACAAATATAAAACTATGAGAAAGCACATAAATATTAAACTATAATTGGTATTTTTATTGATTTATTTACTTAGTGTCTTAAGTGACTGTATTTATTAAGTCAATACCTTAAATCTTTTCTGAAACAAAGAAAGCAAGATAGACAGGGGCGCGGGTGGGTGGGTGGATGGATGGATGACTGAATGGGAATCATCTCAATAGTTTGAAAACCTGGCTTATGGTCAAAATTCGCTGATGAGCTTTAAAAATGAAATCAGACTCTATTGGGAGGGAGGAAAGAAAGAAGGGACACATTCCTCTGTGTGTGTTTTAATTTTCCCCCATTGATAGTTTAAAGTTGACAATTGGGAATTACTTAGGTACCTGAGTTTGTGGGTGTTGCCATAGAAAATATACAGAACCTCAATAGTTAAGTACTTACTTTTTTTTTTTAATCGAGGCATGTTTTATTTATTTATTTATTTGTTTGTTTGTTTTGTTTATACATGCACTGGGTACAGGCAGAAGCGCGGGAGGGTGAGAGAATTCACCAGAGCCAGAGCAGGGAGCAGAACAGGCAGAAGGACCGAAGTACACTGCTGAGGGGAGCAGCGGGCGGCAGGAGAGGTCTGCGCGCCATGTGGGACCCTCCTCCGGTGGCCGGGGAGCAGCCGGGGATCGAACAGGCGCCACAGAGGCCGTGGGCAGCTTCGCAACCCAGTGCTCAACCACTGCGCCACCGGGGAGGCCCAAGTACTTACATTTAATTAACCCAGACTGGAGACCAAAATCAAATGAAACTACTTCTCACAAAGCAAAATCATTTTGCAGCAGGAAAAATTGTGAAGTCATACCTTCAACGCTCTGACACTCTAAGCTACATTTTTTTGTCAGTGAGATTTTACTAGAAAAGGAGTCCATTTGAAACTAAAGAACAGTTTTGTCTCTAAAAGTAGATAGAAGTACACAAAGGACAAAGAATTGCGAGTTCTCCCTCCCTGCAGGCCTTCACAGCAAACACAAGGAAAATGGAGCCCACATATTTCTCAGGACTGTCACCGCAGCACAAAGGCAGGCTGTTCTCTGGAAGGATGAGATCCTGGGAGAGCCCAGACCTGGCAGAAATGAGACTAAGGGAAGATGAGTAACTGTCTTTATTCCTAACTCATGGACACGAACGCAAGGGAAACACGGATAGAACTGGAGGGGATGGTGCTGAGTGAAATGAGTCAAAAGGAGAGAAACAAAAACAAGATGATTTCACCCATATGTGGAATATAAAGAAAAAAAAAACAGGGAAAATGAAACCAAAGCAAACTCTAGAAATCTGACTGCATAACTGACGCGACCAAAGGTGGAGGTAGGGGGTTGGGAGTGATGGGGGAGGGACTTTGGTGGGGGAGGGTGTGGTGTGGTGACACACCTGAAGAGGTATTATGACCTTATACTCCTAAACCATAGATCGTGTGGTAACCGATGTTACCTCAGTATAAAAAATTTCACTCACCTGTGCAAAACAAAACAAAGCACAGGTGGGCAAATGTTCGCGTGTTGAGACCAGACTCCCTGCTAAGGTTGATGATGGTGGTGGTAGGCGAGAGGTCAGCTGCCCAGGTAATAGTCCTGTCAAAGGAAGTGAGTGAGATAGAGGGTTCTGAGGGACAGGAAGCCTGATGGGTCTGAAATCTGAGGCAAGAATTAGAAAATAAAAGAGAAACAACTGCCCTGCCCGCCATGGACTCAGAACCACTGAATCACCCGAAGGCTGAGGAGGAGCTCAAGGTCTGTCCTAGAACTGCCCAGGCCACTGGCAAGCTCTGGTGATGGCCAGGGACAGACAGGTTGGAATTCCAAGTGTATGTTCCCAGAGAAAGAACTAAACGGCTCACAATCAAGGCTGAATCAGAAACCAAAGGGAGAGGATCTCTCTGATTCACCAGCCACCAACATGGCAATCAAATCAGGGTCTGCAGCTCAGAGCAAGGTCAAAAGCTGGACAGCCTGGGTGGCATCTTCAGTGGCCACCATCAGCAGTTCAGCTCAGGGACACCCAGAGACCACAGAGACTTCTCTGGAGGTCAGCAACAAGATGGCGCTTCTAGAACAATCCAGGCTGCTACTCAAGGTGGCCCATGGCCCAGCATCATCCCCACAGAACATGTTAGAGATGCAGAATCTCAGGTTCCAACCCAGGCCCATTGACTCAGAAACTACCTTTACAAGACCCCCGGGCAGTTCTATGCACTCAAGGTTCAATGTCTTGGCCCATCTTAGCTTCAGTGTGAGTGCACGGGGCCAAGAATGAAAGGCTCATTGATGCGTAAATGAAGGAGGACTTTCTGCCTGAGATTTTAATCTAAATGTAGAGTTTACCCGAGCCTAGAGTTTGATGGGTACACTCCCGAGAGGTAAGAACAGTGCCCCAGATCTTAAACGGGATGCTTGCAATATAGAAACTTAAGAGTTAAATGTGCAGTCACGGATATAATTGATAAAGGGGAAATTTTTTTTGTAACTTACTTCTCAGAGGCGGAGTGAAACACTCCTTTGGCCCTAGGAAAATCACGAGCCCGACATGTTCGATGGTCGTGATATTCCACCCCCTTGGTCCCCTTCACCCCACTTTCTTGAATTTACTCCCTACACAGACTCAACTGACCGCCTTTTCCACAACCTGTATTCTACCTGCATTGCTGGACGCTGATTTTCTAACTCTAGACCCAAACTCCATGGGACTCAGAAACACACATTTCTATGATCTCAGATTATAGACTCACCCTGAAAGCTTTTTTTTAATTTTTAAATTTTTTTTATTAATTTTTTAACTTTTTTTACATCATTGTTCATTTGTAAACACTATTTGCTTCCCCCCACCCCCTCAGGTATAGTCCCCATAGAGTTTCCTTCCCCAAGGCACCCGTGCACCATCACCTCAGTCCCTTGTGCGCCTCCCTCCCTCCCTCTTATCCCTCTCCTGCCTCCTCCCCTGCAGGTTGTCTCTGATATATGTATGTCTCTGATTTATAAGTCTCTGATTTATAATTGTCTGGTTTTGCTTTGTTGCATTTTGTACTGTTATTATTTTACACTGATGTCTTATTTGGTTCCCCTAGATTCCTGCTGTAAGTGACACCATCCGATATTTTTCTTTTTCCTTCTGGCTTATTTCACTGAGCATAATTCCTTCTAGCTCCATCCATGTTGCTGTGAATGGCATGAATTTGTCTTTTTTGATGGTTGAATAATATTCCATTGTGTATCTATGCCACATCTTCTTGATCCAGTCATCTATGTTTGGGCATTTGGGTTGTTTCCAGGTTTTACCTATTGTGAATAGTGCTGCCATAAACATAGGGGTACAGGTGGTCTTTTGAATCAATGTGTTTGGTCCTTTGGGTAGATCCCTAGGAGTGGAATTGCCGGGTCATATGGTAGCTCCATTTTTAGTAGACTGAGGAGCCTCCAGACAGCTCAGAAAGTTTTTTTTTGATGCAAACTTTCCATGGACATGCCCAGAGCTTCTGATTCAGAGACACTGGGGTGAGACTCGGATATCTGCATGCTTAGCAAGTACCCCAGGTGAGTCTCACAGGCACGGACCCCAACCACGCATGGAGAAATGTGGGCCTGCTTGTTAATGAGCACTTCGTCCATGAGCCCTCCAGCTCCCAAGGAGGGTGATGGGTTAATTAGAACTGCCTCAAACAGGGCTGGCTTTACAAGCGTTTCATCGCCCCAGTGATGCCAGTGAAATCCAGTTGAGCTTGCAGAACCTGGGTGAAGTTGCCTGGGAGGGCCACAGGCAAAGAAGATGCTTCCTAGCAGGGGGGTTTGCCTTGAACTTGAGTTTCTGCCACCCAGAGGGGAGAACAGAGATTCACCAGACCACCCACACGGATACGATGACGTTGAGGAGAGCATTTTTCTTAAGACTGTATAGCACCTACACAAACACAAACTCCTAACCAGGTATGGCTAAGCCTAAAATGTTAGGAAATTTGTACCTTCCAGTAGCTTTTTATCTCTAAGATAACTGTCGAAATCTACTGCTGGTAGAAGCAGTGATTTGCACAATTACACAGATGATGCTGTGATTTCAGGATCGCATAAAGGAGTCAAAATTACTGGGTGAAGGAGAGCACAGCCAAGATCATTCTGGTGGCTGAGCAGGCATGCCTCTCAGTAACTATGGAAGCGGTGGGCCATAGTTTCTGTCACTCCCCCCCAACCTGAAAGTGTGTACGTGCGTATGGCAGACAAATAGTAATTTCAAAGGCCCTGTGGCAAGACCCTTCATGACATTTACCAGAGAAAGCAAGTGTAATAGGAAGAGAGAGAGTAGGAGGAGGGTAGGCTCAGGCTACCATTGGCTGGAGGTGGAGAGACCACAACACTTGTTAGACATTTTAAATCTAGAAACTTAGAGTCTGCAAAGACCAGGATGCATTTGTACAGAAGAGTGACCAGGGCTAACCTTCTCTTACAGGAAGTGCCCAGGGTAGAACAGACCTTTGAAATTACTCCTGCCAGGGTAAATAAGAGCCTTCCTTCTGCATAGCCTGTTGGGATCTTCTCAGCCTCGCTCCGGCAACCACTCAGCCTCTCATCAAGGCCTGTATCTCCCCCCTCTGGGTCACTCCTTCTCAGTCTCCCTCCCTCTGCCGGATCCATCAATGTTGGACTTTCTCCACTGATGTAAGTGGCCCTCGTGTCCTCTCGGAGCCAACACTCTCCTTGGGCAATCTTATCTGCTCCCCTGGTTTTCCTCTTGCTCCGTGGCCATGTTTGCAAAATCAGTATCGTCAACCAGGTGACTCACCTGAGCTCCAGGCCATCGTTCCGAGCTGTCACACAGTCCACATGGATGTCCCCAAGCCCTGCACACTCAGCATGTGTACGACGGAACTGTCTTCCCTGCCACCTCTTCCCTTCACCCCCACAGGACTGCTTCTCCTCTTGGGCCCCCAATCTCAGTTAAAAGCAGGGCATCCACTTCATTGCTTCGATGAGGGGTTTGGAGAATCGTCTTTAAATGCCACTTTTTCTCACTCTTCAAATCCAGTCTGCAAGTCATCCTGACTCTACCTTGAATGGCTTGGCAGTTCTCTGCTTCTCTGGTTCCTTCAGTTACCATGTAGCACGTGCTGCCATCCGCTCTCCCAGTGTTCAGCGAAAGCCTCCAAGCCCTGGACCCTGCTTTCCACCCAGCTATATCTTCCCCTCACTGTCTACACTGCAGCTGCTCCCACCTTTCAGGGCTCTGAGTGGCCAGCACATCCTCTCACCTTCTCACGAGCCCTTCACCCACCTCCTCTCCTGTAAGATGCTCAGAGGTCAGATCTGAACATTCACTTCACTGGGAGAACTTTCCTGACCCACAAGTGTCTTATTCTTATTTCCTTACCCACAGAGAGTCTCTTTTTGTGTTCTTGGAGCACCGTGGACTTTCCATCATGGCCCTTACTCATCACAATGCTGGGCACTGCTTTGGCATCTTTCTTCATCTCTGCATGATGAGTGAAGACAGATTGTGTCTCTCATTTATCTTATGTCTCCAGAGCCTCGCTCATTCCTGCCATGGTGTAGCTCCTCAAAATATCTATTAAGCAAACCAGCTCACGTAACACAGGAGGCTCCTGCCTGTCAGGTTCACTGCTCTGTCTTGTGGCACCTAGAACTGTGCCTGACACGGGTAGACACTCAGTGACTATTTGCTGACTAACTGAATAAACATGGATAGCGAAATGCATCCTAGTGGTCTGAGGACTAGTGAATTATTCAGTCTGTGATGGAGTTACATTGAGAATCATCCTCTTTTTTTAAAAAAAAAAAGATTTATTATATGCATACAAGAGCTGGGGTGCAGGCCAAGGTGTGGAGGGTGAGAGAACTCACCAGAGGCAGAGTGGGGAGCAGAACAGGCAGAATGACTGAAATACACTGCTGAGGGGAGCAGTGGGCGAGTCAGGAGAGGTCTGCTGCGCCGTGTGGGTAGCTCTTTGGCCAGGGATTGAACTCGTGCTGCAGTGGCTGCGGACAGCTTCATAGGTTGCGTCTTAACCCCTTGCACCATCAGGGAGGCCCAAGAATCATCCCCTTAATTCTTCATTGACAGGGCAATCATGAGGCCAGATTGCACGGAAATGAGGAACATCAACAGAAACATAAAATAATATCTCAGGAAACCTTTCCATGTTCTGTTCTCCATCCTGCCATAAATCCATCGTCCCCTATTTCACAGGAGACTGGATTATATCTCAAAACAGGTTGAATCAGAGGCTGTTCCAGATTTGCGGGGGAGGTCAAACAGGGATGCAGGGGAGGCATCTACCCGAGATAGGGAAATTATGTGAAAATCTATAGACTGGATGACAAGATTCACAACACACCCTTCTGATTCTCTCCCCCCAAAATGACCAGTCAGGCTACTGAAAGGCAGATGGGCAATGGATGGATTGCTCTGGGGTAAAGGGCAGAGCTTGACAGCCGGGGGTGTCCCAGGGAAAATGACTAGATCTTCCAAGCCCCTCAGTGGATGGCCACTAGCTGAACCCAAAGAAGCCCCCCCTGAGCCCTTAGTGCCTTATTTTTAAATATGATTAGACTCCCAGAGATCACCAGGTATGTGAGGAAATCCACCAACATCAAGAAGGAAGGAAGGAAGGAAGGAAGGAAGGAAGGAAGGAAGGAAGGAAGGAAGGAAGGAAGGAAGGAAGGAAGGAAGGAAGGAAGGAAGGAAGGAAGGAAGGAAGGAAGGAAGGAAGGAAGGAAGGAAGGAAGGAAGGAAGGAAGGAAGGAAGGAAGGAAGGAAGGAAGGAAGGAAGGAAGGAAGGAAGGAAGGAAGGAAGGAAGGAAGGAAGGAAGGAAGGAAGGAAGGAAGGAAGGAAGGGAACCTGGAGGAAGCAGAGACAATTAAAGCGCAGAATTAAACTTCTGGGGAAGTGCCTTTCAGCTCTACAGAAAAATGACTAAACATCACAGTGATGAGAAAAGAATAAGCTCTATGAAATTAAAATTTTTGATAGCAGAAATAAGAAAGTCACAGACCAAAAGGAGGTGGGAAATGAGGACAGTGTTTAAAAATGTACATTAAGCAACTTTTCAGCTACTATTTATTCATAGTAGAGTCTTAATATATAGTCGTTTTTAATTACCTCATTCAAAAGATAAATTTGTCATGATTTGCACATGATATTCTAATTGGAATATGTCTTCTCAGACTATTTTCTTAAAACATAAATTTCAAAGTTTTACGTGCATTATTTTAGCACATTAAACTCAGATCTTCACACAATAAATTTACTCAGTATTTAAAATGTCCAGTGCAACTGCATTGATTTAAACAACAGTAACAAACACTGAACTTTCAAACTCTCTTGAACAGTTTCAAAGAGTAATCAAAATTGATTTTAACACCTAAAAACTGTACTAGCCATGGGTCATACTTAGGGATTAAGTTCTTAAATGTCTAAAATATTTTCACCAAATTTATGCTGAGCTAAAATGACCTATTAGACTAAAGCAAAGATAAAACTCAAATTATTAAAAAAAAAAAATCGAGAATGTTCCACACTAGGATAAGAGAAAATAAGCAGTTCAATATAATCTTTCAGCTTCTTTTCACTTTCAAATTCCCTCTGCTGATGGTGAGATTATAAATCCAAATGTCATATTTAAATGGGAAAAAAAACTTTACAGAATAACTGAATTTCTCAAACATTAAATCAGTCACTTTGGTTTCCAACAATTTAATTCCCTAGGAACTAAAGTGCCTTTCGCTACCTATTTCAGAAATATTTCTATCTCCTTATTACTGTTCTGCTGGAGAGCCAAGCAATTGTCCTATCAACTCCAGAAATTGCTGCAAATTCCAACTTGCTTTAGTAGACGGAGGGCTTGCTGGTCCCAATAGCTGCAGCATCTCTTTACCAGAATCAGTCTATAACTGACCTCCCTCTCCTGCCCTGCAGCTAGATCTTCCCCTCCCTCATTATTTAAAATAATTTTTTGCCTTTTGTTGCACCAAAGGTCCATTTGATTGCATGGTGACAGCAAGTGGCCAGGCCGATAGTCCATCAATTTTATCCCTAGTATTCTTCCTACAAGAATTTTTGAGCATGTGAATCAAGAGACATATTGAATTTTTTTTCCCCCCTACAGTGTCATTGCTTGTAATAGAAAATAAAGGCAATCCAAATGTCACGGATGGGAGATTGGGTAAATAATTTACCATCGAGTTATACAATGTTAGAGTCACATATAAAGAGTCACAAAGGGGAATATTATATATTGTGTTGTATAGACAGACACAGAACAATGCAGGTGCATCTTAGAAATACAATATTAAGGGAATAACATCACAGAGAGTTACATCCAATATAAACACCCTTTTATAAAACAGGATGGAACAGGAAGAGGAAGTGCATCGGTAGCTTCCACAGAACTGGTGATTTCTAATTTAAGTACTGGGTTCACTGTTTATTGTGTGCTTTATAAGTGGCATACACATTATAATTATTCTTCTGATGTAAGAGCTACTAAAATGATGTATGGCTCCTAAAATCCTATCAGTTTTATTTGCTGGTGTGTGTTACAGGCAGTGGATTGTCAGCCTGTGAAGTCAAGAACTCACCCTGGGTCATCCTAATTGTCCAGTGTGCCTGCGTGTTGTCCCGCCAGCCAGGGATCAGCGTGGCTTGTGCTAAAGTTGGTTGCAGCCCCTCTGTTTTCCTAGTCAAAGTAACGCAGAGGAATGATCAGAAGCAACAGGCAGCTTCTGGATATTGGATTTACTTCTTGGTAAACACAATGAAAGGGTCTCCATCATTGTGTCCATTCACCAAACTCTTGAGTCCTTAATCAATATTCAAGCTCCCGCGTCCTTGGGTTTTGGTGACTTTCACCAGGAATGTCATGAAGCTGAGCACAGGGGCCAACTGCCAGAGCAACCTACAGAGGTTGTCCATCCAGGAAGCACTCAGCACATCGATTTCTGCTAGTGGCCAAGGCCAGGTTCTTGGGCATGCGACGCGTGGCCATCTGGGATCCCACACTTATACAGGCCCCAGACTTACTTCTCTGTTATCACCATCCTGTAATTCTTACTCTTGAACAAGATGTCCACACTTTCATTCTGCACTGGGCACCAAAATTTATGGAGCCCAACCTGGTAAAAGACTCTAAAACACAAACTAGAGTCAGGAATATGACACCAATTAATTTCAATTCCCTCCACCTTGATTTTTGTATGCAGTGAAATATATTGACTTATTCTTACAAAACTATATAAGACCCTCAAATGAAAACCCAACATTTCTCATGATGCTTCCCTCTTCTGTGGGCTATTTTTTTGTTTGTTTGTAATAGAGAGGTACACGCTTTAGGGAGGGTGGAGGGTAGACCATTCCGGCCCCCATGAGAGCAGTCCCTCTGATGGTTTCTCAACCTGTAGCAACCCCAAAGGAAACTAATGCTTTGGCATCATTTATTTACTTTATTAACTGAATTTTGACTTCCACTATATCCCACAAGAATTTATCCACTTTAGAAAATCAAAAAGCAAACCCAAGTGAAAATGAGAACCAATAAGAAGAGTCAAACAATCGACTAGCTTGAAATAGAGCAGAGAAATCAAAGACAAACAAGGAGCAAAACTTTGTTCATCGTTATCTGTGTAAATCAGTCAGAATGCAAGTCCAGCTACAACACAAAGGCCAAAGCAAGATAGCTCCTTGTTTGTTTCTTAACAGGTTGTTTGTGGTCTAGAAATGACTCAGTGACCTCATGCCCTGCTGTGGGTGACTCAGCCTCCTCCTATCTCTGGGTGAACAGTGCTCCGGGTGCTGCCAGATGTCCCACACTCCTGTGAACCTGCTCCACCCTCATTCCCTAGTTGATAGCACCCTAATTCCCATCCTCACTGATGGCAACTCCTGTAGAGCTTCATGGGCCATGGATTGGAGTCACAGTTGACCCCTTTTTCTCTCCCACCCAACCTCCAGTCCACAAAGAAGTTCTGGTAATTCATCTTAAAAATATATTCAGGGGCCTCCCTGGTGGTGCAAGGGGTTAAGACGCAACCTATGAAGCTAACCGCAGCCACTGCAGCACAAATTCCATCCCCGGGCAGGAAGTAACCCACATGGCACAGCAGACCTCTCCTGTCTTGCCTGCTGCTCCCCTCAGCAGTGTATTTCAGTCAGACTGCCTGCTCTGCTCCCCACTCTGTCTCTGGTGAATCCTCTCACCACCCGCACCTCTGGCCTGTACCCCCATTCTTGTATGCATAAATAAATAAATCTTTAAAAATATATATATTCAGGATCTGACAAATTCTCAACACCACCACTCTAGGACCCTAATCTGATCCATTATCAACTCTTCCTTGCATTATTGCAAGTGGACTAACCGGTCTCTCTGTATCCAATCTTACCTCCTTTACCCCAGAGGTCAGAACAATATTTCTGAGTTAGATCATTGGAGATATGCTCAACATCCTCCAAGGGCTCCCAACACACTCAGAATAAAAGTCATATGCCCTAAAGTAGCCCGTGGGTCCATATGGCCAGCTGTCCCTGTCCCCCATCACCACCTTCTGTGATCTCATCACCTGCTCTCATGCCTGCTTGCTCCATTCCAGCCATGCTGGCCTTTGCACTGTTCCTCAAATATGCTAGCAGACTCTTGCCACAGGGCCTCTGCACTGGCTATTCTCTGTTCCAGCAAGCTTTGTACCCTGATATCTGCACGACTCATCCCCTCACCTCCTTCATGATTGTGCTTAAATGTCATTTTCTTGGGCCTCCCCGGTGGCGCAGCGGTTGAGCGCTGGGTTGCAAAGCTGCCTGCAACCTCTGCAGCACCGGTTCGATCCCCGGCTGCTCCCCAGCCACCGGCGGAAGGTCCCGCATGGCGCGCAGACCTCTCCTGCCGCCCGCTGCTCCCCTCAGCAGTGTACTTCGGTCCTTCTGCCTGCTCTGCTCCCTGCTCTGGCTCTGGTGAATTCTCTCACCCTCCCGCGCTTCTGACTGTACCCAGTGCTTATATAAATAAATAAATAAATAAATGTTTAAAAAATAAAATAAATAAACGGGCCTTCTTTTAAAAAAAAATGTCATTTTCTCAATGAGGACTACTGTGACTGCACTATTGAACACAATGACCTATTCGTCACTGATTGCATCCACTTCCCTTGCCCTGCTCTGAATTTTCTTTAATTTTAGAGCATTTATCATCTTGTAATATACTAGATAATTTATTCATTTTGCTTATTGTTGGCCTCCCCTGCCCCCACTAGAATATAAGCTACACAGAAGCAAGGACCTTTGTCTCTTTTCTTCACTGACAGATCCCAAGTGCCTAGGACAGTGCTTGGCACTTAGTTGATGCTCAATAAATATGTTAAGTGAGTGACTGGAAGAATGAAGAAGGGTTCAGAACAGGTCTCCCCAGGATGCCTCTTTGGCATATGGATTATTTTTAACTAAAGGCAATCAACCTGAAGACTCAGAAGAAACTTTTGCCTCTCTATTAAATATAAAGATGAATTTAGATAGGTTTTGTCCAAAATGAGGGGGAAAATACTAATTATTGAGCATCTGCTCTTCCTATTGTCTTCTCCCCTTTGAAGCCCCAGGCCTCTATCCCATTTCTTGGCTCAAGTAAGTATATACATTTTCTTTCACCTACAGTCTTTGGACCTCGTATATCTATGTGGGGTCCCCAAATAAATTTGCTTGACCTCCATTAATCTGTTTCAAGTCATATTAATTATTACTCCAGTCAAAGAACCTAGAAGCATAGAAGGAAAATTTCCCCTTCTCTCCATAGTCTCTCCCGACAATGCAGTTTTCTATTGAAACACAACTTTCCCTACTCTGCTCAGTCTTTCCCCACCCTTGAGTCCTATCTTTATTAACCATACTAAAACACAGCTTTTACTTCCCCTAACTTCGAGAGAAAACATCACTGAGTCCATGTGGATTCCCACATCAATTATAAACTCTCCCAGTCTTTCAAGATCCTCTTTAATCCAGCGTCATTCCCTTTTATAACCACCTTTTATTTTAGCCAGGCCTGATCCCTCTATGCCAAGCCAAGCCAATACCCTCCCATACACGCCACATCCTGGTTTCCTGCTCAGTCATCTATATCCTTATTCCACGGGCTCATTTCAAGCTCTTTTGTCTTTGTCTTTTATCCGAAGGCCACAAATGGGTGCTATCATGTTCTTTAACTATCAATGCTGCATCCATTAGACCTTGATCATGCATTCATTCAAACATTTTATGAACATCTTATAAATGTATCAGCATAGTCTAGACTCTAAATCTACAGCACTAGATTGACATCTAGATGAAGGCCATGGCTCCAAGGATGTGTGGGCAGAAAGGACACTGAGAATACAGGTAATTAGCATGTCAACTGCTTTGGGAACAAAGGGAGGGCACATCACATAGATGAGCAGTGTCAGCAAATGTTTTCTGGAGGACATGACATCACACTAAAGCCTCGGTCAAGCAAAGGGGGCAGGAGGAACCAGAGCACACGCAAATACAACTGTAAGGACATCTATTCTAATCTCCTTACAATCATATTTTGCTGGATATATCTAATAGTAATACCGTACTTGAGGCCAGGTTATGTCTTATTCCCACAGTTTCTAACAGAAAAACACAGAAAGCATTTTCAAAACTTATGTTTTGAATGATGATTGAATTTTACATTCCAAGTACTCAAATATTATTTGGGGGCTGTGAAATTTCTCACTTATCCCTTAGCCATATAAAAATGTAAATGGTGTGGTCCTGGAAACAAAGAGAAAAGTAAATGAGAGTATGTTGGGATGAGAGTTATCACTGTCTGGACAATGAAATGAAGGGAACAGACTCACTGAACAGGGGTAGCGACAAGTATAACGTACACCTCTGCCATGGTTCCCTCTGGAGCTCAGGGGTCCTCCCCTCCACACACAGGTAGGGGAACAGGTTTAGCATTTTTCAGTGTGTAAAAGGCAGCCTGAGCTCCTTGGAAAGCAGTTATAAAATGAAAAGATTTCTGTATTTGAAGGCAATACAGAAGAATTTTAGTGGGTTTTCCAAACTTATGATGCAAATAGTTTTAACTACCTGAAGGAGGAAGGCAAAGTGCATCTACCATGCCCACCTCGCCCGGCCTTCAAGGGAGGACAGCCGTATCTCTGCAGTGTCCACCCTTGCAGTGCAGCAGATTTTCTCCTGTGCCTCCCACCCAAGTGGACGCGTTGCACACACACTTGCATCAGCGCGCCCTGCATGCATCCCCACGCCCCTCCATCCCTCACCCTCCTCCCGCCCCACTAGAATTAGGATCAGACTCTGGTACAACAATACAGATGGTTCTGGTATCCCTCCTTGTGCTCCCCAGGTTCTGAGAGCTGCATGGAACCATAACCATAATCCAAACCAAAAAACAAAATTTTTAAACGCTTTTTTAAAATAAGAAATAATAAAACATTGAGCACTAGTCGTAAATCTCCTGATGGAAGGTACCCCAAAAAGTTCAAAATACGGACAGGAATAAAAATAAGCCAAAAAGAAAAAGAAAAATACCGGATGGTCTCACTCATAGCAGGAATCTAGAGAACTTAAATAAGGGACCAGGAAAATGAATATAAGAAAGTGAAAATCAAAATCAACAGAAAACTATGAACCAGAGACACTTTTTGGGGGGTGGGGGGCGGGAGGGGAAGGATTGGGGTCAGAATGGGGCGTTTGCAATTGTATGGGGGAATATAAAAATAAAAATTAAAAAAAAAATAACTCAGTGACAGCGGCTTCACGCCCCAGTTTGACCTCTACCTTAAGGCCACGTGTCCAGCGACCTTGACCGCCTGGCCCTGGAGACAGGACGCGGTGCCGACGCCCGCAGGTCCTGGAGCCACGCCCCTCCCCGCCCCTCTAACCTGGACTCCGCCCCTTCCCAGCCCTCTCCAATGAGAGCGTCCCTCTGCGCCCGGCACGCCCCGGAGCTCCAACCCAGCGCCCAACCCAGGGCTGCCCACTGCGCTGGCGCCCCGCCCCCAAGCGTCCGCCCCGCCCACCAGGCGCACGCTCGCTCGCCCGCGCCCGAGCACGTCTGCGCGCACGCCGGCCCGTACCAGGAAACCCCGCCCCCGGCGCCTGCCCACCCGGATCCTCGGCACTGGCCCCGCCTACTAGGCGCCTGCCCGTCGCTCCTTAGCCCCGCCCCCGGCGCCGACCCCCGAGCTCCGTGGTGCCGGCCCCGCCTCCCGGGAGCGCGCCCACCGCCCGCTAGCCCCGCCCCGGCGCGCGACCCCGCTAGCCCCGCCCCCGGCGCGCGCGCCCCGCTAGCCCCGCCCCGGCGCGCCCCGCTAGCCCCGCCCCCGGCGCGCCCCCGCAGGCGCCACGTGCTCGCGGGAGGGCGGCGCCGGCCGAGCTGACAAGATGCTCCCGCCGCCTCTTCCGGCCGCCGCGCGAGTCGCCGTCCAGCGTCTGTGCTCGAGGCTTCTCGGGGGACAGGGTCGCGCCGCCGCCGACATGACGAAGGTGGGGTTCGCGGCTCCCCCGGGCCGCCGGGGCCGGGGCGGTCGGGGCGGCGGGTCCCCGCCTCTGCGCGGGGTGGGGGTCGGCCGCGGCGCTCCCGGCCGTGGGGGGCCCGGCCCGGGGGTCCCCGGCAGGCCGCCCCTCCTCGGGCGCCCGCGGGCCGCAGCCGGGGGTCGGGGGCGCGCGAGGTCCCCCCGCTCCCCGGGTCGCGCCTCGGGCTGGGGCGCCCGCGGGAGAGGGGTCCCCCCTCGCCGGCTGCGGGGCGCGCGGGTCCCGGGGCGGAGCCGGGGGTTCCCGAGAAGTCGGAGTCTCCGGAGGCTTCGCGCAGCCCCGCGGGGCGCTGAGGAGGTTCTGCGCCCCTCGAGCGGCCGGGCACGGCGGGGGTCACCGGGGGGCCAGAGGCGGCCGGCCGGGCTGGGAACGTTCCAGAAGGGCGGGCCCCCGGCGAGGCGGCCGGCCCCGGCGCGCCCCGCTGCGCCCCTCGGGGGGGTCGGGGCACCAGCCCCGCCCGGGCCCCCTGCAGCCGCGCGGGGAGCCGGGGCGTCGTGGGGCCGGGCCCCCCGGGAAGCCGCTCGGCGCCGGGGCGGCCGCATCCGGCTGCTCCCGGGTTTCACTTTCCTTCTCCAGGGGAGAGAGTCGCCCCGAGGCAGAGAGCGCCCCTGAAGTCTAAGGGCCGGGCCCGGGCCCGCGGCGATCCCGGGGTCCGTGCTGACCCCGGGCGCGGGGACCCCGCCCCCGCGCGGCTGCGCCTCTGCTCCCCGGCGGCCGCGGGGCAGACGCCTCATTCTCACTGCAGGGGCCACCCTGGCCCCCCTGGGCTGGCAGCCTGGGATCCCCGAGATTTGCAGCGGGCAGGCTGGGCAGGGACGACTAACTCCGCGCCCCGAGGCGCTGCGGCTGGACCTGGCCCTGCAGGCCGCCAAGACAGGTGGACCCAGCAAGGCCGCGCCTGTGGGAATCCTCGGGGAATCCAAGGGTTGGAAGGGCACCCCAGACCCAGAGAAGCCTTTTAGATGCCTTCTGAGCCAGAATGAGCCGTCGCGGGATGTGGCAAGACAAAGGGGCCTCGACTAGGGGGAGTGAGTTGGGGGGCTGCTGTCTAGGAAGTACATGGGGGAAACTCACAGATAGAGGCTGTGTCGGTAGCTTTGTCCAGGTTCACATCAGCGCCGACTCCAGCCTCTGGTGAGAAGCGCATCTTCCTCCTGGGACATTTCATGTCCCGCCGTGGGGTAGAGGGAGGTCCTGCATCTCCTGTTCCCCTTTGGCTGAAGCTCCAGGCAATGAATATGTTTTGGAGCGGCATGCTCTGAACCCGTTCCAGCTCTACCCTGGTTACCGGTGGATTTGTTTCCTTAAACAAGACAGCTTTCTGCTCTTCTTTATTTGAAAGTGAAGGACGCCCTTTCTTGGGAGGGAGGTGAGCGGCCAGCGCAGGCAGCGATGCAGACTTGCTTCCGCAGGAGTCCGAAACTGCAGGCTGGGGGCGAGCGTCCTGACCGCCCAGCACCTGCTCCCTTTCTGACTGGTTCTTCTATCTTTGGGGGGACCTGGGGGGGCAGGGTTTAAATGGAATTGTTTGATCCTTCTGGAATTTGGGGACCCCTGAAGGACCTAGTCTAATTATAGTCACCATTTCCACTTGTTCTCAGGGCCTTGTTTTAGGAATCTACAGCAAAGAAAAAGAAGATGCTGCGCCACAGTTTACAAGCGCAGGAGAGAATTTTGATAAATTGGTGTCTGGGAAGCTGAGGCAGGTTTTGAACATGTAAGTATTCACCTGTGGGTTCCAGCTTTTTCAAATGCCCTGAAAGAGAATGTTTTTCTCTGCTTTATTGTTGGTAGATAAAAATGTATGAAGTGCCGGGGCCAGGACCTTCTCAATGGAAGTGAAAGTATGCGTGTGGAATGCCCTTTGGTCCCCTGTGTTTCTGTGTGGGTGGGGCTCCAGTTCCGAGAAGTCCGGCCATTTCAACCAAATCTCATTTTGTGAGAGACTGAACCAGAGGGATCTGGAAAATACCAGATTTCTCCAGCCCATCTTCCAGTTCAAGTTCCTTTCTCCCCATACTCAGCCTACCCTCTTGCCTTCCCACCAGCTTCTCTACCTCCTGAAACTCCAGTGGACTCTGGACTAGTTCAGAAAGCTTGGGGGTGCTGCTGCTTCCACTGCCAGCTTCAGGGGGTTCTCATATTTTATAGTTCTTGAGAATCACTCAGGTTCCAATCTAGAAAATCTGTTTGGGGTCTGAGAGCCTCACCATTCATCGATTAGTCAGTCTAGAGAAGGTTGGGGAGCTTTGGAGAGCCCAGAGTTGAACTGCTGGCCTCCTGGGTAACATAAGCTTCTGCAACTACATATTATTTGGATTGTAGCTACCCTATTCAAATCTAATAGAGTCTAATAATGATAGTAATTATGGAATCACTGGATAACAGAATTTGCAGCCCCTCTTATTACCAGTCCTTCACCAGGAAGGAGACAGCCTTCTCGAGTGCCTTAATTAAGTCCTTCAGGCAAAAGCAGCCGTGTTAGAGTACAGAACAGCCTGGCCTTCCTCACGATAACTATCAGCTGCAGCACCGTGGCATCCAGGTCCCAGCTGTCATTGGGGCAGCCCTGTTTGTTTGGCATTTGCTCAGCACCCCATCTGTGGACCAGCCCCCACACTGCAAGCTGAGCACACTGCCCTCAAGTCAGCCCCTTTGGTTGATGTTTTGGAAAGATCTGAGATTGAGGTCAGCCTTCATCCAGTGCTCAGCTGGCCAGTCATTACCATCCATGGTGTCACTTTCCAGTAAATTTGTATTCGATCTACCCTGGAAATTTGTGGAAGAGTTCCTGAGCTAGAATTAGAAGTACCGGCAGCATCTGAAAATCTGTTGTGAGACAGTTCTGCATCTTGGTCAAAACACAAATGCAGCAGGTTCACAGAGGCAGGTAGCCTATATTATAATGATGGTAAGGGGAAGTGAATGTCCCCTCGAGGAAGCGGAGCAAGCCCAATTATGGTTTGTGGGTTTTGGGTTTTTTTTCCCCAGGTGTTTTTTTGTTTTGTTTTGTTTTGTTTTTGATGTGTCATTTTTTTAATTCAGGTAAGGTTGGTGTATAACACTACGCATGATTTAGGGGTATAGGCTGACTTCTTCAGATGTCTGTCACCACACCACCCCCACCATCCTGGTCCCCATAATCCTCCGCTACAGCCCGTTGGCCCACCTCCCCACTTCCTTACTTCCTCCCCTCTTTCCCGCCTCCCCCAACCTCAGGTCTGCATTCAGATTTCTAGGGTTTCTTTGATTTAGTTTTATCTGCTTTTTGTTTCTTTCAAACTTACTGTTAAAAACAACTGTTTCCTCTTGTTTCAGATCTGGACCACCTCTGAAGGCTGGCAAAACCCGGACCTTTTATGGGCTGCATGAGGTATGAGATGAAGATAAGGTTTATTTGGCAAGCCCCTCAGTGAGCCCCTGTGACGTGCCAAGTACTGTGCTGCATAGTCGTGCAGAAAATTCTGGGTCCGGTCATCACTCACTGTATTACCCAATCATTAAGCCACAAGGTTGTTTAAGATTGTAAAGAGGCAAATTGCTGTCAGACACCACTGCATCTCCTGGCTCTACAGGCCTGCTTTGCTGTGCTGCCATCGGTGTGCCCCGTCTTACATGGGAGAGTTGTTTACAGGATTACCCTCACTCTACCTTTGATCACACAAGTTTAAGACTTTGCCAAGATTAGGGCTTCAGAACAAAACAAAACATCACAGTGACTTTTGGCCTGCCTTGAGCTTAGAATACTTGTGTGCCCGAGTGCCCATGTCCACTCCAGCTGGCACTGAATGCTTTAAAAACATCAACTGAGTGATTTTGTGTGTTTATGGAACAGGACTTCCCCAGTGTGGTGGTGGTCGGCCTCGGCAAAAAGGAAGCTGGAGTGGACGACCAGGAAAATTGGCACGAAGGCAAAGAGAACATCCGGGTGGCGGTAGCAGGTGATTGCTCTTTCAAAGTTTAATATGGGTCAGGATTCTTCAGGACCCACTCTTAGGTGACCTCTCGGCCCCTTTCCGTCCTCTCCCGTCACCGCCCACCGCCCGACCGCACAGATATCAGGCACCCCCAGAACAAGCTCCTTGCCCTCCCACCCTCAGCTTGGCCTTACAGGGAGAGGTAAGGAATATGGGTTCTGACCTTTCTTTCACGTGTGTCCGGAGATCTCAGAAGCATTTCTTCACTCTTGCATTACTGACCTTAGAGCTCTGTTCTGCCAGAAAGTTCTGGCAGGTGGATTTTTCTGCCCTTTTGCAATGCAAATCCCGGTGCTGCCCAAATTTTAAATGACATGGAGGGCATCATATTTACAAGTCAGAGAAGGAGGACACAAGGTAGGGGTGCTTGTCTGTCACTAGATACCAGAGTGTGTGCCTGGCCCGCTTTGTCACTGGATGGTTTGAAGGTTGAGGTGATGTCAATTGAGTCCCCTGAGAGCTGAGCAGCTAGAGGCCTTTGCCACAGAGACTGTGGTCAGAGATGCTTTGGAAAACTGCCCAGTCAGTGATAGTGATTAGGAGCAATAATTAGCGTAGTGATCTTTGGCCTGTGGAAAACTTGAATATGCTCATTAAATTTCATGTCGAGTGATTATTTCATAACTTTTATTGGAGAGGTTTTGCTGACCTGGTCTTAATAAAATGCTGTATTAATAATGGACTGTGCTCAGCTCTTTAGAGATAATTTAGGTATAATTTCTTGGTTGATTTTAATCTGGCAAGCACTTGAGGATTGGGAGGCTTCTTCAGGAAATTCTTTGTCTCAGAAGTAACACTGGTAATTGCCACCCCCTACTGGGGCCCACGCTCCTCAGAGCTGAGCCAGTTCCGCCCCTCTACCTGGGAGGTGTGTGCACACCCTTAGTTTACACAGCAGGACATGGAGGCTTAGAAAGGTCAAGTGTCCAGCTGGCCAGGCTGAGATTTGGGCCCCCTTCCCTTAGCAGCCACCCAACCCTCTACCTCTGACTGACTGTGTTTCTGGTGTGTTCGCCCTTACAGCGGGTTGCAGGCAGGTGCAGGACCTGGAGCTCTCGACCGTGGAGGTGGACCCATGTGGCGACGCTCAGGCGGCTGCAGAGGGAGCGGTGCTTGGCCTCTATGAGTATGACGACCTCAAGCAGAAAAAGAAGATGGCCGTGTCAGCCAAGCTCCATGGAAGGTGAGCTCACTAAAGCAAGATTGGGGTGTGGTCCCCTGCATTGGGACCACAGGGCCTTCTGGAGACGAGCAGCTTGCTTTTCTGCATGGGGCCTCGCCACCTGGCTTGTCTGCAACTCCTCCAGCTGTTTGAAGAGCATGATCACTGTCCCCACAAAACCACCTTCTGCTCCTGGCTTCCTTCATGTACTTGCTTCCCCCAAGACTTTCTAGAGACCCCTCCGTGTTTGCTGACGACTAGGAATCCCAACCAAGCTGGATCCCCAAAGAAAGGGTGGGAGGGAGATGGCAGGCAGGACCCCACAGACCTTGTTCTCTGGAACCAGCATCTGCTCAAGGCCAGCGAGGCACCGATGAAGGGTACCGGGCTGGTCCCCGAGTCTAGCTGGGCAAGTTGTCCTTCAGCAAGTTGTGAGCGCCGGCCATAGGCCAGCCCCACCTGGCTGCTGGGAGACAGGTCCCTGCTGTCTGGACACACAGTGTGATACTGGGCATACCCGATGGCCAGCGGCTAGGAAGCTCTGCTACCCGTCCAGCTGGCTCCAGCTCCCCCACTTAGAGGCGGGGCACCCTCAGTGAAGTGATAAAGTCTCTGGTTTTCATCTGTTAGTAGTCATAACCCTGGCTATGTAGGGCTTTCGTGACCCAGAGACAGCCTGGTGGGCTCCTGGTAAACCCTGACTGTCATTTCACGCAGCTCTTGCTGCCCACGTGTGTGCCACTGGCCACATGGGGTGGCGACATTGGCCACAGCCTTCCTCCTGTCAAGCAGCTCCTTGCCCTCGGAAGGCTGAGAGGCAGAGCCCCGACCCAGGCAGAGCCCGGAGGCCCTCCGGCCAACCCAGGGCTGTGTGGCTCATGCGGTGCCAGAGAACCAACGTGCTCTTCCCTGGAAGCCTCTGCCATCTGCAGTAGATCTGTCCGTCCCACCCTTCACTCAGATGAGGCTTCTGAGGGGGGTGCTTGCCCGAGTCTCCTCCCGCCCAGCCTAGTGGGCCGGATTGCTCCTTCTGGGTGCCACTACCCTGGGTCCCATTCACAGAATGCAGCAAAGCCTCCGTGCCCCTGCTTCCCCCAGCAGCCCCCCTTTTATCTTTCACGAGGTAAAAGCCCACCCCACTGCCCAGCATAGTGTCTCGAGACTTGGTCTGACTTTCCCTTGTGCTTTCTCCCCAGTGGGGACCAGGAGGCCTGGCAGAAGGGCGTCCTCTTTGCTTCTGGGCAGAACTTGGCCCGCCAGCTGATGGAGACTCCGGCCAACGAGATGACGCCAACCAAGTTTGCCGCAATTATCGAGAAGAATCTCAAAAGCGCTAGTAGCAAGACAGAGGTGCACGTCAGGTAATTCTGACTGATGGTCTAGCCGCGCAGGTGACACCTGCCAGAGCAGCCCCAGGTTCTAGAATCCAGCTTCCTCATTATTTAGAGGAGCGACCCGAGACCAGAGAGGCGAGGTTGTCCACACGCGACCACACAGGCTCAGTTCAAGGTTCTGTCCATGCGCATCTCCCCTTGCCTTGCGCGGGCATGTTCTGTCACATGCAGCATGCCCATGTGTGCGCGCACACGACTTCTGCAGTACCCATGTCAGTGCAGCTCAGTGATGTCTGTATCTTCACGCCGTCTGGCTCCCATCCCACTGCCTTCGAGAACATTCTGTTACCCTGAGATTCCTGCGCCCCACTCCTTCCCTCTCTCCCCTGCCGTCCACTGAGGAACGTGTGGGTTGTCTCTGCTCATTCTTGCTGCTGTGGGAATCAGGACACAAGTGTGTGTGTGGACACTGTTCTCATCACTCTCGGGTGTGACCTAGGAGTTGGGCTGTTGTCTCAAAGGGTAATTCCCTTTAACTTTTTGAGCAACTGACATGGGTTTTTTGGCAGTTCTTCCTGTCTTCTCTCTCTGACACACGTGAAGAGCACAGCACGCCTAACTGGGCAGGGCATGAGAATTTCCACCTTATGGATTCCTGAGTGGACACCAGCTGGTACCCTAGGCTGCCCAGAGGGGCAGCAAGGCTGTTGAATCTAAAAGCCTGTTCCTCAGGTTCCCCCATGTGGGCATCTCCTATCACCCTAAAAGCAAGGCATGCCAGAGCATTTGGGGGTTATAATTAAATCAACAGAGGCTGGTAGAATCTGGGGGATGATTAGTACGTAGGGAATCTGCAGCAGCGTGTCCTTTCTTTAAAGGTGTCTTGACAAAGACCCTTGCTTGTTTTTTGGGGGGAGGAGACACCTGCGCTACTTTGGGTCACCAACAAATACTGGCTGTGCGGCTGGCTACATGCCTGCGCCTGGAACTGGGCAGAGTGGGATGGTGGCAGAACAGGCAGGGAAGTGCCCCGGAGCAGAGCTGGGGGAGAGTCGGGGCAGAGTGGAGTCCCGCATCTGGAAGTTTGCTGAGTTTAGAGACATGAGAGTGGGTGCAGAGCACAGGCAGTGACGGCTGGGAAAGTGCAGGGCTTGTGTGGGAGCAGAGGGACGTGAGCCTGAGGCCAGCAGGTCAGCCGGGCTGGGTGTCGCCTGTGGGCCGAGGCAGCCGCACCACACCTCTCACGTGGGTGGGCGGCAGGGACACAGACAGGGCTTAGACGAGCGGGGCCTTAAGAAAACAGCAGGTACTGAGGTTGTCATTAAAAACACCCACGCTCCACAACCAGCCTTCTTTTGAAGTGATTTTTTTTTTAAATCGTCATACCTTCCTCTTTATGTCCTTTTCCCTGTGGAGCCGGCGGTCGAGTCTCCATGGCTCAGCCCAGCTGACAGATGTCGCATGTGCCTGGGCGGCAGCGGGGGGCAGGAGACCCTCAGATCTGGTCATTGCTGGGGCATCTGCCAGATTTCTCTCCTGGCCTAGTTACTGTGGGGAGAAATCAATACCAAGCCCCTAAGACCCCCAGCCTAGGAGAACAAGATGCAGCATCTGTTTTCTGTTGGCACTGAGGACCTCACCCATTTGTGCTACCCCCACTGAGCCCATGTTTATTAAGTAATGACTGGTTTTCCCACTTAAGATGTCGCACACGGCAACTGAAATCTGAGAACCAGTACAGCCACACCGAGAAGACAGAATTCCAGTGCTCTAAAAAAGCAAAATCATAGGCTATGTTAGTCCAGCCAGTGGAGTGCTGTTGGCTGACTGGGGGGTGGGGGGGGGTGGGGTGTGTGTGTGCGTGCGTGCGTGCGTGTGTGTGTGTGTGTGTGTGTTAGAAATACCAAAAATATCGCAGGGGATTCCTTGCCTATTACCATCTCAGAGCCTTGCTAGTGTCATCTTGACAACTTTGCAAGCATGTGAATAGGTCAGGGGGCAAATCAGGTAACAATTACTTATTGGCCTATTTCCTGACACTGTATTTTATTCCAGGCACAAATTCTCTTGGTGGTTCTGTAGCTCATCCTTTGATGGAGGTATTACTGATCTCTTTTAATAGAGGAAGGAGGCTCGAAATGAACTGAAGGGTCCAAGGAAACACAGAAAGGAAATAGCGCATAATTGAACCGCTAACATACATTCATATTTTAAAGAGTTTGTATGTAAATACTGTTTACTCACATGTGAGCTGCTTTCTCAGTTATTTTGAAATAAAGTGCATTTGCTTTCTGCCCCATCCTCTGCACGCTAGGCCCAAGTCTTGGATCGAGGAACAGGAGATGGGGTCGTTCCTAAGTGTGGCTAAGGGATCCGAAGAGCCTCCAGTCTTCCTGGAAATTCACTACCGAGGCAGCGCCAACGCCAGTGAGCCGCCCCTGGTGTTTGTTGGGAAGGGGATCACCTTTGACAGGTACCTTGCAGCGCTGCGCTCTGTAGTTGGTGATGCTTTGTGGGCACATGTATTGTCTGGTGTGTAGTTTGCTTCCAAAACTTGGTATTCGGTCAAATCTCGTAGGTTACTTTTAATTGTATTAAGTTGCCACAATACTTCTTGTGCACTGGAGCCTCCACAGGTCATCTGGCATCCGCTAGCTCCCTGAGCGGCTGGGCTGATGACCATGACTCGAGGGTTGAGTACTGTGGT
The DNA here is from genome assembly GCF_964194135.1 of Talpa europaea. Lineage (NCBI taxonomy): Eukaryota > Metazoa > Chordata > Mammalia > Eulipotyphla > Talpidae > Talpa > Talpa europaea. Next base: position 136,156,730 of record NC_140071.1, on the reverse strand, counting down.
CAGAGCCCCGTAACTGACAGTCAGAAGTCACACGAAGTCTGTCTTTAAAACGTCCTGAAGTCTTTCCACCCTGCACCCTTCATTCTCCTATGTGGATATTAAGGATTCCCCTCGGGAGGACTCTTGTGATCGCCCCTTTGCTTGCTTCAGATGACTTTATTTTGTGAACAGCTGACCTGCCTAGCCCCCATGTGCCTTGTAAAATCACAAGTATCCCTTAGAATTGGAAACTATCTCTGGTTCAACCAAGGTGAAGCTGAGTGGGGAAAATGACAGGTCAGTCTTTCTGGAAGGAGGCATTTGCTCCTGAACTCTAGTTTCAGGGATGCTGATGTATCATGAGACTTTTAAAGGATGACCTGACACAAGAACTAGCTTAGATAAAACAAGTGAGGTCTTTGGTTTTTTTTTTAAACCAAGAGCATCTATAAGTCTTTGTGTGTTATCTTCCTCTTGGGTAAATACCTAGAAGAGACTAAGTTATACAGTAACTGCATATTTAACTTTAATAAGCTACCAGATTTTCCTGAAGGGGTGGCACCGTTTTCTATCCCCACCACCAGCGTGCAAGGCCTCCAGTTGCTCTCCACCATGCCCAGCATTCGCTATTGTCACTCTTTCTAATTGTAACACTCCCACGAGTATATAATGGCATCTCTTCAAGGGTTCATTTGCATTTCTCTAATGGCTGATGTTTAGCATTTTTTAAATGTGTGTGTTCAAGAGATCATCTGTGTAGTCCTGGGAAGAGCAGAAGTGGCCTTGAGATAGATGTGGCGAGTGAATAGAAGGAACGGCTCGTGCACTAGCTCTCTTTGCCTCTGGGGTTACCCCTGGATTTCTTGGGCCAAGAGTGTATTTCTTTCCCTATTCGGAGCCAGTGAATAATCTGTAGTTCTGGGTACCATTGGTCATCCGGTGTTCTTGTGGTGAGTGAGAACTCAGGGAAAAAAACTTATTCCTTGTCTTTTAGGAAGCCTGTGATATCCTCTTTCACAATGTGGAAGTGTTTCACATTCTCCGTTTAGAGATTTGATTTTTCCTAGCCAGGCAGGTGGTGCTCTCATAACCCCTGATGTAGGTAAGAGCAAGGTTCTGGAGATTTGCTGTGATTAACACTGCACCTCGTCCTCTCCCCCAGCGGCGGCATCTCCATCAAGGCTGCTGCGAACATGGACCTCATGAGGGCCGACATGGGAGGAGCTGCCACCATATGCTCGGCCATTGTGTCCGCCGCCAAGTTCAACCTGCCCATTAACGTCATAGGTGAGGGGCAAGGGCGTGTCTTGGGAGCTCCTGGAAGCCATCCCAGTGGTAGAACGGAGACCACAGGCCTGTTTTCCTCTCAGCTAAAAAGACCAAGAAATTGTTTTAAGTCACTTGTCAAGCAGAAGCTGTCCAGCTGACATAGCCCTTTCTTATCTGAACTGACGGAGCTGTGTATTTTGCAATCCAGGGCTGCAACTAGAATTGCCTTATTTCCCTTCTGCCATCAGTGGTTCACAGCCAGGGCAGGTGGCAAGTGTGTGGTTTGCTCCAAGGAAAAGTGCTGAGTCGTCAGGGTGGGGGTGCGCTGGCTCCTTTAGAGACAGCCTCAGAGGGATGTGCTGATGAAATGCCATGACACCCCATAGGGTATGGGATGCAGGGACACTCAGTGCACGCAGCGCTCTGCTCTGTGGAGAACAGGATGTCAGACACAATGCTGGGCAGTTGCCACGTTTGGGGGCTGGGCTGAGGTTAAGTGCTCTTGCCCCCTGTCACGTCCGCTGCTCAGGCAGGTAGACTAGCGGGCAGGTCTGCCTGACACTCCCCCTCACCCCTTTACTCACAGTCATTTTTTTTTTTTTTTTTGTGGGACCCTCGCTGGCGGCTGGGGAACTAACTGGCGCTACAGAGGCCGCGGGCAGCCTCGCAGCCCAGCGCTCACCCGCTGCGCCACCAGGGGAGGCCCTCACAGTCCTTTTTTGCTGAACTATTTGGAAATAAGTTTCAGACTTCATGACCGGTCCCCCCAATACAAATACTTTAGCCCGTTTCCTAAATATCAGGGATAGCCTATTGTAATAAAATTTCCATTATCATTTCCAAGGATGGATACAGTAATCTCCCAAATACCTGGAAGCATGGTCATTTTATGTGTGTGCTCAGGCACACACACACTTACTTCTATTTTTCAAGTCCAGCAGCCAGTCTGGATCCCATATGCATGCGCTTGCCCTGTCTCTGTAGTTTCCTGTAATCTAGAGTCCTGTCCTTCCCTCACCCCTTCCACGCCCCCATAACACTGACAGTTTTGGAGGTCCAGGACTATCATGTGAGGTTCCACGATCTGGATCCATGTCTGAACCTCTGAGGTGCAGCAATAGGTTCAGACCACACTGCTGGGAAGAGGCTACTGGGCAGTGCGTCTGTGACCGTCCACTGCTGGGGGCCACTGCTGGGCTGTCCCGGGTGGTATATTTTGGACCGTTCCTCATGCCTTCATTTCTTTTCCAAAGGTTTGGCCCCTCTTTGTGAAAATATGCCCAGCGGTAAGGCCAACAAGCCTGGGGACGTCGTGAGAGCCAGGAATGGGAAGACCATACAGGTTTGTCCTGGGAGGCACAGCCCTGCTCTCTCCTCAAGGAGCCCCCTCGAATGGGTGCCGGTGGACCCCGTCCCTGGGAGGCGCTGTTTCATTGGAACTTGAATTGCATGCAAAGTCAAGAATTCTTTCTTCATGGGCATTTTAAAAATGCCTTTCCTACCTGATTATTCCGCCTTCCTGTATCCCATGCACTAGTCACCATGAACTTGCAGCCAGCCCTGCAGGGCTTGGTGGAGAAGCAGGAAGAGCTTCTGTGTACACCTGTCTAGGGATCAGGTGGAAAACCCTGTCCTGAGTGTAGGCTCTGCACTCCCGGGGTGACAGTGGCTCTCCACGGAGGCAGGTGCATGCACAGCCCACCGCGGTCGGCCGGGCCACTGCTTGGGTATCAGCTGTAGAGCTGTGAGTGGTCTCGTCTGGAGGTCCAGGCTACCACTTAGCTGTGACTTCCTTAAAGTAGCCTCTTTGGTCTCAGCAACCTTGAAATATTTCCCCTTGTTGGTAAAATGGGACAGACATTTTCTATTTATTTCAGCCCCCAAATCATCAGCATTGGCACCTGCCCTGGTACAGGGATCTTTAAATCTTTTGCTCTGCAGTTTGAACCTATTCCCAGTCCAGTTCAGGTATAACCGTGCGCACGTAGCGTCGCCTTCCACAGCCGGCCCATGACCAGCAGTGTCTGTGTCGGTGGCCTCAGTGTGTGGGAGTCGCCCTTCATGACAGGCAGGAGGCGGGAATCTGAGAGCCTGTTCCCATAGTTCAGGGTGGGGCCGGATAAGTAGGTGTTTGTTACGCGATGTCAAACGCCACACCACTCCTTTTTCGCTTTCATTTAGTTTTGATTTTTTTCCCCAAGTGACACTGGTCTAGACTATGGTGGGTTTCAGGTGGGCAGCAGCATCCTCTGACACCTGCTGAACTGCACTGTGGCTGCCACCCTCCACGGCGCGTGGGTGCTGGTGCCCATACGGCCCTTGCCTCCTGTGACCCTCCCGTCGCTCCTCCCTGCAGGTGGACAACACCGACGCCGAGGGGCGGCTCATCCTGGCCGACGCGCTGTGTTACGCACACACCTTCAACCCGAAGCTCATCATCAACGCCGCCACCCTGACAGGTGGGCACCAGCTCACCCTGCTTCTGTCCGCACAGAGGCGCGGGCGGGCGCGGGGGCACACGAACCCGGGCATTGTTGGCTGGGGTTTGGCTCGCTCCCTGCCATCCGGACGTCTTTCACCTGTGACTGTGCTGCGCTCGTGAGCCGTTTTGAGTATGAGGTTTCTTTGAAGACATTCCAGGCTGTAACTTTTAAAAATGGTAGTAACAAGTGAGTTAGACCTGCCCACCAGAGGCACAGCTAGAAATGCGCAAAGGCGTTGGTTTGCGAGGTTTGCTCTTGGGGGCTGACCTGAGGTGGGTGCGAGTCCCCGGAGCAGTGGCTTTCATGCATCACAACGTGTCTAGTGCCCACTGGGTCTCCTGAGCTTTTCTCTCGCCCTTACTTGAGGTGGGTGGGGGCAGTGGAGCAAGACCCTCAGGGAACTGGCGTCAGCTGCGGGGCCAGTCCGGGGTGACGCCCACAGTGCCGCCTGGCAGCCCGGCAGCCTTGGGCAAGTCCCCTGACCCCCCTGAGCATCAGCGATGTGGGACACGGCTGTTTGCCTCTCACACTTGTGAGGTTGGGGGAGTTTCTGGGAAACCTGCGGCAGGTGAGGGTGGAAGGAAAGGCAGACCCCTGGCTCGGTCAGGTGAGGGGCCACCCGCAGGGCTGCCGGCAGCTCGGCCTTCCTGCACACCCGCTGGGCCTCACCTCCCACCCACAGTGCTCTTTCTCGGGCTCCATTCTCTCTGCCGCTTTTAAAAATGAAAAATCTGATCATTTTTTATCCTCGGGTCTTAATTCCTCCCTGGTTACGTGAGCTTCAGTTGTTGCAGAAATGGGCTCGTGTTTCCTTTTGTGCGTCTGACAATAGATCCCGGGTTCGCTAGCGAAGTCCCATTTCCGAGCTCCGTCTAAGCCGGATCACAGCGCCTCCATCATCTCGTCTCCAGTCGAGTCATCACTGGAAGCTGAGCACAGAGGTGCTGGGGCGGGTGTTTGCGGGGACAATGGAGAGGCAGGTGGTGATCACCCTTCTGTGAATGAGGACTCCCAGCCCCGACCCCCTTTTTCCCCAGGCATGGAGACTGAGCATGTAGGAAGGCGCGCCCACGAAGCTGAGGGTGAGCCTGCCCGCGGCTGGGCCCTCAGGATCAAGGCTGCTGCTCATTCACGGCCCGCGGGAGGGTGGGAGAGAGAAAACCTGCTTGGAAAACTCATCCTGCTGCTTCATAGCACGTGGCTTTGAACAAGGCCTTGGCTGTCTCCTCTGTGAAGGGGGGCAGGCGGGCTGTGTGAGGCAGTGAGAGGAGGCCAGGAGATGTGCCTGGCCTAGCAGACACCGCGTAGGCCTGTCCTACAGGGTCACCAGCTTGTGAGGGGCACGGCCGTTCAGCCACGGGACTGCTTTCCTAGAGGCACGCATGGTTGTGACTTGGGGTGTCACAGTGGGGACAGCAGCACCTTCCCTGGACGTTTCTTCAAGACTGAGCAGGTCTGGTCATGTTGACAGGCCAGCCGCTCGGCATCATGGCTCTGGAAGCCCTTCAGGACAGAGGCGCATGGGTGTCTGCTGCCTGCCGTCCTGTGTGTCCCGCGGTTAGGTGCAGATGGTTTCCTAGACACCGGGTCATCTTTCAAACCAGGGTGCCCGCTGCAGCACATGGACACTTCGTCTGCCACTTCCGTTCTCTTCAGAGAAGATAGAGTCTTGTTTGAGGTTGGTGCTCACGGTTTCTGTGCGACACATAAACACCAAAACAAGACTCTGGTGGGGCCGATGGGACTGTCTGGAAGGCAAGTGATAAGTCAGGAAGAAGCCACTGACTTGGAAAGGGAAGCACGAGGGTCCTGGACGGAGCGGTGACAGGTCCCAGGGCCTGGCATCCAGCAGTGCCCAGTGAGTGCTGGGGCCGGGCCTGCAGAGGTGGCGCCAGTGGCCAGTGCGGAGCAGCAGGGCTCAGGGCCCCGGAGAGCTTGCACAGTGGAGGATTCCACGGCTGTGGGCGCGGGGTCTGAAAAGCGTCGCTGGAGCTGAGTCTGCACAGGTGGCCTCCCTGGAAGGAGGGTGTGAGGGGCGATCCAGTGAGGGGGCAGCAGGGAACAGGAGCGAGACGGGCACTTGGGGCCCTGGCGGGGACTCCCAAGAGTGACAGGGTGGCAGGCGCCAGGTTCCAGCCGACCTTGGCATGTTTCTCTGGGGTTTTGTCTTGAGCCAAATGCAGCAGGAAGCTTCTGAAGAGTAGGGGAAGGTGAGCCCGGGCGATAAGATTGTGTTTGTTCCCTGAAAGGGTCCCGGCCTGGATGTCCTGGAGAAGGGCCAGGAAGGCTGGCAGCAGCGTGGCCGGTGGTTGTCGCGTCTTGTGGGTGTGTCAGGGTGTGGGTGTCAGGCTGCATGGACAAGATCTGCAACTGGCTTCAACATCACCCCTTGGGTATGGGGGTGTCAGTGAAACAGATTTGCCCACCAGTTAGTAACCTTGGCTCTGTAGAGGAGGGTACATGTGCGTTCATTCTGTTACTCTTTGCTTTTGGGTATGTTTGAAATAGTCCACAGTCGAGTGTTTACGACCATTCCGCAGACCAGATGGCGGATGGTGGTGGAAGAAGGGAGCGTAGTTTTCAGAGCTAATCAGAGCACAAATCTGAAGGAACAAATAACCCGTACAGCCCCCCAGGGGTCCAGACGTCACACAGGGATCAGGTCGCCAGTTCGAAATCATCGTTTGTCCTAACCTGTCAACTGTTTACAAGTTCTTCCTGTGAAGTGATAGAAAGGGCCAGTCCTCACTGTGACATCATGTGTGGCGATGAGATTAACTGACATTAACAAAATGAAGTGCCAGCTGTAAGCTTAAATCTGAGGGATGTGCAGAATTTATCCATAAACCTGCGAGAGTGGGGGTTATTCTATGGGGTGCCACCCTGTATGGCTAACTGTAATCTCCTGGATGGAAGGATAGGGAATTGTACACGGACTGTTAAAAGCACAGGCCCCCAGAGAGAGTGCCTGTAGTGCTGCACTAGGTTCTGGGTTTTAACAGGCAGTTCATGCAAAGCCACAGGGAAGGATGCGGGATGAGCTTATGAGCCTTGGGTGGCAGGTCGCAAGTGTCACCTTGTGAAAAGTACGGAATTTCCGTTTGAGTGGTGCCTCCTCCAGTTTTCCATCTGAGTGCCGTAGTACTGTGATACCACTCCGTATCATCGAGATGTTTTTTGAAACTGTAACTTTAAGCAAATGACCTATAATGAAAATAGGCCCTAGAGTAATGTTGCTCAAGGGCCTACTGCATACCTCTAGGAACTGGACATGATCCCTACCCCGGACCTTGCACCTTCAGCTGGGTCAAGCACTCAACAAATGAAACGGCCGGAGCCAGGCCGCACCCAGAGCAGGCCACCCTGCTCCCCCTGAATTGCTGACCCTTGGGAAGGCCTGCTCTAGAGAACCTGGAAATCTGGCTTTTTAACGTGATTTTAAAAGATAGGTTAACTCATTTTAAAAGAGAAATTAGTCAATGGGACACAACTTTGTTGGAGGAGGAAATGAAAATGAAACAAGTAAATATGATTTAACAGACCTTTTAAAACAGATATAATTAACATTTTATTTTTCCAGGTGTAAATACAATGTTCCCATATTTGTATATATTGTGAAATAATATATACATGACCAATAATATACATATATACATACCAATAATATAGACATATGACCAACGGTCAGTAATAATATATGACCTCCTAAGTCTAGGTGACATCCATCCTCACACTGAGCTACAAATTATTCTTTTCTTGTGAGAGATCTGCTAAGATCTACTCTCGTGTAACTATAGAGAGCAGTTACACAGCACAGTATTGCTAAGTAGTCTCATGCTGTCTATGACATCCCACGTCTTACATGGCTTCTGTTATAGCTGGGAGTCTGTACCTTTTGACCCCCCAATTCACCCATTTTGCCCACCTCACAGCCCCCACATCTGGCATCCACCAATCTGTTTTCTCCAAAAGTTTGGTTTGGTTTTTGCGTGTTCATTTTAGGTCCCAACTGTAAGCAAGGTCATATTGTTGTCTGTCTTAGTCTATCTTAATTCACTAGCGTAACATCCTCCAGGTTCATCCATGTTGTCACAAATGGCAAGATCGCCTTTTTATGAGTGAATAGTATTCCTTTGGTGTGTCTGTGTGCATGTGTGCATATATGTCCCATACTTTATCCATTTGTCCATCAGTGAGCATTTAGGTGATTTCTGTGTCCCGGCTATTGTAAACAGTAATCGCCAGGGTGCAGGTGTATTTCTGAGTTAGTGTTTTTGTTTCCTCTGAATATTAATAAATATCCAGAAGCGGAATTGCTGAATCACATGGTAGTTCTATTTTTAATTTTTTGAGGAACCTCCATATTGTTTTCCATGGTGACCACACTAATGTACATTTCCTCCCACAGCATCTCAGGGCTTCTCACGTCCTCACCAAAACTTGTTATTTCTTGAACATGTTTTTTAAAAAAAGGTATCAAAGTCTTGCAGTGTAAACTTTCTGAGATGTGATGAAAAATATCAAAAAATTAGAGAAGCTTCAGTGTACAAATATTAGTAAATTGATGCCTCTCTGTTTTTTCAAAAAGATTAGAAAAATTCTGGAAGGAAATACCAAAAATGAGATTATTAAAAATGAGGTATCTGGTAGTTTCCACTTTCACATTTTGAAACACAGAAATATATTAAATATATACAGTAAAGATTTCCTCAGCCCATCAGTGTTTGAAAATGAGGGAGATGCAGGATCTGGTTAGGGGCTACAGTTTCACCGCAAGCGGCAGAGAACCAGCCCACTCGCCTGCCTGCCGGAAGAGCCTGACCCTTACCTGAGGGATTGTGTCTTGCAGGTGCCATGGACATAGCTTTGGGGTCTGCTGCCACCGGGGTCTTCACCAATTCACCCTGGCTGTGGGAAAAACTCTTTGAGGTAGGAATAATATCTAGGACCCAAATCACAAAGAATTGATGATTACATCATTCTAGCCTTGGAACAGTGAATTTCTTTAACTTCTGTGTTGATGTGATTTTTACGTTGTTGTAGATTTGTCTTTGAATGAAAATGCAGTAAACTCAATTCGGGGTGCTTTGAATTTTCTGAGGCTGAAAGCGGCCGCCTCCAGGCAGACCGATGGTTTAAGGCCCTAAACGTCTTCCCCCGCCCCAAACTGCTCCCCTTCACCTCTGACATCTCACAGTTGGGGAGTGCTCCACCCTCCCGACCCCATGGTCTCCTGCAGGCTGGGCTGCCACGTACCCCATTCCCTCTATCAGAGCACCCACAGCATTCTGATTTTAATTTAAACCTCTTTAAAAAAAGTCAAAGTGATGTGAGCCTGTGCATTAGTTAAGTAACCAGTCTTCAGTGTCCACTTTCAGGTATCCACTTTCAGCCGCAGCTGATTCTCCTGCTGTTTACTCATGTTTCAAAACAGCTGCTTTTGCTGCTCCTTCCTGGTCTTTTCACTTCTGGTGTTACCTTTGACTGGTGTATAAAAACAAAGTCTGTGTGTGGGTGTTTTCCTGTGGACCTAGGCTATCTGTCAAGGTCCCAGATACTACATTGGTGCTCAGCAGAAGTTCCGTAAATGATGGTGAAGGAACCACTGGGTGAATGATTGTGAATTTACTCAAAACTTAGTTCAATCTCAAAACTATCGTACCTATTTCTGCTTTAGGCCAGCGTTGAAACAGGGGACCGCGTCTGGAGGATGCCTCTCTTTGAACATTATACCAGGCAGGTTATAGACTGCCAGCTTGCTGATGTTAATAACATAGGGAAGTATAGGTAAGTGCAGCAGTACATCTTTTTATAATCCTATTTGGTTGCCAAAATGACCATTTTCAATTTTATCCTCTTACAAAAGATTTAACCATTTTCTTTTTGATGTTGTACTTGTGAGCACTGATTTCTAATGAATTTAATTTTAAAGGTATTTCCCAACTGGTTGTCAAGATGTTGTGTGTTTTCAAAATTAAGGTGGTTCTAAGCAAATGGTGAGGAAAAGAAATGGATGATATGACACTTAAGTAACAGAGAAAACTGTGATATTGAACTAACTATGTCTGAAAAGAAATACACTGAGAATGATTTCCAATGTAGCTTCTTAGTAGGCCTCAAAAGCTTGACTTTTGCTCTCGGTCTTTAGAGCCTGCTCTGCAGGAATGGGGGGGATCTTCCTAAGTCAGGCGCACATTTCCCTGCAGCTAAATAATAAGCTTACCTTTCTCTTCAGATCTGCAGGAGCATGTACAGCCGCAGCGTTCCTGAAGGAATTTGTGACTCACCCTAAGTGGGCGCATTTAGACATCGCTGGGGTGATGACCAACAAGGACGAGGTCCCGTATCTGCGGAAAGGCATGACGGGCAGGCCTACCAGGACGCTGGTGGAGTTCCTGATGCGCCTCAGCCAGAACAGTGCTTAGATCGGTTGCTGGAAAATTCCTTCCTTCTGTCTTAAATCGGACAGTTGAACCTCAAAATAGTTTTAAATGGATGAAATCTTTTAAAAGAAACAAAGAAGGGTGATATTTTAAAATGTAGAACAAAATGACATTTTTATTCCTTGATTTTTTTTTTTTCATTTTATGCAGAGATTTATAAAGGTAAAGCTAATATCCTGCTTGGCAAAGCTTTTTAAGATAGTCTATGGGATGACCGATTTTTTAAAAACCACCTAGTCACTTTTCAGAGTATGTTTTTAATTGAAGAACAAAATTGTATTTCATGTTTGTGATGCTAAGAACATGAGAAAAACAAAGTTACTATGTAATTTCAGAAACAATAAATCCAACTTTTCTTGCTCTTTGGTATTTACTTACATATCACTGTAAATCCAGTGACTAGTATAACATGTCTCTTTTGACTGTGTTGTGTGAACTAAGTAATTAAATCAGGGTTCGGTGACACCGGTGTTTTCTCAGTGTTAATAATCACTTTGGGGGTTCCATGATTGAGTAACAGTGCAACTCCTGTGCACTCACCTCTGCCAGAAACTAAGTGCAGTGATTGAAATCTCGTAATATCCAGATGTGCTAAGCATTCCCCACATTACAGGAAAATGAGGTGCAAAGAGGGTTAGTGACACGTCAGCTACATCCCCCACCTAGTAAGTGGGGAGCAGAGCTTGTAACCCAGGCAGTTCACCTCCAAGCCCAGCCTCCTCAGTTACACTAATGTTTTCTTTCCTCCTGTGACTTGATAGGGGATTTATGTGAAATACAGAAGAAACAAGACCGTAAAAGGGATTGGCAGAGGGTAAACACTGCTTGCTTCACCTGGGACTATAATCAACAAAATTCCATTTGTGCAGATTGAGAACAAAGTTCTTATCATTTTACTTTTGTATCAGGAGAGTCAAATTACCCCTGAAGAGGCTTTGTGCCTTTTTTAAGACTTTGAAAATACTTGACAGAAAAAGCTGTTTTTTAGGGTTGTTTTTAATAATTCGACACCCAAAAGGATATGTGTCTAAACTAGCATACAGGGAGGAAATAAATACTGCCATGCATATTCATTTTATTGGGGTTAAAACAAAGCAGCTGGAATAGTGAGTGAAACTGGTTCTCCTGGGTAGTTCAGAAGCTACTTCCTCAGAAAAGAAGGAATCAGGTGGAACTGGCAGCTGGCGAGGAAAATACAAACATTTCGGCTTCTTCCGGGTGACTCAGAAGGCCAAGGAGGGATTTGATAGAAGGCTTTCTATCAAAGGCCTTTCACAGATGAAAGAATAGAACTCTTGTGTTCTCTAGAATGTGAGGAACAAAGGCACAGCAGAACCCTGGACTCTTGGGCTTATCTAATTGGGTTGAAATTTAATAGTGTCACTGCACATGTCTCTGGCTGCCAGGTACTACACAAGCCCTTGGCTGACCCTCAGGCCCACGCTCCCAGGCAGACGGTGGCATCTGCCTCTGTATCCACGAGGAATAGGCCTGGCTGTGGAGAGAAGCAAATCCAAAGCAGCCGTGATTCAGAACTCAACACTGTTATAGGGTGGCCAAAGTGGGCAATAAAACGTCCAAGGGAAGCCTCACGGCATCAGAAACCCAGACTCCCTCACCGTCCCCCGTGGCTGGTGGGGTTGCGATCTACAAAGGTGAGGGAAGGAAGCAGGGCAATAGGAATGCAGCTGCAGTTAACACGCTTTGGAGAGCATTTAGTGAAGCCCCATTCAACACTTGTGTTTATATCATCAGCCAGAGTTAGCCATGGTTACTGCAAGGATTTGGGGAAATTCAGATTAAGATAGCTGGGGGCCTCTGTCAACCCAAGAGAAGAGAACAGGATACAGGAAACAGTTTCTGACACGGTAGAGATAAGGAACCTGAAACTGAAAGACAAAAATTGCTATTGTACTTGATGAAGGTAGTACAATGGTCAGAACCCAGATGAATAATCTGCAAAACCCTACTTCCCAACTTCCGCAACCCCACACATCACCTTGGGCACAAGAAACCACTGTTAAAATAAGCTTTTGCTTGTGCAAGAGGGCAGGAACCACATCTCTCATCTATTACTCTATCTCTGCTCACAGCACAGAACCCAAACCACGGGTGAGAGTCAATATTGAATGAGCGGCTGAGAAAGGAGACACTGGAATGGAAAATGAACTGGAGGAAGTCTTGGGAATGTTCGGCAGTTAGAGATTTTAAAATGGCAGTGGAGTAAGTCCAGAAAAGGCCCTTATGGCCTGCAAGCTCACAGAAAGGGGAAATGTTAGTATTGGGAGTAAAGGATTTATTGATTCAGCAAACAGTTATTTCTGGCCAAGCCTGAGGCAGGCATTGTAGGAAGTGGTTGCAATAGCAAAGCAAACAAGACTAGCTCCTGGCCTTAAAGAATTTACACTCTAGGGTTGAGTGGTCCCTTATCACTTGCTGCTTTGTCCTGTAAACAACACTGGCCTGATCACTGCCTTGGGGCGCTTTCTCTGCAGCCCACCACACTGTATGGCTGGCCCCCTGGCCACCCGGCTGCAGCTTCACTGCCCTTGAACTGTAAGCTCTTCCCTTTCATCACAATCCTATAGAAATGTTAGCCCAAACTCTTGCTTCAGAAAAGTCAGAACCCTTGCCACTACACATTCCCAAGCAGTTGGCTTTTTTCCTAAGTAAATGATGGGGTTTATCCAACCACATTTCACCACCTCTGTACCCTTCCTCAGTGCCAAACTACAAAAAGATCGCCCTCTCTATGTACTCAGTTACTGCCTTACTGGTGCTGCTTCTACTTGGGTGACTCGTTATCTTTACCAGTAGAGAAATCATTTTTAAACAAATTATATCATGTTACTCCCGTTTTTTTCTCCACATCACCCATTCTGTGCCAGGCACTCTATTAGTCTCCATAATACATTATGTCATTACTGATCTTTCTGAGCAGTGTTCTTTTGTAAATGAGGAAATGTGTTTTCAGCAAATCCAAAAGCTTATCTGTACTCTACTCTGAATTGAATCCAGGATATGCTACTGACATGTTCTCAGGCAACTTACTTGTAGTTGGGTAGGCGTGAGAAAGTCTTATCATCATCCAGATATTAAAGGGATTTGCAAAAAAGATGATGGCACTCTTACAATTTATTTTTGACTTTGTAAAACAGTTATATCTTAAAATATGTAATGCATTGGGTTTATTATTTTTAAACTAATTCTCCATTTTAACTTAGATAAGTATTTTACCTACTCCGTTTTAAGGGGTAAGACTTCGCAGACATAACCCACATAAAACAAAAATATTTGGATTTTTTCCATAATATTTTATGAGTGTAAAGTTGCTTGAGTCTCAAACAAGTTTGAGAAGTGCTGGAATAGAGTACCTTCCCTCCTCACATTCTATTTTTGTTCATTCAATCAACAAATATTAGGTCTATTTTATGCCAAGCACAGTGCTGGGAATACAGGAGAAGGGGAAGGTCCTGATACCACGGAGCTTGCATTTCAGCTGGTACGAGAGGGCGTATGTATAAGGCCATTTAGTCAATGAAGAAAAGAACAAAGGGATAAAATAACTGCAGATATGTAAATACTATGAAAAAAAAAAAGGGGGTTGAAATGCCTGGGAGTGTGGGTCTCATTCAGATGGAGGCTGGGAAGATCACCTTGGATCTGAGAGCTGGCTGGCAACAGAAAGGCCCTGCTTCACTGATTCTGGCCCAAATGATCTGGCTGCTTTTTTCTTCTTCGGGGCTCCTCTATGTTGAAAGTCTCCCCAGTTTTCACTCATCACTCCTGTCCTTATCTCTTGGGATTGTCCTTTACCAAGTCCATCACGAGTCCTCTTCTACCCGTCTTCATTTTCCTCCCTAGCACTGATGCTACATGATGTTATACATATTTATGTGTCTGTCTTTCTCCCATAAAAACAACAGAAAACCCCAAGAGGGCAGAGATGGTGTTGGCTATAAACCCCAGATCATCACACAGCACCTGTGCCATGGGGGGAGGGGGGCTCAATTCATGCTGGTTGACAGCTGTGAACTTAAATACAATGAACAAGCGCATTTAGCTTCTGAAAAGAAAAACAGGCCGCGGCAGAGCAAGTTATTAAGACGAGCGGCGCGAGTTTCTCTGTGGCGGAGCCGCATGCCAGCCCGCACCGCTGTGCTGGTTGTTTTTGGCACTTACGTCTCCCCAGAGAATGCAGGGTGAACCCCGCCCGCGTGTGCCCGCTCTCTCCACGTACCTGCCCCCGTCAGCCCTTAAACGTCTGGAATAAACGGGTGTCCCCCTCCACGAGCCGTCAACCGAGTCCGGAGAAGGCGTCTCGGCCACGTTCACCCCAAACGCTTAGGGGAAGCCCAGGGCGTCTCGCCTCCCGAGAGCGGCTCCGCCGCGGTTACCGGTTCCCCTTCCACACAACTGTACCGAATTGGGTCAAAAGCTTCCGTTCTCAAGAAAAACAGCCCGGAAAGCCTGGACGTCGGCGAGCCAGGAGAGCGGGAAACTGAGGCAGAAGCCCCCCGGTTTCCGCGGCGCCCGCGCGTCACGTGACCGGCGCAGTCACGTGAGACGAGGCGCCAGCCGCGCCCCCCCCCACCCCGCGCAGGCGCAGTGAGCCGCTTCGGGCGCCATTTCTGTCATGGCGGCTCCGCTGGGCGGGATGTTCTCGGGGCAGCCGCCGGGACCTCCGCAGCCCCCGCCGGGACTTCCGGGCCAGGCTTCCCTTCTTCACGCCACGCCAGGCGTCCCGAGAACTTCAAATAGTACCTTGGTGGACGAATTAGAGTCCTCTTTCGAGGTAAGATGAGACGCGAGGGGTGGCCGCCTTCCGGCAGCGCAGGCTGCGCATGCTCAGTTTGTCTCCGGCCGAGATGCTCGCGCTCCGCTCTGCTGCCCGGGGCGGGGCGGTCGGGCTAATCGGACAGAAAGCATTTGCTTTAGTTTCTGCAGCAAACGGGGATGGCCGGTAGTCTACGCGGGTCAGTTACCGGAGACGCGTAAACTTGATGTTTCTGGAGTCACCTGGCCTCGATCTCTGGCCCCTCGGTTATACCCCCCCGTTGCCCCGCCCGCTGTCCCGGGCCCCAGGGCACCCTGCCACCCCTGGGCACCCTGCCCCGCACCCACATGTGTCTGGCACTGTGTCCTCTTCCCGAATCCTTTCCGCTGAGCGTCCCCTTAAGCGGCCCTAAAGTAGTAGGATTCTTGGGGTTGAAATGGACATTTCAAAGTTGTAGGTGGTAGGTGCTGAGGAAGGGGGAAACTGGGGACCCGGGAGGCAGGGAGGACCCAAGTTCCTGAGTTCTGCCCACGGAGTTACCCTATGGAAGGAAGATGGGGAGCGGTAGTAGACAAAAGCGAGGTAAAAATAACTGCTGCGTGGACTTGCTGTGGTCTCTAACCGAAAATTGGAGTTATCTTTTCCACTTTTTAAATCCTAGCCGTAGAAGTTTTACACTATATATAATCGGGGAGTGGCACCTGAATATGGTTTGTAAATGGATGTGTTACTGAGGCTGTAGAAATACTTCTAGTGATGGAATGTGCGTTCAGAAGTTTGGAGATAACTGATTTAAAAGACAGAGAAATCTGTTGTATCTGGGAGACTTTGGGGTGGTGCTTAAACCATAAAGGGAAGGTATGGGTAAGCATGAGGGTGGTGGCCTCCCGCTTGCGGGGAGGTGGCTCTCAGGCTTGAGTGCTTGCTGAAGGCTGATGGGTACAAGTCTTGGCCTGTGGCTCTTGGGATGAGTCCATGCTGTTTACTCCCATCCCTGCTGTTCAGGTCTCTGCCTCAGGCCCATCTCCTCTCACTCTGGCCACAGGAGCTTAAGATCCAACCCCAGTTCTCCCAGCCACCACTTGGTTTTTTTCTGGCCCCACTGCCCAGCCATCGGTCTGTTCATTTCCTGAAAGTTGCAGGTACGGAGAACTCCCTGACACATTGGCTTATGTGTCTGGAGCTTTCTTTTAGACCTGCCTGTGCTTTGTCCAGTCACTAACATGTATTTATTGAGTGCCTGCTTTGTGCCAAGCATATTCCTACACTAGGGTACAGTGAACAATAAGGGCAAAAAATCCCCACCTGCTAGTAGGGGCCAGTGGATAGGGACTGACCGAATGGAATGATGTCAGTTAGCCATCTGAAAAACATTAAACCTGGGGTTGGGGTGGAGAGAGAGCAGGAGGGGTGCTATGATGAAAAAGGTAGATGGGGATGGCCTCTAAGGGGATGCCTGAGTCCTGAATGGGTGATGATTGGCATTTGAGCATCACAGGGGGCGAGTGGAACAGGGACCCAGCCTGGTGTAGAAAGGAAGCAAGTGGTAGGAGAGCGGCCAGATGGGGGTGCTGGCTCTCCTTTCGGGGGCCTATAGACCCGGCATACCATGCTTGTTCATTGGCATGATGACATCTCAGGGGCAAACCTAGTTGTTATCAACTCATTGAGTGTCTTGAAGATACTACTTTACTCTGAAGTAAGGGCTGACTTGTGAATGACTTTTTTTTCCTTTTGTGATGTTTTGATCACACAGGCTTGCTTTGCCTCTCTGGTGAGTCAGGACTATGTCAATGGCACGGATCAGGAAGAAATTCGAACTGGTAAGAATTCCTTTTTTTAGACAGTGTCCTTGTATTCGCAAGGTTCCTGAGGAGGGATTTTATACTAGATGTAATTAATTCCTGCTTATATCCAAGAGAACATTGGGGGCATGAGATTTATGTAGATCATCTCTGTGTACTTCCAGTTCTTTGTTCCATGTATTGACATCTTGGGTCACTCAGAACCCACCACTTCATAGTTTTTCCTATGGCTCCAAAGAAGACTGGTTTTAAAAAACAAAGTAAGTTTTTAGTAATTTTTGAACAGTGTTACAAATAAGTCTTTGTGTTCCCCCCTTTTCTCTCAAGTTCTCTTTCCAGATATCATGAGTGCTTCTCATCTCTTTGCCCCATATTTTAAATGTCCTGTGTCACGATGCTAACCTCTGGCCTTCTGTGTTGTCTTCAGGAGGACTCCTGGCCTCTGGGTTGTATTGGAGCTTTTGTATCTCATTCATGTGGTAAACACGTGAATGAACTCCTTTTTAATGTTGGCAACACCTGATGTTGGGGGTCAGTATTGCTTGGCCCAGAATTCAAAGCCCGGGGTATGTGTGCGTGACAGTGCTGTTTGGAAATGTGGTCTGTTCACCTACAAGGGACTAGATGTGTGCAGTGTTTTTCTTAATCTGATTTTTTTTTTTTTTTTTTGGTAGGTGTTGACCAGTGTATCCAGAAATTTCTGGATATTGCACGACAGACAGAATGTTTTTTCCTACAAAAAAGATTGCAGTTATCTGTCCAAAAACCAGAGCAAGTTATCAAAGAGGTACGGACTTGGTTTCCTCCTCATCTTTCAGGAAGAGCAAATGTTGTAGGTTTCCATCTCTGCTTTAAATGAGACACCCCCTCCCCCGTAGTTCTGGCGGGGTTTACGGCTCGGGCGTTAATGTTGGAAGCAGGGTTTCACCACAGCGGCTCTGCTCGACTTGTTTCATCCACTGCCTTTTGTGGGAGATTTTCATTTAAAAGTCTTACTGCTTGAAAAGGCTGGAAGGGCATCGATGGAGATGAGGAGGCAAGTTTAAACTGAAACCGTCGCCAGTGCCTTACGCCCGGGAAGCACGCTGTCAGATTTATCAAGGAATCAAAGTAAATGTGCTGTCCCAGACTCTATGAAACTCTACTCAGGATTTCGTTGACTGAGTTGTTTGGGAGGGTGAGAGTTTGCCAGGTTTTAATGGTGCTTCATGGTGGGCAGGGCCTGCCCCTCCCTGTGAAGGAGGGAAAGGAAGTGACACTCTGTGAGAAATACTGCGCTGAGCCAGTTTTCTGGTAGTTGCTGAAGTGACAACCCCCGGAGACTGATACGTTAATCAGAGATACTCTTTATTCACTGATACCAGCTGCCGAGAATGGTAAGAACACGGTGCTTTTCCAGGTCATCCTGTCACTCCAGGCCTGATTAGAAATACTTGAGCGACATAGGTGTGTTCAAAGCCAGCTAATAAAGAATGTTAATGCTGGTTTTTGTGAAACGGCTCCTGAGGATGAGATTTTAACTCCTCAAAATCTGAAGTAATAGTAGTAGTGGATTCTTTTAAACGGCTATTGACTTAACATTCCAGATTCTTGCTGTTGTAGAGTCTTAGCCGCCCCTGGGGTGTGGGAATGGGACTCATTTCCTGTTGGCTGCTCTTTGGCCCTTTTGCATTTTGTAATTTGTGTTACTTAATGAAAGAAAAGTCATTAAAAATAGAAGCCCAGTCAGGGCACCTTCCTCTGGAAGAGTTGATTTGGGTTATTTGAATTGTGGCGCCCAGCAGAGAACAGGGCTCTGGGAGGTTATAATTGAGTCTGCTTTGCATTTGCTTCTTAGTGCTCACAGCTAATCAGGAACTGTATTCTCTTTTCATGAGTTTGCCCTGACTCTATCGCTTCCATCTTTAGGACGTGTCAGAGCTAAGGAATGAATTACAGCGGAAGGACGCGCTGGTTCAGAAGCACCTGACGAAGCTGAGGCACTGGCAGCAGGTGCTGGAGGACCTCAGCGTGCAGCACAAAAAGCCCACGGAAATCCCACAGGGCTCCCTGGCCTACCTGGAGCAGGCGTCTGCTAACATCCCTGCGCCCATGAAGCAGACCTGAGTCCTGAGGGGCCCCGGCCTGTAGAGTCGGCCAAGGAGCCAGCCCTGCCGCTGCTCCCGCCTCTGGTGGACGTGGCCTGTGGGAGAGCGCAGCCTAGCCAGAGGGTGTTAGATTTACGCTCCCCTGAAATTTTCCCCCTATTTTTATGAGCTGTTATCTTTAGAGAACTTTATAAGATTCCTGTAGTAGCTTCGGTAAAACCATGTACTTTTTTTATCTTTAGCAAAGTTGAGACTCCGTGCGTTGTGCTTAGGAATTCCTTTTTTATGCATTTTGATTTGTTTGCTTTTAAGTTTTTTAATTTTTGTATGACTTTTAATTTCTGTTTGTGTTTCCAGTTGTTATATTCGGTTGTATGATCTGAGAAAAAAGCAATTTGTTTGATCTGATCAGAGAATTGGGGGATGGTGGCTGAAGGCCTTTCATGGCGTCCCTCGGTATAGGGGGAAAGACATAAATTTGCTGTTTCAGAACTTTGAACTACCTCAAGAGGAGGAATCTAATGCAGCAGTGTTTGTAGTGCTTCCAGAGCTCTCCGAATGAGGACCTCTTGTAAATAGGTCAGAAGAGGATTAGAATAGTATAGAATAGTGCAGCAGTATCCTTAAAGAGTTGGTGCTTATTTGTGTTTAGGGGAAGTTTATTTACTTTGGGACAAGTTTTATTTATTTTGTTGCGGGGGGAGGCAAGTGTAGTGGGAGTGGCTGGATTTTGGCACGTTCTTCAGTAATGAATCCTTTCACGTAACAGGCAGACAGTGCTCTCACAGCGTGACGTGGGGTGCAGAGTAAGGGGTCAGATCTTGCTGAGTTTGCTTCTGTCATTTTCATTTTGCTTTTTTGGGATCAGAACTTTCCACGGGGAAGGTTCTTATTGTTGGCTGGTGTTGATCCAGGGGGTGGGCTTTAGGGTGACCCTCAGTGACTTACCTCTACACAGTGCTTGTTGGGGGAGCATTTTACTCGCCTGTTGGCTCTGCAGGCCAGCGGGTTCTTCCTGAGCTTCTGTCAGGAAACACAGGCCGTTCTTGTGTCTGGCTCGCCCCAGTTGGGGTTTCCCTTTTCCTGTTGCTTAGCCTCTTAGATTATACCCCATACCCACTGCCATCACTCCCGTGTCTTCTGACAGGCAGCACTGCTGTGATGCGCTTTGTCTTCAGCCCCGAAGGCCCCTCACACACACACTGATGTCCTCTCATGTTCCTGAATGGCAGGGGTGCTGCCTGCTCCCTGAGCCTCCAGTGCCCTCTCTGCCAAGCCCCAAAACACGGGACTGACTTCCTGTCCCTTCTACAACCCTGCTTGGTTCTCCCTGCCTGTGTGCCCCTCGTGAGAATTAGGCAATATTCCCCACTGCAGATATGGGGGCCGCACCCTTTTCTGTGGGACACTTAGCACTCGTTTCTATTTGTGTGTGTACATAGCTTGAGGGCAGCAAATCGCCATAGAATGTACAGGTTAAGCAAACTTAAAAATTGTTTTTATTCAAATTATATGACTTCAGGGTTGTTAACCTGGTTATCATAACGTGATAATTAGAAACTTTGATAGGAAGCTTCAGATTTCTTGATTAAAAGCCAAAACTGATTAAGTTTCAGGCAGTCTTTAATAAAGGGCTTCTTGGTGAAAAGACAGAACTCCTCTATTTGGTGCTTCGTGAAAGTATTTTGAATCAATGCCTTTGTCATTTATTGCTATATCTTTATTAAAATCACAAGTTTTCTGTCAAATAAATAGCAGTTTTTCAACCTTGTCTGTTAGAATCTTTTTCCTTTTAATGACATCTCGCCGGTTGATGAACATAGAAAACATTGAGCTGCCATCTCGGGACCTTTACTGAGAAAATGAGAGGCCACCCGCTGGGTCCCCAGGATCTTCCCACTCCTGGTGTGCTAAGCCCCCGCACCCGCCAGACAGCTTTTTTCCTTCTGCTCAGCTGCTGAAGTGCCTACCCTGGTAGCATGAGCTTTCCACAAGTGTCCTGGGTCCAGCACGGTCACTTCTAGGACTCACACCCCCTTGGGTCACTTCACCACCCCTCCCCCATCACCCATCTATCTAGAGGCTCATTCCCGGCAGCTCACAGGAGTTCATCTCCCACGTCCAGCCTGGCCCTCAGCGCTGGGGCTGCGACGCTGCCCTGCTCCGCATTCACTCTGGAGCTGCGCCATTCCACCCTCCATCTGTCCCTCCGCCCACCCTGAGTCTGTGACTCAGCCCAGCGCTGTGGCCAAAGGGAAAAGACACATCATTACTTGAACTTACTCTCCATACAGCTCCCTTCCTTTTCTTCTCGCCCACCTCCAGCTTGACATTCCTGCAGGTTTGGGTCTGTGTGTCTGGAGGGGACTCCCTTCCAGAGCACCACTGTGAGGAGCGCAGGGCCCAAAGCTCCCACCTTCCCACACAGCAGCTCCCATGGAGGCCTCCTGAGTGACTGCACAGTGGGATGCGGGGGGCCACTTCTGCGGAGCTCAGGGTCCCCTAGTGGGCAGTCTGCCCCGGAGCTCCTGTCTGCTGCCTTGAGACTCTCCAAGTATCTCGTCTCAGCCTGTTTCCCAGATCTGCCCTGGCCTCCTCGCAGCCATGGCCCTGCACAGTAGTCTGAGGGTGCCTCCGCACTCTTGCCCCCTTGCCCATTTATGTCACACAGCTGTTTCCCCCCGAGTGGGAGGGGAGACCTGCCACTGACATCCAGCCAGGTCATTCTGCTGAATGCACAGTCCCAAAATACCAACCTTGGACAAAGGTGCTCCGAAGCCATGGCAAAGTAAGACAAAGTGAAACCATTTCATAATTCTAAGCACAGAAAAAAGTACTGTGCCACCCCCAAATACTACACATCCTTCTGTTGGCCGGCGCCACTTCATTCTCCCTCTAGACTGCCCACCTCCTAGGCGAGATTTATTGAGGACCCCCCACTCCAGCTCAGAATTGGCCCCACTTTTAGCGCGTGTCCATCTTGAGTGAAGCTCTACTTTCTTAGACCCTCGAAAGCAACCCACTGCCCACCAAATCCTCAAATAGCTAGTCATCGCGAGCTGCAGTGTGGGGGAGATGTTTCAGTGAACAAAAGCAGAATTACTGATTTATAACCTTTTTAAAAACAATCCTGCAAAGCTCCCCTAGGCCTGAAAAGAGACAACTACAAAAATATTTGCTGTTGAAAAATACTATGGCATGTGAGGTGTCTGATAGTATTTCCATTTAAAAAATTATTCAGGCCACGTGTTTTGATTGAACAGTAAATTTACCTTTAAATTGTGAGCTTGAGTTGTGACTGCATTTCTCTTGAGTGATGTAAGTCTTAAACAGCTACTTTTTATTTGAAGATGAGATGATTGAAGTTCATGTGAACTTTCATTCCAAGATGTCTTCAACTCATTTCACCTTTCTATGGAAAAATAATACAAGTCACGATCATCTTTATTGCCCAGTTGTTTGAGGTTTTATTCAAAGAGCAGAGATTTGACAGTGCATAGAATAAACTGTTTAGGGGCCACCTGCCGGGCCAGCACCAAAGGATTGAGAACACATTTTGCCCGATAAAGTTGTATTGAGTCTTAATAGCACAGGGCCTGCCACTCGGCCAGGCAGGTGTGAGCTGACAGCAGCCAGCACCTCCAGCATCTCCAGCTCCGGCCACCTGCTGCGCGTCTATAGGACGTACTGGGCCATGCCACACAGAGGAAACAGTCCACACCCAGAGCAAGAGGTTTAGTAGATCTTTGACTCCAAAGAACAGCTAGTCTAGAAGCCTTCACAGCTGAGCGAGTTGAACTAGTCACTGAAATTGAGATGTTTGACAGGGCAGGGCTCGGTTATTAACAGAACCGAACCTTTTCTGGTTACTTTGAACTTTGTTTTCATCTTCCTATTGAGGTTAGATGTACATTTTGGAATTATATCATTTACACAGAAACAACTTTTCAAGTGGAGATGATTATCCTACGGAAACATGAAACCACTTTTAAAGGAAGACCAAGAAGTCATAGTCTGGTATCTCACAAAGTGGACACAGCCTTACAGACACTAGAAATACAATGCATCGGCCCCCAGTGACATGACCACTTCCCCATGGGTGCTTTCAGGTAACACTGGCTTATCTTAATGTCAAGAATTTTCCTTAAGGAACTCTGTCACGATGAAAGAGTATGAAATGTTAGCACCAGAAACTTGTTTTAGCCATCACATATGAATCACACTACAAGCAAGTTATTTGGTTGATTGGTGTTTTATGTCCATTCCCTCAATCAGATGCTTTCGAAGAAATTTCCTTCAAATGTCTTCTTGGACAAGTATCCCAAGGTTGAGTTTAGAAGGAAAAGTACTTGGTGAACCACTCCTGAGGGGCCGAGCCCTGTTTCTGCTGGCCTTCTTTAGATTGGGCTGTTTCACCATCTTGTGGCCTAAAAGCAAACAAGCAGATTTCTTAAATGGTTTTGAAAACCATTCCATAAACAACTCAAAACACAACCATCTCTTCATGGAAAGAAAATGGCTCCTTTACTCTTCAGGAGACCTGAGTGTGCGCCTGCTATGAAGGGTGGGGGTTGGAGGGAACTTCCAATTCCAGTTTTGAAAACAAGGTACCCACTGTTTCATGGAAGACCAGTGAGGGAGGCATATTTTGCAACATTTACTATTTGTTTCAGGTGCAAGTTAAACAATAAACTCTAAAAGAATTGCATGCATGGTTCAGCAGCTCAGCATGGGGATTTTTGCTTCTTCAAACATTATCTGAGTTGACTGAGCTTCTCGTTGAGGCTGTGACATTCGCCTGATAGGCTGAGAAGGAGAAACGGCGACAACATATGGCGGACGCCTGGCTGAGTGGTCTCTATATTTGTGAAACTTTCTAGGAAATGGTGGGACACGGCTTTCAACAGGTATGTGGAATAATGAGGCTTTGCTGGTTAACAGAGGAGGTGCATGGGGGGTCGAAGCCTCCGTTTCCACAGCTGTGAAGCAAAGGGCCCATCCACTCCACTTGGGAAGGCCTGCAGCCCTCCACCTATCCCCACTGTGACCATGGGCAGGCGGGGCCATTGGAAAAGGAACATTTTCAAAGGGGCCCTTTCTGAAACGCAAACCTCACAGCCCAGAGTTGAAAATCTGCTCTGCAAGGAAGACTAGATAGGAGAGAGCATGAACAGAGGACAAGCACATGCTTCTAGAAGACAAGAGTGCAGAGATGGTTTTGGGAGAAATATGGTGGTTTAGTTCACCACACGCATGATCCACCAGACCCACAGGGTAAAAGGCCTGACAATCCCGCGATGATATGATAAACCATAGCAATGACCTTGCGGGTGGAAGTATGCTAACCCTGCTGTGCTAGGTCCCGTGCTAATCAAATCCCATTAGTTAATTTCTTTAGTTTCAGTCTGATGAGGTAGGTGGTGTTTTATCTTCATTTGATTTCATTATTTTTTAAAGATTTTTTTTTTTACTTATTTATGCATACAAGATCTGGGGTGTAGGCCAGAGGTATGGGGGTGGGGAGAGGACTCACCAGAGACAGAGTAGGGAGCAGTACAGGCGGATCTGCTGAAATACGCTGCTGAGAGGAGCAGTAGGGAGACAGGAGAGGTCTGCTGAGCCATGTGGGTCAGCTCCCTGGCTGGGCATCAAACTCATGCCACAGTGCCTGGGGATAGCTTGACAGTACTGAGACTTTAATCCCTGCGCCACCAGGGAGGCTCTTATTTTCATTTTAAAGGTGAGGAAACAGACTCAGAGAGGTCACGTGAGCTGCCCAACGTCACACAGCTAAGAAGGCGGATTTAAATCCAGACCCCAGGCTGTCACAGGTACTGAGAGTCCATCTGTGACCCACACTGACGTGGTCCACTAAGAGGCCCTGGTCTCATCACCCTGGAAAAAAGACTTTCTATAATTGGGTGTCAGAAAGAATACCTCTCTCAAAGAATGGCATATTTCCCTCTCTTACACAATCTTCCCTTTCAAACAGACTGTAATTTGTCCAAGGCAGGGCTTGTGTTGAAACTTCTTGTATCTGCACAAAAGCCAAGATGAAATCTGAATTTCCCTCCAGTATATGGGGAAAGGAAGCCCAGCTTCTGCCCCTACCTTGTGGCAGCTCTCACATCGAGAGACTGGCTGGGCTTGTACGGCCGGCCACAGCTGGGGCCTGGGTCCAGGCTGGGTGACTTGGTTATGGGGGGAGCGTTGATCCTTGTGCTCAGGTCACCGCTCAGGAAGTTCTTGGCATAGGAGGCCAGGTTTGGCACACTCACCACCCGGCTGGGCACCTCCTCCATCTTCTTTTTCTGTGCGTTATACAAGAAAGGCCTGTGAATGCCACTCCACAGAGGCATTACTGCAAGACTCAGGCTAAGGAAAGTTCAGGCAGAAAAGAGACAGCATTCCAGAATCACTCTAAAGGTGGGACTTGGTGAGCAGGGTGTGTGCATGCGTGCGCATGTGTGCACAGGCGTGTGTGTGTGTGTATGCATGTGCCCAGCACTTAAAGATGTTCAGAGGGCTACAGCTTGAGTCTTGCATCAACCCTGTGAAGTGGGTACGATGGGTATTGCTCCCTCATTTCCTAGAAAGATGCAACCAGGCATTTCACCTTAGGAGATGTAAAAGATAAGTTAACAAGCTATAAGAGATTGGAGACAATATATAGAAACATCAAAGCATTCATACAATAAAAAGATAAATAAAAAGTAGAATTGGACAAAAGACCGGAACAGACATCTCACCAAGGGGAGCTACAGATGGCAAACAGCCTCATGGAAAGATTCCCCACATCACGTCATTAGGGAAATGTAAGTTAACATAACAAGACACCACCACACACCTATTCAAGTGCCAAACCCCAAACGCTGACACCCCAAATAACTCCAGATGAGGAGCAACAGGAGCTCAGTCACGGCTGGTGGGGGCACAAAATGGTGGAGCCACTTTGGAGGACATTTGGACAATTTCTTATGTAACAGAACATGCTCTTACCAGAAAAGAAAGAAAGCAAGTGAGGCCTCCCAACCAAAACTGACCGGGAGAGGGGGCAATTTTATTCATAAAATAAATAAAACGATTGACATAGTGCTGGTAAAAGCATGCTTTCCTCTCATTTATTTTGCGTTTCTGAAAAACGCACAAGCTCCCAATAGCTAACGAAACACTTGTGGGGACAGAGGTTTCTTTGTAAATTCAATTTTTTTTTTTTTTTTTAGATTTTAGAAGGTGTTACAATATCCCAGCTGAGTCGGCTTGTCCTCAAATACGTTACTATTTCTGGAATGAAGCACTTTGTCATAGTAAGAGGGAGATATAAAAGCTACACATGAAAAACTCACATCAGCCCAGGTCAGGTTAGGTGTAAAAAAGTACTAATTTCTTGTAGCATTTGTAGGATTTTGCGCTAGCAGATGAGAGATGTGGATGCAAACCATAACAAATCCCAAAAATAAGTAAGGAAATAAAGTTAAGAAATGGGAGGTTTCTGCTCTTGCCCCTCTCCTCCCCACCCCCCAGCTGTTACTCACAGTGACACCCTTATTGATGGAACATTTGGGAATACAAACCCCCCCCCAAAAAAAAATAAAATACACATAGTTCACTTAGTCAGATAGAAACACTGTTCGATACTTGCGGTGATTTCTGTGGCCCAGACTTTCCAACAGGCACCCCTCGGAATTTACACCAGCCCAAGCCCCGCCGCTGTGGCAGCTCCTGGTGGGAAAACAGGGCAGGGAGGCGCGGGAAGCCAGCGGAACGGTTACCTTCATGGAGGGGGTCAGGTACCCCGGGTGAGGATTGAAAGAGAAGGAGCGATTCCGGTGGGACACGGCGCCGGGGAAGGCTGCACAGTGAAGTCTCCTCTCCTCCTGAGAAAGCCAGACAAGCCTCTGAGCTCATGGCCCCGGGCTGGAGGGAGAGGCCGGAGGGAGGCCCAGGAATGTGCGTGATCATGGGAATCAGGCTCCCCCCACTGACGATGGGGGCACCTACTGTCCTCTGGAAAAGGAAGGGGCCGGCTTATTTGGAACGACTCAGAAGTTAGAGAGCCAGGTCCTCTCAGCATCAGAGAGGAGCCTCCAGGAGTCTTTGTTCAAGTTAAGGGCAAAGCCCGAACCCCAGGGCCTGGCTCCTTGGCAGCCTCATTGCATGTGCCATTCTCCAGTTTTCTCTCCTGACATACTGGTAAGCAAAGTCCAGCTATCCTATAATTTTGTTGTAAAAGCACTGATATCCATCTCAAAGAGATGATTCTTTTAAAAAAACAACTCCCCCACCCCCGTGACCACAGTGACAACGGTCCCCTCAGCAAGTGAGCCCGCCCCTCACTGAAAGAGTAAAAAGATGGGGAGACAAGGAGGCTGCATTTGAGTCTAAAGCAAAGACTGAGGTTGGAGGCAGCCGTGAGGTGAGGGTGCAGCGGGCTGTGGGAATGGCAGAGCTGATAGGGCGAGGCACCTTCCCGGGACAGGACCCCTGGGCAGGACCCCTGGGCATTGGAATCTGCCGGGTACAGAATCAGACAGTGAGAACTTTTCTCTTTGGGGAACTCGAAGGTGGCTTTGCTAACTGGAAAACTGGTCATTTTGACAGAAGGAAGATGAGTAAAAAATAATAGGTTTGATTGATTTTCCTAAATTCAAACACCAGGCAAGTAACTGGATTTTCCCAAATTTCAAAATAATAACAATAACCACCTTCAGCAACAGGGGGCAAACGCTGCAGGGTTGGGAGTGTGACTTTACAACCTTCTATTTTCCTGTGTTAAGTATTTTTAGCATGGTTTTTGTTTTTGTTTTGGATTTAACAGAAAACATCCCAGGGATCTTTCCTACGGAGTTCTATGGTCATCAGGGTTAAACTTTCTCCAGGTGCAAGGTGAACACCCCTCCCAAGGATTCTGCGTGCTGCCGGGACCACCTCACCGTGAGCTGCTTGATGATCTCCTCTCTCTCCTTCAAGAGGGTCTGCAGGCGGCCTATGAGCTGCACGTCCTCCGGCCGGGACACCGCCCTCCCTGGCTTGTCCCCGGAATCTTTCAGTCTGTTTCAAGCACAAGCAGACATGGTGTGAGCCCTTTGCTGCATTGCTCAGCGAGGAGGGAGAAGGTGCAGAAGGGACCCTGCGGCGTACAAAGCCTGGCCAGCTACTCCTCTCTGCTCACCCGAGGGGAAAGCAAGGAGCACCGCACCTGCACAGAGCCTCCCCTGGAGTTAGCTGGTTGCAGAGCTGTGGGGAAAGCCAGGACCCCAACTCTCGGCCTGAGCCTGCTCTGAGCACAGATGCTGTGCTCAGAGGCGGCTCATGAAGCAGGATGTCGCTCAAGTGACCATCCTTCCAAAGCCCCCAGGTTTCCAGAAGGCCCACGGGGCTCTTGCGCCATCTGCTGGCCATCCCAGCAAATGGCATGGTAAGTCCTCAGGTGGAGGCCCAGGGGAACTGCTTCCCGCAGGCCTTTTCCCCAGGAAGCCAGCGAGAACTCACTCTGGTGCAGAGGGAGAGCTAGGGCTGCAGAGGACCCACTGAATGCCATTGAGGCCATGGTTTTGTAGTCCTTGACTTGAGCTCTAACCCTATCTGCTTTTTTTGAGCTATGTGACCTTGGACATAGCATTTCACCCGGGACCCCTAGTTCCCTCTTCTTTAAAATGTGCAGAAAACTTGGTGGTTGTGAGGGTTCAGTCCCTGACACGTGGTATGTGGTATGTGCCCATTAAATGGTAGCCAGGGAAACCTTTTACTCCAGATTTTGGATAATTTTCTTTGTACTGTAGACAGTAGTAAGCCATTTTTAAGAATGCAAATGGTTTAAATTCACCTAGTGCTGTTTGACTTTGGCAAATGACCTCACCTGCCTGAACCTGGATTCCTACATTCACCTCCTCCCTGAAGCCCCAATCTCTTTTCTCTGCAGTCAGAAGTGGCCTTGTTAAAAGGCAGGTCAGACCACGTCACTCCTGCTCAGAGCTTGGCACTGGCGCCCCTTGCACTCAGAACACACCCAAACTACCTCCTCTACAGTGCAGGGTCTCTGTCATCCCTCCCAGCTAACCCACCAAGCTCAAATCCTGCCACTCACCTTTCACTCACTCCCCTCGCCACACGGGCCTTCTGGCTACTTGGCCATGTAAAGTGGGCCCCAGGGCCTTTGCATGTGCTGTGCAGTCTGCTAGGAATGCTGTTCCTCCAGGTGCCTTTCTCCTTCCCTCTCCTCCTTGGGCTTAAACACCCTCTTGAAGGGCCTCCCCGGTGGCACAGTGGTTGAGCGCTGGTCTGCGAAGCTACCCGTAGCCTCTGCAGCACTGGTTCGATCTCCGGCCACCGGGTGAGGGTCCCACATGGCATGTAGACCTCTCCTGCAGCGCCCGCTGCTCCCCTCAGCAGTGTACTTCCGTCAGTTAGTCTGTTCTGCTCCCGGCTCTGGCTCTGGTGAATTCTCTCACCCTCCCACGCTTCTGACTGTACCCAGTGCTTGTATAAATAAATTAATTAATTAAAAAAAAAACACCCTCTTGAAAAGGCCTCTTTGCCCACTCTTGCCACTCTCTAGAAACAGGTCCTGTTTTTCTTCTAACACTTTCATCAGCTAATTTGAAGGCAAACACTTGTTTGCTTATTTCTAAATCCGCGTGTAAACTTTGTGAGCTGTAGGAGGACACCGTCTGTGTTTGGCTCCCTGCTGTAACTCCAGAGCCTAAAACAGTGCAGGGCACAGAGTAGACACTCAATAAAAATTTGTTGAGTGAATAGATGCACACATGCAGACAAGCAGGCTGGGCCCTCAATTTCTTTATCTGTCAGGGGAATAATAATTTCCACCTTGAAGGACTGCAGTGAAGATTAAAAGAGGCAATGCCTATTGGAATAGAGCAAATGCTCATAAAAAGTAGCTGATCCTGCAGGTTTCTTCCTAGTGTGAGAGTCAAACCAAGAGCCTGGGCTCAGCCCTTGGATTCCCACTGCCCAGCACACAAGGCAATGCAGACTCATTGAGAGGCTGGCCTCCCAATTTGCCTGGAGACTCAGGTGATTCTTGGCATCAGGAACACTGACTGGTTTTAAAACTGGAGGATCTGGGGGCACTAGGATGGTGTGTTGCTCTAATGAAATGGCACCATCAGTTCCTTCCAGCCCGGGCCCCACTTACTCGGTTTCCAGGGCGGCCAGCCGGGCCTGGAGGCGGGCTTGAGCGGTGCTGAAATCTGCCACCATGGCCTGCATCTCCTTCCGGTGCTCCTGACGCAGCAGCTCCACTTCCCGGGCCCGCTGGTCCTCCTCCAGCGGCCTGCAGGTGGACAGAATCACAGCAGCTTGTTCAGCTCTCGGAGCTGAACATCTTGGGTGCTGGGGCTCCCCCACCTGCTGGGTAATGCAGTTTGGGAGCAATGAGTCGGGAGAAGTGGTGAATCTGAAGTCAGGACCGTATGGGAGGTAGACCTGGGTCTCTGAGTTGCAGGGTTCAGGATAAATTTAGCTTGTGGGACCCTTTCTCAGCACCTTCCACCCCACATTCCACAGAGGGTAAATTTGAACATGAAGAGCAGCCTCTGGAAGTGCAGAACAGCTCTGCGGGGTGGGGGGTGGGGTCCCTGAAAAATCTCTCACCTGGGGCAGATGGGGGCCCTGGAGACCAGGATCTGTGTCAGAACTACTGAAAAGCCGGGTTCTATGAGCGGTGAGATGACAGTCCAGGGTGGAAAAGCCGGTGGCACAGGGTGGGGGGTGAGAGAGACATGCTTACAGCCAGGCCCCTCCATGGCTTCCTAGCTGCGCGGCCTCGGGTAAGTTACACCTGGCCCAGTTTCTTCATCTGTTAAGTGGAGGTGACAACAGCGCCTCCCTATAGGGTTACCACAAGACCGAGTCATGCTAACCCTCGCTCAGAACAATCTATCTGCAACCACCAGCTGTCATTTTTCTTAACCTAGAGGTAGGACACCAGGGACCCACAAACCAGTGTCAGGGGCCTGGCACCCTCAGAAAGGACATGCGCATATTTGTGTCACTACAGCCCCCTGGCAGAGGACCATGGCTTTCCTCACTTGGAGAGAGCTGTAACTCCAGATGGTTAGGGGCCCCTCCTTGTTCCAGTGACCTGTCTGAGCCAGTAACTGGACTTGAGGTGCTCCACCTTGGCCAGGTGGGCACAAGGTTGGGCTCCAGACGAGACTGGGGTCTAATCCACTTTGTGTAACTCTATGCTGGGGGCTGGGACACTCCACCACTGAGATGAAATGGGAAAATTCCTTGAAAGATAAAAATGACCAAAGCTCCCTCAAGAAGAAACAGACAACCTGAAAAGTCCTATACCTTAATGAAATTAAATTTGTAGTGATAAACCTTCCCGTGCCAAAAGGATGGTGTGGGGGCGGGGTCGGTGGCAAATTCAGGACAAAACCGGCTGCCCAACCCACATCAGGCAAGAGTGCCCACCACCATTTACCAGCGCCTGCTCCATGTCAGGGGCCATGCTAAGCCCTCGGCCCACACCGCATGGCCCCCACCCGACTGCAACCGCCAGCAGCCTGGATGGGGGGTGGGGCTGGGGGAGAGTGAGCTCCAGATCAGGGCCAACGCACAGATAGTAAAGTGGGTAGCATTGCCTGGAACATTCCATGGCATTCCTCGCGCAGACAGGTTTTCAGCATACTTTTGGTTTGGTTAGGCCCAATGCTGTAAACGCCCTGGTTTGCAGGGAGCTGGGATTCCCGCCACTGTGCAGGGCGGCTCCCCTGCAGCCTGGAAACCGAGAACCCCGTGCGCCCTGGGGATCTCCCCCGCCACGGTGGCACCCGTGGAAAGCCGGAGTGCGCGGGGAGCCTTCTCCTTGGGAAGATCCCAGTGGGGGCCAATTTTAGACCTCAGGCCCGCCCCAGGCAGAAGAGGAGCAGGCAGATGGGGGCGCGGGTGGGGGTGGCGCACACCCACCTGCGCGGGTCGCCGGGCGGCAGCGCGCCCTGCTGCAGCGCGTCCAGCTCCGCCCGCAGGCGCTGCACCGCGTCCTTGAGCTGCGCGTTCTCCTCCCGGAGGCCGCCGCCCTCGCTGCGCCCCTGCTCAGCGGCGCTCATCGGGGACCCCGCCTGGCCCGGGCCGTCCCCATCCTGGCAAGAAAGTACCGGGGAGAGATGTTGTCCGAGGCCACGACGGCTTAGCAGCATCAGGGCTGCTGCTGTGCGCCCGAGAGGCTTTTGGGGAGCCTGGGGAGCCGCGCGAGCCCCTGCGCGGAGAGCCGGCCGGGTCTGGCCCCGAGGAAGCGCCGCGGCGCGGGGAGCCGGGGCTGAGGCTCCCGGCAAAGCCAGCCGAGCGCGGCCCCTGTTTTCTCGCAGCGGCGCCTTCGCCCTGGCGCGCCTCTCTGGGTGGGTGGGGGGTCCTCTCCACAGGACACCCCTGCTTCCCGAGGGAGGCCTGGCCGGCCACTTCGGGGGAAGCCATAAGTCCCGTCTTCCTGACACCCCAGAACCTCATCTCCTCCGTGCAGCCCCTTGCACCGAGGAGCGCGGGACCCTTTTGGTGCTGGGTCCTTCACGAGACCGGCCGCTGGGCCAAAAGGAACCGCCTCCTCCTGTGTCCAGCCCCACAGTGCCCAGCGCGGGGCTGAGCTGCACCCCGCGAATGCAGCTGGCTAAGGGGAATTTGCTTGGATGCCAGCGGCTCAGCTAGAAACACAAAAATCCAAGCTCAGCAGGCCGCGGCTCAGATGCGCCCACAGCGCACTCCGGTGCCCGCCATGGGCGGGGGGGGGGGGGGGGGGGAGGACAGGCCTTTGCGCTGGCGCCTCGGTGGCCCGCGCCCCGCCACGTGCTTTCTGCCTGGGGTTGCATGGCCAGGGGCTCCCTCCAGCAGACGGGCGCGCACACACAGGAATAATTTGGAGAGCAAGAGCAGGAAGGCGCGGTCCTAAGGGCACCCTGATTATCAGGAGTGAGGGATTACGGCCGCCCCCTCTGTCTCAGGTACAGAGAGAACAGTATCAGAGGGCAGCGCTTCCCTGCAGCCATGACCATATCAGACACCCACACTTTGGGGGCCCTTTCACCTCTCATCCCCCTTGCACCCTGGCATTTCTCTGTGCAGGTAACCACTGAGGCCTTGCTGGTCCTCCCAGAGGGCGCAAGGCTTCCTCCAGCCAGGGGAGGGGAGGCCTGGCGCCTGGCGGACCAATCTTTATGCACCCCGCCCTCCCTGGCTTCACCCTCTAGTCCTCAGGTCTGTGGAAGAAGGGACCCCCACCCCAATTCCAGACAGGAAGGACAGAGTGCCCAGACCCCTGAGGCTGCTCTGGTGGGCATGGAGGTAGCAGACAGGGGTGCTGACCTCTGCGGTGATGGCGTGGTCCTCCCTGTCCCCTGGACACAGGGCGGTGGCCTGCCGCCTGCCCAAGCTGCCCAGAGCTCTCAGCGCCTCCAAGTCTTTCTGGTGCTCACTGCAGGCTGCCCGCTGCTCTGACAGCTCCTTCTGGAGGGACTCTGGAAGGGAGAGGGCAGGAGGTCCGGACAGGGGCAGGGCTGACATGTCCTGTAGGATGGCAGTCTCTGGGGTGGGCTGGAGCTTCCCAGACTCAAGATGACAGTAACAACTATACCATGGACGGGTCTTCCTCAGCTTATAATGGGGTTATAGCTACATCACGCCATCCCATTGTAAGCCAAAATGGCACTGAATACGCCTAACCCACTGAACATGCAGCTTGGCCTGCCTGCTTTAAGCGTCTCGGAACACTTGCACGTCATTGTGGAGTCGGAAAAGCCTCAGCGGGACACTTTAATGAAGACTGTCGGTGCTGAGCACTAACTGTGCTGACCCCTCGGAGGCTGTTTCCATAGAAGCCTCTGATAGAGGAGATGCTCGCCAGTGAGCTGATAAATTTTCAAATGGAAATGTTTTTAAGTGCTAGTAAATTTGATACTTTTCTGTCACAACTTTCGAAAATCTGCACGTAGCCTATGATTTGCCACCATTACAGAGTCCACAGAGCCCCGCTTCCTAGGACTGTGCCCCCAGGGTCTCTCCTGATTGTTCTGTCCATGAAAACACCAGGCTGCTGTGGGATCCCAGGGGCCAGGGAAGGGGTGACAAGGACATCTGTCCCCTGGGGTGCTGGAATCACCAGGGGTGTCCAGTCTGATCTGAAGTGAGGGGTCTTGTACCTGGAGTCCATGGCACAGCCTGGGACTTATGTCATGTAACATGTCTTCCTTAGATGCTGCTAACTTTAGCATTTTCCACGGGATCCCCTCCCTTCCAGGGTGGCTGCTAACCAGGCAATCTGTGGAACTCTCTCCTTACTGCTCCCCACATCACTCCTCCAGAAATGAGCAGTCAGTAAGATACACTGTCTAACGGAAACTCAGGCAGGCAGCAGGCAGAGCCACCCTCCATGGAGGCCAAGCAACTGCCTTTCCCCAGACTTCTCTGAAGAGCAGCACTGCCTGAATATGCCTCAATTAGACCAATATGGCTTTTTAACACTAAGCATAAAATAGGACAGGCATTTGCCTTGCACTTAAGAATAAAATGGAAGATGTTAAGAAAAGGAGAAAATGAGGGCGAGAGGTGATCTCCGCATGGAAGAAGGCTCCTCCAGCAGCCATGCAATGCTGGGGTATTCTGCAGTCACGGGGAACACTGCAGAGCTGTCCCTGCACCCTGGCTCTGTTCTCAACACTTCCAAAATATTCATCTAATAACAGCCTAACAAGTGGATGCTATGACGATTTCCATTATTTACAGACGAGGAGCTGAGGCACAGAGCAGTTAAGCAACTTGCCCCAGGTCACCCAGTCAGTGAGTACTGGAGCTACTGTCACTCGGCTCAGTTACCAGTGCCGGGCGGGTAACACTTAATATCAAACCCACACAAGCCTGAGGAGATAGGGACCATCGTGGCAATTGTAAATGAGGCTGAAAGTGCCCACTCTAGTCTCACAGCTGGCTGGGGGCTGAGCCAGGGCAGTCAACTGGCCTGTGTGCCTCTAGCCTTCTGACTCCCCCCTCCCTCAACCCTCCCCCCTACGTGCTACCCTGGCTACCGAGCAGCAGAGCCTGCTGAGCTTGCATCCTCTCCAGCTCCCCCTGCAGCTCTTGCTGGGCCTTTTCCTCCAGGGCCTGGAGCTGCCGCTGATGCGCCTGGTGCTGCATCTGCAGGCTGAGGCTGGATTCCTTCTTCAAGCGTTCCTCTGTGGCCTGTGGGCAGGAGTGGAGGCCGAGGCAAGAGAAAGGGCTCAGAAGGGGAGGCCTGGCCCCTCTGGCAAGCTCCTCCTCTGTGCTGGGGCCCTGTTGGGCACACCCTCTCCACTGTGGAGAGCTTATCCCGCTACAGGGAATGCTCTCCCACCCGTTAGGCATGACAGCGATGACCTGACCACGGCAGATATTTTGTGTCATGTGAACCTACTTCCTGCCAATTATTGGGAATTTGGTGTGAGACGGTGGGGGAAAGAGAGAGCAAGAGTCAGACTGACAGACACTGACTGGCTGGCTCCCATTTTAACACACGCAGGAGTCTTACATCTGACCCAGGACTAGAGAGGCAGGGGGAATGCCTGTGAAGAGTCCAGGCCTGGTGTGCAGAGCATGGCAGAAATGGTGGGAGGGGGCACCCACGGATTTTTCCAGCCCCTGGTCGACGAGGGTCCTGGCCTGAATCTCTGCCCTGGGTTCATGTACATGCTCCTTCACCCAGTCCCTCTTTCACTCCGACATCCATTAACAGAGGGAATGTTATATGTCAAGCGCTCACAGCAGATGCCCCCAGTACTGTGATATGCAGGAAGGCACCAGGAGTCAAGGGGTGTGAGTGGCCTCTAGCAGCCAGAAATGGCCAGAAGCCAATTCTCCCCTAGAGCCCTTAGGGCGAAGCCACCTCCCACGCCTTGACTTCAGGATTCTGGCCTCCAGGTCTGTCTGATCATACATCTGGGCTGTATTATGTCATCAGGGTAATTTGTTACAGGAGCAATAGAGAAATAATACAGTCAGGATTTTCCCCAACGCAGAAAATAGAGTCCCACTCTTCAGATGAGGACGTTGAGGCGGGGAGAAATGAATGCCCCTTCCCAAGGTCACACAGGGAAGATGCAGGGATAATTAATGCCACCACTACCAACTTTTGAGAGTCAGAACATACAGGGCTGAAGGCTGGAGTGGGTAGGGTCCCCCCAGAGGCTGTGGGGAGGCAGTCCTAGGGCTGGGTTGGTCAGTGAGGTCGCAGGGGCAGAGCAGACAGCTGAGGCCACACCATCCCCAGGGCAGGTCGGAAGCAGCAGCACAAAAAGCCCAACAAACCTGTCTGAGTCCTTGCGGGTGGCCTGAGCAAGTTACTGGGTCTCCAGAGCCTCTTTACTCATTTGGATGATAATGGATAAAAATGGCTACTTATGACCTGGTGGGGCTCTCGTGGGGGTTGGAGATGATGGACTAGAAAACCTGCATGGCTGGTGCTCAATAGGGAGTGGACTTGAGAAGCACGGCCTCACCCTGAGCTCCTGCTGCTGGGCCTTCTCGAGCAGGCGCAGGGCTCGCTGGTGGGAGGCCTCCAGCTGCACCTTGGCCGCCTGGTTCTGCTGAACGGTCTCCTGGAGCTCGCACCTCAGTGTCTCCCTCTCCTGCTCTGAGAGCTCCCTGAGCTCCTGCAGATCCTTCTGGTAGTGGCTGGCGCACTGCTCCAGGGCCTGCTGCATCTGCGAGACCTGCCAGGGCCCTCAGGTCAGGCTGGCCCCTCTGGCCTCCTCTTTAAAAATAAATGCATTGTGGGGAAGGAGGAGGGGGCCAGTGGTGCGCCTGGTGTGGTAACACACAACTGAAGAGACCCCAAAATCACATACAGAGTTGAAAACCAACATTCCCTTATTAAAAAAAATACAATTAAGAAAATAAAAATAAATGAATGCTTTCTGAATGTCTCCTCAATCCAGCTGAGCCTCCTCTGTCTGTGGTAACTCTGAAGGGGATGGAAACTGTAAACTCTAAAACTGGGGACAGTGGGTCTCCTGGGATGGGTTGGAGTGGGGGGCTCTCAGTTAGAGGCATTGATGCCAGTTGAGAGAGGAAGATGGGCTGGGACGCAAACTGTCCCAGAGTGGTCAGCAGAAGGCCTTCCAGAGACCTATCTGGCGGCTTTGCTCACCTCCTTCAGGTGCTTGCTCAAGCTTTTGCTTTCTTGCCGAACCTTGGCCCACAAGTCCATGTAGTATGAGACTATTCCCATCTCCAGACCCCTCCAGCCCCTTTACCTTGCTCTGAATCTTCTTCTTTTCTGAAGCCCTTGTCATCTCAGGCACTACGTGCTTTGCTCACCTCTCTCTCTAGTATGCATGCTCTGTTCCCCCCTTCTCTGTTAGACTTAAGCACTTTAATGCGGGGCTTTAGTCTGGTTTGCTCACTGGGGTAGCCCAGGCTCTTGGAAGAGCTCCTGGGTCAGCACAGGTGGTCCTGAGCCGCAGCGGGTGTTGAATGAATGAACAAACAGAAGAGTGTCACCTGGCCAGCCCCGGAAGGCCCTTCCTGGCTCGATGTAAATCAGGCCCTGCGTTTTGGGGGAGGAGGGAAGGGGTGGGGGATAGGAGGAAGGCACAGATGCTCCCGCTGCGTTTGGGCACCTTCCCACCGAGGGGCCTGCTACCTGGGCTTGCAGTCGGGCTTTCTGGCTCTGCCATTCCTCCTGCAGACACTGGCTTTCTGGTGTCTTCTCCTCCAGCACAGAGCCCTGTGCAGGTGGCCGTTCACCCTCCTGGAGGGGCTTTTGGCTCCTTTGAAGACACAAAGGACACAATTACACAGGACCCTAGACTGGACACACCACCACCGAAATAGCTGGGCAAGAGGAAGGAGCTCTGTGGCGGTTGGTAGGGCAAGAAACTTCCCCCTCAACATACTAACTCTGTGTTGCTGCACTTGGATGAGATCAGGATGCAGATGGAACTACCGAGAGCTATTCTAGTGGGAGCTTAATAAGTGATGTGCTGTCAGATCAAGAGCTCAGAGTTCCTTATTTGGGAGCTCCAAAAAAGAGGTCTCTCTGGTCTAATTTTGTAAATCTTCCTGCATGTGAAAAAAATAATAATGAAACAATAATGCTTTTCTTGAATACAGTGCTTGTCACCTTTCAAAGCTTGCTCATAACTGTCACTGGCTGCCCCCAAGTATAAATAGGAGGGTTATTAATAGGCCTTTACATGTGTAGCAGGAACAAGATGACGCTGGTCTAAAGTCCCAATAGTTTCTGTGTTGTGCAACAGATGCTGACAAATGTCTTGGGAGGGGACTCAGCTCTGAACTTTTGAACCAGCTGAGAAGTTCAAACGCAATTGGTTTAGACTGGGGTGGTAAGTGGTTATCTGGGTGACAGAAAAAGGAATGGGGTGGGCACCTCTACAGAGACTGGATAATGGATCTTAGAACATTTTTATATACCAGTATTTAAAGTTATAAATTGCCTTCTTTAGTCCTATCCCTCCAAGTTTGATATGTCACATATTTATTATCATCAAATTTGAAATAGTTTGTTTCCATGGTGATTTTATTTTTTGTCTTATGGTTTAGTATTTAGATGTAGACTGATAATTTCCAAATATTTGAGGATTTTCTTGGTAGCTTCCTGTTATTATTTCTATTTTGATTCTTTGCTATCAAGGAACATCCTCTGAAAAATGCATATATTTTGGAATATATTCCAATCTTTGAAATGGATCATCATTTGTTCTGTGGCTTTTTATATTGTCTACATTGGTGGATGTCCTATGTGCCTTGAAAGAAAAAAATTTTTGCAGTTTTTCAGCATATTGTCTCTGTCAATTAGGTTAAATTAGTTGATAGTGTAGTTCAAATAGTCTCTGCATAATGGCCCATACTCAAAAAAGTTTCCCAATCTATTTTGCCCAGTTTCATAATTGTCTAAAGAAAGTGGGAGAGTCTGGTACCAGTTACTCTAACATGGCCTGAAGTAGAAGTTCAGTTCTTATTAGTGATGATTATTAAAGAATTGAGTGACCCGGTAAGGGTAGAAACCTGTGGACTTTCATTCTGCGCATAAGAACAGCTGCCCGAAGTTGAGATGTAGCAAAAAGCGATTATCATCCAAATTCTGTGCTCTACTTGCATTGTGACCCTGGGCAAGTTACTTAACCTCTCTGTTTCTCAGAGAGTGTACCCTGAGTGTGGGCTTCAAAGGCATTGGTGTTGGCCCTATGAGCTCGTTCCCTTACCATGACAACAACATGCCCTATACAGGAGTTAATTCTTCAGCCTTGGCCCCAGAATGATGACAAGGAATGTGGAATAGACTTGGAGTACACCTGTAATTTGGGGTCACGCAACAGCACCTGACCTCAGCCAGAAGCCAATCTCATAGGGGCACAGCAGAGCTTGGCATTGCTAAAAACAAAGGGAGTTGCCTTGTGAACTCAAAATCACTAGCACTTTGAGAATGTTGGTTACACCAGCAAATACAGACTCCTTGGTGACAGGGACAGAGGACCCCTGGGTGATAAAGCTCCCTCGGGTCTCCTAGCTAAAGAACACTTAGAAGAGGAGAGAGCAGAGGTTTTGGGCCAGCCCAAGCAAGTCTACTGACACTTTTCAGTTTGAGATTAAGAACTTATAAAACAGCCTGTCTGGGTTGGTGTGACAATTAAACAAGAGTTCATCTAAAGCTTCTTGCTGCACCAAAAGACATAAGAAATGTCCTGCTTCCTCTCTGTGCGTGATGCAAGGGGCAGGGATGGATGCTTGAGAACAGAATGAGCGATCCTTCCAAATCTGAGCCTCATTGGTTGCTGGCACACTTAGCAGTTGGCACGTCCTTCGGTACCTCTCCTCCTCGTCACTGCTGGCTCCTTCTGCGGCCACCTTCTCTTGGTATTCTTCTCGGGCTAAGGTCTCAGAAGGTTTACTCAGCTTCATGCATGGATCCTAAGACAAAAACAAAGTTGCAAATATGAGTTGCAAATGAGGTTCAGTACAGTCACCGAATCAATGCACGGCTTATCTGAACCACAGACTGGAGGAGAAAAAGGCCCCCACAACCCACTGCTGTGCACAGCTCACAGGCCTGGGGCAGAGAGAGCTGTGATGGCGCGGTGTCTGCACAGTTCCCGCCTGAGGAGACCATCACCCTGGTCTTTGTTTCCCGTTTTCCAGTCAACTGAGAATCCTGCACAGATGATGAGATTAAAGTAGGGGGAGAGTGAGTGATTCGTGTCGGGATACACTATCAGTGAGTGGTGGGTAATGGGACAAGCAATCAGCAACCCCATGCAGGGGTCTGGATGCTGAGCCACCCACGACACACTATGATGTACAGTCCACAGAGAGGGGCCCTTGTTGTGTCTGCTCCCAGGGCCTGGCATGGGAATCAGAGAATAGTGCCAGCAAACAGCCGTTGGTCAAGTTGTGTAATTGATATTATTATTACTATTATTATTATAATAACCCCCTATAGGTGGCAAGTCTTTTGCATCTCACTACATACAGTCAAAGCCCATGGAGCTTGCTGAATGACTAGCAGTGTTAAGGAAGGAGGTGTTGTGGGAGGAGAATATGGACACCATGAGTCAATATCCAGACTTCAGAACTTTCTTCAGATTGGGTTTGTCCATGTTATCCTTCTTCCCACGGAGTTATAAAGGTGGGAAAGATTTTCTTACTTAGATTTTTCTACTTGTCATGGTAACCACTGTCTATGGAAAACAGTGTAATTAGACAGGTTAGGTACAGATTTGTTTATTGGTAAATCTCATTAAATAATGATCATTTGCAACCTGGGTTTTCCACGAAATGGTTGCAAGACCTGGCACTTACAAAAAACAAAAACTTTTCTTTGCTTACCCTACTTTCAAGTATTTGGGGGGGGGAATTAAAAATGTGTCAGAGAGCTCCAATTCCTGGGAAGCCCAGAAACAAATGTCATAGTTTCAGCAAAACAACTTTGAGAAATAGCTGGTATGAATACATCCCTGTTACATATAAGGGGAGATTGCACAGTGAACGTGGGGCAACAAGAAATCAGAATAGCATAATACTACAGCATAAATAGCTAAATTATGATAAAGTTAAATAGGTCCAGTTTTCATTTTGAAAACTGGTTACAAAGAAATTTTGGTACATAGAAAGCACAAAATATGGTTGAAAAAAATAATTCTAGTGATACCAGCAATCACAGTGTATATGAACTGGCTAATCTCAACATGGATATTCAGTCTTGTAAAAGGAATCATTTGCTAAAATGCTCTAATAATGAAGCTGTAGGCATCTAACAATAGACCTTGAAAACATCAAGCAAAGTGTTTGGGACTGTAGGAAGAAATGGGCAAATTTATAGCTACAGTAGGGAGTTTTAACATACACCTCTCAGAAACTGATACATCTAGTAGACAAAATGAGCTAGGATAGGAAGATTTGAATAACAAGATTAACGAGTTAAACTTAAAAGCTAAAAAAGAATGCAAATCTCTGCTGATATTTACATGGTGCTTAGTGTGTGTCAGCCTTGAATTCCATGAGGTGGGGACCTTCTTCCCATTTTAGAGATGATGAATCTGAGACAGGAGAGAATATGTAACCTGTCCAAGGCCATACAGTGAATAGATCATAGAACTGGGATTAAAATATAATGACTTTTAATGACCAAACTGAGAATATATCCTTTTCTCCATTGCATTGGGTTCATTAAAAACAAAAACAAAACAAACAAACAAAAAAACTTGACCCCGCAGCAGACCACGAAGCAAATCTCAACACAGTTCAGCGTGATGCTATTCTAGAATACTGTTATTCTACATAAAAATAAAGTTAAGAAGCATCATGAAAATAGGTTTAAAAGGAAAATAAACTTCAAAACTCTGGGGTACAGTTAAAGACATACACCTAGAAGGGAAATACGAAGTCTTAAGTGTATTAATTAGAAAACATTCAAGAACCTAGAAAAGGAATCAGAAAGGAAACCCAAAGTAAGAGGGAAGGGATAAGAAAGATAAAATTAATGAGAGAGAAATATAGATCTGATC
Organism: Talpa europaea; assembly: GCF_964194135.1. Lineage (NCBI taxonomy): Eukaryota > Metazoa > Chordata > Mammalia > Eulipotyphla > Talpidae > Talpa > Talpa europaea. The sequence continues at coordinate 136,114,878 of NC_140071.1, read as the reverse complement.
CACAGATCTGAAAGCTGACTTTTGAAAAGAAACGTCAAACTACTGGTAAGTCTGATCAAGGAAAAGGGAGAAGGAACTTGCAGCAACATGAATAATGGACAAAAATCTCAGATAGTTATTATAGAGATGAAAAAGAATTTCAAATGTACTCTGAGCCACTGTGCAGACCATGAAAGGGAATGTGCAGTATGTAATTTCTGGACCAACTTATCGACCACGGCTATATTTAAAGGCATTCTGGGCAGGAGTCCAGAAATAGGAGAAAATAGAAAATTTGAAAGCTGACACACCCAGATAACCACACTAGCTCAAGTCACATCACATTTGTCTATTTCCATACACAACTCATGGACCCCTATGACTCCATGCAGCCGGGAGGTGTGTTAGTGCACGTGAGGATCTGAGATTGGAGAAGTAGTGACTTGTCCCAGGTCACATGGATACAGGGAAGCTGGACTGCTGGATGGACTGATTCCCATCATGGTCATTCCATGGGACCACATTGGCCCTTGGCTGTGCCATGTGGGCACAATGGTCAACTCCAGCAGCTAAACGTAACTGGGTGTATGAAAGCCACGTTGTACAAGTGTGCTGCTGAAAAGTACCTGCAAAACACACATTCAGAATCAACCCAAGAAATGAATGCTGTTTCCCAAATCAACAGCAGGATGAACTCAGTAATCCTTTAGTTGCTTTTCACTTGTTTGAACACTAGAGACAGGAGCAGAACACCATCCCCAAAAAGGAAATGAATACTCCCCCTTATTTTAAAGGTGATGAAACCAAGGCAGGGCATGACAAGTAATTGGAGAAGGACCCCAGTGTCATGCTAAATCACTCTCTAGCCATGGCTAATTTTGAAAGTTCTGAACTTAAGCTTTAACCACCAAGACTTGACGTGGGGCCCACTGTTCCCTTTACTCAGTTGCAACGTACTATCAATTCATAGAAAAAGAGCCAAACCTCTGCTGGGTGCAGGTAGGGCAGATGCTGGAAGGATGAAGATGAGTAGGACATAGTTCTTAATTTCAACAAATTTATGACTCAGCAGTGGGACCCACCAGATCATGTAAAAGGCTTAAACATTCCCCTCTCTCTTCTGCATCTTTTGTGGAGGTGTTTTGGATCAAAGGACATCATTCAAAAGGAGTAAGGATGCAATTTGAATACTTCACAAATGCACTTGACCTCGGAGATCAACAGTTGACCTCAAGAGCACCTTCAAGTTCCCCCACACTTGTTTAAATTCTGCTGTCTCCTCTAAATTTCAGTGGAGTAGACTCTCCTGGTGCTGCCTTTTCTGGTTGTGTTTGGTACTCAGTGAGCTCCGGTGAGGAGCCACTCTGGGTGTTTCACTGGTTACCAACCCCTAATTCACACTCTTGGCTTCCCCAGCAGGTACCTGCGTAGGCTCTGCCCACATTCTCTAGTGCTAACGTAGCCTGGATTTAACATGTACACAGAAAAATAAATAGTTGGGCTCTCCTGTCACCATATGCAGCAAAAGTGTCTTCCCAGCTACTTTCAAACAAACAGCCGGTTATTTTAAACCCGTGTTCACATCAGATCTTCATCATTCGTCTTCCAAGCATTGACTTTCTTTTGGATTATTTCTATTTTATTTTATTTTATTTTATTTTTTTATACAGGCATGCTTTATTTATTTGTTTGCTGGTTTGTTTGTTTGTTTTGTTTTTATACATGCACTGGGTACAGTCAGAAGCGCGGGAGGGTGAGAGAATTCACCAGAGCCAGAGCGGGGAGCAGAGCAGGCAGAAGGACCGAAGTACACTGCTGAGGGGAGCAGCGGGCGGCAGGAGAGGTCTGCGCGCCATGTGGGACCCTCCTCTGGTGGCCGGGGAGCAGCCGGGGATCGAACCGGCGCCGCAGAGGCCGCGCGCAGTTTTGCAACCCAGCGCTCAACCGCTGCGCCACCGAGGAGGCCCTGGATTATTTCTATTTTAAAGGAACACACACACCCAGGAAATTGCCTGGAAGGGAATACTCAAAGTCATTCTCAAGTTCAATGTTTGACAATCTTTCAAAGGTAGATTTATTTACATCTCAAAATAGATCATCTAATGCAATGGGGTTTTGGGGAAATGATTATTGTAATAGATACTGTAAGGTCACCTTACATTTATAGACTCTTTGTTTTGAAACGTGCCTTTATATGCTTTCTTCCACTCATCACAAGTCTCTGGCGTGCAGAGGGTTGGGGTTACCACTCCCCTTTTACTACGGGAAGGGAAGCAGTTTAGTATCATGGTGCAGCGAGTGGGCACTGCTGTTGCTCTCTGGGTCTTATTTCCCTATTGTGTAAAAGGTGGATAATAATAACACTTGCTGGTGGGGTGGTGGGGCTGTGTAAAGCACTAAGATCTTGGCACACAGGAATAACGGGGAATCTGATCTTAGAGAGGTTTCAGACTTGCCTGAGGTTCCCCGGGCAGGTCTGGCATAAAGGTGGGGCAGGATCCATGTCCTCACACCAGAGAGGAGCTGCTTCCCTGCCCTCTGCTGTCTTCCAGGGCTCCCACAAATCTCAGCCTGACTCTTAGCTCTCCACATGTGGATGTCCAGGGCAGCCTGCCTTGTTCAATGTCAGATGGAACCGGACCCCTCAAATCACACCAGATGGGGCAGCTGCCCTGGGGCAGGGGATACGTGGGCCATCATGGTTGTTGGAGGATTTAGTGACCATTCATCTGCGGATGCCCAGGATTCAGATGATCCTCCAGGCTTGGTTCAGGGTGATGCTGCCCAGCCAACCATGCAGGACCCCCAGGAGCCAGGGACTCCTCCAGGGCTGGGAGCACTTCGGAGCCCTGGTCCTTCTTCCTACCAGCCTCAGGGATTTTGCCCTGGGATCTTTACCCTACTCCTTTCCCTGCCACGCCCCTTCCTGGTAAAGTCAAGTTCAACTTTCAGTATCCAGGCAGGTGACACCTGCTCTGTTACTTCTGGGGCTCCCTTGGGCAGAAACCTCCACTCACTTATTGGCTGTCTGAGAACATTCTGGCGCCAGGACAGCATCTGCCATAACAGGCTCTTGCTGGCCTAGATATATGTCCCCCACTTGAGTCCAGTACAGTCACAGGACGCGAACACTTGTCAGGGTGAAATGATTTGAATAATAACACCACAAAAGACTCCCCTCTTTCTGTGGAAAGGGGTGCAGGCAGGGAATCTATGGAAACCCCTTCTCTGCTCCCAGGTAACTGTGATACAGGCACTGGACAAGTCTTTCAGCAAATAGTTTCCCTTCAGAACAACCAAAACGGAAATGACTTTCTGGAAACCACTGAATAAAACTATTAATCTAAGAGAATCAAGGACACTGGATATAAGAGGCCAGGACAAAAGGTTCCTTATAGTCCCAGCTCACTTTGGTGGGTGGGGAAGGAGCCCCACCCAGCCTAGGCAACACCCTTTCTTCATGTTCAGGAAAGTGAAGTCTCAATATGCGCTATTATTTATAGCTCTCTCGACTCACTGACACACTTTGTCAGAACAGCTAAGGGCCTAAAGGAAAACTCCTGAGTCTTAAACAAATATACATTTTAGACTCTGGGATTCAGCAAAATCATCTTTGAGGAAGTTGTCATTTAGTCCCCTGTTCTAGTGTCCCTATTTCCAACCCCAGATCAGCCATGGAATCTTCCAGGCCCAGCAAAACACCCTCCACATCACCTCTGTCCCCCACAGCATCCTGTGCTGCTGCAGGCGAGACCACCCTGGGTGTGCTGCCCACACGTCACCCAGACCAGCCCAGGGCCTTCTCTAGGCCTCATGTCTCTAGGGCGCTGGCAAAACTTTGACCCATTTGGCTGCCACATAATTGATTTGTGAAAAATATTTGAACTGCAATAAAAATTTTCTCTGATTGGCCATACTCAGAAAGTTTTGTAACTCAGTGTGTTGGCAAAGTTGGGAGAAACTGGCATTCACAGCTACTGCCCTTGGGATTAGACTTTGGGATAATTTAGGGAGAGGCAATGTGGCATATCTAACCAAGTCAAACACACGCACGCCCTGGGGTCCAGCAAATTCTACAATCATGAGTTAGTCCCTATTGAGCATTTCACGTGCCAGGTGCTGTTTCAGACCCACGCACATATTAATTCATTTAGTCATCTCAAAAACCCTCAGAGATGGGGGTGGCATCACCCCCACTTTGCAGATGAGAAAGTTCAAGCAAAGAGACTTTAAAGCATTTGCCCAAGATTGTCAGTAAGAACCCAGTCACCTAGTTCATGGGCGGGTTCGCTTAACTACGACAGAGACAGAACTCCATTGTATAGTGCTGCCTGCTGATGAATTATCATGACAATGAAAAATTAGAAACAATTTAAATATTGGTGAGAAGGGAAAGGTTTCATGTATTACAGTTGTTCTGCACAAGAGAACACCAGATGATGGTCCTTTTTAAAAAATGAAGTTGATAAGGAGGTGTGCTGATGTGTTCCAATCTCCAAGCTAAAAACTGAAGAAAAGCAGAGTTCAGGAGACAGTTTGTTATCATTCGTGGAAAAAAAACAAAACAAAACACATGCATGGTTATGTGTGCATATGCACGGTGCAGTTCTGAAAGGATGTACAAGAAAAGACAAAACAGAACTTATAGACAGGGAACTTGGGGAGAGCGCATGCTTTTTGCTGCATACCTTTATCTACCTTTTGAATTCTGTGCCATGTATGTGGATTATCTATTTGAAAAGAAAACTTAATTTCAACGATCCATCTATACCTATAAAGCGCAGGATAGCTGCATACTAGAAAACAGCACCAGACATTCACCTCTGTGGCTAAGTGTCCTCATTGTTGATAAGCTATTTTTATTTATTTATTTATTTGTTTGTTTGTTTGTTTTGTTTATACATGCACTGGGTACAGTCAGAAGCGCGGGAGGGTGAGAGAATTCACCAGAGCCAGAGCGGGGAGCAGAGCAGGCAGAAGGACCGAAGTACACTGCTGAGGGGAAGCAGCGGGCGGCAGGAGAGGTCTGCGTACCATGTGGGACCCTCCTCTGGTGGCCGGGGAGCAGCCGGGGATCGAACCGGCGCTGCAGAGGCTGCGGGCAGCTTCGCAACCCAGCGCTCAACCGCTGCGCCACTGGGGAGGCCCGCTATTTTTTTTTTAATGCATGTTTTTTCTCTTTAGCATCTAACTCAGAGGCAGGCACATGGAGGGACCCCAGAAACTACTGTGGAATGAATGAATAATGTGCAAATGGAACTGCTACTCATAAGCTTCCTTCTGGAACCCTGTGCAGAAGGGTCTGTACCTCTCTCTAAGGCACAGAATGCCAAGGAGTCCAGCAGGCCCAGGGAGTTAGAAGAGAGGCAGGAAACAGTTTCTCCCTCAGAGCCTACAGAGGGGCCCAATCTGCCAACACCTTGACTTTGGACTTCCAGCCTCCAAACTGGGAGATGATACATTTCTGAGGTTCAGGGCACGCACTCATGATAGCAATCCTAGGACAAATCGGATGAGCTTCTGTCCCGGGGCAGCCTCCTTTGGGGCAGTGTCCTGGGGCAGGCTAGGTTGAGAGTAACTGATGTTAGGGCTGCAGAGGTCAGCGGGAGGAGGGGGGCCCTCTTTAGCTGAGAGCCCCTTTATTTGCCAGCCACGTTTGCTCTCAGAGTGGACGAGACACAGCCTTGTTCTTTTTCAGGCCACAGGGATAACTTACTCAGAACTATTTTCTTTATGGTTTTTGCACATGTGGATTTTTTTTCCCAGGCATTTGGCAGCTCTGAAGGGGGTAATAAAAGAGCTCATTAATGCCACTGGAGACACCGAAGTGCTGAAAGAGAGAAAAGAAATTTCCCTTAATCAATGCAGAAAGAAGCCAGGGGTTACCTGGGTCTCTAACACACTGCAGCATTGGCGGTCTGGTTCCTGGGGTCTTTCCTTGCCTCCTGGGGAGTGTGCCTTATTTTGCTGGATAAATTCTTCCAGCCTTAAAACCTGAAAGAGAAGAAAAGAACCACTAAGCATGAAATAAAGGCTGTGGTCACCAACCTGGGGACTCATTCTCCTGAGTCAATTAGTTCTGGGGAGAGCGCCTCCTGAGACAAACTCCAAACTCACTTAGGCCATTTCTAATTAGCTGTTTGCTTGGTCGCTGCACAAGGCGACACCGGGCAGGGTTACACTTCCCTTCAATTATTTACATGCAGGTATTGACACGAGCTCTGGAGGGTGGCATTTGCTGGTTTCCTACCATCCCTGGAAGCCCGTTCTGTTTCCTTTTTTTTTTTAAGTTAGTTGTTTAAAAAGAGACAATATTTAAGAATTAAATATTTAAGAATAATCTCATAGATAATATGAGAGAAGGGAGGCTAGGAGAACTCTTAACTTGTAATGCCTTACTGAGGATGGTGACCATCAGTCAACTAATTACAGAGCATCAGTTAAACAGACAAACTTCCTTGCCTTCAACTCTGAAAAGAACAACGCCAATAACCATAAGGGTAATGGAGACATTGTTGACAAGTCTTCGTAAAAACCTGGTTTTCCTCAGGCACCAGGCTAGGTGGGAAGGAAGAGGGTAGGGTGGAGTGGGGGGCTGGGTAGTAAGATAATAAAAGACGGTCCCTGCCTTCAAGAAGCTCATGTTGGAGGTAGTGGGGAGACAGATGACGGCAACCATAGCGACATTCAGGTGAGTACAGACACTATGATAAGAGCAACATGAATGTGCCAGGCACCGATTTTAGCTTTCTATGGTATTAACCCCTGTAAGGCACTACTGCAAAGAATTTTCAGCAATCAGCTCAGCTCAGCTCAGGGAAGTCCAGGGCAGCCTTAAGGGTTTTGAAGGGTGACTAGGAGTTGGTCAGAGGCAAAGGCAAGAAAGAACACTCCAGACAACACGACTAGCAGATGTGCTGGAAGTGATTCCAGCATGAAGCAGTGGACATAACAGGGCAGAGTCCAGGGGGGAAGTTCTGGGGGGTCAGATTGAGCCACATTGTGAATCATGAGTAGATCCAAGATTTTAGGGAGAAGTAGAGCTTGGAGCAGACTTGGTTTCAGAATGGTAGTTCTGGAATTAGCTGGCCTGGGGAGAATGTGGAGGCAGGAGATAAAGGACAAGGCTCTTGCAAGACTTTAGATTTCACAGAATGTGAAATGTGCTTTCAGAATGTGCTTTCTATTTGACATGATGAATATTGGAGGAAGAAGTATCTAAGGATTGTGGCACTCCTTTTACTGCATCTTGCTAAGGTTTATGAAATATTCAAGTGAGTCCTGTGTGGTCGTTTATGTAATATCAATAAACAACCTTTTAAAAGTCCAGGAGAATCATTCCTAGCGTCTTGACCAAAGCAATGGTGTAAAAAGGCAGGGAGGGGGGGCGGGCAGAGAGGCTTAGGCGTCAGGACCCACCGGATTTCACAACAGACAGAATGTGTTGGTGGGCAGGGCAGGGACTTGGGGTGAACACGGGAGAGCAGGGGAGGCGGATATGGTCAGGATGATTCTTCCATTCCTGGCTGTGGTAAGCGGGTGGCTCAATAATGACACCATTACTGGGGAGAAGTGGAGGATGAAGAGCAGATCTGAGACACTTGGTCCAAGGTCAGCCTCTGGGTCGTGCTTTGCCAACTGTAAACACTCAGGTTCTGAATGATGCTGGTTCACCAATGAGTAGTAAACTGTACCCCAGTGGGTATTAGTGGGGGCTTAGAGGTGGGGGTGGGTAAAGTCATATTACCTGGGTTTGAATCCCAGATCTGCTACTTGTTACCTGTGTGACCTTGAGGAGGTTATTACCTTCTCTGTGCCTCAAGTTTCTCATTTGTAAAGCAGAGATAGAATACGTAAAGGAAAAGAGTTAATACATGTAAACTGCTTAGACAGTATCTTAAGTTCAGTAAGGACTCAAGGGGAAGGAAGAAGGACAGAAGGGGACCTAAGGGAGGGGAAGGGCATGGGGAGGGCGCCATCAGGACAAGGTTGTGAAGGGCAGAGCTGGACTCTGAGTGGTGACCTGAATGTACGTACACGTGCTGATTTTCAACAATGAACTTCTGAAACTCATATGCTACAACGCAATGTTATGTCAATAATAAAAGGTAAATTACTTGGGCTATTACTCAAAGAAATAAAAATCAAAGCAAGAAAGAGAGCGGGAATCACAGGTTTACCAGGACCAATATCAATTAGCACCACAATCAACATCAGCAGGCTCCTGCAGCCTTTTTAAAATTATGGGACATTAAGTGTTTTTTTATAAATTTCTAGAAACCAGGCTCTGCTACTTGCCGCTAAATCTGTGCCCCCCTGAGAAGCCCCCCTTCCTGTCGAGCCAAAGTCCTTTTCCCTCATCTCAGGATGCTAGCTGTGACCAGGTCAGGGCAGTGTCCCAAGAGCCAGGCATCACAGCAGATCAGAAGCTGCCAGGGCCCAGAGCCACCTCTCCTAAGCATTGTATTTAGTCGGAACCTACCTCAAGCAGAGAATTCTGAAGTTTCACATTTAGGGCTGATTTCTCTTCTTCCAGCTGTTTTATTTCATTTTCTGATTTCTTCTTCACTTCCTCCAACTGTGCTTCCACCTCCTAAGTGACAAAGGAAGAGTCAGCCACATGGCAGGACACTGACCTCTCAACTCCTGTCTCACTCCCCAAGAGTTTCAAAGGAGCTTCAAAGAGTCATAAAATACTATAAGAGAATATAACTAGAGATGTAGAAAGTCAAAAGGAAACAAGTTAAATTCACACCAGGGTGTCTGATTTATGACGGGGGGCAGAAGGGGAGCTCCTGACTTCTTTTATAGTATCAAGTGAAAAAGGAGACAATTCATTACTGCAGAAGTTCTCAGTGTCCCGTAAGTCAAAAGTCAACTACATTCTCAAACACAGGAAAACATTAAAAGGAGAACTACACTTCTCCTGTGATTCTCTCAACAGCATCCTTACTCTAGCTAAAGTGATGGAGCTGCTTCCTGCATAGTCCTTCACTAAAGGCTGAAGGGCCGTTAGGGGAGAGGTGGGGGGTAGGCAGGAGACGCAAACAGGATCTGACCATATAGGGTCTTATAAACCACACTAATGAAATTGAAGTACATTGTGAAGATGAGAGGGGCTCTTTGGAGAGTTTGAAACTAAGGTTGAGTTTTCAGAAGACTGTCTGGAATGGAGAAAGAATTAGGTCAAACGAGGAAATGGATGATATGAGACCAGTCACGAGATCACCATACGGTCGACAAGAAATGGTGGGTGCCTGGGTCAGTGTGGTACCTCTGAGGAAAGAGGAAAGAGGAGACATGCCAGGGCCACTGCAGAAGAATCAATGGCCTTGATAACTGATTGAATGCAAGGGGTGAGAGAGAAGTCACGTGCGATTCTTGGGTTTCCGACTTCGGCATCCCCAAAGACATAACCATTGATCACCTGGATGACACTTTTACACTATCTGTGGAGCCAAGTCCAGTCCAGGTCAGGGGCCCTGGGGTGGCCATTAGCATTATCCCTTAGGGTCAGCCATTTAAACGGGAAGAAAAGAAAAGTGATTAGATCGTCAGGACCACATGACCTTGACACTTAGCATATAGTGTCTATGAGGGCTGGTTGATCTGTGGAGTTCATTTCTATAGATGATACATAAACCACCCTTTTGTTCCAAACAAGTATAGATAACTTAAACAGCCATTAGAAACACAACCATACCCTCAGCAAATATCCTGATATTTTTACTTCATTAATTAGCTTCTCATTTACTGAGCCATTTATTGAACAAAGGTTTTCCTTAACTTGCTTCCTGATACAGACACTCACTACCTCTGCCAAGACATGTTCACTGAAACAATGCAGTGGAAATTCCCCTGCAAGAATTATTTTTAACATAAAGCAAGAACTATTTCTGATTCCACACAGCCTAATTTACTAGGGTTCATATAATCAATCACAGCTTTAGCTGTTTCCTTGACAAAGGAGCTACAGGGCAATAATTTCCCCACAGATGGAAATAACATATTTCATCAGTAAGTTTTGCAGTAGGGAGACTCCCTTTAGGTACAAAATAATGTAGCTTACTGTCAGAAAACATAATTCTGGGTCACCTGGAGAACACAGACTAGTTGCCAACTAAGTCCAGCTAAGTCCACGGTACCCTTGAGGATTCAACAGGAAGTTCTTATTCTTCTAATGCAAGAGGAAAAAAACCTCGAAGAACCTGAGGCTAAAGAAGGAGACGGATGCTTTCAAATACATAAATCCTATACCTAAGGGGCATTCCATGGGGCATTAATTTATAGAATTCAAAGTACTTTCATGAACTTTATTCTCACTTAACTCAGGGAAAAGGGCTTTATTGCATCCATTTCACATGAAGGAACACCTAAGGCAAGTGTGAAAGCAGGACCCACACCTGTCTTATGCTTCCGTGTCTAGGTTGTTCACAGTTACAGTAAATTAAAGAAAAGACACAGAATGACCCACTGTGACAGGAAGAACAAATGAGCAACCACAGAAAATCACCAAATAGAGATTTCAGTGGTGTTTTAAAGGAAAACACATTAACTTTTTTCAAGAAGAAACATTGCTATTTGGAATGTATTTATGGTAAAATTCATGATGCAGCAAATGATTCAACTGGTACAAAGCCTAACATGTCCCTCTGAGAAACTAGCTCCAAAAGTACTCAATACATGGGCTGTTAGACTCATGAGGGGTGACGTTTGGGTAGCAGGACTACAGTGGCACAAGAGCAAGTGCTCTTCAAAACTCATTCTAGCCAAGCTCAAAAATAAGTCTGGAGAAGACTTTTATGCTATTTCCATTTTACCACCATAAAAAGACTAAAAAGGATGAAGCTGGCTTCAAGTAATTTAATTGCTTGCCAAAACCAAATTCAGCACTCATAACAGGATAATAATAACACCACCTAGACTTTCAATAAATTAACATCGTAATGCCCAGCATCTAATCAAAAAATGTGACTCATAGCCTGGAGAGAACCAGTCAACAGAAAAAGATCCTAAAATGAGAGGAGATGAGACTGGTAAAAGAGCAATTAGAAATATCAGGGCCTCCCTGGTGGTGCACAGGTTGAAGTTTCAGCACCATCAAGCTATGACCAGCCACTGCAGCATGAGCTCCATCACCAGCCAGTGAGCTGAACCACATGGCGCAGCAGACCTCTCCTGTCTCCCCGCTGCTTCCCTCAGCAGTGGCTTTCAGTAGATCTGCCTGTTCTGTTCCCCACTCTGTCTCTGGTGAGTTCTCTCACCCCTTTGCACTTCTGGCCTACACCCCAGTTCTTGTATGCATAAATAAATAAAGATAAATCTTTAAAAAATATGCACAAAAATTTCAAGGAAAATGTAACATAATGAGATGAGGAAGGGAAACTGCATTGAGCATCAAATGGAATTTGTAAAGCTGAAAATTATGATATTGGAAATGAAAAAAATGGGACTTAAAAGACTGGATGATGAAAACAATGAGTGCACTTGAAGACACAGCAACAGAACTACTCAAACTGAAACACAGCGACAAGAGGCTGAAAATAGAATGTTGTGGAAAAACATAGAAGAGGGGGTGGCAGGAGAGAGGATGGATTTAAATTTCCAAACTGGATAAAAACTATAAAACCACAGAACCAAGAATTCTAATGAATTCCAAGCAGAAAGACAAAGAAAATTGCATTGTGGCATATCGTAATCAAATTGTAAAAATCAGTGATAAAGAAAGCATTCAGAGAACAAAACGTCATATTACACACAGAAGAAAACACATAAGAGGTTGTCAGCTTTCATCAGAAGAAATCCAAACGCAGCTCTGTCCCTTTTAGCCATCAGCCCCTCCCTTCAGGGAGTGGGACTCGGAAAGCTCCACCTTCTATGGTCAAGTTGGCGATGACAGCCATCCATTGACTGGGGTGCTCCTCACTGTTCTGCTTACAAAATTGGAAGATCGTCCATCTGCTACCTCAGCGCACCTTCCTCCACCAGGAGCCTGAAAATGTCAGACTGATCTTCCCACACTCCCTTGCAATTCGGGCATGGCCATGTGACCAAAGCCTCACCAATCAGATGCATCCACCCCAGATTTCGAATCAAAATCTAGTAAAAAGTACAAACAAGTCAGACTGCCAAATGCAGTCTCCAGGGGCAGCAGAGCCAATCATTCCAGAGAAGTGCTCACCAAGGAAACTTTCCGCGTCGAGAAACATGTTCTATAATATAACGGAGCACTGTGCTATGCACACTCAGCACTGTGTTATCCAAGCTGGTAGCCACTAGCCACATACAAGGCTATGGAACACTTGAAATGTGGCTAGGTCCACTGAGGAGCTGAACTTTCAGTTTTATTTAATTTCTTTTAAAATAATTTTTAATTGATTTACCATTGGTTTACAGTTAAATTTTATCTAATTGCAATTAAAGTAAATGTAAATAACCATGTGTCTAGTAGCTACCACAATAGTGCAGTTCTGGAGGCAATGAGGAGGGCCCAGGGTGGTGGTGGCAGCAGGTCCTGGGCTCACAGATGGCAGGGGTGTTATAAGTGAGGAGGCTGAGGCCCACAGAATTCCCCACTGCACTGCCCAGGTTAAAAGCCTGGCTGTGGCCACCAAGCTGAGGGCGGCTGCACTGGGATCTGAATCCAGAAAGTGTTGAATTTCCTTACATTAAATGATGCCATGACACAATTCCACCCCACATCAATGACTCCCGGCCTTAATGACTCACAACTGTCTTAGGGGTCCTGGTTTCCCCCACAAAGACCTGAACTCCTCCTGGTCAGTGAACCAGCTGATATCTATACCCAGCAGGAGCACACTCAGAGCTTGAGAAAGGAAAGGAGAATAAAAGACAAAAGGAAGGGGGTGGAGGAAGGAAAATGAAACCCAGCAGTGCCCGGCAAAGGGGCTTCTCACCTTCTGCAGCTTTTTCCTTTCAGCCTCTACCGAGGAGCGAACCGATTTCATTTCCACCGTGTGTTTCTTGACCAAGTCTTCCAGGCGCTTCACTAGCTGCTCTTTGAGCTGTTTCTTCTCCTCCTCTGTCTGGATTTTGATTTTGCGAAGATCTTCTTCATATTGTTGCTTCATATATTCCTTCTCGACACTTGCCTCTTTTTGGGTCTACAAAAAGAAAACGGACCTTGAAAACTGCTGGGGTGGGGGGAGGTGAGGAGCAGAGAATCACCATTCTTTTTGGTACAAAGTTCACGTTTTAGTGTTTATAACCTGATTTTGCTACACGGATCACAAATTATGATAACATTTACAAGACTGTATATTTGATATTCATGGGAGACTTCACTTGAGCCAGGATGGAGAAAGGGCTCTTTGGAGACATGTATTCATCGTTACAGGATCAGCTATTTCAACCCATACCACAGAGGTCTGTAAAGAATGCTTTGTTTGGACTGGAAACATATTGGGGGCAGGGTGGGGGCAAGGAGATTCTAAGCAAGTTTCCAATTTTCCAGGAGCCAGCGACAAAAAGATGGGAACATTCTGCTATAGTCTCAGCCCCCTAGTTTCAAATAATGTGAAGTTGGCAGGGTGTTGGCTAAAACCTCACTCCTGCATATCCACCCCTGAAAGCGTGGGACCTGCAGGTTCCAAGTCGATCCATCTGCTTGGGGATTGGTCTCCACCTGAAGCTCTTTCCAGGAAAGCCCCCCGTGACTTCTCCACCCCAGGGCTGGGTCAGACACTACCTGTGTTTCTGTGCCTCCTTTCATGCATGGACACTCCTTGGGAAAGGTCTGATCCTGCTGAGGATGAAGACTACCAGCTTCCAAGTCATTTCCTTCTCCCAGGACTTTATTCTCGGAAATGAGCTCCGTCTTCATGTTATCTGCAAGCATAAGCTCCAACATCATTTGGAAGGCCCTTGGCCTTTGCCTGGTGTCTGCGGCTTCCCGCAATTTGGTCCCTATTTTGCAATTCCACTATTTTACCCACCACCTTTCCATGTAATCTTGCTCCCACAGGTGTTCAAGCATGGTCAAGGTGCCCATCTTTGCTCCAGTAATGACCTGATTTTAAATAGCTGAACTTCTCTTCCTTCCAATCTTCAAATATAACCTTTCTGTATTCTAAAAATATTGAACATGTCCCTTGACATGTACACATTCAATAGGAAATATGATAGGAATTTAAAGGATAAGACAAAAAATGAATATAACTAGAACTGCTCATTTTCTTCCCTTATTCCCTGAGATACTCATGCCCTACTTCTGAGACCAGTGCTCTACACCCTCCACACACTTTTGGTTTCAACTACAACCTCTCTTCTCCACACTTTTCCATACCATAGTGATTTCTACTTTTCTGAATGCTTCAGTCCCTGCTACCTGGTTCACATCTATGATGACAAAGTGTGCCCTGGGCTATAAGGTCACTGTCCCATGAGGTTCCTGGAGGCATACGTCCACGTTGTACCTCCCAATATCAAGCTGGTCACACTGTAGGTATTCAAGAACTTTCCAATAAGGGAGCCTCCTAGAGGAAACTTTAAAATCAGATGTTCTCAGATGCAAATACTGGCTCTCTCACCAACTAGTTGCTTGGCTGGCCTTAAGCTAGCCACTCAACCTTTGTCAGCCTCATTGCTTCACCAGTGAGGTGATTCTGGCAACATATATGCCACAAAATTATAGGGAAGGTCCACTAGTGTTACTATGAAATGTTATTAAAAGAATATATCAATGAATGACTGGATTAAGCAGATGTAGTATAGATACACAAAGGAATACTACACAGCTATAAAAAGATGAAATTTTGCCATCTTTGACAACATGGGTGGACCTGTAGGGGGTTATCATAAGTGAAATGACTGAGGAGAAAGACAAATAACAGATGATTTCATTCATATGTGGAACATAAAAAATAAATCAAAGGAACAGACAAAACCAAAATGAAACAAACACTATAAATTTGACTGCAGACTTGAGATTACCAGAGGGGCAGAGTAGGGGCTGGGAACAAGGAAGGAAGGTGCCCTATGGACTGTAGTCAAAGATTATCAGGGCTTCGCTGGTGATCGTGGTGTGGTAATATACCTCTGAAGAGGTGTGAAACTATACCCAAATCATATGCAGTGTTACTAACATTATGTCAAGGAAAACAATAAGGAAATAAATAAAATGACTTGGTTAAGCATTTTCTGAGCTATGTTTAATAATCATACTCAGGCACACTTCTCTATTTTATTTCTGACTTTCATGGGAGTGCCTCTAGGGTTCCATAATTAAATATGATGCTGGATATTTATTTGAAATTATGGTGTTTAAAAGATGCCACCTTCTCAATAGTTAGTACTACACAAAAAAAAGAACAAAGTGCTATCTGAGCGTGGGGGAGAAGCAGGTGCTGAGAACGTTAGGTGCTGTGGCCAGCATGGGGGCAAAGTCTTTGAGGGCAAGACGTCCTGTGTATCATGCCTTCACAGATCTGGCCTGTGGCAGCTACCTGGGTCCTGCAGGCATTGGACTCGCCCAACAGGCAGGTCAAATCTAACATCCCAAGCCTCCCACTCTGCCCTTGTGGTTGGGGGATGGTGGACAGCAGCAAGCCCTCCACTCCGCTGTCCACCTAGAAGCCACCTTTTCCTCTGTAAGAAGCCAGAGACAGGGCATCTCACCAGTTTTCTGCATTACGTGACACTCCTGCAGTATCAGTCTGTCCTTGGCCACTGCCAGCTTCTCCCCGAGTTTTTTGGCAGTGCTTTTCAACTCTGAGTTCTCCTGCCGAGCCTCCTTGAGTTGCACATCCAGGTCCTAAACAGACAGGAAGTGACTTGTTTCTCCAGTTTCAGTTCCGAACAGACTTCCCAAGTGCACAGACTTCAGATCTGAAAGGTGGGGACTTGCACAGCATAACCCCGTTTCTCTAGAACTCCATGGCGAGATGTACATTAAAGCCTTCCTCATGCTGTGATGGGCTGTGTGACCTTGGGCAAGTTATTTAACCTTTCTCTAGTGAAGATGAAATGAATAAAATGCCTGGTTCAGAAAAAATGCTCAGGGAGCATGAGAGATATCAGCTGCTGCTACTTTTAGAGATGGGGCTTTGTGGGCCTATGGGATCACATAACTGATGGGTTAATGGTCTGACTCGCCACATACTCCCAGGCATTCTAACACAGGCAAGTTAATACAGAATGGGCAGGGGCTTTAGAAAGCGGTTGAATTGAATTCAAAAACATAGCTGCGAGTCCAGCTAGGCAGGTCCTCATGCCTCTCAGTTTCATCCTGTCTTGTCATCTGTAAACTGTAAGTGTCTAAGCTTTCCACGCCCAACTCGCCAGGGTTCCTGCCTACACAGCTGGTTTTCAGAAATAATTGCTGAATGTAGTTGAACACAGTGGGGATAAAAACATTTGCTTTGGCAGAAGGAAGTGTTTCAGACAGTGCCCGACACATAATAAGGTGTTCACGACGAGGGACCAGGTTAGTGCCCCAAATGAGGAAGACTATGGGGTACCTTGCTGGTGGGTGTGGTGAGGTAATAAACATCTGAAAATGTGTGAACCTGGACTTCTGAACCATCTACACAGTGCTGTAAACCAACATCAATGACCTCAAAGAAGAAAATCAGTTTAAAAGGAAAGAAAGGTAGGAGATCTTGCTTTACCTGAATTCTTTCCTTCAGCTTCTGGGCGTACTTTTTCAGGTCACTTATCTTGCGCCCTCTGTGCTCCAGGTCACCTTCCAGCTTCCTGACCTGGGCCTGCAGGGCCGACTCCTGCACCTGGAAGTTCTTGCGGAGGTCGGTCTCCTTCTCCTGCCACTGCCACAGGGCCTCGCTCACAGACCGCTGCATGGCCTGCCGGATGGCCTCGTTCTCCCTCTCGTAGTTGGCCTGCAGCTCCTCGGCCTTCCTGGCGTAGTCCTTGCTCAGCTGCTGGTTCTCGGCCCGCAGCCGCTCCACCTCCAGCAGGACCTCCCGCATCTCGGGGCCGCGGCCCGGCTCTCCCTTTGGATCAGGGCTCTCCTGGGAGAGCCGGCCCCACTGGGGCGCCTCATGGCTGGTCAGGTGGCGGAGCCTCTTCTCGTAGTCGGCTTTGAGCTCCAGCATCTCCTTGGAGAGGGTCAAAACCCGCTCGGCATGCTCGGCCTCTACCCTCAGCTCCCTTTCTTTGGTCTCCAGCCTGCATGAGGCTGACTGGGCGAGTGCCTCCTGGGTGAGCCTCTTCTGCAGCTCCAAGGCGCTCTCCAGGGCCTGGATGCGCTCCCGCAGGGCCTCCTCATCTGCACGGCCCTGTTCCTGCAGGAGCCGGGCCTGGGTCTCTGCCACGGCCATCTGGAGCTCCTCCTGGTGGGCCTCCCTCAGGGCCTCCATGCTGGCCTCGGCCTCGTCCTGGCGGGTGTTCAGTGCATAAATCACCTGCAAGGAAATGCACAGAGCTCAGTCAGTGCGAGGAGAGTGGGTGTGGGTGAGGGCAACCGGACCAGAGAGGTTTCTCCTCCATGGTGGTGACCACACTGATCCCCACAAACGGCACCTGAGAACATCTGTGTGAAGTGAGGTATTAGAAATTGCCCCCAGGACACACCAGTAAGGGAGCAAGGAAGTGGTGTGAGCAGAGCGAGGTGGTGATACTGTGTAAAGCCCCGGGGAGGGTATCTGAGATAGCATTCCTGGCCGGGATCCCTAGAGTGCCTTGGAAACCCAGTCAGTGCTTAACGCTCTAACTTATTTAGGAAGAACACCTGGGGATGCAAAAATTTAAAACAGTGAAAAGCTTGAAAATAGAATTCAGCTCTATAGTAATAGGATTTTACACCATGACAGAGTAGGATTTACTCCAGGCATGCAACGTTGACTTAACACCTGAACATCAGTCATTGCAACAAGGACAAAAGCCACAGGATTGTCCCCGAAGACACAGGAGAAGCACTTGACGAAATCTAACACTCCGTGAAAAAAACATGCACCACACTGGACAGAGAAGAGAACTTCCTCAAACAGATCAAGGGCATCTGGGGACAACCGCACATTACAGGTGAAAGACTGAATGTTTCTCCATCACTTCAAGAACAAGACAGGGACACGTGTTGCCCTGTGAAGAAGAGAGTGAAGGAAGGCAGGAGTATGGTGGGTCGCTGAGGAATCAAAATGATATCCTGGCCTGAGCAACAGGAAAATGTTCACTGAATGGGAAAATCCGTAAGCAGACAGGTCTTGGGAAGAAAATCAAGAGTTCTATTTTGGACAAAATTAATTAGGTGAAATTAGCCCCAAGCTAACTTTGGGGTGGCAGGACAAGAGATCAGAGGACCCAGGTCTCCGGCAAGGTGAAAGGCCATGCCAGCCAGACAAACCTAATTCTGTCACTTGCAGACAAACCTAATTGTTTGAGCAATACACTTTCCAAATCTTCTCTTTTAAAAGTTGTTCAGGGCCTCCCCTGGTGGCGCAGCGGTTGAGCGCTGGGCTGCGAAGCTGCCTGCAGCCTCTGCAGCGCCGGTTCGATCCCTGGCTGCCGGCGAGGGTCCCACATGGTGTGACAGACCTCTCCTGCCACCCGCTGCTCCCCTCAGCAGTGTACTTCGGTCCTTCTGCCTGCTCTGCTCCCTGCTCTGGCTCTGGTGAGTTCTCTCACCCTCCCACACTTCTGACTGTACCCAGCGCTTGTATAAATAAATAAATAAATCTTTAAAAAAAAAAGTTATTCAATTATTATACTTCTTGCAACCTCGTTTTTCTGTAAAAAAAAAAAAAGAAAGAAAGACAAACAACTCAGCTCTTGTTCTTTTGAGGATTAAATAGGATCACATCTCTTGGGTGTCTGGCACTTAAGGGGTCTTCATTAGCTTTTTCTTCCTTCTCTCCTCTCAGCCTATTCCATCAAAAGGACACATCCCTTGTTTTTGGAGACACAGTCTGTTCCCCTTCCCCCGTGTCTGAAATTGCTGAAATTTTGAGCAGACCCACCGTCTTCTGGGTTTCGTGTCTTGGCGCGCACTTGGCAACACCTCCTACCACTGATTGACACTTGCTTTCTTTTGCTTGTCACCTACTAAACAGACACATCAGAGTGAGTGGCCCAAGCCTCATTTATAAATCCACCTCCTTGGGAGGAGGCTGACTTCAGAAACCACCAAGGGACATGAATAATTCACAGCCAAATGAAATATGACCAAGTTCGAAGTCTTCCCAAGAGCTTTAGAAATCCACTGCTAATGGTTTGACTTTGGAGAAAATTTCAGCAGGGGGCCTGTTAGGGTTGTTGAGGTTGAGTATTGTAGGTATAACAAATCTATAATTAATGCATTATGAGCATCAGATCAGATTCAGAGGAAAGTTTGCATCAAGTCTAGGAGCAGGAATCAGAAGTGAAATGGGAAAGGAAAAAAGTAATACTTGTTGAGTGCCCAGGGTATAACTTCACTGGACCAGGTGATTTGTATACTATTTTTCAATTACTTGAAAAATCACAATTTGCCTAACAACAAAGTGGAGTTCACACCTATCTTACAGACGGAAAAACTGACATTGGGTCATGTAGGGGTGCTACAGTATGCTGTTTAGAAGAGGCACCAGACCCTGCTGGCCTGGATTTAAATTGTAGCTCCACCTCTTTCTAGCTGTGTGACCTTGGGTAAGTTATTGAGCCTCTCTGATTCTCAGTCACCTAATGTCTGGCATGGAGAGAGCAGTAATTACCATATAGATTTGTTTGGAGAGAAAAATGACATCATGAACCTAAAACCCTGAACAATATTCCTGGCACAAACACTTAGGAAATGCCATCTGTTATTGTTTTTACCACTATTAATATTATTGCCTATAAGATTATGCTAAAATAATGTTAAAAAATAATGCTAAAAAAAACACAGATGCAGGGAATGAAGCCCAAATCCTTCCAGATCCAAAATTAAAAGACATAGAACTATGAGTTTTGTTTTAAAAAAAAAAAAAGCAGCTGGCAACATTCATTCAGTTATTTTTGCAGCATTTACTGCAGTGTTAGGCACAGGAAAAATCAAACAAATAAGATCATTCTGTTGAAGGGCCAGCAGAATGTGGCAGATCACATTATTTGTCCATATTATTTTCCCTTCCTTGCTATGTACCTCCTCGTCTATGCACAGCATTAACTCTTCTTCCCTTTTAGGCATAGGTGTGTGACTTGCTATGGCCAATGGCATGTGAGTGGACTTGTTACAAACAGAGGCCATACATGTGTCCATGTGTTAGACTTGCCCTATTGTGCTTTCATCATCTACAATGAAAAAGAACATGCAGGGTAACCTCAGGTGCTAAAATGAGAGATATGTGGACTCCAGCCCAACCCCTGGAGTTAGCCTGGCTCATCCAAGCCCAGCAGAGAGCAGCCAACCTAAGCAAGAAATGAACCACTGTCCCTGCAGGCCACTGAGGTTTGAGAGTTGTTTGTTATACAGCACTATTGCAGGAAAGCCTAACTAATACAGAGAGAGAGAGGCAAGTAAGCCAACATTAATACATTTATGGGTATTTAATGTGCTTTGCTAGAAGTCTTTTCTTTATGCCAGGCATAAAGAAAAGCAGAAGGGAGGGAATGAACTCATTGTTCATCCCTTTTCTTTCCTGCCTCATCATTATTGGATCAACTTCATCAACATTTCAATGTACTTTAATTTTTATCATTAATAAAAACCTTCTTTTGATCTCACCCCCAATTTCTATACTCCTTTATTGCAAATTCCTCAAGCACTGTGTTTATACCCATCGCCACTAATTTCTCATCTCTCCTCCCCTGAGCCTTCTCCAATCATGCTTTCAGCCTTAGCCACCAAAACAGGTGGTCATTATTTCACTAATGAACTTCCCTGATTACCCAGAAATCCTTGTTGTGGCCATATCTTTCCCTGCCTGTGTTTCTCCATGTCGCTTTTATCTGACATGTTATAAATTTAACATTAACATGGAGAGCTTTTTGCTTATTTGTATTTTGAGCTATATGCAGGTAGGTTTTTTTTTTTTAATTATCAGTTATATCTATAATAGAGCCCAGAATAGTGCCTGACATGTGGAAAGGACTCTGGGAATATTTGAATGACTGAAATATCTTTTTATCCTAACAGAAAAGCATCAAAGGACAAAGGATACTTGAGTTGGGTTTGGAAAGATGAGCAAAGTCAGCTAGGTAGACAGAAAGGGGAGGAGAATACAGATGGGGGAGAGTATGAGGAGCAGGAAATAGCAGAGCATGGAATAAAGTAGACTACAAGGGGACATCTAAGGGAGTCCTCCTGGCCAGAGCCAGGGGAGGGGTGTGACCAGGAAGGGGCAGGCAGCATGACCCAGCACTGGCCAAGTAGGCAGAGGTCAGACAGTGTTTGGCAGCTGTGTTAAGGAGTTTGGGCTTTATCTTGTTTACACGGCACATGGCGATCTTGCAGACTCCCTCGCCTTACCCCAGAGATCACCCCGTCACAGGTCTCAGGGGAGGCCAGGATCTGCATTTTTAACATTCAATTGCTTGAGAACTCAGACTCTGAAATAAGATGGATGCATACTTTGGGGGAACTGTGGTTCATGTGTCAGGCAGGAAGATTTTCTTCTAAGATTCTGCCTCTCTAGAGTAATGGGGAATACAACTCTTTGTCAATTTGACTGGGCTATGGGTGCCTGAATATGTGGTTGAACATTATTCTGGGTGTGTCTGTTAAACTATTTCTGGATAAGAGTAACACTGCAACTGGTAGGCTGAGTGGAACAGATTGCCTGCCCCAGCGTGGGTGGGTTTCACACAATCCATTAAAAACTGAACAGAACAAAAGGCCTGGCCAGGGAGAATGTACTCTCTTTGAGCGTTGAGCTGAGACAGCATTTTCTATCCTCAGAGGAGTAGGGCATGAGTTCCACTGGGCCTCAGCACTCAAATTTGTTGAATGAATGAAATATCTCTCCAGACTAGGATTAGGATTTTCACCCCCAGCTCTCATGGGTCTCCAGTTTACAGACCGCAGATTGTAGGACAATCACGTGAGCTCATTCCTTATAAGAAATCTTTCTCTGTCTATCCTACTAGATCCTTCTCCGCAGAACCCTATCACCCTCTCTATTCTTTTCCTATAAGCTTTGAGGTCCTGATAGAAGGGGGCAGCGAGGGGACTGCAGGAGGCAGAAGATGAGCTTAGGGAGGGGCATAGGCTGGAGCTAGAGCAGAGAAGGGCTCCACAGCTACCAGCAAGGGTGAGTGGCAGGGCCGCTGGCCGAGCATGAGGCTGCAGGGACTCACCAGCTTCCATGACTGAGGGGGTGTCCAGGCCACCTGTTGTGCCAAGATGGCAGGCACGGGGCAGGTTCTCTCTCAATTCGAGCAGACAGGTAAAGGAGAGTCCAGAGTCCTCAGTGGCTTTTTCAGGCTTTAATGATCATTCTATGCCAACTGTAGTGCGGCAACCAGTTGCAGGGCAGGCAGAGGGCTGGGGGCCAGGAGGCCACAAATCTGTATGCTTTTCTCTTTGGGCTGTCTCTGGCCTTCTCTTGTGCTCGCTTTCTCTCTCAGCTGTCGCTCATGTCCTGTCATAGCCCTTCTGCTATCGTAGCCGTTCTCTGTGTGATGCCACCCTTATAGCCTCAGTCTCCAGGCCCAGGCATACATATATGTGTGCCCACACCATACTCCAGATGTCCACAATCAGGTGTGTGTGCCCAAGCCCACGAATCCAAGCGCTTCCTGCACTGGCACAATCAAGGCCGCAGGTGGTAGCAGCAGAGGCCAGCGGAGTAAATGCCTGACCATCTTCATCTACCCCATACCACCCCACTCTGGAAGAATCAATCCTGGAATGCCAGAGCAGGCACAAGCCAACACCACTGCCCTAGTCACCCCCCTGCGTGCAGAAGGCTGCCCAACCTTCCTGACACCAAGTCAGAATAGGGGACTAGCTCCATCTAAGAAGGAAGTCCTAAATTGGAGTGCTGAGACACGTGGGAGGGCAGAGGCGCGGTAGCAGCCGCCCCTTCCTTTATGGAAATGGACTGAACAGGTCTTGAATAAGGCTGGACTCCTGCAAGCAAATGGGCTCCAAATGGATTTCTCGATGGAGTCCAAGACGCTAATTAAATCTCCCCATCACCCACCAGAGAGCTGTTGCTAGGCACCTGGTTGCACATGGCACGGAGCCGCCAGGCATAAGCTTCTGAGCAACTGAAAACCCAAATGTCTCCCCAAGCAATTTAGACTGAGACGTCACTGGAGGGCGAGGGCGGAACCCGTGGAAGGCTCTTAATTAGAGCTCCTCCTCCCACACTCACACACCTGCCTGCCTGCTAGGGCGTGTCACCGCTACGTAACACGGGGCACCTAGGAAGGGACCATTTTGTCCTTCAAATGTTGAATGTCTTGTTTACAGCTTTTTGGAAAGCAAAGCAAAGGGTAGCCCCCTTCCTCAGCCAGCCGGTCAGCAGATATTCATGTGAGTGAGTGGGATGTCTTTTGTGAATAAAAGCAGTATCAAAAAAAGAAGGGAGTAGGATCAAAACAGGGGTGGGAAGCGCACAAGGGACCATGGTGATGGTTCACTGGTGAATGGGTGGTGGGAATTTCTGGGACTATAAACCAAGAGGAAAATGCATACATTGTACAAAAATGTAGAATGAATGATATAAAATATATATAAAATTAAAAAATTAAAAAATAAATAAAATTCTAAGAAAAAATCTACACATATCGAGTTACTATGTTGTGCAGCTGAAACTAATATGTTATATGTCAATTATACCTTAATAAAAAAAGAAAAAGAAATCTGAACACCACTTACAGGTAATATTTAACAGAACTATTTTAACAGAAAAGTAAAAAGTTGGGAGCATCCAACTTTATCACCAGCACACCAGGGAAGTCGTACGAACTCAAAAGCAGAACTAGCAGTTCTTTGGGTTCACCTACTTAGATGATGATTTTCCCAACTTAAATTCTGAAAGCAGGTGCCGTGTGCCCATCTAGATAGACATGCACACCCATTTGTTCCATATAGGCAACAAAACAATGAATGTTCACATTTTTACAACATAGCTTTGCAAGGCAAACCTCACAACACAGAAGAAATACATTGGCTCCCCCATTCCAAATGGAATTTCATTTCCTCTGTTGTTGTGGAGGGTGGGGGTGGCGGGGAAATCTCTTGAAACATTTTTTAATCCACTTATTGCATGTTCTGCCCTATCCTCAGATAAATAGTATGATTCAAGCTAGATACTCTTGTCTAAACCACACCTTAGCAAAACGGAATGATCCATTTATGGCCCTTGGGCCATCTTTGCCACATCTTCCCAACCATGGCTGACTTCGTTTTTGTACTTATATAATATTGATATGCTACTGTGCCATGAACCCAAATGTGTCTGACTTTAAAATCTTAATTCTCTCTATTGTAACACAGAGTCCCGAGCCTGAGACGCCATCCTCTGGATTAAGGCAGGCAGGCTGAACTTCCTGGGCAGAACTAGCCCTCAAGTAGTCACACCATTTGGCCCACCTGGGGAGGGTGGCTTCTTCCCTCTGTTGATTTCCTGGTGTGTCTCTGCCCTATTCCTACCTCCCTTCCTCGACCACAATGCATGGAAGTCCTCCCTCCAGACAGAGAAATTGCAAGCCCTCTCCCCTTAGCTGCCCTCTACAAGTTCTTTCTTCCTGTGTGAAGATCTGGAAAGAGATGTGATTTTTTTTTAAATCTACTTCCTTTTTTTTCTTAAAGAGGTTAGGGGAAATTTATCCCATCCCTCTCCACTCCCCCATAATATCTACCCATGCCTTGTTGGTCCCCTTAACACACCATACCATGGACCGAGGTGGAGATGCCCATTTGTGTTGGGAAAGGCAAATTCACAAGCAGAATCTTTTGACCTCAAATCCAGTTACATTACATTGGCCTTGGCATTGATCTGAAGAACATGAAACCATCAACTCAAAAATTCAATGCTCGTTGATAGTTGATATTTATTGCAGCATTATTTGCAATAGCTAAGACAGAGAAGCAAGTCAATTGCCCAACAACAGAGGACTGGGTCAAGAAGATGTAGTACATTCATACTGTTCAGCTCTAAGGAGCCATGCAATGTCACCATTTAGAGCAAAATGGCGGGAACTGGAGAGAATGATGTGTACTAAAGTAAGAATGACAAAGACAAATACTGGATGTTTTCATATAGATGAGTAAAACAGGGACTCATAACAGATGAAGTGACAAAGCAAAATAATTATAACCTGGCAGACACTCATAAACAAGGTAAGGTTTCTGAGTTAAAGAGGAAGGGGGAGGGGAAGGAAGGGCCAATGTGGTATAGAGGATGTTGGTGGGGAGGGGGGGTACTTAAAAAAATATACAGCTTTGGTCCTAAACACTTTCTTACGTAGAGCCCAAGAGCCCACAGGCTGTATGGGGTCTACGGCCTGGTGTGGGAATAGCGTTCCCTGGCATAATGTGTGTGCCTTTGCTCTGATCAGCCTGTGTGTCATGGCCCTCAGGCACAGCGCCAGCTTCCAGCATTTCAGACACTGCAGGGTGGGGAGGAGTCCTTCAGCTGCACAACTTCCCTCTACGGGCAGCTGGGCATTCCCTCACTAGTGGTGGGGACAAGCTCACCGCTCTTCCTCTTCTCATCGTGGGTGAAGTGTCCCATGCAGTGCACTGCGTTTTCCTTGATGACTTCAAAACCAAGACACAGGGGGCAGAAGGGCTTAGACCCCCCACTCCTGGTGGCTGGAACAGTGATGATCTTTGCATCCTCTCTGTACCTGGAGTCCCCTCTTTGGCGTGGCACTGGTGGCTAACCAGTGCACCATTGGTGTCCTGCTTAGTTTATTCCAAGAATCTCAAGTTTTAGCAGGTAGCCTACTAACATACTTTCTCTTCCAGACTCTCTTGCGCTGGTTGTGGCTACATGGCTAAGATCTACTTCATGATGGGTTAGCAAGAGCATTAGGTGGGCTTCCTGGAAGTTTCCTTAAATGGGAGGGAAAGCCCCATTTTCCCCCCTCTCCTCTCCGACAGTTGTCCTGAGGATGAGGTCTACAGCTTGCCTGGCTTCCAAACCAACCTGCAACCGTGTGCCTCTGGTCCTCTTTTATGCACTACAGGAAAAACTTCTAATTTGTTTGGATTTTTCTGCTCTATGTAGCAGAACCTACTCCTAAGTCATAAAAAGTGCTGATGTCTTGCTCTCTTCTCTAGAGTCATGGTTAAAGAAGTTTCAGGCAGACTGCATCGACAACAATGGTCCCAATAGGCGACAGCGTCTGTGTGCAGCAGCTGTGCCATCTCGGCTCGTGTAATTACACCCTATGACACTGGCACAACAACACACCTGATGAATATTTGCTAAACCATTGAGCCATGCATTACTCAGAAAGTGTCCCCTTCAGAAGCTGTACCTTGCACAGTGCTGGGCACAACACAGGTGCTCATGAGAAATGGCTGATGAATCCTAAACCAATGTGTATATATTCAACAGACCACACCACAAAGCAAGCACAAAATGAATATTATATACACATGCATGAAACTCATATAGATATTTATGGCTCAGGGAATATTTAAAAAATCATTTTATTTTCATTGTAAAGGTAATACATTATCAAAGTAAAAAAATAAATCAAAAGAACCACAGTTTAAAAAACTTCTCCTAATTAAAATGTCCTGTATTTTATTTTATTATTTTTTAAAGATTTATTTTTATTTATTTATGCATACAAGAGCTGGGGTGTAGGCCAGAGGTGAGGGAGATGAGGATTTACCAGAGACAGAGTGGGGAACAGAAAAGGCAGATCTACTGAAATACACTGCTGAGGGGAGCAGCAGGTGAGACGGGAGAGGTCTCCTGCGCCATGTGTGTCAGCTCCCTGGCTGGGAATCCAACTCTTACCATAGTGAATGGTGACAGCTTGATAGCACTGAGACTTTAATCCCTGCACCACCAGGGAGGCCAAAATGTCCTTTATTTAAAAAAAGAGTACATATATCCTATAATTTTAGGGGGTCCATGTGCATTTGATGTGCATCTATAAGACTTATACATAATATGGACTCTAATTCAGGTTCCCCTAAGGTAAGGAAACAGGAAGCAAGAGATGAGAAAAGAAAGAAGCCTCAACAGAAACACATCTAAAAATTGAAAGGTCAGCATAAATGATAGATTCTGCATTTGTTGTCTTGAACATATTGAGCTTAAATAAGCATGATTACGTATCTTACAAAACATCAAAAGACGAATAATATCACCTGTATCCGCACAAGTATGAAGAAACAGACACATTAGCATTCTGGTCTGCTTCCTGCCACGTTACTTTTATATGTAAATATTTTAAGGTATTTATTTTAAAAATTGTGTTCATGGTATGTATTCAATTTCATTTTCTCACTTTTATATTTGCCATTAGAAGTGTTTTTTTCTTCATAAATATCTACATAAATGGTTAATGTAGACATAAAATTTCATCATGTACTGCAATCATATTTTATTACTACATATACTTATTGTTGGAAGTTGAAGTTATTTCCAATGTTTTCCTACAAATAATGCTGCTTAGAATAAAGGTTTGCATTAGTGCTCTTTTCATATTTCAGATTGTTCCCTTAGGATGGATTCTCAGAAGAGAAGGAAGGTACATGACCATGTTTAAGAGCCATCATATTGTCAAACTGCTTTTGAGGACAGAGGGACCATTTCAGATGGTCTCCAGCTTAAATCCTGTTGCTTTACCACAACTTCACCATGACTGTGTTTCTGCTTCCTTAATCTTTATAAGTCTGTTGGTAAAAATTGTTGATTTACAAAACTACCATGAGATACCATCTTACACCAGTGAGAATGGCACCTATTAAAAAAACTAGCAACAGCAAATGTTGGCGAGGTTGTGGAGAAAAAGGAACTCTTCTGCACTGTTGGTGGGAGTGCAAACTGGTCCAACCACTATGGAGAGCTGTGTGGAGATTTCTGGACCTACTAAACATAGAGCTTCCATATGATCCAGCAATTCCACTCCTAGGGATTTACCCAAAGGACACAGAAACATCAATTCCAAAGAACACCTGCACCCCTATGTTCATAGCAGCACTGTTTACAATAGCTAAGCTTTGGAAACAGCCCAAATGCCCAAAAATAGATGACTGGATCAAGAAGATGTGGTACATATATACCATGGAATATTACTCAGCATTCAAAAAAGATAAACACATGCAATTTGCAGCAACATGGATGGCACTGGAAGGGATCATGCTCAGCTCAGGGATCATGCTTATAGCAAATAATAAAAAAAAATAAAAGTTCACTATAGCAAAAGTAAAAAAAAAAAATTGTTGATTTACTTTCTATGGTCTTATTTTAATCCCATGAACCTTGACTCCCAGAGTAGCCAGTCAGCATCGATCACAGATGTAGAAGACATAGGATAATACAACTATTCATAAAAGTCAACTATTCATAAAAGTCATTTTATCTTTCAGTTAAAGAGGCTGAATGATGGGAAAAGTCCTGGAAAGGGTGGCTGGCTGGGCGAGTGAATATTATAGATGATGGTGGGGCAGGGGGAAACTTGGTAGATGAACACAAGAATAACAACAACCCTTCGGTTCGTTGCTCTGTTCACAGAGCCGTGTTCTTAAAGTGGAAGGAAACTGTGGAGATCTCAGCAAGTCAAAACTCTTTTTAAGTGTGGCTCCATTTCATGGGCTGTGTGGTAGACAAGCACCCCAAAATTAGACCTCAGGAGGACAGCCCAGGTGTCCCAACAGTTTGCTACACCAAATTGCAAATGTTATTTAAAGAAAAAGAGAAAAATATTTTCTACAAGACAGGTATGTAAATAAGAATGATAACGAATTCCCAAATTGATAAATGGCTGTACTCACAAATCAACCGTCATTACTGAGAGGGGGAACAAAAAACCAAAAACTTGGCTTATACTGAATGCAAGAAAACTGTCCTTGTTAAGATGAAAGACAATGAGATAAAAGCAATGCAGCTGTTTCCACTGGGGTGTGCCTGCAGTGACACCTGAATTCCTGTCCTAACCTCAGCTTTGTCCCTGAAAGTAGCAGCGATTTCTTCCTCTGCTCACAGGGTTCTATCTTGCTTGTTCTATCGGGCTTCAGTTAGCAATACTGAGATGCCCCTTCAATTTGATAGCTGGGCTTTTGGTGCAGCTTCCTCCTACCATTTTATCCTCCCCTTCTCACCACATTGGGGCTCCCCCCGTGGATCCCCTATACTCCACATGGTCCCCTCCATGCCCATCAGAATCCATTTGTCTCCTAATCTATCAGGAGTCATGTCAAGTTATTCCTAAACCTGTATTAGCATAAAATTATCTTGAACATGTTTCAGGAATAAATAGCTTCTAAGACCAGGTTTTTATGAAAGCAGTCTTAAAACTCTCAGTAACTATTTTTTACTCAAATGAAAAAGTAAAATGTACTGAAAGGTGATACACTACTTTTCAAATATCTATAAGGCCATTTTTCCACATCCTTACTTAGATCAGTTCTGCTATTGTGAATAATTTCCACAATCAAGTAATTCAGCAAAAAAAGATTATCAAATGCTGGAATGGGTTGCTGAGAGAGGTTGTCACTCTGTAAGTCTTTAAAAATTGACTAGGATTAAAATATATAATTCACTAGCTTTCCTGATTATTAAAAAATAAGCTGCTGAAAAAGGGGAAGGATGAACAATCTCATCTCAATCGATACCCTCGGCAAGCAGTGTCTCCAAACACCATTTCCTACTAATAAGAAATAAGGCTGCTTGGGTCAATGGCTGATCCCAGATTTGCAGCAGGAAGGGTTGAAGATGGCCCTAAAATATTTTCTTATAGCAAGGAAGGAAAAAGGAGAGAAGCTGTCAAAGGTTATAGGGGTCATTTCAAAGGACCATGGAGCCAACACTTGAATATCAAAGATGCACATCAATATGAACAATACTGGCAATGGGATGAAACATATTAAATCCATAAATTTATAGTGATGTGCTCCTCCAAAAAAAAAAAAAAAAAGCACATTGGTCATCTCTGGGGGGTGTCAGGGGGAAAAAACCTTAATTTTTTAATGTAGATAATCAAGATATATAGTAAGCATTTGTTTTGCTTTTCCACTGTGAACTGTACCACCAGAAAACAAGATCAGTGATGAATAGTTTTTCTTAGTAGAATTTTAATTGTGACACCAAGATGAAATAATAGAATTTATAAATTATTAATACCGCAAAAAGAGGAAATCAGCCAGCCAGTATGCACCTCCTAATGGAACTTCACAACACTTCCTAGGACCTTTTCTTACCAAATGATTGAGTCTGAATTGGTGCAGTCTTCTAGACAAAACTACCAACTCATAGGAAATACAATGACAGAGGAACATGTTAAAAAGCATTGTAAGGGGGCAATCAGCAGAATCCAATCGAAACCACAGGACAAATACCCCAGTTTCTTAAATTGGTAAAGATGTGTGTGCATGTGTGTGTGTGTGTGTTTATATCTGTGTGTGTGTTTATATAAAACTACAGATTAAGGGAACTTAAAAGACCTATCAACCAATTGCAATATATAAACCCTTAATTACATCCTCATTTGAAGAGAAAATTGTAAAAACATTACGTGACAAAAGTACAAAACAATATGAGTACTGGAAGAAAACCTGGGTTAAATATGAACACGGACCAGCTATTTCGTGGTGTTAAGGATTTACTGTGCATTTTTTTCAGTGTGATAATGCTATTATGGACATGCTATAAAATAATACTTATCTTTCAGCATACACTCTGAAATATTTGAGCACTTCTGAGATTGCTTTAAAATAATCCAGATGCAGGAAGTAGCTATGGCTCTAACTGAAATAAGATTAGCATACATTGATCATTTTTGAGGCAGAACAAGGGGAATACATTTCAAGATTCTCTCTAATGTTATACGTGCTTAAACATTTTCACAGCAAAAAGTTGTTACAACAAATATCTTGCTTGAGAGCTCCTAATTGGTTTAACCCAAATGAACCACATGCAAAAATCAATTATGCCACAATTTTTTTAAAGAAGGAAATTCAGGGCCTCTCTGCTGGCCTAGGAGTTAAGTCTCAGCGTTATCACTGCCACAGCCTGAGTTGATCCCCGGCCAGGGAGCTAACCCACATATAGTACAGCAGACCTCTCCTATTTCACCCACTGTTCCCCTTAGCAGTGTGCTCCAGTAAATCTGCCTGTTCTGCTCCCCACTCTGTCTTGGGTGAATCCTTTCACTCCCCATCCCCACCTCTGGCCTATACCCCAGTTCTTCTATGCAAAAAAAAAAAAAAAAAAATTCAGGTGCCTCCCTGGTGGTGCAAGGGGGTTGAGACTCAACCTATGAAGCTATCTGCAGCCTCTGCAGCATGAGTTCGCTCCCCAGCCAAGGAGGTGACCCACAGGGCGCAGCAGACCTCTCCTGACTCACCCACTGCTCCCCTCAGCAGTGTATTTCGGTCAGTCTGCCTGTTCTGTTCCCTGCTCTGTCTCTGGTGAATCCTCTCACCCTTCACATCTCTGGCCTGTATCCCAGCTCTTGTATGAATAAATAAATCTTAAAAAAAAAAAAAGAAAATTCAGCTGCAAGGAATTCTGAGAAATATGATTTTAAGCTTTCCAGCCTCTGCAGCACATACTTGAAATATGTGTGAGTGAGATGATCAACAACACTCACCCTGGTGCAGCCATTAGGAAAAAAAGTATGGTGGTTTCTCAAAAAATGAAAGATAGAACTACTATATGATCCAGTAATCCCACCTCTGTGTATTCGCTGAAGAATATGAAAACACTAACTCAAAAATACATAAGCACCCCCATGTTCATTGCAGCACTTCTCACAATAGCCAAGTATGGAAATAGCTCAAGTGCCCAACAACAGAGGAATGGATTAAGCAGAATTGATACACATACACAATGGAGTACTACTCAGCCATAAAAAAGATGAAATCTTGCCACTTGCAACAACATGGATGGACTTTGAGGGAATTCTGTTCAATGAAATGTCAGAAGGAAA
The DNA here is from genome assembly GCF_964194135.1 of Talpa europaea. Lineage (NCBI taxonomy): Eukaryota > Metazoa > Chordata > Mammalia > Eulipotyphla > Talpidae > Talpa > Talpa europaea. Next base: position 136,082,901 of record NC_140071.1, on the reverse strand, counting down.
AAGACAAATACTGTTTGGTTTCACTCTTTTGTGGACTATAGAGGAAACAAAAACAAACCTTTAGACACGGACAACAGAATGGTGGTTACCAGAGGGACAGAGGAGGAGCAAATGGGTAGAAGGTTGGTGGTGGAGGATGAATGACATTTGGTGGTAGATGTGGTGAGAAAATATAATCTTGGAACCTCTAAAGTATTGTAAATTAACGCTGCCTCAATTAAAAAGAAGAAGAAATAAGCCCCAGTTTATTTATAATAAATAATCTAGATGCAGAAATTTATAGATGCTCAAATGACAGCAGCTCAAATCTGTAATTCAAACTCTGACCTCACTCTTAAAAAAAACATTAAAAATGGCCAACTGTCTCCATGATATTTTGACTTGGGTGGCTCAGAATATCTCCAACCTCACACTGAAATCAAAATTAATGGCCTCTTTCTCCCTCCCAAAGAGCCCTGCCCTGCTATGAACCAGCTTGTGACCTCACAGAAGCCTTTGGGTTCCACTCACCTCCAGTTTGCAAACTGGGGGAAAGACTAAATTATCTCCAGGTCACTTCTAGCACAAGGAGTGTAGTAAGGTGCTAAAATTGGCTCTTTTTGTCACTACTAATGTAATTATAAATTGTTTTCAAAAACAAGCCACTTAAAAGGGACTCGGCGTCTATGTTTTCAGTGGCAGCAATCTCACGATAAATCGCGGTATCGGTTTTGCCACCATTGACCACTCATCCAATCCTGGCAACGAATGGCAGCGCAATTGGATAATATTTCACATGATTGTTTTCAGCTTGGGCTCCTGCATCCTAGAATCAACCAACCCAGAAGCTAAGTGCCTATCTCCCTGTAGCCGCAGCCAAGATGCTGTCTGTTGCCGTGAAGATAATTTAGACACCTGGGTTTTTCCAGGGTCCATGCTTTTGTATCTGTTTCAGAAATATGACAGGTGCAATTTTTCCAAAGTGAGAGGAAGAGATAGTTTTGACCCCTAGTGCGTGCGGAAGCATCAGCTGAAGGGTGACATGTCATTTTTATTGCGTAAGTGAGGGTGCTCCCATGGCGAGGTATAAGGGGTGATAAATAAGATTCTGGGAGGTTGTTTGATGGCACTCAGCGGGAGACAGCTTGAGTGACAGCCACATGCTGCCCGGGGTTTTCTGCACACTAGTCCTTCCCACAGCAGCCGGGCCTGGCACACCCATGGCGCTGTTTGATTTCAATTTCTCTCCCTCTTAGATAGTTAACCTGATTTAATAGGTAAGACAGTCAAATAAGCTTAATACAAATGGGAATACAAGATAACTGGGAAAAGGAGGATCAGGAATTGAGAACATCCCCCAGGCAGAAAGACAATGCATTTTAAATTCAGTTTATTTTTCCTTGGGGCAGTATGAGTCTGAGTAGGCATCCTCTCCTGTTCCTCCAGATTGGAAGGAAATCTGACTTGAGTGCAGTGGGAACCCCTGTGAGTTCACGGGGGCAGTTCCAAGGGAGACCTAGGCAAGTAGTAAGGCTGGAACCAGAACCCGGTCTTCTGATGCTGTTGTGGACTGAATTGGTGACCCTCCCCACATTTATGTTGAAGCCCTGAACCCCTTTAGGAGGCCCTTAGGAGGTCGCTAAGGTCAACTGAGGTCATAGGGAGGGTCCCTGATCCAATAGGATTGCGCCTTTATAAGGAGAGGAAGACATTAAAAGTTAGCTTTCAGCAGAGTTGTTAGCTATTGCCTTGTTATACTTTCTGTGAAGCATGATTAAGTAAAAAGCAACCTGACACATTAAAAAATATATCTATATATCACTTCCATCTACCAGGTCAGAAAAAATTAATCAATTCTAGTTGATTTGGATATCCATTGCCAAATAAGCAGGAGAAATTTTTTTTTAAATATTTTATTTTATGTAATTTTTACAACATTTTTCATCTTTGTACTACAATGTATACATTTTCATTTTGGTTATATTCCCCATACAATTGCACCCCCCCTTATTTTGACTCTAGTTCTTCCCCTCCCTGTCCCTCCTTAATCCCTCCCCCTCCCCCGCCCCGCCCCATAGTGTGTCTCTTGTTTATAGTTGCTTGTTGATTTTGATTATTACTTTGCATTGATTAGTCTTTTTCCTGGTCTCTTATTTAGGTTTTCTAAATTCCTGCTATGAGTGAGACCATCCGGTATTTTTCTTTTTCTTTCTGGCTTATTTCGCTGAGCATCATCCCTTCCAGCTCCATCCATGTTGCTGCAAACTGCATGTGTTTATCTTTTTTGAATGCTGAGTAATATTCCATGGTGTATATGTACCACATCTTCTTGATCCAGTCATCTATTTTTGGGCATCTGGGTTGTTTCCATAGGTTAGCTATTGTAAAGAGTGCTGCTATAAACATAGGCGTGCAGGTGCCCTTTGGAATTACTGTTTCTGTGTCCTTTGGGTAAATCCCTAGGAGTGGAATTGCTGGATCATATGGAAGCTCTATGTTTAGTAGGTCCAGAAATCTCCACACAGCTCATGTTCACTGCAACGTTGCGTAAAGAGCAAAGACCTGGCCATGCTGTGTTCATCAGTGTGGTCTTGATAAAATAAATGACAGTGTGAGAGTAGGTGAAAACAAATAAGCAGTAGAAACTCTAGGGATCTTTCCACATGTTACAGCAGAAAGGCCCAGTGAGGACACAGGGAGAGGACACTGTCTGCAAGCCAGGAATAGGCCCTGACCACAACCAAGCCAGCCAACACCTTGATATTGTCCCCCTCCCCACCCCCCACCCCACCACCCCCAAACTCCAGAACTGGGAGGAAACGAACTGGTATTGTTCGAGGGCCTCTGTCTATGGTATTTTGTTATGGCAGCCTGGGCTGACTCAAACAGATGCCAACATCCAACTCTCTGTACTGGGCTCTCCTCACCCAGGAGAGCCATCCCTATAAGACACCCAGGCCACCAGTGACCGGTGACAGTGATCACCTTCCCTCTTTTCACACCCCACCACATGTCAACACTCCCTCTTGTGTGCTCTCCTGATGGCCACCTTCACCTGTGCCCATGGACCTCTCTGAAGCTCTTTCTCGGGCTCTCTTTCACAGGCTGGCAATCCCCAAGGTTTGCTGTCAACAGCTTTCCTCTCTCACTCAGCAGATTCTCCCTGGGAAACCTACTAGGACACCTATTCCACAAGGATCTCGACCTATCTCTTCCAGTGAGCTGAAGAACCCGGACCAGAATCAGCTCACACCAAATAGATGAGTAGATGAACAAAAAGACTTTCTCCTCTGAGTGATACTTGCTAAAATGGACTCTTCAACCCAGCTATCCTTCATCAGCTCCAGCTTGACTGTTTCAGACAAGGACAGCCCACAGGAAGGATGCAGAACAACCACCCCAGAGCCTAGTGCCTTAGGACAAGAAGCAATTATTTGCATGAAGTGAACTGTGGTTGAGCTGTTCTAGGCCGAACTGAGCTGAGTGCATCTGCTGACATTTCAGATTTCAGGTTTCAGTCTTGGCTGGGCTCAGACTGTGAGTTCAGTTCTCATGCTCCCTTTAGGCCAGGCTGGGGGCAGGGGCACTTGGCACATGCTTCCCTCAGGGCCGCCACATGGCACAAGCACATCGAGGGCCTCTGCCCGGGTTCACAGCTTACCCTGCACACACTGGAGCAAGTCTCAGGGGAAGCCCGCCTTGAACGGGATGAGGAAGTCGTCTCTGTACATGGCATCATCTGGGGGACAGGACTGAGTATTTGCTGAACGATAGTGCAAACATCCAAACTGACACAACTGTACAACATATTGCCTGTAAGACAGCTCCTTCCTTGAACGCCTTACACACTCCTTACATCTTTCATGTGGGAATGTCCTCTTCCCAGGGGGACAGTGGCTCAGTGCTGGTTCTTCCCCTGACTGCCAAGCACAGCTACCAAGAGCCCACCATGCCCTGGGCACCAGTGTGCGGGGTCACTCACAACGAGGAGACTGGACACTGGACAGTCCTTCTGAGCACTCACCTCCTACACTGGAAACAAACTTCTCTGTATCGGTCTTTTTGGGGGACAACATCTCATGGGCCCTGCTATGAGCCATGTCTGTGAAAATGATACAAGAATTCACCAAAGGGAAGAGTGTAGCTCTTCTTTCCTGAGGCCTGGGATAGATCATCTTCAGACTGAACATGTGCGCACACACACCCAACTGCACACACACAGCCCTATACTCACTTTTAATCTGCTCCCTTCTATTTATTTAGGCTGTCTCCAGATAATTTGATAGGCTTGCTCTGGACAAATAGGCCTTGCTCCAGGGGGCTGAGGACAGGAATAGCGAGTCTGGACAGAAGCACTTTGGCAACCTGAAGAGGAAAAGCTTTGCAGGATGAATGTTGGCAGTATTGCTGGCTCTTGCTTGCTGGATTAATTTCTCTCTTAAAAGAAAGCTGACCCATTTTTTCCAGGCCTGCAGCCCTAATGGACTCTTATTCAGAGGCCATCCTTCTTCCACATAAAGACCTGTATTGTGTTTAATGATAAGCCTTTTAATGTAATTTTCTATTTCTGGGTCGCTGGGAAAATGCCATTAGTGAGTTTGCAAGCACAAGGAAAAGCAGATGTCTGAGTGGCATGCTGCTCAAGGGCAGAAGCCCTGCAGGAGAGAACAAAAGTCAGAAACAGGTTCTTCTTTGCTTTCGTGGAACTGGTTTGCCTTTACTAAAATGGTGATCTAGACAAACCTGGCCTTGGGAATGTCAAGAGCTCACCCACCCCCAGCCTCGCAGAGCATGCTCCTTACACTTCAATCACCTACAAATGCCTGGGTGTTCCTCATCATCATGACGTCTTCAGTAGAGTGCAAATCCAGACCAGAGGCAAGGGGAAACTAAGGCGGCTGCCTTGGCCACCCCTGCAAGCCTGAGGGGTCCTTACTTGTTAGGGAAACTGAAGGCAACACAAGGAGAAACAGGAAAACTGCTGTGGGAAGATGAATCTTTCCTGTACTGCCTGGAGCACTTCAGCTCTAGTCCTAACTCTGCGTATCTGCTCAGCAAAAACGAAGCCTTGCGGTTAACCAGCGGTGCCCTCCTTCGCAAAGCCATTTATTGCTCATTTCATTACTCCACCAGGCTCTTCCAAGCTCAACCTCAAGTGACCTTGACAAAGCACTTACTCTAGGTGAACACATTTTATTCCAGGTGAAATGGGAAGCCAGTCGTGGCTCATAAACAGGAGAATGACAAGCTCTGGCTTATCTGTTAAAAGACACTTCTGGCCACTGTGCCAGGGGCCAAGGGTGGACCACAAGGAGGCCACAGCAGCAGCTAAGGGGCCAGGGATGAGGTGGCTTGGACTAAGGTGGAGATAGAAATGGAGCTGGGTTGATAATTTCTTTAGGGGGTAAAGTCACCAAGATTCGCTTCAGAACTGGATTGAAATAAGGAAAGGCCCAATTTGGTTTATTTGTTTTACTGTTAACAGGTTTATAGACATTTAATTCTCATATCATACAATTTGCACACTTAAATCATATAAGTCTATCCATGCTGTTCGGCATGCCCACAGAATTGTCTAATCATCACTATAATTGACTTTTTAATATTTCTATACTTTCCTCTCCTCCAAAAGCCCCCCTCACCCCTTAACCACCGCCTCCCATTGTGCATTGGATCATACTTCATTGATCGAGTCCTCAACTGAGGGACGTTTAGTGTGTTTGTAGTTTTTAGCTTTTCTGAATCACATGGCTATGCACACTGAGAGTGCTAATGTTTGTGGGGGAGTCTGCATCTCCCCTCTTGGGCTGATGTGTCCTATGATGACTCTGTTTGCTGATGGAGGAACTGCCAGACTGTTTACCAAAGTGGCTGCCACCTTATAGGTTCCCATGAGCAGAGGATGGAGGTTTAATTCGGGTTGAAGTTCACTGAGGCTGCTGTGTGGAGAAAGGCTTGGAGGAAGATTAGGGGCAAAGGACAGTGGCAGACACTGGAATGATTACGCCAGAGGAGGCATCTTAGGAGGGCTCAAAGACACCCAACTTACTGTGCACTTCCAACATTTTTAATGACAAAAAGGATTTTTGGAGGTGGCCCTCTTTTACACCATGAATTGCATCATTAAATTAAAACAATGCTAACAGAGCGGGCTTGTTAAAACAGATCTGCAGTTTCAAATCCAGAATCCTAAAACAAATTGGTATATGACTGCATAAACGTCTGTCCCCAGACAAGCTCCGGCAAGCAGGATATTTTCGGAGACACTCAGGGAGTCAGAGGGTGCAATAAAATGTCCACACCTTCAAGCCATGAAAACACAGGGCTCAAGTGGCAGCCTGTTCCTGAGGACGCCCAAGGGACAGGCCCCGCCCCTCCTGCCTTAGGATCCTGGCCTGGCTTCCTGGCCCCAGAGGAGGCCTGGCTCTGCTCCATGAGGCTGGTTTTGACAACTGGACAGCGGTCCTGTCCCTCTGCACTCCCTCCAGCTCCTCCAGTTCATCAGGGGGTGGGAAACTGACATCTGACAAGCTTTTGCTCTGCCCTGCCCAGGCTTAAACTTACATTCCTTAAGCCATGGAAAAGTCACAACAAATCACCAAGGACAACAAAGGTATTTTTTCCAACTACGGATAAGGAAAGTTGGTCCCTTGGAGTGGATGGCATGTCAGCTGATACTAGCCATGTCAGAAGCAGCAGGAAGAGTAGTCCAGGTCCATCCCCAAACTTTGTGAGCTCTCCTAGCCTCTTCACTTTGGAACCCTATTTCATTTGCACCTGTACTTATTAGCATAAACATGAGAGCTTTCCAATAAACACAAGTTTGGATTTAGTTTACACAGGTAGGAATGGTGAATCACTGGCATTAAGAATGTAATCATTCTTGACAGGAGAGGCTTCCAGTTCTAAGCTGTCCTGTGCTAAAGAGAGGCTGATGCTGGAGGAAGACCAAGCAGGGTTTACCTCCCTCGTTTATAAAGAATGTGCTGCAGAGATGCAAAATCTAGGTACCCATTGTTAGATGTTCTTTATCTGGCTCCTTTTCACCGCCGGGTATGAAAAGACTGGCTGTACATCAAGGCAGCAGAATTCCTGTATAAGCAACAGGATGAAGTTTATTCTTAAGTCTGTGAAAATCGCTTTATCTTTTTGCCTGCTAGACCAGACCAGAGTGGGAAGCATTCTCAGGAAATTTTGCAATATGTACACAGTAGGAGGGAAGGATCTACAGATAAACATTTCGCTTCCACTCAAAGCTTACCCACTTGCAGCTTAAGATACTCTCTCAAATGATGGAAATATTTGTTACCATAACACCTCACCAAAGTCTCAATATTGGACTTAACCTAAATTCTTTGTATTGGGTCTTAGGCAAGTCTAATAAAAAAAAAATCCTTCCTCTCCACTGAAGTAATAGGAATATAAAATCAAGGTGTCAAACTTTTTTTGATACCAAAATACTATGTTACCAATAAGAGTAACACTGGAGAGTATGCTTATACCCCCTGGCAAGCTGGATTCCCCAGTATTTACCCACCTGGTCACAAGGCTGGGTCAGGAAGCTGTTCCTCACAGCACTGCACCCTGCAAAATCTATAGTCAAGTGTGTGCTCAGTCACTCCCTGAGCCAGAAGCAAGGAAGGAACAAGAGAAGCTCTGTAGACCCAGTTCTTACTCTCAGCCTCGTCAACTAATACATACATTCCCCCTCACATGGGAAAAGCAGAAAGATGAATAATAACTAATGCACAATTAATACATGATTAATAATAGAAGCTCTTCAAAGGATTTTCTTGGGGGATGTGAGACTTGAAAGACGATAAGTAGGATTCAACTTCAGAGCTGAAGACATGTTGGAGAGGAAACAACAAGAGGACAGATAGGAAAGTGCACCCATGGCGGAGGAAGGAAAAAAACATCCGTCTCTATGGTTTGAGAAGCGGCTGCCTGGGGTGTAACTAGATTTTCTGGACAATGTAAGATGGTGTGGTGACTTTGGAAAGTGGTTTGGCAGTTTCTTAAAAAGTGAAACATAAATTTATCACACAACCCAGCAATTCCACGCCTAGGTATCTACCTAAGAGTAATGAAACGTTGTGTCCATACAAAGACTTGCACAAGAATGTAATGTTTGTAGCACATTATTCATAATACCTCCTAAGTGGAAATAGCCCAAGTGTTTATCAATTGCTGAACAGAGAAGCAGAATGTGCCACATCCACACAATGGGATACTACTTGTCAATAAAAAGGGATGAAGGAATGATACATGTTGCAACATGAAAAAACGTAAAAATATCATGCTAAGATTTAACAACTAAGTGAAAAAAAGATAGATTGGAAATTGCACATATTATTGTATCTCACTGGTATGAAATGTCCAGAAAAGACAAACGTATAGAGACAAAAAGATTAATGGCAACCCAGAGTGGGGTGGGCTGTAAATGGACATGAAGGGTGAATATTTTTGGATTGGTGGATATGTTCTATGATTATCCTTAGTGGTTTGGCAGCTTTATATCATTACTAAAAAGTATTAATTTGTATTCTTAAAACAGGCGTAATTTATGACATATAATTTCTACATCAATCAAACTGTAAAAATTAAATTCTCAAAGTCAGACAGAAAGGAAGGAATAACTGCAATTTTTGAATTAAATATAAACCTACTGAAATTCTAAAACTTTTTTTTAAGATTTATTTATTTATTTATTCATTCATTCATTCATTTATACAAGCACTGAGTACAGTCAGAAGTGCAGGAGGGTGAGAGAATTCACCAGAGCCAGAGTGGGGAGCAGAGCAGGCAGAAGGACCGAAGCACATTGGAGGGGAGCAGAGGGCGGCAGGAGAGGTCTGTGCGCCATGTGGGACCCTCTGGTGGCCAGGGAGCAGCTGAGGATCGAAGCAGCGCTGCAGAGGCTGGCAGCTTCGCAACCCAGCACTCAACCACTACGCCACTGGGGAGGCCCTGAAATTCTAAAACTTAATAGCTGGGACTGATAAACTCTTTAGAGGACAGGCAAATAAAAAGACAGATTAAAGAAATCACTCGGATGTAATTCAGAGGGTAAAAAAAACATTTTTAATAACATTTAGGGTATGGAAGTCTGTTTAAGAAAAGGGTGCAGGCCATGGCAGAATGAAGGGAAAATCACTGACAATTTTCCAGAATGAAAGAGAGTCTGAGTTCTCCATAGAAAGTATACAAACAACTGGAGGGCTCTGATGAATATCAAAGATAAACAAATCTAAATCTGAAATGCTCTCAAGAGAAAAGGCAGATTATCTAGTATGATGAGATTGGTAGAATTTGTACCAGCAACAATTAGTGTCAGCAGTCAATGGAGTACTGTCATCCTGTAACATGATGAGGCTGTCCACTAGAAATTTATAACCAATTAAGTGATCACCCAACAGCGAAGACCAAATAAAGACATTTTCAACTACAGAGACACACAGAATTCCCTCTATCACCAAGAGCCCTACAGAAATAATCATTAAAGGATAAACTTAAGCCAGAAGAAAAACAAACCCAAAAGGAAGGCTCTCGATTCATGGAAAAAAATAGTAGCAGAATTAAAGAAATGTCAGTAAACTTAAATTTTTGACTACAGAAGTGATTTTAAAAAAGAGACTGCACATAATGATAAGATGGGGCCAGGAGCTGTTAAACGGGTAGAGTGTGCAAAGTGTGTAGGGTTAAAGAATTACATGATAACTTTCTTAGACAAATTATGTCATAAAAAGCATGTGTCAAAATAAAAGACAATTTTGAGAAGAACAGAAATAAAGCCTAAAGCTTTCAAGCCAGCAGTGGAAAATGAAGAAACACTGATCATTTTGCTAATCTAATAGGAGGCAGGCAGGAAGAAAAAGAATGAATAATGGTAGCAAATGAAAAAATATAAAATGGGATTGAAAAAAAAGAAGGCCGAAATGTATTAGTATTCACAATAAATACACAAGGATTACATTCACCTGTCAGAGAAGCAAAAAACAAAACCTTAGCAAAGATTAAACACAAAGAGATGAAAAATGTCATGCAAAAGCCAAAAGAAAGGTGGTTTATCAATCTCAAAAATGCCTAATTTCAGCAACTAGCATGGAACATGGTAAAGAGAACACCATGTAAGAATTAATTGTGATTTCCAATGCAGAATATGCTTTGAGAAACTCCTACCGTGCTTCAGATCATACCTGCTTTCTTCACTACCACATATCTTCAATGCTTGGCCTATTAGAGGTATGTCATGAAGATGAACGAGTGGACCACTTACCACATTTAAGGAGATGAGCTGTCACTTGGTTTGTCACTTCACAGGGTGCATGGCCACGTCTTATTCAGTTTTGTGCCATCAATATTGAGCACCGCAATTGGCACATAGTAGGCACTCCATACAATCAAACTGAATTCAAGGTTTGTCCCTTCCATAAGAACCTGCCCAGAATGCCTTCCTTTGCTTCTATTTCTATTTTATTTCATAATTTAAAACATCCAATTTAGATTACACAGCAGTGTCTTTTGGGTTTGTCTGCATATTTCAAACCTCATGTCTCCAAAAGTATTTTAGATTCTTTGCAGGTAGAGAAGATGCCTTTATACTGTGCTCAGCACCTTGAATGGGTACCTTTTTGGATGGGTGTCATTCCATGAATGCAGATTAGCTCAGTGATGCCAGTCCCGCATGCCACACCCTCCAAAGGGTATCCCCAATTCCCTTTTTTCCCCATCCTTGACTCAAGAGACTACTGGAGATAGGTTCCTAGACAAAGAAAAAGAAGTTCATTGGAAGGGCAATTTCAGCCCTCTATGCTTCTTCCTCTGGCAAAACAGTCAGGGGGAAACTGCCTGTGGTCCTGGTTGGGGGGAGGGGCTGGGTAGTGAGGAAGATGACTTGTCCCAAGCACTACAGGACAGAGCCTGCATCTGACCTTCCACTACAGCAGGCGTGGTGACAGAAGTTTATCTCCAGAGCAAAAGGAAATCCCAAGGCAAACAGCTAAATTCACCCATTGGGGAGGTGTATACAGGACAGAGAAGGAGGGGTGCTGTTTTCATGGACAAGGCCCACGAAGGGGAAGTGGCAGAGGGTTGACAGAGGGCGTGGGGGGCATTTTCTCGCTGGTCTGGGGAGATTCAATCTATGGGCTGGAATGAGGGTAGGGAGAAGCTGGCTGACCTCCCCAGGGCCTTTGTAATTCCATAATCAAATAGTGAATGGTGCTTTTCCAGGTTTAAACTCCTACATACATCCACATGCAGTTTGATAGTAAGTCCCCTGGGCTGCCTTCCAGGTCTAGTACGGTGCCACGCAAGCCGCTGGCACTCAGCGAACCGCTCAAATATTTGTTGAACGAATAAATGAATCAAGTGTTTAAACAGAGCCCACATGACCGCCCTACAGCGATGAATGAAATCAAAACATTCCAGGCACGATCACTTGAGCACAGCCAGCAAAGGCACACACACACACACACACACACACACACGCGCGCGCACACACACGTGTGCACACACACGCGCGCACACCCCATCACCGATCCTAGTCCCCCCACATTCCCACCGTGGGAGCCCCGGCCACCCCGGCCACCTGCGCAGCGCAGGCTGCAGGAGTTTCCTGGGCAGGCTCCTGGCCCCCTCTCTGGGCAGGTGCCTCGGGAAGGTCAAGTCACCACGACTGAGGGCCGCGACCTTCCAGGCTGGCCTCAAAGTTTCTGCCGGGATTCGGTCTGGGCCTCCCCAGGCACGTCCGCGCTCCCTGGGCAGCCCCGGGCGCCCAGCTGGCCGGCGCGCAGCCCTCGCCCTTCCTCCTACCTTGGTGAGCTGGGCGATCTTCTTGCACATTTTCACGTGCATCTCGGGATCGCAGTCGGTTCTCCAGTCCGCGCCGCCGCGGGCATCGGCTTTGGAGCCCGGGCAAGTCCCGGGCGCGTGGATCTTGCTGTTGAGGGCAGAAGCCATCGCGGAACGCGCGCTGCCCTCCAGGGCTCTCGCCGGGGTCCGCGCCGCCCGCGGGGCACGTGCGTGCGCGCGCGGGGCCGTCTCGGGCACTGCAGTCCCCCGTCCGCACCGCCGCGCGGCCCCTGCCGGGCCGGGGCGCCTCCCGCCGCCCGCGCTCCGCGGGCACCCGCACCCTGCGGCGAGGCGCCCGCCGCTCGCACGTGCCTCCCGGGCCCTGCGCGCCGCGCCCCGCGCGTGCGGTGTCGCCGGCCACCGGAGAGCTCGCGCGGGGAGCGCCGGCCGTGGACAGCTTCGCGCCGGCCGGGCGCGGCGCTCTCGGACACGTGGGAGGCGTCAGGCTCCGGGCTCCGCGGCGACCGACCCCGCCCGCGGTGGGCATCCCAGGCCGAGGAGGCCGGGCAGCCTTCCTCGGGCCTGGGCCGCCGGCGTGCGCGCCTGGGGAGCGGCCCCTGGCTATTGGCTCTGGGGAACCAGTGGCCAGGAACCTGGCACCTTGTCCCTCGCGCTAAGTCCGCGCCTCAAGCGGGGCCCCGAGGGCGGGGGTGAGGGGCGGGATCCCAGAGCGCAGCCTGGGGTGAGCGCCAGTCGCTGGGACGCCGGAGGGTGCCGGGGTTCGGGGCATCTAGCATGCACCCTCGCCCGGACTGCAATTGGGAACCCCCCACGCCCCCACTTTCTCCCATCTTGGGGAGGAGCCGGGACGTTGCGGGAGACACCGAACAATAGGAAGGAGCGAAGGCGGAGGGGCTGGAGACGGAATCTGGGGCCAGAGAGCGAGAAACGTGCCGTGCAGCGAGCTAGGGAGGCGCAGAGAAAGTCATAGAAAGGATGGGCGGGCGTGGGAAGGGGGCGCTGGACCAGATGGAACCGAAGTCTCAGCAAACCGAGCCCCGTGAAGCGACGTGTCCGTGTTCACACTCCTGATAACCGCGGAGCTGGAGCCAGAATCCGGGCCAGTTTTAGGGTTACCGGCTTATCTTTCAGTTTGGTGAGTGCAGAGGTTAGCCAGCCAGATTTCTTTGTGGTTTGTTCTCTCTGGTTTCAGACAGTGGCCTTCGGCCTCAGTGACCATATGGATCAGATTTTCCTAAACTGTGAATAGCAGCATTATCATAATAAGCAATTTGCATGTTGATATACTTCATTCTACAACTGCCTTGTAGCAAGTTTTAACCCTGATAAACAAAGCTTCAAAGCAAGAAAGCTTCAAAGATCTCAGAAACCACAGCCCAACCCTCCACACTGTGGGCAACAATACCCATATTCATAGATGAGAAATAAATCTAGAAAAGTTGTATCTTGTTGTGCAACTCAAACATTATAGAGTTGTGTCTGAAACAGATATCCTATGCTAAGTTCCTTACATTTGCCTCAGTACATGACACTACATAGGAATGGCCAGCCTGGGTGTGTGGGGGCCTGGTTTGTCATCTTCAGCACAATTACCCCTCCCCCATTCATGTAGAAAACAGATGCCTGCCTCAGAGTCACTGCAAGGAGACTGATGGAGATTCTGGACTCTTCTCTAAGCTCCCCAGACTAAACCTCTGGTCCACATTTTAAACACCCCCCCCCCAAATGCCAAACTGCTTAATTACATTTTCTGCAGGATCTTAATACAGTCTAAACTTTACAGGAGTTACCATGCAAACTGGGGGAAATTAGGCTCTTGGTGCAAATGTTCACCATTTTAAAAAATCGTCTCATCAGTGGGTTATACTCATGGGTTATACTCATGGTGTCTGGTTGTCCGCACAGCACTTTTGTGACTGCCACGTCAGGATGAGTCCACACGCACACATCTATCACCTTATGTCACACAGCCCATTTGACCAGAGCATCTCCCTCCTGAAATACATTTATTTCTTTCATTTCTTCTATTACCATCAAGAAATTACACTGGTTTTTAAAATGCATGCATGAATTTTTAAAAATTCTTTATGAATTTCAAGATAGCTGCATGAACATTATAAACAAGGGGAGACTGGATATGAACAGGATTGAGAACCAGTGCTGTAGATCACACAGAAACCAACGTTTCCTAACGCTGCAGTCTACCCCCAACTTCCAGTGATTTAAATGATTTTATTAGGCCCAGAGGCCATAAAATTTTCCAGCAAGATATATTATACTGTCAACTTTTAATGGAAGACAGTGGGAAAGTCAGATTCCCTTATCAGAGTTTGTGGGACAACAGTTACTGTATTTAATAAGGTCCCACCAGCTGACCTGGGCAGGTGCCAGAATTCTCTGAATTACAGTTCCTTTCAAGCTATCAGGAATGAAACAATGGACAGGGGAGGATTAAGCAATGTATGGTTTCCAGGGGTGGAAGAACATTTAGTAGACTACTGAGATGTTGTTGGTGCTATGCTAAGCCCTTTCAAATGTTCTCACCTCCACAAAGGTCCTTATGACCCTCATTCCACAGACTAGGGAAATGAAGCTAAGGGGGGGCAAAGTACCCAAATTTTTATAGCTGGCAAGTGGATCTGGGTCTATTTGACTTCAAAGGCTATTCTCTCCAAAGCACAATGCTGGCTATTTGAATTTTTGAAAACTTTTCTTGATTTTGTTTCCTTTGCATTTTTATAAAAATACAAGCTTCCTGTAGGATTGTCCTCCCCCACATCACAGTTGAAATAATAATAAAAGTAAGTATAAGAAAGTAAAAACCAGGCTTCCCTGGTGGCACAGGCAGTTGGGCACCACACTGTGAAGCTGTCTGCAGCCTCTGCACCGTGGGTTCGATCCTGGCCAGCAGGTGAGAATCCCACATGGCAAAACAGACCTCTCCTGTCTCGCCTGCTGCTCCCCTCAGCAGTGTATTTCATCAGTCTGCCTGCTCTCTTCCCCTCTTAGTCTCTGGTGAATCCTCTCACCCTCCTGCGCATCTGGCCTGTACCCTGGTTCTTGTATAAAAATAAATAAATCTTAAAAAAAAGAAAAGAAAGCAAAAACCACTCAAGTTCCACACTCAGAGAAAATCACTATTATTTTGGAGAAGATCCTTCTACACATCTCTCTGCACACAACTGGAAAGTATCATGTACATTTTAAAAACATAAGTGGGATACTATAAGATTTTTGAATCTTATTCACTCAATATAAAACGGACATCTTCCTTTCCTTTGTCAATATAAATCGAATTTTCCATTTTTTTTTAAAGATTTATTTATTTCACCAGAGACAGAGCAGGGAGCAGAATAGGCAGATGGATCGAAAGTAGTGCTGAGGGGAGCAGTGGGCGAGACAGTCTGCCACGCCATGTGGGTATCTCCCTGGCCATCGGGGAATCGAACCCGCACTGCAGAGGCTAAGGACAGCCTCACAGCGCTGCGCTCAACTCGCTGCACCACTGTGGAGGCCCCGAATTTTCCATTCTTAACAGCCTGTATTCCATTATATTCATTAACAATATATCCTACCCTCGACCAAAATATTATCTTTTTATATTTTAAACAAAATATTTCATATGTCTATAATTTATATTTGCTATATTATGAGAATATACATATTCTCATACATACTGTATTTTGGAGGATGGGAAAAACAAAGGATATATGAAACTCATGCTAAAATGGGTAAATAAATAGCTCATGGGATAGACTTCTTAGCTGTGTTAGAGCAGACAGTATACAAATAGTAAGACATGATAAAGAGAGGATGGAATGTGTTAAAACAGTGAACATACAAGAGTGTTACAACAAAAAAGATATAAAGGCCAGGTTGTAAGATAAAGATGATGCCACCTTTACAAAGACAGCAACAGCTTCCTTAAAATGCCATTCATCCTAGCCACATGCATGCTCTTCCACACACACATAAACAAACATGGCTCTCAGGAGGTCATTAAGCAGGCTGCACACCTCTGACAAGGCAAGCATGTACTGAGCTCCCTTTCTCTGTTTCAACTGTGAGCCTCATGACGGCACCATCAGAAGAGACTGAAGCAGCAGACAGGACAACTGCAATGACAGCATAAGATTCAGCACCTCCCTGGCACCCTATTCCAAATGTCTTAAACGCTTTCATACTTTTTAACTGACTTGTATTTGAAAGTGATCCAATAAGCCGTGCAACTTGATCACCTTAATTTGTGCGTGAAGTTTTCTGTCCATGACATTTGGGACAGCCTGTTCGATACTGTGTTTGGAGGTGACCACTGTGTTAGGATTATTTCCTACACAACATGGCACAAGAATCTTTGCACCGATGCACATTTATTTACATGGCAATACATCCTAGAATAAGCCAGTTTCAAAGAGGAGGCAAGTTTTTATTGTTTTTCAGAAGTTACACCAATTTATACTTGTTAATAATACACAAAGATGTTTTTTCCATACCCTTGTCCAAACTAGCTGCCATTTATCTTCAGATATCTTCCAATTTAATAGGCGAAATGTCTCTCCTACACCATTTGTTTGCTGATGAATAGAGCTGTTCGAACACCTTTCCATGAACTGATTCATCATTGGTATGACACGTTCTGTGTATTGTTTTTGTCTGACTTCTTTCTTCTCAAATAGGAGGTCTTTCTTTGCAGGGTCTTTTTTTTTTTTTTTTAAAGATTTATTTATTATTTATTTATACAAGCACTGGGTACAGTCAGAAGCGCGGGAGGGTGAGAGAATTCACCAGAGCCAGAGCCGGCAGCAGAGCAGGCAGCAGAGCAGGCAGAAGGACTGAAGTACACTGCTGAGGGGAGCAGCGGGCAGCAGGAGAGGTCTGCGTGCCATGTGGGACCCTCCCCCGGTGGCTGGAGAGCAGCCGGGGATCGAACCGGTGCTGCAGAGGCCGCTTGCAGCTTCGCAGCCCAGCGCTCAACCGCTGCGCCACCGGGGAGGCCCTCTTTGCAGGGTCTTTTAGCATTTTGTTGACCATCTACATGGCAGATGGAATTCCCCAGCTGGTAACTTATTTTAAATTTCTTCTGCTCTATAAACATTTTGAACTTATTTAAGCAAATCTATTGATCTTTTATATTTCTTAGTTTTTGCGCCATGTTTAGAAAGTCCTTGCTCATCCAAAAATTAGTTTCTCCTAGCACTTTCAGGCCTTTTTTTTTTAATGTTTACTTTTGATCTAGCTGGGATTTATGCTCATATACAGAGGATGGAATCCAGACTTTTGTCTTTCCAGATGACTTAAACAGTTGTCTCAACAGGTCCTCAACAGTTGTCTCAACAGGTCCTTCACCACACTGATAATCTCTGTGCTGCCTTAGGTGATTTTATTCAATAGGAAATTTATGAAGGTGCTTTTTTTTATGCTTAGTAATTTTTCCTCCCAATCAGCTAAGTAGCATAAGTAAATCTATTGTTACTTTTGTTAATACACTTCTATGCATCAAAAAACAAAGGCCATTCTTGAGCATTTCACTTCACCCCTTTACCTAGAAGGCTATTTTCATTATGTTGCCTGACTCACTTCTGCTCATTTTTCAGATTGTATGTCCCTAAAATATGCTTTCACGGCTCTGCATTTCTGCATAGCGTTGGTCTTATTTTATTTTTAAGAGCTAGTTTTCTGCCAAATATCCCTTTTCAAGTGAAGAATGCAATAAAAGAACACATAGCTTAAATGGGTGCTGTGCTTTTATTATAATCCTGACAAACACATCAACTAGTACCAGTTTCAGCAAAGGAAGCCTGGTATGGGTCTTCTATTTCACTTCCACAGGAGGCAAATAAAAACAAAACCCTTTGTCGGAAAACAGCAAAATTTGTGCTGAGATGACTGTTATCATAATACCATGAAACATGACATGTAGGAATAAAATGCTTTGTGTTAAAATTCAGTAAAGTTTTATCTTCCCTGATACCCATCAATTCTCATAAGCTCACCATAAAATCCTGCATTTTCTAAAAGTATATTTTGAAACAGGTAAACTTCATTTTTCTCATGGTAGAATATTCAGAAGTGAAGTCACCCTTCCACCTGTTTCTAGTCACTGGTTCAACTGAGTCTGTTCCTATATGAGCATACAAAGCAGCACAGTCTTCTGACTCATTTCACGCAGTGAGTAAGGAAGGGAATGGCTTTCCTGTACCACATGTTCGCCATGTTTCTTAGCCTTATTTTCATCAGATCCAACAGTAAACACTTGATACCATAATAATGCAAATATATGTCATGGACTAAAAGTGCTCAAAAGTACTTGTCTTTAAAAGGCACTAACAGCTAAAGATGCATTTAAGTTTGTGTTGGGCTATACTCAGGGGAAAGTCCAATCTGGGAATTCTTAAGTCTTTTGAGAACAACCCCAAAACAGATTGTCAACTTTGTTACCTCATATCTCATGAAAAGGACAAACCCCAAAGATATGTATTAAAGACATCTATAAATCACTTATGATCTGGAAAATATAAAGGCTGTAAAGAGTATGAAAAAAAGGAGCAAGTACTAGATAAAAATGAGATACCTAAAATACTGTTTTCAGTATTTCAAATTTCAAAATGTCAGTAGTAATAGGAATACTTTAATAAAGAAAATTTCTATACTACCTAATATTATACATGTAGCTAATTTGAGGTGAATTGCATACTTAAATGTGAAAGCTAGAACTATGGCTTCTAATTTAAAAAAAAAAAAACAAAGTAAAGGAACACACAAAAACAAAACAAATGAACCTTTGAAATCTGGCTGTAGAACAGAGGCGGTATACCAGAGGGGAGAGTGGGAGCAAAGGCAGGAGAGGGTCCAATGGACTACAGTGAAGGATTTTGGGGGCTTGGTAGTGGGTATGGTATGATAACATACATTTGCAGAGGTGTGAACCTTTATCCCTAACCATTCATATATGTGTGAATATATATATAATAGTATTATAAGAAACATTACCTCAATAAACAGTAAATAATAAATGGCTTCTAAAGAACTCAAATATGATCAACAGATAAACTGAATTACAAATGAATTACAGCATATTCACATGGTGGAACAGTCTACAGCAATAAAAAATGAGCTCTCAGTACACGCAGATATCCTGGATAAATCACAGATAATTACACTGATGAAAGAAGTCAAGCATAAAACACTACAAACTGTAGGATCCCATTCACATGAAGTTGAGAACAAGTAAAAACAAACTGACCTTTAGAAGAGTGGGGAAAAAAATGAAAGTTGTTATTTTGAGGGAGGTATAAACTAGGGACAGGTACTAGTATACTCTAAGCTTAGTGTATAAAACTTGATATGGGTGTATACCTATCTGAAAAACCATCATGTACACTTAAAATTAGTGAATGTACTTTTTGTATTTTACTGTAGATATGTTTATCCCTTACTTAAAAAAAAAAAAGGACAGAAAGGACAGACAGATCAATTGGCCTGGTATAGTTGACTCAATAGATTTGATAACAGTAAAAAAAGTATCACCATGCACAATCATTTGCAATCAAATCAAAATTGATTCTGAGATTACGTAATATATATATATATATCAACAAAACATAAAGGCAAAGCCTCAATAGTAACTCTCAGAAAAAAAAATAAAGCATTATAGAGGAATATTATGGACATGTCACCAAATATAACCATATCTTAATAACAAAAATAGCATGGAAGATGAAACACAATATGAGTTTTATTTTTGAAGTAGATGATTCTTTATGCTAGTGAGTCTATAGTGGCTAAAATTTAAATGAGAAGCTTGTTGAAATTACTGCTATAGACTATGCACTATTTTTGTAAATAAAAAAATTGAGTTATTTTTACAAAACAAGTTATTGAATGATATTCCTATCTAGTGAATACAATGAACAAAAGGGCACATCTTACTGAAGTTCAGCATCTATTGCAATTGCAAATTATGATCCCTGAAGAAACAATCTATTTGCTGAAAATACTACATTTGAAACTATATTTTTCATGTCAAACCTGTGAGACCTGAATGTTAAATTTACATGAAAATAATTAATTTTAAGGAATAAAATTTCAGATTTATTTTTGTGATATAGTGATGCTGATTCAAAAATGTGTTATTTGCTGTACTTTTATTAATTTCCTCATTTTATCATTAACCTAGTTATTTTCCCACATACTTTTTTCTTTTTACCTATTGTCCCAACATTTTTCTCACTCCTTTCTACATTTTTCCAAGTGCTCAAATGTTTCTCTACACTGCCCAGAGACTGACTTCCTGAAATCCCCACCCTACTTACTTGGCACAGCAGTCATTTTGGGACTTTCCTTCACTGCAGTCCTTTGTGAGACTGACATCTTGTTCTCAGAATCCACTGCCTTCTTACTTAACTTATTCCTTCGTTTTGGTGAAGCATGTCCTCCAGTAGCCTCCTAAAAAGGGTACATAATAAGACGTAATTTTGAAACCATGCAAGTCCAAACTTTATTTAAGCCCATACTTGGGTTGTCTGGGTTCAGAATTCTATATTGGTGTGGCGGCTCCTGAGAGCAATGTGACAATTGCCACAATCTCGCATTAATTGGGTGGCTGTGCTAGTGTGGCATAATAAGCCCCCTGCCCCTGTGCGCTGGACTGGACAGTCAATGACGGGTAAGATCAGGAAGTGAATTCTGACAACCTAAGACAGACGCAGTCCCCGAGGGGAATTTGGTTCCCACCTTTTCAGCCATGACGAATAACTGGAACAATTAGGCCTGGGCGTTGTTAAGGCACCACCAAAATATGTTGTTACTCATTGCCAGTAACAAGGATCATAGTAAAGGAATGCAGCCATGGAAACTGATTCTATTACTTAGTAAATAATATAGCCAAACAAAGGTATAAGAATAAATAATAGTATATGAAAAATATAATACTAAAATAATAATAACAATGTAATCATAATGCAAATGTGCTAGAGTGAACCTCCAGTATGGAGATTAGAGTAAGAAATGTTCTTGATTTGCACTTGATTTCTTGATAGATAATAAGCAAGATGTAATGATATATGACACAATATGCACTTATGCCTTGGTAAATGATTAACCAGACACTGTGCAAAACACAATGAAGTAATTACTGTAAAAATGTATAAAAAGAGAAGATTGCTTTCAATAAATTGCACTCAGATTTTCACTCTCCCTTGAGTGTGTCTGTGTGTCATTCTTTCTTGTCCCTCGCCCTAATTCCTTCGATCACCTTTTGCTCATTCACATTCAACCCTGAGATTGTCTCAATCTCCCGCCACTGCTGGGCTGGTCCGCGGCATATTGGAAATAATTTTCCTTTTAAATTTGAAGGCCTTGGGCCTCCCCGGTAGCGCAGCGGTTGAGTGCTGCACTGTGGGCTGTCTGCAGCCTCTGTAGCGCAGGTTCGATTCTCGGCCGGCCAGGGAGATGCCCACATGGCGTGGCAGACCTCTCCTGTCTCGCCCGCTGCTCCCCTCAGCAGTGCTTTCAGTCTGTCTGCCTGTTCTGCTCCCTGCTCTCTATCTGGTGAATCTTCTCATCCTCCCGTGCCTCTGGCCTGTACCCCAGTTCTTGTATAAAAATAAATCTTTAAAAAAAAAATAAATTTGAAGGCCTTGCTTTCATTGCCTTCTGGCATCCACTGCTGCTACTAATGAGTTTCTAAGTGTCATTCTGAAAGCATTCTTTTATTTAACGCTATTTCTCCCCTTCAGGTACTTTTAGCATCTCCTTTAATCCTGGCATCCTGAAATATAGCCTGCTTTTATGTTTGTTTAATTCATTAGGCCAGCCACTCAGTGGATCCTTTTAATTTAGGATACTCATTTCTGATATTTTGGGGAAATGTTCCTCAATTTTATCTTCTCACTTCCTTTCTTTTTTCTCTTCACCTCTTAGTTATCTAATGTTGTATCCCATTCTGAATTTCTAAATTTATTTTCTTTCCTATTTTCCATCTCTGTCTTTTTACTCTACTTTTTGAAATTTCTTCCACTTAATCTTCCATCACATCTACTGAATGTTTAATTCTGGCTCATTTTTCTAATACTTTCATGTTCTAATTTTTCCTTTTTTATAGCATCTTGTTTTCATTCCATGAATGTAATATATTCTCCTGGTTTTGAGACTATTACAGCTTCTTTGGGGAGTTTTATGTTCCCTGCATTATATGCAATATTTTTCAGATTCTTTTAGTTGTTTTTTCTCTTTCATTGTTGGAAGTCCAGTGATCCTTTGCTATGAGGTTCTAAATCAAATGCCTGAAAGTTGTGTATCAATAAGCAGGGCTTATGGCCTCTGATTTTCACTGTAACAAATAATCATATGGCAAACTGTTCAATTGTTCATCTTGCTAGATGGAGTGGGCAGGGCTGGGTATAAGCCCAGTTGCCAGATTCTGTAGCGCGGTGGGAAAGGGGCACTGATGACTCACAAATACCTACATTCTCTCAACACTCTTTTCAGCATAGAGCCTAGGAACACCAGCATTCTCTCCTTCACACATATCAGTTCTATGTCCAAGTGGGGCTTAGTTGCTCCACAATCCTCCAATCTTTTGCTAGAAAAGAGGCATAAGAGGCATGGTTGCCTAATTACAAAAGGGGGGCAAAAAACATACTTTCAAGTAATCCCCTTGTTCTCAACTTGGCGCTTCGTTCCCATCTTCCAGGTTAACTTGTTCTTCAAATCCTTGGGTCTTTGGGGAGTTCTGGAAGGTGTGTTCCAAATTTCTGTGATGATGAGTGAGTGCCAGAATTGTGCTACCTAGCAAATATCTTTAAAAAAAGCAATACACTTAATCTTTCCCTTTTATAGTGAGTGAGGAAGTCACCGCTAAAATATATATACAAACAAAACCCACAAACCCAAAGTACCTGTTATTGAGATAGTACTTAAAAAATTTGTGTCTGGCAATGTCCGAAAGGTTATGTATGTGATTATTTTAGCCAGCTATGTGTCTTCTATAAAAATTCTTATATTTGCAACCAAGCTTCCTCTTCCACCTCTCAACAGCAGTTGTATCCTTGGGTCAACTGTGTGTAAGCATCTCTTTCCCCTCATCAAGTATTTGGATGTAAGACAGCAACACATAATGGGAAGAGCTGGGCTGCTTCCTGGGAATAGCTGCAAGACTACAGCCCAAGCTGAATCAATGTTACCTGGATCAATGCTAAATTTGCAGGGTTTCCAGATAACATCTAGGGTGCCAGTTAAATATGATTTCAGATTTTTTTTTTCTGGTAGAAGTATGTCCTATATTTCATTGTTTATCTGAAATTCAAATTTAATTGACCATCTTGTATTTCTGCTATATCTGGCAACCCAAGACATTTAAACAAATAACATGAGATGCAATTACTCTTAAGCCCAGGGAACAGGGCACAACCTCCTAAGTGATCCCAGGAATATTCATGTCATATGTCTTCCCGAACTATGACCCAAACCTACACTGAGCTAACATTTTTAAACTGACTCCATGCTGTTTGGGAGCGATAACTCTGGTACTGTCTGCTTGATACTCCAAATTATTTCAGTCAAGCATTTCTTTCCCATATCTCATTGAAAAGAACTCATTGTGACTCTCCCAGGTAACAGAAGATGGGCAGTCTGTAAGTATCAGATTATTGCGGTATTGTTCTTTTTTTGTCTCATACCCCAAACCTTCATAGTATCCATGTATGAGCCTCCTGCTGCCACCAACTGGAAGAGTAGGGCATTACATTCAATGATCACAAAATCATAAGCACCATCAAGATTGTTTTTAAATTGGCAGAGATGCATCACAGATATTTTTCTTTTAATAGCAATTTGACACAAATACCCAGTGGCCGATATCAGCTATTGTAGCTCCATCAACTTTCTGTTGCTCATTGGTGGAATCATATGCCAGCAGTTGACATAAATTGTTTCATGAAGTCTCTGAAGTTTATCCATTTTCTGGGCTTTCCTATATATTCTAGTAACATGAACAAAACACTGTCAATGCCTTGTGAATTTAGCACATACAACTTCACATGCTTCTAAAATACCTATTTATTCCCTTGGCTACTAGTGAGGGTTTAAGGGGTTTAATTAGGGGAGCACACTCTCCATACACATCCCCACTGCTCTTGAATGGCTGTCCCAGTCACTTTTGTGATTCCCCATTATAAGCCATGTTCAGACTAAAGGTGTTAGGACTAGATCCAAGAAAGCAGAAATGGCATCAGTGGTCAAAAGCTTGGGGCAAATTACAGTGGTTAAATGTTAAATGTATTTTAAAACTAATTTCTTATGAATAGTTTTTTTTTTTTTATTTCACTTTGCACTCCCAGCATCAGGATTATAGCAGGCACATGGTAATGCTACCTGATGAATGACTAATCTAACAGGAGATTTAAAACAGATGTTGTTCCAAAAGACAGTTCTCTAACATTGGAGTCAAAAATAGAAAATCATTTGATATGAGAATTTATGTATCAGTAAAAAAATAACCCAAGTGGCATCTAAGGTCCCTAGTTGTTTTAATAATCTACTAATATCAAAACATTGTCTCTTCCTAGAGAAATTCTGTGATAGGACCCCCAGCAGGATAATTCCCTAAAGGCAGCCTTTTGCCCTTCTCCTGCCATGTATCCATTTTTTAAAAATTCTTTTAGGAAGCTGGTGGGATTTAAAGACATGACTGTGGTCTCCTGGGCTCAACAAATATGGATTGCATTAACAAGAAGCTACCTATCTAGATGGAGAGAGAACAGTG
Organism: Talpa europaea; assembly: GCF_964194135.1. Taxonomy (NCBI): domain Eukaryota; kingdom Metazoa; phylum Chordata; class Mammalia; order Eulipotyphla; family Talpidae; genus Talpa; species Talpa europaea. Next base: position 136,058,342 of record NC_140071.1, on the reverse strand, counting down.
CCTTTAAATAACATTAATGGTTGTGGATTTAGAAATCTTGTTTCCTTACTCCTTCTATATTTCTAGAGGCTCATTTCCTTCTTTATCCTAATGGGAAGGCCCATGCAGGGAGTGTACGAAAGTGCAAATTCACCCTAACCTGACATACACGACACACAAAAAGGCTTATTCAGGTACATAAAAATTTGTGCAATCTGGAATTACTTCATATGGACAAACAAAAGGGTTGAAAGCTGGGTCTTGATAGAGTATCTGACATTTTCTTCAAGTGTGTTTCATTTCTACAGCTTCAAAGTCATCTATCTGGTAGATGTGTATGCTGTATCTACTGACTCTATTCAGCATTTATAGAACATTGATGCCTTAAGCCTAGCAGGGTCTATTTCATTTGTGGAGAACAAATGACTGTACTCTGTCCAGCATGTACAAAGCTGTTGGTTTATTCAGCTGCAAAGATGGAGAAAGGTTTCCTTTGAGTGAATAGCAAAATGAGTTCGTGACCAAGGCATCTTTACTGAGAGGCATGTGTGCACACACACACACACAAAGAGAGAAGAGTATGTTCTGATTACATAAATATCAACATACTTTAATTTTCAGACCTTTCTCCCTCTTCCCCATTTAAAGACGACACAGATTCTTGTAACATTTAAAAAAATTGCAAAACAATTTTTTACAGAACATTTACACAGAATAGTTTCTGATACATTCATTTTGCACTATCAGTTCAGTAATTTTCCATTAACAAATATTCTTACTACCTACTAAAATGCTCCCCTTTTTCCTTAAGATAACTAGTCTCAGCAAAAATTCTCACTAGATTATAAACATTCTCTCTTTAGAAAGTTGCTATACATTTATAGATGTGATTCCAATAATGTTTCAACGCTTTGATGCCACATTGCACACGGCACTTAATATGGCCAACAGAAAAAAGTAAAACCAACATAAGAAAGAATAAAGATGTATGTTTAACAACTGATTTTCTGACTCCCTCTTTATTGTAGGTGTGTGAAAAGATTCAGTGGTTTCATGCCAATTTTATATTGATTTCTATGTTTTGACTCAACTAAATACAGCAAGACTCTCTTATAAGGATACTCTTCCTTGTTCAACCGTTATAGAAAAATAATGATAAAAACCATCAATCTCAGACTGTATTAGACTGAGATGCTCTGTAGTAAGGGTCTTAAGTTAAAAAGATTCCTGAAGTTTGCAAAGGGTATGGAAAGTGCATAAACTATTGCTGCAGGAAACACTATACAAATAAAATGCTCCAGTCCACTAGAGTTAATGTGAAGCATAAATGTCCTCACTCCTTTCCCACTGGTCTTCTGAAATGTGTTTTACTTACTCGCGACTAAGGTCCGGGTTCCAAGATGCAGGAAACATACTATTGTTAGGACAGGTGTTTGTTTAAAACAAATCCCAAGGTATGGTCTTATAGGCCAATTCAAAGTCAAGCCGGCACGAGCCTGTGACAGAATTTACGCTGTATTATAGATACCATAACAGGTCTGGGGCAGGGTAGACTGGGTCTGAAACTGCATTCTCTCCCAAAGAATCAGAAAGCCCAATAGGGTACCTTATCTAGGTCTATCTACATAAAAGCTGGAAGATAAATCCATAGCCCCATCATTTCCTTTTGTCTAGTTATTCAATTTAATTCAACTCCCTCTCTAGCAATGAATGTCAGAGACGAGCATGCTCTGAAAGATGTCACTGGGAGTTAATGACTCCACTTTCCATAATGTGGTTCCGAAGACTGGGTGACACAGGGAGTAGTGGCCTACTTTTTTCTTCAAATTAAAAAATATCTACTTTAAGAGTTCACTGAGAGAGCAAAGTGGGGAGAACTGAATGTGGAGAACAGTCAACTTACTTTTTGTAATATGGTTGCTGCTGACCATTTCTCCACTGATGTTCTCATTTTATCCACAGGGCCTATCCAAGAGCATACAACCCACATTTTCTATAGAAGATTAGGGGATTCCTGGGTGTACATTCTGTCCCTGGAAGTACTCTGGCTTGTCAGGACAGAGCATTGTATGAGAAGGCAGCCGTCTCTCAGCTGTGGGCTGTGGAACTCTGTACTTCCTTCTCAAATGGCAACATGAGAGCTATCTGGCAAGTGGTCGATCTTTACAGCGATGCATTTAGGAGTTTGTTAACTGCCTTCTGGAAGTCAGTATAGGAATAAGTGGTGTTGATGGGTTCAGTACGGGTTGTCTCCTTAACTGTTTTAGTTAACCAGCCACAACAACAACCAGAAACACATGAGTTTGGGGTCTGTCTTAGGTAGTCAAGTATGGGAGTAGCTCTGCTCAGTGTTCGGCTTAACTGTTTGGTAGCAAACTGCAGTGCTCCATTTAGAGTGGCCTGGTTTCTAGAAAGTCGGCTGGGACTGGTAAGGGGCTTTTGAAAAGGTGGAACTCCACATGAAGCCAGAGGGGGCCATTCAGGAATTGGTTCCAGTTTGGGTACACAGTGGGAGCAATGGGAGAGTCTCAGACCTATCTCTCGAAGTATATGGACAGGTGTGCTCGGGTCCAGGAGTTTAGCATGATAGAGCCAGGAATTAGGATTTAAAGGTTTCCAAGTGGTAGAATATTTTAAAAGGCACTTAACCTGCCATGCAAGACTCTCTAGAGGCGTGAGGTTGGGCATCACAGGGTTATCTTCTTCAGAGGAATCCCACTCTTCCCCAGAACTCTCATTCAGGTAGTCAGCATTTTCTTCTTCCTCACTTTCTGAGTCTGATAAAGGGTCAGGAGAGGGATTTCTGGGACCCATTGGAATACAACAGAAGAAGGAATCAGAAGAAGGTACCAATCTATGCCAGCAAAACACTAACACTGGCACAAAAAAAAAAAAAAAAAAAAAAAGATGAAAAATCCTTTCCACAAGATTAATTTGTTTCTCAGTCCATGACACACACAGTATAGTATGCCTCTGGGTCACATCTCTATGCAGCTCTTCAAGATTACGTTGTATATTCTTCGATTACAGAGAAGACATCTCAGTTCTCAGGACCAGTTCTGTGTGTAAAAGTGTTAGTCACTTACCAGCAGCAAGGTTAGAGTCTCTCCTTCAAATCCCGACTACCCAGGAAGAGAATCTAGGCTAGCCGATATTCTGAGTGTGGTCTCAAGTGGTCATTATATTGTGAGACACTGGTGTACTCTGCTTTGTTGGCAGGGATATTATATCTACTTGGTAATGAAAAGAAACTCATTGGCTGCCTTCGTTGTTCGCTGGAGCAGGGGGACAGTGGGGATCGGTTGTCAAGGACATCGGGTGTACATGGCGCCGATGTTTTCCACTGGTGGTGCAAATGCTCTTGGAAACTGGTGACTTAGTTGTTGGACTATCTGGAAAGGTAGCCTTAACCTGTGAATGAGAAGACTAGAGACATGATAATAAAGCCTGAAAGTACTGGGTACCATTATTGTCCATCTAGCTGTTGCGTATCCCAGAACGTGGGTGCTGAAGCTTACTGGCTTTCCCAACTCGAGCTCATAGGCTTCGGCAGACTTCCCTAACATGAATGACTCCTGATAACACAAAACTAGAAGAGGAGTCTGGTTTGTGGCTGTTATGACCATACTCACAGGTATGAGAGAGGATGGCAGTTACTAAGCAGGTATACACTGCAGGCATTACAATGAATATAAACAAATTAAACTTACAGTTAAGAGGCAGATACTCGGTCTATATTAAAAAACAAAATAAACTTCCATAAATGCTGCTAACAAGCCATTTTAAATCAAGATGACACAGAAAGGTCAAAAAGAAAAGGGTAAAAAAGGACATCTCACACAACTGAGAAACAAAAAAAGCTGGGGTAGCAATCTCAGTATTCAACAAAGATAAGGGATAAAAAATATAAGGTATAAAGATGGATGATAATACCAGTAAAAAGAAGAGAGTAGGATAACATACACGTCATAAACATACACAAACCTGAAAGCACATCCTAAAAATTTCTCAAGAAACTGATAAAATTGAGAAGGAAGAAGTATAAGCAGGGATGTTAAAGGCAGAAAAATAACTAAAATAGTTAATTCATTTTAGGTATTACATAAGAGTACAGAACTCTACACCCAACAGAACAGATACATGGGCACACAAATCTACACACATAAATCCTGTTATTGTTCCAACGATGTGCCTGCTTTGTGGTTGTGTACTGCTTTGCTAAGGCTATCCATCAGGACTTACCAACCCAATTCTTGGTTTCATAACTAGATCAGGGTCTAGTTTTAAGGGTCAATTTCATTCAGATTAAAGTCTCTGACCATAATTTAATAAAAGATACTAAAGGTTAGTTAAAAGTAATCCTTTTCTGGGAAACGAAGTAACTCAAAGTTTACATGGAAATCATAATATTAAGAAATATTAAGGGCCTCCCCGGTGGCGCAGCAGTTGAGCGCTGGATTGCGAAGCTGCCCGCGCCAGTTCGATCCCCGGCTGCTCCCCCGCCACCAGAGGAGGGTCCCACATGGCGCGCAGACCTCTCCTGCCGCCCGCTGCTCCCCTCAGCAGTGTACTTCGGTCCTTCTGCCTGCTCTGCTCCCCGCTCTGGCTCTGGTGAATTCTCTCACCCTCCCGCGCTTCTGACTGTACCCAGTGCTTGTATAAATCAATAAAATAAATAAATAAAAAAAAAGAAATATTAAAAGTTAATAATATAAACACAAGCCAAAATTTATATGATATGGCTAACCCAGCACCTAAAGGAATGAGGAAGTTAAAATGTCCACAGTTAAGCATTCAAGAAAATGGAAAAGAGAAACAGTAAAATAGGCAGAACAATAATAAATGAAATACTGTATAAATATGTAGGAAATAAAATAGTATTTGGCAGAATAATAAAGAAGATTGATAAAAGATGGCTATCTGAAAACAGGAAAAAAGAAACTGAGTCTTATCAAGAAAGAGGTTTAAAAATAACAAAAAGATTACTTATAAGAACATGACAAATAAATGCTAAAAATAAAAATCTAGATGAAACAGCTCAGTTCTAGATTACAAACAATAAATTTTATAGGAGGAAATAGACTTCTAGACCATTAGGTATTACAGAAACTGAGAAAGTATCAAACTCCTATTAAATATATTAGGTTCATACGGTTTTAGCGGTAAGTTATACTAAGCCTTTAAGGATACTTACAAGTAGTATCACAAAAAAAGAAAAAGCATATGAACAGACCAATCTCTTTTAAGAGACTAAAGTATTAATTCCAAATCTATAGAGGAACTAATTTAGAAAAGTAGAGCACATTTCACTTGAAAAATATACAAACAAAACCTAGTATTGTCTTAAAAAAAGCAGCATGCCACAATCATGTAGAATTTATTCCAGGAAAGCAAGAGAATCTTGACATCAGAAAATTTATAAATATGTCACCACAGTAATAAAGTGGGGGTAGGGGGGAAGACCAGATAATTTAATCAATGGTGGATTATCTAACCTTTCCCTAGTTTCCAATCAGCATCTACTTATGCTTTAAGAAACAAAGAACTTATCAAACTAGGAGGAGTTCCTTTCTCAACTGAGTAAAGGTTATCTAGCAAAAAATTTTAGCCATTATCCTGAATGAGGAACTACAGACACCTTCCTTTAAAAAAACTCTGGTAAGGATGACCACGGCTGATACAGTGTCAAATCTCCTGATCAATGTTACACACACCCCAAAACAAACAAAACATAACAAAGGAAATAAATGACAGGCATACAAATTGAAAGAAAAGGGACAAAAGAATTTACCTATGATATGGCCATCTAGTTTGAGAAACTAACATATAAAGTATTAGAGCTAATAAAAGGGCTCAACAAAGCTCCTGGACCTGATAAACCTATGAACAGTCATTCATTCATTTATGCAGCACTTACTATTTGCCAGGTACTATGCTAGGAAAATGCCTAAATTTTGAATCATTTTAGATTCTAGCAACTCTATAAGATAGATACTTTCCTTGTCCCATTTTACACAAGTTTTTAAGCTACCTGCCCAAAGTCATACTTCTACTAAGTCAAAGAATCTGAACACAGGTACTCTGAACTTCTATACCACAACAGTACCTGGAAAAGGAATTACATATTTACCTTTTACAATAGAGGAAAAAAAACGAAGAACATCAAACCTATAAAGGTTCTAGGAACTAATCAACATGCAAGACCTCTATGAAGAATGTAAAGTTGTAATAAGGGACACAGAAGATAATTTAAAATAGACATACCTTGTTCTTGGAACAAATATTCAAATTTAACATATACAATCCTAATATGCAAAGAAGAAAATTCTACATGTAACCAAATCAACTATTTAAATGGAAGTACAAAGAAGGTTCTTGTCCTACAAGATATAAACATATATTACAAAAGCCACAGAAATGAAACAGAATGGAGTTAGTTTAAGGGCAAACAATCCAATTAAATAGAACAAAGCTGAGAAACAGAGCCAATACAAAATTTTGGCATGCAAAGCACAATAAATTAGTACATAAAACCACGGGGGAAATGCATTTAGCACATATTGGTAAAACTGGTCGACGATGTGAAGAAAAATAAAATTGTTATACCTATATAATGTGACATATGAAGGAAAACTCATGAAGGATTAAAGGCTAAACAATAATCTAATTACATTACATACTTAATGTGTAAAACCACAGAGTTAACAGAATATAACATCAGGGACTGTATTTGTGTCTTCCTTCCCAGGGAAGGTGTTCTTAAATTAAAATAAATAAATAAATAAATAAATAAATAAATAAATAAATAAATAAAGAAAGAAAGAAAGAAAGAAAGCATAAGACCCAAAACGATGAATTTAACAATTCAACATTAATCATTTCTGGATTGAACCACAGAACAAAGTTAACTACAAAATCAACAACAAAAAAGATAGCAACCTCAATATGGAAATTGTGAAAGCACAAAAATATCCAGTTTACAGAAGAGAACATCCACTAGCTACAGGCTAGGAGAGAGCACCCTATTCTACTAGCATGGTGAAGATGAGGAAGCCAGAGCATGCCAAGTGTTGAGAGGAGACTGATGAACTCCTTTAGGAAGCAGCACTGCTGGTCAGTTAGCATGGGACAGCCTTTCTGAAGGACAATCTGGCTGCACTACATAGTCTACACTTACTAGTACATGCAGCAGGAAAACCCCCCAAACAAAAAACCACAAAACAAAACATGTACGGTGAAGTTCTGTCTTGGATGGTAAGGAATTAGAAGCACTCTGGGTTTCCAACTCTAGAGAAGCAGACATGTAAAATGCAGTGACAGCACATTAAAAGTAAACACACCAACACAGACAAAGGGCATAGCTCTAAATGAAAAAAGCAAAAAACAAAGTATCGATATTCCACTTATGCCTCTCTATAGGAAATCACTCTACAGGTGATTTCCAGTGAGTCAGTAAACATCTCCAGTTTCAAATACACACTGAGTTGTGTTAATAAGGTCCTATGGTCTGGTGTCATGTCAGTAATCGTCCCCTAAGGAACATTTTTCTGGCTTCTCTACACATTGTTTTTATCTAATTCAGTTCCCAGCAGTATCTGGCACCTATTAGAGGTTTAGAACATTTTTGAAGGAATTAGTGACAAAATGATGATGGCCTGCTGTAAGGAACTATACAAGCACGCTTTATTTTTATTTTAGGGAGACAAAACTCCCAAATTTTATTTAGGTAATTTGGCAAAATGTCTGACAAAGACAAATGAAACTAATTTTTTAAGAGCAATAAAGTACTAAAGGAATATAAACAGAACTGTTTATGACTTTAAGAACAAATACTTTTGGGCCTCCCCGGTGGCGCAGCAGTTGAGCGCTGGGTTGCGAAGCTGCCCGCGGCCTCAGCGGCGCTAGTTCGATCCCCGGCTGCTCCCCGGCCACCAGAGGAGGGTCCCACATGGCACGCAGACCTCTCCTGCCGCCCGCTGCTCCCCTCAGCAGTGTGCTTCAGTCCTTCTGCCTGCTCTGCTCCCTGCTCTGGCTCTGGTGAATTCTCTCACCCTCCCGCGCTTCTGACTGTACCCAGTGCATGTATAAACAAAACAAACAAAACAAATAAATAAATAAAAAAAACATGCCTCTATTAAAAAAAAAAAAAGAACAAATACTTTTAAGTTTATAATAGCACCCACTTCAATCTGAAAACAAAATCAAAATGTATTGTCTTCATTTTATTAATTGAGATGAGAAGCTGCTGGCTTTATTTCTTCTGCCCATTTATATTTCTACCACGTTCATTTCAACCAGATCCCACTGGCAAGATTACTGGTTATTGTGTTAATCATAATGTTCTTTAAAAGGGTCAACTGTACTTTAGCAGAAATAAGACAAAGTATTTTTGAAGGTATATGTAAATTCTAGAGTGAACTCATCATATCAGGCCTTTGTATTCCATGTATAATCTTCCCATGTCAAAGCTGAATTGACCACTCATTCCATATACTCTGGGGACAACTTAACTTTAATAGGTTTTCTGTAATTTTAGGACTAACTAGTTTACCAGACAAATTCTCTAGTTTCACTATTTCTTCAACTAAACTAAGTTTACTAAAGACAGGAAAAGATTTATTTCCATAGTTGTCGTTATTTGTTCTCTTTTCTCACAGCAAAAGTCAAGAAACAGGTAAGCTCTAAAGCACTAAGACTATGATATTAAGTTCAACACAGCATCTCTTTTTACCAGTCTGGTGGAGGTATGATTGATGAAAATTGTATTCTCAACACGTACAATGTGTTGTTTTGATATATATACATTTACTGCTTATATATAAGCAGTATATATATATGATATATATACATTTACTGTTTTGATATATATACATTAACAAACCATCAGGTTTGTTAACACATCCATCACTGCACTCACCATTACCACTTAGTGCCTTATGAGAATATTTGAGAACTACTTTCTTAGTAATTTTCAAGGATACACGGTTACTAATTAAACTGCAGTCCCTATGCTGTATTAGTTATCTGGCACTCAAAACAGAATGTTTATACCCTCTGACAAACATTTCAGGTTTCCTCCATCCTCTAGTCACTGCTTCCAATTTCTTAACATCAAAGATTCTACCCGTTGTTACTGAGTCTCACTTTTTTTTGGAGTCCACATAAAAGTAGCATCTTTCAGTATCTGTCAGACTTATTTCAACAGCAGAATCTCCTCCAGGTTGGTCCACATTGTTGCAAGTTGCCAACAGCAGAATCTCCTCCAGGTTGGTCCACATTGTTGCAAGTTGCAGGATTTCCTTCTTTGACAAGACTGAACAGTACTTCATTATATTATATATAAACATATACATCTTCATCACCCATTCATCCATCAGTGGACACTTAGGTTGTTTTCTTATCTCGGTTGTTGTGAATAATGCTGCAATGAACATGGCAGGGCAGCTATATCTTTGACAGTGATTTTATTTCCTTTCAATATCTACCTAGAAGTGGGGTTGCTGGATCATATGGTCGTTACATTTTTAATTTTTTAAAAAAGATTTATTTTTATTTATTTATACAAGCACTGGGTACAGTCAGAAGTGCGGGAGGGTGAGAGAATTCACCAGAGCCAGAGTGGGGAGCAGAATAGGCAGAAGGACCGAAGTACACTGCTGAGGGGAGCAGCGGGCGGCAGGAGAGGTCTGCGCGCCATGTGGGACCCTCCTCCGGTGGCCGGGGAGCAGCCGGGGGTCGAACCGGCGCTGCAGAGTCTGCGGGCAGCTTTGCAACCCAGCGCTCAACCGCTGCGCCACCGGGGAGGCCCTTATCTTTTGACTTTTTGATAACAGTCATCCTAATAGGTATGAATTGGAATGTTGTTGTGCTTCTGACTTGCATTTCTCCAATGATTAGTGACGTTAAGCACGTTTTCATCTAACCACTTGCCACCTGGATGTCTTCTTTGGAAAAATGTCTAGTCAGGTCTTTTGCTCATTTTCCAATCAGGTTGTATTTTTACTACTGAGTAGGATGAGTTCCTTATGTATTTTAGATATTAACCTCAATGGTATAGATGGTTTGCAAATAATGACTCGTATTCCAAAAGTTGTTTCTTCATTTTTAATCTAGTATCTTCTAATTTTTTCAGATTATGATGTTCAAAAAACACTGAATTATTACAATAATAAAAACATTATTATTCCTAAAATAAATTAATCCAACTCTAGTTAGGCTGACCTCTAGTGGTCATATATCTCATTTTTCAGCATGAGAACTCTCATTTGTAGAAAGACAAGTCAAAAAAAAAAGAAAAAAGGAAATATTGTTAGAAACTTCTGTCAAACAAAGTAACAAAGGTAGTAGCAGGTACCCAAAGCATGAAAGAGCTGAGCAATAATTAATGGCCACAAAATTTTAAAAACGCTTCTAAACATTAGTTCTAATTTTTCGTTTACCGGCTAACTTTACGCGAAAAGGATAGTATATACAATGGCTCTCAAAGTAAAAATAGTTGACGCACTGTCCAGAGCAATGTCTGGCACATTAAGATCCACAAGGCGTCCATTATCGCTAACAAAATATCAATATGAGCCTCAAAAATATTGAAAATAGCAGTTTGGTGTGAGTATCCGGTGTCAGAACAAGGAAACCACCGCACACTTACTCAGAAATGTATTCATAAGCTGTCAACACGTAAAAGTGAAGAGTAAATTCAAAAAAGTCTTTTCTGCCAGGGAGGGAAGGCAACTCAACAGGACAAGGGTGCACAGGTGGTGCATTAGCGGGTTGTGGGTACTGACATGTCCTTTCCTGCCTGACATGATACCCTCAAAAAACAAAACAAAACAAAAAAAAGACAAGTGTAAAGCCTCAGTTCCTGCTGGCAGCCACCCCACACTTACCTTACCCACCGCCCTAAACACTCCACTCCCAGCTCTCTTGAAGGCTGCTGTGTAAACCATGCCTCGCAGGCTGGCCCGCCTAGAATAAGCTGCCTCTGAAGGAAGTCGTGCCTCCCCCCTCAGCGCTCCCAGCCGCCTCCCTCCGCCCTCGCAGCCCCGCACCGGCGAGGGCCGAGGCTGGACCGACGGCAGCCGCCGCCATCAGCCGACCCGGGACGTCTCCCTCTCAGTGGAGGCTGCCGAGCCCCCCAGCACGCCCCCGAGTCCCTCCTCCCGGGGCCCCTGCGCCCCTTCAGTCGGAGCAGGGCCTGTTCCCCTCATCTGGCGCCCAGTTCTCACCCAGGAGGCTGCCTCCTTCTTTCTTCCTCGCCTCACCCCAGCCCCACGAGCCCGGCCCCCGCCGTCGCACCGCCGCGGCGCTGGCGCGCTCAGCAGACGTCACTTCCGGGCGAGCCCACGCCCCTTACCCCCAGCTCGACCTTAGGGGCATGCGCCCCAAGCGAGCCGGGAGAGAGAGGGGCGGAGCCACCTGCTTCCGCCCGCGCCGCGAGACGGGCTAGGCAGTCTCGCGATATTTCGTCCCCCGCGGGAGTTTTTGAAAGCTCTGGCGGTAACCACGCCCTGTCTCTCGGAGGCGGCGGGCCCCGCGTCTGAGGCCCGGGTCGGCGGGGGTGTCGCGGGTCCTCGGCGGCCGCGGGCGGGCAGGGCGCGCCCCGATCGGGTCCCGGCGCCATGGGGGCGGAGAAGAGGCTGCTGCCGGTCAAAGAGGCCTTCCAGCTGGCGCAGCAGCCGCACCAGAACCAGGCGAAGCTGGTGGTGTCGCTGAGCCGCACCTACCGCACGGTGAGCGGGCCCGGCCCCCCGATCCCCTGCCCCCCGGTTCCCCCACTCCCGTCCCCCCACTCCCCGGACCCCCCCGCCCCCCCGGCCCCCACCGGGCTCCCCCGGCCCCCGATCCCCTGCCCCCCGGTTCCCCTACCCCCGCCCCCCGCTCCCCCAATCCCCCGGCCCCCCCGACCCCCCGACCTCCCCCGGCCCCCCGAGTCCCCCTGGTCCCCCCGGCTCCCCGACCCTCCAGGCCCCCCGGCCTCCCCGACCCCCCGGCTCCCCCGGCCTCCGCGGCCCCTCCGCCCCAGCCTCAGGGCTCCGGCACCCCTTCCTCCCCCCGGCGATCGTTGCTGCTCGGTCGGGGGTTGAGCTCGGAGGGCTGCGCGGGATCGCGCAGCGCTCGGGGGGCGGGCGGTTGGATCCGGGGTGCGCGGCGGGAGCCTTGATCCCCGGGGTCGTCCCTCCGGGGACTCCCCGCACCCGTCAGATGCGCCGGCCAGACCCGGGTTCACTTGGCTCCACCCCATCAGCAGCCGAGGCGTTGGGACCCGCTCTCCCCGCCCTGCAAATGCTGGTTTGTCTTGCGGGGATCTGAAGTGGAAAGTGCAGCCCGGCCTGTGGGGAGCTGAAGTGGGGACCTGGCCCCTGGGTGAAGGGTCAGGGAGCAGCTGATGAGCATCCTCAAGGCCAGCGCGCTCGGATCATGCATCGCTGCAGGACTGTATCCCTTGCTTTCGTCAGCGTATACTCTGTAACCTAGTTGCCCTGGGCATACTTTCTCTGCAAGTAACGAATTATTGTTGTAACTTCTTAAATTCTAAACATAGTATTCAAATGGTATGTGTGCAATTATTTAATAGTGGTATGTGACTATGAAGAAATCTTGATTTTTTTTTTTTTTCTGTTTCAGTCTCATGCAGCAAACAGCAATGCAGTTAGATTTAGAGTTTGCCAGCTCATAAACAAGCCCTTGGGCGGTATGCCAGTCTCTGGTGTAAAGCCCGCTGGCGTACTTGAAGAGCTTCCTTCCTCTTCTCTGCATTAAAATACATCCATTACATGTTAATAAATATCATTACTAAAAGTTGAACTTTTTAAAAAATAATTCCAGCGTTAAACTTTTACTCTCTCCAAAGCATTTCTCACATGCATTTATTTTAAATGAGTTCTTTCATTTTGAGAAAAGTAAGAGTTCCTACAAAGAGGTCTATAATTTAGCAAATTCTTTGGCCTGTGTATATTTTGAGATTATATAATGTATATTTAGTATGCGTATGAATCAAGGGAGCATTATACTTTCTCTGCCTGCTTCCCTGATGGAATTCTGCCATAACAGATCCACAAGAAAAGCAGGACAAGGGAAAAAAATTATCTTGAGGTCTACGAAGTATTAGGTCGACATACCAGGGCTTGAAAGTATGGGATAGGATGTGAAGGTTAAATCAAAAGATATTGCCTTGTAGAGAAAGGCTTAGATGTGACAAAATAGGAAAGCACTTGGGTTCATGAAGAAACCTGTTGTTTACTAAACTCCGTATGTCAAGCATATTGACCTTTCAAGGGTATTTAAAATAATCAAGGGGTCCTTTCACTGTCAAAACTCACATTTTGTTTTCTCCCTGGGACAAGTCAAACTCCTCTGGAGAGAACTTTGTGAACATTTACTCTTGGATGGTTGGGATAATTGAGAGTTTAGTAAAGAGTGATTATGGTTTGGGTTATGGCTGGTGCTTTCAGCGGTGTTGGAGTCATGTTGGGTATAAGTAATTTTATCAATGCAGTTTGTGGAAGTGTTTCATTTGTGTTTCAGATGGATGATAAAACAATTTTTCATGAGGAGTTCATTCATTACCTTAAATATGCCATGGTGGTCTATAAACGTGAACCAGCTGTGGAGAGGGTCATTGAATTCGCAGCGAAGTTTGTTACTTCATTTCACCAATCAGATATGGAAGATGATGAGGAAGAGGAAGATGGTGGGATTTTAAATTACTTGTTTACTTTCTTATTAAAGGTAAGAAACTAGAATTTGGGGGGAAGGATTATAGAAAATATTACTATGTTAAAAGGACCTTAGGAGTTTGCATATTTCAGAGAAAGAAATACCTTGTAATTGGCAAAGTATCTATGAATGAGTTTGCCTTTTATGGGACTTACTAAACTGTCATAAGATTAAAAGTGGGGTTCTCCTTTATTGTTTTTTTTCCTCCTGGTCCAATGCTGTATTGCTTTTTTAATTTTAGGAATATTTTACAAACAATACATCCATTATATGTTAACAAATAACATTACTAAAAGTTGAACTTTTAAAATAATTCCGGCATTAAACTTTTAATCTCTACAGGCCATTTCTCACATACATTTATTTTAAATGATTTCTTTTATTTTGGAAAGTAAGAGTTCCTACAAAGAGGTCTATAATTTAGCAAATTCTTTGGCCTGTGTATATTTTGAGATTATATAATGTATATTTAGTATGCGTATGAATCAGGTAGCATTATACTTTCTCTGCAAGTAATGAATTATTGTTGTAACTTCTTAAATTCTAAACATAGTATTCAAATGGTATGTGTGCAATTATTTAATAGTGGTATATGACTATGAATAAATTTTGATTTTTTTTTTTCCTGTTTCAGTCTCATGCAGCAAACAGCAATGCAGTTAGATTTAGAGTTTGCCAGCTCATAAACAAACTCTTGGGAAGTATGCCAGAGAATGCCCAGATTGATGATGATTTGTTTGATAAAATTAATGAAGCCATGCTTATTAGGTTGAAAGATAAAATTCCCAATGTGAGAATACAGGCAGTTCTGGCTCTTTCAAGACTTCAGGATCCCAAAGATGATGAATGCCCAGTAGTTAATGGTATGTGTAGCTTCCTTTTTCAGTTTGATGACTTTGTTGTAATTCTCATTAGACTAATTTGTATTATGAACTATGTAAATGTGGAAGAGTGTAGGTATTTCATGTGTGATTAACAATCCCTAAATCTCTCCACCACCCAACTTAAAAAATAGAGTATCATGAGCACCTTTGAAGCCTGTCTTTTGGCCCACACTAGTTATGTCACTCTCCTCAGAGTCAATGATTTTCCTGAATTTTGGGTTATTCTCTTGCTTTTGTTCCAACAGTTGTCCAGATTTCTAAACAATGTTAAATTTTACCTATCATTTCATATGTTATATGGATCGTATTTTCTGTGGCTGTTTTCTCTAAACTTTATTTCTAATCCTAACATTCATTGTTACTGATATTTTTATGTACTGTTTGATAACATTATGTTGTATGAATGTAACACAGCTCATTACTAATAATGATGGACCTTCTAAAGGTTTCCAGCTATTTTGCTATTAGAAAAAAGTATTGTTGTTATAATCTTTTTTTTTATATAGGTAGCTTTTGGTACACAGAGTAACCAGGTTAAAGAGTTTTCCTAAGGTCTATACCTACAGGTGGACTTGTTTGGTTATATGCCCTTAATTATAATGTACAAGTGATCTACAACTTACAAGTGATTTACCAATTAATAATTCCAGTAACAGTGCACAGAACCATTCCGAGATCTCTAGGGCTGTTTGTTTTCCGTCTTAGGCTTCATGCTCAGTCCACTGACTAGCTTCTTCTTTGTATTTTTGAAGGGAAGATGGCAGAAAAATCTTAAGCTAAAATTAAATGTGGCACCCTAAAAAAAATGCTTTTATCAATTTTAAGATAGCAAAATGTGGGCTATCTTGTGATGGCTAAGTAAATATTTCTTTGGTGTACTAAAACATATTGCTCCATTTTTAGCGTATGCTACTTTGATTGAAAATGATTCAAATCCAGAAGTTAGACGGGCAGTGTTGTCATGTATTGGACCATCAGCAAAGACGTTGCCAAAAATT
Source organism: Talpa europaea (assembly GCF_964194135.1). Lineage (NCBI taxonomy): Eukaryota > Metazoa > Chordata > Mammalia > Eulipotyphla > Talpidae > Talpa > Talpa europaea. The sequence goes on along the minus strand of NC_140071.1, from coordinate 136,042,765 downwards.
GTAGGGCGTACGAAGGATGTGAAAGAGGCTGTCAGAAAGCTGGCTTACCAGGTAAATAGGTCTATCTTGTGTAGGCGTAGTCTTAAAATACAAGAAGCCATATTCTTAAAATATTTTTGAAAATTATCTAGCACATAATAATGATTTCAGTTGAGATTTTTATTGTCAGACGATAGATAAGTTATGTAAAATCTTACTGCTTTAATTGTGTTATTAGATATCAAATTTTCAGGAGTTTTTTTTTACATTAAGGAGATATTACTAGTTGTGAAATTTGTAATCTATATTGAGTTTAATGACTATCTTTTTTATTCTCTCTTTAAGGTTTTAGCTGAAAAGGTTCATATGAGAGCAATGTCTATTGCTCAGAGAGTAATGCTCCTTCAACAAGGTCTAAATGACAGATCAGGTAAGATAAATATCATTATATAACTTTAATAGATTTAGCAATCAGACTGAAAAGATTTAGGAAACGTGTCCTAAGTTAGGCTGAGTAAGCCTGTCATTCTATAGCCTGTTGAACTTGATCTAGGTATAGTATATATAGAACACATACCCTAGGATTAAAAGCCTTAGGTACTCCAAAGGAACAGAGTTTGTTTCAGCTTTCCTATGTTTTGCAGATGGAGAAATGGTAGCTTAAGACTATAAAGCTAATTTACATCTGAAGTAGGTGAGGGTCTATTTTTTGAAATCCTCATTCATCCATTTAAACAGATGTTATGTAGCTTCTTTGTATATGTGAATGTGTTCATCAGAAACAGCAGTTAGAAATATTAGACCAGTATAATTTTCCTATTTTTTTCAATCCTTCTTTTCCTATGTTAAAATTAAAGAATGTGCTTTCAGGAATGATGAGGAATAATAATAGTTTCAATTTCCAATTCTCTTGAGGAGACTAAGATGACTCAATTTTGCTGTAGTAAGAAAATCTGAGTTTGAAAACATTAATTTCAGAGGATAGAGGGATAGGACCACTTTAAAGACTAACCATAAATTTGGTTAGTGATATGGCTTATGTGACTTACTTCTGCATATAGCATTCACGTGTAACAGAAGAAGTCAGGCAACAAGTGAAGTAATAGGTGATATCTGAAGCCCAGTAAACCCACAGGAGAAGGAACACACTGATACTTTTTGTGGACTCTGAAGTGGTTGGGAATTTGGTTTTGACCCACTGTTATATTTGGAATTGAGCATCCAAATGGACTTCTGCAGCACCGTTGTATTTATTTCTTTAGTATACTTTGTTCTGCCCTTTAATCTCTTCCCAATTTTATTGTAAATAGTGACTTTATGTTAATGTTGATCTGAAAGAAGTTAACTATAACAGGCAAAATATAGGAAATGGAAACTAGAGGGAGCCTCAGTTCACTTTTGTTTCAAATGACTTAACAGATGCTGTGAAACAAGCGATACGGAAACATCTTCTTCAAGGCTGGTTACGTTTCACTGAAGGAAATATATTAGAGTTGCTGCATCGATTGGATGTGGAAAATTCTTCAGAAGTGGCAGTGTCAGTTCTCAATGCATTATTTTCAGTGACTCCTCTTAATGAACTGACAGAAATCTGTAAAAATGATGATGGCAGGTACGTAAAGTATTCATCATTCACAATGTGATACTGATGAACTGCTGCAATTCAAGTTAGTCCTCCCTCCATTACATCATTATTTTTTTTTGTATTGGGTAAGTTAATGATTTCGTAATGAAAGGTCTGCTAATTTCCATTTTTTTTTTAACTCAATTCAGATTTTTAACTGGATAATAAGGGCATGCTTTCTCTTGTTCTCTTATTTTAAATGAAGGAAATTAATTCCAGTGGAAACATTAAATCCTGAAATTGCTTTGTATTGGCGTGTCCTTTGTGAATACTTGAAATCAAAAGGAGATGATGGTGAAGAATATTTAGAGCAGATTTTGCCAGAGCCTGTAGTATATGCAGAGTATTTACTGAGGTAAGATATTTTCCCTTAGTTTGGACTGTTACATGTGTCAACCTCCCAACCACTCCCCCTCAAAATCATGCTTGATTGGAAATAAGTTAAGATTTTTTGGCGGGGGTGGGCTAGGATAACTAGGTATACATTTTGAATCTTTCTGAAGACTGTCCTGTGCTGGTCAGTAAAGTGAAACAGCAAAGTTAGTATGCTTAGGGACATTTTCTTAAAAAACTGCTAATATGGGATTATGAACATTTCTCTGTAAAGTTGATAATGATGATGTGTTACTCTTTGAAATGGATTGGCAAACTTTTTCTAAATGCCAGATAATAAATATCTTAGTCTGTGGACATGTTGTGTCTATCACAGTGACTCAACTCTGCTGCGGTATAAAAGCAGCCAAAGACCATATGTGATAAGTGAGTGTGACTTTTCTGATAAAACTTCTCTCAACTTTTGTGAATGCTAAAATATGAATTTCATATAATGTTCACATGACATGTAAATCTAGTCATCATAATTATTTCAGGTTTTAATAGAATATTCATATCAATGCTGTGTGGACCATGTTGGAATGTTTTAAACAGGAATGCGTTTGATGTAATGCCTAATAGTAGGCATTATTTATTTATAAATTTATTAATAAATGCTTGTAAGATAATATGAGGAAATGTTATATACTTAAATAACATAAAGGAGGACCTTTTTAAGAACTGCTTCATGGATTAAATTCTTAGCTTCTAAAAAATGAACATGTGAATAACTTGGGACCTTTGACTCGTAAGAGGTCAGGGGGTCCTATATTTCCTTTGTCAGTAAATCTGCAAGTTTTAAAATAAGTAACTTAAATCACATTTTTTATATAAAGAAAAACTTTGAAGATTGTGTTACAACTGTCACTGAAAGAATACTTAAGAAATAGGATTTTTTTTGAAGCAGCACCACTAGATAGGATTAATTTATTTAGATACAGAAACAAAATTAAATGCGAAATTGTTTCTTGATAACCTCAGAAATATATTTGCAGACACTTTGTAGCAGGAGGAGTCAATGACACAGAACTCAAATATGAACAATTTCCTGTCAACGGAGGTAATCACATGAAGAGAGAAATAAGGGATAGTTAATGAGGCTTCTCAAATTTAAGTAAGAAAAAGGGACACCAATACAAAAAGAGCTGAGTGGTTTCTTCATTATGAATATCTTAAATAATGTTTTAATATTATTTAGGCAAGGGTTGTAGAAGGTCTTATTTTGGGTAGTGACAGTAAACTGAAAGGGTAGTTGAAGGTGTTCCTTTCCTTTTACCTATGTTAAAATAAGAATAATATAGACATTAGTAGGGACCTTAAGCAAGTATTATACAAATTCATGAAGCTATCTATATTCTGCGTTTGTCATTGTATTAATGGGTTACTTGTGAAATTACTATTATTATAATATCATTATTTCAAACAAAAGAACAATTATGAGGGAAGACCAGCTCTTTATGAATAATTGGGTTTATAGAAAAAGGGTTCAGCACTTTATCATTGAGAATAGTTGTGACGCTGAAGTAATTTCTGATCAATTTGAGAAGTATACTGGCATACCTTTGGAAAATTTCCTATTAGGAAATTTGAATCTTTGATGAAAGCACATTTTTCAAATTCTTTTGATTTAAGCCAGTAAGTTTGTTTGTGAAGGGTTCATTACAATAGCATGGAATTAACTCCATAGACCAAATTAATATAACAATGTATAACCATATTTGTACTAATATGAACTGAAAAAAGACCCCTTTCTAACCTCAGGGGTAACTGTTTGATATTTCCTAATAGATTGCAGTTTCTTAATTCTGCTTGTTTTAGTTATATTCAGAGCATTCCAGTTGTTACTGAGGAACAAAGAGGTGATTTTTCCTGCATTGAAAATTTGATGACCAAAGAGTTCATAGGTCAACAATTGATTCTAATTATTAAGTCTTTGGATACCAATGAAGAAGGCGGAAGGTATGTCTGATTGTTAACCTTTGTTCTAATTTGCTCATCTAAGTTACGTATTGAAATATAGTTATTATATGATTAAATGTATTTCACCTAGCTCTCTAAAGTGCTATAAAATTTTCTCTGTTATATCTATGTAAATACATATAGATAAATGGCATTTATGAGTTTCTAATTCATTTTTTCATAAACCAATAAAATTACCGGTTTTTGCTTAAAAATCTCGTAGAATTACTACAACTGCAGTTTATTCACTCTCAAAGATTTGGTTCACTTCTGGTATTATGGTATTTCATCATGTTGATTTATGAAAAATTGCAGATTCTCTATAAGCATTTTTTTTTTTTTTTTTTGGCAGAACATGAATTTTTGACCCAAAGTATATACATACAGAATTTTTTTTGTGGTGATAAATATAGACAACAGAACTGAAACAAATGTAATTGTCTGAAGAGTGGTTGAAATGTTAGAGGTAAAAAGTTCTTTTTACTGTGGTGACATTTATATTAAAGTTGTTCTTTTTTAATACAGAAAACGACTGCTGGCCATTTTGCAGGAGATTCTTACTATACCCACAACCCCAATATCTCTAGTTTCTTTTCTTGTTGAGAGACTCCTGCACATCATTACAGATGATAATAAGAGAACACAAATTGTAAGTAATTTTCCTCATTGTTGATCAAGATTAGTGATTTGGTTAATTATATGGAGGGTAATCTTATTTTCTCCTTTATGCTTTTTGTTTTTATTGCCTCTTAGTTTTGTTTCTTCATTACATTTTTAAACTTTAAACCAAAGCTCTCTTACACACACACATTTTAAAAAAAAATCTTTCTCTGAGCATAATTATCCTTATATTGAATCAATTTGATACTGAATCAATTTGAAATGGGATAGGTTAGGAAAGAGGAACTGGCTGAAGTTGTAAGTATCTGGGTTCAGTCACCTTTGACACTTTCTGTCATTTTTAACTTTGGACATATTTAAGTTAGCCTTAAGTTATTTGGCAATATATAAAATGAGAACAGCAATGAAGCCTTTCATTGTTTAAAGAAATAATGTTCATAAAGTACTTAGTAAATACAAAAATAAAATGTTATGTATTATACTGTTACTATTTCCACGTGTTATTTTCTCTGGGGTTATCAAAAAAGACTTGCATCATTGCTTTTTGGAAATTCTTATAATCTCAGAATTGCAGATTAATTTACTTTTGTCCCCCCAATCTCATCTTATATACTAATTCCTTCTACAACACTCAGCTGGTAGTTTTCTACATCTTTTTACCTTCATTTGGGATACAGCCTCTTCATTATTGATCCAACTCCAATGTTCCAGTGGCTCCAAATGGAAAGTCTAGAGTTATGCTGTAATTATTTACACATTGTATTTCCAAAGAAAGAATAAAATAGTATTCTATTTGATATATTTGACTATCGTGCTGAACAAGGGAGGGAAGTTTAGGGTTTTAGGCATAGTATTTTAGTTTTATGACCCTTAGTTAGACACTATATTCACCTTTTTCCTGTTTTTCAAACACTATGTGAGAGATAATTTATCTATAATGTGTACGTGTGTAACTAACTTCCCATAATTTTAGATTGCGAAACCTTCTTGGAATTTTATGTAGCAGCTTGGTGTCATTTTCTGATATAGGATATATGTTAAAGAATGTACTTTGAATAACTTATCAGGTTACAGAAATTATCTCAGAGATTCGGGCACCCATTGTTACTGTTGATGTTAATGATCCAGCTGATACAAGAAAGAAAGAACTCAAGGTAAATTTCTTCCAAATTAAAGAAATGCTTGAGTATAATGTGTTGTGCAGTCTTTTATATCTTCCTGCTGTACATTTTCAAAATTGTCCTTAGACTCAAATTGATTAAATATTAAATTATAAGAGTATCTAATATGTTACCAGATTGTGTCAGTCTGTAAGATTTGCTGGTTTCCATTATAGGGAACTACAAGTTTTTGTGTTTTTTTATATATTTATTTTTTGTTGGTATTTTGAGAACTACTAGTTTGTATAGGCACACCCCAGTGCAGTTTCCGTTCCAGACTAGTGCAATAAGCAAATACTGCAATGCAATGAATCACATGAATTACTTTGTTTCCCAATGCATGTAAAAGTCATGTTTCCCTTATTCTTTGGTCTACTAAGTGTGCAAGAGAGCATTATGTCTAAAGTAACCAGCCCCGTATATACTTTAATTTTAATGCATTTTATTGCTAAAAAATGCTAATCATCATCAGAGCCTTCATAATCTTTTTGCCAAAACCCACAATTTTTTAGAATTATATCTTATTTTATGCTAGTTTTGGCTTGATTCTGTTTACCTTTTATGTTATTGAGCTTTAAAATAATACTCTTTAGTTTACTACTGATTTTTATATTATTAGTTTTTGCTTGATTTTTTTTTTTTTTATAGAGGCATGTTTTATTTATTTATTTGTTTGTTTCTTTGTTTCTTTGTTTATACATGCACTGGGTACAGTCAGAAGCACGGGAGGGTGAGAGAATTCACCAGAGCCAGAGTGGGGAGCAGAGCAGGCAGAAGGACGGAAGTACACTGCTGAGGGGAGCCGCGCCATGTGGGACCCTCCTCTGGTGGCTGGGGAGCAGCCGGGGATCGAACCGGCACCGCAGAGGTCGCCGGCAGCTTCGCAACCCAGCGCTCAACCGCTGCGCCACCGGGGAGGCCCCAGTTTTTGCTTGATTTTTACTCAATTTATTTTTCCATAGATGGCTGAAATAAAAGTTAAACTTATTGAAACAAAACAAGCTTTGGAAAATTGTATTACCTTACAAGATTTTATTCAAGCTTCCAAATTAAAAGAAGAAATAAAAGCTTTAGAAGATGCCAAAATATGCTTGTTGAAAGAGACAGAGCAACTTGAAATTAAGGAAGTCCACACAGAGAAGGTATAGATTACTTTTTCATACTAAATTTCAGCTGTTATTAATCATCTTAAATCTTGTTTTCTTTCTTAACTCAGAAAGCTGCCAGAATATATTCACTTTGGAGGGATGTATAATACACCATGAATTAATATGAAAAAAAATTCTTTTTCTCCTATTCCTTTCTATTTTGGACTTTGAAAGGCCTTAATTAACTTTAATTATTGTAGCTAGAACTTTATTTCCTCCTTTGTTATTCTTTTTTTTTATTAAAATCTTTTTTTTTTTAAAGATTTATTTATTTATTTATACAAGCACTGGGTACAGTCAGAAGCCTGGGAGGGTGAGAGAATCCACCAGAGCCAGAGCGGGGAACAGAGCAGGCAGAAGGACCGAAGTACACTGCTGTGAGGGAAGCAGCGGGCGGCAGGGGAGGTCTGCGAGCCATGTGGGACCCTCCTCAGGTGGCGGTGGCTGGTGGCCGGGGAGCAGCCAGGGAGCAGCTGGGGATCAAACCGGCACTGCAGAGGCTGCAGGCAGCTTCACAACCCAGCGCTCAATCGCTGCGCCACCGGGGAGGCCCCCCTCCTTTGTTATTCTAATTCCTGGAATCTTAAAGTCTTTCTTACTTGCCAAGGAAACTTGCCTTCCAGTGGTTTCTTTTTTTTGGGGGGAAGGGGTTTTCTGGATGGTGTCTCCTATGGTTTAGAAAAGTAGACTGCATCACTTTTCAGCCTTTTGGCTAAGATCAAGTGTAGAAAAGGAGACTGCACCTGTCTATCCTTGTTTGCCTAATTTGTGAAAGACTCATACCTTTCTGTTAGGAAAAGAATTTTCATGGTAACCATATTAACTTATACATATCTTTCAAAACTTAGCTACTCTTTTGTATTTAGAAAAAGTGAAGTAGCTTTGTTATTTTATATGAACTAATAAACTTTCATATCTAGCATCATTTTAAGTTGTTTCAGTAGTTTCTTTTTTGATTTTAGCCTGTATTTGATAGATTTATTTTAACTAAGATAGAATAGTATCAATTTCTATAATGTTTAATTCAGTAGGTCTTTTAGGATCTTGCCTTTTGTATACATCATTATTTTACCTTTGAAGTGATAATTAGTATTTTCATAAAGAAAATGCTGGGTAGGAAAGAGTTTGCTATACAGAAGCATTTCATGGCTTTTGTCCTTGAGCTCTCTAGCCATGCATACCCCCACTCCCAACACCTCTCCTTCCCAGTGAGTCTCCCTGAATTTTACTTTCATAGCTAGTCATTTATGTCTTTTGTTTGGCAAAGTTTGTGCCTCATTATAGGCTCTTAAATTTAAAGAGCAAATTTAAACTGAAAAGATAAACTAAAAGAATGATATAAATTGCATGTCTGAATTAGGGAAGTATTTACACAGGTGGCATGTTTCAATTACTATCTCTTTACCTTGATCTGCTTTCACCATTTGTGTGTTCATTTGCCCTATTTAAGGGTTATTGCTACTATAGAATAGCACAGTAAATGCTACGACCAGGAATGTATAGGGATGTTATGGAAATGCATTTAACCCAGGCAGAATGCTATTGGCATCACCAGAGGAAAAAATTGTTTAACTTGAGATTTGAATATATTGGAATTAGTAATAGAAGGATGAGACAAGAAGGTCTTTATTTATTTATTTATTTATTTGTTTATTTATTTATTTAGTTATCTATTTATTTATTTATTTATGCAAGCACTGGGTACAGTCAGAAGCACAGGAGGGTGAGAGGATTCACCAGAGCCAGAGCGGGGAACAGAACAGGCAGACTGACTGACGAAATACGCTGCTGAGGGTGGAGTAGCAGGTGCTGCAGGAGAGGTCTGCACACCATGTGGGACCCTCGCCGGAGGCTGGGGATCGAGCTGGCGTTGTAGAGGCTACGGCCAACTTCATAGCCCAGCGCCCAACCACTGCGCCACCGGGAGGCCCAAGAAGGTCTTTTGGTTTGGAAGACTGGGTAGATGACAGTGGTATTTATGGAGGTAGCACAGGAAGAGGAAAGATTTGGGTAATGATGAGTCAGTTTCCTTTTGGAGGTTTTAAGTTTGAGGAAAGTATAAGAGGAAATACTTTGTAGTAGTAAACCTTAGAAAATAGGTAGGCTAGCTCTTAGACAGAAAATGGAGTTGTATGACTGGATAAGATTGCCCAGGAAGTAGGTGTAGAGTGACAGTATACCTTAGCGAAAGCCCTAAGAATGCAAACACTCAAGAGAAGGGCAGAATACACTCTTACTAATGCCTGATTATTCTGTTTCATTTTAGGATGATGCTGAAACACTGCAGAAGTGTCTTATTTTGTGCTATGAACTCTTGAAGCAGATGTCCACCTCAACAGGCCTAGGTGCAACCATGAATGGCATCATTGAATCTTTGGTATGTTGGTGACCTTTGGGCTTTATTTTAACCCTCTCCTTATTCATTTTGTGAGCTGTGTGTTCCTTGGGGTTCAAAAGAATGAAAAGATAACTACTTGAACACTGATAAATACAAATGAAAAAGAAATAGAAATATAGTGACTACTTCATAATCTTCTCATGAAGATGAAATTAAAATAATACATGTAAAGGATCTGGCTTATAAGTTGTTCTGTTCTTTATTTATTTATTTTAAGATTTATTTATTTATGCATACAAGAGCTCAGGTACAGGCCAGAGTTGTGGCGGGCGAGTCAGGAGAAGTCTGCTGTGCCATATGGGCTGCTCCCTGGCTGGGGATCGAACTCGTTCTGCAGTGGCTGCAGACAGCTTCATAGGTTGCACCTTAATCCCTTGCACCACTAGGAAGGCCCCTGTTACTATTCTTTTAAAAGGTTTGAAAATACTGAGCTGGAAAGAGATGTGTGATATCTTCATTCTTTGAATAGTAAAAGGAAAAACAAATGAATCAGGAACACATAAGTACTGGAATCTTGTGCACACTCTCTTATAGAAAGACTATGAGGAAGCTATATTGTGAGTCCTGTGGAAAAAATGTGATCATTGCTATATATTTAAAGGTATTTTTAATAAGGTAATCCTTCATACGTAATCCCCATTGTACTGACCACAATTATTGCAAGACTCTAAAACAACATTATTAGACATACGATGCAAACGATGTGCATCTTTGGGTTTCCTGGTGGCTACGTTTAAAAAAAAAAAAGCTTTTCACAAAGATGGAGTCAAAGGTAAAGAGGGCAGTCCCTGCCCCCCCAAATTGGAGCCAAAGCAAAAGCACTGATGCCAAGAGAGCAGTACTCAGAGCGCACAGCCGTGAGAGCCGCACATGACCCACCTCTTGGAGGCCCAAGACATTATGGCTCTGAAAGCAAACCAAACGCCTTGGGAAGAATGCTCCCAGGAGAAACAAGCTTGCCCACTGTGTTCCTCATAACCAACAAGTTAACCTTAAAGAGGATAGAAGACAACACATTTGTGTTCACATTTGTGCTACACATTTGTGTAGCACCAAGTCGAACAAGCTATGCAGAAGCTCTGGCATCATTGTGGCCACGGCCATCCTGATGGAGGAAGAAGACAGTGTTCGACTGGCTCCTGACATCCTGCTTTGGATGTGCTAAAAAATTGGGATGAACTGGCTAATTTAAATAGAATTTTTTTCACCATATAGAGGCAAAAGAAACATGTGAAGTTAATTTTAATGTTTAAACCTGATATACTCCAAATATTATCATTTTCATCATTTACTCAGTATTCAGACTATTGAGACATTTTACTTTTTCTTTCCCTCAAATTGTATTGATTGCCAATTATTTACATAACTGTATTTACGTAACTATAATTTACGGGCACCTTGATATGTGCCCGTACTTCACTCACCCTCTACCCGTGCTCTGGTGCGAATAATACCTTACCACCTCCCCTCCTCGCCCCCCTCTTTTTAAACAGCTGAGTAGTATTCCATGAGTGTGTAGCCCATAATTTCTTTATCCAGTAGTCTGTCCATAGCCTGTAGGTTGGTTCCATGGTTGTGTAGTTGTGAATAGTTCTGCTGTGGACATAGAAATACATAAATCTTTTCATATTAAATGATTTTACCTTTGGGTGACTACCTAGAAGTGTTACTGCTGGATCTTATATATTTCCACTTTTGAGGAGCAGGGGAAATCTGTCCTATTTTCCATAGATGCTGTACCAAGTGATACTCTTACCAACAGTGGATGTTTCTTTTCCTTCTCTATCCTTGCCAGCATTTGTTTTCAGTCTTTTCTGCTATAGGCTGTTCTCACAGGGGTGAGGGGATCCTTTGTGGTTCTGATTTGCATTTCCCTTCCAATAAGTGACGTTGAACTTTTTTCTTGTGTCTGTCAGCCATCTGAAAGTGTTCTTTGGGAAAGTGCCCATTTTTTGGATTGGGTTGTTTGGATTTTTTTTCTCTTGTTGAGTTGTATGAGTTCTTTATATGTTTTGGAAATGAACTCCTTGTCAGATCTGTGATGTGCAAATATTTTCTCCCAGTCCACACATTAGCTTTTGTGGTGATTTCTTTAGCAGTACAAGAACTTTTAGTTTGATGTTGTCCCGAACAACAGAATGTAAATTATCTCAATTTTTTTATATTAATTACATGTTTACAGTGACATTTTGGTTTTAGTGGGTAAAGTAAAATATAGTAAAATGAGTTCCACTTGTTTTCATTTTATCTGATTACTAGAAAATTTAAAATGATAAATGTGACTTGCAATATCTATATTGGACAGTACTGAATGGGAGGTATCAAAGTCAGGTCAATTGAATAAGTGAAGAGCAAGGGGTAGTTTGGTGTGAGTAATACTGCAAAAGTCTACACGATGAGGGATATCATTATGTTGATGGAGTCTGACCATTGTCCTGTGAATGTTTAGAATCCATTGAGTGAGTTTTAGCCGGTGGAGATAAGTGTCACATGATCAGACCATATTTCATTCTGGCTATTTTTTTTTTTTTTTTTTTTAGCAACTTAGTAGTAGTTTTTTGTATTTATTGGTAATTGACTTTTTTTGAATTAATAGACAGTGTGGAAATAAATCTACAAAGTCATGTAGACATCATTTTGACAATGCTTTTAATATATACTTGTAAATTTTTTTGCCTGCTGAAAGTTCTTTTAATTTCTAATTCACTTCAGATTCTTCCTGGAATAATAAATGTTCATCCTGCAGTAAGAAATCTGGCTGTTTTATGCTTAGGATGCTGTGGATTACAGAATCGGGATTTTGCAAGTAAACACTTTGTATTACTATTGCAGGTAAGATTTTTCTTAAAATTGTAATTGTACTTCTTGATATAAATGCATATCTGCAGTCATACTTCTACTAGTGCTCCAGACTTAATCTACTCCCATGCTTATTGATGATGATGGTGATGATGATGGATAACTTTTAGGGACTTTTTATCCTTTGATTTTATATAATCTTCATTATTTTTAAATAAGATAGGCCATGAGAAAAGTAAAATGAAATTTTCTGTCCTAATGAAGATTATGTTTTAGAAGAAGAAGCACACAATGAAAAATAATACATAGTATATCAGATGGGGAAAAAAAAATTAAAGTAGTGAAGTGAAATAGGGAGAAAGAAGCTGTTTGCTCCAGAAAGGTCTCACTAATAAGATGAAGTTTGGGTCAATACTAGAGGAAAGTGGGAGAATAAATCATACAGGTGTCTGGGTAATGTGTTTCCAGGGGAAGGGGAAGAGGTAGGAGGTAGGAGGTCTTGTTTCACGTCTTCAGGGAGCAGGAAAGATAGTTAGGACAGACTAAGCAGAGAATGGTGGGAGAGAGGATTTGCAGGCTACAAGATATCCATTTCTTCTAGGAATATATAGACTGTAAAATTGTCAGCCTTCACAATAAATGAGATGGGAAGAATTGGAAGATTTTGAGTATAGGATTGATCTGACTGGCATAGTATTGGTGTAGACCAGGGATTGGCAAACCTCTCTGTAAAGTGCCATTGAGTAAATATTTTAGATTATGCAGACCCTATGGTCTTTCTCAATTACAAATCTATAACATATGAAAAAAAGTCATAGACAATACATAAATGAAAAGGCGTGGCTGCAGTTCAATAAAACTTTACTTATGGACACTGAAACTTATTTCATGTAATTTTCACATGTAGTATTACTTTTTAAAGGCCATTTAAAAATGTACAATTGTTCTTAACTGGAGACTTTACTGAAAAGGGAGCAGACTGGATTTGGCCCATGAGCTTAAGTTTGTAGACCACTAGTGTTGAGGGGTACAAATGTAGAAGCGGGGATACTTATGAAAAAGATATGGCAGCAATCCAGTTTGAAGATGATAAATGTCTATGGAATTTGTTGTGACAGGTGAGGCAAGAAATTGAAGATAACTAGGAATATTGGCCAGAATAACTGGAAGGATAAAATTTTCTTTTCCTGTGATGGAGAATATGGAGGAAAATGTTTTTTGTTTTTGTTTGTTTGTTTTTTAAGATTTATTTATTTGTACAAGCCCTGGGTACAGTCAGAAGCGCAGGAGGGTGAGAGAATTCACCAGAGCCAGAGTGGGGCGCAGAACAGGCAGACTGACAAAATACACTGCTGAGGGGAGCAGCCGGTGCAGCAGGAGAGTTCTGCATGTGGGACCCTCGCCGGTGGCCGGGGATCGAACCGGCACTGCCGAGGCTGCGGGCAGCTTCGCAGCCCAGTGCTCAACGGCTGTGCCACCGGGGAGACCCTAGAGGAAAATGTTTTATGGCAGGTAGATTAGTTCATTTCTGTGGCTAGTAAGTTTGAAGTTTGAGATCCCAATAAGCATATTGAATAGGCATTTGTGTGTGAGTTTGCAGTTTGGAAAGAGATTCAGGCTGGGAAGATGAATCTGGAAACCTTAAAGATTCTTTTACAGTATTCAATGCCTAGAGACCTAATGTTACTTGGGAAATGAGTGTGGATTGAGACATCTCAACTCAACTCTAGTTCCCAGAGACTCATAGAACAATTTAGAAGTAGAAGAGATGAAGAGGTACCAGTAAAGACTAAGGTGAAAAAGACAGTAGGGGACAGTGTGATCATCTAGAAGGCAAGTGAAGATAATATTTTAAAGAGGACAAATAACTTAGCTGTCCAGTACAGGTGGTAGGTTGATAAGGATTCATAATTGGTCGTTTTTGACTAGCAAGGAAGTGTTATTAATTTTCCTGAGAGTAGTTTATTTGAAGGGCAAAGCTTATTGGAGTGAATTGAAGAGAGAATTTTGGTAGGGGAATTGGAGACAGGCAGTGTAGACCTACTTTGCAAATTTTTGTTGTTGTTGTTGTTAGGAGTAACAGAAATGGGGTAGTAGCAAGTGACAAGGTAAAACGAGTTTTTTGGTTTTGTTGAAATTTTTTTAAGATAGAAAAAAATGGCACCATGTTTGTGTACTCGGGAGAATGACTGACTTGAAAGGAAAAACTGGAGAGGGCAGTTGCTGGAATGGCATTGAGTAGGCAAAATGGGGGAGAGTCTAGTTACCAGAGGAGTGCATTTGACTTTAATTCCCTTGGACATTTGGACATTTTGGGCCTAGCTTAACTTGTAAAATATACCTCCTTCCACCTTCCCATGAGAAAAGACTGTGATTCATGGAGCATCTTATATTGCCAGTTATAATGGGATAAAAAAAAAACTACAAGGAATTTTAATGTGAATCACTTGCCAACAGGTAAATTAAAATAGCAGAGGAGTACTTTGAGTGCTCAACTTGAAAATAACATATGACAACATGCATCATTATTTTCATTAGAAAGATTATTTTAAAAGACTGAACTCAATTCAAATTTAATTTCCCCCCCAAGATAAAATTCTTATCTTGAACACTCCTTTGATGAAGCATATGACATTGCCAAGAAAAAGAAAGCATACAATTAGGGAGAACATGAGGATGTCATGTGTTCTGGAAATGGTCAGAATGCTTGTGGTTTTTATCAAAAGAATAAAATTAAAACCATATTTGTGTCAAATGATAATCCTCAGGAATTTTAGGGTTTTGTTTTAATTTTTCTCTTTTGGAGGACTTGGCATCTAATCAATTAATTTAATGTGCTGTGATGAAATTCCTGATACTGCTTTGTTAATATTTATCATCCCATGCTGTTACTATTAAAGAAAAATTTCTATTTGTTAAATCCTTTTGGAAACTTGGAATGTCAGTATTATCTTTAAAATGTGTAAAGTTTTTCTCAAATGAACTGGAAGAAAAATCTTGGTACTTTGTCCAGATGAATCATTTATAGTGCATACATATGTATATATGATTTTTCTCTAAGATGTAGAATGAATCCCCATGTATTATAGCAAGTCATTACTTTTTACATCAGCAGGTATTGACAGTGGGGATTCTGCTGGTAATTTTGAAGTCTTGTTTGCTATTATGAGGTTTATTATTGGCTTTTGAAAATCCTACATTTTCAAAGAGGTTTTGCTTAGATATTAGAACAGTTCTCTAGTTTACTGACATTCTAGAACATAGGCCTTGAAGTGCTAGGATAAGCCCTGACTCTGGTGAATTCTCTCACCCTCCCGCGCTTCTGACTGTACCCAGTGCATGTATAAACAAAACAAACAAACAAACTAAATAAAAAAAAAAAAAAGCCTCTATTAAAAAAAAAAAAGCCTTTACCTTTTTTCTTTTTTTTTTTAATTAAAAATGTGAGTAATTTCACATTCAAATACAATAAAATTGTTTGTGAAGTTTTTCGTGTATTTAGATGCATAACTTTGTAATTTTCTGGGGTGGAATTTTAAGCTTTGCTATAGGATCTAATAGGTTCATGAATAAAAGAAGCTGACCACTGGATAGATTCTGTTATTTATGTTTAGAAAGTTATTTTTAGGGCTATCATTTGAAAATTTTAGATTAAAGGAAAACAGCTATCTTTGGGGTAAAAAAAATCAGTTCTTTTTCATTAAGTTTTAGTAATAAAAGTGATTTAAGAAATGTTTACACACTTATTAGAAATACAGTAGAG
The DNA here is from genome assembly GCF_964194135.1 of Talpa europaea. NCBI lineage: Eukaryota > Metazoa > Chordata > Mammalia > Eulipotyphla > Talpidae > Talpa > Talpa europaea. The sequence continues at coordinate 136,026,942 of NC_140071.1, read as the reverse complement.
GGAAAATGATTTCATTTTAAAATCATTGTTAAATCAATATCCAGTACTGAGAACTTACTGCTAGCAGGTAAGGGACTGAGAAGGATAAGGAAAACTTAATGCTACTGAGAAATTAGCATGTTTAGAATTTGGAGGATGGACTTATTAGTACATTCTTATAAACTTTTAGGTTAGGTGGATTTGCCCATTTTGCCATAAGAAAATAATGTAATAGATATGTTTTGAAAGTTCCTTCAAAGTTTTATAAATTTTAGCCATCTTTCTTGATTAGCTAATTTGACTAACTTGTTGGTGATTTTCATTCATTTTAAAGGCAAGCTATATGGCTGTATGTAGTATCAATGACCAAAACTTAAGTGCATTTATGAAGATAGTAAGTTTTTTCAAGATAGAAATATTGAGCTCTTTTTGTTTTTTTAAATGATTTTGAAAATTTAACATGTAGGAATTCAACTTTCTTTACTCAAACCAGATTTATACAAACTGCTGGGCTTTATAAAGTTGTCTAATTCATTGAAAATTAAATTCACTGTTAATAAAATCTGAGAGTTCATTGAGCTAATAAGAGAAAATCTTACCTTTAATGAAACTTGCCAATCTAGAAGAGTGTTGATGTTCTAATGTATGGTTTTCATCAGCTAAAATGTAATGTTTATGTCCTAATAGATGACTCAAAACAATTTCAGTATAATTGAACAGAGTTCTTAAAAAATAAAATCACAGTTGAACATGTTCATTCTTTCTTAAATACAAGAATAATACAATTTAGTTCACTATAGTTCCAGGAATTTTTTTGACTGTGCAGATGGTCTTATTAAGAGGATATGCAACTAAATGCTGTGGTACAAATGAAAAGATGGAAATTACAGTTCTACTTCTGAAAAAACGGATTCTGTTGACTATTGAAATTAGATAAGAAAATAAGATACATGTTAATTTTATGCAACACAAACAATGACTAGTTTACTGAATTTACTTTTTGGTGGGGAATGTTCAAATTTAGGTTTTGCAAATTGATGACGTGACAATAAAAGTAAGTGCTTTAAAGGCGATCTTTGACCAACTGATGACATTTGGGATTGAACCATTTAAAACTAGAAAAGTCAAAACCCTTCAAAGTGAAGGTGAAGAGGTAAACACCGAAGAGCAAGAGTCAAAAGAAACTGAAGAAGAGACTGCTACAGCCAAGAATGTTCTGAAACTTCTTTCTGATTTCTTAGATAGCGAGGTAAGAAACAATATTCTTATGTACTGTCATTTCAGCGTGCCTGTTTGTGCTCCTTAGGTTTTTTAGTGCTGAGGTTTAAACTTGCCCAGCATTTTCAAAATTTGCCTTTTGAATGTGATGCTTAAATCCCAAGTTTCACTTCTGGCATAATAAAGAAAAACAAGGGTCCAACTACATTGTGTTCGTAAGGGCCTCTTGTAGAACCAAAGACACAGATAAGCTGAAAGTGAAAGGATGAAATAAAAGGTAATTCTCTGCAAATAGTGACCAAAAAAGATTTGGTTGTTTATCCTATTATCAAATAATTTTTAAATTTCGAGTTATTGCATCATCCCGTGGTGATGTGCCCAAGGCTGTGGGCTCGCTAACGTGGCGTGGGTAGGGAGTGGTTGGACGTAGAATCTGTTTGACAGTAAAAAGTGAATAGATTTTGGCCTGGTTTGTTTTTTCATAATATGCTACATTAATCTCTTTCTGACTAAATTAGATTCTATAACTTTGTCTTTATTTTTGTCATCACCACTCGAAACTCTCTTCATTTTTCTGAGCTATAGATAAGTCTTTTACATGCTTTAAAGAATTGCAGTCCTGTCCCAATCGAAGTTCCCAGCATTTTACTTCAGATAAACTATTATTGCCAGTTTTTCTATGCAGAAATTAAAAAAAAAATGAATTTTAAGGGAATTGGAGTTTTCATAGCAATGCTAATAAATTTGTCACTCTGCTTTGACGTAAAGGTGAGAAACAATCTTCTCATTTACCTTTAACAAATTCATAAATAACGTGTGATTGTTGGATAGTTTTTATAGAGAAATATTGTAGGACAGGCTGCAATGTTAGACTTTAAAAAGAAATACAAACTTGTTCTCATGCAAGTCGTGTTTATTAGGTGTCTGAACTCAGGACGGGGGCTGCAGAAGGCCTGGCCAAGCTCATGTTCTCTGGACTTCTGGCCAGCAGCAGGATTCTTTCTCGTCTGATCCTGTTGTGGTACAATCCTGTAACCGAAGACGATGTTCGACTTCGACATTGCCTGGGCGTGTTCTTCCCCATGTTTGCTTATGCCAGCAGGTATCTAGTCACATCAGCCAAATGAGATTTGGCTTGAAATTACAACCAGGCACCAGTGAACTATAGTTATGATATTTTGTTGCTACCTTTTTTTCTTCATTGGTAAGTGGTGAGATGAAAAGAATTTTCTTAGATTTTTATCAACATGAATCACTTGGCTCTTTCCCAGACGAAAATTTACTATGTCTTGATTGGGTGAATGTTTAATTTTTTTTTCAATCATGTTTTTTCTTTGCTATCATACTTTGAAATCTTTTCTCCACAGAACGAATCAGGAATGCTTTGAAGAAGCCTTTCTCCCAACTCTGCAAACACTGGCCAATGCTCCTGCATCTTCCCCTTTAGCTGAAATAGATATCACTAATGTTGCTGAGTTACTTGTAGACTTAACAAGACCAAGTGGATTAAATCCTCAGGCCAAGAATTCCCATGATTACCAGGTGGGTGAGTATGTTGGCCTGTGCATGGTGAGGATGATGCTTAGCATGCCGGCCACTGTTGTTCTAGCAGAATAATCACTCTCAAAGATTTTTTTAAATAAAAGCTACATTTTTGATCTTGAGATTTCTGGTCTCTATGGTGGTGCTTAACACAAAGTAAAAACAAAAGCTATTTTGGGAAATGTGGAGATAATCGTAAAAATATAAGTAATCAATGCTAACATTTTTGCTGCTAGAAAGAAGTTAGCAAAAATTCATCCCCCTCGTTCCCACCACCCTATGGACTGGCTAATCATTCTGAATAATGTCCTGTGTTATGTGGGACTCACTGAGTTTTCAACTGTTGGCTTACCTGCTATGTTCCTGATTCATGGAAGGAGAATTCAAAGAGTGAAAATAGCCTCAAGCTGATCTTTGTTTTTAATTATAAGAAGATAATTGCAAACTGTCCCACAAATTAACCTTAAGCTGGATTTTTAATTCTTTAATATCATTTCATCATGCCTGTCACTATATTGAACAATAATGTACTATTAATGATTTCTAATGTCTGATTCAGTTGAAAGTTCTGCCCTTCTCTAAACTGATATTTAGTGACTGCACACTCCATTCAGGTAACTATGTTATATGCGAGTAAAGGCAAAGTCTAGGAAGGGCTAGTCTACAGTCACGGAGTGCTTTAGGATTGTAGAAGAGAGCAAGGTTCTTATGGTAGAAGCCACAAGAATAGCATTCCTAGTTTCAAAACTCCGTAAAATTAAATTTATGCCTTGTTGGGATTTAAGGAGTGGTTTGGTGGAAAGTCTTTTTCTTTTAATTCATGTGATTAAGTGTAGCTGGTTGTAAAGTCATGTTGGGGAATTATGGAAAGATGGTTCTAAGTCCTGAGTTGGGACTGTTTGGGCAGAATATAAGGGTAGGGAATTTGGGGTCAGCCTTATTGACACTCCCTAGGTAGAGTGTGTAATGAAAGGGTTAATGGGATGAAAGTTACTTATTAGGAAGATTACTTTAGTGGGCAGATGAGGTGAATTGTTAAGAGAAAGATAATATCAATAGAAAAAGCAGTTAAAAACCTTCATGATTAGCAGATAAAGCTTGTAGAAAGAAAATAATGGAAGATAGCAGTAGAAAGAATAGTAGAAATTGACATAGGAAAGTAATTATGGATAGAAAAACCTAGAAGAAAATGCTTTGAGAGGCAAGGAAACTAGAGGAGTACATGGTAATGCTAAGTTCCTAAGTCTGGGTGACTGAAGGTGCTGTTGACATTTAATTGGCAAGGATTCTCACCGTTAACATCTTGCAGGAGTGAGGGAACTAGACTGGAACATAGGACGAAATGCAGCTGTCTGGCGCTGTTGTGGCCTAGCTGACCCCACAGGAAGCTTCAGAATTGAAATAGTTTTGAGTTGTCTAGAATTGAGGCAAGACTGGGCCATTGTACCTGTGCATCTACCAGTCATTGGATGTGGACAACCCTCAGGGAAGAGGTGTGACTTTAGGCAGGACCAGCTGTCTTCAGCCTGGATCAGTTCTATAGACCTGGGAACTTTAACCTCCAGAAACACTGAGCAGCTGGATGAACGACAGCTGGAGGATGAATGAATGCTTCATTAGTAGAGGGGCAGGTCTGGGGCCCTGTGCCACAGTGTCCACGACAGAGTAGTTAAGGGGAGCTCACTTGGGGAAGGAATATGTGAAGTTTGGTTTTAGACATTTTGCATTGGATTATGGCAGGGTAGAGATGTTTGCAACATTTGTATCCAGATGTGAACTCTCTTGTAATCATATCCTTTTCAATTTATGATTTTTTCTTGTTTTTTTTTTTTTTTTTTTTTAAGGCCTTAACAGTTCATGACAATTTGGCTATAAAAATTTGCAATGAGATCTTAACATGTCCATGTTCTCCAGAAATTCGGGTGTATACAAAAGCCTTGAATTCTTTAGAACTCAGTGGCAGTATTACTAATGATCTTCTGGTTCTATTAAATGAGATTCTGGAGGTAAGGAAATTCCTAATTACTCTTATAATCCTAATTACTCTTATAATTCCTAATTACTCTTATAATTACTCTTATAATCCAAGTAGAATTTAATTATTTGTATTAAATTATATCCTAGTATATTGTGATTTCACTTATTTGAATATTTCCATCATTCAATTTAACAGCTTTTTATATTGTTTTTTTTTTAACAACCTATCACTGTATAGATTTTTTAAACATTAGAAAATGCTACATTTTAATAAAATGTTAATGTTTTCTCTTACAGCAAGTAAAAGACAGGACATGTCTGAGAGCGGTAGAGAAAATCAAGATTCAGTTAGAAAAAGGAAGTAAAGAATGTGGTGACCAAACTGTAGCCGGACAGGATGCCACTACAAATATGACCGTTTCTCAGAAAGAAGACGGTAACACATACTATCTGAGTATTTCTAAGATTCTGTCCTTTTCTTTATGAAGACATTTTTTTTCTCCTCTTACATGTGGGTAGATATCAGAAAAAAAAAAAGTTCTAACTAATCCTCTTGGGAAAGCATACTATGTATGATAAGTGTTTACTTTTCTAGTTCTTTGGTGTGTTGTTTTTTTTTTCCTACCATATGACTTTGTATACCAAACTCTTAGGAATTCTGCTTGTTTTCCAAATATTCACACCTTTTGGAACACCAACTCATGGTAACTTTTCAGTAGCTGCTAATAAGACTGGTTATCGTTTCTGTTTTATGAGAAATTGACTTGGAAAGATCATTCAGTATTTTTTATGAGGCTATTTTTTATTTACATTGCATTACTTCCTTTAATAGAAAAGAATAAAGAAGCATATATGACTCCTCTCAGGAATATAAAAACAACCCAAGCATCAAAATCCACTCAGCAAAAGACTAACAGAGGTAATGTATGGATTGACAAGCTTTACAATAAAGCTTTCATTTTTATCTTTCCAGCGAAATAATTACTTTGTAAATTTCCGTATCTTTGTTTCCTTAGGAATAAAGCATTTTAAATGTTTTAGGTATCCTTAATGTTCTTCACTCTTTCAGCTGAAACTAGATTTTGCTTTATTTGTAAAAGATAATATCAATATTAGTGTTCCTTCAAGTGCTTTTGTTTGAAAGTAAATGATTCAAATTAACATTGCAAAGGACTGTTTGGGTTCATGTTTGTTATCAAATGACCAATGAATTTATATTAGTTTGTATTTGATCCTTTATATTATTAAGCACTTTTGTTGCTTTTATTTTTGTGGGCTTTTGTTTTCTTTTTCCATCTTATTTCATATTTTCCCAAAATAATGCATTTCCCAAGGGATATCCAACAATAGGGGATTTGTTGGAGTAAAGTATTGACTGTTAGGGGATCACTTATGTACAAAATTTGAAATTCAAGATCTTTTTATTGTTTTATTGTTTTCTTATTACAAAAGCAATGCATGCTTATTACAGAAGAATCAGAAAATACATTCAAGCAAACTAATATAAAGAACACTAAAAATCCCACCCATGAGCCAACCATTATTTTAATCCTTGAAAAATATTTTTTGAGGCCCTTTCCTATGCGGATTTAATTTTCTAAATGGCATCTGGCCTAATAATGTTTTGTATCCGATCAATTATTTAAACATAAGTTGCTGGATATTGTTCCAAATTAGTCCCATATTGTTGGATGTTTTCTTGGGGGAAACTCCATGAGAAGTTTAAAATCAAATAAGTGTTTTGGAAAAAATAAAAGTTTCACATGAATAAGTAGGTTATACAATTTTTCAACCAAATGGTTAGACTGAACAATATTTATTCATAGTGCTTTTCGTCACAAAATAGACCATGAGAGCCACTTTTTTTTTAAATAGCTCAAATTTCATTTTATTTTTTATCACAAATGAGTAGCATCACTGGCTAAATTTTGTCTTGCAAATTTTTAGTAGGCAGGTAGAATTTTTACAATCCCCAGCATATAAACTCTCAATTTTGCTACTGAAATATGGTTTGGGACACATATTTGAGTTGGTCATGTGTATTTTTGAAAATTTTACAGGAAGCCAGTGATTGAAATTGTTTCATTAGGACCTGTGTATGAACTTTCTAAAACGTTAATTTTCATTAGAGTCTCCATACACCTTGTGAAATAATAGAGGTTTTCTCTTTTTTTTCCATATGCTTCTTTCCCCCAAGTGCATTTAGAATTTGCCTCCTTATAACCTAATTTCCATATTTTCCCTTGTTATTGGAATTTGCCACAGAAATTAATTTTAATCTTGTTTGGATTCCTTTTGTTTGTGATCTTGATAAAGGGTATCAAGGCGGCTGGGAACTAGGAGAAAAAGAGGATTTGGGCAGCTCAGAGACTAGATTAAAAGCAACAAGTAGTTGATTATACATTTTGGTAATTGTACTTACTATCTTTAAGGGCGGAGAAAGGTGACAGCTTCAGCTAGGAAGAACAGGAGACATCAGACTACTGAGGCTGACTCTGAAAGGTATGCCATGCACGTCTAGAAGAGAGCACTAGTTTCATTTTTTTTAAAATGTCTAGAAGTAGAAAATGTACTTCTATTGTAAAAGAGAGAAACTAAACATTTAACAAGGTAGTGAAAACTATGAACAGCTATGCCTTAGATATTTAAAATCCATTATTAGGAGCATTTGACTTCCTATGGCTTGTGTGCTTTCCTGTTGGTTGGCCCTTAATACCAGATCGTATATTCTTTTATTTCCATGTATTAATCCAATGATGTGGCATGCATGTGTGACTTCTGATCGTGAATTAGCAAAACCTTGAAATTTAGGTTTGGGTTCTCTACATTTACAATGATAGAATAATTTTGCCTATAATTTAGATATATTAATGATCGTGTTTTTCATTTCTGCCAATTACGCCACTTGTTGGAAACTGAAAGTTTATAGTTACTTTGGTTAAATTATAAGGTATGTTTTCTTAGTATACTACTTTACGTCATGTTTTCACTAAATTTAAATTATCTTTTGGGGAAACTTGCTGTTTACATTATTTTAGGAATTTATTGTCTGGGACTGCGAACTCATCTCTTTTTCACTTCGAGTTTCCCCAAAACCTCCATCGGCCTGTTGCTATGGTTTGGGTTTAATTACAAGCTTCACTGTAAATGTTTCTTTAAAAAAAAAAAAAAAAATCCCCCCCTGTATAATACCTAGTTCCTTAGGCATAAAAAATAAATAAAATTAGCTAGGTTTTCCATAGTTCACTCTGCTGGAGAGCCAGTCAGTGTTTTTTGGTTTTGTTTGAGATTTTAGTTTTAAGCTTAGTTAACGGTATCATAATTATACAGTGATAGAATGACAGAAACAAAAATGTTTTATTTATAAATAAAATGTGGTTTTAAAGCTTGTATTAAATTGGTGTATTTTCAACATCTATTTAGTGATCATGATGTTCCAGAGCCAGAATCGGAAATGAAGATGAGGTTACCAAGACGAGCCAAAACAGCAGCACTGGAAAAAAGTAAACTTAACCTTGCCCAGTTTCTCAATGAAGATATAAGTTAGGAGAAGAGATGGAGGTGGAGTCCTTTTTAAAATAGCCTTTAAAATTGTGTTTGGTTCATTGCTTTAATAAAGTTACCCTTGTGTCAAAATCAGGAGAAAAGTCTGATATCTGGTGGGACTTTCTGCTGTGCGGGTCCCTATTATTTTGGCTGTATTGAAGCATCAGGACACCATCTTCATCAATGGCAGATTTAATCAGAATCTGAGGTGGGTACAGGAACCTGCTTTTTTAAACAGCTTCCCAAGTGACGTTTATGAATATTCATATTTAATGGCATTATGAACAACTTTTAAGTCCAGCTAGTAGCTTGCATGGACAGCTTTTTTAAGTCTAGCTAGTAGCTTATGACTTGTGGTAGATTCAACATAGATAAAAGCACCTCAGACCAGACCTCACTTAACTATTTTAAGGGTAAAAGAAGTGCCACAAACTGGCCAGAAAGGAGCTTATCACTTCCAGGGAAGAGGACTAGCATAATGAACCTAAGTACCAGCATCCAGGTTCAACAGTTACAATTTTGATAATCACCAGCATGAGTAATTTCTCTTCCTAAAATATCTGCATATGATAACCCAAGTTTATTTATGTTTGTCATGATGTTTCCTGGGTTAAGGCTTTGTTTTTGGCATATCATTAATAAGGATAATAAATACTAGCGGGAAAAGAATGTGACAGGAAGTTGTCTTTACTAACTTATGAGCACTATTCACTGTCAATTTCATTTGTCTTCTGAAACTGGCACTTTGTCTGGCTCTTGAAACAGACTATGAAATCGTCCTCTTTCCTTACAACACCCAACAAAACACCTTTTATCCTTCTGATTACCTTTTTTTCCTCTTTAGTATTCAGAAGAGAAATGTCCTCACATTGGATCTATTTTACTAATTGTGCTTTTTAGGTTTATTTACCAGAGACTGTATATTTAAGGTGATGTCCTAAAATGGAGCTAAAGTAAGACTGTTGTGCTTTTTAGAACCAAATTGCTATATTACATACATATATGTGGTTTACAAAACTCAGAAATATAAAAGGAGTCTGAATGTTACGAAGAAAGCTTATTAAGCAAAAGGAAAAGGCAGATATGGTGTAATATAAAACCATGAGAAATAGATGATTGTTTTTCATTTTGTTGGCTCTGTGTCTTTTCCTGTGCTTCAAATTCTGTATGTAAGTTTTCTTGTGTAATATCCCTGTCATTAAAAAAAAAAATTGGGGGAGGGGTAGAGAGAAATAATTTAAAAGTACACACAATGTGCTATAAGTTAGTCTCTAGAAACTCCAATCCCATTGAGCCCACAGCCAGGCTGCCCGCAGGAAGGAGCCATGTTCGCGCACACGGACCCCGTACCAGGGCTTCCTGTGGCATGGGAAACATTTAAGCACCAAACCTTTAGTATTACTACTGAAGTTTTACACACAATCACAGAAGCCATTGCTGAAGTTATACTTTGCACTATTAAAGGCAAGGAATATTCTGTTTTTAAAAGACATCCCTTTACACTTCAATATAAATGGCCAAAGTACAATAAAGCCAATAGCTGTAAATCCATTTACATTACTTCATTCAAACTGGTAACTTACAGAAACCAAACAGTATTCTTGTCTGTAAGAGGCACAGATTTGCTAGGGAGTAAACATGCAATTGTGCCATTGCTCTTATAATCCAGACTTTATAGGCTTAAAAGTACAGAAAAAGAGAACTGAGCAGCTCAAATTCTCCTATGAATGGAACATGCTTCTTGATAAACTATGATCAATTTTTCTATACATATATAACTTTGAAAGATACTTCCAAGAGATACCTTTGCCTTTTGCTAATTTGCATCGAGGTAGTTGGTATCCACCTGTTGTACAACTGTTCATGGGTCAGGTCATCATCACAAATCTTTACAATATTAACCTAAATCACTAATGCATTATATATTAAAACTTTGTGCACAGAAATAAATTTCGGGACAATAGTGTATTTAAACTTAAGGAATAAAAAATTCACAAAATACCATTAAAAAGAGAAACATCAAAATCCATTTGTACTGCAAAATTCCACAATGATCTGGTGTAAAACATGTAAAAAAAACATACAAAGAATCTAATTAAAATGATTAATGCTAATGATTTAATATAAAGACAAGTCACAGGACTAGAAATATTTCAAGATCAATTGATAAATGCTCATTATTCAGCAGAAAGAATATTGATGTACAAAATAAGGATAGTGCAAGAAGAGCTGCAATCTATTTCTCTTCACTTTTGAGATTTTGGTCATGAACTGGACAGCTCGCTAGAGCTGCTGCTGTCAGATTCCATTCAATGGGACGATTAAGGCACATCTTAATGGGACTCAAAGGACAACTTGCTGTGTTCCCATCAGACAAATTCAGTTTCTCATCAGTTTTCATTTGGAGCATGCTGGAAAAGAAATCATAAAGCATTTTAGTTTTACTTTCAAAGAAATTACCAACCTGGTAAAAGAAAAATACAAGTTTTATTGTTTTGGGCCTCTAAACATTGGAGTAGACAGAGCACTTCTCATTCTGAAAGCACAAGAGTTGTTTAGCTCCCACCTCCTTACTGAAAATAGTAACGTGCAAGAGCGTGGTGCCTGACATGTCTCTCATACCATGGGACAAAACCCACTGCTTATACGGATTTCAACAGTATATCAGAAACATTAACCGGGCAAGCCTGGCATGAGTCATTCCTTTTTAACTCGTCCTTTAACCTCTCAGGAGACAAGAAGGAGTTAACTACTTGAATGCTGTCATGTCCTAGGCACATTCCCATGGATGCTCTCAGTTAAATTTCATAGCTAAGCAAGGTTGATACACTTACAAAGTCTCCATTAAGTGTAAGTATGGCTGAGGTACAGTAACCCAACTGAAACTGGAATACAGCCCTTGCTCATTCACTTCAGCTTGCCTGCTAGCTCTGATGAGGCTAACAATCACTAGGAATAGAAAAATAGTTCTGGTTTGGTGGGAAGTCTCAAGTTGTCCAGACTATGTGGTGGCCAGCTCTTCAGACACCTGAGGAGTCCACAGGATACTCTGCCTGTTTCAAAGAATTTTACATTGATGGAAAAGTTGGCCTACTTGGATTTATATTAGGTTGGCCTGATTTCTAGTCAACATTATTTCCTAATGCATACCCTCTGTTGGGCAGACTGGAGTCTATTTCACAATCTCATGGAACACAATCCCACCTGCTCCCACCTAAGAAACTTGCCCCTGCATTCTTGAAAGCCTGGCGCAAATCCTATGACATCTCTGAATGTAATCTTTGTACTCAGTAAAACTTAACTGCACTTGTAAATTATTCGGGGTTCTCCACTACTGTTTCATGTCTGATAGCCTTTTACAGCATGAAGCATGTTAACATTCTTTACAGAGATAAGCAAAGTCCTGAATACACAGCTGCTCAAAAGTTTCATAAACATTTGTAAAAATCACATACAATGAAATATCTGACACAGAACGCTACTCTAGCGTTTTTTGATTCACAGAAATCTGATAGTCCTGAGGGGCCACTCCATACTGCACATGGAATCCCGAGCCTCAGCTAATATTTATAATTCACATCCTCAGATGGAAATCCTTATGTTATTAAAACCATTAAATAGCTTGCTATACATTTACTCATTTGACACTTAACTGACTAGTTAATACATCATTCTCAAGCTCTTTCCAACTACAGTCACTAATTCTCATTAATAAAGAGGAAACAACTGTCTAGAACTTAAGTGATTTGTCAGAGTTGCTACATAGCAGCATCCTGAAGACTTCCGTGTAGTATTTTTCTGACCCTTCCTTACTGCAACAAAACTCTTGCTGTTCAAACACAAAGTTAACCTGTTAGATCACATTTTAATGCTCTCATGCTCTCTCTTCTCCCCAGGGAAACAATCCACTGATAGGTATAAACAGATGAAACAGTGACAAACGATGGCAGCTAAAAGACTCATCAAATGTTGTGAATCACTTTAAAAAGCCAAAACAAAGATGTGAATAATACAAATAAATTTAAAATAAATAATTTCTACAGTAAGATTTCTAGGGTTTTTTTTTGTGAGTAACCATCGGATACTTATCTTTTTCTGGGTTATTTCACTTAGCACAATGCCCTCCAATTCTATCCATGTTGCTACAAATGGTCAGAGTTTATCTTTTCACGGCTGAGTAGTATTCCATCTTGTACATACACCACATTTTAATCCACTCCAGTCATTGTTTTGTGACAAACAAGATCCAAAGCACAATAGTCTCATTCATGTCAGAAATCTTAACTGAATTTAAAAATATCTACATTGGTTACTATAGTTAGACTGATGGTCTCACAGATCACATAGTTTTTGTTTTCAAGTTAGCAAAACTCAGATTAAGAATAATGCTTTTCCTTCCCCCATGCACTGCTAGTTAACATTTATATTTACGAAACAAAAAAAAAATTGCTGTTTACCATTTTGAAAAGCTAAGTTGTAACAATGATATTACGATGGCTTCCAACTCCCAAAAAAAAAAAAAAATGACGGCTGGGAACAACAAACCATGGTCATTAAAAACATCTTTTTCTATTTTATGTCTGCTATTTGTTTGACAAGGGTGTATACATCAGAGATTACTTGAACAATGACATTATTGTTCCTTCGGATAGTTTAAAGAGAATTTTAAGCTCACTTTTCTAGACTCTTGAACTCCAAATTTGGACACAAACTCTAGGGGTTCATAAAACCATACACATATATTATTCGTTTTTGTTTTTTTTTTTTAACTGGTACCATTAGCAGTAATAGACATGCTTGACTCAAACACACAACTAAAAACCAGGCACTGTTGGCCAGCAGGGTCCTGGGACTCCAGCCACCTCACGAAGGCTAGATAGAGCCCCAGGCACTGCAATGGCAGCTGGGGCACCTCCGGAGATGCCCTCCCCAGCTTTCAGAGATGGGGAAACTAAGGTTTATCCAAACAGAAAAATAAGCTGCTCTTTTTCAGTGTCCTAACCAGAAGTAGGTGGGTCTCTCCAGCCTGGATCCATCCAGCACCTCAACACTTACAATCCATTTTGGTATCTACCAAGAACCCACTTGAAAGCACTTTGGGAATACAAAGAGGAAGACAGTGCACATTTTCAAAGATTTTGCAATTTAGGGTTTTTAGCAAATACTTGGAAGTTAGAAATTGGACTAAGGTGACTTACCAGTAATTTATGGAATCATCTATACACTTACACCAAGAGAAAGGTTAATAAATGTTCCTCAGCTTTTCCTGATGTGATTTTTAAACAATTTCCCGCCCTTTTTATATATTTTTAAAATAGGTATTTGCGAAATTTTAAAAAATCACTAAATGTTATACAATGAAGTCTGCCTCTCCAGGAGCTACTGTTACCGATTTTTTGAGTCTTCTGCCAGATTGTATCTTTGCCTTGACAGATATACAGCTGTTACCTCCTTTCCTCCCACACAGCTCTGTATCTTTTTAAAATATGTGTATTTTGGAGTTGTTTCCTATTTTTATAATAAGTGCTTGATTCGAACAGCCTCATCAAATTCCACTCTGTGGATATATCATAATTTATTTCACCAGACTTCAACTGATAGACTTTAGGTAAGCCTATTCCAATCTTTTGCCTAAAAGATCATGCGTTAAATATCTTACACGCGTCTCTAAGTATGAGCACAAATAATAGCTATAGAATTGAGGTCTAAGAATGGGAGAGCTGGTTCAAAAGTTTTAAATTTTGGAATTATTAAAGTGTCCCTCATAGATTACTATCTTTAGCCATGTCTGAAAATGTCTTTATTCTTTCACATTCTTACCAATAATGTGTAATATAACTTATGGATCTCTGCAACGATGATAGCTAAGAAATAATATGCCATTGCTTAATTCTGATTTCTCTTATGAAGGAGGTTAAACTTACTTTCCCGTCTTAAAAGCTATTTGTATTTCCCGTATGTGTTCTTTGCCAATTGAGATAATCTACGGTTAAGACTAACTCCTTGTGGTCTTGATTTGCATTTCCCTAATAAGTGACGGTGAACATTTTTTCATGTGTGAGTCAACATTACCTGATTAAAAGAAAAAGGAATACAACAGAAAACTAATAATAATCTTCACCTGCTATAAAAGAGCAAAACAAAGATTAATCCTTTGTTTTATGTGATTTATAACCCACTCTCCTCCCCCTCTAGTTATTAGTTGTATCTGAGTTATGGTGGTTTTGTAATAAGTCCATTCTAAATTTATTTGTATCATCAGTTCATCATTCTTTCATTTTGGGGCCTGTTTTATGTCATGACTTAAAAGCCACAACAGCAGCAGCTATTTTATCTGATTCTGGCTTATCTAGCCACATCCACTCAGCACCAGCAAGTTCAGTGGTGCTCTGGCGAGCAAGGAGCTGCAGGGGAGAATAGGAAGAGTTGGGTTCATGTTCTGGCAATAGTCAACTCTGTGACCTTGGACAAGTAACCTCAGCCTCCTTCCTCTCATCTGTAAGGGGAAAAAAGTTAAATGACATCTTCCCTGCTTACCTTATACATTTCTGATGATCTAATGAGAGCCAGTTAATATGCTTTAAAACCATATGGAGCTGTAGACAAATGCAAAGACTTAGTTTAACTTGCATATTTTGGTGAGAGAAGGAAGCAGCTGGAAGAGAGGTGCTTGCAGTAAGACAGCTTTTATTTCTATCAAACTGGGACCTAGACAGTGAGGGTTAAACAAGGCCAAGAAGCACTTGAAAGGACTATCTAAGCATATTTTCAATATTTCATCAGAGATTCAATCTACTCTGAGATAGAGCCTCTCTAAACCACCTGATTGAAAGCTCACAAAATATTAGAAAATAGAATAGAATAGAATATCTTGGAAAGTATAAACAATGAAAATCTTGTGGGTCATGGGAATGCAAGCAATTAAGATTTGTGATTTAAATGAGTGATTACTGGTAATTTTAATATATCTAGCTTTAGTTTAAACTTGTACTTCTCACAGCAGACAATATGGTGCTGGCATACAGTAAGTTGACAGACAAGTCTGACAATGTAAGCTAGCCAAATTACAGGGAATGACACATTTTAGTGTGATAAGACAGGTCTGGAAATATAGAGCAATTGTTACAAGCCAGACACTATGCTAAAAGTTCTTACATTTCCTCACTTGATTCCAACCACCACCCACTGAGGCTCAGAGAAGTAAAATGACTTACCCAAAGTCACATGCCAAATAGTGGAAGTCGTCGGGGCTTGGGGTCTACCCTTTCCTGCATGCTAACTCTTGGGCTGTGCATCAATTATGATCTTCCTTCATATTAACATCAGTTTATCTATTTCTTCAGAATACTTAACACATGACAAGTATCCAGTCTAAAAGTTTCAGACAGAAAGGAATCCCAGTGGGCGACCACATACCTGAATTAAGGAGAGCTACATAGTTAGAGGATGACATTTCTTCACATTTAACTAACTGAGCAGCTCTAGTTTTATCTTCCCATTTCTCAAATAACAAAAGGAAAAAGTGCCAGGGCATAAGGGTGACAGGTTTTTGAGAGCTACCACAAAAGCATTCTTTAGATGGTGGGTTTCAAGGAAAACATGTTCATCTCTTCAAAGGGAGAAGTCAGCTGTCTGCACGGATAAACTCGACTCAGCTGCAGGATCTGGAATTTGAATAGTTATTATACCTGGAACCATCGAGTTTGCACTTCTTTATTTAACTTCAAATTCTGGATGACTGGTTTATTTTTCCTCCGAAAATGATGTCTTCTAATGTTAACTGAGTAAGCTTTTACTAATAGCTATTATGGCCCAGCACTAGCCGTGAGCCTAAGGTCTCCACAAATCTATCCAGTCATCATGAAAGGCTGTTAAATGTGCACAACTAGATGAAAGGCCTTTCATTAAGTAGTCAAGTGTATTGCTATGTTTTGTTTTGTTTTTTTTTCTGGTACAGTAAGACCTTATAAAAATCAAGTCACTGATACAACACTGAACTCTAAATTTGGTGGTTTCTGGGCTCCAGGAGGTATATACAGAGGACCTTGCTGTAAAGCATTGTTTGAGTTGTATGAGGGGCTGCCATGAGTCCATCGGCCAGTTCTGGTGGTAACTGCAGCGGGAACTCCACTCAGAGTTTCCTCAGCTCTTTAACCAACACACCCACCTAACAGAAATATAAAGAAAGGGCTTCCAATAAAAAGAAATTTGCGAAAAGTTTCATTTGCAAATTTTTGGGCTTCCTAACTACATTCAACATTGCTGGTCATTTCCTCTTGTATGGAGTGAGTTGGTGTCTCCTCTTTCACTTATGTTGAAGCCCTACAGAGCCTCCTCTGTAAAGAGATACAAAGCCTTTGGGAGATAAGGTTAAATGAAGTCATAGGGTGGGGCCCTACTCTGATGTGATTAGTGTCCCTCTAAGACAAGAAACGAGAGAACAGAAAGTGGCCATTGGTAACCCATCAACAGAGCTTTCACCAGCAATCAGATCCTCTAGCTCTTGATCTTAGATTTTCTGGGCTCCAGGACTGTGAGAAAATTAAGTTTATGTTGTTTATGCTGTGCAGGCTGCATTTTGTTACAGTGGCCAGAACTAAGATAATCCCTTTCTTGAAACTTAAAACTTTTCCTTGGCTTTTAATATAAAATGCAATATCGGCTTCCCTCTGCCTCTGCCTTTGACTGCAACTCATCCTACTTTACCTGGCTAACTGTCAGAATTTCTCAAGGCTGAGTCTTAGGCTTTCTGTAATTCCATACTCTCATTAGGATTTCTCATCCATATTCGGTTTCAGTCATCAATGACACCTACATCTTATACATTGCTTTATTAGAAAGGCTTTTCCTGAGCACTCAACCTCAAGCAGCTCCCCCTCAAAACTAATCTTATCTTATCATTTAACTTCTTTATCAGAATTTACTGCCTTGTATTTTCTATTTCACCTTTTTCCCCATCCCACTAAAATAAAAGCTTGATGAAAATACAGATCCTTGTTGGTCTTGTTCAGCATTTTATTTTCAGCACGTAGCCTATAGAAACTGGTTAATTATTTCTAGAAAAGATGAATCTGGGACTTCTCTTCTGGCTATGATGAAGTAATAGGTATCAGATTTACCCTCTCACTTTAAACTACTTTAAAAAATGTGAAATCATGTTTTTTAGACAATGGATAATAGAAGAGCAGGATGATAGTGATGCCTGAAAGAAGGGAAACAAAGAAAGTAACACCTGAACTTTGCTGGCTTACTGCTTGGAGCTTCCAAGCTGCAGTATGGTAAGAGGTTCCAGGGCTCCTAAATCACTTAGGAAACTTGTTGAGTTGGAAGGGAGATTGGAGTTGAGAGTCCAAGATGACTACAACTGTGGGGCAGAATAGAGAGAGAGAGCTGCAGACATAAGAGGTCAGAGGTCTGCACAGGCATCCCCTTAAGTTTATAAACACTTGACCAGTGCATGAATGTTCCCCAAACCTGTAAAAAGGACCTCTGAAGAGGACTATGAGGAAAACCCCTAGAGTTGTAGACAGGACTGGATATAACTTGTGTTCCCATAAGCAAGAATGGAAAGATATAGCACATGTGGCTTTAAGTGGAATCCTCAGAAGGGCAGTGGTATGGTTCACTAGTGGGGGCAAATCTGCCCTAGAGCAAGGTTTCTCAGTCTTGGCACCACTGATATTTGGGGACAATTTTTTTTTTGTTGTGGGAGTTGTCTTATGCATTGCAGAATATTTAGAGCATCCTGGTCACCACCCTCTGGGCATGACAATCAAAATTATCTCCATACATTGCCAAATACACTCTGTAAGGTAAAATCAGCATTAGTTGAGACCAACTATCTTGAGGCTTGCCTCATAAAGCAAGAAATGAAAAAAATCAAAAAGTTTCTCAACAAGTTAATGGCCTCCTGGAATAAATTACACAAATACTTAAGGCATTCATTGCAAAAACAAACGAACAAAACTCCAACATATAATGTAAAAATTGACAATGTCTAGCATCTAATTAAAAACACGTAAAAATTCTAAATGTATGTACCTAATCTCAGCTTCAAAATACATGAACTAAAACTTGACAGACTTAAAAGATGAATAGAAAAACCCAGAATCATAATTGCAGCTTTCAATACCCATTCCTCAAGTATAGGCAGAACAAGTAGACTCAACTTCAGTAAGCATGTCAAAGAGTCAACAATACTATCAACTTCATTAACTGACATTTATAGAACATTCCACCTAACAGCAGCAGAATCTATTATTTTCAGCAACACTCAGAACTTTCATGAAGACAGATCTGGATAGATTCTGGACCATAAAACTAATCCCCGTAAATTCAAAGGGATTAAAACCCTATGAAGTGTATTATACAACAATAACCAATTAGGAATCAGTAACAGCAAATATAACCCATAAAGAAATCACAACAAAAATCAGAATTTGTGAAATATAGTTGAAGTAATGTTTAGGGGGATATTTATAACAGCATGATCATATTAGTAAAGAATCTTTCCACCACTACAATATGCTATATCAATGGTTCTCAAAGTGTGGTCCCTGGACCAGCATCACAAGTGTCCCACTCATACCAAGTAAAACAAAATGGTTGGAGTTCTGCTATGCCTTTTTTTAACAAGCCCTTCTGATGCACACTAAGTCTGTAAATCATTGTTTTTCAGCAGCACACTTCTCACTGGACTACCACAATGGCGTACATTTTTACTCTTGTACTACAGCATTCATTTTCCACAGTGCAGGCAGAGATATTTCAGAAAGCAAACTCTGAAAGTCATACACCTCCCCCATCCACTCCCAATGATAAAAGCCACTGGAAGCGGAGAAACACAGCTATGGGAACCTGCATGGTCTACCCTCTACTTATTCCTCACTCACAACACTCATGTCTCTGAAGTCTATTCTACAACAATAACAAATTAGGACTCAGTAACAGCAAGTATATGAAAAAATCCTCAAATATTTGGAAACTAAACTGTATAAAAAACAAACAACTGCTCATGGCCTGAAAAAACAAGGGAGGGAAAATGGTAGCTAGGATAGCTGAATTAAGAATTTTTAATTCCTGGGGCCTCCCTGGTGGCGCAGCGGTTGAGCGCTGGGTTGCGAAGCTGCCCGCAGCCTCTGCAGCATCGGTTCGATCCCCGGCTGCTCCCCGGCCACCGGAGGAGGGTCCCACATGGCGCGCAGACCTCTCCTGCCGCCCGCTGCTCCCCTCAGCAGTGTACTTCGGTCCTTCTGCCTGCTCTGCTCCCCGCTCTGGCTCTGGTGAATTCTCTCACCCTCCCGCGCTTCTGACTGTGCCCAGTGCTTGTATAAATAAATAAATAAATCTTAAAAAAAAAAAGAAGAATTTTTAATTCCTGAGTGAAGAAATAGAGAAGGGGATGTAGAAACTGGAAGAACAACTGAGGAAGAAATTTAGTTGGGAAGCACTGATGTCAGTCTTTTCCTAATTGGTAGTAGCAACTGGTTAAGAGAAGGGTGACCCTTGAACTTACCTCGAATAGGAAAAGAGGTCTGGAAGTTGCAGGGAGAGAATAAACTTTACGAAACAGTAAACTGGCACTCATCATTCCCCCAGCACTACTCTGCGGGATAAAGGCTGGATATCTCTAGTCCCATAGAGACAAAACAAAAGAAGTACACGGTAAGAGGGACGTTGTGTGGGCGGAGGGAATGGGTAACTGGCTGGGGATGGCGGGATGTAACCTACTTTTAAAAATTCAATGACCTTTTTTCCCCTATGAACACCGTATCAAAATTCTACTGACATAAACAGGGCTTAACACATTTTTTCTGCAGAGGATGATTTTTGGCTTTGTGAACTTTATGATCTGTTGCAGTGACTCAATTTGACGTCTGTAGCCCAAAACAGCAGACCAGACGCAAGGGCATGAGCAAGGTGGTGCTCCAAAAAAAACTTTACTTACAAGACAGGCCAGACCAGCCTCCCAAATTTAGAGAATCGATTTTATGTTTGTACTCTTTTCCTCTATTGCCTAGAAAACAATCAAATTATCTTTCTCCAAGTTATAATTATTATGTTGCCAAAGTAAAAATTAGATATTTTTTTGATGAGTCCTCTGAGTTCCTCTCTGACTCTACTGTCTAATGTCCTATACCATGCCTGTTGGATCAATAGAAAAAGTGTCGGCTATTTGTTGAATTGAAGTTTTCCATGAAAGAAATGAAGGAATTAATAAAGCACAGTATCCTGGAAAAAAATGCAGTAATTGTTGACAAAGCAATGGAATGTAAAATATCCAAGAACCATTTAAAGGAAAAACACCACAGCAAGGGATTACTAGAGGAGATGTTCTATATTTTAGTGAAGTACTATGGCAAGAGTTAGACACACTCCAAACTCAAAACAACTCTCCTTACTTCCTCTGAAGATCATAAGAGGGGAAAAAGTCAATTGCAAGGATAACAGATTTTTATTAAAAATTGCTGATTTCTCTGGAATATTTTAAATGAGTCAAAATTTTAATAACTTTACTTATAGCACTGGCAATAAGCAAAGTGGTAATATGAAAACAACCTAAGAAGTAATGTCAGGGATTTAATTTCTGTATTAAAACGTCTGTCTACATTTCATCCAGGTCTGACCGAGTTAAGTGGGTTTAGACTTGAGAAGACACTGATCTTGATGCTTTCCTAACTTCACAGCAGGTATTTTCTCATGGTTTGTATTTGATGGTAAAGCCCCCCGAACAGACTGTGACCACAGTTCTTCCTTTCTTAATTCAGCATGAAATAAAACCTAATATACAAAAACAAAACTCAGAAAATAGACTGACTAGAACGTGATCCTCTTTGGCTTACAGATGTTTACCAATGCCCTTTTAATGGTGAATGCTAATGAAGCACTTACAATTTAATTTCAATTACTCTAATTTATGTACACCAGGAACAAGTCCTGTGCATAGATAAACTTGTAGAGTCATCAATTTCTGGGAATATCACAGTGACTACAGAGAAACCCTAGAGAATAAACATAGAACCTGTATAGACCAGGATTCCCCAAGTTATGGTCCCCAGACTGTGCTGTGAGAGGTAAAAAGTTGTGACATATATAAAGTCTGAAAAATCCACTGTGACACGGTGACTCAGTAAGAACAGGAAGGAGAACTGAGCACTTCGCCTTGTTATAAAGCCTACAGGACCTTTTGCACACAGGCCAGCCTGGGGGACTGGTGCTTCTTAGAATGCATCTTTTGGAATGCTTGAGCAGCAAACCAGATGAAGGTGACTGAGTCATCTGGAAATGTTTTTCTAGCAAAATTAAATTTAGGAAATCATCTACTCCACGCTTTGTAGTTTCCCCATTAAATACTTAGGATGTTGAATGAGAACTCATGAAGAAAATCTAACAACATTTTATTAAAATGTTTCAGGATATTCTGTGCCAAGGGTTGCCTCAACCATACAAGTTTAAAAGAACATCTTGAGTTAGAACTTAAAAACTATGGTAAGACATTCACAAGCAGGACCAGAGGAGGGGGCATGGTTAGTTGAAGGACTGCACTTTTCATCAACTACATACCTGTGCGAAAATCAGAACCCTGAATGGAAATTTTGAAGACAGATGACAAAGTGGGAGAAGCTGACAAAAGGAACTTTTTCCAGTTATCTCAGAATCCCATTCAGCTTGGATTCTCAATTTTAATGGAAAACCTTAAAATTTTAGGATGAATACTATCAGTTTAGTTGTGTCAAGTTCACAGTAGGTTATTCTAGTCTCAAAATTTCCTCAGAGGTATGCAAATCAGTTAGGAAAAGGCAAACATTTACTTTGGGAACTCAAAAGACACTGGTACTTAAAAGGTCTATATGATTATTATTTTCCACAGTCACTCCATTTCAGGTCATCATGACCTCAAAAATCACCTCTTGCAATTGGCTATTCACACACCCCATTTTGCCTTCCCTCCCCCATCTACATTGGTGGCACTATTAGAAAAGACTCTCCAGACTTACAGTTTGGTCATAGGGCTTCTCATTATTTGCAGAATGAATTCTCGGCTTGATTTCTGTCCTTCTGTTTTACCACCTTGGTGAATCAACTCCTATTGAATCAAGTGCCCACCTTCCTCTAAGCTTACATTCTGGCAGCTGAGATAAAATCACACAGCTGTTCAATTCTCTTATTTCTTCAAAGTCTTTTAAACCATATCCACACATCTCAAAATACCCAATCCCTCCCCCCCCGCCCCCGCCCAATACCTCTTAGACTACCTCTTGATTTATCTTCAACAAGCTGCCCATGAACTTACAGCTGGATCTGAGAGCACCTATGTTTGCGCTCCTCTGTTTTAAGAGGGGTGACGCTCTGGCCAAGGCCAGTCTCCCTAACGATGCCCTGTGATGCCCAATGATCAATTCAGGTCTTCAGCTCCATCGCTTGCCATTTCACCTTTTTTATCTCCAATCTTATATTTTTATAGATTTCTTTCCATTCACATCCAAACTTTAATTTTAAAAATCCACCTTCAACCTGGCTTCCTTTCACACCACCCTATCTCCTGTTCAATCACTGCCATCTACAGTTTTCTGTACTTTCTTCTTTCTACATTTACTAAGATTTCTGGCTCTATTATTCCATCAAAATTGCTCGCTCTGAAATCACTAAAATAACCTCTTGTTCTATATTCAAACCTCAACAGTTTACACTGAGATGGTCCCCCTACTTGAAGCACTTTCCTCACACCATGCTCATGGCTTTCTTTACCCTGACTCCTTTTGAACACATCTTTTTTCTTCTCCATATTTTTGGGGCTCTGAGATCATAGGCTCTGAACTTTACACTAAGCAATCTCTTCCATTTTCGTGGCTTCAATGATTTCCTGACTCCCAAAATCTTATCTTCAACTCAGACCCATGCTTCCTATACCTCTGTTCTCAGCTATCCCAGCAGATAACCTCAAATTCCTTTTCTAAAACTAAACATTAGTGTGCCCTCTTAAAACTTAGTGAATGTTCCTATCATCTACCCAGCTATTCAAGCCAGAAACCTGGATGTTACACCTTTATTCCTCTATTCTTCAAAACACAGTAATTCTACTTCACAGATGGCTCTCAAATATGTCTATTCTTCTCCAATGCTGTCATGATTTGGGCTCAGAACACTTTTTACATTTAACTGATACTCCCCTTAGTAGCTTTACCCTTTGCCATCTTTGTATCCACTCCTGCCCCATCCTTAATTTCAATGTGATGCCTCAACTATATGAACTAAATTTTGCTCAGTGTTCCAAACAAGCCTGCTAATCCCTCCTGTCACCCAATTTTCCACACGCAGTTTGTTAAGTCTGAAACACTCTGTTTCCAACTTCTAATACTGGGTTGTTCTTCAGGTCTCAGTTTAGATGTGACTATGCAAAGATCCTTGTCTAATTTGTAAAATCTGGGTCATTTTTCCACCTGTATGTTCCTACAATTCACTGCTCTCCTTGACCATGGCCTTTACACCTTTCTATGAGAACTGCTCATCGCTGTCCTCCATCAGAGGAAAGCAGAGGGCACCAACCAGCACTTCAGCCAACCCATTCAATTACACCATGTAATATCCCAATTCAAACACAAATACGCTCCCATACTGAGGAAATAAATGATGCAGGCACGGTCTACTCATGAATAGAAAGGAACTTTTGGAACCTTCTACATTGCCTAAGAGCTTATTTTTGTTAAACTAGGAATAGGAAGGAATGACATTTCTTCTTTCTCCTTTCCATGTTCACAGTTGACAACATAGCAGTACAAATATAGAGAAGTATAAATTTTGAAACTTCTATGTATCAAACTATATCTAGACAGTTAAAACTTGAAATGTACAAAAATAAGACATTTGTGTTAGAAAACTTTTCATCTATAGGTATATTCTGTAACTCATTATATACATTGTCCTAGGGATTTCTCTAGAAAAGTGCTGCTGTTAGAAGTCTCCATCAACAGTTATTCTACAAAGAAGAAAAACAGATACAAACTAATAATGAATTTTTGTGTCATTTCCAAAAAGGCAAAAAGGATGTATGGAAAACCAAGAATGAGAAAAAAATAACACTTTAGAAACATGTAAAAATCAGATAAATAACAAATATGGCTATAAATACAACTTTGTAAAAATAAAGTCCTTGATAGATAGAAAAAAAATAATGTTAGAAAATAAAGAAGGAAAGTTATCAGCAAAATATAAATAAAGCTTTAAGCAGAACAGGAAATTGTAGTAGAATTTTTAAAATGAGAAAAGGTGAAAAACAACCTTAAAGATACCAATTTTTTTCTAATATCCCAAAAGGGTTTTTTTCTGATTAATTTGAGAAAGGAATAGGCATCTTTCATCTTTTCGAGGATGATCTCATATTCAGTGAGATGGTGAAGAATCATATTAAAATAAATTTTCTATTTATAAATTTGTTAAGAGGCTGGAAGGACAAAATACGGTTCTGTTGTAAAATGAGTTAATGCAAACTACATTGATAAACCCTACCAGAATGAAATGAGGATGGTCTTAAAAAGGTTAAATATACTTTATTCTCCATTCATAGCAGTGCTTTTAAAATGTGTGCATTTTTTAGATGAATTACAAGGTTTTGAAAAAAAGATTATTATCAGGATTCTTCCCCCTTTTTGCCTGACATTCTATTTGTTATGTTATTTTTAGTTAGCTCGAGGGCAAGAAACAAAGGAAATTATTTTTAGATTTGATTCATGTTTCATAATGAAGACTATTTTTGACCATCTTTAAATTTTAATCCTTGCATGTTAGATAATTAAAAACTTTAATCACTACATTTTAATTATTATTAAAATAGGTATTTTAAAGATATTCAGTTAACTAATTGATTTTGGGGGGGTCATAAAAACCTGGTTATTTAATAATAACCTATTGAAACTTGAGTTTAATTACTGCTTTTCATATTTTATTATAAGACCTGATACTATTTCCTTTAGCTTTTAAAAACATTTTTAAAAAGGTAATAAAAATAAAACCACCAGCCCCTCAAAAGTTCCCCTAAAATGTATAATGTACAATGCAACCACATGATAAAAATACCCTTCAACTTGCAAATACAATCTGGCACTCCTCCAAGTCAGGGACTTCATCAATAAGCATGGGCATCTTCCCACAGGTTCTGAACTGTCTAACCCCTACCAGGGGGCAGACCAGGAACTACGACACTGGAACTCCAAGTTCATGTCCTATTTCTGCCAGGTTCTAAAAACAGCCTCCTTGATACACCAATGTCATGTCAGTTTAACTGAGGAAAGCGCATACTTACTTACTAAACTGATTTCAGTGCATTCTGAATCTAGCATTACCTTAACATTACCTGTCTGTGACTTTCTCCCTGCTATAGATTCTGTCAAAAGAAATCTTGATCTTTCTATCTGTGCAATCTAATTCAATGTCTGATATGAAAAAAAAACCACTCAAGAAGTTTGCCGATTTATTGAAAAATAAAATCTTGTTTCTCAACATTCTAAATGAGCAGCCTTAAAGCAGTTAATAGTGACTGTGGGCTGATATCATAGCATCATTATATATGTTATAGTCTTTATCAGTTTAGCAAAGCAAAGGTCGGTCTTCCCACATAGTCTCAAAGTTATTAATTTATCAATCAGGACAATACATCTTTGTCTGTGGTGCAGTAACTTTTAGGTTACTTGGGCACATTTTTCTGACAAATCACTTTCTATATTTAAAATTTTATCTATCAAATGCACATGCAGGTAATTTTATATTAATGATATATGTTTAGAAGGTTTTTTTTTAAATGTCTGCACTAAATATATTTTAATTTGCTTGAAATCCTGGATACATTAAGATGTGGGTAAGAGTGTTGTTACATTAAGTAGCACCTAATTTCATGAGTTTCAGACTAGGTGCCAAGAAATTAATTTGTTCAAATAATTTGGAAATAAGTGAAAACTGCATCAGTTGCTTTGTTTTTACCCAGTATCTCAGACTGTACTCAAGGCACCTACAATGAAACTTTAAAATTAAGTAGAGAAAAACTTACCTAATTGGGATTTTGAATAATAGTTTGCCATTTGTCCACTGTTGCAAGACTGCTGTTTATGTCTTTTGGCTGACATTTCTGACATTTCTGTGGTCTTCCATGGTGGTCTTTTTCTTTTGTTCAATTTTCTAACAGCTTCAGAACTATCAGAAGAATTCTCGTCATAGCTAACACACTTATTTAATTTACTACTGTCAAGCTGACCAATGTTTGTGTCTGTTGAAGGACTGTTTGTATTCGCAATTTCTATTTCTTTAGATTGCGTTTTAAAGGAATTATGCCTAGCAGAATGGGATCTTAAGGTAAAGCGCTTTGATTCTTCTTTCTCAGTCTGATGATTACTTCCACCGTTAACAGATTCGGAAGAGTAAATAATTGTGTTCAGTTTAAAAGTATTTTGGTGTTCAAGATAGTTGATTTTCCTCAAAAATATTCTACAGTCTTTTAAGGTTTTTGACCTCCAATTATTTGGACATATATTTCCTAGTCTTGGTCCCTTTTCAAAATCTTTCTCACTGCAATTTGTTCCATTCTCCTTTGCTTCTGGCTGAAACTGATGCTCTACAGTAGCAAGTGTTTTCAAGTCAGACACCGCCACCTTCTCCTCCAAATAGTCATCACTGCGTTCAGGTGGCAAAATAAACTGATTATTTCCTGTGTTTTTTCCTTGGAGTGGTAAATCAGTATTTGTCGTCCCCTCGGTCTTATTTAAAAATTTGTTCTGGCAAAAAAATCTGAAGTTCCTCTTTTTAGAGATCCAATCAATAGCTCCACGCTTATGCAACTTTCCCTCTCTTCTCCACCTTTCATGGTGTAACCTCTTAAACTCAGTCCTTTTTAATCTAGCTAGTGTTAAATTAGTTTTTACATTTAAGAGTGGAGAGCTAACCATTTTATGAAGTATATGCAACTTCCCTGCTGATTTTGAAGGAGAAGATAGTGCAAATTTTTTAAAGTGCTTTCTAAAGGGGCTGGTATTACAGTCAGAATATTTGGTTCCCAACTTAATTCCTTTGGTATTTATAACTTCCAAAGGGTTTCTAGCATTTGCTTTTCTAACTAGTGAAAGAGACTGTGTTTCTGTTGTCTGCATAAACCAGGTACGGAGTTCGCTCAAATTGTACTTTTTCCGGAAAAGCATTTTTACAGGTGAAACTTCAAGTTCTAAAAGACAGGTTTCCAAAGGGTTTGCTATCTTGAAATCGTTCTTCTCAATGAGTTCTCTTTTCTTATAAACACAATTTTCAGTTTCATCTCCATTCACCTGCACCCATGCATTTGTTATCTGCTCAAATCTATTGTTTAATTCCTCCAACAAGGAATCATTTGAAGTAGAAGCAGTCCACCACCTGAGCAGAGGGTTTGATGATATTATAGGATCCAAGGATACTTCAGAAATGGGCATTATTTTCTTATCTTCCAAACACTTTTTTGTATTCCTTGAATTTCTAGCTCCTGAGGTAACTTTGGAAGCTTTTATCCTTGATTGCGTAGGTTTCTCCCTTTGACTTGTCCCTCTCTGTAACTGGAGCTTATACGACTTATGGAGCAGGGCATTTCTATAAATAAGTGAGCTGGAAGATGATAATGAATGCAAGAAATGCAGAGATGGTTTTCTATGCCTAACCGAGTGTCGCAAAGGTATCGCAGCAACCACACTTTCTGGCGCATCCTGAAGTGCTTCAGGCTCCGTGGGCCTCACATCCATCTCACCACCATGCTGGCCATCACACTTTTCTTCAGGTAAATTTTTTCCTAGCATATTCTCTGGTTCTATAGGAGGTAAGCAGCTGCTTATAGTTACTTCTCTTTCCTGAGGCGAAATTCTATTAATAGTCACAGATATGCCAGAGATTTTAACTTTTGCAGGTCTGCCAGGCTTTCTAATTATTGCTAAAGGCTTCTGATTTGGCCGAGTAATGTTCTTGGAAGGCTGAGGTATCAGAGACTTGTCCTTGATAGGTCTCACATATTCAAAGTCAGACCCCAAGACCCCACTGTCAGTAGTCAACTTTGACACAGCACTTACTCTTTCACCCGAGTCCATTTTGTGCTCTCTAATATTTCTGAAACTATTATATTCAGCTGGAAAACCAGCAACATTATTGTTTAAAGACACAACATTGCTTACGCTTATACTTCCTTCAGAAACGTGCCTTTTAGCTCTTCTTGATCTTCCAAAAATAACAGTTACTGTAATACTCTTTTTATAAATACCTTCTTTTACTTCTGATAGGAGAGATTCTGGGCTTTTCTTTCTGGCATTCAATGAGTCGTTTTGGCAAGTGGTGAGGTCTGTTTGATTAGCCTTAGGTTTTGGTGGTCTTCCAATTGGTCGCTTAATCTGTTTTACAACCTGGGGACCTATTTTCTTGGGTCGACCAGGTTTTCTTTTAAAAGCTGAATCAACAGTACTGCTTGAATTTTCCTGAGGTTCTTCCTGGGGCTTATCACTATTCTCATCTACAAGCATCGCAGAGGGTTCTATACTCTGTTTCTCATGATTACTTTTGTTTAGTTCTCTTTGAAGAGTGTCACTATCGCTGAGATTAGAACTACCATTTTCAAAGTTAGCACCAGGGATACTGTCACTTGTTTCTTTTTTTTTTTCAGTTACATGATAAGCTGGATGTTTTTCAGACGGATGATCAGTGTTTGATTCAGAAGCACCAACTGAAGTTAAAGTATATTTGACTCCTTCACTGCTTTTAACCTCAGATAAAAACATGAGTTTGACAGGACTAGAATAGTTGGAAAAAGAAGAGCGTTCACCGGCTTCATATCTTGTTGGCACATTTTCAACACTGGAAATCAAGTTACCTTTATCTGAAACAGACTTTTTCAGATTATCAAGTCTTTTGGTTGTCAAGTCTATTGTAGGCATATGACTACTTTTGATGTTGTTAGATGGCACCGAAGATTTTGATAAAGTCTGCTCTTTGCATACAACTCTACTTAGAGTAGGATTCATTTTTTTGCCAACATTTTGATCCTTACCATCAATTTCTATCAATTTTTGGGATGCTTTATATCCTGATAATGACTGATGAGTCCAAGATTTTTGGGCCATATTTATTGTATCTTCCAAACGTTCCACAACAACTTGCAAATTAGAACTTATTGCAATTTTGTTTAGATCTATATTGTGTGAGCTTTCAATTTGAATATTTTTCACTGAATCTTTTTTCTTTGCAGATTTGGGGATTTTTTTGGCCTTAGGGGATTTTTTAAAAACATGATTATTTGTTATATATATAGAATACCACCCAGGGGGCACAATATTTCGTCTAGTTCTGCTCGGAAGTCCAGGAACGTCACTTTTCAAAGGACTTTCAGTATTACCTAATTTTGGATATGCCCTATGATTTTGCAATTTTTTTCCCCCAGATGAAGATTTCTCTTGTGATTTTCTTACGCTCATTTTCTCAGAGGAACTTGTTTTCAAGTTTTCTGAAAATGTATTGAAAGCCAAGTTAGTTTTTAAACTATGTAGAGGTAGTTGCAATGATTGTAATGCATAATCTGGTGAAAACGATGTTTCTGCATGATTGTTATCTTGAAGGTTTTTACAGTCTTGTAAAGAAGGCCCTTGGTAATGATAGAATTCTTCTTTGTCCACTGAAAAGATGTCACTGCGCATCAATTTCCTCGAACTTTTTTCAGTGTATTTTTTCCTTAAAAAATTGTCATCAAGACTAGCAAGTTCTCTTTTTATCTGTAAAGACTGCCTTCTAAACATGGGTGAATCAGGAGAACTGTGAAGTGCCAATAAGGTTTCTTGACGCTTTCGAAATCTTGTCTGAATAATTTTATTTTCTATCTTTTTATCATGTTGACTCAGTAATTCCATAAAACTGTAATCACTGGCCTTTGCATTATGCAAGAGAGAAGTTATTAAATCTCTCAACTTCAAATCATTATCTGTATTACAATCACCACTAGATAATTTTGTAAGATTTGTCATATCTGTAGTTTCTATTGATTTCAATTTTTCATTAATACGATCCATTAAATCTTGAAAAATCATAGTTTCACCTTTTTCATGATTTGTAGGATAATTATTGCTGTCTTCCAGCAAAGAATCAGAGTCACTAGATTTGTTAGCTTTATGTATTTTACCTTCATGACCGTATTTATCACCATTGATTTCTGCTGGTATGAGAGATGGAGGCTGGTTAATGTTTGCTTCAAGTCTGTTATTCTCTAAAGCTGAAAGTTCTGAGCTGACATCTTTGAAGTTTTCAGATCCTTCAGTCTGTACAGGTGATAATGGTGGGGGCGAGGGACTTCGAGACCTACAAACATCTTTAAGACTGACTGAAATGTCACACACCTCCCTTGCTGAGAGAGGAGTGTGAAAGGCCGAGCTTGTGGAGTGAACATTTGGTAATAATCCAGAGCAGCACCTGTGAGAACTGGAACTGTTTACAATTCCTCTATTCACTACTGTCTTAATGTGTTCAAGAGTTACAGTTTGGCAAGATAAACAATGTAAATCTGTGATACAGACTGGCAGAGGAACAAAACTAGCGCTTTGTCTTTCATTTGGTAAACACCCTCTTTCTGCCAGCCTATATTCACAGCTACAAAATAGACCATGTAAATCATCTTCAATTAGGGGCTTCTGAGATTCTGAAGACACAGTATATGATGTATTATAACAGCAAGGAGAAGCAGCATTCTGCTCTTGGGCTAGAAATTTCAACATAGCCAAAACTTGTTGCTGGTGATGTGTGCACAAAGATTCCAAAACTTTGCTTAATGCTGATTTTCCTTTTTCCATTTTAGTAGCTTCCTCTGATTTTGCATCAACAGTTGAACTAAAAATAAAAATCAAACAAAAAATGAATTACAGCAAAAATACCAGCTTTTATAAGGAGTTATAATTTTAAGTTTAACAAAAGGTATTTTGGTATTGCTGGTCTAATTCCTATAATAAGAGCTGTAATAATGACATCTTGATTATTGTTTAGCAGAAATATAATGAAGCACTGATAATTTCTGATGACAAAATATGAGTCAAAGCAAAGCCCTAATATTGCTTTATAAAAGCTGATGATTATAGATGATTGTATTTATATATTGCTAATGTTTAGTGCTTAGGATATGTTAAGACTCTCTAATGGAAAGTGCTTCAGAAGAAGTTAATTTTTTTGTTAAGTTCACATTTTAATAGTTATATTGAAAATTATCAGTCCATATTAGTGTTAAGGAAAATCAGATGTAGGAAAAATTCTCCTCTCTTTATTTAAATGATATTTTCAATGGTATTGATAATAAAATTTTAATAAAAGAGAGCTTTGCATAGTCACAAGGTAAATTAAGGGATTTAGACTTCATATAAATAACATAATGTTGTCTTCTCTAATAAGCTGCAGGCGTTTTAACCTAGTAAAATATAAAAAATGTAAGCTATTTAAACATGAAATCTAGTTTTAATTGATTTTAAATTCTACAGTAATTACATCCAAACTAAAGGCATTACTTACCTAATTATTTAATTTCAAATGCTGGAAAATGTCCCACTGGAGAAACTAATATACATCTAACTTTAAGACCCAAAATTACTTAGCAATCAATGTAGAAGTCTACAAATTTTTTTTTTAAAATTCAAAACCAGCAGCAAGAAGAATAAAATATATTAAAAGAATTCTGTTTCAGAAAAGTATTTAAATTAAACATATCACCAAACTCTGAACATGAAATTGCCTCCCACTCATACTTTCTTATATTTGTTATTAGTTCCTGGTATGTAGAAATTTTATTTAGGGTTGGAATCAGGATATGCTGATTATGAACTGTTACTTAAGCATTCTGTCTAAATTAAGGGCTATTAATTTTCATGGGCTATTAAAAAATTCAAGGAGGTTTCTTTTAAAATGAAAAATGAAATTAATTTTTAAATCGTTTCCTAAAACTGAGCTTGTTTCATTGAGCTTGCTTGAGTATGCAAAATTGTAATTACATTTTTTTATAAAAATTACAGTATTTGAGTAGCAAAGACACCAAGTAAATGTTGAACGTTAGATCAAAACTTTTCTAGAAAACAAGAGAACTAGATTCGAACACTGTTTTACTAAAACGAGCATGTGATTAGATGTGAAGTAGCTATCAAAGTGAGAAGAGCTATGAAATTACAATAAAACTTAAGTTCACTGCCGCCGCTAGAGAGATGAAGGCATGACGTGAGCCCAGTATCCTGGGATAAGATTTTTTGCAAATTTTTATCATGATTGGAGTGTGGAATGACGGAATTGACTCTCAAAATCACTATTAAATCATTTTAAAAAATATGTAGAGAACAAAGGCATGAGGAAATGTTAACTATCAAGAATGCAGATGAAAGTAGTATTGTAAAATCTTTTCCAGCAAATTTATAATTATAATTTTCATACAAGCAAAAGAAAACCCCAAAAAGCAATGATAGAAACACTTCCACAGTTTCTTTAAAGTTACGTTACGGCCTACTAAACATATCTATGACTAAATAGTGATTTTAAGTTTTTCAGAATACATGACACTACATTTTAAAACTTAATATTTTCGTAACAGTTCCTGAAATTCCCAAAGGTTTTTTTCTGTTGGTAAGGTCAAGTACAAATTAGAAATAATAAAACTAACAACTATTGTTAAGCATTCTGAAAACTACTGATTTTTGTCTCTTCTGAGTCTAAGGAAATCTATAATTAATTAAAAGTTTCTTATTCAGTTTACTTCTTTAAATAATGGAATTTTGAAATTGCCAGTGGCTAGAGATTTCCAGCTAATGTTGTATGAAAAATAACTTGTTACGAATATTCATATATATAGAACTATAGATTAAATTTATTAGATATTAGATAACCATGTTCTCAAATTTAAAAACTATACACATGCATATTTGGTGTCACAGTTTTTCCTGCCTGTATTTCTTACATGTTAGAATTTCAAAGAATCACCTAATATGTGAATGCAGAGTACCTGAATAAACTCCAATCTAGAATTTATTCTCAAGTGATTACATAAAGGTTCTAAAATTTTAACTGTCATAGTTCCCTTGTTTTGTACATTTTTTTCTAGTCTTTCCCTGTCTGATTAATAAACAAAAACACCCCGCTTATTTTTTGTAAGTATGTTTCTAATCCATTTTGCCCATCACAAATTTTGTTGTTCAAACAATTCTTGGGATAAAGTCAATTTTCAGTTATTAATAAAACTGCTTCCTAGAGTGAATCAAAGAAGTCAGTGTAGTCAGTTTTTTCTTGCTTTTCTTTTTTTCCTTTACTGAATGAGTAAATCAATCACACACCAACAGTGTTGTAAATTTAAGTGCAAAAGCATTGAAGTGCTTTACTACAAATTACAACCTAGAAACACGTTAACTGAACAATTAAAATTCATACAATCAGATTTAGATATATAACAACACAAAGTAGAAACAGAATTACAGTACATTTACAACACAAGACAGATACATGAATTCATTAGAAAATATTGTAATAAATAATTCATGAATTATAGTGCAATTGATTTATGCATAAATATAACTAATTGCCTAACAATCAGTTTATATTAACAAAATCTGTCAAAATCAAGGCAGCCACAGAGTTTTACTAAATTACTGCGACAATGGAAATACTGCAATTAAAAAACAAATACAAGTATTTGTACTGTAAACAACTAAAAAAATCAGTCTCACTAAAGTTAGTATACAATTTAATATAAAATTGTCATTAGCTACCAGAAATGGTTTAAACAACTTTACTGAGCAGTAGTTTTCTAAAAACAGAGGCACTGTTTTTTCTTTTCCTTTTTTTTTTTTTAAATATAAAATACTTGAGGAACATTCAAATAAGTAGAAAGCACATACAGGTTGCTTTCACCTTCATTAAAAGTCTGCTGAAACTGGATTTTTCAGAAAATTGTCAATTAATAAGTAGTATCTGGTAACTAAATTTATAAAGTACTTTGAAAATTTAACATAAAGAACATCTGAATAGAATCACTGGGGAGAAGGGGATCCCATAAATTTCCCTGCCTTTCCTAGTTTGTATAATCAAAAGTTAACTCAATAATTAGAAACATTTTGTTTCTTTTAAAAGTTATGGGTTGATCATTACCTATAAACTATCAAAAAATATTTTAATTTACTATTTCTGACCAAAAATAAATAATACAAATACTAAAATGCTGCAAATTAACTATAATATCACCTATAAAACTACTGATCACTGTGAAGTCAATAGCAAAATGATCCCTGATTTTATGAATCCTGTAAAGTTTTTGGTCAGGTCATCTTTTAAATGATATAAAAGTGTTCTGTAAGTATCCCTTTACTATAAACTTCTCAATCAATTTATTAATGTAAATATAGTGTGAGGAATAAAAAAGCTCAATACCATACAAATACGTAATGCATTCAAACCCCCAAATTTTTGCAAGTAAAATTCTGTATAAAGAGGTCAATAAAATTGTGTTGAAACATTTATTTTAATCTTTAACTTTGTTTTTCAATGGGGGTCAGGGGGGATATATTAAATAATCCAAGTTCCGGCCCTCACAAAATATGGCTTAATTCTTTAAAAAGAAAGATGACCCTGACATCTGCTGTTTTGCAATCTATGATGTATCCTTTCTTGAGAGAATTAAAAAAAAAAAGAGCAAGAGGATTCATACCCTAGTAGCAGGTAACATTAACAGCTGAAGAGGGGTCAGTATAGAGCTAAGAGACCAAACAACGACTTGGTTGTACAGTTTCCCACTCTTCAGTTTTTTTTTAAATATATTAGCAGTTTTTAAATGTAATAGCTGAAAATCTCTTTAGTATTACATGTATATGTGATTATTAGATACACACAAACACAAGTGTAAAAACACAAGTATTTGACAAGGTGCACTTATTTTTTTAATTCAGCTTAAGTATTCCTTTTGGACTTAGGACAACTGGCTTAGAAAAATGATCAAAACCTGAATTTTAACAGAGAAAAGGGGCACTCGGAAAATTTTGACTATATGAAGCAAATCCCCATCCTTTATATGGAGGCACATGCTTTATACATTTTACCACTAAAACTGCATACTCCATAAATCCAACATGGATACTCTGAACCACATTTTAAAACTGCTATATAAAAATTATTGGTCTCTCTTATGAGTCTAGTAAAAGTTAAAATGCACTGCCCAGCTTCTAACTACCCAATTAGAGAGTTTACATTACTGAAAGTTCAAAACAGCTTCAGTGTTAAATATTTGTAAATCTATTCAAGACCCTGAACAAACTGCAAATTTGGTTATTAGCAAAATGATAATGTATCGCCCACCAAAATGAAATCTGTGATTCATTTTGATAAACTGAAAATGTTTTGAAATGTCACAGCAGCAAATATATTAAAGTTACACTGAGGTTTTTCAATAGTAGGAGTGTGTCACAATCCTTAAAATTTAAAGTAGTCATAACATCAACTAACCAGCACATTTAAACCAAAATTATCATTCTCAAGCTTTTTCTGTGCACATTATAAACATGCTCTAAGTTGCATTCAACTTTCTTTTCTAACCTTACACATTAGCTTATTTTTCAAATGAAAAATGAAATTAAATTATTTTAATAATTAAATTTAAATTACTTTTTGTTCTCATATTCCATTAAAGGATTCTATCGTTGCTGGGGTTAACTATGTGTCAGGTTTTTTTTTAAGTATATACCTTATAAACCCCAACTTCCTGCTAAATCAACTATTAAATGATAAATATTAAATTCATTACACATATCATTTAAGGTTTTCTTTTCTATTCCGGGTGGATGCACCTGAGTGCATTTTGTATTTCATAGAATGCACTGTAGTGTACTAATACTGTATACATTAATTTTCCTTAGTATGGAGCTGTCTATTTAAACCTTGATTGGGTGTTTCACATACTTACAATAACTGTAAGAATGTTATATAAAAGTGTTACAAACTATTAATATCATATTTCCATTATAAGATGGTTCAACTGAATGGCTGGAGTGGTCTTTCACCAATAAAAATGTTTCACTTGACAATTACTTGTTTTCCAACAACGCTTTATGCTATTGACTACTAAAGAAAACCTGAATCTTTTTCACCTATTTATACAAGGATTAAATACAAACTATCAGAATTAAGTAAGCAACTATATAATTCTGTCCACAGTGAAAACCCTGAATAAAACTTTTTTCAAAAGGCATGTAAGTGGTTTTTGAACTGTAAAATTCCATGTCTCCTGTCAGAGTGAGCATCTGTAATTCCCACATGTGTGTATAGAAACACAAATACACACCTGTGCACATACACACATATGCAAACACACATACACACACACACGCACATACACACATACAAACATTTTCCTAACAAGTAATCTACACAGGCTTGCTGCTGTTTTTGCAGCTGCCAGTCCCTGAATCTGTCATATTATATAACCCAGTGTCTGGTAATCGGAGTTTCTTCTTCGGAGGAGTCTTCAGTGTTCCAGATCTTTCTTTTACCTTGTATTCTAAAGTGCTGTGAGGTACCCCATAAATTCCTTGTGCTTTGGAAACACTCATTTTTCCACTCATTACCATTGCAATAGCCTCTTCCATTATTTCATGATCATATTGCCGATAACGGCCACGTTTTTTCCTGGGCTGTTTGTTATCTTTTCGATCCAATCCATCTTCGGTATTTTCAGAGGTTCCATCAACTGTTCCGTTTTTAGAATTAAGACACAAAGGAGAGAGGTCCCCATGTAGAAAATAAGAGTCAACACTTGAGTGAGTTACAGGCCCAGAACATTCAATTTTGTTCTGTTTAGGGAGTATGTTTTTCAGTTTTTGGAGAGCTGATCCTTCTAGGACTGGAGAGGTTTTGGAAACTTGATACATAACATCCAGTAGACCAGGACCATCAGGTTGTGGTTTTGAAACAGAACTTACTCGTAGCTGTGGAATTTTTAACTGTACAGTAGGATGTGACGTTTCATATTGTAGGCTTTCATTTTTTTCTTTAAATTGAGTAACCATTTTCTGTAGAGTTAACTGATGGAGGTAACTGGAAGCTGTTGGGAATTTTAATTCTGAGGTTTCAAGTAGACTGAGTTTACTTTTTTCTGTGCGCTCTGCTTGAGCTCTTGCCCACAAGGCTACTTTTTGCAGCACTGCACAAGTTTCTTTACTGTCTTTATATGAGTAACTATCATTGAAATCTCGAGTTTTGTTTTTAAAAGATGCAGGCTTCCCTGCTGGTAAGGCTTCTAAGTGGAGAAGTAAAGTTTTTTGAGGTATGCCATAAAGTATGCCTGCTTTATTTATGTCCAGTGCTCCAGACTGAATGTCTTTCAAAGCTTTTGAGAGCAAACCATCTGCAAACTCAGCACTTCTTTCCACATAGTCCTCTCTGTTTCTGTGTAGTCTCCTGGATGGATGGAATGAAACGATGGTAAACTGATGCATGAGAGACTCTCACACAGCTATGGAAGGGGAGGGTCCACTCCTTTATTATACTCCTTGCTTAGGTAACATCACTGCTTATGACTCTTAAGTCTGTGAGATGTAGTAGTTACTCCTTATCAAAGCCAACGCTACAGTCCTGGTAGGACAATGTGTCAATCATACGGTGGCCTTAACGGGCAGACCTTCCAAGAACATAAAATCCTAACTCAGTATTTGTAAAAATATTCTCATGATGTTGCTATTCCTCTGATAGATGCTTGCAGAGCAACACTTATAAATTTTATTTGTACAATTAGAGTTCCATTATCAAAAAATACCCAAATCCTAAGGAGTTTTTGTTAGTAGAAACGTGACGTTACCGCTAAACAAGTAATAAAAGAGTCAACCCCTTTAAAGGAAATTTGTAGCAGCAAGAATATTTCCAAACACATACATCCCATATTTCCACAAGACTAATTGTTCTCTAGACAAAAACTTAAAATTTGAAAAAAGTAGATAGTTATATCTGGATAAAATAATTTTAGATATTATGTTATTTCTTTTTCAAATGTTATCATTGTAGTTTTAAAAGCTTCTTGAATAGAAAGTTACTATACCTCATGACTCCAATTCTATTATAGCATTAGTTGAAACAAACTGTACTTTATACCTAAGATTTAAATGTGACAGTAAGATTCCTATGCAGTTTTCATGGGAAGATGCAAAGGTTCCAAAAAAAAAAAAAAAAAAAAAAAAAAAAACCCAAAAACCCCCAAAATCCAACAGAACAGCATTTCACTACTAATTATTAATTTAATGACAGCTTTCAAAGCATGAAATGACTTTTTGTGGTGATTACTAGAGGTATTAAATAGTTTGCCACCACACCAAAAGCATAATGGAAAAAAAAGCAAACATTTTATGCTAGCCTTAAGAATTAATAAGTACAGTACCTTTCAAATTTGTTGGTTGTTTAAAAAATAAGTAATGAAATTACATTATTTTTCTTAAAACTGCCTCCTAAATATTGAATTTAAAATTCTCTTTACTTGTCCTGCTTCTCAGTTTGTATTCTATGGTTAAGTTGGTAGTTCATTTGGTAACATGAACTAAAGTTTGGTGATTGTTCTGATAACTTTTCTTTAACAGAAAGAATAAAAAAAGAAAGAGAAAAGACAAATGAAAGGTATGAGAGACACACACTTATGAGTGACAATTCTGGAGGAAAATTGTATTTGTCAACCTATGCAGAATAGTAGTAAGAGTCCTCTGAAGAGTTATTTTATATTACTATTATATTTCCTAGATATTGCTTACCCAGCCATTGAATTTTCAGAAGAAGGATCACATAGGGATGACTCTTCAGATTTTATGCTGGTTTTCTTTGTAGAGAGATCTAACACTCCATCCCCTATAATTTTTGCAAGAGAAAAAACTTTATATTTGTGACAGAAAGATAATCCTTACATTTTAACATTTCATGGCTTGCTGATCTACTAATTTATGACTTAAAAATTAACACTTGTATTTGACATGTGGAATTACCAATTCAACTTGTAGTTAGCAAGATTATGACTGGGAAGGCACTACATAGGAAAAAAGAACAAAGGAGGAGTTGGCATTGCCAGTGATATGAAGCAACAAGCTATGATATAACATCTTGATCATCTTTCCCACTGTTTAACAGTGAATAGCCATTTCATTGTTCATCCATGACTATTTTCTATTCAAGCTATGCACATGATGCTTTGGGAAAGCAGGAATCATGTACAAAACAGGGAATATGATGATGAATAAGAATAATAATCAGCATTTATTAAAACTAACAATATGCGCAGCAGGTAACCTGAGACTATGTACAACCAGTTTATTTTTTAGAACTCACAGTGTAAATTTTTACTTTTTTAAATAACTGAGTACAGAACAACAGCTGAATCACTGCCTATATAATATGTGGTGATTATATTTGTAATTGGATGCAACCACAGCTTATAACAACATAACCTTCAGGGAAAATGCTAGAGACAAATACCTAAGTATTTTGTTATTAAAATACAGGTTAAAAAAAAAAAAACCTATTGCAACATTGAAACTTACATAACCACACCTCAATGATTCAAACTTCAACATCAAAAAGAACAAAAGTAACTAAAATTTGAAACAGCAGTAAATAATACTCTGTCTTTACTAACAGCTAAGAAACTGAAGATGTAAGCTATAATCATTATAAGACAATAAGTTTTAAAAATAAACTCAAAAATTCAATCGGCTTAAAAAAATTCAAGTAGGTTTTACTTATCACATAAATTTACCTTGGCACTTAAATGCTTGGCAAAATACTAAGAAAAAAATTAAACAAAATATCCTACCATAACCTACTATGTCTAGTTTTTATGATGTTTGTATTTTCATATTGCTTAAGATCTAACAATTCATACAGCACCACCACCAAACAAATTTCAGGTTGTTTTTAAGTACTATTTAAGGACAAGAAAGCAGAATAAGGTTGGCAAGAGTAATGAGGGTAGGGCTGAGGAGGTTATTTTATTGAGCGTTGTGAGTACAGGCTTCTTTGACTTGAACAGAATCCTGAACAAAGTAAGGACATTAACCAAGCAGATCATGTTGGAGAAGGCTTCCAGAAGGAACAGTTTATGCAAAGGATATCATACAGAATCAAGCCTGGAAATGTCTGAGTAATAGCAACAGGTCAGGGTGGCTGAAGTGGACTAAACTTGGTTGAATGAAGAAAGATCAGAAATATTGTAGGAATGCAAATCAAAAACACTGGGCTTTGCATATAATGATGAGAAAGTTGATTTTTATTTTGAGATAGGAAATGAGCAGAGGATTCTAAGTGTTAAGACTGACACAACATTAATTTGTGTTCTTAAAGGCTCAATCTTCCACCAGGAGAAGACTCCAAAGGGCTAAGGACAGAGCAGAGAAATATGTTTGGAAAAAAGCTGTTATTTCTCATCTCTGGGCTTTCATACTTTTAGTTTCTTCTGCTTACAATACTCTTATCTTGAGTCTCTCCACTTTCTATCCCCATGCTCACCCTAATTCTTACTAAATCTTACGCATTATTCAATCATTCAGGACATAACCCAGACTTGGTTGACTGTCATTGTTTTAGTTTTCTCTATCTGTAACACTTACCTATATTAATTAGCATTTAGTAGACTGTATTCTAGTTGCTCAAATACTTACCTTATCCAGACTATAAGCTACGTGAGGCAGAGACCACACCTATTTTATTCAACAGTGTATCCCTTTTGCCTAGAGCAATGCCCTGCACATATTAAGTGTTCAGCAAGCATTTGCTGAATAGCATTTCAAAGAGCTAGAAGAAATTCAGCATGGCTAGAGGTTAGTGTGTGTAGGCTTAAAAGTCAAAGAGAGAATGGAGAGATATAAAATACATGGCGTATGGTACTTCTGAAATTGTTACATGGGGTACACTGTCCCTGTTTATCCCTCCAGTACAATTTCATGCCAAGTCTCTAACTCCTCTCAGTCCTCAGACTTCCTCTACAGGCATCCATCTGCACTTCTTCAAACATGCTATGTGGCTGATCTCTCAAATTTCAGGAAGTATGAGGGCTGAGATGAACAAAACTCATTTTTCCATTATAAAGACTATAGAGCTCAGGAGCTAGAGAAATCAAAGCAGTTACCCTTAGGATTGTCCAAAGTAGAAAAACAAAGACAACAAGGGGAAAGGCAGCCTGGAAAGGAGGACTGAAGAAAAAAAAAGTTCAGGAATGGAGAGAA
This sequence comes from Talpa europaea, assembly GCF_964194135.1. Taxonomy (NCBI): domain Eukaryota; kingdom Metazoa; phylum Chordata; class Mammalia; order Eulipotyphla; family Talpidae; genus Talpa; species Talpa europaea. The sequence continues at coordinate 135,985,450 of NC_140071.1, read as the reverse complement.
AGGGCATTTTCTTGCTCCTGCTGATGACTTGTATCTAGTTGAACAGCGACCACATCTATCACTGTCACTCTTTCACAATGAAGACATATAATTAACTAGACAGTTTATGTGTATATACATTTCCAATGTGCTAACAATTAACTTGATTAGTTAAAAACTCAACACTTACTATGGCAAATGTTCTAGGTCAATATATGTAAGTAGAAATGAAAGAGAATAAAAAATTATTTACTGTTCACCTATTGCTAGGTACCTAGGTTTAGTTTTTCAGTATTACAGTGTTGAAATGAAACTTCTAAAAGTTCTGTGTTCAAGTACAATGCAAGTGATGGGAACATGATTATTTTGCTGTATTTTTCTGTATATTTCAAAATTCTAATATTAAACACAAATTGCTTCCTTTACTGGTTGTAGACTGAGCATTTGTTTCTAATCAAACAGTAAAGCAAAATGTATAACAGAGAGGACAATGAAATGTTTCAACAAAGTAATTTATATATATATGACATTATATATATATGACATTATCAGAGATAACTTTTAAAATGGATGGACGCTTAATAAAATTGAAACTACAATCAATTAGAAAATATCTTGAGTGTCAGTATTCACAGGGTTAATTTTTTTTCAGATTTCACTTTCAGTTAAGATCAAGATTTGAATTTTTATTTACAAATTGTTCTCAGTTCTGTATTTTTGTGCAAATTCCTGACAAAGGATCAATTCAAAGCAGACAAAAAGCAAGCCTCATAATATAGAATTATTTTTCCCTCCAAGATCATCATTCTTTCTCACCTCTTATCTAAACTCTGTCCATTTTTCAAAGTATGCATTGTGTGCTCCTGGACTGGCTAACTTCTACATATGCTCCAGAATGATCCCCACAAAGGTTTTCTTAACTTTTCTATAGCCATCTTTCAGACTCGGAGTCCACACACCCTTTATATTATTCTATACTGTACTTCTGACAGTGATTATAATTTAACTAGTTTAAGTGCCGATATATGGCAGGATGTAATAACTATGCTTAGAATCCATTTGAGATTTATATTATATTAGATATAATTACTTGAGTGATTTTCTCACAATATTCATTTTCTAAACAAGGACCTGAAAGAAGTCAATGAAGACTTATTGAGGACCCATCACTGACTTGCTAAACCGTGTCACCCCCATCACTGGTATACAGCATTAGACATAGCAGACTGTGACTGATAAAACAGTCATGAATCAATGAACTTGTTCACTGACAACATAATCAAAGACTGGTATTTATTTATTTATTTATTTTTTTTTTAAGGCATGTTTTATTTATTTGTTTGTTTGTTTTTGTTTTATACATGCACTGGGCACAGTCAGAAGCGCGGGAGGGTGAGAGAACTCACCAGAGCCAGAGAGGGGAGCAGAACAGGCAGAAGGACCGAAGTACACTGCTGAGGGGAGCAGCGGGCGGCAGGAGAGGTCTGCGCGCCATGTGGGACCCTCCTCCGGTGGCCGGGGAGCAGCCGGGGATTGAACCGGCGCTGCAGAGGCCGCGGGCAGCCTCGCAACCCAGCGCTCAACCGCTGCGCCACCGGGGAGGCCCCAAAGACTGGTATTTAAATGGGAGAGATTAGCTTCACAGAAAGGAAAGCTCCACTTATGAGGGTAATGTTTTTTTAATTAGCAATTTCTCTGGTTCTCATAATCTTTTTTTCCTTCAAAAATGTTGTCAAGATTAATCATCATTAATCAATGAAATATAAGAACTTTTAAAAATATATGCAACTACTTACAATACTATTGGTCCCTAGTTGTTCTGTGAGGCAAATTATTACGCTCATGGGACCACAACTGTGTATGAAGGTAAGTTAAAAGATCTTTCAAGTCACATTACCTACTGTCAATACTACATACATAAATATCACCATGGTTCAGTACATGCAGGCAAGTGAATTTTAATGACATACATTTTGTTGTCCCACAATCTGGTTAAAAGGAAAATATTCCAAATTAAATTTCATAAAGATGTTAATACCACAAAAATTCCAACTATGTAACATTGAATATCATTAAGTGTAAACCTATGTTACTAGTTTTAATAACTATCTAATGCTCTTTCTACCTTTTTCCCTTGACCACTTATTATTTATTTCCTTAAATGGTTCTTCTTGTCTTTCTTTTAGCTCCTCAATGTTTTGTTGTAATCTGTTGCTGGTTCTAGAAGTTTTCTTAATTTTACTCTAAAGGAGATTCCTATAATTTCAATTATTACTCATTTATAGTAAATTGACTTCTAGAAAATATTAGTGATGTACATACAATCTAAATATATAAAACCATCACCTTCTACAGTGTACATATGTTGTACAAAACACTGCACTAAGAGCATTTCATGTCTGAATCCATTTAGTGCTCACAACCACCCAACATAAAAATAGGCTTGTTAATTTGCAAATTTTACTGATTAAACTGAAAGTGAAAGAGAGGTTAATTATCTTGCCCACGGTCACAACTGTAAGAAGCAGAAATGGCATTCAAACTTATGCAGTCTTATTGACGTGTATACTCATCTACAACTCTAATCTACATAATGTTTAAAAATATGAATCACAGTCTAGATAAAATAATAAACTTAGTACTGTCAAACATTACTACTTAAGAAACACAATCCTTCTGGAAATAATGTAGCAATATGTTGTAAAAAAATTTTTAAATATCTGCTCTTGCAGGTATCCATTATAAGAAAATACTGAATATGAAGACGGTTTTATATACAAAGACATACTAAAAATTATAACATTACTGATAAACACAAATGCAACTTCTAAACCTTAAGTATTTAGGGGCTCCCTGTTGGCCTAGGGATTAAGTATCAGTGTTATCACCTCTATGGACTGAGTTCGAACCCCAGCGAGGGAGCTAACTCATATATGGCGGAGCAGACCTCTCCTGTCTCACCTGCTGTGTATTTCAGCAAATCCGCCTGTCTCTAGTGAATCCTCGCACTACTGCACCTCTGGCCTACACCCCAGGTCTTCTATGCATAAAAAATAAATAATAAAATAAACCCTATTTAAAAAAAATATTATATTAAATATGGAACCTTCAATTGCTTCATTATCAGGCTTAACATAGTCATTAAGGGAATTAAAAAAACATGGGAAACGGTGAGTCTACTATGTTTTAAAAAGGTAGGATAAAAAACTTGAACAGGGGTATGTAAGCAGCCATGTAAAAATACCCCAAGAAATCAAATACAGAATAAAATCAGGAAGTAAACACACAAAAAAAATGGCAGTAATGGTGATTTGAGAAAGATCTGAGCAGTTACATATAAATATTGTATATTATATATGATCTATCTATACTTTTCTTGTTTTTCCCAAGTTTTCCATTATGAGATTATACAAAAGAACCCCCCCCACAAACTTATTAACAAAAATACCAAAGTATAAATGCACTCCCTTGAGTTTATCCAATATTGTCTTAATTTTTACTGGGCCTCCCCGGTGGCGCAGCGGTTGAGTGCTGGGTTGCGAAGCTGCCCGCAGCCTCTGCAGCTCCAGCTCGATCTCCGGCTGCTCCCCTGCTACTGGAGGAGGGTCCCACATGGCATGCAGACCTCTCCTGCCGCCCGCTGCTCCCCTCAGCATTGTCCTTCAGTCCTTCTACCTGCTCTGCTCCCCGCCCTGGCTCTGGTGAATTCTCTCACCCTCCCACACTTCTGACTGTACCCAGTGCTTGTATAAAATAATAAATAATAAAATAAATAAATAAATAATCTTAAAAATTATTTTTACTGTTACTAGTTTAATTACTGAGTTAATGTTTTAGAGTCATGAGGGAAGTAATCAATATTGGAGTAACACATCAAATAAGCTTTAACACTGGTTTTTCCTTTCTCATTTGTCACCTTGTGCAAGTCAAATGTTTTTTTAAAGAGAAGACACTTGTCTTCTTGATGTGTTTTATTTAGTGCAGATATAGCTGATATCCTACAGAATTCATTCATCTATTATTTAGCAATAATGCTAAGGGACACTATAAATCAGAAAAAAGTGCTTACAGTGAATTCAAGACATAAAATTAGTACTGCTAAATTTAATGAGGAAAGTACTACTGGTAAAATTAAAGAAGGTGTCAGCACTTCAACAAAATACATTTAGAATTTTATTGTACCTTTTTTTTCTTTTTCAGCTATTGCTTCAAGTAATGAAGTAAAGCAAAGTTTCAAAAGGCTTCAAGTCAATACCTTGGAAAATATTTTAAAAAATTTGTTCTCTTTTATTTTCCCATGTTTTGCACTACTGTATTCTGTTTTAGGCCAACACTTCATTTAAAGTGTGGGACACATACTTATTACATCATCATCATATTGGAAGGATTTAGATTTGTTAACCACGTACTTGATAGCCCTGTCAAGCTATTCCAAAAATGATTTATATGGCTTTTTAAAAACTTTACTGAAATGTGAGTTCATAACAAAATATACATAGTTTAATGAATCTTTACAAGTTGAACACTCCTATGTAAATAGTACCTAGATTACCACCCTGAATCCAGGAGGCATGCCCTCCTTTCCTGTTTCCTATTCATTATTGCACCTCCCTCCCTCCCCACTATTTTCATTTCTAACAATTACATGCATGTTCTTTGATTCAACAATTTCACTTCTAGGAAATTGTCTTATGGTACAAATTAAGATTGAATGTAATACCTTAGCTCAAGCATGGTTACTTATATATCTGAAGACATAGATATAAGACAAAATCACAGAACAGAATGATTCCCCCTTATAGCCACCCTTCACTTTCAGCAATTACCTCAGTTTTTGCTACATATGCTCTTATTTCTATTAAAATATTTTAAAGCTAAATCCAGATGTTACTTTATTTCAATATTCTATCTTTATAAAATATGGACATTTTCAAACAATTCCTTGTCATTTTCTAATACCTGGTTTATTGCTATTTCTTCTAGTGAGTCCAAAATGTATTCTTGTTTGTATGCTTAAATTAGCAGGTAATTTGTGTCACAAATTTTTATTTTCACATTTTGGAAATCTCTTTAATGTCTAGTTAAATAGAAGACAGCTATATTCTCAATATGCTTATGTATTTAATATATGTAGATATCATACAATACATAGTCTCTGGCTGAATCCACTATGTACTTGTGAGAGAATGTGAGTAAAAAGAAAAATATCATTATAAGGCTTGATCTGGTTATTTCCCTGGAAGAGTTTCAGGGATACTGAGGGCTTCCTCCACCATATTTGAGAACCACTGGCTTAAAGAACTGCTTAAGATTCACTTTCATTCTTTTTGGCAAGATTACTTTAGATGATGCTACATATCATAAGGCACATGAATTCTATTGCAAATGATGAGTGTTCTGATTTCAGATATTGACGTCTGATCCTTTATTGTAAAGCTGCTCAAAAAAATTTTCAAAATAAAAGATTTCACTGCTAAAAAAAAATCACAAATCCAATAATTAAGTCTCAATTTTCATTTTAGTTTTCACCAGCATTTGAAAATAATGAAGATTTTTAATCTGTAAGTCCAGTATACATCATATACACTCTAGAGATACAAAAGTAAATGAAGTTTCTGCTCTCAAAGGCAGATTACCATCGGAGACAAATATACAAACAATTATAATGCAGTGAGCAATGTACTATAATGACAGTTTTACAGGAATATAGACTAGATCTCATGGTAATAAAACCACACCAACAAGGTCAAGGAAGTCCTTTTTCCTCATTGCACATCTGCTCTTGTTTTGTATAGACTGGTAAATCCTTTACGGTTGATAAAGGAGCAGCAAATTTCTTTCCACACTTTGGGATATAGGAGAAGTTTTCACTTTTGCCCCAGAATAAAAAAGAAATAAAAAAATATGATATGGTAATACTATTTGTGTTTCTTAGTATGCCAAGACAAAAAAGAATCATAGATTCAAGTAATGCTTGACTTACTTCCTCCCAGTTTCTGAGGTTCAGAGTATTTGTACAAATCTGTAAAACTGAAAGTGAACAAAGAAATACTTACAATATTTGAACAGTTGGTTAGAAAGTACACTGGAGAGGCGAACAGATATGTTTGCCTCCTGGTAACTATAAGTCAGAAGAATTTGTGGAAGAGAAGGCAAGGAAAAAGAGGATTATGGAATCCTACTTATGAAGAACAAAGAACTTGAAAAGATTTGCAGGGAAAACAGAGGTTTAGAGAGAGACAGAAGACTATACTTGCAGGGATCACTTTATAGTTTGTTACTAGAGATAATACTAGTTTCAACAAATATAAAGCATCAGTAAGTGAAAGGAGAATTTCTGATACTGTTCTAGATATGGAAAAAACCCTGAAGGTTAGCATGGAAAAGAAATGTTTTGGAGATACAATAATTTCTATGTTTATAGTACTATTAAGTAAAATATTGTTTTAAATGGAAAAAAAACAGAAAATGAAAATTGCATATTTAAGAGCTATGCGCTTAATCCATCAGAGCTGTCTAACAGATTTTCTGCAAGTACTGTCAATCAAAGGTTGAATTACATCTCTTAAACTATAGAATAAAGGAACCCTACACACTGGGATGGAGCCTGAGCAGGATATTCTTTTGTGTATCCTTTTCTTTGCTTATTCTTTTATCCTCTGAGAACTGTTTTTGTCTATTTTTCTATGGAGTACTAATTTTCTCATTGGTTATAGTGTGTTTTGCTAGTTAATCAGCTGCCAGTTACATCAGTTACAGATACTGTTCCCAAAATTGAGGTTTGAATTTTCACTCTGCTAACAGTGATTTTTATAATACTTAAGTTTTACATTTCAGTACATCTTTATGAAATTATCATATGACCTGTTCAAAGAAATTCATGTGTCCAAAGAAATTCTTCCTTCTTTTGAGTTCATATAATCCTTTATCTTCTCGTTAAGTTTTGTTTTTTACAGTTAGCCCTTTAACCCAATGAGAATTACTGAAATGAGTAATGTTTTTCCCTTTGTGAGGGTAGCCTTGCACCTGAGTCATTTATGGACTATGGCATCCTTATCAACGTTTCATAATGACATCTCTGTCTTGTACCAAGATTCCACTCAAGTTTGGAGAATGTCTATGTTCACAAATCTGTTCTATTGCATATGGCAAAAAGTGCTTTAATTACTGTACTAATTAAATCTTGATATTTTAGAGCAAGTCCTTATCACCTTGATTTGGTTATTCTTCACTCTAAGTATTATTCATAAATTTTAGGATTGGCAGATCTTTTTTTCACAAAAAAAAAACAAAATTTTGAATAACTGACACTAAATCTGTAAGCAACATTAAGGATGAACTGCCATCTTTTAGAATCTTCCATTTGTTTAGAATACTCATTTGAGAGTCTTCTTTTATGTCCTTCAATAAAGTTTTATAATGTTCTTCAAACGTAATTTTATTTCAAGGTGTTTTAATGTTTTTTTTCTTGCTTTTGTTGCTATTGTAGATGAGATATTTTTAAAAATGGATTTTCTAACTGGGTTTTTTTTTTTTTTTAATTAATACCGCAGTGCTCTTGTAAGTAGTACCTTTTTTGAACTTTATCAGCTTGAAAAGGTTACATAGATATTTTTTCATATTGTTTGTAAGCAACAAATCTGCTCATTCTTTCCTTATACCTATTGCTTAATGTTGTTTATTTTCATTTATATGTCTAAAATCATTTATATGTCATAAAATCATTAGGTTGTGACTTTTCTCGTAATAGGAACGCTCATCTATTTTTGGTTTGATAAGCATTTTTTATCCTAAATGTGTTGGCTTTTGTTGAATTTTTTTGTATTTACTAGTATGACATGATTTGTCTTTATTTTGATGAAGTGGAGAATCATAAAGGTTTTTCAAATGTGGAATCACCTCAGCCTTCTTAGCCACCATACATATATTATGTTTTATAATTAATACATTCAATTTGCTAATATTTATTTAGGATTATTGCACCTAGGTTTGTAAGTAAGAATGGTCTGCAGGGCCTCCTGCAAAGCTGCCCGGAGACTCTGCAGCGTTGGTTTGATCCCCGGCTGCTCCCTGGCCACCGGAGGAGGGTCCCACATGGCGCACAGACCTCTCCTGCCTCCCGCTGCTCCCCTCAGCAGTGTACTTCGGTCCTTCTGCCTGCTCTGCTCCCTGCTCTGGCTCTGGTGAATTCTCTCACCCTCCCGCGCTTCTGACTATACCCAGTGCTTGTATGTTAAATAAATAAATAAATCTTAAAAAAAAAAAAAAAAAAGAATGGTTTGCAATTTTCCTTTCTTTTGCTATCTTTGTTTTTGGCATCAAGACTGTATTTCAAGTTTACTTTCACTAGTCTTCAAAATACTAAAAGATGGGGTTTATCTATCACTTTAATTTACCTATAAAACCATTTGGGATTGAAAATTTTGTAGATATACAGAGACTATCCATAAAGTTTTGTAGATATACAGAGACTATCCATAAAGTTGCCTGCATTGTTTATTATTACAGATTTATAGGTTATATTTTCTAATTTTAATAAATACAAACAACTGGAAGTACTGTTTAGAAATTATAAAGTATGATATGGAACATGTAAGCATTAACAAATAACAAAGGAAGAACTGATATTGCTACTACTAGTATAAGCACAGTGAAATCAGTTCAAAAACTTTTTAATTCTTAAGAAAATCACATGAAATCACATGAAATATGAACTTATATCTCCTATCACTAATGAAACAATCCCAATGTATATTGTGAAATAAGACACTAGTGGATGCCTTAATCATGATTAGCAAAATATTTTAAAATTGTTCTTATCTTTACTTCAACCTTAAATCATTTTTAAGTTGTGGAAAAATAAGTGTAAAAAGTGTTACACTAATGTGTGTAAAGTGTTAGTGTGTATTAAATTCACAGTGTGGTTGAAGGGGCACATAAATGCATCAGAGGGTTTGACTTCTAGTTTTAATTTGGTATGCAAATAGTCAGTGTTAAAGTTTGTCAGTTTATACTATAGCAAAATGGTCATATAAAAGAAAATGTGATTTATTACTCTCTGCTTAAAGAAATCTAGCATCATTTTGTGGCTCCAAGAAAATTCAAAATCCTTAATACCTTCTATGCAGCTTTTTCACATTATTGTCCCTACGCATCTCTTTAGCCTCATCTGTTACCATTTTCTTTCTTGTTTTCTATACCAAAGTTACACTAGGTTAAATGATTCCTCTACTAGAAAAATGCTGAAATCACATATGACGAGTGATCCCCCAAATTAAAATACTAAAATTATACAGTGTATAGATTTATATACAGTATCATTACTCTTTTCTTTTTTTTTAATTAATAAATTTTATTTTTATATTCCCCATACAATTGCAATCCCCCCATTCTGACCCCAATCCCTCCTTTCAACCTCCGGATGCACACATATATACTGGGCATGCTACTTAGAACATCACAATAACAAATAATTTGTTACTTGTTATCGACATATACTTGGGTCTGCGTTAACATTTAATTTCACAGAATCACAGAACTATAAGATCTTAAAATTTACTTTTTAAATGTCGTTTATTCCAACCACTCATCTGTTACTTTTGCATACCTCTAATGAGAAGATAATCAGGAAATAAGGAAATCAAATTCCCCTTTGCACTTTAACAAGTATATGAATCTTAGAAATATTCTCTCTTATATTTACCTGAAATCTATTTCCACCTAGTTATTCTAAATTTCCTCATGGGACCATTTAGAAAAGTTCACTTCTACTTTAGTGGAACACCCATATATACAAAAGCTTACAGATCATTATTATGTTACTTTATATTTAACTTTCACATGCCCCAATGAATTTGCTATTATTATAGCTAAATAACAAATGAGGAAATTAGAGCTGTGATGGGTCAAGTTATTTGTTCACATAACTTAGGTGACAGGGCTGGGATTTCAACAATTCTGTCAGGTACCAAAACCTATGTGTTAGTCCCTTCAGGATGATAAACAACTTTTTCTCACAGCAGAAGAAATAAAGAGGGTATGAAAGATAGAAAAGCAAAACAAAAAATTCTACAGCTATACTTTCTAATATTCTATGTACTGATAATTTTTCTCCTTAAGTCATATCAGCACATATCAGAATCTCTGACATTTTTTTTCTGATAACCTAAATACCCTAATATTTCTGATTTTTCTATATAAATACACATACCCTAAAATTAGGTAAGCAAAACAAAGTTATTTCCATATTTCAATCCCTCTCAATTTTAATCTGTTTCACATACTGAAAAAAATTATCTTTATTAAACAGTGACTAATGTACTCTTTAGAGCCCTAACCAACACTACTTTCTGCAATCAAATAATGCTGATATTTTTCTGGTTTTAAGTTCTGACACCACTATCCCTAATTTGTGTCAACAAAAGTTACTAATTCTCTCTGAGAAAAACAGTGACTGGCTACCTTGCATAAGCGCATAAGAGGCCCTCAATACTTAGCTTTCTAGTTACTTATTAAGATTCTCTTATCATACACTTTATTGTGAATTGGTAGCAATTTAATCAAGTTTTCTCTTTTATAAACAAAAGCCAAGTCCAGTACAAAAGCACTAATTCAGCACTTCTCTACAGTTCATATTAGATATGCTAATTACAAATAATATTACTTCTAAAATGAATTTTGGTATGAACATAACTATATATGTATCAAACATAAAAATGCATGTTACATCATCAATAACAATCTTACCTTGCTGAGTATTTTGTTCTTGCATTCGATTCACAGTGAGGTCTAAGGGGCCTTCCTGCTCTTCTTGAAGAGAGTTTTCTTCTTGATTCATTTGGATACTTTTACAAATTAGACTTGGTCCAATTGAACCATTTCTATTTTCTTGAATTTTACCACTTTTTGAAATATACTCAATTGCAAACTGACGTATCATCTTTTTCATTAATTCCTGAGCAACTAGGGGAATGTTAGGGTCACAGTTCTGAGGAAGATCTATGGAAAAAATAAATATAATAAGCATTAAAAAAAGAGAAATATGAAATACCAATAAGTAGACTTATTACAAAATAATTACTTCTAAAGTCTTTTAGCATCATTCTGTAGTTGTCAGTGGCTTCTGGGACTTAGCAACAGAAACCCTGAACATTTAACTGGTAGTATGGCAATACATGGACCCAAAACTTGTTATATTTAATCATCTATTAAAAGTAAACATTTTCCAGTTGCAAAATAAGTACAGATAAAGAATTAGACATAGATGCAGAACTAATTCCTTATCTTCAGAGTTCTAATTCAAATACTTAATATTTGAACATAAGCTTATATATATATAAAAGTTTATATATATATATATATATATATATATATATATATATATAAACCAGGCAATTTTTTCAATTCAATTTACAGAGAAGTACATGGATGAGCTATTTAAGAAAACATATAAACTCTGTAACTATTTATCACCACTATATTCTTGAGCTCTGTCAATGTATATACATAATGTGAATGTTCACCAAGGTCTTTTTTCTTTGCGCTCTTTATATTGAGGAATTTCAATCATAAAGAAAAGAATAAATACACTGACACAGCCTCCCTCAACCAATACTCAAGAACTGTTAGTAGCATACTACCATATTTTACATTCTTACTACTAATTTTTGCTTGCAGAACCACTAAAAGTAAATTGTAGAATTATGAAATTTCACTTCTAAATGTTTCAGCATGGATTAGAATTCTTCTACTATTATTGAGGGTCTTAATCATCTACTTCAAAACATGTTAATCAATTATAGCTGTAGTAAAGGTCAGCCGTGATACACAATTCTGCTTGAAACTTAAACTAAAACCAACAATTTAAGGAGCACAAACCCTCTCCCTGGTCTCAACCAAGGGGCACACAATAAAGGACCAAGGCACAGCTAGACTGGCCTCAAAAAAAGCTGAGTCAACACCAACAAACTATGTCTCTGAGCAGATCAGCAATGTCCAAAAAAAGACACTGAAATTTATGGCACTGCTAAAATTCCAGTTCACAGAAGATAAAACACAAACAGATAGGGCGAATTTAAAAAACCCTCCTTGTTTTCTTCAATACATAGACAACATCAAATAGATACATTAACTGGACACCTCCCTGGATACTTTCTCTGTAAAAATCCTTGAAAAATATAAAATCTTTTCCTCGCAGACGGTATAAAATTCTCATTGTGAGGCTCAAAATTTGGACAGCTTTCCCAGAGCTGTTTGGAGTCTACACCTAGTTCAAGTCCTCTATCTTAAGTCTTTAAAAAATTCACTTACTTTTGTTTGGCTCAATTTATGTAAGTTAATAAAACTTATAAGATATTAATAAAAAAAAGAATTACCTTATAGTAAAAGATGTGGAAGAAAGACTACTTAAAATAATAGTGGCAAAGAATTTTGACATCAGGAGGGGTAGTGGTGTTGACTTTTTCATGAACATGTCTGGCCTCATTCCAATCTTTTATTTATTTCGCTCTTTTAGAGGTAAAGGGTTGGTAAATTGGGACTGATGACTAAGCAAACTTAGTTGGCCTCCACACTGAATTCCTCTTAGAATCTACTTCCAGAGATACTAGTACTCTGCTCCTTAAAAGCCTCAACTGTCACTCAAAACTGATCAGGGGTTATGTGAGTAGGACTGCCCTGATCCATGGCTGTCTAAGATTGCAGGGTTAAGTCTTCTTAGTTTTGGAGGGTTTGGTACTAGCTAGAGCACTTGTCTAAGATTTCTGAAGGCAAGTCCTCCAACTAGCGTCTACTATACAATCAAGGCCATAAAATGCAAAGTTTGGAAATGTAGTATCTGGTGGTGAAGAGAAGCAATAAACTAAAATACTTTCACTATGAGCATCTCACATTTGGTAGCAAAATGGACCTAAGCTGATAGGAATCTCTTTATGGTCTTGCAAAAATATAAATACATGTGATCATAGGGTACTGTTTAAGGCCTGCTGGAGATGTTATGTAATAAACATCCCATTATATTACTTTTTTGAAAACAAAGAATTTTAAATCTGACAACTACCTGACAAAAAGGGGCTGTGAGCTTATAAAACAATGTAACTGCTTACCCATTAATTTTTTAAATTAGGACTGATTAGGAAATATAGGTACTATTTGTTTTTAGTTATTAGAGTAAAAAAGCATTAGTTACAGGTTGGAATTTTTAGCCATTGTTACAAACTTTGTCAAATTACATATCCATCCAAGTTTTAGCTTCTCTCTTCACAGACACAGAAATAGGAATAGAACATCGGAAATCATAATAAAGCTTGTTCACAGGGCAGTTTAAGATGATATGAGATTGCAGATAAAACACTGAACTCCTGTACTTGGTATTTTAAGTTTAGTAAATGTTAGCTGTTGAAATAAGAGAAACATACATACTGAGCTGCTGTATTTTACTGAAATCATAAAATGTCAAAAGTAAAAATACTAACGGGGGAAAAAAGCAAAGGACATAATTTCTAGGTCCGTGTGATATTTTTTTGGTTCAAATAGATAACATTAGAACATGTAATCTAATTAAAGTGATTTACCAAAAGAAACTTTCAAGTTGCATGTAAGAATTCACAATTTATACCATTTCTTGATTATTACCTCCAGAAATCTTTGAGGACTTCTATGTCCATTTTTCTCCACTCTTTTCTAACTTAACCTTGCTTCATATTATGTGTTAAAGGGAGATATTTATCTACTTTCAGGTTTCTTGGTTAGTTATCTAATAATTTATGGACTAAAGTCACTTTACCAATTCAAAATAATTTATTTAAAAAAAACCGCACACAAACAGAAATAAAATCAAACTCGTAAGTGTGACAAGGTTTATATTTTAAGGTTGAGTTTAGAGTTAAGTTTAAAGTAGAAAACTGTGCTACACCACTTTATTCACCCATTCAGTTTTCGTCCCTTTATGAATGACGAATAAATCAACCTGTGAGACACAAAGGAACTTGACAAAATATTAAAAAATAGTCTTGCTGTTGATCAGCTAGTGAGCCTTCTAAATTACTTGTACAAAAAACTGCCATAACTACAAAAAAAAAGCAAGTAAGTTAACTAAAGATCCAGTTTTTAGGTCTTTAAATTGTTTGACTGTAAACTCAAATGTTTGCAAGTAACAAGTAGAAGAAGAAATGTTGCCACATGGAACTGTTGTCTATTGCCGCCAAGAAATAATGTGTTTTTGTGTATCTCTTCATTTTCCAATTTAACTCAAAATATGTATGATTCAAAATTCAAAAATTAACAAGTTCTTTGCAGTAGCCAGTTTCAAGATGGCCCTTAATGATTCCCACTTGCTGGCTTATTGCTGCTGGGTAGTCCCTTCTACAGTCAATCAGGAGTGGTATCTGTGATCAACAGCCTATTGCAGAAGTGCACATCACTTGGAGATTATATTACCCACTTCCTGTGGGGTGACATACTGCTATGTCCCTTTATCTCTCTCCCATCACTCATTCTGGAAGAAGCAGAATAACTCTATGAGGAGGTTCACACTGAGAGGATCTGAACCCTCTATAGTCATATGAGTGAATTTGGAAGATTCTTCAGATCATTCAGATCTCAGATGATTAAAACTTTAGCTTACCCCTTTGACTGGATCCAAGTGAAAAACGGTGGTAGAAACATCTAGCTGAGCTACTCTCAGAGGAAAATATGAAATAATGTGTGTTGCCTCAGATGCTAAATTTTGGATGTAATTTATTAAATATTAATAGATAATTAATATTCTGGTACCTATTGGTGGGATGCTGTTGCTTGAAAACTAAAATGTAGCTGTAGCTTTAGCAGCAGGTAGTAGGGACTTGAGTATTAACGTAAGTATAAAGAACCTCAAAGAAGCTATTAATAGCAGTTTTATGGCCTTTGATAAGGTGGCAGAGTAAAGATTTGTAGGGAAATGAGGCAAATGTTACTGGAGAGTGGAGGAAAGTATATTTATTAGGTAGTGTCAGGAAATTTTATGACATCGTTGTCTCAAGTAATTTGGGAAGTAGAAAGTGTACCTAAGGAGCTGGTAATAAATATAAGGAAATTTCTAAATAAAGTGATGAGATGCCCTCTGGGTTTTTTTTTGCATATTATAGTAAAATATGAGAAGAAAGGGAGAGGGATACACCAAAGGAAGAACTGTTAAACAAACAAAAAAGGAAACCAGGTGCCAACTGCTTGAAAATGTTTAGTCTACACAGGGAGCAAATAAAGCTAAAATTAAGAAATGGCTGACAAAATCAGGGGGTCAGTTAGGAAAATACTGTTTTAGAAAGCTGATGGGTTTTCTTTAAATTTGACTTTTAATAATGTTGTGAATCTCATATATATTTTCAATTTTAATTTTTTTAAGATTTTTATTTATTTATGCATACAAGAACTGGGGAATAGGCCAGAGGTACGGGGATTAAAGGCTTCACCAGAGACAGAGTGGGGAGCAGAACAGGCAGAGCTACTGAAATACACTGCTGAGGGGAGCAGCAGGCGAAACAGGAGAGGTCTGCTGCGCCATGTGGGTCACCTTTCTGGCCAGGGATCGAACTCGTATCTGGCCAGGGATCGAACTCATACTGCAGTGACTGCTTACAGCTTTATAGTGCTGAGACTTACCCCCTTGTGCCACGAGGGAGGCCCTTCAATTTTAATTTTTACAGTACGTTTCTATTCAAGAATATTGATTAAACCCTGGTAAGAATAATATGCAATATGATGTTTTAAATTGTCCTCTATCCATTTTTTCTCTCTAGTTCTGAGGTAGTCTGCCCCAACACATAAGTTCCTAGAAAGACCAAGAATCTCATAGTTTTAGATGTTTAATGAAATCTTTGTGCAATTATCACTTGACCACTTAAGCTAATGAAGCAGAAATGTGTGTGGCCACACAATATGAATAAAAAAATACTGAATTTACAGAATTACTACATAAAATTCAGTGAAATGACACACAGAAACAACAACAGAGATGTGAAATAATCTGGTTCCACAGCTGTCATGTTGTATTATTTAAAATATCTAGCTTCTTTTGTTAACATTATAAGCAATTCAATTTCAAAATGGGAAAAGATCTGAATAGGTATTTGCCAAAGGAGATATAGAGATGGCCATCAAGTACATGAAAAGATGTTTAATATCGTTAATCACTGGGGAAATTCAAATCAAAACCACAATTACATACCACCTAACAACAGTCAGAATTGCTATTATGAAATGACATGGAATAACAAAAATGTCAATGAAGATGTGGAAAGAAGGGGACATTGTTCTAGTAGGTACATTCCACTGGCAGGAATGTAAATTGGTACAACCACTATGGAGTATGGAGGAAGGCTCAAAAAATTAAAAAATAGAACTGCCACATGAGCCAGCAATTTCACTTGTGGGTATTAATCTGAAGAAATGAAAATACTAACCTAAAAGGATAAATGCACAGCTATGTTCGCTGGAGGATTATTTACAATAGTTAATATATTGAATAGAAAAAGAAAATGTTATGTAAGTAATATATATATAATGGAATACTGTTTAGTCATAAAAAAGAATAAAGCCTTGCCATTTGTGCCAACATGGATGGCCCTTGTAGGTATTATGCTAAGTAAAATAAGACAAAGAAAGCAAACAATGCATGATCTCATGTATGTGTGAAATCTAAAAGCAAGAAACAAAACACAAAACCAAGTTTATAGATACAAATAACACACTGGTGGCTGCCAATGCCTAGGAAAGAAGGGAGAGGTAAACTGGGTAAAAGGAGTCAAAAGGTACAAACTTCCAATTATAAAATAAATAAGTCATGGGAATGTTATGTACAGCACAGTGACTACAGTTAATAATATTATACAGCATATCTGAAATTTGCTTATAGTAAATATCAGAAGAAAAAAAAATTATGAGAAAATACAAGGAAACTAGAAAGATGGCTTATACACAGGCCTATTCAATAGAAGAGGTCTCTGAGGAAGCCCAGATATTGGACTTACTAGGCAAACACCCTTAATCAGTAATTTTAAATATGTTCAAAGAAGTAGAGGAAATAATATATAAAGCAATAAAATATTAGAATATCTAAGCAAATAAAAAATGTAAGTAAATATGTGCCTTTAAAAAGAACTACATAGAAAATGTGAAATTGAAAAGTATACTATCTAATTGAAAATCCACTAGATACTGTAACATATTTGACCTAACAAAAGAAAGAATTAGTGAACTGAAAATAAGCTAGTTGAGACAAAAAAGCCTGACAGGAAAGCTAGAGAAGAAGGGAGGGAGGGAAGAGAGGAGGAAGAGAAAGAAGAAAGGAAAAAAGGAAGGGAAACAAAAGAAAGAAAGGGGTAGGAAGGGAAAAAAAGAAAAAAAGAACAAAGCTTCAGGAACCCATGGTGCACCATCATCAAGTGTACCAATTTTCACAGGCACAAAGTTACCAACAGGTGCAAAGACAGAGTCTGAAAATCTATGAGCAATTAAGTAATGAGACACAGAAGAACACACCAAAAATGCTGAGGAAAAAAACAAAACAAAACAAAAAAACAAAACAAAACAAAGAAGAGCACCAACCTAGCAAGAACTGCAGAATAAGACAGAAGGGCAACAACTCTCATGGAATAATATTAATTAAAAAAAAAGGCACATAAAAAACAACAGAATAAAGATAAAATAAGCCGCAAATACAAGCCAATTGTGAAAGAAATTCTAAAGGGGTTATTATAAAGCAACAGAATAACAAATTCTGAGGCAAATGATATCTGAATCACTTAATAAAGAGGAGGATGAAAGCAATAGTGTGGCCCACTCACTAGAACAAACTAGACTATCCAATGGGTCATACAAAGAGCCATTATATACTAACCTCAGCAGAGCCCCCCCAAAAAATTAATAAAATACATAAGACAATGGAAGTGAAATTAAAGCAAAACATAATGGCTTGAAGTTATCAAAAATAAAAAAGGCAAGATGAACCAAAAACAAACCAAAAAAGACCAAACAACCAAAACACAATAAATGGCAATAAGCACCTATGTCTCAACAATCTCCTTAAATGTAAACAGCTTGAACTCACAATCAAGATAGCAGAGTGGCAAAATGTATTTCAAAACCAAGTCCAACCTACTATTGTCCCCATGAAACTCATCTTACCAACAAAGACATACAAAATTATAGGCTGGAAGATGATTATACAAGCAAAAGGTAAGCTAAAAAATATACATATATATATGTTATATATATAAGAATATATATAACATAGATATGAGAATAAAAAGGACCAGCTATTTCATCTGATAAAAGACTTTCGATTAAGAAAGGCAATGAGAGATAAGAAATGGACACTATATATGACTATGGGACTAATAAAAGAAGAAATAATAGTCATAAAAGAACTAAATGATGGGCCTCCCAGGTGGCGCAGCGGTTGAACGCTGGGTTGCAAAGCTGCCCGCGGCCTCAGCGGCGCTGGTTCGATCCCCGGCTGCTCCCTGGCCACCGGAGGAGGGTCCCACATGGCGCGCAGACCTCTCCTGCCGCCCGCTGCTCCCCTCAGCAGTGTACTTCGGTCCTTCTGCCTGCTCTGCTCCCCGCTCTGGCTCTGGTGAATTCTCTCACCCTCCCGCGCTTCTGACTGTACCCAGTGCTTGTATAAATAAATAAATAAATCTTGTATAAATAAATGAATCTTAAAAAAACAAAAACAAAAAAAAAAACCCTTAAAAAAAAAAGAACTAAATGATGGACCACTGAAATACATAAGACAAGTAACAACTTAAGAGAAATATTGCTAACAACACAGTAATACTAAAGGACTTAATACTCCACTTACTGTACAACAATGGATAGTTAAATAAGACAATAAATAAGCAAATGCCTTAAACTAGACCAAATAATGTCGAGCAGACATCTACAGAACACTGCATACAAAAACTGCTGCATACACATTTTTTTTTTTTTCAAGTGCTCCTGGAACATTTTCAAGAACAGACTATATCTTGGGACACAAGTTACTTGCTAATAAATTACAAAGACAGAATTTATAGTTAATATCCTGATTGTAACGTCATAAAGTTAGAAATCATCTGTAAGGGAAACAACAGGAAAAAGTATGAATACATGGAAACTAAACAATACTCTGCTTACGCACTATTGGAAAAAAGAGAAAATCAAAGCAAAAATTGAAAAATACCTTGAGATGAATGAAAATGATGATATAAACTATCAAGTCTACAAGATGCATCAAAAACAGACTTAAGGAGGAAGATGAATGCAATACAGACCCCAATTAAGAAGCAAGGAAAATCCCAAACAATCTAACATCACACCTAAAGCAAATAGAAAAAGAGGAACAAGCAAGACCCAAAGTTAGAAGGAAGGAAGGAAACAAAAAAACTAAGGCTGGAAATAAATGAAATAAACATCATAAAGACCATACACACACACAAACACACACACACAAATCAGTCAAACTAAGAGATGTTTTTTTGAGACGATAAACAAAATAGATAAACCTTTAGGTAGGTTATCAAAAAAGAAGAGAGAAAACATCAATAAACAGAACCACAAATGAAAAAGGAGAAATCACCACAGATATCACAGAAATACAAAGGACCATAAGATTACCATGAACAGTGATATGCCAATAAATTTGATAACCTTGAAGAAATGGACGAATTTCTAGACTAATATAGTCTACTATGGTTAACCCAGGAAGAAACAAATGAATTGAACAAAATGATCACAAGCATAGAAATTGAAACAAGAACAACAAAACTCAAAAAAAAAAAAAAAAAAAAACCAAAAGCATAGGACCAGAAAACTTTAATAAATGCATTTCATCAAGTCTTTAAAGAATAACTAATGCCTGTCTTGCACAAATTATTTTAAAAAATACAAGGGGGAACGCTTCCTAATACGCTTTACCATACCAACCCTACCTTAGTACCAAACCAAACAAAGACAATACAAGAAAATTATAGACCAATATTCCTGATGAACAGCAATGTAAAATTCAACACATACTAGCAAATTGAATTCAATAGTAGATAATAAGGATTGTAAGGAAAGAAACACTGTTAGCTAAGAATTGTATACCATGATTAAACAGGATTCACCCGAGGTGTGCAAGGATGGTTTAATATATGTAAATCAGTTAATATAAAAATATTACAAAAGCAAAGAAAAATCATGTGGTAATATCAACAGATGCTGAGAAAAAACTGAGAAAATCTATGATAACATTCAGAACGTATTTATAATAAAAATTCTAAACAAGATGTGAATACAACGAACCCATCTCAACACTTACAAAGGTCATATATCACAAACCAACTGCCATTATAATACTTGATGGTGAAAAACTGAAAATTTCCTCTTAAGATTGGGAACAAGACAAGGATGCCCCTGTCATCACTTCTGTTTAATTTAGTATTAGAGGTTTTGGTCAGCGTTATCAGACAAACACAGGAAATAAAGAGACTACAACTAGGAAAAGAAGAAGTAAAACTATCACTATTAGCAGATGATACATATAGAAGCTCTTAAAAACTCTATCAAAAGGTTATTAGAAACTGGGCCTCCCTGGTGGGGTAAGGGGTTTAGCACAGCACTTAAAGCTATCTGCAGCCTCTGCAAGTTCGATTCTCTGGCCTGCCAGGGAGCTACTCACATGGCGCAACAGACCTCTCCTGTCTTGCCCACTGCCCCCCTCAACAGTGTATTTCAGTCAGTCTGCCTGTTCTGTTCCCCACTATGTCTCTGATGAATGCTCACACATATTCTGAAAAGACATCCAAACAGCAAGTGTTGGGGAAGAAGAGGGGGAAAAGGAACAGCAAATATGAAGTACAGTAATCAAGACTGGTTGTTACTGGCATAAGGGTAGACATAGATCAACAGAGTACAAAATATAACATTCCCTTTATAGTCAATTTCTTCTTCATGAGTGTACCATGACAATTCAGTGGGAAAAAGAATGGTCTTTTTAACAAATGGTGCTGCAACAACTAGATATTTATATGCAAAATAATAAAAGTGGACCTCCACCTCACAGCCACACAAAATAAGGTGAAATGGAATAAAGACCATTATATGGCAGCTAAATATAAAAATCTTAAAATAAAACATATGTCTAAATCTTCATGTCCTTGTATTAAACATAATTTCATAGATTTTTCATTAAAAGCATAAGCAATAAAAGAAAGTTATATTGGACTAGATCAAATTTAAAACTTTTATGTATCAAAGGGCACTATCAAGAAATGGAAAGAGGGCCTACCCTGGTGGCGCAGCGGTTGAGCGCTGGGCTGTGAAGCTGCCAGCAGCCTCTGCAGTTCCGGTTCGATCCCCGGCCTCCGGCAAGGGTCCCACATGGGGTGACAGACTCTCCCACCATGCCCGCTGCTCCCCTCAGCAATGTATTTCGTCAGTCTGCCTGTTCTGTTCCCCGCTTTGGCTGTGGTGAATTCTCTTACCCTCCCGCGCTTCTGACTATACCCAGTGCTTGTATAAATAAACAAATAAATCTTAAATAAAAAAGAAATGGAAAGACAACCCATAAAATGGGAGTAAATACTTCTATATACTATATACTCTGTGTGAGTATATAAACATATATGTACTATATGCCATATGTCAGTGTTCCCTATATATAAAGAAGTCTTACAACTCTATTAAAAACAAAAACATATTTTCAATGAAGATATTATTCATATTTTCAATGAAGAATCTTCATATTTCAATGAAGATTATTACATATTATTATAATGACTAATAAACAATGAGATGCTTAACATTTGTTACTAGAGAAATTTAAATAAAAACCACAATGGCTATCATTTGACACCCAGAAGTAGCATTGTAATATAAAATGCAGATAACAAGTGTTAGTGAGCATGCTAAGAACCCCCATACACTGCTGGTAGAATGCAAAATAGTGTATCACTTTTAAAGAACACACTGGCAGTACTTTAAAATGGTAAATATGGTATTGCCATAACACCCTGTAAATTCCACTCCTGGATATATCCCCATGAAAAATGAAAAAATATGCTCAAGCAAAAATGTGTCCATGAATGTTCAAAGCAGCATTATCCATAATAACCCCAAAATGGAAATAATGCAAATAAACATCAACTAGTAAAAGTATAAAATGTGCAACATCCATGCAACAGAATATTTTTTTTTTAAAGATTTATTTTTTTATACAAGCACTGGGTACAGTCAGAAGCGCGAGAGGGTGAGAGAATTCACCAGAGCCAGAAACAGAGCAGGAAGACTGCTGAGGGGAGCAGTGGGCACAGCCGGAGAGGTCTGTGCGCCATGTGGGACCCTCGCCGGTGGCTCGGGATTGAACCGGCGCTGCAGAGGCTGCGGACAGCTTCACAACCCAGCGCTCAACCAGGGGAGGCCCCAGAATATTATTGACTCATAAAAAGTAATGAAGTAATGACGACCTCTACAATAAGGATGAACCTCAAATTTTCCTAAATGAAGCTTGCACATCATATGATTCCATTTATATGAAATGTCTAAGACAGGTAAATCCATAGAAACAGGAAGTAAATTTGTGGTTGTGAGCATCTGGGGGGAAGTTAAGAGGTGGAGGAAGAGTGAGTGCTAATATGCTAATTTTTTAGTGGTCATAAAAATATTCTGGAATCAGTGGTGATGGTTGCAAAACTTTGTGAGATATAAGCCACCAAATTATATACCTTTAAAAAGTTAATTTTATAGTATGTAAATTATCTCTTTTTTTTTTTAACTCATAAAGTGGAACCTACAGAGGGCAGATGTAAAGTCATAAAGAATTATTCCTAGATCTTAAGATCTAATCAAAGAACTTCCAGCAGTTGCCAGGCTGGACTTCAGAACACCTACACTGTTGCGATGGACAGGACCCTGCGTGCATCCCACTTCTCCCATTTTTAAACATATGTGTTTACAGTGATTATTCCATGCCTGTCCCACCACTGTCTATTGGGGTGTGTGGGCAGGCAATTTGTCCTTCTTTACTTTTAAAGGTCTATAGATCAAGAGGAACTGTACTTGAAGCACTGAAATTAAAGAACCCAGATAAGGAGGTTCAGCTGCACCTGCAACTGAGGTAGGTCACAAAGAGTGTGGTCCCTGAGAGGACAGTGTGGTAAGACTTCTGGAGGGCGTGGGCAGGGAGGAGACTATGCTGCATATGGAAAAGATGTGAAATATTGGGAGCGAACTGATACCTGCGCTTCCTTTTCCTTTTTATTATTTATTATTCCTTTTTAGTTAATTATTCTCCCACACTGATATATACATGCAGCATGTGACACCATTATTAAGAGAAGCTTCTCTTGGAATCAATCCAAGAACACTTGTTTGAGTTCTCTCAGTTATGAGACTGTCAATGTGGAAAAATATATGTCACCACTAATCCAGTATTAATTTTTTGAAGGTCAAGATGATAGTATTTTTGTCATCTCTTTCTGATCTCCATTTCCTTTTGATCCATGTTTGACAGCAATATTAACACCAATCTAGCACTTGATAGGACATGAAGAACTTTGACAGGCACTGATATCATTTAAAGTACCATTGCTAAGTACCCCGTAGGAGCAGATAATTTTATGAACAAAGGTAAAACGGAAAGCAAAGTTCTACGGAATTATTTTAATTTTCCCTAAAATATTCAACTTTAAAAATTTTAATCTAAGGCCTCCCCGGTGGCGCAGTGGTGGAGCGCTGGGTTGCAAATCTGCCCGCGGCCTCAGCAGTGCCGGTTCGAAGCCCGGCTGCTCCCCGGCCACCGGAGGAGGGTCCCATATGGCGCGCAGACCTCTCCTGCCGCCCGCTGCTCCCCTCAGCAGTGTAACTCGGTCCTTCTGCCTGCTCTGCTCCCCGCTCTGGCTCTGGTGAATTCTCTCACCCTCCTGCGCTTCTGACTGTACCCAGTGCTTGTATAAATAAATAAACAAACAAACAAACAAACAAATAAAATCTTTAAAAAAAATATTTAAAAAAATTTTAATCTACAGAAACATTGAAAAGAATGCAATATACTTCCACCAAATTTTATCTCTACAAATTCAACAACCGTTGACATTGTGTCATTTTATTTAGAAACTCACACGCAAATTATATGTGAAACACTTGAAAGTAACTTACAAATAACTTACTTTAGGGCTTTAACCCTAAAATTTTGATTACAAAAATACAACATTACCATATATTACCCATAGTGCCTTTATCCCTTTCAAGAAACTTAGCAAAGATAAAATAATGTAATGAGGTATTATAATCTAAATTCAGATGTTCTCAACTTCCCAATTATGTCCTTTACAAGAAGATTACAAGTTTTTATTCCCCAATCTCAGAATGCAATAGAAAATCACATCTTGTATTTGGCTGTCATATGCCCTAAGTCATTTCTCTCGTCTTTCCTGGGAACTTGTTTTGTAGCATATCCCATGATAGGGGTTAGAGTCCTCAAGATTTAGGTTCAGGTTAAACACATTTTTTGACAACAGTAATACGTAAGTGATATGCCTTCTTGGTGTATAATGGCTTGTCCCATTATTAGTTATGTTGTTGAGCACTTGCGATATGGAGGCACCCAAGTATAGCACCGTAAAGTTAACCTTTTCTCCTTTATAATTAATGTGGAGTGATAAATTTAAATACGATTATTTTGTTCCCCAACAATCTTGTATTCACTCAGTGGTTTTAGCATCAACTGATGCATCCTCACAGAATCAACTGTTATAAAATGATTCTGTAACTTCATTATTTGTTCTCAATTTTTTGTGGCATTCTTAATAGAAAAAATGAATAAAATAAATGCCTTCTCTTCTGTGACCTTTTGGGGTTTTGGTTTTTTTTTTTTATCATTATGTAGTCAAGTATTGTCTCATGTTATCCAATGTTATCATCTATATCATCACTATTCATTTTAATGAAAACATTCCAAATTTAGTGAGTAGAAAACCCCTAAGGTTGGTCCATGAATCCATTTGATATATCACTATTTTCGAGGGCTTGCTTATTTTTGGGTAGAGAACAAAATATTCTGCGTCTATTTCTATTTTCCCCGTGGCTGACTTGGACTCAAACACTAATCCAAATATCATATTTTTCCTTCTTGTGGTAGAACCTCTTATGTAGGCATCAAAGTCTAGACATTAAGTGTGGTCATTGTTACTGTGGTATGCTTTTAGAATCTTATAATAGGACAAAGCTAATAAATGCTGTTACAACACACACACACTTTTTTCTAAGCATGAATTTATATTAATACCTCTAATGCCAGAGAGCACTTCTCTTTTGACCCTCCATTGCATATTTTCTACTACTTCAAAGTAAACAATTTCATTATTTTCTAGATTACCCTTTTGTTTTTAATGTAAAAAATAAGGAAATTAATCCATATATTCTTTCTTAAAAGTTAATATACCACGTATATTCTTTTGTATTGCTACTCTCAAAAATGTATACTTGAGGAATCATTCCTATTGGCATATAGAGAGATTCTTCTGTCTATTCTCTAGCTCCATGGTAATCCATTGTATGTTTCTGTTACAGATTAGTCAACCTGTCTCTTATGGGTGAGCATGTTAAGTGATTTCTAATATTTTGCTGTTATAACTAATGCTGCAATGCATTATTTGCAACAGCAGAGTGGAAAAAATCTTGTGATCACCAACAGATGAATAGATGAAGAAGATCAACCAAATAGTATTCAGTTACCAAAAAAAAAAAAAAAAAAAAAAAAAAGATGAGAGTAACAGCTAAATGGTAGACTAGTACAGACAGCAAGTTTACCTCCTCTATACATACTCAACAAAATAACACATAAACTCATTAGTCTCTGTCTTTAACAGGGGAAAAGTAACAATGTCAGAGGCCAGGAAGAAGTTGTAACATCACTTCTTTTGTAAGGGTTGCATGACCCAGGAGAGGATGGAAGGATGGAATGGCTGATGTGGAGCCTTTTTTTTTTTTTTTAAAGATTTATTTCATTTATACAAGAGCTGGGGTACAGGCCAGAGGCGCCAGAGGGTGAAAGAATTCACCAGAGACAAAGCGGTGAGCAGAACAGGCAGGTGGATAGAAGACACTGCTGAGTGGAACAGCGGGCGAGGCAGGAGAGGTCTGCTGCGCCCTGTGGGTTTCTCCCCGGCCGGCCGGGAATCGAACCCGCGCTGCAGGGGCTGTGGACAGCTTCACAGTGCGGCACTCAACCCACTGCGCCACCGGGGAGGCCCCTGATGTGGAGCTTTTTTTGGTTGGTGGTGACTGAAGGACTTATGGCCATATAAAAGACTCTAATATGTGGAGGTTACATTCCAGAGAAAAGTGTGCACAACCAGGGATGAAAAATGAAGGGGCCTTCCTATAGAGAACTACGGGACACTGGAGAGCAGAGACCTGTAGGCAAGTACTGAGGAGCAGACAGAGGTCAGCAAGTGCAGACGCCAATGGTTAGACATAAACCAAGGACACAGGGTTAGAGGGTGAAATACCTGCATCCGGTATGTGAGAGGTCACAGAACAGTCATTACAACTACTGGTACAGTGCTTGTCTGGTAGTGACTGTCAGCATGAATCTACAGCCATGGGTGTAGGCAGCTCTAGTTCAAGCCTTTGGGGAAGGCTCTATTAGTAGAAACTGTCCCGATGAGTGGAAATTGTTGGAAGTGTGACAAGGCCGACCTGTGGCCCCCTCATGTGAGAGACTCCTCTCTGCAGATGACCGCTGTGTTATATGAAAGACCAGTATCTTCTCTGCCTGGGGCCCTTGCTGGGATTACATTCACTCAATGTGCTTACTGCTTCTAGTCAGAATTTAAAGCACCCAGGACCTGGCAGCAGGAGTCTGTATCACCAAGTAAAGCTTGTTGCCAAGAACAGATCCCAACTGCGGGTCCTCCCTCCCTCTGAACTCAGCTCCTTCCCTGGGCCACAATATCCAAAAAGGACTGAGAGAGGTCTGTAACAGAAGCTTCTTTCTAGAACTGGCACCCACAAACTCTGAGAAACACCTGCCATTTATACTGGCCTGTCTACAGTTTGAACCTGCAGCTACTAGATCTCTCTGCTCCTGCTCAAATCCCTGAGAAAAATTTGGGTTGAAGAACTTGCTAACTAAAGATGGAATACAGCTGAAGGACTGGTACTAGACTGAGGTTGTTGGGAAAGCTCTGGTTGAAGAATTGGCCTAGAGGAGAGGTGGGTACAGATTTATCCCTATAACAGGCAACTTTCAGTCATCCAAACAAAGCACACAGACTACAGTCAAATACAACAAACACATCCAGGGCAAACAATTTAGGATTCTACCCTGCAACTTGTAATCTTAATATAAGGCCAACAAATCAAATTAAGGAGAGAAATCTGCTCAGTTCTAACCATAAAAATGTATGTGTGTGTATATATATATTAAAACAAATGAAGATAAAGGAATATACAGAAAATGAAGGAACACAACAAAATCTTGGGGAAAAATTTAAATGTAACAAAACTAGGTAACTTACCTGAAGAAGAATTCAAAGCAACAGTCCTAATGATGCTTATTAAAATAAGGAAAACAATCAATGAACAAAATGAGAACTATAGCAGGGAGCAAGAAAATGAGAAAGTTTCAAACAGAAATAATAGTTAAACTAAATAATACCATAGAGGGGCTCAACAGCAGACAACAGTAGCAGCAGACAATTAGCAAGCTGGACCACAGGGCAGTGGAAAACACCCAAATAGGCCAGCTAAAAGAACAATAAAAAAATTTAAAATAGCAACAAGCACTTTATGGGATAACATCCAGAGGAACAAACATTAGCATTCCAGGGGTACCAGAAAAGACAGAGCCCTTTTGTGAAGAAATGATAGCCAAAATTTTCAATAACACAGGGAAGGAAACGGACATTTAGATGCAAGAGGCTCACAGAGCTAGCAACAAAATAAACCCAAACAGATATATGTTATGACATACCATAATTAACATGGTAAAACTGAAAATAAAGAGAAAATACTACAAGCATCTAGAGAACCCCTAAGATGGAGGAACTCCTAAGATAATGTGCAGATTTCTTGGCTGAAAGTTTGTAAACCAAATGGTAATGCACAATATATTTAAAGTGATGAGAGAGAAGTATTTTCAACCAAGAATATCCTATCCAGCTAGATTATTACTCAGAGTTGAAGGAAAGATAAAGAGCTTCATAGACAAAAAAAATTAAAAGGAATTCATTACCACCGAAATAACCTTTCAGGAAATACCAAAATAATGTCTATTAAAGGGGAAAAAAAATCCCACCCAGAAAAAGCAATATACCAAAAATACACAATGTGTGTGTGTGTGTGGGGGGGGCGAGATGGGAGTAAATAGGTGAACCATTAGTATGAGCTCAAGATCAGTCTGTCCAACAGATTACAAGTACAGAACTTTACACGTAACCTCATGATAACCTCAAAATAAGAACCTTTTCAGAAACTGGAAAGGGAATGCAACTCTAACACAAAAAAAAGATATTAGGTACAAGAGAGGAGATTCAGAGAAAAACGAAAGAACAAAGACAAGTTCCAAAAACAATAAAATGGCAGTAAATATTTGTATCTCAATAACTGCCCCAGATGTGCTGAATTCACCAAATAATGAGGATTAAAACTCAAATTCAATTTTTTCTGCTTACAGGAAACTCACTGGCTCTAAGAATAGGCTCAAAATAACAGGCTGGAAGACAATGCTACAAGCAAATGGTAACCAATAAAAGGCAGTCACAGTCATACTCACATCAGATAAATTTCCAGTTCAAAAAGATATGAGACAGAAATGGACATTATATAATGGCTAGGGGACTAACAGCATTTATTAATATATACCAAATGATGGAGCACCAAAATATCTAAAGCAATAATTAACTAAAGAGTGACAATGGGGGTGAGGATGAACGACACTGACAGAAAGACAGTAACAACAGGAAATATTAACACCCCACTTAACAACCATGGACATTTTAGTCAAACAGACAATAAATAAGTAAACAATAGTCTTAAATAATGAATCAGACCAGATGGGTTTAACCAGAACATGCCACCCCCAAACAGCAGAATCTACATTATTCTCAAGTACATATGGAACATTCTCAAGGATATATATACCATATGCTGTGAAACAAAAAAACTGCTGATGAACTTATAAAGACTAAAATCATATAAATACTTTTTTTTTTTGATGTCTGGCTGCTGTCATTTACATTTTTTTTAAGTTTTATTTTTACATAGACGAACTGGGGTGTAGACCAGAGGTGCAGGGAGGTGAGCGGATTCATCAGAGACAGAGTGGGGAGCAGACCAGGCAGATTTACTGAAATACACTGCTGAGGGGAGCAGTGGGTGAGAGGAGGGGGCCTGTGGCACCATCTGAGGGTTGGCTCCCTGGCCGGGGATCAAATTCAAACCCTAGGCCACCAGGGAGGTCCCATATCAAGACTTTTTTCCTGATCATAGCACTGTAAAACTAGATATCTGTCACAAAAAGGAAACTGGAAAAAACTCAAACACCTGAATTTATTTGATTGTATTGAGTTAAAGAGCTTTTCCAGTTCATTCTTCACAACACTACTCATTGAACAGGTTTTCTTTCTCTTTGTCATAGATTAAGTGATACATGTATGGGTTTATTTTTAGGATGTTGGTTCTATTCCATTGATCTCTGTGTCTAATTTTATTCCAGTACTACGTTACTGTAATCACCGTTGCCTTGCAAGATAGTTTGAAGTTGGGTAACAGGGTATTTTCCAATGGATTATGGGGTGGGAGTAGATTTCTTTTTCTTTTTCTATTTTTTTTATAAAGTTTTATTTATATTTATTTATACAAGCACTGGGTATAGTCAGAAGCGTGGGAGGGTGAGAGAATCCACCAGAGCCAGAGCAGGGAGCAGCGCAGGCAGAAGGACTGAAGTACACTGCTGAGGGGAGCAGTGGGCGGCAGGAGAGGTCTGCGCGCCATGTGGGACCCTCCTCCGGTGGCCGGGGAGCAGCCAGGGATCGAACGGGCGCTGCAGAGGCCGCAGGCAGCTTCACAACCCAGCGCTCAACCGCTGCGCCACCGGGGAGGCCCGCGAGTGGCTTTCTAAAGCATAATAAATTCACATATTAACTTAGGGAAAACTGAAATTCCTTGTATGTTTATGCCCAAATATTTAGGTTTTTTTGTTTTACAACTATAAATGACATTCTATCATCTAATTATGTGTACATGAAAATCATCAATTATGCATTTAATATCTTGATACTATAGTGAGTTTTTTCATTGTTTGAGTTCATTTTACTATCAATGTTCATGGCTTTATATTATCATTTTATCATTTACAAATAGAACATTTTCTATTTCTTCTTTTCCAATTATTATGAGTCTAAAACACTTTTCTCTTGTATAACTGCTCAAGCCCACAGCTCCAAAGTAATGCTAAATAGTGAAGAGAGAGGATAAGCTTCTCTTGCTACAATTTTAGTGAGAATGTTGCCAGTGTTTCCACATTAAGTGATAGGTTGTATTTAAAACGAGGGTTCATGTTTTTTGTAATGTTAAATAAACATCCATCAATTTCTGTTTTGAGTATTTTTATCAGAAACATATGGTGAATTTTGCTGAAGATCTTTCAGCATCAGTGGATAAACCTCATTTTTGTTCTTCCTTAAAGGGTAAACTACATTAATGAATTTCCTAAAACTGACACATTCTTGCATTACTGGGATAAATCTCACTTGACCATTATTCTTTTAATGTAGTATAAAATTATTTCATTTTTTTCCCCTATTGATATAAGTGCAATTAGTTTGTGGTCATGAGTGTCAACTATGTGAGATTTTTATCTAGGTCAATATCATAATCAAGTTAAAAATAATTTAGGGACTTTTTATGTTGGAAAAATTAATGGAATACAATTTAGAAAAATGGTTAAGCTACAACTTTCAAACCTTCTGTGCTTGATACTTTTGTTGAGTTTTCTTGATATGCTTATTTCTAAAAAAAAAAAAAATAGAGAGACCTATTTAAGCATTCTATCTTCTCTAAGACAATTCTGATAAACTGGATATTCCAATTATCCATTTCATGTGAAATAGAAAATAGTATCTCATGACTTTAAATACAAGATAGTATCTTAAGACTTTAAAATTTCTTCACTGGTTATTTCCTCACTGTCATCTCTTATATATTTGTGATTCTTTCTTCTGTATTACTCTACCTTGCTCCTCAGACTGTTGGTGGTTTATCTTTTTAAAAATGTTTTCAAATAGTTTTTTTTTTTTTAAGTACTAACATGTTTGTCTTCTACCTCTTTAAAATTTTGCTTTTATTTTTATTGCTTCCTTATCTTTTCAACTTCTTTCCTCATTCTTTATTCTGACTTACTATTTTCTTTTCCTACTATTTTTGGATGAGAATTCACATTGTTCTCCAATTTTTGTTGATAAAAATATTACAGATTAAGTCTTTTTCTAATCAGTTTCAATTATACCCTCTTGATTCTTTTCTTTTTTTTTTTTTTAAAGATTTACTTATTTATTTATACAAGCACTGGGTATAGTCAGAAGCGTGGGAGGGTGAGAGAATTCACCAGAGCCAGAGCGGGGAGCAGAGCAGGCAGAAGGACCGAAATACACTGCTGAGGGGAGCAGCGGGCGGCAGGAGAGGTCTGCGTGCCATGCGGGACCCTCCTCCAGTGGCGGGGGAGCAGCCGGGGATTGAACCGGCGCTACAGAGGCTGTGGGCAGCTTCGCAACCCAGCGCTCAACCGCTGCGCCACCAGGGAGGCCCTACCCTCTTGATTCTTAAAGGCATTTTTTCCATTATGAGTATTTAGAAATTTTATAATTTTGTTTCCTTATCTTTATTTTTTGTTTCTTATTTTAACCCTAAAGTTATTTGAAAGAATCCCTACACTGTGGGTGACAGGACTTTGAAAAATTGTTATTCATTTCTACATTTACTGCATTATGATGAATAATGGTTTTCTGTGCTGTTTCTACTTTATGGAACTTGTTCAGTATTTCTTTTTTGACTTAGCATATAAAATAGTTTGTGAATGTCCATGTACACTGAGAA
Organism: Talpa europaea; assembly: GCF_964194135.1. Taxonomy (NCBI): domain Eukaryota; kingdom Metazoa; phylum Chordata; class Mammalia; order Eulipotyphla; family Talpidae; genus Talpa; species Talpa europaea. Next base: position 135,953,377 of record NC_140071.1, on the reverse strand, counting down.
AGTATATTTACATTACCTAGGGATAGACTCTGTATCTAAACTATACATTTTTATTTTTTTCGGTTTTCTATATCCTTACTTTAGACGTACTTCATCTACTATACTGACCATCCACTATACTGCTGATAACATGGACTGAAAGCGTCATGTTAAACTCCTGTGTTTGTCCTTTTTCTTAATTCTCTGTAGATGTTTGCTATGAAGATTTGGTACCTAGGTACTAATAAATGCTGTACGTACATTATGATTTATGACTTTAACAAAGTTTTCTGTCATCAAAATAAAAGTCCTCAGGACAATCAAAGTAGTATGGTATACAACAGAAATACTTTTAGTACTTCACAGTGAATTGTACAAAATATTTTTTAAATGTCCAACCTAATGTTTAAAATTTCTTAAGTTTAAAAAATGTATTCCTACATAAGTGCACTCTTAACTGAAATGGCCCTTTTTCACTACAGTGTATGTGGCAATGAAGAACATAAGAACTACTAGCAGTTTGTTGCCATTGGTTTGATTCATACTAAGGGGTCTGGAATTTTAGCCAACACTGTTTTCATACCATCAGTACAAATGTCAACACAGCAAAAGTGGCAAATAACATCTTAGCATCATATTTTTAAAATATTCTTGACCTTAAAGACTCTTTGAATGAGTCTCAGGGGCTCCAGGATTCCATATAACCACACAGAAAATCATGATCTTATAAAGCCTAGTATCTTATCTCATCACAAATAGCATGCTGGAGGGTAATATACAAGAATAACTAGAAATATATCTTTGTAGATCAGATATATCTGAGACCAAATTCTCACTCTTCTGATTACAGACTGAGTAACTCCAGGCAAGTTGCTTTAAAAGTCTTAATTTCTTGGGTCTCCCCTGGTGCTGCAGCGGTTGAGCGCTGGGCTGCGAGGCTGCCCGCAGCCTCTTCAGCGCCAGTTCGATCCCCAGCCACCGGCAAGGGTCCCACAAAAACAAACAAACAAACAAAAAAACAACAACAACAACAAAAAAAAAACCCTGAATAAAATAACAGAGTGCTTACCAAGTGCCTATCAGGTAATACTTAAAGGCCAGGCAATTTTGGGTAGTCTCTGATCAAATGCTTCAGCAATAACCAAATTTTTGCAGTTCTAATTCCCTAGAATTTCAATCTTTTCCAAAAATTGACCATTAAACCATATCTATCTTCTTTACTTTTAGAGAAACATTTTGTTTCACTACTTTATGTTCACTATCTTCATTACCTATCTCCTGTATATTTAGGATTGACTCTCTTCTTACTTTAGATGTTTGACTCATTAAATTTCAAACCTTTTATGTTCTAAACTTAATATAAAGTTTTAAATGTCTTTCTACCAAATCAACTTGTCCTATAAGTTTTGAAATGTATTCTATTTTTTTTTTTTTTAAAGAATTTAGAAGGCTTTATTTATTTATTTGTACAAGCACTGGGTACAGTCAGAAGCACGGGAGGGCGAGAGAATTCACCAGAGCCAGAGCAGGGAGCAGAACAGGCAGAAGGACTGAAGTACACTGCTGAGGGGAGCAGTGGGCGGCAGGAGAGGTCTGCGCGCCATGCGGGACCCTCCTCTGGTGGCCGGGGAGCAGCCGGGGATCGAACCGGCGCAGCAAAGGCCGCGGGCAGCTTCGCAACCCAGCGCTCAACCGCTGCACCACCGGGGAGGCCCTTGAAATGTATTCTAATTGCCATTATGAGTTGTCTTTATCCCATGAATTACTTAGAAATGTCCTAAAATTTCTATCTACATGTACTTATTTTTTAAAAGTTATCTTTTGTTATTGATCACCACCTTAATTGAATTCTATGAACATGGTGTCAATTTTTAGTTGCTGATAATTTATTAATTGCACAGAATGCAGTCAATTTTCAAAATATTTTAAAGTAAACTTGAAAAAAAAAAATTTACAAACTATTCTAGTTGGGGTCACGCGTCTACATGCCTGCTGGCTCAAATCTGTTAACTATTGAATATTGATCAAAAATTCTTTCTTATGATTTACTTAGGTCTGTTTGACTGAAGATTTTATTTTTATTTTATTTTTTTTTTTTATAGAGGCATGCTTTATTTATTTGTTTGCTGGTTTGTTTGTTTGTTTTGTTTATACATGCACTGGGTACAGTCAGAAGCGCGGGAGGGTGAGAGAATTCACCAGAGCCAGAGCGGGGAGCAGAGCAGGCAGAAGGACCGAAGTACACTGCTGAGGGGAGCAGCGGGCGGCAGGAGAGGTCTGCACGCCATGTGGGATCCTCCTCTGGTGGCCGGGGAGCAGCCGGGGATCGAACCGGCGCCGCAGAGGCCGCGCGCAGTTTCGCAACCCAGCGCTCAACCGCTGCGCCACCGGGGAGGCCCTTGACTGAAGATTTTAAACTCACCCTCTCCAATGTTTTCTACTCCATTTGGCAAATTTTGCTTGATACATTTTCAAGTAATGTTATTCTGATATACATATTCCTAATTTTCACGGTTAACTGCTGAACAGTACCTTTTATCATTATATTAATTTTTAATACCTATTACTTTTCAATGGTGTCCTAATCTCATAACAATTCTTCTGGACTTCATATTGAATTCTCACAGGAAAAGGTAGAGATGGCTAAAGGTCTATAGTTAAACTCCAGAGAGAGTTGCAGGATATAAGGTTTATGTACAGAAGTCCATTGTCTTCCTATATACCCCCAATGAACAAGTGAAATTTGCAATTTACAATGATTTACATTAGTACTCTCAACAATAGAATACTGAAGTATAAACCTAGCAAAATATAAAATCTATGTAAGGGCCTCCCCGGTGGCGCAGCGGTAGAGCGCTGGGTTGCGAAGCTGCCCGCGGCCTCTGTGGCGCCGGTTCGATCCCCGGCTGCTCCCCCGCCACCAGAGGAGGGTCCCACATGGCGCGCAGACCTCTCCTGCCGCCCGCTGCTCCCCTCAGCAGTGTACTTCAGTCCTTCTGCCTTCTCTGCTCCCTACTCTGGCTCTGGTGAATTCTTTCACCCTCCCGCGCTTCTGACTGTACCCAGTGCATGTATAAACAAAACAAATAAATAAATAATAAAACATGCCTCTATTAAAAAAAAAAAAAAAAAAAAAAAAAAAAATCTATGTAAGGAAGACTACAAATCTCTGGGAAAAAAATCACATTAAAAATAAATAAATGGAGAGATATTCCATGTTCATGGATAGAAATTTAATATTTCTACTGCGTTCTTCCTCAATTTGATCTATAAATCAATGCAACCCTAATCAAAATCATTATGTGTTACTTTGTGGATACTAAGAAACTGATTTGAAAGCTTATATAAAAGAAAAAGGACATAGAATAGTCAACACAATAACAAAGATCTAAATTGGAGAAATGACACTAACCTCCCAAGACTCGCTATAAAACTCTAGTAATAAAGGTATATAGACAGTATGACATGAAACAAGAGTAGAGAGTGGACCAAAAATCGCCTAGAAATAGAACCACACAAAAAGATTCATCTTTGATAAAGGAGCAAAGGTAACAAATGAAGAAAGGAGAGTCTTTTCAACAAATGGTGGAGGAACAAGTGGACAACCATATGCAAAGAAAGAATCTAGACATAGATTTTATATTTCTCATCAAAAACCCCCCTCAAAATAGGTAATCTATCTAGATGTAAAACATAAAAACTAGAGTTAAAAAAGGATAATATCTTGGTGACAGTGGCTTGGCAGTGACTATTTAAAACAAAAGCACAATGCATTAAAAAATTGATAAGGTGGTCTTTATTAAAAGAAAAATTCTGGTGTGAAAGACTCTAAGGAAATGAAAAGATAAGCTACGGACTCAGATATTTGCAAAAGATCTATCTGATAAAGGGGTCTTATTTGAAAAATATACAGAGAAATTTAAAATTCAATGAGAAAGGGAACAATCCCATTTAAAAATGAGCAAAAGGTCTGAACAGATATCTTACATATTATCTCATATTTGTAAATAGCATATAAGCATATGAAAAGATGCTCAATGTCATATTACTAAGAAACTGCAAATTAAAATATCATGAGATACTACTACCTCTCCCCTATTAAACAGCCAAAACCCTAAATACTGACATCAAATGCTGGTGAGGATGGGGAACAATAGAAATTATTATTCATGTGGAATGTCACAGCCACATAAGGAAGAGATTTGCAAAGCTAAACAGTCTTATTATGGGATCCAGATATTTACTCAATGAGTTCAAAACATGCCAACACATATACCTGTGATTGTGTAGAGCAGCTCGACTTAGAAATGCTAAAAAGTGGAAGCAATAAAAAGAAAAAATTGGAAGCAACCAAGATATCCTTTAATAGATGAAAGTATGGGGCTTCCCCGGTGGCGCAGCGGTTGAGCGCTGGGTTGCGAAGCTGCCTGCAGCCGGTTCAATCCCCGGCTGCTCCCCAGCCACTGGAGGAGGGTCTCACATGGCGTGCAGACATCTCCTGCCGCCCGCTGCTCCCCTCAGCAGTGTACTTCGGTCCTTCTGCCTGCTCTGCTCCCCGCTCTGGCTCTGGTGAATTCTCTCACCCTCCCGCGCTTCTGACTGTACCCAGTGCATGTATAAACAAAAAAAACAAATAAAATAAATAAATAAAACATGTCTCTATAAAATTAAAAAAAAAACCTTTAAAAAAAAAAGTATGCACAAAATGTGGTACACAAAAGCATGTAATTGTATTCAATAAAAAGAAAGTCATGAAAAGGCATAAAGGAATCTTAAATGCATAATGCATACTCAGAAAATAAAGCAAATATAAAATGGTTATATACCACTATATGATTTCAATTATATGACATTCTGAAACAAGCAAAATATCAGTGTTTGACACAGGATGGGAACACAGGGTAGAGGGATGAACAGGTGGAAGACAGGAGTTTTAGGACCGTAAAAATACTGTGTATGACACTGTAAATTAAATTGTACCTTTGGCAAAACCCACACAATTGTACAATATGTAAACAGTGAATGTATTATAAACAATGGGCTTTATTTCATAACATATCAATTCACTAATTGTTAACAAATCCATCGCACCAATGAAAGATGATATGGGAACTCTACCTTCTGCTCAACTTTTCTATAAATCTGAGATAGCCCTTTAGAAAAACTCCATTTAAAAAATAAAACAAAAATTACATCAAGTGGAAAACCCATCTGATTTCACATACTTTCCTTCCTTTAAAAAACTATTCAATAGATGGCACCAGAGATCCTTTACAATAAGGAATCACAAGATGCTTTCTACGATTCATAATGTTTGTCTTTAATGTTAATATGTGGTTAGAGAGAGTATTTATTCATTAATGAATAACTTGATTGATGCTTTTTAAAAAAAGATGCATTACAGAAAACTAAATTTAGATGCAAATTATATCACCCATAAATAGGTAAATAATCAAGAAAATCTAAAATTGCAGATCTAAAGAATTATGGAACAACAGCAATTCTATATTATGGATAAATAAAAAAGGTGCTATATTCTGCTATTTAAAAAACAAACTCCAACTCACATTTGACAACTACATAGCACATCCATTTGACACTGCTTGACTACTAGAGAATATGCTATCTCATTAGTAAATTGTCTTTCTCTATAGACTAAAAGCATTCAGTAAACAAGGTATCAGACATTTTAAAAATCATTTTCTCACAAGCCAGAACAGGGAAAGTATTATGTCTTTCTAAAAAGCAGAGAACAAACTTTCTTTCCTCCATTGCATATTATTTGCTCCTTTGTCAAAGATTAGTTGACCATAAATCTGTATGGAGCTGGAAGGGATCATGCTCAGCAAAATAAGCCAGAAAGAAAAAGAAAAATACTGGATGGTCTCACTCATAGCAGGAATTTAGAAAACCTAAATAAGGGACGAGGAAAAAAGACAAATTATAATAAAGTAAAAATCAAAATCAACAAGCAACTATAAACCAGAGACACAGTATAGGGGGCTGGGGGTGGGGGGAGAGGAGAGAAGGGAGTAGGGTCAAAATAAGGGGGGGGTGGGAATTGTATAGGGAATATAACTAAGATGAAAATGCATACATTGTGCAAAAATGAAAAATGATGTAAAATATATATAAAATAAAATAAAGCAGAGGGTGAAAACAAGTTTATCACCCACTAAATAACTATCACCTACCCACGTACTAGGCATTCAAACTGACACACTTAATATTAATATGTAATTTTATAGAGAAAAATTTAGTTGCTCTTACTTTTTTAAAAACCTCTTCCCCTACTCTCTTTAATTTACATCACTTTAAAATAGTGATTTTTATACCGGTGAGTGGGTTATAAGTTAATGGTGACCAACTAACTTACATTGCCACTTTGGCGGGAATAGCAGAGAAGGGGGTAGAAGAAATACTACATATGCAAAGTCTCAGGAGTAATAATGACTGAAATGTCTATTTTTCTTAGTAGAGAGTATGTAATTTAGTTTAATTAGAAAGAAGATTTTTGTTTCCCTCAATTTCAAACCTCTGTATATAATTGTATAAGGTTTCCAAGAACCACCACCAAGACGTATATACAGTAGAATAAATATATTAAATTTAACAAATAACTTAGAAAAGATCATGCTCAGAATACACTTTGTAATAACTTCATAATTCATTATATCTGTGTTATATACAATTAACACAGAGAGTTACAGTTTTTATAAAATGACATATCCCATTCCCTTTTAATCTCCCTGAACAATTTAAAGGCTTCGGCCTCATTTTAGGTTGGCTCTCTTTCCTTGTGCCTATTTCCTTAATGACAAACATTGCTCTGGGATAACATTCTAACTATTTTAATGTTTTCATACAAATTCTGCCAATACTCTATTTGCAATTGTTTTCCTAGCATGTTGTACTATACTCCTGCTGCTGGATACATTAAAAATGAAACAATCTCTAGCATCACACTATGCCAGACAATTGTGGGGGGAAAAGCATCAAAAATGTTTTTATGGTCTATTAATAAAGAAATACTTTCTGCAATCACTGACCTATATTAAAATGAAAAGATTATTTCTCAATATAAAGAGTAGTGTTAATATATCTAACTTTTAAAAGTGTAAAGTTAGAATGTTAGAGAATGGCTAATAGAACCTCTCAGATTAAAAAAAACAATTTTCATTAATGATTTCATTCTTAATTTACTAAAAATCTGTTGTAATAGAAACAATGAATGGGAAATCTTAATAGACTTATATTTCTTCCTATTTTTCAGGAAAAATGTTAACAAGCATGACACCTAGATTACCAAAAAACAAATAGGAGGTAAAAGGGAAAAATAGATGAACTGAAAACATTCTGTCTGCAATAGTTCTAGAAAACATCATGGAACTTGGAAAGAGGCTGTGGCTCTTCTAAAGAAACAGTTAATCAGGAGTGGGGATGATATCTGGGGGCGGGGGGAGAAGAAATGTATAAAGTCTAGTGGCTTAATCCTTAAAGTATAACATTCTGGGTGCAGCATGGAGATCACCCAGACAATCAAGGAGGTAGACAAGATTATTAACCCTTTTGTGAAAGAATTCCTTTGGTAGTATGGTGAAGATCTACTCAAAAAAGTATGTTTTCACTGCAAAATTATGTAAGATTACAAAAGACATCAACTATATATATTGGAATATAATTGTCAAAACAAAAAAAATTTTTTTTTTGAGGGATTTATTGAAATACACTGCTGAGAGGAGCAGTGGGCAAGACAGGAGAAGGCATCTGCCAAAACCCAATTTTTAAGTGAGCTATAACAATATATGTGTTTTCTTCTTAATGTATTAAAGCATAAGATCTAGTAGTAAGACTAATACATACACCATAATTTTGAAGTAATGAGAATGTTAAATAATAACTTAAGATACAGTATTATGACAACAACTATGATTTTTATTATTGGAAGAGGTATTGCTAATGCTACTGCTATTTACTATCAAGATTTATTAGAAAGAAATATAAAATTTCTAGAGTTGAGCAAAAACAAAGATGTCATTTTTCTCAAGTTCATGGATCCATGGAATACTATCCATGAGCTTTATGGGGAATATCATCGGTTAAGAAGCCAGGAGCGTGGCAGTAAAATTACAGAGCCACGAAAACTTGATAAACAATATTATGCAAATTAAAGCAACAAAATTAGCATATGCTATTTTAAAGTTCCAATGATACTGTGCTGCCCACTGCTTCGTTTCTTAAACTATGAAGCAGAACAAGAAAGATTAGAAAATAACATGTTATATAGGGTAGAAAAGATCCAGAATTTCCTTATTATTTTCAGAAAGAAGATAAAGCATAGCTATATTGAAACTAGTTTAAAAAAATGTATCCCCAATAAGAATCACTTGATAACCACCATAACCACAGACTGCCAAAACAACAATCATTCTACATATCCAGGTATTCCATTCCTATCCTGCTTCATCTAAGCTTCCACTTCTTACACAATCTACTGATATTTCTGCCAAACAAGCCAGGGTCAGAACAGATGAATAACAATGGCACAAGTCTTTCAGCTGTCCTAACTGCTATCCCAGAGATACGAAACAATTCGTTATAACACTGAAGAAGAGGGGCAAACCATTTTTTCCTTATGAGCATGTAACCAGGCAAGTTACTCAAGACACTTTATCTCAATGCTCATAACTGTTTACACAATAGTCTGTGTTGTAGTAAAAATGTGACAAGAAATTATTTGGAATGCTGAGTCATTTCCCATGATAATTTTTTTCTTTTTTCTGCAACCTCAGCTGCTATGGCACTTACAGTTAAGTAGTACCAATCTCTAACCCAACAAAGTTGTAAATTTAGATATAGTCTTATTCCTATTATAGCCACCTTCAACAGAGCTTAGAAGTTTCAGTCCAGAGGCTATTGTGGGGGAATCGGGGCTAGGAGTGCCAGAGGTGTTTGTAGCACATGCACCCTTGTTGGACATATCCTGTAACAATGTGGAACTCAAATACCAACATCTCTAGACAAGCTTTTAGATTGCCTATGCTTTCTGGGAACTTTTCTGGGAAAAACGGGGTACAAAGTAACAGTATGAAAAAGAAAAGCAGATTCCTTACTAAAAAAAAAAAAAAAAAATCAAATATTTAAACATTAGCATGGGCCTCCCCTGGTGGCTCAGCAGTTGAGCCCTGGGCTGTGAAGCTGCCCGCAGCCTTTCCAGCGCCGTTTCGATTCCCGGCCGCCGGCGAGGGTCCCACATGGTGCGGGTCCCACATGGCGTGACAGACCTCTCCTGCCGTGCCCGCTGCTCCCTTCAGCAGTGTATTTCATCAGTCTGCCTGTTCTGCTCCCTGCTCTGGCTCTGGTGAATTCTCTCACCCTCCCGTGCTTTTGACTGTACCCAGTGCTTATATAAATAAATAAATAAATCTTTTAAAATAAATAAATAAACATTATCATGAAGCCCCAATAAGGTTTAAAAATCTATTCTACATCAGTTAAGTATGATAAGGACTACAATGGATACAGTATTGTTCTCTCGACATGACAAAATCATGTAGAATATCTGCTACAATAACAAGCAGAAATGTAAACTGAGGAATAAGGCTTAATACTGAAACCAACAAGAGTAATATTTCTTTTTTGCCTATTGAATATGAGTCACAAAAGACCCACCCATATGCTGCTTTCTTACATTATCACCTTTAACTTTTAATGAGACTTCAAATAAAATGTAAATAAATCACTACTAAGTATTTTTAAAAGTTGTTTATCTAGAAAATAATGGACTAGCTAGAGACACAGAGCTATATTTCTACTAAAGTTAATGGTCATTGTTACAAGTAAATTAATTAAAAATCAACTGCCTGGTGGCGCAGGCAGTTGGGCGCCGCACTGTGAAGCTGTCCGCAGCCTCTGCAGCGTGGGTTCGATCCCGGCCGGCCAGTGAGAATCCCATATGGCGCGGTAGACCTCTGCTGTTTGGCCCGCTGCTCCCCTCAGCAGTATAATTTGTCAGTCTGCCTGTTCTGTTCCCTGCTCTATCTCTGGTGTTCTGTTCCCTGCTCTATCTCTGGTGAATCCTCTCACCCTCCCGTGCATCTGGTCTGTACCCCAGCACTTGTATAAATAAAAAATAAATCCTAAAAAAAAAAAAAAAATCAACACTAATCTAATTAGGATACCGACACTCAGGGTAATAAAAGAGACATTGAGAGAGAATACTTTCTGCTCTCTAGGAATTACTAATCCATTATGGAATGATATAAAGATAGTACTATTTCTTAGCAGAGTATATCACGGCTCATTTTAGTCTTCAGTTTCAGCATTCCTGAGTACAATAGGTTAAAGATGAGAAGAGAGTCAAGACCACAAGAACTGCTTTCTCTATTTAATCTCCACTGTATCCTAGTGTATAACATGCCTGTGTCCCCTTGAACTAAAGTACTGTATCTTACAGACCTATTCAGTGATCTACCATCATGATGATCACAACAAGATAACTCAATAAATTTCACAAATAAATAACTCTCTTCTCTTTAAGGGAAATAAGGACTTCACTAACAACTGAGCAATAAGTTAATCTGTTTTTAATTTACAGAAAATAAGAATGAGAAAATATTCCTTTGCTCTCATACTTTACACAAAAGGTACTGAACAGTCATGGAAGAGAATTATTAGGAAAATGTGTCTTCTTTTCTGGTAGTCCAAAAAAGCTAACTGATTTAAAGGTTCATAACAGTAAAAATAGACATTGTTTATGTTCCTTTCATTTTGGTTTACTATGAATAAGCACTGCATCAAGAATAAAAAAAAATGAAGAATCAAATGAACGGACACTTTTATCTCACAGATTTCATAGCCTCAATTGCCCATGTGAATGAAAAATTTATCAGGTCAGAGGAACATTAGAGAACATATAACCTTAATATCTCTGCCTTTTATAACATTGTAAGGAATTTAAGGGAAGGAGGATTAAGGAGGACAGAACAATGTATTAAGAACTTATACCAATATTATTTAAAAAGAAACTCTTGCTGCATTCCAGTTATTCTTTCAATTTTCTGTGGCTTCATCTGATGGATTAGAAATAGTTCCATCAGGGCCTCCCTGGTTGCACAAGGGATTAAGTATCAGCACTATCAAGGTATCAGTAGCCACTGCAGCATGAGTTCGATCCCCAGCCAGGGAGTTAACCCACATGTCGCAGCAGACGTCTCCTGTCTGACCTACTGTTCCCCTCAAGCAGTGTGTTTCAGTAGATCCACCTGTTCTGCTCCCCATTTTGTCTCTCTCTAGTGAATCCTCTAACCACCCCCACACCTCTGGCATACACCCCTGCTCTTGTATGCATAAATAAATAAAATGAATCTTGGGGGGAAAAAAAAAAAAGAAACAGTGCCATCAATTCAGTCAGGGACATGAACATGGATAAACCTTTGTCATTTAATCTACCTGTTCATTACTTCATTAGCTCATTCTAATTAAATATTACCACCAAACAACAGGAACTAAAGCCTCTATGTCTTATCAAACTTCACTTGGGCAACTCCATTAATCAAACATTTTTAAAACTGCCTTGTTTATCTTACTAAGTGCTACTGGCAATCACTGTCTCACATTCCTACATTATTTACATTATATATAGTACATGTTCTTTGGTCAAGATATTTATCCATTATTTTTTTGCATGTAAAGGAAAGGAGAAAAATTATCTCTTACTCGCCTACCTACTTTAAAATGTTACAATTGATTGGTCTTTAATTTTTCATAATTAGTAAATCTCTACATCTTAAAATGTATTCCCCCTAGGATCTCTATAGTTTGCTACCTCAATTTATTTTTACATGTTTGTTTAAATGTCATCTGACTACCCCTTTATAAAATTGCCATTACACCTCTGTCCTGGCATTCCAATACTCCTCTTCCCCACTGTCTCTATAGCACTTAAATTTATATGTGTATTTTTCATATATATATATATATATATATATATATATATGCAGCCTGTGTGTATATACAACACATTTAACCAGAAATATTATTTACTTGTTTATTATCTTAATCCCCTGACTAAAATTTATGTAAAACTTCTTGAGAACAGGCTGCTAACCAACTACATCACAACGAATCCACATAAAGTAAGGAATTAAAAATAGCCAGCAAGAGAAAGGGCTACAAAAGCATCTTTTATGTATGTGTAAGCTTCAGTAACAGCAATAAAACTAAAGAAAACATTGAGAGAAAAGACTGAAGTCACAGGGAATTTTGCTGATGAAAGACCGTAAGTTCCACAAGACACAGCAGAAAGAATACGCACTGGTTATAAAGGAATATGTGAGAAGGTCAAATTAAAGAATAAAAAAGATAAAAAAGATCAGTGTCTAGATTATGATGAATGAGCTGACAGTTGGTCTTTAATTTCTCCCACAGATGGTACTGCAGGTAGAAGTGATTTTACCAGAAACGTGAAAATCTTAAATCCAATTCTAATTTTAATTGTGTTCTTAGAATTTCATTCATATTCACCATGGAGGTATAATGCTTAAAAATTAAGACTTTGAGGGCCTCCCCAGTGGTGCAAGCAGTTGAGCACTGGGTTGCGAAGCTGCCTGCAGCCTCTGCAGTGCTGGTTCGATCCCTGGCCACCAGATGAGGGTCCCACATGGCGCGCAGACCTCTCCTGCTGCCCGCTGCTCCCCTCAGCAGTGTACTTCATCAGTCTGCCTGCTCTGCTCCCCGCTCTGACTCTGGTGAATTCTCTCACCCTCCAGCACGTCTGACTGTACCCACTGCTTGTATACATAAATAAATAAATCTTAAAAAAAAAAAAAATTGAGACTTTGAAAGGAAAAAGGTCTATGTTCAAAATAGGCAAGGAAAACTACATAAAAACCTGGCTATCAACTAATTTAAGGATAAAAAGCTGGTTAATACTCAGCTTTCAAATAACTGCATCAAATATATCAAGGTCTTGGAAAGTAAAGGCCAAAACAGTATTCACATGAATGCTAAGTGTACATGTGCCTAAAAGATAAAAAAGCAGGAAAAACAAACTATATTTTGATGAAAGAATGTTTCATCTTATATTTAGCATTATGATTCATTCATCTTTAATTCAGTTACTATGTGCAACCACCCATGTAATTTAGTCAAATTATGTAGCCTTCTTTAAAAAAAAAAAAAGATGAGATATCTTCTGAATCATAAGCTACTGACTTACACTGCTTACACTTCAGGTGATCAGAAAATATAAAGCTAGAAGTCAAAATAATTTATTTAGCTTACATTTCATGGGGACAGCTTTGCAACAGGTATTTTATATGCATATGCCCGTATCGATTGACATTTCAAAACAAATAAACTGACTGATATTTAAACTATACAAGCAATAAACTTAAGTACAAAGGAAAGATAAATTCTATGTACATGCTAAATAACTTCCTTCTTCCAAATAGCATAAATGAAGTATTAATAGTATGGAGTATTACAGAAACTGAAAGATACCTGGAGAGTTTTAAGTACTCATTCATTCATTCAAGAAGTATCTACTAAAGACCTAAGGCACAACAAATACTACTCACTGAAAATACTGAGGATTCCATGATTAGCAAAACACAGTTCCTATCATGGAATTTTCATTCTCCAGTTTTAAAGATAAATGCTAGAAGGAATTAAATTTTGAAAAATTGCTAACAAATACACAAAACCGGTTAAAAGTTCCTATCTGTAAATATTCCCTCCTCCCTTATTCTATTTATTCATTACTCAAAGAGTACTTCTGACTAACTTCTAAGTACAGAGACTTACCCAAACAATTTTTAGCTTAAGTAGTAAGTTTACTCTGATCACCAAACTGTTCATATAAAGGAAAAATGGGAATCTATGACCTATATAGATCCACCTTTTGTAAGTCTACGCTAGTCAGCCTAATTCAATTCAAATACTTCCAATTCAGGCTGCTAAATAGTGAAGAGGAAGAATTTTCTGCTTGAACAGTTAAAGAATATAGGTGTTCCTCACACAGAATATCTGTCATCTTCTTAAAATTTCTTCTTGCAAACTCAAATGTCCGTAACACAGAAGACACAATACTTAATTTCTTTGTGCTTCATTATCTCTACCAGTTAAAATGGTAACAGTTATCTACACCTCTTACTAATGCTTTAGGGTTAAACTAGATATTGGCGTAAAAAGGGTTAGTGCTCAAATGATAACATCTTTTTGAGTATTGCATTCTCAACAAAAATCAGCTTATATTTATCATCATCTCCAAAAGCCATAGTTAGAAAAGACAATAAATATGTTACAATAAGAATAGTAAAAATTTCTTTATCTTTTGGCAAGGTGATCAGCATGCATATGGTATGTTCTTCAAACTAAGCAACATATTTAAAATATCAGTAATGCTAACATTACTATATCCAGAATTCCTAGAAGTGGCCAACTTTGGAGATTTTTCTATAATCAGATAAAAGCTTCACCGACAAGATGCTTTATCAACATTTTATTTGCTACCCCGAAAAAGTAATTCCTGCTTAAAAACACATTTTAACCTTTTATTTCAAAGTAAACAGTAGAACTAAATAGAAGACCAACAGTTAAGGCCATTTAAAAGTTATCTTCAAGCTTCACTCTAGTCAGACCATATTAGAACACTCTGAAATTATTTTACTAAAAAATTTTTAATAAACAAACATAAGCAGAAAAAAACCTTATGCTTAATTAAATCTGGAAAGTGATGGACTATAAATGAAAAGTTAAAAAAATAAGGCCTGAAGAAGAGCAAAAAGACCAGTAAGAATCTTTCACTGAAAAACTCTGAAAACCTTCAAAGATCTTGAAGAAAACCAAGAAATTCCCAAATGAAGAGGTCACTAAATATCCATGAGCACTCACCCAACCATTGGTAGGAGACCTCTTGGAGACCCAGATGCTTGAATCAGCTGAAATAGTACCAAGTTTTTACTGATTACTCTTAACAGGGTAATGGAGCATAGGTTAAACTCCACACTAAATTAAAAATTAAAGGTTATTATCATTGTTAATGCTAGCTACTACCATTACAAATTACTGATAAGAAAAGGAAACTGAATAATGAGTTCTAAGGTGAGGGCAACTTGCTGCATGCATGTGTAAATATACATTTTCTCCATTCAGAGATACAGGTCTGATAACATAATCCTTCTTATAAGTATAAATATACAGGAAGAATAAAGTTTTTCAAATTAGAATGTTACAAAAATCTCAAAGCATGTAAAATATTTTAAAATATAGATCCAGATAGAGTATTTTGAAAAATGAGTGGTTCTTAAAAGATAATGCTAATTTCTCAACACTAATTTAGTTAAGACATAGGAACTGATTTTCAGTTCCCTAAAATTAAAAAGTATAGTTCTTAAATTTAGATCTTTTAATATAATAATGATTCTTAGAAGATTCTCATATTTCGGCACATAAAAGACTAATAAAAAGAAACGAAAACTTCCTTTCTCAAATGTGTGGAATGTTTCCAATATTACCAATGACAAGCTTATCAATTTAACTGAAAATATCTGGTATTACCCAGTTCCAAAGAGAGTAAAGCAAGGTCAATACCTAGATGAGAATATAGGAATGGATTTCTCAAATTCTGGAAGCTGGGATGCTCTCCAATCTGATCCTCCATTCTCCACACACTATTGGTTTTATTTGAAAGGTATGTATGGTAAACATTAAGACACTCTACACTACTGCTGAAATGGTCAAGAACAAAAACTCGAAGATTCCATATTTCTCTATTTTCCCCCAGTAACTAAGATATAAAAACTACTTCCTGATATACCTGTATCAAGTTATGTAACAAGTGAAACAAGTGGTTCAAGTGGTTTAGGAAGCAAAAACAAACACTGACATTTTAATGTCAAGTAAGTATATTCAAATTGCCAAAGAAACACTGAAATCACAACTTGGCTGATGAATGATTTAACTGCTGTATTTCTAAATATAGTTTTGCAATGTATCTATTACTTACTGACAATGAAAAAAAGTTGAACTCTTGAGATCAGCATCAAAATAAAGACCAGAAAAAAAATTTCCCTGTCTGTCTATAGTAAGAGAGTAAAATGTATAAAATAGGGAAAGATTTCAGGATAAAATAGTGAAAAGGAATACCAAATAGAAAACTAGGACTACAGCGATTGGGTATCGTAATATACATGAAAAATATGAAGAAAAAGTAAGGAAAAAGAAAGCAGCAAGTAGGAAATAGAAAATGAGATATAAAAAAAACTTGTATGTGAGAAAAATTCAAACATTATAGATCTCTATTGCAAATTTTAAATGACAGAGTACACCAGTATTACCTTTCTTTCGAAAGAGTGCATTTAGGTAATTTTCTGCTTGGCATTCAATCTTTTCAGTGTTGGACTGGCCCTGAGATGATAGTTCCTCTGTTGGTGTTGACTGTGAAGAATCAAGAGAAGTCATGCAATCCTAAAATTATAAGAAAACAACATTTTAAGAATTCACTCTTTTAATTTAAACACACTACTCTATTAAAAAATAGCAAAGCATTGTCTAGATGTTCATTTGTTTCACTTTTTAAATATATCAAGTTATACAGAAAGAACATAAAATTTGGAGTCAGGAAAAAAAAAGAAATTTAGCTATGAGGGGCTAATTACTTAATCCCAAGTAAAACTGTGGTCTAAAGAGGGAATAGCTGATAAAGTACATATTGCTAACTCAATTCGTTGTAATATCATACTTCCAAAGAGTTCTAACAATGAAACAGATATGTTTATCCACTAATCTGACCAAAATGTGTACAGGTTCTTAAGTTCTCATTTCTTATCAAGACTTTCTCACAATACATAAAGCATTAGGATTCCTACCACACAAGAAGATGCTGCTTGCATAGTTTAATACGTCCTATTTAGGGTACACAATGATATTTGATTATTTATACACAAGATAATTGTGATATACAAAAGACTTCAAGAGAAAGTAAAAGGCTAAAAACAGTTATCACATTATCCTCCCAGTACTGCTTCCTAAGAAATTAGACTATAGGGTGGCCTCAGACCAAACTAGGCTTCTAAGCTCACCCTTCTCTACCTAAAAATAAAAGAGACATGAACTGAACTTCGTGAGCGAGAGAGCTCTGAGAAAGAAATGTGAAATAAGCAAAAAAGATGAATACTTTGAGATATTCAACTGCAAGTTAAGCTATCAGCTTTCTAACATAAGATTCTAAAATATTCTTCTCATTAACAAAGTCATATATTCAAATTTCTACTTGTAAGTCACAAATTTTCAGAACAAATTAAGTTACAAAATTGTGTTACAATTATGTAATTTAGAAATAATTTCATAGCACTATAACTTACACTGACTGCTTCTCTCTGTAGGTTACAAAACGAACATTTTTCATCCATAGACCAGTCAGTCAGCTCTTCTGGTTCACAGTCTTTAAAAGAGGGAAAAATATTCATTAAATACACTAACTTTATTAATACAAATAAAATTACCACTCTCCACAGCAATGGCTCATATGGGTGGGGGGAAAGGGGAGAGGCTAGTTACTAACAGTAAGGGGAAAAAGACTAACTTTAAAATTAAACTGGCAACATCTAGAAGAAACAGAAAAGGCCATAAGGAGAGTAATTTTGCACTATTATGGGACAGATTAGCAAGAACAAGTGGGTCATGAATTAATTTTTCAACAGCAGGAATTTAAGTATCATCGAGCCATCTGAAAGACTCATTTTATCACTGATATTGTTTTTTATTTTCACTATGACAGAAATCAGAATGAACAGGGAGATATGAGGAAGGAATGAATTTTGCACATCATGAAAGACAACATTAAAATAAAAAAATGAAGCACCAAAAAAAGCCCACAGATTCGAGACAGCGATATCCTGTCCAAGAAAAAAGTAGAAATCCAAAGCTTAAAAAGTCAGATCAGATTTTCATTACATTGTTTAAAGCCTTTGTTGCAAGTATTAGAGTAAAAAGCAGTAAGTTTTATTATTCAGCACAAATCATGGATTTTCTACCACAACAGCGTTCCTTATAATGCAACTATTGTAATATATTAGTGTTTCTGGAAAACAAACATTTCCTGATGAAAGAATTTTATGAAGGTGTAATTACACTTGTCATCCTAACTATACTTGGTATAGACAGTGACGCTTCAAACTTACTCCACACAACAGAAATTCCCCATTCCCCCCCTCCAAAATTCCTAAGTGGGATCTCAAATACATAAAATTATTATCATTATCTTTGACAGCTAAAAAGCACAAGAGGGGCCTCCCCAGTGGTGCAGCGGTTGAGTGCTGGGTTGTGAAGCTGCCCTTTGCAGCGCCGGTTTGATCCCCAGCCACAGGGCGAGGGTTCCACATGGTGCGCAGACCTCTCCTGCCGCCCGCTGCTCCCCCCTCAGCAGTGTACTTCGTCAGTCTGCCTGTTCTGCTCTCCGCTCTGGCTCTGGTGAATTCTTACCCTCCCACGCTTCTCACTGTACCCAGTGCTTGTATAAATAAATAAAATAAATCTTAAAAAAAAAAAAGCACAGGAGTACCACATACTTTTGAAATGCACAATGAAATCAAGTACATGTTGCTGCTAAACTACACAGGAAATAAGCTTTTCTTTTTTGTAATGATAATGTATAAATACTAGCCAAGATCAGCTCCTGGATACTCCTGCCTCAATCTAGATATATGGGTCAGAAAAGATAATTAACTTAATTATCTTAGATAAACTATTATCTAAGGTTAAGATAATAGTTTAAAACTGCAGTGATAATACCTTTTGACTTTCAGAAATATTCCAAACATTTATCTAAAATTGGAAAGGATAGGGAATAAGAACATGAGGACCTGTATAGGGTAATGGGAAGATACCATTTAGATTTGAAGTGTCCAAAAATCTGGGATGGAACTTGCCATTTGTAACCTTGTCAAGTCGCAAGGTTTTTATTTTTATTTTTTTAAGACTTATTTATTTATTTATATAAGCACTGGGTACAGTCAGAAGAGCGGGAGGGTGAGAGGATTCACCGGAGCCAGAGTGGGGAGCAGAACAGGCAGACTGATGAAATACACTGCTGAGGGGAGCAGCGGGTGCGGCAGGAGAGGTCTGCGCGCCATGTGGGACCCTCGCCAGCCGGCCGGGGATCAAACCAGCCCTGCAGAGACTGTGGGCAGCTTCACAGCCCAGCACTCAACTGCTGTGCCACCAGGGAGGCCCAAGTCACAAGGCTTTTATTTTAATTTCCTCATATATAAAATAAGAATCCTACCACCTTATTTGTGGATCAAATGAAAAAATGTGAAAATAAATTAGAAACTACAAGACTAATTATAAACAAGGTAGAATTTTTATCACCATTTTTCAAATCTTGTACCATTACATTTGCATCTTATAATTAGGTTGGTATGCTGAAGATAGACACTTTTTAATATGTGCTTAAGAAAATCGACAACTTTTTGCATGCAATCCAATGAAGTTTAAGCAATCTACACAAATTAAAAACCCAGAATTGCAGCTATGTAGATTTATATACAGTTCACCCTTGTTGCTAGAACAGAATCATTCATTCATACTCTTGAATATAGTATCATTCATAGAGTCTCTTATTAAGAGGGAAAACACTCTGACCAAGGAAGGAATGTGGGAGAAGTAATAACACATATTCCAAGCTCAGGCGCTAGGAGGCATGTTAAGTCCCTCCAGTTCTCATAAGCTTCCACCCATGCAATGTAATACACATCTGCCTTAGCCTGGGACCTGGAATCCTAAGAAGATGATATGATATCTATCCACAGTCCAGAGTACAGGAAAACAGATCACCCATAAAGCATGCAAGAGATTTTGGAGTTCTTTGTTATGCAGTATTACTTGTAGCAAAAACTTGACTCATATTCCCAACATAATTTTCATAGGTCAAAGAAATCTTACATTTTTCTTTTTTATTATGGTCTCATGAATAGGGACTATGAAAGGGATCCTACAGTCGAAATTTCTGAAAAATGACTAGGAGGCCTGGAGATGGGGTGTTTTTAAAAAATGTTTCTATGCTTTTACAAACTTTCAGTGATAAATATGTTGACTTAAGGAACAACAACTTTGCAAGCTAAAATTAGGCAATTCTGAGATTATCATCACTTAATTTTAATTATTTTAGGATAAGCTTTCAAGGAGATGTTAATTAAAATAATGCCTACATAGTTAAACAGCACTGAATAATCAATGATTATACAAATGTCATTAAATTTTGACTGATTCAAAACTGACTTTAAATACAAATATTTAATAATTACTCTTTAACAACTCAATTTTGAGTTGAAATAAATAATAGTTAGGAAACATTTTTTATAAATGGAAAGAGATTTTAAAAAATTAACTCAACTAGCTTTATCTTATCTCTGTGTCCAGGTTACTTTTTCCTGTCATAAAATTAAATAAATACTGCTCCTTTTTATCTCTCAAAATTTGACAATGAATCAGACATTCCTCTCTAAAAGAAGCTCTATCTTGGAAAGTTCATACTTTCACATGAAGCTATAAACTCAAAATTGGTCAAATTATGTACCTTACAGAAATAGCTTTATTAAGAAAAAGCAATGTCATAATGAAACCTGATAGCAAATGATTGATGAAGAAGATCAACCTTTCCACCAGGGACATACATTCTTGGGTTCAAAGTCTGGCTCCCATCATTTCGCCTAATCTCTCTTGGAAAGATAACAGACACTAAAACTAGAAGGCCTTGGTACTGAACGGTAGGCTTTCCACAAAGTAGCTGTGACCTTGGGCAAGTTAACTTTTCTGAGCTTCAATTTCCTCATCTATAAAATGAGGATAACAATTGCATCCTAAGGCTATAGTAAAAATTAAATAAAAACACATGCAAAATACCAAGTCGAATAGATGTAAATTTCCCTTTCTTTTAAAAACCATACTTTTCTTGAATATTTTTATTCTCTTCAGTATCTTTTAATCATAAAAAATAATTCTGGAATCTCTAAAGCTCAATCATAAAACATAATTTTGGAATCTACTAAAGCTCAATGAAAACTGAAATGGGAGAATACTGAACTAAGTTATTCATGAAAAGGTAGTTTTATTTATTTTTTTAAAGATTTATTTATTTATGCATACAAGAACTGGGGTACAGGCCAGAGATGTGGGGGGTGAGAGGATGCACCAGAGACAGAATGGGGAACAGAACAGGCAGACTGACTGAAATGCATGGCTGAGGGGGGCAGTGGGCAAGACAGGAGAGGTCTGCTGCGCCATGTGGGTAGCTCCTTGGCAGCTAGGGATGGAACTCGTGCTGCAGTGGCTGCAGATAGCTTCACAGTGCTGTGCTTAACCCCTTGCACCACCAGAGAGGCCAAAAAAAGTAGTTTTAACGGTTGATTTTGGGGAAAGATACTGAACAGTAGGCAACATAATTAAGAGATAATTTTTCAAAATAAAACCACATATGAAACTATACTGAAAACACAGGAGAAAAGGAAAAATTGTTTGTAATCCTATTACCGAGATAAAGGTTAACATTTTAATTTATATTTTATGCTTTTTTAAAAATCAGGATTAGCTGATTCTTTGAAAAGATCAGTAAGGCTGATAAACCACTAGGCAAGCTAGCCAACAACAAAGATAACATAAATTTCTAATATAGACATGAAAGATGGCCATCGCTACTGAGCATATGGGTATCAAAAGGATAATAAAACAATATTATGAAAAGTAATTGCAAGTTTGGTCACTTTAGATACATTGAACAATTCCTCGAAAGCCACTAGTTACTAAAACTCACATAAGAAAAAAATAGATAATATCAACAGGTTTAAATATACTAGAGAAGTTAAATCAATCATAATAAATAAAAATCTTCACCAATCAATTCATTAATAAACTTTCAGAACAGAAAGCACCAACCCACATGATCTTACAATCTGCCCTGAATACAGAACCAGAGAAATACTTCCTCACTCATTCTGTGATTCAACCATTACCCAAATACCTAAACATGTTGGAAAAGACAGCTCATCCAAGATACAAAGATAGTAAATAAGTTTATAAAAAGATGCTCAATACTGTATTTTATTAGAAAACTGGAATTTTCGACAATGAGATACTGCTACACATCTATTACAATGGTTCAAGTTCAAAACATTGACAACATCAATGTGTGTGAGGATGTGGAGCAAAAGGAACTTAAATTCATTACTGATGGGAAACCAAAACAATAGAACTACTTCTGAAGATAGTCCAGCAATTTCTTACAAAATCAGACAGTTTTTCCATATGATCTAGCAATGGTGCTCAAGAGGTATTTGTATTTACCCAAATGAATTGAAAAGTTACATCCACACAAAATCTTGCACATGAATGCTTATACCTGCTTTATTCAAAATTACCAAAGCTTAGAAGCGGCTAAGATTTCTTTCAAATAGGTGAATGGATAAATGAACTGTAGTACATCCATACAAGGCAGTATTATTCAGCAATTAAAAAAAAGCTACAAATCCATGAAAAGACACAGAGGAACTTTGGGCCACACTGTTCAGTGAAAGAAGTGTCCAAGAAGTCTACAAACTGTATGATGCCAATTACAAGACATTCTGAAAAGAAAAAATAAGGAGACAGTAACTAGATCATTGTTTGACATGGGTTGGGGCAGGGAAGAAAATTGAAAAGTTGGCATACGAAGGATTTTTAGGACAGTGAAATTATTGTGTTTAACATTATAATGCCAGGTTTGTGACAGTGTAGTTCTGGCAAAAAGCATATACAACACACAAAGAATGAATCTAATATAAACTACAGTATGATTCATCAATTGTGATTCAACCATTATCCAAATACCTAAACGCATTGGAAAATGTTTTTTTCATTTTTTCACTTTGTATCACCCAAGATACAAAGATAGTAAATAACAAATCACCATCAATGAAAGATGTTAATGTAAGGAAAACTGAGGGGGGAAGAAATTCTACTTTCTACTCCATGTTTCCATAAATTTAAAACTCTAAATAAATTATTTTAAAAATTAGGATCAGATTATACACATGTTGATTTATCACAAAATCTCCCATGCTCTACTGTATACAAACGCATTTGTGCACAAACATAATATATAAATATAAAAATATATTTTTTAATAAGCAAGTTTATCAAAGAGATATATAGTATCTTATTTACAATATACTACTGCCTGATATTTAACCTATTTCCTTGATCTTGGAATCTTGGTATTAAAAACACCATGGATGAATATACTCAACTGAGTTGTTGCATTTACATTGATAAGAGCAGTGTTGATAAGCCAGTATTAGATTCTATGGTTTTAATATAAATAATCTATTCATTTTAGAAGACAAGGCACTTCTTAGTTAATACTAGATCATGACTTGCTAGAGGAAAAGATTCTTATTCGTGTTTCTTTCCATATTGCTAATGTACCTAACACAAAATAAGCATTCAAAATATTTCATCCAAGCAACCTTCCTCCCAATACTGCCCATCTGTGTCTATAAAGGTGTCTCTTTTTTCTTTTACTGTTTCCTAGTAAACCTGTCCTTTTAAAATGCTAAGAAAAATTTTCACCCAATAAATCTTATTAAAAGTTTTATTGTCATAATGCTAATAGTTGCAGAAAAGGATACTGAGTCAAAAGCATTAAATTTCAATTAGTGGTGTAAGTCAAGGATCAGCAGTCAGATAGTAAATATTTTAGAATTGTAAGCCATAAGGACTCTGTCATAACTATTAAACTCTACAGTTGTAATACAGAAGAAGCCATGACAATAAGTCAACAAATGAGAGGGGCCACGCCTAATAACTTTACTAACAATTTGAACTTTATGTAACTTTCACATGTTATAAAATAATTATTTTCAGTTGTTTTAACTATTAAACATACAAAGCCACCCTTAGTTCATAGGTCATTCACAGCCAACGAGCTGGATCTGGACTACATGCTATGGCCTACAGACCTCTGATATAATCTCCCTTTGAAATGTGGACACATCTAAAGAAAAACCAAAAAAGGTCTCTCAGTTTATACAGGCTTACTACACTATCTATATTTTTGTAAATGCCCATAGTCAAGGCAAGTAAATCAGATAATCACATGGGTGAAAGAAACATGATAAAGGACTGACTAACGTAGAAAACACAGGTGGATTTTTGCTTAAAAGTTCTGTGACAGCAAGAAAACTGAGTTGTTACGAGGTGGAGAAAGAAGACAGGCCTTGATATTTATATATCAAGAGAAACTTATACTAGTAATCTTAGCATCTAAACATGAAACCATTTTTCAATAACTATTAAGAATAAAGCAAGCACGCTTATCTAGAAGAGGACAGAATAGGAGATGAAGATGTCTGTAATTGATAGCTACTACATGCCTGTTTAATTTTCCTTCAAAACATATGGCTGTCTTCAACCTTGCACAGATACAGATTTACTACCATAACTGATATCATCACTCTGAAGCCTTTAACTTTTAAGAGATTTTTCTTTTAATTCAAAAAAGTAAGAAAAAGGAAGATCGCTTTACCTAAGAAATCTGGGGAAAAAAATTCGGATATCTGGTGATGAAAAAACAACAATGAAATAAACATGCGCAGGATGAAAAAAACACTGAGTTGCAAAGCTGAGCTCATCTTGTAACTCCCCTTTTCTCCAAAAACACAGAGAAAAGGGACATAAAGTAAAAGATCTACCTGAATTAAAACAATAAATAGAATGAGATATATGGCAATGAGATATTAAATTAGTGAGCTCCACAATGAAATTTATGTGGTCATTAAGAACGATGATCCAGAACTTGACATACCTAAATGACATACCAGTGAACAAATACAACAGGCACAAAAACTGTACACACTGTATTTACAATATATACTGCTAAAATAAAATACATACAAACATATAGTTTACATTTATACAAAAATGTTCACCGTTATCTGTGGGTCATGGGACAAGGGTTAATTTCTTTGTGGCTTTTTCTGTATTTTCTAATTTTCTATAATGAATGTGTTAACGTGTATACTAAAAAAATACTAATCTAAAAACACAAACATTTGGGCCTCCCTGGTGGCACAAGGGGTTAGGCACCGCTCTATGAAGCAATCCACAGCCTCTGCAGCATGAGCTCGATCCCCGGGCCTGGCCAGGGAGCAACACACATGGTGAGGCAGACCTCTCCTGTCTCGCCCGCTGCTTCCCACAGCAGTGTATTTCAGTCCGTCTGCCTGTTCTGTTTCCCACCCTGTCTCTGGTGGATCCTTCTCACTCCCCTGCATCTCTGGCCTGTACCCCCAGCTCTTGTATGCATAAATGAATAATTCTTTTTCTTTTTTTTAAAAAATAAATAAAAACACAAACATTTATTTTTTTAGAACATCCTGTCTTCCATATAAAAACCAATGAATTTCTGAAGGAATATCAATATATACATACATAGTAACTATATAAATAAATAAAAAAAGTTACAAGTTGCAAACTGGGTTACCAGGCGGCAATTAAGTATAATGCTGATTACTGATATAAATGAGGGCAGCTGGTTAAGAAATAGTAGCTGAAGGGGCCTCCCCAGTGGCGCAGCGGTTGAGCGCTGGGTTGAGAAGATGCCCGCGGCCTCTGCGGCGCCGGTTCGATCCCCAGCTGCTCCCCGGCCACAGGAGGAGGGTCCCACATGGTGCGCAGACCTCTCCTGCCGCCCACTGCTCCCCTCAGCAGTGTCCTTCGGTCCTTCTGCCTGCTCTGCTCCCTGCTCTGGCTCTGGTGAATTCTCTCACCCTCCTGTGCTTCTGACTGTACCCAGTGCATGTATAAACAAAAACAAAACAAACAAATAAATAAAAATAAAAAAACATGCCTCTATAAAAAAAAATTAAGAAATAGTAGCTGAAGAAAACATCAAACATAGATTAAATTCGTGTTTCTTTAAATTTTTCTTTTGCTCATTTGGAAGCACAGGAAAATAGGTGAAACTGTAATTAGTACTGCTTATAAACATACCAGGTAAAAACATTTAATTCAGTGTTAAACTATGATAAAATGAGAAATGATTAAAGATAAACGGTTTTAGCCTTACAAATGAATAGACACAATTGGAGCCTCCATTTTTAGAGTTACATTCTACAAGATATCATTTGGTTGACTGAAGAATGGTGGTTGGGAGAAATGATAATTCATAGATACTTTCAGTTCTATGATTCATAACCCAACATTAGTAGTGAACAGAAAGGGGGCCTCACTGGTGGCACAACAGGTTGAGCACAGTGCTGTGAGGCTGGCTGCAACCACTGCAGCGTAAGTTCGATCCCCGCCGGTCAGGGAGCTACCCACATGGCGCAGCAGACCTCTTCTGTCTTGCCCGCTGCTCCCCTCAGCAGTGTACTTCAGCCTATCTGCCTGTTCTGTTCCCTGCTCTGTATTTGGTGAATCCTCTCACCTCCCACACCTCTGGCCCGTACCCAGTTCTTATATGCTTAAATAAATAAATCTTTAACAAAAAATAGTGAGCAGAAAACTTTTAACTACTCCCACATGACTCCTCACTCTAAAGATTTATTTATACAGAAAAGAGAATGACCTTCAGAGAATAACACAGTTCTTAGTAGAATGGAAGGTGCCAGAACAGAAGGTAACAAAGCAATAAACACCACATAAATCAAGCAGATATAAGATTCAAAAAACTTCAATCAAAATCAAAAGCAGAAAATCAGTATTAGCACTTACCCATTTTGAAAATTAACTATACTGTAAGAGTTGTCTTACAGTCTTAATGTTTACAAAAATGTTTTCTCCTAGGGCTCTACATTCCCAAGCAAGTAATAAAATAACTAAATTATGGTTTCATAGCAATTAAATCACAGATCAATATCTTCCATTGGAATTTATGCTAGTGCATTTAGAAGAGGAGGCTATAATAAATAATAATATTATACATAATGTAAAACTCTAAATATTTGTCATGGGCTCCAGGAGTGGCAATCTGAGTTTCAGGATGCCTATATCACAGAGCAATTAAGAGATATTTATTTAATATAATCTCTATAAATTTTTTTAAGAGTAAGAACGAGAATGCAATGTACAAACTAACAAAAATTAATTTCACCATTGAGATAAAAATAAGCTTTGTTTTTTATTTTGATTAGTGTACCAAAACTTTCAAAAGATTATTATTAACATAAATGAGTGGAATAATATTTGGCTCATTTTATTTATTCATTTAGAAATATCTTCCAGTTAAATGAGATCACAAATTCATGTTCGATATAAAGTTAATGTAGAACAACTATTTTTAATTTGCAAATAGGATAGGTTAAAATTTTCCTTAAAAAAAAATTACCTTCAAATAAACTGAGGTCTCTTCGTAGCCGTGGTCCATAAAGCCCTTCTAGAATACTCTCAAAACCTGTGTTTTGAAAAAGAGAAAAACATACATTCACTACCAGAAAAAACTTCTTTTTAATAATAAAAAACTATCTGAGTCATACAATTATAAATTTAACATTACTATGCACTATGATTTTTTCTTCAGATCAATGAAGTTGAACTAAGCAATTTTCAACATAGCAAATAGTCAAACCATGATGAGATATTACACTGTTGTAAAGAAATTAAAATATTCAAATTCTTACTAGTAAAACAGATA
This sequence comes from Talpa europaea, assembly GCF_964194135.1. NCBI lineage: Eukaryota > Metazoa > Chordata > Mammalia > Eulipotyphla > Talpidae > Talpa > Talpa europaea. The sequence continues at coordinate 135,925,728 of NC_140071.1, read as the reverse complement.
AACACCTTTGTCATTTAGAAATATTCCCAGATGGGCAAGTTTATTTTGTAAAAATTTCATAAGGAGAAGACTAATTAGAAAAAAAACTATTTGTTACAAAAAATGTTAAAAAACAGTATCTTTAATCTCAATGACAAAAATGATTATATGAGTATCAATAGGAGTGTCAACTGTGTGAAGTAGATGTGTAAAATTTAAACCTACCTGTAAAAATTCAAACACAACAATTTGTTCATGAATATGTATTACCTTGTTTTAAGAGAAAAATGACTGAAAATCTTGTCAAGTAAACAAAACCCATTTGTGTGCCAAGCATTCTATTTTCTGGATATGCTATATATAAGATTTTAAATGTTCCTTTGAAAGTCTGTATTATCAGTTGATAAACTTATTAGGCATCCAAAGGAAAATGACTAGAATGGCAAAATAACTAAGGAACCAAAACCAAAAAAATTTAGGAAGCTTATAGAGAGGAAACAAAATTAAAGGTGGCATTATAGATCCACAAAATGAAAAAGAGATTTTCTCTGTAGTAGTTCTAAATTGTAAAACAGCGGAAATACTAATTGAAACATTTCATGTATTATAAGATCAACTGTGTGCCACAGACAAAAAGGGCAACTTTTTTCATTTAACAGAACATGAAGAAATCATGCATCTTACATCTGATACTGCTGTAGATATGACAAAGTTAGGTTGTTATTGTGGTACTTGGGAAAATATGTACTTAGTAAAATTTTGGGGAAATGCACTAAAATGATTTAGTACTAGTCCCTGCAAGTAGAAATTTCAGGCAGAAAAGTGAATGATCCTCAGGGAGAACTTTCAAGAATGCTACAGAAAAGATTTTCATCTTTGAGTAGACTGACTGAGCCCAAACTCTCCATCACAAAGATATTCCAATAATATTTTACCGTGATCAGTATGCACAAAAAATAGCATTGCAAAATAACTTTAGGATGTTATTCTGTGGTATATTGGACAGAATGTATAGCTTCTTCCTGTATAAGCTTACTGATTTTAAATCATACACATTTTCAAGATTTAAGCCTGAAAATAAGAACACAAATAAGAACTTAATACTTTTGTTCTACAGTGTTTCTCAACTCCTCAGAAGATAAGGCAAATAATAATCCTTTCAAGATGTATTCAGACTGCATAATACTGGTGCAAATGTAAATGGTATCTTTAGTTAAAAGTTGTGTTTCCTGTAGGTTTATAAAAACACAACTGAGTTTGCATATTGACTTTGAATCTACCAACACCTCTAAACTTCCTATTTATAAAAATTAATCTGATGATTCTCTACACAAAAATATCTATAGTTTTATTGTTTCCTTACCCTAATTGCTTTCTTCTTTCCTAGTCTTGCCTTTATGCCTTGACTAGACCTCCATCATGATGTTGAATATCAGTAGTGATTAATAGGAATCCTTGACTTATACCTAATCTTTCACACATAAAGTTTCATCATTAAACATCTGCTTTATACTTTTAAGACAAATACTAATTATTACATTAAAGATGTTTCACTCATGTCTAGCTTGCTATGGGCTTTTTCCTACCACGAACAGATGGAGAAATTTTATCAAATTGATAAATCTATTTAGAATCTATTGAAATGATGTCATTTTTTTTTCTTAAATAATTTCATATGGTGAATTACAAAGAAAGTTAAACTACCCTCTTCCATTCCTGGGAAAATGCAACATTATCATGAGGTATATTTTTGCTGGATTATCATCTGGATAGATCATTTAAAATGTCTGCATCTATGTTCAACACCGAGAATGATCTATGATTTCCTCTGTACGTCAGTTATGATATTAATGTTATATTACTCTCATAAAATGAATGGCAGTATTTTTTGTTTTGCTACTCTCTGGGGTAAAAATTAGGAAATGTAGGGTTCCTTGCCTCAATATTAGTGGAACATGTCAGGTATGTCAATTGAGAATAAAGTCTTTCTAAAGTGTTTATTATTGGGCTTCCCCGGTGGCGCAGCGGTTGAGCGCGGGGTTGCGAAGCTGCCCGCAGCCTCTGCAGTGCTGGTTCGATCCCCGGCTGTTCCCCGGCCACCAGAGGAGCGTCCCACATGGCGCGCAGACCTCTCCTGCCGCCCGCTGCTCCCCTCAGCAGTGTACTTCGGTCCTTCTGCCTGCTCTGCTCCCTGCTCTGACTCTGGTGAATTCTCTCACCCTCCTGCGCTTCTGACTGTACCCAGTGCATGTATGAATAAATAAATAAATAAATAAATAAATAAATAAATCTTTAAAAATAAATAAATAAAAAATAAAGTGTTTATTATTGACCAAATTTATTTAACTGTCATAGGACTCTTCAGATATTCTATTTCTAATGTTACAGTTTTCTAGGAACTGGACCATTTTTATTATTTTCTAATTTATTTGCATAAAATGTTTAATTATATTCTTTAATCTATCTAATGTCAATACCATCTGTAGTAATGTACTTTTGTTTTTATTTCTTACTTGGGTTATTTATGTTTTCACTATCCCCCTCCTCAGTTAAGCGTCATTAGAAGATTCTATAGTTATGGTCTTCTTTTCTTACAAACTTTAGACTTGACTGAATATGAATATGGTTCAGTTTTGTTCTTTCTCAATATGGAAATTGTGCACTCTATTTCTATTCTTCTTGAGGTTAACCAGAACTTAGGTTATAGGTCTAAAGTTAATCAAAATCATTTCTCATTCTCCCAGAACTTAAGACTTCCTTCCTATGTTTATTATTGCTCTGTCTGTAACACCAAACATTATGTTCTCTTATGTTTGCACACATATTTACCATTCTCTTTGTTCTTCATTATTTACTGTATCTCAGAGCATCCATCTAGGATCATTTACTTATGCCTAAAGTGCCTACTTTAAAGACTGATTTTTTCTCCTAATATCCTGATGAAAGACTGAGTAAAAGTATCTAAATTATTCTCACCATAAAATTCATGTCACTCCCACTTACGTATTTTATCTCTTTCTCTTTCCTTCCTGCATGTTGGTTAATTTCTCTACTATGTATATTCTACTCCCAAATTCCCTTTACTGCACAACCTAGAGCTAATAAATCCTGATTGTTGTATAGACATAAAAATTTCATATACCCATTTCAAAGATTAAATAAGTTTAATAAATTTGACACATGAATACTTTCATTTAGCTAAGAACACAATCAAGCAAAGAATATTTCAATCAATCTAAATCGTACCCTTGTGCCATTTTAAGTTAGTTTTGCCTGGAACAGCACAAAGTCCAAGGAAACACTAATTTATGTTCTGTCATTATAAATTCTTTTCCAGAGATGCACATAAATGGAATCAAAGACCATATACTCTTTTGAGTCTTGCTTCTTTTGATTAGTAAACTGTCCTTGAAAACAGAATTAACAATAGCCTAAATTACATATGTGAGAACAAGGATAAGAATTACATCACGCTTCGCATCCAAAACTATACACCACTCCCTGGTGGCGCAAGGGGTTAAGTCTCAGCGCTATGAAGCTATCTGCAGCACAAGATTGATCCCTGGACAGCAAGCTGACCCACATGGCACAACAGACCTCTCCTGTCTTGCCTACTTTTTCCCTCAGCAGTGTATTTCAAGAGAACCACCTGTTCTTCTCCCGACTCTGTCTCTGGTGAATCCTCTCACTCCCCTGCATCTCTGGCCTATATCACAGCTATTGCTTGCATAAATAAAATAAGTCTTTAAAAAAAAAAAAACTCTACAAACCAAAATACAATGGGGGACATAATTCAAATGCTAAAAGAAACTATCAATCCAGAATTTCATACTCAGCAAAAACAAGCTTTAAAAAATGATGGAGAAAAGACATTTTGGACAAAGAAAAATGTAAATAATTCATTATCAGAAAGCCTGCATTACAAGAAATATTGAAAGAAATTCTTTAGGCAGAAGATATCTGTTTCCACACACACATTTAGATCTGAAAAAGAAATGACTCAAAAAAAAAGTTAAGAAGGTAAATATAAAGGACACTTTCCCCCTTAATTGTTCTAAAAGATAAATTACTATTTAAAGTAAAAATTGTGTCAATATTAGTTAAGAACAGAGGTCTTTCTTTTAAATCATGTATCTGATAAAGAACTTGTCCCTAAATTACATATAGAAATCTTAAAGATCAACCTAAAAATAAAACACGTTTTTAAAAAATGGGTTAATATAGTTGAGCAGACACATCACCAATGACGTAAGTATGGCAAATAAGCACATAAAAAGGTGGTACATTTATTAATCAGTGATATGTAAAATTAAAATCCCAATAAAAAAATCACTACACACATATCATAACAGCTATAAAGAAACTGCTAATACCACCTACGGACAAGGATGCACAGCAACTGGGTTTCTTATAAATTGCTGGTAAGTAAGTCCAGGCTACAACTTTGGAAAACAGTTGGATAATTTCTACTAAGTTAGACATGCTACCACGTGATCCAAGAATCCCGTTCTTAGATATTGAGCCAACAAAAATGAAAACTACATTTATACAAAAACCTATATACACAGGTGTTCATTGTTTCATTCACAATTACCCAAAACTGGAAACAACCCAATGTTCTTCAACTATTAAATGGATTTAAAAAATGTAGTACAGTAAAATATTCCTCAGCAAAAGAAACAAACCATCGTTGACCCTGAATAACAGAAGCATTAGGAACACTAACTTCCAGGCAATAAAAATCCATGGATTACTTTTGTCTATCCCAAACATAACCACTAATACTTTGTGGTCAACCAAAAATCTCACCAAAACAGTTGACTAACACATATTTTGTGAGTTATATGTATTATACATTCTATTCTTACAATAAAATAAGCTAAAGAAAATGTTAAGGAAGAAAATCATGAAGAAGAGAAAATCATGAGGAAGAGAAAACACATTTACAGTATGGTATTTATCAATACTGTAAGTTTACACTGTTTGATGTAAGTAAGCAGATGACCACCAAGGAACACAAGACAAATTTAACTGAATCACTGTGTCAGAACTCTTAACAGTACTCTATAAATCATAAATATAAACCTTGTACTTTCCACCCAAAAAAATTTTTTTTGACACATCCTTTTTTAATTTTTTCACAATACAGGATTTCTCCCCTCAGATGCAATAGCCATATTTTTCCCACCACCAAAGTGCCCACAGTCCTGTACCACACTCTCTTGCCCTGTTCTTTTACCCTCTCCTTCCCCTTCCCCTCCTGATTGTCTTAGATCTATAGTTTGCTTTTAGGCAAGGGTTAGTCTTACAGTTTGTCTAATCCTTTATTTGGTTTCTTTAGATGCCACATATAAGTGAAACCATCCCCTTCTGGCTTATTTCACTTAGAATAATCCCTTCCAGTTCCACCCATGTCACCACAGATGGCATGAGTCTTGTCTTTTTTGAGTAGTATTCCATTGTGTGTATCTTCTTATCCACTCGTCTGTTCTGAGGCACTTGGGTTGTTTCCTTATCTTGGCTATTCTAAATAGCGCTGCTTGCTATAAGCACAAGAGTGCAGGTTTCCTTACGAATTGGTACTTCTGCGCTCTTTGGATAGATACCTAGAGAGGAACTGCTGGATTGTATGGTAAATTCTTTTCTGTCTTTGAAGAAATTGCCACACATTTCCAAGGGGCTGGAGCAGTATACATTCCCACCAGCAGTGTAATAGGGCTCCATTTTCCCCACACCCCTCCAGCACTTCTTTGTGGTTTTATTTATTTATTTTTGATCTGAGTCATTCTAACAGGTGTCAGGTGGTATCTCACTGTGGTTTTGAATTGCATTTCCCTTATAATAAGTGATGATGAGCAATTTTTAATCTGTCTGTTAGCCATCTGCATGTCTTCTTTGGACAAGTTCCTATTTAGCTCTTCTGCCCATTTTATGATGGGGTTGTTTATTTTTGTTGAGTTGTATAAGTGCTTTGTGGAGCTATAATATCACTCCCTTATCTGATGTAATCCCAGTTGTTTATTTTCTCCTTCATTTTCCTTGCTGCTGGAGATGAGTCTGAGAATATGCTTCTGAGGTTTATGTCATGGAGCGTTTTGCTTATGTTTTCTTCTAAGTATTTCCTGGTTTCAGGTCTTATAACCAAGTCTTTAATCCATTTGCTCCTCTCTCATAAATTAGTTGTCCACAAATGTGTGGTTTTATTTCCTCCCTCTCAAAATTTTTTTAAATATGGCATAGCAGATGGTTCATGAAACAAAAAAGGTGAAGATGATTATTGAGAATTAAGTGTGGTAAGAAACCTTGAGAAAGATGATCTTTAAGAGCAATAAAGTCAGGCCTCTCCAGTTGTGTAGCGGTTGAGCTCTGGGTTGTGAAGATGCCCGCAGCCTCTGCAGCACCAGTTCGATCCCCGGCCTCCGGGCGAGGGTCCCTTATGGCACGCAGACCTCTCCTGCTGCCTGATGCTCCCCTCAGCAGTGTATTTTGTTGGTCTGCCTGTTCTGTTCCCCTCTCTGGCTCTGGTGAATTCTCTCACCCTCCCACGCTTCTGACTGTACCCAGTGCTTGTATAAATAAATAAATAAATAAATAAATCTTAAAAAAAAAATCCCCCCCCCCAAAAAAAATCACAGGCCTTTTAAGACTAAAAGATGAGAAGGCCACCATGAGGACAATGTGATATGTTCATATTAATGTGAGATTTTATAGAAGAATTCATCAAATGACCCTAGTCCCTTCTCTGATAGGTGAAATCAATTTTTATATATACAGGTAGAAGTTAAGAGAAAAATTAGAAAAAAAATACTATTTTTAACAAATGAAAGATTAATGAAATAATTTATTTCAGTTACTCTAATTAGCCAATCTCTCTTACCACCACTCAATTCTCTACTCTAGTCTGGTGTTCTGGGCCTATCTCAACAATTTCCAAATACTCTGTTCATTCCTTTTTCTCTGCCTCTTTTTGGCCTCCTATTCCTTGTTCTCCATCCCTTCTTTTGCTAAACTCAAATCGCATATCTTCTAAGAAAGCAGCATTCATTATACCATTCCTCATTAATAGCTGTTTGTTTTTAAATGTCTTCTATACTCACCTGTGTCACACAATTTAAGTGCCTAAACTATATCCAATGAAGCCTTTCTAACCCCAAGTGTAACTAAAGACAACAGAGTTCATAAAACTGAGGTTTTGGGAATTATGCCTTTCAAATTTCAATACATGAAATACTTTGGGAAACCTATTGTTTCCATAAGCCATAAAGTAGGCGGTCTACTATTTGACATCATACATCTATCACATGGAGGCCTTCCATTGCTGGATAGATCAAGAACCTCCAAATCAAATATAAACTAAAACCTCACCTCTTTTTAGAACATGTATATAGATCTTTGGCTTGGGAAATAGTCACTAACTCTATGACAAATATGCAAGAAGAATACTGTAGCTTCTTGCCTCTTTCCTAGGACAAAAGACCAATCCTAAAAATCATACTTCTTTTCTCATGTCCTTTTTGACCCACTGATACCATTTCTGAAGACCTAAACCTAAGCTGAATCTAATCTCTCCTCATTCTGGTCAAACAGAGGTACATCTGAACCTGTTACCAAGTCACGGTGATATACATGGAGCAACGGGTATCTAAAGTAGAGCAGAAGTAGACTAGTTAATCATAAATAACTGCATTATAAACTTGATGATGCTTTCTATATTCTCAATTCTGTTTCTCATAATGGTAATTGTTAAAGTTGAACTAATAACTCCAAATTCAGTGCTATATTTTTATAATAAAAATACATCACCTATAATGCTTTTCTACCTGTAAATTTACCTTCAGACTCTTGCGCTATAAGTTTCAATTTTGTTTTAAAACTTAATTAAATGTATGCAATTATCATTCACCTAGCAAATCTGACAGCTCTGACCTACTTGACATACAAAGCAACTGACTTTTTCTAAGGTCCCAATTATTTAATGAAGAGCGCCTTCCATCAGAACTTAGATAACTCCATTTAAGTGTATCTTTACTTCCATGGTGGCAAACCATACTTAAAATAGAAATATATCGAGCAAAACTACAACATATATAGAATTTCAGATTTTTGTATCTGCTATACTCTTGCCACTAAACAGTGACACCTGGATTGAAATGTAATAGGCATGAAGGTAAATGAAAAGAAATCAGACTCTGGGGTTGGAGGAGTAGACAATGAGGGAAGGTTTTCCAAAAATGATGGCACCCAAACTAAGAATGAGAGCCAAACAAAACAAGAAAGGGCACATTACTTATCTAGAAAAAGAGAGCAGCATGCACAAAGACATAGGTGAAAGAGAGCTTCAAATCTCAAGAACTGAAATATCCTACAGAAGTTTATGTAATGATAAAAATATTCTATATCTGTGCTTTCAAATACAGGAGTTGAGAAACTGATTTTTAAATTTTATTTAATTTAAATTTAATCAGTCATGTTCAGAAATTGAAAAAGTACACCATAAAAAATGTGATGTGAAAGGAGGAATATAAAAGGCAAGAGATGTACGCAATATCCTGAAGGGCTTAGCAGGTTTTGCTAATTTTTATCCTGAGAGCAAATGAGCCATGGAAGAGCTTGAAGCAGTCAAATGACAGGATTAGCTCTGCATTCAGAAAAAGATCACTCATGCATCAAGTGGTAAATAAACTAAATGAGAAAAGAATAAAGATAGAATGGTTAGCAAACTTATAGAAATACAGCAGAGAAAAAACAAGAACATAAATTTAGGCAGCATAAGTTTGCCTAAGAGAAAGAAGATGGTTTTGAGTGATGGAATACAATAAAATGAAAATAACTTGGTAGCGTACTTTCATTTTTTAAGGTGGGAGTGAGACGAGTAAAGATTTCTGGCTTGAGAAATTGAGTGAATAAACCTTTACTGAGACAGAAAATCCATGAATTGGTTTTGCTTTGTTTTGTATGATTGGTAGACGTGATAGCAGCTGATTTTAGCATATGCTATCCTGGCTATGTGGACATAAGTAAAACAAAATATCTGGAGGTTATCAGTACACAGATAGAAGACAGAGTCCCATTTTCCAATTAAATGCATTTTCTTCAAGTATCAGAATAAAAAAAATTTAATTTAAAAGTTGTTTCTACTTTAATTGCTAATGTAACAATACTGTTTTCTACCAGAAATGCTGAGTATTTCACTACATAGTAGAAAGGTCAATATGTCACCTGGTAGTATCATGATACCTGCCAACTAGCCACCACCCCTACCAACACTCAAATCCCTGCAAAATGCTGTACTGTATGCCAATTCAGACATCCACACAAAGCTGTTTCTTCAGCATATAATACATTCCAATTGCCATTCCCACCTCCAAAACATATCTGGATAACTTTGAAATCATAAAACTCCTAGAAAACAACATAGGGTTTGAAAAAGCTCCTTGACATTGGTCTTGGCCATGATACCAAAATCATAGGCAATGAAAATATAAACATGTGGGATTGCATTAAATTAAAAAGCGATTGCATAGCAAACAAAGCAACCTGCATAATGAAATGGTAATTTACAAAAATTTTTGCAAACCATATGCCTGATAGGGAGTTAGTATCTCAAAAACACTGGGTTGTCGGAAAAGTCATGCTGTATTTTGTCTGTTTCTGACAACCCAATATAAAAAGAACTCCTACAACTCAATAGCAAAAACAAAATCCACAAAAAAAAAACCAAAAAAGAAAAACAAAAATCAATTTAAAAAATGGTAGAGGAACAGAACCGTTATCTTTCATAAGATACACAAAATGGCCAACAGGTACATGAAAAGTGCTTAACTTGACTGATAAGGGAGATGCAAATAAAAAATACAAGGCACCCCTGTCAGGGTGGTTACCATCAATAAGACGAGAGATAAGTGTTGGGAAGGATGAGGTAGAAAACAAAACCTAGTACTAGCATTGTTAGTAGGAATGTATACTGACTGCAACCACTATAGAAAACAGTGTGGGGATTCCTTAAAAAATTTAAAAAAATGGAACTAACACACTGATGCAGCAATTCTACTTCTGGGTATACATCTGAAGGAAATGAAATTACTATCACAAGAGACCTATGCACCCCATTTTCTTTTTTTTTACATTCATGTGTAGACATGTGATTATAACATGTATTGTTACATACATTAAGAACACTTTTTTGCTTATACTGAATAAAAGCTGACCTGATAGCTATTGCTCATTTAATCTACTCCAATGTATACCTAAAAACAAGTAAATTCCTAAATTATTTTTTTATTCTGCATGTAGAAGAGCTGGGGTACAGGCCAGAGGTTCAGTGGGTGAGAGGATTCACCAGAGACAGAGTGGGGAGCAGAACAGGCAGACTGATGGAAAACACTGCTGAGGGGAGCAGTGGGGAGACAAGAGAGGTCTGCAGCGCCATGTGGGTAACTCCCTGGCTGAGGATCCAACTCAGGCTGATGTTGGCACCAGATGACGAGAAGAGCCCCACGTCAGTCGCCATATGGTGTTGTTTTTGGAGTTAGCGCAGGGTCCTTGGGGTCACTCTGGGAAAGGTTTCACCCGAACTCCCGTTTCGGCGACACGCAGCGAGTTTCTCCACAAGACAGAGACGGTAGTGATATTTAAAAGAGCAAGTTTATTAGAAAAGGGACAGAAGAGTAAAAGACACTTGCCTAGACACAAGTGGGCAGGAAGAGCTGACCCAAAAGGGACAGGTTTGCTGAGAGAGGCCTACGTGGCCTGGAGGAGAGCGGCCTCCACTGAGGGAGGTCAGCGAGAAGAAGTCCTGGCAGGTACAGGGCACGGGCAGGCAGGAGGCTGCTGCTCTGCGGAGGGAGAGAGCTGGTGAAAAGAGGGACCTGCACAGGCACAGGTGGGCAGTGGAAGTGCTGCCTGCACCCCATTTTCATGGCAGCATTATTTATAATAACCAAGACATGGAAACAAAGTGTCCACTGACAGATGAATGGAGAAAAAAAGATATGATGGAATATTATAGAGAGATGATGGAATATTATTTGGCCACAAAAAGGTGGAAACCCTGCAATTTGCAACAAGGATGAATCTAGAAAGTGTAATTAGCCTAAAACAAATTCCATTTAATCTCACTTATATGTGTAATTTGGGAAAAAAAAAAAAAAGGAATTCATAGAAACAAAGATGGGGAAATAAGCTACCCAAGAATGAATAAGCTCTGGGGTGTTAATGTACAGCACAGTGATTACAGTTAGCAATACTGTTGTCTACTTGAAATTTGCTAAGAGTAGACTAAGATTTTTTATCTCACATACAAAAAAGATAACCATGAAGTGATGACTGTGTTAATTAACCTGATGGTGGTAATCACTGCACAAAGCATATGTATGTCAAATCATTATGTTGTACACTTTCAACACATACAATTTTATCAATTTTACCTCTTTGTGAATCTGGGAGAGGTGGCAAAGAATTACTGCCTCAATTCAAAGTTTCATCTAATCCAATCTAGTTTTCGGCTGGATTAGATCCATTGTTATATGCTTTATATACTACTCTGTATTATTCCCTTTGGAGCTTGTATCACAATTCTAATTATGTGTAATATTTAAATGTCTCAACCAATCAATTATTCATATAACAAATATTTGCATGTCTCCCAAATGTTCTAGAAGCTGGGAATACATCAATGACTAAAAAGAATTCTGCCTTCAACAAAAATTGGGGGAAGGAGAATGACGTGATGAGTGGGAAATCACATAAATCTTTGACTTGTTTTTAAAAGATTTATTTATTTATGCATACAAGAACTGGGGTACAGGCCAGAGATGGGGGGGTGAGAAGATTCACCAGAGACAGAGCGGGGAACAGACCAGGCAAACTGACTGAAGTACACTGATGAGGGAAGCAGTGGGCAAGATAGGAGAGGTCTGCTGCGCCATGTGGGTAGCTCCCTGGCTGGCCGGGGATCAAACTCGTGCTGCAAATGCTGTGGATTGCTTCATAGTGCGGTGCTTAACCCCTCGTGCCACCAGGGAGGCTTCAAATCTTTGGTTTTTTTTTTTTTTGGTTTTTTTTTGTGGGACCCTGGCCGGCTGCCGGGGACTGACCTCTCAGCCCAGTGCTCAACCGCTGCGCCACCAGGGGAGGCCCCAAATCTTTGACATTTTAATGTGATAAATGTCACAACATTCTTTAAGCTCCAAGAAGGGACCATGTGAACTAGTTTTACTGTGCCTATACCCAGCGTCTGGCCATATTAAGTACTCAAATATTTGTTAAATGTTTGAGGAAAATTTTCACTAAAATCTAAGACATTCATTCACAAAACAACTATCCGAATATAGTCCAATTTGCAAGATAGTTTTGCAAAGAAAAAAAATCTGTTATTAATAATTATCTTTCTTTACATCCTCTGTATTTCTGAAATTCACAGCCATTTATTTATTTACAACCTACCTGCTCTAAGAACAAACCATATTTCTATCTGGCTTAGTTTAGTTTTAGTGTCTTTTCTATTCCTTAGAATCTAAAATACCTTAGTTTCCATGTAACCAGTGCCTTCTTTTTAAGTGTTTTTTTTTTTCCCACTATTTTGTTCAGTCTGTTCTTTGTGTAAGTATACGTAAATATAAGTATGACTAAAGGATTGCAGCACCTCTATTAATAAAGGTGACTTAAGGATTGCGATGCCTCTATTAATAAAGGTGTCTCTATTACAAGATCCTAAGGTTACCCTAATCCTCAAACATGAGCATATAAATGAAACTATTGGCATCTACTACTATCAAGGAAGCTGCTAAACATTCTAAAGTGAACAGGACAACTCCCCACACCAGAGACTAATGCAGCTCAACTTGTCAATAGTGCCAAGATTGGCTCAAAAATCAGCATTAAAGAAACTGACTCAACAATTCTGAATAGACAGTAAAAGAGAAAATCAAAAAGATTACCTTAATTATTCATCTCTTTCTCTAATTTACACTTATGCAACAAATGGAAACCAAACTAGCCATGAAGAATTACTGAGGAATAAGCACAAGTTGAACATACATGTTACCCTGTTCAAGGCTTAAGTACAGACGTGATACTAGACTAATTGTTAAATTGTAAAAATGCTTCTTAGTCACTATGGGGAAAATGATCTCTCCTCTTATTAAGACCCATTAGCATTCCCTGACTTTTATATCTAATATGAAATCCGTCTTGTCCTCTCATAAAACATAAGATGATAATGGATATAGAAGTAATATCCAGACTGGACTCCCAGATTTGTCTTCAGACCAGCTATGTGATCTCAAACAAATAACATAACTTTTTCAGAATCAGTAATTCTTTTTTTTTTTTTTTTTAAATAGAGGCATGTTTATTTATTTATTTGTTTGTTTGTCTTGTTCATACATGCACTGGGTACAGTCAGAAGTGCGGGAGGGCGAGAGAATTCACCAGAGCCAGAGCAGGGAGCAGAGCAGGCAGAAGGACCGAAGTACACTGCTGAGGGGAGCAGCGGGCGGCAGGAGAGGTCTGCGCGCCACGTGGGACCCTCCTCCGGTGGCCGGGGAGCAGCCGGGGATCGAACCGGCGTCGCAGAGGCTGCGGGCAGCTTCTCAACCCAGCACTCAACCGCTGCGCCACTGGGGAGGCCCTCAGAATCAGTAATTCTTCAGTAAAACTTGGAATATTATCATACTCCTATGCTGAGTAATAACTGCATTCAAACATTTAATAAAATGGATATATTCCAGGTAGATAGATAATTTGTATGGAATCTTGGAAAAAATGTAAAGCAATAAACAAATAGCAAATGTTATCAGAAATATCCAATTAGTTGTCTGAATTAGATTTTGCTTTGACTGGAGTACACAGGCACAAATTCAGGAAATGCATTCTGAACAGGCTATGTCCACATTACTTCCCTGTTTATCTTTCACTAAGTCTGTTAAGTTACCCTTATAAAGTTGTAAGTCTAGAATACTTGTATTTTGTAGCACTGATAATGGCTATTTGGTGCAAACTAATCAGTGAAACGATCAGATTTACATACAAATAAAAAGACAAAATATAGAGTAATAATTCAGGAAAAAAATTACTACAATTAAAATAGATTTGTTGAGCATTTAAGATAACCAGACACAGAAAAACTCAATGTGCACCTTATGTGAATGCCAGCTAGTACATATCTAGCTCTTATACCAAAATAACTTACACCAGGTATACCACGAATGCTTTATGGAGACTTATATCAAGAGAAAAATATGTACCTCCAGGATGGAAGAAAGGGAATGGGACTTGCAAATGATAAATGAGAATTTCAACTTCAATTTCATCTGTCATGTTTTGTTTCTTAAATGGAAGTTACTTAGATATATATTATAATAACTCTGTAAATTTTTTGGAGGCCTGATACATTCAAAATTGAAAAGTTTTCTAGTTCCAAACAGTAAACTGTTTACCTTAAAGATTCACCTCTATTAAACACTAGTCTCAGCAGTAGAGAAAATGTTCAGTTCATGCACTCTCTCTGAATACCAAGGCTCTTATTATGGATATCAGACTCACTGTTCTAATGGACTTCCTGATTTAAAAGAACAGAAGACAATATTAATTTTGCTTAAAACTCTTCAATGGATCGCTACTGCCCACAGATAAAATAAGAATGTTCTAAGACAGCATACACAGCCTTCCCAAATCTAGGCCCCGTGTATTCTCCAACCTCGTTTTAAATTATGCCATCATAATTAACTTAGATGCCCCTTAAAGGAAACTAACCCATTATGCTGTTTACAGGGTTGAGCTTTTGCACATATTGTTTATCTGAAATGCATTCCCCCATCTTTGTTCACCTGTCAAGTGTCCTGTCTTCCAAACTAACCTAAGACAACATCTTCCAGCTTTACAACTAGCTGAACAATTAACCATAGTAAGGAGCAGTTTATTTATGTGTGAAATAAACAGACCTGATATAAAAGTCCTGTCCAAATGATACCAGAAACCTTCCCACTCTTATATGTCAGAATTCACTGTTACCAGTATCACATTCTAATATCACGGCCTAATTTGAAGTATTTCTATTTTTCTCTTTTGGTTGAAGAAAGGGAAATGTTAGCTCCTTAACAACAAGGACAATATTATTTTGTATTATCCTCAGGATGTGTCATAGCGATTCACCTAATGTAGTTGAATTTCATGGCTGACAGAGGATTTAGCTGAAGGGAAAAAGAGACCAGCCATACACATAACACAACACTTATTTCAATAAAGAAAGGTTTTTAAATAATAAGATGATTAATGTAAAAATGAACATATGCAGCAAATGGCAAAGTTTTAAAGAAGACTAGAATGGGTGACAAAGTATATGAATTACATATAGTCAAAAAATGTTTTTGTTAAGCTTCTAACACACACTTACCTAAAGCTTATAGTTTAGTGAAGAAAGACAAAGCAGCAGACAACGATCAATAAGCCATTTTATAGAACGTCTGAGATGAATAAAAATAGAAACCTAGTCTAAGAGAAAGAGTAAAGAAATACAGTGATAAGATAAACTCACGCCATTCGCAGCAACATGGACTGATCTTGAAGGGATCATGCTCAGTGAAATAAGCCGTAAGGAAACAGAAAAGTATGGAATGGTTTCACTTATAGGAGGAATACAGAGGAACCAAATAAGCAATCAAGGAAAAAAAAAAAAAAACACAGTAACAACAATAATAGTAAAACAAAACTAGCAAGCAAGCAACCATAAACAGAAATTCTGCAAGGGAAGGGGAGGAAAGGAGTCAAAACGGGCAAGAAGAGCACAAGAGACTATGGTGATGGTTCACCGGTGAACTGGTGGTGGTGGGAATTTTACAGGGTCTACACAACGATGTAAAAAATATAAGTAAAAAGAAAAGCAATACAATGATAGAAGGTATACCATCATTATTTAATTGGGGTTGGGGCAAGTGTTAGTAATGGGTCTGCATGGTAGTTAAAAAAGATATGAAGGGCCTCCCTGGTGGCGCAAGGGGTTAAGGCACAAACTATGAAGCTAACCGCAGCCACTGCAGCACAAGTTCGATCCCCGGCCAGGGAGCAACCCACATGACGCAGCAGACCTCTCCTGACTCACCTGCTGCTCCCCTCAGCAGTGTATTTCACTCAGTCTGCCTGTTCTGTTCCCCACTCTGTCTCTGGTGTATCCTCTCATGCCCCCACACCTCTGGCCTGTAACTCTGTTCTTGTATGCATAAATAAATATTAAATGAAAACTTTAGTTTCAGAGAAGATAAATTCAAGATGGAAAAGAATGACACAAAAAGGAAACATTTTTAAAGAAAGTATAATCAACTATAATTTTTTAAGCTTTATTTATTCATACATACAAGAACTGGGGTGCAGACAGGATATGTGCAAGAGGTTGAGGAAAGGGAGGTTGAGAAAGGATTCACCAGAGACAGAGCTGGGAACAGAACAGGCAGACGGACCGAAAACACTGCTGAGGGGAGCAGTGGGCGAGACAGGAGAGGTCTGCCATACCATGTGGGTATCTCCGAGGCTGGCCAGGATCAAACCCACACTGCAGAGGCTGCAGACAGCTTCACAGCGCTGCGCTCAACTACCTGTGCTACCAGGGAGCCCACTATAATTTTTTAAAGAAAGTATAACCAAGTACTATGTAAGTAACTTGTTATGGCACAAGAAACTCAAACGTGGGCCTCCCCGGTGGCGCAGCGGTTGAGCGCTGGGTTGCGAAACTGCGCGCGGCCTCTGCAGCGCCGGTTCAATCCCCGGCTGCTCCCCGGCCAACGGAGGAGGGTCCCACATGGCGCGCAGACCTCTCCTGCCGCCCGCTGCTCCCCTCAGCAGTGTACTTCGGTCCTTCTGCCTGCTCTGCTCCCCGCTCTGGCTCTGGTGAATTCTCTCACCCTCCCTCCCGCACTTCTGACTGTACCCAGTGCATGTATAAACAAAACAAGCAAACAAACCAGCAAACAAATAAATAAAGCATGCCTCTATTAAAAAAAAATAAAAAAAAAAAAAGAAACTCAAACGCACAATATACTACAAAGTCTGACGTATCTCTGTGACTTAATTCTATCTGAATTCAGTGACTTGATTTGGCAAAAAATATTTTTTAAAGCCACAAGGGAATGGGGGAGCGGTGCAGGAGGGTGGAGAGGAAACTCTATTTCAACTCCTTGAAATCTCAACTCAGTTTTGATATAATTTGTAATTTATAAAATTCTTGTCTGGACTCCAAATGGTTCTTGGCTTTTTTCCTAAACTTAAGACCACCCTCAAAAGGACAAATAATATTATTTACCACAAATAATTAGATGTACCAAGAGTTACTAAGAATATATCCAAAAATACTTTTCACAATAGCTGTTCGGTACAAAAGGGTTACAACAAATTTAAAAATTTTAAGAACCCCAAAATAATCTGGTTTAACACTGCAGATATAACTGAAGAGAATAAAAGTCAGAGAGTAATTAAGTGTATTACCCAATTTCCATTAGATTCATGCTTATGTTTATTATTTTAGGAATGAAAGGGCAAATGTATGAAAAAAATTCACTAAGTCAACAATTACTTACTCAGTGGTTCCAAGGACACAAGGAAAAAACATGATTTTTTTCCTTTGCGCGCACACACACACACACACACACACACACACTTTAAATTTGATGTGAAATATATACCACAGATGTGTGTAACAGAGCAAGGAAAGTGACATCAGTGCACATACCAAGTGATATCAAATGCAAATTTGGAAAGGTGAAGAGAGAATTCCCTAAAAAAGTGTAATCAGGGCCTCCCCGGTGGCGCAGCGGTTGAGCGCTGGGTTGCGAAGCTGCCCGCAGCCTCTGCAGCGCCAGTTCGATTCCCGGCTGCTCCCCGGCCACCAGAGGAGGGTCCCACATGGCGCGCAGACCTCTCCTGCCGCCCGCTGCTCCCCTCAGCAGTGTACTTCGGTCCTTCTGCCTGCTCTGCTCCCCGCTCTGGCTCTGGTGAATTCTCTCACCCTCCCGCACTTCTGACTGTACCCAGTGCATGTATAAACAAAAACAAACGAACAAACAAATAAATAAATAAATAAAACATGCCTCTATTAAAAAAAAAAAAAGTGTAATCAGCCAAAGTGAGATTGTAAAATATTCCAAGAGTTGAATGAAAATTTAAGATGTATAATAAGAACATTAGCTGTCCTGCTTATAGTATTGTAAACTGGAAACAACCCAAATGTCACTTAAAACAAATGAATAAATGATGATATATTTACATGTTAGATTATAGAACAAAGAAACTATATCTTCAGGCAACCACATGATGAAAGCTAAAATGCTTTACGATTTCATTCAAACACAGCTTCCCTCAAGCAGGCAAATATAATCCACGGTGTTAAGAACTCAGAATACTACATACATACATGAGTATGTTCACTTTGCTCACTTAAGTATAATTTTATGATCTGTATGCTTTTCATTATGTAGCTATACTTTTTAAAGTTTATAAAAAGAAGCAACGAATAGTTGTTGGTAACCCAATAGGAAAAACAAATAAGCAAAGATTCAGCAACAGTGTGCCTGAGAAATCAAAATGGGTTCATTGTGATTCCTCTGTAACACACTATTTAACTGTATTCAAGATTATTGTGAGGGTTAAAGAATAGAACATAGGTAAAGCACACATCTGGCAAAGGGGCTCAATAAACATTAGCTGCAATTAAAACTACGTTATTACTGTGCTTCTGATGCAGCTGTTCAATGGCAGCGCCTCAGGTAGAATGGCAGACCAAAAGGCTAAGGCAGTAGATACAGCAGATTATGCTGGTCCTAAACCATATAGTGAATCTGAACTGTATCCTAAGGACAGTGGGGGAACCAATGAAGAATTTTTACACAGAGTACTATCATATTTGAGTTTAGGCATATTATCCAAGAGAAAATGTGAAGGTTTGAAAAAAGAAGAAAAAAGCATGTCAAAAAGAAGTAAGAGGCTTAACAAATCTTGTGGAGAGGTGCAGAGCAAAAAATGAAAAAAAAAAAAAACAAACTGATTTGTAATTCTATACCCAACAACTTTTGATAGAATAAGTTATAGCTTTCTCAAGGTTGCACAATTAATGCTTAGAATATAAGTTACTTCAAAATTCATAATTTAGTATAAAATCCCAATTATATGCTTTATAGAACTGGAGCTTGAAAACAAGACATTCTCTTCAGCTGTTCACTAAAATTAAACTAAAAATACTTGTGCTTTTTTAAGAGAGTGAAATGATCACAATTATGACTAATAATTTGTAATATGTGCACGTGTGCGTGCAAATATATAGGACACGGATATCTATATTCATCTACACCTCTATCTATAGCTCTAAAATTCAGACTTTCCAAGACACACCCGCATCTGATGTGGATTTTTAATAAATACCCAAATGTTAAGTATCAAATTATCATGAGTGCTGACAAATTTTATAACATTAACACAAAAAACATTTTTAGTAAGCTATTGTTAGTTCTACAACAACCAAATAAGATGAATGCTCTGAGAGATTTTGACACATGAGCTATGTATCACTATTAATTCAGTGGCTTTTCAGCATATGCAACAAGACCTCTAGAAGCTTTTTCTTTGGTTTGTTTAATGAATATGAAATGGCTGATCCAAGATATAAGCAGTAGTTTTTTCTTCCTACTGGTTTTAGAGTTATTCAAAATACAGAGCATAAAGAGGAAAGAGAAGAAATAAGAAGAGAAGAGGAAGAGTATAGCTTTTAGGGCCTAGAACTCAACTTATTTGGCTTATTATATGACAAAAAAATACATTAAGCCTAAAAGCAAGCAGTAAGATGCCATGAATGTCATAACATTTTTCATAATTTTGGCATAAATCCATAACTACTGCAACAAAATGTGTGATCTGGGTTCATTCTCATTAGAACAGGGAATGGATTTCAACATTCAGACAACCACTATCTAAATTGCTTTGCTCTGACTGAAAATTTTAGTGTTACATGTTAGGCTAGATTTGCAATAAATTTTAAAGTTGGGTTACAGGAATATGAAGATTCAGTATGCTTTCATCTACTTTTGTACATATTTGATATTTTCCTTAATGATTTTTATAAGTTATGCCCAAATTTTCAAATACTCTCCTGGGAAAGTTACTTTTGATTTCCCCCAGATGGGAACTGAATCCCAATAAAATATCAGAGTAGGGACTAACTTCCTTAGGACAGTGGAAAAAAAAAAAAAAAGAAACCATACACAATCTGGTCTTAAAAGTCAGTTTTCGTACTACTATGCTATCTCCACAGGATAGATGCTATAATTTTCAAAGAAAAAAACACCCAGAATAGATCACATTCTGCGTTTTTGTCCCTGGTGTAAAAGGAAGTTATTGTCAGGTTAAGAGTAGAGCAAATAACCTCATTAGATTTTTGTTTGTGGCACAGAGGACTAAAGTAAAGAAGAATCACAACTTTGAGGGAAAACTATTAAGAATTTTTGCAGTAGCAGTAGGCAAAGAAGTAAGGTTGACAGACTGGTGGAAACAGGTGGATTTAAGATATATTTGGAAGCCTAATCAATAACAACTGGTGTACTGGATACAGGAGATAAGAGAAAGGGTAAGTGAAAGATGACTTTTAGTCTTCTAACTGTGAACATAGGTAGACACTGAGATGTACATCAGAGCAATATACTTGTTATCTGGTAAAGGGAGATCAAGAATTAGTTTTAGATATATGTAGGATACCTAAAAGACATACCAGTGGAGACAGATCAAGTAATCAGATGTTGAGATAGGTAAGTGACTGGGAAAAAATAAAGAAAAGTGAAGGTCAAGGAAAATGTTTTGGGTTTTGTTTAAAGATAGAAGCTTTAGGGCCTCCCCTGGTGGTGCAGCGGTTGAACACTGGGCTGCGAAGCTGCCCGCAGCCCCTGCAGCGCAGGTTCGATCCCTGGCCACTGACGAAGGTCCCGCACGGTACGCAGACCTCTCTTGCCGTGCCTGCTGCTCCCCTCAGCAGTGTATTTCGTCGGTCTGCCTGTTCTGTTCCCCGCTCTGGCTCTGGTGAATTCTCTCACCCTCCCATGCTTCTGACTGTACCCAGTGCTTGCATAAATAAATAAATCTTAAAAAAAAAAAAAGAAGCTTTAATCTTCAAATGTAAGCGTTAAGGATATAAAACCATGTTATACTTACTCTATCAACTTCAACATAAAGTCACAGTGAAAAACAACTTGAGGTAGTCTTTCCAAATTATTTGTTACAAAAAATGCAACATGTAATTATTCAGTCTATCTAGGCTAACTTTTTCTGACAGTAATTAAGTGATCATGACTGGTAATCAAGGTCTAAAACTATCCTTGTAGCTCCAAATGTTAAGAATACAGAGGTGGGCCTCCCTGGTGACCCAGGGGTTAAATCTCAGTGCTATCAAGCCATCACCAGCCACTGTGGCCTGAGTTAAATCCCGATCCCCATCCAGGGAGCTGACCCACACAGCACAGCAGCTGCTCCCCTCAGCAGTGTATTTCAGTAGATCTGCCTGTTCTGTTCCCCACTGTCTCTGGTGAATCCTCTCACCCCCTCTCCTCCTTCTCCCCAACCCCACCCCCGGGTGCCCCTGCACCTCTGGCCCACATCCCAGTTCTTGTGTGAATTAGTAAATAAAAATAAATCTTAAAAAAAAAAAAAGAATGCAGAGGTGCCAACATTATTCCTGCATAAGAGTCTCTGATCTATGAAAGTTCAGAACTTATAGGCGTAATAATTTCTTTCTATGATTGGTCTCCTCAGATGTCTTGCTGACATACTCTTGTAACAACTGGCTTTTAGGGAAGCTAGCAACCCCTGCTGTGTTAATCCTAGATACTGGTGAGTCTATATACCGACTCTATTACCTCAACTACTAAAATATGCTCTACTATGTCCTATCCTGGATAACAGTTCCACCGTCCAATTTGGCCTGGGAATGTGACTCTTGATTCCTCCTTTCTTTTCTGTATGCCCACAGTTCACAAATCACTAAAATCACAAATCACAAGTCACAAAAATGAGAGCCTTGTTTTTCCTATCAGACTGTACCTTATGAAGACAATCTAATGCATCTGCGTCCCCTAGTGCAATGTATGAAGCATAAATATTAACTGAAAAATTATGAGGGAGAAAAGAGGCACAAAAGGGTAATATCAAATAGCCATGTTTCTTCCAATGCTGAAAATCCTATTCCTGATATAAAATTAAGGGGCAATTTTAGAAAGGGTCTGAAGAAAGAGAGTATAGAAAAACTCACTATGACTGAGGATAAACGGAACTGTGTGTTCAAAATGAAATGAAAAGATAGTTAAGTGAGTGAATTTTGCCCCATTTAAGTTATACCTATGCCAAAACAGGAATAGTAAAATGTCAAATAATAAGGCAAAGGAGAGAAACAGGTAATGATTAGCCTGATGACATAGTATCGGTATATAAAAAAATACAAATTTGACAAGGGAACTACTTTCTTACACTCTAAATGGACACAGCGGGGCACAGGCAAAGGAGAGTTTAAATGAAACAATAAATTGTCATTTGCTATATTCTACTTGGCCGTGTCATTCTTGGGAAAAAGTTCAAAAGAGATGGAAAGGTGATGACCATCATTCTTGAAATTGGTAAAGATAGTAACTTCGAATCCAGACCAAAATGTAATATTGACAATCTATGCTGGAGAATATCTTTGCCCTGTTAACTCCCTCCTCTCACCAATGGTAAAAGTATGAAAGAAATTTGGGGATGTTATTCCTTAACTCATCTCAAAGGAACCCTCAACTCTGATAGATTCAAATACAGAATGCCCTTGTTCTCTCTTTTTCCAGAACAGAAACAAAAGACCGAGGAGGGGGTCTCCCTGGTGGCGCAGCAGTTGAGCGCTGGGCTGCGAAGCTGCCCGCAGCCTCTGCAGCACCAGTTCAATCGCCGGCCACTGGGCGAGGGTCCCACATGGCGCGCAGACCTCTCTGGCTGCGCCCGCTGCTCCCCTCAGCAGTGTATTTTGTTGGTCTGCCTGTTCTGTTCCCAGCTCTGGCTCTGGTGAAGTCTCTTCCCTCCCGCGCTTCTGACTGCACCCAGTGCTTGTATAAATAAATAAATCTTTAAAAAAAAAAAAAAAAAAAGACAGAGGAGGTCTAAACACAGAATACGGTGCCCTAACCCTCACATTCCAGTCTGAAATAAAACAGAGAACAGCACTACTAAAATTTTAATGCAACTATGTGACCAAGAAAGATCAGACTTGCTCACTTTTTAACCAGGTTTAACAAGGGAATAATATAAACCTGGATGTTAATTCCATCTTTATATTCACTAGAGAGAAATTCTTGGGCAAGTCCTCCTAAGTTTTCTTATGTGTAAAATGAGAATTTTTTAAACTAGTTCCCATGTGAAAATTAACTATGTGGTTTTAAGGCCTGAAATAAATTCAATAGAATGTAATACTTTGACAACATTGCTTTTAAATATTTATTTTTATTTTGTAACAATCTTAAATTTACAATGTGTTAAGTATGGTAAGAACTTTTATTGTTTTTCTAAGCATGTGACAGTAAATGGCCTACCTGATGACCAAGCACCCTTCAGTTCCTGAAGAAGTATTTCTTACAAAAGCATTCTTTTATGATACAAGCATTGAAATCAGGAAATTAACAATAATACTTTATGCTCACTGCTACTGAGACGTCTGCTCCTAAACATCTACTCTTCACTCCAAAAAGTTGTGTGTGTACATACACACATTCACTTCTTTATTTCTCTCCCCATATAAAATGGAAACCTTGCGTTCACATCAGTATTTCCAGTCTAACACTGCAGAGAGCATAGTAGTTTTCTCCACTTCTGTATCTGCAACTGCCTTCAGACAGAGAGGTCTATCTCCCACCGATGATCTATAATAGCTCTCACTTGACCACTCTCCCTACATGTAGCCAATATCCCACTGTGACTGCCTCCCCCTCTCTACATGGTGCTCGTGTTGCCCCCTTTTGTCCAAAATCCCCCTGCACCCCCTTGGTGTGTAAAACCTCCTCACCTTCTTCTTACCCTTTCTTCATGCCTTGCACACCTCTCCCACAACAGTACCCAAGGATCTCCTCCTCACCCTGCTCAGGCACTAACACACCATACTGAAGCCACCACTGGGTTGCATCTCTATCCTCAGGCTCTGACAGCTTGCATTACGATGCCTCCATCACCCCAGACGAACTCCAATATACCCACCCTCCTACATGCGTGCCTTTCTACCCACTCCATCCCTGTCTTCACTCATTCCCCTACCCTCTTCAGTTCTGGAAAACCCTCACAGGGGCCAGCTAACTCTTCCCTCAGACCAGGACACCATCACTCACAGATAGGACGGCTTGTACTCCTGACACCGTGTGCCAGCAAACCCTCCTCCCATGCAGACTGCTTCTCCCCTCACAACTCCATCAACCCACATGGGGACCCTGTTCACCCTTGTCGGCACAACATTCCACACCTACTAGAGTACGTGGCTCCTCCTCCCACAGACCCCGCTTAACTTTTTGTGGTCACATTGGATGCCTTTAAGTACTGAACTGGTCAAAAAGAGAAGAAAAGGAAGATGAGAAAGAACAAGGAAATTTTAAAGAAAGAGATACCCATGAATAAAATGCGTAAGAGCCCATAATCAGAGCTAATTAAAAGGATAATCTAATTGTCAAGATATGTGCTTTTTTGGCTTAAAGAAACAGAACAGTGTTATTTCTAAATTTCTAATTTTACAGAGTCTGTTGATGAAGAAGTTTATCTTTCTTTTCTAGTGGGCCATGCACTGGATTCGAGTATTCTATAGTTTTGTAGGAAATCTAGTTCATTAAAAAACAAAACAAAACAAAAAAAAAAACAAAAAAACCCTACCAGTATTATTTTGAGAGTGTAAGAAATACGGCTGTTTCAATTACTGGAATTAAAAAAATATTCAGAATGTGAGCTTGACTTGCTTTCAGTATAATAGCAGTATTGTATCCAGTACACTTATGCTCAGATACAACTGAAAAAATGAACCTTGGCAAAAGTAGTAACTTCTCCTTGCTTCTTGTTTCTAGGAGGAAGGATACTTTCTAAGGACAGTCGGAGCCTCTCATCACCCCAAGGGAGTAAAGCAACTGGTGATTTTGCAAGAATAACTATAAAGCTCATTTCTACTCCTTGCCCCTAAGAAGTGAGCCAGCAGGAGAACAGATCTACAGAGAACTCACATTCGGCCCCACCTCCCCAGTATGCCTAGGACTAGGTAGATAAAATGGCCTGCGCCAGACCATCCGACTCTCCCACAAATTTCCTCTAACCTGGCCTCTATCAATCCTAGAAGTATTATTTTCACTTTCATCTTTCCCCTTTATTTTATTTTTCAAGTTGTTCAGAGCCCAGACAGAAAAGAGGGATACCATCTGAGAGTACACCAGCAATCCAACATCATAATATACTGAAGTAAAGATAGCTCATTTTCCCAGTTTTGACTTAGAGGGCTGTGTCAGTTAGAGCTTCTTAAAACTATTACCAAAAAAACCCTCAACGCTGAACCAACAGATGTTCAAAATGAAAATAAGCAACTTTTTTGATCATGCTTATTACCCATTAAAAAAAAGCTTCGAAGGTTCATAATTTCCTCCTATTCAACCCTACTTCCTACCCCCAACTCTGTACTCCAGTGATACCTGAGTACTGAATCTTTTCAACATAGATCATTTAGACTTCCATGGCTTTGCTTATACTATCCCTCTACCTGTTCTCTCCACCCTACTCTCTTGCTGAATCATTAACTTAGGGGTCAGCTAACAGCAGCCTATAAGTCAAATCTGCCTATTTTTGAAAATATTTTTATTAGAACACAATTATGCTCATTCATGTATGCATTGTTTTTATGCTAAGCTGCGGACTTGAGTAACAAAGAGACCAGAGAAGCCTAAAGTATTTATTATCCTGCCCTTTACAAAAAGTTTACCAACCCACACCATCATTCAATTCTTTCTTTGAGGCTGGTCATTTTCAAATCCTTGAAATCAAAATTAATTGCTCCCTCCCCTCTATCTTTCCATTATACCAACTCTAACATCCCTGATAATTGTGAGCTCTTTAAAAGCACTCTAGCCCTAGGGCCTCCCTGGTAACCTATGAAGCTGTCCGCAGACACTGCAGCACGAGTTCGATCCCCCAGCCAGCCAGGGAGCAACCCACATGGTGTAGCAGACCTCTCCTGTCTCTGTCTCGCCCGCTGCTCCCTTCAGCAGTGTACTTCGGTCAGTCTGCCTGTTCTGTTCCCCACTCTGTCTCTGGTGAATCCTCTCACCCTCCCACACCTCTGGCCTGTACCCCAGCTCTTGTATGCATAAATAAATCTTAAAAAAAATTAAAAAAATAAAAGCACTCTAACCTTATTCCTAGCATAGACAATATGCTTTTTTACCCAATCCACAGCTGACCACTCCTAACATTTTCACATTTGTTAGATGAAA
Source organism: Talpa europaea (assembly GCF_964194135.1). Taxonomy (NCBI): domain Eukaryota; kingdom Metazoa; phylum Chordata; class Mammalia; order Eulipotyphla; family Talpidae; genus Talpa; species Talpa europaea. The sequence continues at coordinate 135,899,257 of NC_140071.1, read as the reverse complement.
TTTCTGCCCTTTTTCTACCCCTGTGCAGTCCCTCCCGAGGGAAAGAGGAATGGTTAATCTTAGCAGTATCCTGATAGTTGTTCTAGTGGGATGGATTAATGTATTAAAGGTCATTTTTCATGCATGGCGAAGCCTCCCACTCACTCTGCCTAGATGGTCATACTTAGAATAAACAAATCACATGGTAAACTCATGGGGGGGGGGAGGGGGTAGAGCTTCCCTGTATTTTAGAAGAAACTTGCAGTTCCACCTGCTCTGTCTTTGACAGGTTGGTGTAGGGTAAGGTAAAAGATATCAGGCTTTTCTGCCCTCTCGCCATCAGGATAGATGAGGGAACCCTGTGATCCTGAATGCATGCCTGATGGCGGGCACCTCAAGTGGGTACACCTGCGCTAAGACTGTGCTTTTTAAGGGCGGCGTCACAGAGACGCCAGAAGCCGAGAAAGCTGCAGCAGAAGCCGAAGAGAAGCAGAGAGGGCCGGAGAGCCCAGATAGAGTGAAGACTTGCTGGGGGCTGGGAGGCCTGCCAGCCTTCCGGCCTCCCAGCACCCCTGCCTGCCATGTACCTGGTAATCCCAATAAAAGCGTGCAAAACCACCGAGGACTCTGACTCCTCCTTTACCCGGTCTGCATGGGATCAGAAAACCTGTACAGTGCCCAGTCCTGCCCCTTTACAGTTGGTAAGCTCAATTCAGAGAAGGGAGTGAAGAAGTCAAATGTACTTTGTTCTCAGTACCAGACCAAGTTCTTCAACACAACCTCCCATGTTAAAGGTGATATTTTGATCCCTGAGTCCAGAAGCCAGTAAGAAAAAAACCTAGAATTATAGTCCAATCAATTGGGCTCAACACAGTTGGGCTCAACATATTTGATGACTGACTGACAACAGTAAATTGGAGGGGAAAAAAAAAAGCATTCCTTTAAAATATTATCTTAGTGATGATAATTAGGAAAATATTCTTGAAGGAAAAAAAGGACAAAAAATAAGAGCTCATATTCAAGCCCATCTATTTATCAACTTTATCTGTCTCAATATTTCATTTCTATCAAATCTCAGCTTAATGAATATTGTTGATTTAAAAAGTATTCTTCCTTAGTATCATAAATGATATCACCCATCAAAAAAAAAATTCTTCTTATTATTCCTCCATTTATCTTCCTTAAATGTAGTTCTCAAATGAGTACTCAACTGCAAATGTTATCTCTACTTACTACCTATTACAATGTTGTAGGGTAAGGTAAAAGGTATCAGGCTTTTCTGCCCTCCCGCCATTAGGATAGATGACGGAACCCTGCAGTCTTGAATGCATGCCTGATGGCGGGCACCTGGAGTAGGGTGTGGGCACAGGTAGATGGGATTCGACTGGGCTTTTAAGGGCGGCGTCACGGGGTCGCCAGTAGAAGCCGAAAGAGAAGCAGAGAAGAGAGTCCAGATAGAGTGAAGACTTGCTGGGGGCTGGGAGGCCTACCAGCCTCCCGGCCCCCCAGCACTCTTGCCTGCTGTGTACTGGGTAAATCCCAATAAAACCCTGCAAAAAAAACCACTGAGGGCTCTGACTCCTCCTTTACCTGTGCATGGGATCAGAAAATCTGCACTGTGTCCAGTCCTGACCTTTACAAATGTGTAAATTACTTTCTAACCTATTACAGTACAGCTTCCATGCCCACCACTCTGCTGAAATTTATCTTCTACTCAAGATCTGAAAACCCCCTTGTTGCCAAAATAACAATGTACCCTTCCCTATTTCAAGGTACTTGATATCTGATCAACATGTAACAATCTTTTATAACTGTAACTCTTCCTCCTTAGAGTATAAACTGTTACTCTTTCCTAGTTTGTCTACTTAGCCAATGACCTTACTTTTCACTGTGGAAGTTTAGTGACCTTACTTTGAAACTGTTCTTCCTCTGAGCCCAAAATGTTAAGATTTCTTAAGGCATGGTACTAACCATTCGACTTCTCTGTAGTTCTATCACCTAGGTGATCTCATCCATTTATTTGCTTTAAATATTATTGTTAAGCTGATAACTCCCCTAACATATCTTCAGTCCAGAAACCAGTACTACATAAGTATCAGAGCACCTTTCACAAAAATCAGAAAATAGTGAACACTTGAGGACAGGTATATCCTAGTTCCACAGACTGCCATCTGCGAAAAGTGAAATGACTTCTGTAAAGTTGCAATCAGAGAGGCAAAAGAAAAGAACTGCGTGCTTTCAATTCTTAGTCCTTCCTAACTCTTTGAAGACTTCCTTCCTTGTCCTTAAACAGTTCACTACATGGTTACTAATTATGAGGATGACTGGACATGCACGCACACTTTGCACATACCCATCAGAAAAGAACTGACTAATGTGAATTAATGGAGAAAGGTCTCACTTATTTTTCAATAAATACTTTAGAAAAGACTCTAGGATGACACTGAATTTTAGAAGTTACTGAGGATGCAGGACAGAAGATACAACTAAAAAGACATTCAAGAATTTGGGACAATACATACAAAGAGAAGTAAAGGCACATGAAAATGATCGGGCTGTCTGAAGAAGAAACTATTAAAAGAAGTAGGAAAGAAGCAGTCTGGTTGCCCATGATCAACAACTGAGCAGGGTTAGGAGCTTTCACTTGATGGGAGACACTACTGCTTTGTAAACTACAAAATCAAAGCAGCTGTTTCAAATGATGATTTAATATTGGTTATATGCTAAACAAGGCAAAACCAGCAATGCAGATACTAATGTAACCAAAATCTCATGTGAATCTGCTGAAGTGCTTATAGTTCTCAGAAAAACTGAATCCATGAGATACTGTAAAGAAAGTAACAGTAACGTGACAACAAATTAAGGTAAAGCGAAGCAGTAAGTAAACATGAGTAACAGGACAGGGTCGTTGTCAACTACCGGGGAAAGCATGCGAAAGGAAAGGAGTTATAAAAAAAAAAAAAGTGATCCCTCATTGTAAGTTTTGTTTTCTAGCAAACAGAAAAATCTCAAAGCAAATTTTCTATTTAGCTTTAGTTAAGGGCCAGGTGCCATTCTTCAAATACAAATATAGCATTATTGTATCATATTAATTAATCCCTAATGGTAACAATAGGTTGGTGTGAGTCTATCACATTGTCATCGCTACGTTTTGTGCTAAGTTTTTGTAAGAACTACTTAATGACAGATTTGGTCCCTACTAAGTATAAACCCTATTTAAAGTGGGTCCCCCAAACTTTGAACCTATGAACTTGATGCTCTAACCAAGTGTTATCTACCAATATCACCCATTAAGGTTGGCCATTATATATATATATATAAATATATATATATAAAGGATCACCATAAAGAAAAAAAATAGGAACCCATATACAACCCCCCCTCCACAGGATATCACAACTGAAAGACTAAATTTACTAAGAAGGAAGAAAAATTGCATATCCAGTAATCTTCATTCCTTTGCTGCTCCTCCCAGAATTGCGCTGTGATGAAGAATTGAAAATCAAATTTGAAAGTCAGACAAGTGAAGAAAGCATGGGGGGAGGGCACATAATTGCAACTTGTCACAGCCAAGCAGGGAGGGAGTCATATACCGAACAGCCACGGGAAGTGGCATGGACACGAAGAGACAGCGCTGTACCAAGTAGAGTACATTAAGCTCAGATTGGCCTGTAACCTTTATTCTACGTCTGTAGAAAAACAAAATCTATAAACTGCAGTATATAAGGATGGCAGAATTTTACTGTTCCAAGTTCAAAATAATCTAGGAGCACACAAAATTTCAACTTTTACCAGCAAAAGTCAACAACATGTCTATTTTAGAGAAAAATGTGAATATGTTACCCATCCAACTACTTATTATCATCATAAAGTCCACTTGCCTCATGCATGTTATTGGATAGTGCTGCACTTTACATTTTTTAATGGATAAAAAAATTTGCTAGCGCTAGAAAAAATAGTTGTATAACCAAGGTTTTTGGGTAGTTGATCCCTCTTCATGAACCCTCATCAAATCTATATTTCTGAGTAAATATACTCTGCTGGAATTTACATGCCAACAGTAATGAGATGAGACAGATGTAGTAGAAAGATAAATGAGCAGAAAGCAAGTAGCCAGAAAGTGTCAGGTTGCCTAGAATTTTATTTACCTGCACTATATCATCTTTAAGTGTAACAGCTCTACCAACTACTCCCATAATTTCTATAAAAGTTAAGAACAGAGGAAAAGAATATTCTGACACTGATTCTGCTGATTATAGATGGAGCAAGTCATTTGGAAGAAAGTCTGTCTACAAACACTTGGAGAGTGCAAAGCTCTAAGACAGGGATGCGGTTAACAGCAATAGTAAAATAGAGAGTAGGTACCAACAAAAATAGCCCCAAGATTATCTAGTATGAGAGATCTTTTTAAATTAATATAAACTGGGGGCCTCCATGGTGGCACAAGGGTTAAGCACAGCACTATGAAGCAATCCACAGCCTCTGCAGCACCAGTTCGATCCCCAGCTGGCCAGGGAGCAACCCACAAGTGCAGCAGACCTCTCCGGTCTCACCTGCCGCTCCCCTCAGCAGTGTATTTCACTCAGACTGCCTGCTCTGTACCCCACTCTGTCTCTGGTAAATCCTCTCACCTCACCCCGCACCTCTGGCCTGTGTCCCAGAGCTCTTGTGTACATAAATAAATACATCTTTAAAAAAATTTAAAAATAATTAATAAGAACTGATTTATTATATCCAGTTGCTACAAAACCAAAAGATTACTAAGAATGTAGGAATATAATATAGAAAACCAGAATTAGACTAAGTGATATGTTATGGTTCTAAAACTCTATGGCTCTAGAATACCCTAGAATATAGATCATTTCAGCCCTTACTATACTTTCCCCTAACACGCTTTAAGATTTTTTTTAGATAATCAGCATTCCCACCACAAAGAAACTGTTGGCAAAAAAAGGTGAAGCTTAAAAGACATAATAACCTCTGTGAATCAGTAATAATAATAGTTAGTGGAATGCTTTTTAGACAGCAGGCTCACAATAACATGCATACAACACAATCACTTGTCAAAAAAGCCCATTACCTCCAATTTTGCAGATAAGAAACTTTAGTACCGTGAGGTTAAGTAATTTGTTCACACTGGTAAGTGGTAACACTAGGATTCAAACACAGGTGGTTTAGGTCCAGTCTGGAATCTTATTGGATATCCAAATAAAAGACATGAGGGAAGATACATTAAGCCACACATTTGGTTATTATCAACAGATTTCAAATAAATCGTACCATGGTAGTCGAGATCTTCCTGAAGTATGGAATTATGGAATTATGCTGTCCAATATGGACAACTTCTCTTGCCACAGGTGGCTATTACACAGTTGAAGTGTGGCTAGTTCAAATTGAAATGTGCTCTATGTATAAAATACCTAACTTCAAAGACTTAACATTTAAAAAAAAAGTAAACTAACTTCACCAGTAATTTTACATGGATTAATAGCAAAACATTTTGAATATACTGAGTTAAATAAAATGGGCTTTTTTAATGTGGTTACTGGAAATTTTTAAACTACAAGTTTGGATACCATTAAACTTCTACTGGAAAACACAGGAAGGTTGAAAGACACTGATTAGAATGATTCTAATAAAATTGTCACCGTTTTCTTTAATTGTTACAACAAACCAATTACACTGATTATTAGCTATGTCAGAAAAATGGGATTAAAAACAGTCCTGAAACCTAATTGCGCAGATTTTGGTATCTATTTTCCACTAAAAAGAATGGAGGGAGAGCTCCTTAGAGAAAAGGTTGCTGTCAGAATTGGGACAGTTTAGAGAAAATGTTAATGTCGGAGTTGGGACAGTTGTTTATTTCATTTTTTTTTTAAGATTTATTTTTATTTATATAAGAGCCAAGGTACAGGCCAGATGCGCGGGAGGGTGAGAGGACTCACCAGAGACAGAGCAGGGAACAGAACTGGCAGACTGATGAAATACACTGCTGAGGGGAGCAGTGGGCGAAACAGGAGAGGTCTGCTCGCCAGGTGGGTTGCTCTGAGGTCGGTGAGGATGGAACCAGCACTGCAGAGGCTGTGGACAGCTTCACAGCGCTGCGCTCAACCACCAGTGCCACCAGGGAGGCCCCAGCTGGGACAGTTTAAGTTCAAGTGAACCCTCAACATCAAAAAGAAGGAAGTGCTCAAAAAGTCATCAGGTAGGAAGGATTGAGTGGAAGTGTGATTTGTCAAAAAACAAAAGAACCAGCTTGCAGAGGTGCCCCTATTGGTCAAACCTGAGACAATTTAGGAATCAAAATAATAATAATAATAATAATAATAATAAGGATTTATAGCTACTGAAAAAGTCAGAATTCATAAGCTCATGATGATAAAATAATCATACTGAATAAATGTCAGATGAGAAAGATTGCTTTATAAAGTAATGATGAATGTAGAAAATCTTGTACAGAAGTTAAAAAGTGAGTTAAATTTTGTTGAGAATATGTAATTATCCTGTTTCCCAAAGTATTTCCCAAATAACATTAAATACAAAAGGATAAGTAATAACTTTGGGAGAGAAATATGGAGAATTACCACACCAATCAAATTTTTAAAGCTAACGTCACCAATATTGAGAGACACCAAGATGGGGAGTCTCAAGGCAGGATGTACCACTGAGAAAGACAGAACCGTCTCTTCAGAGACAATCTAATCAGGCAAAAACAACAAATTTGAAAAGAGTCAGTCTACAAAATAACTCTCCTATACTTTTCAAAAATGCCAAGATTGAGAAATACAAGAAAAGCTGAGCATTGCATATTAAAAGAGCTGCAAGAGCTATGACAAGCCAACGCTAGGTGCCATCCTGCACTGGCAGGAAAAAGCTTATGGATAAACAGATACAATTTGGATGTGGATTGTGAATTAGATAATATTATTATGTCAATGTTAGGGAAAAAGTGGTATGATGTCTCCAAATAAACCTCAATGGTTAAGGCAAAAATGCTAAAATAAATGCAACAAAATATATCCCAACAGTACAACCGATGAATACGGGTAAGGCTAGAAGAGTTCCTTATACTATTCTTCTAACTTCTTATAAATTCAAAAGCATATCAAAATTAAAGGTTAAAAAGTAGAAATAAAAAATTTGGCCTATCTTCCAAATCAAATATCCTAATGCAAGTCCTGATGATGTTTAAAAATATATCAGTACATTTCTTTTTTCCTCGGCTTTAAGTTTTCTGACTTTTTGATATTAATTATAGCATATATTCCATAAGACCCAAGGCTATATATGTTATCATTCCATATCATACCAAATACTAGGATACTATTTACAATATCCAATAAGCATTTGGACATGTTTTAGATGAGTACATTCAAAAGTGCAACATAGATCATAGAAAAACAGTCAAATTATAAAAAGCACCACATTATAAATGGAGCTATTAACTGGGACATAGAGCTTAAAGAACAACCCTTCTATTAAATTGTTTTTAAAAAATAGGAGTAAATTCCACAGTAGTCACAAATCTAAGATAGAGAAAAGTTAAACATCTTAGCTAACTACAGGTGGTCATGAAACTACAATGAGCTTTTTTCCCCCACATAAAATTAGATTATTATATATGAGTTGTAAAAAAAAAATCAGATTACTTTGGCTAAGAACTGAGATTTAACATTTCACTACTGGTTTAATACTAATTTGTTATACAACTCAGAGACGCTGACTACAACTTCCATATCTCATTTAAAGATAAGATTTTGGATTATTTTCTTCCCCAAAAGCAGAAATGATGGGATTCTTATTAAAATGACCTCAAGCAAAAAGAGCATCGACATATTCACGCACATATGCACATGCAAAGGAAAAAAATACGTCTTTATTTTAACAATATTTACAAAGCAAAGTACTGAATGTAAGCACATTAATAGCAAAATTATTTTAAATGATTACACAAACTTCATTTAACTCCAATTAACACAAGAATCAGTGTTTTGCAGTAGGCTACTGAAAAAAAAAAAGAAATCAACAAGTGTACACCCTCTTGAAAAGTTTCACTGTTAGTGTAAAAAAATAATGACGACCAAAAAAAAAAAAAAAACAAAGTATGAGGTTTTCTGACTCTGGGCAACAATATTCAAATATAGGTAAGAGCCCCAGAAAAAATTTTCCTTTCAAATACAGTACAATGATATAGAACAATAAAACTATAACCGACTGCGTGTGAGACACACAGCAATAACTCAATTTTCAATGCCTTTCAATCCCACTTGAGGATCCACATAGAGATCTCCTAATTTTTTCCATTAAATCCAATTAAATGCGCTTAATTAAAATTTGATTTTTTCCAAAACCACAGATAGCTTTGTGATCGTCATATAGTAGTTAAGAAGAAGATGAAAAAAAGAGGCCCCAAAGCATCCTCCACCACGGAAGGGCCGGGCCAGCGCCCGCCTCGGGCCGGGCAGCCCCACGCGGGACGCGGCGGCCGGAGCCCGCGGGGACCCGCTTCACGGCGCGAGGCGCGGGCAGCGCTGGTTCCTCCCGGGGCGCGAGGGCGCCGGGCGAGGCCGGGCTCGCTTTTAAAACTAGACGCGCGGGGGAGCGTCCGGCGAGGGCTCGCCTGCCGCCGGCTCCCCAACTCCAAGGATCGCCCCCCACGCGCCGCTCGCCCCGACCTCCAGGGCCCTAGGGGGGCCCCTCCCGGCGCCCCGGCCCGGTCAGCCGCACCCGCAGGTCCCCGCGCGGCCGGAGAGCCCGGGGCGGGGCGCGAGGGGGCGCGGACGCCGCGGGGCGCGCGGGGGCGCAGGGACGGCGGGCGGCCGCAGGTAAGAAAGTCTTCTCCAGGCTTCGGGGCGCCCCTCCGGCCCCGACGCCCCGGCGGAGCAAGCGCCGCAGAGTCCGTCCCCCCGCGCTCTCCTCTGCACCCCCTTCCCCAACACCCCCCACGCGCCCCCCGACCAGGCGACCCGGGGCGCCCACGAAGCCAACCTGCGGGGCCACCGCGGCTCCAGGCGCCCCCAGACTCAGAGCGGCGGGGCGGGGAGACGCCAGCAAAGGGGGCCGCGCCGCGCCCCCAAGTTGGCAGCACCCCGAGACCGACCCTCCCGCGAGGGGCGCCGGCGGCGGGGCCGTCACAGGACGCGGAGGACCGAGCCGTCGGGGCGTCCGCGCCCTCCCAGGGGCGGGCGCCGCGGAGGGGGCGCGGGGCCGGGTGCCGTCGCCATGGCAACACCCCCCATCCGTCCGGACTTCCAAAGAGGGAGGAAGAACTTCAAATCCCAACCGTCAGCGCTCGAGCGGCTCCCTCTTAAAGGGGTACACCCCGCCGCGCCGCCGCCGCGCGCCGGGGCACCGGGGGGCGCCCCCGCCCCTCGGGCGCCGCCCCCGCCGGCCCACCCGCGGCCGGGGCCCCGCGGACGCCCGGGGAGCCGCCGGGGCCGCGACCCCGCCGCGCCGGCCCGCCCGGCCCCGCCGCCGGGAAGGGGGTGTGTGAGCGCCCGGGGGGCGCGGACCGGCCCCGGCCCCCGCCGCGCCCCGGCGCGCCCCGGCGCCCCCGCCCCTCAGGGCGGCCGGACGGGGGCCGGGGCCCGCGGAGTTGCGGGGGCAGCCGGGCGGGCGGGGGGCGCCTCGGCGGGGCGCGGCGAGCGGCTGCGAACTCTCAGCCCGGCCGCCCGGCGCGGGGCCGGGCGGGGCCGGGGCCGGGGGCGCCGGCGGGGCCCCCAGACAAAAGGCGAGCGCCGGGGCCGCCGCCCCCCGCCGCCTCCCCGCGGACCGGCCCGGCGGGCGCCTCAACTCGCCCCTCACCGCAAAGTCCGCGGCGGCGGCGGCGGGGCGCGGCGGCCGCCCGCGTCTCTTACCTACACAGTGCATGAGGCGGTGGCGCCAGGAGTCGAGCTCCCGCCGGAATCCCCTCCTCTCCGCCGCGCACCGCGGGCTCCGGCACTGCGCGGCGGCGGCGGCGGCAGCAGCGGCGGCGGCAGCGGCCATTCTCTCTCTTCCCTTGTCCATCTGCGTCCCGCGTCACGCGCCCTCATTTACATACGAGCGGCGCAGGCACGAGGCAGGGGCGCGAGCCCTCGGCGCGAGCCCCGGAGCGCGCGCCCCCCGCAGGGGGGTTGATTGACACGTGTCACTACCTTCCCCCGGCCCGGCCCTCCCCCTCCCGGCGCCCCCTCGGGGAGAGGCGGGGAGGGCGCGGGCGCGGAGGAAGCAACCTGCCGCTTCCGCTGGCCCCGCCCCCATCCCCCCGTTCCCCCCCCGTTTTCCCCCGTTCCCCCCCCCGTTCTCCCCCCGCCCCCTGAGTTTACTCGAGCGAGCAGCCCGCCGCCCGCCGCCCGCGTACGCGCTGAGCGGGAGCGGGAGGCGCGGAGCCCGGCCAGGAACTGACGGGCCGGGGGCGCTGACTCGCAACGCTTCCCTCCTGCCTCAGCGCCGCGACGCCCGCCGCCCGCCGCCCCGAGACTTCACTTCCCAGGCGCCATTGCGCCGAGGTGCCGGAGCGGAGGGTGCGGGCGCGGCGCGGGGCCTGCCGGTCCTTGTAGTCCAGCCGGGCTGGGCGCTCCGGAGTCCTGCTCGCGCGCTGCGCTGGCCGCCGGCCCCGGACTGGGCGCCTCGGGGTTTAGCCCCCCGACGCCCCGCAACCCGGGATGGCGCCCTCCCGGGTCTGCCAAGCTTCCCTAGGCTCCGCGACGGAAGGGGGTGGAAACCGCAAGAGTTGTCAGCCCCGGCAGGGTTCCGGCTGCGCTTCTTGCTTTCAGGGCTGGAAACTTTTCGGGGTCACTGTCACCCCGCTTCTGCAGGGAAGGAGCAAGCTGGTCGTTCGGCTGCGCCCGCAATACATGCCGACATACCCAGAGAGCGCCCCGGGACGTCAGTTTCCAGGGCGAAGAGACTTCGGAAAGCGAGAGTAATGTGCAAGGGTTAGGGGCTCCTCAGCCGGCTGGTTTTCGGGGATCTGGGGGGGGTTGGGGGGCCCTCCAAGAGGGACGCTTTGTGAGCTCCCGGAGGATCGCGACCCGGCGAGGCGCCTGTGGCGGGACCGCGCCCCTGCCCCAGCCGGAGGGCTGCGCGCGGAGAAGCGCCGCTGGGCGCGCGCGATCCCCACCGAATGTCAGCTCCGAGGACACGGTTGCTTTTCTGTCTCAGCACAGGGGGGCAAACCAGAGGATTTGCCGAAAAGTAGTGTGTTTTACTGGAAATTCCTGAACAACCTGTGGGAAATCAGCTTTAATTCTCTTTGGAAACGCCTATGAATTCCGAGTTCAGAACCACGCTCCCTGGGCTGGGTCTTGTCTTCATCCACCTTTCTTTTTCTTTTTTCCAAAGTATTTCTTGACTCATCATTACTTCTCAGTATGAAGATGTAGTTTTTCACAGATTTTTTTTTTTTAAGTGAAGTTTGAGGTCACATAATCATTTATAAAATGGTCCCAATGGAGAATAAGTGCAATCAGTGCGAGAGGATGCTTAATGTGCAGTTTCCAACACTGATTCCACTCATGCTGTGGTTGCCAAGACGATTCACCATTGTGGCTTTCCTGAACATTTTTATAATAATCTACATGGGTTAGAATAATAGAGCCCATGGTCAGTAACAAAAGACTCAAAATATTGTTGTTGTCGTTGTTGTTTTTAAAGGGTATTTCCTGGGCCTCCCTGGTGGCTAAAGTATTGGGACACAACCTATGAAACTGTCTGCAGCCTCTGCAGCACGAGTTTGATTCCCGGCCAGCCAGGGAGCAACCCACATGGCGCAGCAGACCTCTCCTGACTCGCCTGCTGCTCCCCTCAGCAGTGTACTTCAATCAATCTGCCTGTCCTGTTCCCCACTCTGTCTCTGGTGCATCCTCTCACCCCCTGCATCTCTGGCCTGCACCCCAGCTCTTGTATGCATAGATAAATGAATCTTTGAAAAATCAATAAATAAAGGGCATTTCCTGCTTATCTCTATGTACTCTCTGATGGAGGGGTAAGGGCAGGGCAGGTTGACTCCAGTAGTTGTCACCAAGCAACAACATGGCCTAGGAAGGCTCCAATCTTTGGGGCTTTACCCACTTGCTTGAAAGGCAGAAGAAAGATGGATGGCAAATTGGTTCTTCCTGAAGGTGATACAAGTCACTTTCATTCACCTTTCAATAACAAAGCAAATCTTATGGGCATGCCAGATGCCAATTCAGGGTCAGAGCCAGAATGACCACAGTCAACAATCCTATTTAGATAGGGAGAGAATGGGAGTCACACATGAATAGGTTCAGCAACCCTTTTGCCACAGATGTCTTGGATTGTCAGCTTTCTCCAGCCTCTTAGCAGCTTCTTGCCACCACCCACTGAGCTTTTAAGTTACAGCTACATATTTTAGGTTTTCTGTCATAACAGTACTTCCTTCTAGGTACCAATTTATGTATTACTCAGAATGGGTTAGGTTACTCTCCAGTAACAGAAACCTAACATCTCAGTGGTTTAATACAAAGACTTAGTTCTTACTTAAACTAGATGTTCTGCAAAAGTCCGTGTTGGGGGGAGACCTGTTTCATGTCCATTCAGGAACCCAGTGTTAGGGAGTGTGATTATCTAGAAGCTCCCTGTCACCACGACAAGAGAAAGAAGATGATGAATCACAGCCCAGCTCATAAAGGCTTCTGGCACAAGTGACATATTTCACGGGATCAAGCAAATCATATATGGCCTCATCTATCTTCAAAAGAGTGATGTATCAGATGGCTTTGACATCGATAACAAGCCACCTGTTAGGGTAAGGTAAAAAAGTATCAGGCTTTTCTGCCCTCCCACCATTAGGATAGATGACAGAATCCTGTGGTCCCGAGTGCACGCCTGATGGCGGGCACCTGGAGTAGGGTGTGGGCATATGTAGATGGGATTCACCTGGGCTAAGACTGGGCTTATAAGGGTGACGTCATGGGGATGCCAGCAGAGAACAGAAGGAGAACCACGAGAAGAGCAGGGAAGAGACCACCAGAGAACGCCAGAGAGCCCAGATAGAGTGAAGGTTGGCTGGGGGCTGGGAGGCCTGCCAGCCTCCCGGCACCCCCAGCACCCCTGCCTGCTGTGTACTCAGTAAAATCCCAATAAAAGCCTGAAAAGCCACTGAGGACTCCAGAACTCTCTTCTCCTTTACCCTCTCTGCTTGGGTCATAGACACCCTACCCTGTGCTCATTCCCGCCACTACACCACCCAGACTTAATCATTTAAAATATCAACTATTTTATATGGAATGGCAATTTGGGCTAGGATCAGCTGAAAAGTTCTGCTGGCCTGGACCAGTCTCACTCAGGTGTGTGCAGTGAGCTACCTCTCAGTGAGGCCACTGTTCCTGAGGGTCAACTGGGACAACAGAGCAACTGGACCAGAAGCCCCTCATCAAGACGCTAGCCCTGGCTTGTACACATAATAGCTATCATGGGCTTCAAGGTCAGTAAGAGAAAGTCCCAATGCACAGCATTTGAAAAATTTGGCTCAAATCACATATTCTCCAGATCCAATGGCTAAAGCAAGTGGAATGCCAAGACCAGAGTCCATATGGGAAAGTATAGTCTACATCTTAACAGGAGGAGCTACAAGGGACATTGCAAAAGGGTAATGTTGTAGTCTACTGCATTTGGGAAAGTGCGATGCTATCCTAATCCCCTCCCCCCAAAAGGGGAAATAGAAGTATTAATGAGCAGAACTAATGAATGTCATATCTCTAGAATGTCGGGGGGGGGAGATCAAGGCCAATTATAGTGAAATACACAAGTGGAGCTAACTTTGGAACTCAACTTAGAAGAGTCAAGAATCACAGGATATATTACAATAATCCAATAACTTGACTTTAATGTAAAACTCAATGAACACAGATAGGAGTCTAGCTTATACATCCATGTATTCTCAGGATCTAGTGCTGTTCTGGGCATTTAGTTGGTGCATAACATTAATGATAACATTTAGGATATTGTAGGGTAAGGAAAAATGTCAGGCTTTTCTGCCCTTCCGCCATCAGGATAGATGATGGATCCTTGAGGTCCTGAATGCATGCCTGATGGCGGCCACCTGGAATAGGGTGTGGGCGTAGGTAGATGGGATTCACCTGGGCTGAGACTGGGCTTTTAAGGGCGGCGTCACGGGGACCCCAGCAGCAGCAGAAGTCGAAGGAGAAGCTGAAGCAGAAGCCGAAAGAGAAGCCGAGAAGCAATAGAACAAACGCCGGAGAGCCCAGATAGAGTGAAGACTTGCTAGGGGCTGGGAGGCCTGCCAGCCTCCCAGCCCCCCAGCCAGCACCCCTGCCTGCCGTATGCCTGGTGAACCCCAATAAAAGACCTGCAAAAAACCACTGAGGACTCTGACTCCTCCTTTACCCGGTCTGCATGGGATCAGAAAACCTGCTCAGTGTCCTGTCCTGCCCCTACAGATATCTATAAAGGCAAGGAGAGAGGGTCCTATCCAAGACTGGCTCCTACACTGAAAATTTAGTTACAAATGATTTTTGATGTGACAACAGATATATAACATGAACATGTTGACTTTTTTTTGAAAGATGTTTTTGTTCTGCTGTTTCCTATACATATGATATCCTTTATCTGATGCTGTGTACCAAACCAATCCATAACATAGTGCCTTAAGAGTACAACCACTTGTTATTGCTGGATAGTCTGCATGTCAGATGGGCAATTCTGCTGATCTGGGCAAGGCTCTGCTGATATTGGCTGGGATTGTTAATACTGGAAACCTTGCGATCTAGAGTGGCCTACCTCTGGTCTGGAGTTTGGCTCCCTGTTTACTGGGGTGATGGGAGTGACTGAGCCATGTGTCCCATCATCCAGGGGCAAGCTGGAGCTTATTCACATAATGGCAGCATTCCAAGCACAGTAAGAGGGGATCACTAATGTGCAAATGCTTTTCAAATCTTTGCTTGTATTATGTTTATTTGCCTGCTACTCTCCCAATGGCCAAAGTAAATCATATAGCTAAGCCCAAAGTCTAAATGGGGGGGCATTAACAAATGTTATGGATACAGGGCCTCCCTGGTGGCGCAGCGGTTGAGTGCTGGGTTGCGAAGCTGCCCACAGCCTCTGTAGCGCCAGTTCGATCCCCGGCTGCTCCCCGGCCACCAGAGGAGGGTCCCGCATGGCGCGCAGACCTCTCCTGCCGCCCGCTGCTCCCCTCAGCAGTGTACTTCTGTCCTTCTGCCTGCTCTGCTCCCCGCTCTGGCTCTGGTGAATTCTCTTACCCTCCCATGCTTCTGACTGTGCCCAGTGCTTGTATGAATAAATAAATAAATCTTAAAAAAAATAAATCCTGAAACTCCACTTTAAAAAAAAAAATGTTATGGATACAGAAAGGTATGAACAAATTGGGGTCATTACCACAATCAGACCATGAGAAATAACCATCCAAGATCACGACTTTACCAATTTGGAAAACCAATTCCCAATAAGAGATACATTTTAGGAAAATATGCTGTACAATAAAAAATAAATTAGAACAGTTTGAAGTACTCGTGTTTCCATAGTAAATGTATACACATATTATGTAGATATATATACATGAAAAATTATATAATATATGAAAAATTGCAGAGGGATATGACTAGAAGTCATTTTTTTTGAGAAAATAGCCCAAAATGAATGTTATTCCTTCACTTTGTGACTAAAATGCCCAATCTAATATGGTAGTAGAATACCTATCTAATTGTGAGTGATCAACAAAATATATACATTTTCTAAATGAATAAAATCCAAACACTTTTGTATGAATTTGAGATGTGTAACTTTTAATTGCCTTAATTAATAAAATGATTCATATTACAACTCAAAAATGACATTTGCGTAAACTTTCTTAGTTGCTTTAAATATATCACATTTTCCTCTTACCACCTACATATTAAATATCTTATAGTTGAACACATTTTTCACTGTATTAGGAAAACTCAGACTCTAAACTGTAAGGATAATAACTACTGAAATTAAGGTATGTTTTCCAATTTATTGTTAACAAATTCATATACCTTTGACTATAGCATCTGAATTTAATACCATTTATCATTTATTTTCTTTTATACCCAGGCAGATCATAGTAGGACCTCCTCTTTTTGTGTCCACTTGAAGTCATTCCCTCAGGCTAACTCATTATTATCACTTTTACTTTCAGCCTTTTAAAAAAATTTCCATGTATTATATGCTTAATGATAGCAATTTGATCCAATTTAATCCAATTGCATAGCTCAGTATCAAAGTCGAATTAAAATGTCATCTTCAGCACCTAGACTATTACAGTTTAGAGAGAGCATAGTTCATCTAGGTCGATCTCCTATTTTTGCAAATAGGGAAATTGAGGCCCAGAAAGGATAGGCCATTTATATAGGTCACACGGCTTATAGGCAGCAGTACTAAAGATCAGGTTTCCTGATTATTTCACTCATTTTTCTATAATAATAGCTGTCATTTGTTGTGCACTTACATACCTTATTAATTTATCCAGCCTTTATCAATCACCCTGTGCAATAACTACTGTTATTATCCCTATACTGCAGAGAAGGAAATGTAAATTGTCTCAGAGAAGTTTATTTGTCCAACTTCCTCCAGCTAGTTAGTGGTGGTAATGGAGTTTAAATCTCTGTTTTTCTAAATTTAAACACCACTTACACTAGGAAGCGAAGAAAAAGATGATAAAGCTATTAAGCAATGAGAAATTGAGGAACCTAGACTTTGTCTAATTTGTACAAGGGGCTACTTGGGGGAAGATAGTGATACGAACATAAAAATAAATCTCTCCAGAATTTAATACATCATTCAGCCAACCTGGATTTTGCCTCCCCCTCCCCGTTTGACATTTCCATGCTGTTCTCTCATAAAGTTTGTTCAGTACCTCCAAGCTGAGGATTATTTCTTTCCATGCTCTTAAAATAGTTTTTAAATGATTTTTCTCATGTGTCTTATCATATTCTTTCATGTATTATAATTATTTATGCATGTATCTTAGTGATCCACTCTATGATCAGACTATGAAGTCAAGGCCTGGTATCCATCAGTCCTGTATTTTACACTTAATTAGTATGAAGGAGACTTTTGTTGACTTGAAATTTAAAGTGTAAGAAAGTGAAAATTTTAAAAGAAAGCAGGAAAGATATTCATCCCCACCCTCACCACTATTTTTAAGCCCTATTCATAAATCCAAACTTAAAAAAATCCCTGATGTCAAGACAGGGACACAAGGAGATGGCATGTTTGTATTTTATAGGGATTATATTTCAAACCAAGAAATTAACATCATTTGGCTTTCCTGCATATTGAAACTGATGCAAAACAAACCACAATGACTTATATCAATAAAAGATATCACTTTATTTATTAAAATTAAGAACAATTTATGACTTTGAAATTTTTTCCATGCTATTGACAAGAGCTAGGATTTAGTCCTCACCTTAAACATATACAAAATATTTATTTTTATGTGAAAATAATAGAAAATACCATTAGTTCATGATAAATAAGCTCAGCAATAAAACTTTTTTTTAAAGATTTATTTATGCGTACAAGAACTGGGGTACAGGCCAGAGGTGTGTGAGGTGAGAGGATTCACCAGAGACTGAGCGGGGAATAGAACAGGCAGATAGATTGAAGTACACAGCTGAGGGGAGCAGCGGGCAAATTAGGAGAGGTGTGCTGCGCCATGTGGGTCACTCCCTGGCTGGGGATTGAACTCATCTGCAGTGGCTGTGGACAGCTTCATAGGTTACATCTTAACACCTTGCACCACCAGAGAGGCCCCAGCAATAAAACTCTTTTTTTTTGGTAATGATTTTTTTTTTTTAAGATTTATTTATTTATTTATACAAGAACCAGGGTACAGGCCAGATGCGCAGGAGGGTGAGAGGATTCAGCGGGGAACAGAACAGGCAGGAGGACCAGAAAGACCGAAATACACTGCTGAGGGGAGCAGTGGCGAGACAGAAGAGGTCTGCCGTGCCATGTGGGACCCTTGCCGGCCAGCGGGGATCGAACCCACACTGCAGAGGCTGCGGACATATTCACACCGCAGCGCTCAGCTGCCTGCACCACCAGGGGAGGCCCAGAAGTTTGTTTAAAAATATTACCATAAAGAAGGTTTTTTTAAGTAGTGAAAATGCTCGTGGCTTGTATTAACATCCATTTAGAGAATAGATATGAAATAATGATATAAAAGAACAAATTATACTATGATTTACCTCATAAAGAAGGGCCATGAATTAAAATGTAAAGCTTATACAATTTTAGTGCCTTCTAACTTGGAAGTCAATATGTCAAAATTATATAATATTTGAAGATTTAAATTATAATAATAAGATTTAAATTATCGTTAATAATCACGGTGCAACAGTGGAAGGTAAAGAATAGTCTAATATTATCCTATTACAGGCTTTCAAATTTAATAAGTAAAATCACCTGATCTTATTCTTATAAAGTCATTAAGCTCTAAACCAGAAACTTGAAAGAAAAAGAAATCTAAATATAAAGCTCAGCAACTATTTTGAATACCATTGGTCTCCCCAATCTCTGATTCTCTATTGTTCTCGGAAAAAAGAATTTCAAGGCAGAAGGAAGAAGTGAGAGGCAGAGCTAAAAGCTTGGGAATTGGTTGAAGATTGTGTGAGGAGCTATGAGAACCCTCTCCTCTTTCAAGCTTCCTCTCTGCCACATGCAGCCAGACCTCTTTTATCCCAACCCCTGCCAGAGATTGAAAATTTATTCATCAGAGAAATCGAGATGGAGAGAATACCCATAGTAGAGGAAGAGGCTAAAACTGAAACTGAAACAAATTATTAAGTAAAAGTTTACTAAATTTGCGCCATCTTGCCAGTAGAATACTTGTACCCAGCTGCATATCTTTTAGCATAAAATTAGAGATCCTTCTAGAGAGAAATTCAAGTCTTCCAGAAAAGACTTACAGATGCTGACATTTGAATATCTCCACAGAGAAAAGCTGACTTTTTGCTTGTTCACTGTTAGGTAAAGCCCCCTAGTCACCAGGTCATCTACATATAATATCTACATATAATAATATGCATTGGCTACTAAGAGTCCTTAGACATTTGAGGCAGACATCCAATTTGAAAGACTGAGACCAAATCATGCAGATAAAAAGAGTCCAGAGAAAAACAGAGAAATGCAGGAAGTAGAATTCCAATTAATTAAAATTGACATCATCAAAGAGATAAAATATTGCATCATTCAAACAAGAATTACTTGACACATGAAGTTACGGGGAAGAGGATAATGAAAAAAATCAACAAAGAGTTCTTGGAGGTTAAACATATGCCAGATGCAATTTAGGCAAAATGCAATAGAGATGAAAGAAAAATATGGGAAATGTCTTCAAATGATTTTAAAAACATATGGAAACAGACAAAAAAGAGATAAGAAAATTTCAAGATCTATCCAACAAGTCCTATATCTGAGTGATACGAGTTCCAGAAAGGGAGAAGAGGGAAAACTGAGGGCAGGATATTATCAAAGAAATAACAAAAGAAATGTTCCCAGAACTGAGGGCAATGAACCTCCAGGTTAAGTGGTTTTATACTAATACAGTCATAAAATTTCAAGACTTTAAGAATAATGAGAAAATTCTAAAAACATCTGAAGGGAGAAAGTAGACCCTGTACAAGGGGTAGGAATCAGAGTAGCATTCGACTTCTCAGCAGATGACAATGGATCAATATGTCCAAATTATACCCAAAAAGGTGTCCAATCCAGAATTCTAAAATTTGTCAAACTGTTAATTGTGGTGTAGGGTAAAGAAAATAGGCTTTTCTGCCCTCCCGCCATCAGGATAGATGATGGATCCTTACCCTGAATGCATGCCTGATGGCAGGCACCTGGAATAGGGTGTGGGCATAGGTAGATGGGATTCAGCTGGGCTAAGACTGTGCTTTTTTTTAAGGGCAGCGTCACGGGGACGCCAGCAGAAGCCAAAGCAGAAGCCGAAAGAGAAGCCGAAAGAGAAGCCGAGAAGCAGCAGAACGAACGCCAGAGAGCCCAGATAGAGTGTAGACTTGCTGGGGGTTGGGAGGCCTGCCAGCCTCCCAGCCAGCACCTCTGCCTGCCATATGCCTGGTGAACCCCAATAAAAGACCTGCAAAAAAACCACTGAGGACTCTGACTCCTCCTTCACCCGTTTTGCATGGGATCAGAAAACCTGCACTGTGTCCAGTCCTGCCCTTACATATGGGTATAGAACAAGATTTTCAGGTTTGCGTGATCTCAAAATATTTACCTTCCATATATTCCTTTTCAGGTACTCCTGAGGGACAATGCTTCCTTATAACAAATGGAACCAATATCGAAGGAGACAGAGAATACAAGAATTCCTAAGATGAAGAAGGGTGGTTATAGGTGAAAGCTGGCAGCAGACTCAGAAAGCAAATATGAGTAAGATGATGGAAGGATTCTAGAACAAAATTCCTGAAACAAAAATGGAGCAGCAATTATATAACAGGGTTGTCTTGTGAAAAATTGAAAGTTGGAAGGATATTGGGAAGAGCAAGCAGAATTAATGATAGGTGTATAGATGACCCAGACTTTATTAAAATTCTGAAAAATTACAGATCACAGAATGGATGAAGTACTCAGAAATAATCTGTCTCTTACCACTGCTTGGTTATCTCCCTGCTGTAGGGTTACTGAATTGGTCAGGCTTTTACTCCATTGGCCTCTGTGGCTATCACCTGCAGCCTTGAACTTGTTAATGTAAAAGGCACATAGGTGTGGGGCACGTATGACTGACTATAGACACTTGTGCAAGTGTGCACATCTGGGCCTACAGGTCAGGGATATGAGGGTGACGTTACTCAGAGATGGTAGAAGCTACGAGAGGAAGAATGACAGTTGCCAGAGGAAGATACCATGAGAGAAGGCCTGAGAAACCCCAGAGAAAAGACCATATAAAGATTCCCAGGGGGCCCAAGTTGCTGTCTCCCTGCTGACTTGTTTCCCCTGTGTACTATTAAGAAAACTGTGGGGATGATGCCAAGGGCTCCAACTTTCCCTTTTAAGCTGCCTGAACCCACAGTGAACCTGCCCGGCCTGGGATGGTTGCAAAACACCTGCCCAAGTCAGATAGTCAGTGAGCTTGCCAAGGTGGCCGTGAGTACTCACAGACACACCCCCAGACTGGCAACACCTCTTTTTCAGTACTTACTCCAATATCCAGAGCTGATTCACAGTTGACCAACTTTTATCAATTCCCTGAGTCAACTACTGTGGCCAAGGAAATGAAACATTCTTATTGATTAGGTCCATATCAGCCTCGTCCAAACCACATGGACCCAAAAGCAGAGCAAGGTGGTTCCCCAAGGAAAATATTACCAGAAACAGAGACTATCGACATCCAAACAAGAAAAAGCAAACGGCAACCTTACTGAAAAATTTGTACCGACCTTACCTTAATTTCTATAAGAGAGACAAATATTCCTCTAAATAAGCCTTTCAAAACAGAAAATAGCATGTGAGTTAAATATGACTTTCTATCTCTCTGCATAGCTCATCTCCAACCATTCTCACTTCTTGGTATGTGGACTAGCTCTGTATCATAGAAATACAATATGAGACTCAAATGTAGGTCACATGTGGAATTTAAAATTTTTCAGTAGCTGCATTTAGAAAGTAAAATATGGAATTAATTTTAAGTACACATTTTACTTAACTGTACATCTAAAACATTTCAACAATCCATAAAAGTTATTAATCAGATATTTTACACTTTTTTCTGTATTATCTTTGAAATTCTATGTGTATTTTATGATACTTGCACCTTATTTCAATATAGAGTAGCCACGTATCATGGCTGCTTGTGGATAGAAGTTACCATATTGGGAAGTACAGTTTTGTGGGTGAAAGCTTTTGTGTGTTATTAAGTAGAGACTTATTCTTGCCCTCCCCCAATCAATTTCCTCTCTTAAAGATCTTTTCATCCTATGGTCTCTCACTCATAGCAGGAATCTAGAAAACTTAAATAAGGGACCAGGAAAATGAATATAAGAAAGTGAAAATCAAAATCAACAAAAAAACTATGAACCAGAGACACTTTTTGGGGGGTGGGGGGCGGGAGGGGAAGGATTGGGGTCAGAATGGGGCGTTTGCAATTGTATGGGGGAATATAAAAATAAAATTTAATATTAAAAAAAAAAAGATCTTTTCATCCTAGATGTCTTTCTTCCTCCAATCAAAGAGTATAATGCATCATATAGGACAAGGTTCGTGTGTTCACAGTCTTGTGATTTGAAAATGGAAGTAAAAAGAAGTGTTCACGTATTTTCTACTTTTCAAGAACAAGAGCTGAAATAAAATAGCAAAGCACACTGGTGCTTTCATTCAGGATGAGTTAAAGCAATGTGAAACAGATGATCCCGTCCTGATGACAATTATGGTACGGCTTGGCAGGAAAAAGTGAAGAAAGCATTTGGCCTGGTAGCGTAAAAGAGCTGCCAGATAGGGTCTACAAAGCATAGGAGCAGTGAGAAGAATCAAGTCACCAGCCTGCAGCTAATGTAATAGTTACATCATGCTTTTGGGGTAATCTCAGTTGCTAAGCTAGAACAACTGTTAGCACACCTTTATAACTCAGAAAGGTTTGGTTTGCACATACTCACGTTTGAGAATAAATTTTCAGATGTGCTTTTACATAATTTTAAAAGCAGACTTTTTCTACACTGAATCCGTTGATCCAAAGGTTTATTTTAAGATCTTTAGGATTATGTAAAACTTATTGTCAAAGCAGAGTTTTCTGTTAACACATTGACTTCCAAGCATCCTTTAAGAAAGATTAATAAAATAATATAAAAATCTCTCCAAAATGTCAACTAGATTGGGATGGATTTTTCGTGATTTTCTCAGTTCCAATAAAGCTACAGAATATAAAAAAAGTGACAGAATTTTATTTTGCAAATTTTGTAGGATTAGAATTTTTATGCAGCTATAAAAACACTATTCATTTTTCACAGAGCTATCTTAAACAACTTGCATTTGTGTAAAATGGATGATTTAATTTAATTTAATTTTTTTAATATTAAATTTTATTTTTATATTCCCCCATACAATTGCAAACACCCCATTCTGACCCCAATCCTTCCCCTCCCGCCCCCCACCCCCCAAAAAGTGTCTCTGGTTCATAGTTTTTTGTTGATTTTGATTTTCACTTTCTTATATTCATTTTCCTGGTCCCTTATTTAAGTTTTCTAGATTCCTGCTATGAGTGAGACCATCCGGTATTTTTCTTTTTCTTTTTGGCTTATTTCGCTGAGCATGATCCCTTCCAGCGCCATCCATGTTGCTGCAAATTGCATGTGTTTATCTTTTTTGAATGCTGAGTAATATTCCATGGTATATATGGACCACATCTTCTTGATCCAGTCATCTATTTTTGGGCATTTGGGTTGTTTCCAAAGCTTAGCTATTGTAAATAGTGCTGCTATAAACATAGGGGTGCAGGTGCTCTTTGGAATTGATGTTTCTGTGTCCTTTGGGTAAATACCTAGGAGTGGAATTGCTGGATCATATGGAAGCTCTATGTTTAGTAGGTCCAGAAATCTCCACACAGCTTTCCACAGTGGTTGGACCAGTTTGCACTCCCACCAACAGTGTAGAAGAGTTCCTTTTTCTCCACAACCTCGCCAACATTTGTTGTTGCTAGTTTTTTTAATAGGTGCCATTCTCACTGGTGTGAGATGGTATCTCATGGTAGTTTTGATTTGCATTTCCCTGATTACAAGTGATGTTGAACATTTTTTCATATGTCTGTTGGTCATTTGCATTTCCTCTTCAGAGAAGTTTCTTTTTAGCTCTTCTGCCCATTTTTTGACTGGATTATTTTCTTTGTTGTTGCTGAGTCTCATCAGCTCTTTGCAGATTTTTGTGATCAGTCCTTTATCATTAGTGTTGGGTGCAAAAATGTTCTCCCAGTTGGTGGGGTTTCTTTTTGTTTTTGTTATTGTCTCTTTTGCTGTGCAGAAGCTCTTTAATTTGGATGATTTAATTTTAAAATGTCAATATTTAAGATATACACCTAATCATAAAATAGATCTTTTATTCAGAAAGCAATACCCCACACAAAATATTTCAGTATTTTTGGTACCTATCATTGGTTAAGTACTAGACTAGATTTATGTTTGTGAAGAAGTCCCAGAAGCTGCTCCTTTGTATGTCTAGTTTTTGTAAATTGTTTTTGTAAATCATCCTTTAGAAATGCTATTTTTATTTCCCCCTTGTAAGGGCAGGACAGGCCACTGAGCAGGTTTTCTGATCCAGCAGACGGGGTAAAGGAGGAGGGAGTTCTGGAGCCCTCAGTGGCTTTTCAGGCTTTTATTGGGATTTACCAGGTACATGGCAGGCAGGGGTTCTTGGGGGCTGGGAGGCCTGCAAGTCTTCACTCAGCCCCCAGCAAGTCTTCACTCAGACCCCAGCAAGTCTTCACTCTTTCTGGGCTGTCCAGCGTTGTCTCGTGGCCTTGTTCTCCACTCATTGTGGTTCTCCTCCTGCTTCTACTGCTTCTCTTCTCTTTGTTTCTGTGACACCGCCCTTAAAAGCCCAGTCTTAGCCCAGCTGAATACCATCTACATATGCCAACACCCTACTCCAGGTGCCCACCATCAGGCATGCATTTGGGACCACAGTGTTCCGTCATCTATCCTAATGGTGGGAGGGCAGAGAAGCCTGATACTTTTTACCTTACCCTACATCCCTGAAGACCACTCACTCTACTATTCTCAATTTATCTACTTCCTATAGAATTGGCTCAATTTATTGACCAGCAAATTCAGATCACTCAGGACTGGCCAATCAGAGCAGCCCCTTCCTCTAGCTGTTGTGATTGGCTCAATGATAATGGGGCAAATGGGAAGCAAGAGATTTCAGAGAGCTGCTGGTCTTTCCCATCGAATGTGCTGTAACCCTCTTGCAACAACTGAAGGTTTAGAGAAGAAAGCCAAAACCAAGGAACAGAAATCCAAAAGGAAGGAAATCCTCTACTGAATGCTGCATGATTGACACTGTCTGGGAGTTGTTTGTCAAAAAGTAATTTGTGTGCCCTATGTTCATTCTATTAGCTGAAGTTGTTCAATGAATATGCTTCATTTTTATCTTTAAATACATGAAAGATTAACTTCAACATGTTTGCTTCACTGAAAAAAACTGCCTTGGAGCATAAATTGCATGGAAAATGTGGGATTTTGTGAGTATAGCTGATTTTGAATTTAGGTGGACAATATTACATATTGTCAAAGTTTTACAAATTTTTATTAATCATCTCACTTCAAAAGAAAAGACTGGCCTGGAATATATGGAAAAATTCAGCCACAAAGGTGACTTTTCCCAACCCATGTAGGACTACATCCACTGGTTTCCATTCAAGCCCGGATTTGCAAATATGCCAGAATTAGAAAGTATTTGCCCAATGATTTTCTTTCCTAAAAAAATTAAAACAATTATCATTAAATTTTATTTATTACATTTTATTAAACAGAATTTGTTTAAGCTTTTTATCAAAGAAGAAAAATAAAGAGGAAAGAAACTTCTGGGTCAACACCATGAATTCTATTCATGAAATGAGACCTACTGAATGACGGTTTCAATAACCTTGGTTTGATTTCCTTCTGAAAGCTTGCTTATTGTAAAATGATGTCTGATAATCCCTGGGATGTTAATGGAAGTGTATGCTGTGATGGTAGCCTGCCCCTTCTGAAGTGTGTGATGTGGCGTCACCCTTTTGTTCATGTAACCCCTTTGAAGCCAGATTTGCAAGTAACTCTTGCTCTGTCCATGGGAGACTATTATCATAGAACCAATTCACCTCTTAGTTTGAATACACCTCATTGTTGTTTTGACCATTAATATCTGCGTTCTTCAACCCATTGTTTTTTCCTCTCAGGGTGACTATTTTAGAGACAAAGAAAGATCATACAGGTGAATTAAGCAAGTTCTCGTCATGGAATGTTTCAGGTTGAGGAAGCGTCTATTCTTGAGAGTTCAGATCTCAGGAGTGAGCTTGCTATTCATGACTTGCTACAGAGCATACATGACAGTCATTTGTATCCGATCTCTGGATTTATTTTGAGGGGTAGTTTTATGTAGTAGGCAGCAAGGGAACATTGCATAAAGTCACATTTCTAAGCTTAAAAAAAAAATCCTACAATATAATTTTTTGTGTAAGCTCAGGTGCTGATCAGTTATCACTGGTTATGTAGAGAACCGTCTCAAATTTACTAGTTTCTGTCTTGTAGCAATAGGCTGTAATCCAACTAGGGGGACAAAAGGATGAGGCAGAGGAACAGGTGTCTGCCAAGTTGACACTGGGCAGTATTTCCTTCTCTCCTTCTCTCCTTCACTCCCTCACTTACTTTTTCTCTCCCTTTGTCCTTCTTCCCCTTTTTGCATCTGTTTTATTAGCTTAGCCTGACAAAATGAGAAGATATTAGGCACTTGTATTAGTTTCTTAGGGCTGCTATATAAGTAACTACCAACTGAGTGACTTAAGTAATATAAATATATTATCTCACATTTCTAGTGGTCAGAAGTCAGAAATCAAGGCACAGGCAGTGCCATACTGCCTCTAAAACCTGTGGGAGAGTCTGATTTGCTCTTCCTAGCCTGTGGTGGTCTTCCAGCAATCTTTGCAGATCCTTGCTTTGGACTGCGTCACTCCAATCTCAGCCTCCATTGTTACACGACTCTCTCCCTGTGTGTCTGTCTTTACTTGACTCCCTTCTTATAAGGACAGCAGTCATTTTGGATGAAGGTCACACCCTACTTCAGTATGACCTCATCTTTAAAAAAACCTTAACTGTTTACATCTGCAATGACCTTATTTCCAAATGAGCTCACATTCTGAGGTGTTAGGGGATAGGACTTCAGCAATATTTTTTTGGTCCACAATTTTGGACCCAATTCAGTGCATAGCAGAATAGAACAGAGAGGAAGGACTTACACACTGAAATGAATCTAGTGAGGGGAGGGCATCTTGCCAGCCTGTGTGGGGTTTGTGTGAATTAGGAAAATGCTCACACTGAGACAGAGTACAAGCTAGATTTCAGCCCCTCTCCACACTCAGCACAGAGTCTTTCTGCAGTGCACAAAGAATCCAAACCAGCGGTGGTTCTGAGACAGAAAGTAGACAGAATGTAGATGATGACTGTGTTGGCAGGACAAGTTGATGAAAATGGAATGTTTTGGTGGAGCAGAGTAGGGAGAGAGAATGGTACTCATAGACTAATAAATTCAACCAGAATTTATTGAGTGTCTGCTAGCTATTAGGTACCCATGGAGCTGCATATACACTGAAGAAGAGCATGGAGCAGACAGGCACCCTCAGGAGTTCACAGGATTTGTGTAGACAGTGATGAACAAGCAGAGAGCAAGAATATTATTGCAAATTGTGGAGCATGTCCTGAAATAATTAACATGGGTATAATGAGAGCAGAAAATAGGATGATGGAGTAGATAACCTTTTTTGGATGGAGTATTCAGGAAACAACCCCATAAAGAGGCATTTAAATGGAGACCTACTTGTCAAGACATATGGGTGACAGTGGTTAAAGCTGCATCCGGTTGTGGGGGTGCATGAAAGATACCTAACTTAGATTCCTGGACTCATTGGTTTTATATTTCTTTGTTATTTTTCAAAGTTAGCCTTCTCATATTACTTCTATTTCCTCTAAGTAATAGAATTCTTTATTTTGCTGGGAGTTTTTAACAAACTATCTCATCAGATATAATTTCATAAATATAGCTCAATTTAGCTTGATCAGTTGCTCAAAATTTGCAGCAATTGTGAAACGTACATGTTATCATCCAAGGATTTTATTTCCTTAGAGAGCTAGGGCCATCCAGGTTTCCTGCATCACCCAATGACCTTTCCAGAACTGGTTCCATATGCCAAAAATCTCTGGAAGTAAAACTGAGGATGGAGATGTGCTTGATTTCTTTACACAATGTTCCCTACATCTTGGGCATCCAGAACTGATCTCAGTTCAGGCAGGACACTGGGTAACTAATCAGCTAAAATACAATTTGCATTTACATGTCCCCATCTCCTCCCAGTTTTGCATCATTATGTATGAAATCTTAGTCCCAACAAGAAAAACAGACTTTAAAAAAAAATCATTTTGAACTACTCACAAGTTTTTCACATTTCAGGTGCTTTTTCTGTGCTTGGATACTATTTGCAAAAAAAAAAAAATAGTGAATTTGAAGAATCTGCTATTAAAAAATAAAGAATTACATATAAACTTTGGCCAAGTATGTGGTCCAAAAGGATGTCATGGCTGAGAGATGCTAAGAGTACTCCCAGTTACACCTTCTTACCACATAGGTTTACTTGGTATCTTTTCCCCAGATATCTGGGACTCACTGAATATTCTGCAGCCCCGTCACTCTCCTGCTTTCCTCTCCCATCCCCCCAATATTTATCTGTATCTAAAGTTATAACACTATTTGTTTATTATTTGATTTCGTTTAGTAAGATTTAAGCTACATGTAGTCAAACTTCATCTGACTTCATGGTTATATGCACTGTACCTAGCACAAAAACATAGCACATAGTAAATGCTCAATAAATAACTGAAAATGCATATAAGAATCAATGGCATTCAGATGAATGGAATGCAGGTATTGAGAAACACTCCCACAGACCATAATACTAAAACTTATTGACTCAATGGTGGTCAAAATTTTCAACATTAAATCATTCTTTAGGGAAAATTATTATATTATAAAGTCACTTTATTTAATAATTTGTTTAAATATTATTAAGCCATCAAGTAACTCTATTCCTCTTGAGATCAAATGATTATTTATAGATTGTACTTTCATGAAAGCAGAAAATCCCCTAACATACAGCATGTTTACTTTGTAGTGTGTATCACATAACCTTCCACACTGCAAATAGTAACAATGTCATTGTTGCTAATCATCATCATCATCATCATCATCATCATCATCATCATTATTTATTGAGCACTTATTATGTGACAGATGCTGCCTTATGTATTTTCATAAATTATTTTATATAATTTTCACAACCCTATCACTTATTGACAGTTACTCAGTCAATAAATGACAGAGGCACAATTTGAACCAAGGAAATCTAACTCCTAAACTTACCTTCCTAACCTCATAATCACGTAATATCGCATAATAGCTCCAGGAATATTTGCTCAAGAAACAAGTTGTTACTCTAAAACCATTACATTGATTATTTAATGTATAATGAGTGGTCCATGAATGTTCTTCAAATCTCTGGTTAGTAAGTTATCTGTCTTTGAAAGACTTTCAGTTGTTAAAATATTTTAAAACATTAAAAAAACTAATCAAATGAAAGATTGTGACCAAATCTCAGAAGGCAATTCTAGAGAAATTATCTTTAAAATGTCTTGCACAATGAAAGAATGATTAGAATGGAATATAGTTTCTTTTCTTAGAGTGTCTTTATTTGCAAATACCAGACACCCACACAAAATAGCTTAACATAAGGGGCGATTTATTTGAAGTAAACAAGGACATCTTGGAGAAACCCAAATTTAAGAAGCAGAACTGTGTTTTGTAAATCTAGAAGCAGGTTTTGACAAGTGATCAAAATCCACCCTTTCTCTATGTCTCTGTTTCTCCCTCTGTAGCCACAATTTGCCTATCTACTTTTGGAGCCGTAATAGAAACTTGCCTATCTGAAAATGAATTAATTTTCATTCTCCCCTTCCTTTTTGGCTTTTCTACTTTTCTGTGCTCATGATGATGGAGAGTTGGGAAAAGACCACTGATCAATGAATGAAATCCCACCTTGGAGTTATATATAGTTCAAATGAGTCAGGCAGAGAAAGACAAATATTGTGTGATTTCACTTACGTGTGGAATCTAAAAAACAAAAGAACAAACAAAACTAAACATAACAATCTTCAAAGTTAGAGAAGAGAATGATGTTTGCCAAAGGGGAGGTTAGGTGTAGTAAGTGAAGGGGGTCAAGAGGGATAAGCTTCCAGTTATAAATAAGTCACGGGGATACACTGTACAGCATTTTGGCTAGTCAATCATATTTTAGTGTGTATCTGAAAGTTGTCAAGAGAGTAAATCTTAAAAGTTCTCACATAAGAGAACTTTTTTTTTCAGCTCTGTAGAGTGACGGATAACTAGACTGATTATGGTGATTAATTTGCATATACACAAATATTAAGTCATTATGTTGTATATTTAAAACTAATATAATGTTATATGTCAATTATACCTCAATTTTTTTTTAAATGGACTCCCAATTCTCAGTATATTACAGCACAGGGAGAAGGGCACCCTAGGATCCCCAAACCTGCCCATTCTAAATAGGTTCTGACATTTGCTACATAAGACCTTTAATGGAAAGGAACTTTAATACAATTAGTGAGCAATACAGAAAAGATAAAAAATATAGTTTCTAAATCAAGCACCCAAAGTTACCCATCCCCTCGTAGGTAAAAGTCCACCCAAACAGGATTGGCCCAAAAACCTGCCACAAGTCTAAAGCACCTTCTGGTGGGGACCCATAGGGAAGGGTCAGAAACGATCAGACAAATCTGGGAGCAAAAGAGCAAAATCAAAATCAAGATAAAAGCTGCCATTGTTAACCTCTCCACGGGTCTCTCACCCACATCTGTTTCACCCAGTCTAGGACCAAGAAACAAGCACAGTGTCTTCACAAGTCTCTCTGCTTCTTGTGCCTTCTTTAGATCACCTCTGGCTGTCCATCTTGCTTCCTTCCTTCCTCCACCCCTTCTCCAGCTTCTTCTCCTCCCTGCTCAGCTCCACCCTCCTTTTGGTGGGGCAGGGAACCTGGAATCTCCCCTTTTCCTCAGGACCACCCTGTTACAAGTATACAAGGTCAGCTCCTGCTGCACCTTATCTCAAGTTTTCAATTACAATTTCCAGCAGAAAGAGCTCAGTAGTCCACATTGCCTCAGTGTCAACCCTGGTCTATTTGACTGTAATTGACAACAAAGTTGACCTAGTACAAAGGCCCATTACACTGGGTGCATTGCGGTGGTTTCGGGAGCAGCTCTGAGCAACATTATAGACGTTTAAGGTGGCAGCCTGGGGTCATTTTGGAGTACAAGTTCTTGAATGTTTGCTTTAGAAAGTCCATTTGATTTCTTTATAGTGACCTCCTCTTTACAATTAGTGGAATTTTGAAAGAAAGTTAATGTGCAAACAACTCCTAGAGGACTGTAAGAAGGTAGGATAAATTAAATATAAGAGAAAATCTTGAAAATCATTGCAATGGGTACAGATTCATTATTTTGTAATATTGAAAACAGGAGAATTTTTATACAGCCCTCCAAATAGTACAGTTCATAACTAATAAATCAAATTTATCAGGCTGTTTTCCATATTACCAGCAATGTTTACTGAGAGAAGGAAGAACAAAAATTGCTATTCACAATAGCAATAACATTTAGACCTAAGAGTAATATTAACAAGAGTATAATATTTAGAAAACTACAAAATTTTGTTGAGAGATAGTAATAAGGAGATTTAAATTAATAGAAAGATGTCCAGGTTTATGGGTGAGGTGGTTGTGTTGGATACAAAATGTGAAACCTGCAGAACTAAGTGCTCAATGAAGCCTGGACAAGACACAGTGCTTTATTTCCCCTGCTAGAGTGGCTGGGCAAAAGCTATTTGTTCAAACCAACTTTTGAGATATTCAGAAACCTTTTAGGGATTAAAAAAAATTGACCCTAGGGAAAATATTCCACTGGCTTTTAAAGTCTTAGAATGGAAAGGTTATATCTGGGACTCCTGGCAGTCATGCTTCCTACCATTTGCAGAAAACCCAGCTGCAGCTGCAAAAAGTAAAGACCAGAGAGAAAAATTTTGATGATACTTAAAAGTCCTGGAGCTGTCAAGTGCATGGATCCAGTTACAGGGCACTCCAGAGCTGTCTGTGGCTATTGCACTAACATTTCAGCAAATGTTCATGCTTTTAAAAAAGTATTTTGCAGCAATTATCAAATATCTTACACATACACAACAAGTCTCCTTATGCTCATAGAACTTACATTCTAATTGGCAGTGACAGAATATGAACAAATAAACACGAAAATGCTAGTAAAGGGCTATAATGAATACTAAAAGGGATGATGGAATGAAAAGTGATAAGAGAATAACTTTAGTGTGGGATGTCAGGATAGGCCTCTTGAATGAGAAAATATTTAAGCTGTGACCAATTTATAGTTGATGAATTAAACCATTTGATAGTTGCTGTTAATATATTTTACAAATATTAATAGTTTGCATTGGAAAGTGTTCAGAATAATAAAAATGTGAATTGTTCCCAAATTCAGTTTCAATCAAATTTTTAGTTTTGTCACTTTCAATTTTCAAGATCTGTGAAACATGTTTCAAAGGGATTATTTATTTTTATGTTTTAAATTTTGGGGAGCATGAAATACCAAAACAAACAAGTAATGGGAGGGAACTTGCCATAGCAATGTTAAAATATATTACAAATATTATCATTAAAAATTACTGCATTGAGGGCCTCCCCTGGTGGCGCAGGCAGTTGAGTGCAGCGCTGTGAAGCTGTCCGCAGCCTCTGCAGCGCCAGTTCGATCCCAGCCAGCCAGCAAGGGTCCCACATGGCACAACATGACTCTCCTGTCTGGCCCGCTGCTCCCCTCAGCAGTGTATTTCAGTCAGTCTTCCTGTTCTGTTTCCTGCTCTGGCTCTGGTGAATCCTCTCACCCTCCCATGCATCTGGCCTATACCCCTGTTCTTGTGTAGATGGATAAATAATCAATCTTTAAAAAAAAATGTTGCATGGAAATACAAGAAGAGATAACCTAATCAATATAAAAATATAAATAGCCTAGAAACAGAATTTTGGTGTATATATAGATATGCACAACATGATGCAGGTGGAATAAAAAACTAACTGGATAGGAGAAATTATTAAATTAAACTTGAAAATTAGATCAGTGGTAAGCAAAAGTCTAAGACAATTCCCAAGTTTCATGACCCTACTTAGTATGAACACACATTCTTCTCCCAGCTATTCAGTCAAACACTAACCTAGGTACTGCTGTGACGGGATTTTGCAGATGTAATTAACGTCCCAAATCGAATGGCCTTAAAAGTATAGGGAGATGATCTAGATGGACTTGACTTGATCACACAAGCTCTTAAAAGTAATGAGCAATTTCTGAAGGGAAGTGACATGTAAGAAGGATTCCATGTAAGCAACATTCTCCTTTGCTGACCTTAAGATATGGACAGCTTCCAGGAGTAATACATTAAAATAAATCCCAAAATATTAGTGCTTTTGATGCAAGGAATGAAATCTTAAAACTAACTTATCCAATCTCAGAATGTGGACACATTTTCTTTAATTTTTAAATTATGTTCTGTTAGGTACAAGAAGGGACATAGGTAAAATATCTAGGTAAGCTTTAATCATATTCAGAGAATATATTTGAGCCGATGCTGCTGAAATTATCTGTGCTCCCCCAGGGTTCTTTACTTCTTATTCTGGGCTTCCCTTTTTATAATCTATCTAAATTCTATACTAAAGTTTTTATTTATCCTTCTTTGCTTGTGTTTGCATTAGCAATAACTATCATATATGTATATATCCTAAGACAATATATTGTTCAATTTTGCTTGTTTATAAGATTTATAGAATATCATACTCACTATAATCTCCTGTACCTGTCTTCTTTCCACTCAACCCAATCTTTAACCTTTCATTTCTATTTTGGCATAGAGCTTTGGCTCATTCAACTTTCTACTATATAATAATCCAGTGTCTCAACATATTAGAATTCATCCAACCTTCTGTGGTTCAGCATTTTGGGTAGTACATTATTTTTGCTACCAGGAACAACACTTCTATGAATATTTTTAAAGATGTTTCCAGGCTTCTCTAGAATTATAGGTCTCCATCTGCTATCTGAAAGTAGACTGTTCCTATGAAAACTTTCCTATGTTGACATTGTAAAGTGAAGACGCCATTACCATTGCTGTGTAGGGAGACTTAGTTCTGGGCTCCCAGACCCCAAAATAACCTACTAACTCACACCAAGTAACACATGAAGCCTAAAATGACATTGGCATATCATAAAACCAAGAATGACATGATACACACACAACCTGGATGAAGTAGTTCTGAGGAGGAGGTTGATGAGGCTACCCTGGCTTCCTGGGGTACTTAGAACCACTCTCTGCAC
This sequence comes from Talpa europaea, assembly GCF_964194135.1. Taxonomy (NCBI): domain Eukaryota; kingdom Metazoa; phylum Chordata; class Mammalia; order Eulipotyphla; family Talpidae; genus Talpa; species Talpa europaea. The sequence continues at coordinate 135,865,073 of NC_140071.1, read as the reverse complement.
AACAAACACCATGAGCATTATGTTTGCATTTGGATTTCTTTCAGTTAGAGAAAGCGGGTACTGATTTGGGCTACCTATCATACAAATACTCTTCATAATTTGGAAGGCTCCTAAAATACAGAGACAAGGTCCTAACCTCCACCAGGAGAGTCATAATTATGTGTGAGGGAACAGATAACCTCTCTCCAAGCTTCCATATATGGTAGTTAAAACATAAGGATGTGACCTAGGCTACAAGCACATCACGTGCTCCCATCCAGCGCTTTGGTTCTTACAGTTGTGATGGTGGGGGACAGTGGATGGTAAGCTTCATTCTGGGGGACAGGGTTTTCTGCCAGCAGCATGGCAGTTTTCTGGTGGTGATGACATAGAGTAGTATTCTCAGCAGCTGGGTTCTGTCTTGGGGTTGTGGCTACGCCTTAGCTCCCCTTGACTTGTGCCTATTTCTTGAGGGTTCCCCAGCCTTCCTATCGATCCTGTGAGCTCGCCCACATAGAATTCCAATCAATGCAATTTCTACTTACCTTGTAGGTTTGTTCCTTTTATTTAGAAAGATGGATGGTGATGTACAGAGGCCACAGCAGGGTTGACATTGACTGGCATTTTAGTCATGAAGAGTGAAATCAAATAGCATGACAGTCACATAGAAATGTCCAGAGTCAGCTGAATAAGAGCAAGTCGTGCATGCAAGCAGTCAGTGGTAGAGGTACAGTTGGTTGTTACCTACTGAGATGTGATTAAGGCAGTTATGACAGTGGATGAGTTTGCTGAGGGAGGGGGTGTATAAAGAGAGAAAAGAATGCTTAGTGATAATCTTTGGGCTGTTCCCCAATAAGAGACTGGAAGAAAGAAATGAATATCAACAGTTACAGATTTGAGTGAAAAGACAATACAGTCCATCGTCTATGTTAAGGAGGGAGAGATGTTCAGGAAGAAGCCAAACAGTCAAATGGGTCATGAACTGTTCAAAAAGAATGAGAAATAAGCATTTGAAGAGAAAGAACAAAGTATAATTTATTCAATTTATTATTAGTAGCATTTAACACAGTTAGCAGTATCAAAGCAAAATAAAACCTGTGTAGTGCTAGCATTCATTTGTATTTTGTTTTGCTTTTTTAGATTTATTTACTCATGTATAAAAGAACTGGGGTGTAGGCCAGAGGTGCAGGAGGGGACAAGAAGATTCACCAGAGACAGAGTGGGGAGCAGAATGGGCAGATTGACTGAAGTACACTGCTGAGGGGAGCAGCGGGTGAGACAGGAGAGGTCTGCTGCGCCATGCGGGTCATCTTCCTGGTCAGGAATTGAACTCATGTCACAGTGGCTGGCGATAGCTTGATAGTGCCGAGACTTTAGCCCCTGTGCCACCAGGGAGGGCTATTGCTAGCATTCATTTGGGTACTACTGTGTCGGGTCCTGTGCTAAACACTCCATGTCATTGTATGTAAAATAGGTAATTGATTATTGTTCACCTTATAGATGTAAAGGAACCAAAACTTAGTCAAATGAGATATGTCTATCATCACATGGACATTAAGGCACAGATCGGGATTAGAAACAGGTTTGTGGAACCCTAGAAATCTGTATGTAGAATTGAGGCCACCATAGGAGGAGGGTCCTAGTGAACCATGGTGGTGGTGTGGTGTGGGGTGGAGTGGTGACGTGCACCCGAGAAGGTGTAACCCTCTACCTCTGAATCACATAGAGCAATCATGTTGTAAACCCATATTACTTGTAATAATAAGGAAGCGGGGGGGAGAGAGAGAAAGAGAGAGTTAGTTGTAGGATTCTAGAGGCCATATTCTTAAACCACCATAGTTAATAAGCATGGCAAGGTGAAGGACCGCATTTTAATGCACAACTTAAAACCAAGCTCTCCAGTCTTGTTAAACCTCTTCCTATAACTCACTCATTTCTTGTTTCCTGTGCTATGGATTTATTTGTACCTTGCACCATTTTATAGTTTCATACTATTGGATCTTTGCCACTTATAAATGCCATCAGAGATGGCTGAGTTTTAAAACATAGGCTGTGTGGATGTCTCTTTTCTCATAATTTTGCTATTTGACTTAAAAAAACAACACTTGCATACCATGTTCAACAGTTTCCTTAACATTTACAAATAAATTCATAATGTGCATGTATGTAACTGTTTACACGGAGGTGAGTATTTTTACATAGGTGCAAAATAGCTAGAACATTTGAATTTTAAGCCTACAAAGAGGAAAAACATTCTGAAGGCGTCATTTCTCTTGCCTTTCCCCTCCCTCTTCTTTCCATTCTGGCTTAATAATTAGTTCTGGACCTAATGTTAGATTACTTGGGGTCACTCTTGACTGTGTCACTCTTTAAATATTTGGCTGGAGGGAAGATATTCAAGTACTCTGAGTCTCCAGTTTCTCACCTGAAGGTCAAGGTTATAGTGGTACCTAGTACCTGCTTTACTGGGTTCTGGGAAGACTAAAAGAGATATGCTGAGTGGAGCTGAGATTTATGCCTGCTGCATAATGAGCCCTCCTAAAATGTTAATTATCTTTATTCCTGATTGCCTCGATATCAAGGTAAAGGGCAGGAAAACTTACTGACATGTAGTTTAAGAGCCTTCAACTGTCTGCAGCCTTCTACCTCTTCTTCCTATCTGCAGCCTCTTCCTCTCCATCTTTCCCACTTTTCATTAAAATATAATGTAAAAGTATTTTTATGTGGTCATCCTGATTAATCATACCAATATTGTCATTTCATTCAAGAGTTTTCTCACCATTTCAGTCAATTATTTCTCACCATTGTATTAATTTATAGTTACTTTGTATATCAAGATTTATGTGTTTTCAAGTCATTTTTTTTTTATGACTCCTATATTTGTTGTTATGATGTAGTGGAAAGATTCCTGGACTAGTTTTGGGAGACTTAATTTATAATCCCTACTCTGGTATTAACTTGCTGTATCGCTTTGGACAAATCCTTTATGCTGTCTGGGTGGGTCTCATCTGAAAAATAAGGGGTCAGTTTAAGAATAAAAGCAAAGATTGAGTGATTTCTGTGTGTTAGATACTTTCTATCACTTTTATAGTAACCTGGGAGGTAATGTGTGGTATACCCATTTTACGAGACAACTGAGGCTCAGATTGCTAGTATTCTTAAAGTAGCCAGGTCAGATGTTTAATATTTGAGTTAGTACTTTTATATCTATAATAATCCTAGAAGATAATGAACTTTTTGGAATCTGGATGGATATTCTGTTCTTTGAGTATGTGTGTGTGTTTAAATACAATTCCTGTACAAAACAGGACCAAAAGTCTCAATTACTAAACTAAAGCTGCTTCAGTATGTTTTGAGGAACTGGAGCTAAGCAAACTTGAAGCAAGTTGAAAAAACTGATATTTGCATAAGATCATTAACAGCATTTTTGAAAGACTGCAAGTTATTTTTAACATGGTTTCAAAAACTTTTAAAAATATAAAACTCAGAATTTTGAATTCAAATTCTTTGGATGATATTAATAAACACAGCAAGGACTCTGGTTAAATGGGAAGGGGCGAGAGAACAGACAAGGGGATATAAGGGATAGTAGTGGGGGAAAAAAACCCAAATTCATCAGCGGTTCTTAGTTGTTTCCACACTTGTAGAACCAGGTCACTGAGTAATGTTCAAGAGTCTTTTTCTTCTTAACCTTTAAGACATCCTGTTGACATGGGAATAAAAAGCTTTATTTGTAATGCAATAATCTGATAAGGATGGTAAATGTGTGTTTATATGGTCTGAGGAAAATAGGCCACTAGAGAGCCCAAAGTTAGATTCTCTTGCAATGAACTGGCTAATTTTCTTTGCGACGTCATGAAATGGAGCAAAATTTAAAAGCAGTACAACTGGAAGAATATTAGCAGTCCGAGACTCACACTCTTCTCTTTAGAACACCCCACTCTAATGGGAATTATATTCAGAGCGCTGGATACAGATATGAGTGCCTTTAGGATTAGTCAAGATTCTAGAGAATAAACAAAATATCCCTGAATCTTCAGAGCAAAATGACTTTCTTTTGCTTGATTTACTGTGGCCGTCAACATTTTCCAGAATGTGATCCACAAAGCACTACTTTTTGAAAAGGTGATTCAGTGTTCTCAAAAAAGATAAACACATGCAGTTTGCAGCAACATGGATGGAGCTGGAGGGGATCATGCTCAGCGAAATAAGTCAGAAAGAAAAAGAAAAATACCGGATGGTCTCACTCCTAGTAGGAATTTAGAAAACCTAAATAGGGGACCAGGAAAAAGACTAATTAATACAAAGTAAAAATCAAAATCAACAAGCAACTATAAACCAGAGACACACTAGGGACGGGGTGGGGAGGGCGGGGAGAGGAAAGATTATGGTCAAAATAAGGGAGGGGTGCACTTGTATGGGGAATATAACCAAAATGAAAATGCATACATTGTGCAAAAATGAAAAATGATGTAAGAATTATATAAAATAAAATATTTAAATAAATAAATAAAACAAAAACAAAAACAAAACAAAAAAAACAAATCCATTTCGGCAACTCTGGGGAAGCAAAACTGAAATGGGGCCTCCCTGGTGGCACAAGGGGTTAAGTAAGACGCAGCACTATGAAGCTACCTGCAGCCACTGCAGCACTAGTTCTATCCCTGGCCAGGGAGCTGACCCACATGGCACAGCAGACCTCTCCTGCCTCACCCGCTGCTCCCCTCAGCAGTGGTCAGTCTGCCTGTTCTGCTCCCCACTCTGGTGAATCCTCTCAGCCCCCTTCCCCTGCCCCCCCACCTCTGGCCAGTGCCCCAGATCTTATATGCATGAATAAAGTAAATCTTTGGGAAAAAAAAAAAAACAAAACAAACTGGTTAAGTATTTCCACACAATAGCTAGTACCTTCTATTTGCCTTTGGGTCACAGCAGAGCCATCATTTCTGCCCTCAGGGAAGTAAAGGCTGCAGAGATCTCCTGTCAATCTGCAAGCAAATGTAAGGTGTGCAGATTCTCTAACATTTTTTTGGCCACAATAATCTTTCCCCAACCTTCCTTCCCTCCTTCCCTTCTTTCCCTTTGTTGATGGGTCATCTTTGGGTGTTATTTTTCTGAAGAATATGCTTTGGGAAAATGTGGGACCACACTTATTAACAGCTTCCTGGGACACTGCTTTCCTTAGTTTTTGCTAAGAGGTCCAGAGGCTAGAGAACAAGCCCAGGAAGAGAATGGGAGGAAGCAAATGCAGCTGATAATTTTCTATATGAATATTCTTGGGGCGTGCAATAATGTTATGCTCACAACTATGTGCAAGGTTCTGTGAAGGTTACAAAGATGGAACAAAAAGGAACTTTGTCCTCAAAGAGCATATGATTTGAGTGGGAGATAAGGCATGTACTTTTACCCATGATATAAGGTCGAAAATGAGTAAGGATCATAAGAATGTTACAATGAAGTGCTATTTAACCCTATATATTCCGTTTATAATTTCATTCCTTTGAAATAATGTGAGCCTTTTACGAGAATCCTAAGACTGTTTTACAGTATATCTAGTTTCTTAAGCAAAAATATTTTGTTGTCAAACCTGTCAAAATCACATATACCTCCATTTAAGCTGCATTTCTACCAAGTTTTGTTTTTGTTAACTGTTATTTCTACTAATAAACAATTTAAATAATTTGTATGGTACTTTCTAAGTTTCAACTTGTTTTCCCACTCATTTGTTCCTCATATTAGTTACATACCATAAAAAACTAACTAGCACTTCTATTTGACAGATGAGGGAACTTAGGTTCAAGGTTATTAGTTAAATTGCCCAACTTCAGCTAGGAAGGAGGAGCTGAAATACAACCACAGTTTATTGGTTCTAATTCCTGTGTTCTTTCTTATAGATTGTGGTTTCCTAGGTTGAACTACAGAGTGCTAGAAAGGCTACAAATTTATTGTAAAAGGTTAGTAAATTCAAATATACACTACAAATCAACATTTTCATACATATCTTCACTATTGTTTTTCCATGCTGTTTATGATGTTATTGTAACAAATGTAATGTCATTTAAGAGCATAATTCATATTGTTTTGTGATTATGCCTTTTCTTCAACTATCATAGAGAATGTTAATTATTATTTTTTTTAACATGGAAAGGAGATCCTTGCTGCCTACTGTCCTGATATTTAAATAGTTAAATATCAACTATTTAAATTAAAATGCAATTCAATGAATTGAAAACAACACCGCAGAAACAGCCTTTAAAATCTTTTTTAAAAAGTCAGCTTCCTGCTGGTCAGTTCTTTGGAAGCCTGTGGGTTTTTTGTAGTCCAGATGCTATTTTTAGTCTGCACCCAAAGGCCTGGAATTCTCATATTGACACAGATGACCAAATTTTCCTTTGGACTAAGTTGTTGATGAGACACAAACCAAATGTCTGTTTCTCTATTCTTGCAATTGCTCTAAAAACCGTAGGAGATGTTAAAATATTTATGATTAGGTGATCCTGAAACAAACAAAAAAATTATCTTAAAATTTTACATCAGATTAAACTAAAAGGTAATTGTGCTACTGTGACATGAAATAATAAAAATCTTTTCATTTAACTTCTTGATAAAAAGAGGAGACTTTTGAAGTAGGGTTAAAAAATTTCTGTTATTACCTTGGGCCAGATAAAATCAACATGAGGTCACAGGGAAGAACACACAAGAGAATGGGGAAACAGGAAAGAGAATCTAATAAGTCTCCTCTTTCCATCCTCTCCTCACTTATCCCTCATGCTAGGACACATTTGACAGTGAAAGAAAGCACCACTGAGAATTACTCTGGTGTATCCTCTACCCTCTGCCCCTAGCAAAGTGGAAATCACAGTTTAATCACAACAGAGACAAGCAACAAGGAATCAACTTTTTAGTAAGGTACATTTTAAAACAGTGGAAGAATTTTAGAATTTTTTTCCACTCTTGTACTCTTGAACTTTGACTCCCTGTTTGAGCACAAAGGATATGCAAGCTTAGTTGCTTTATTACTGAAAGAGAGCTAGAATAAAAATGTCCTTCAAAATACGTTAGAATGAAGGGCCTCCCCAGTGGCGCAATGGGTTGAGCACAGCACTGTGAAGCTGTCCACAGCCTCTGCAGTGCAGGTTTGATTCCCGGCCAGACAAGGAGATATCCACATGGCATGGCAGACCTCTCCTGTCTCACCTGCTGCTCCCCTCAGCTGTGTATTTCAGTAGTCTGCCTGTTCTGCTCCCTGCTCTGTCTCTGGTGAATCCTCTCACCCTCCGGTGCCTCTGGCCTGTACCTCAGCTCTTATATAACAATAAATAAATCTTATAAAAAATATGTTAGAATGAAATTCTTCCATCAATCCTTGTGTTTTGGCTATTTCATGAATCAGTATACTATAGGTAAGAGGTTGTTAGGAGCAAATGTTGCCAAACATGCAAATAAGGGAGAATAATTACAATAACAGTTATTTCTTCTTAAAAATGAATGTGGTCCAGTCCTTAGAGAAATAAGAAATCCAATTAAAAAGATACTTTCGTAAAATTAATGTGAATATAAATTTTCAAAGTGTTGAACATCTTTTCCCAGTTTGCTTAATCCTTAACTTCACCATTTCTTGTACACTGGTTTTTGTTGCATTAATTTCATTATTGTGTTACCACTTTTGGCTAATTTATTTAAAAAAATGAAAATAGTTGACTATTCTAAAAATTAAAATACAGAGATTGTTTGCTCCTCATAAAGTGGATGTTGTATTGAGACTCCTACAGAAATTCCAAAACATTCAAGAAAATAATTTATAGTGATTTTGAAATAAAGGAAAACCACAGTGTGCTTAAGTCTTCAGAAAAGATGGCCGATATGATCACATAAATATTCCTTACTCTTAGGAATTTAAGGAGGGCAGTAGTGGTAGATTATGTTCAGAAATACGTTGACATTAAAAGTAAAGGAAAACACCTGGCAGAATTTGAACTGTAGTGTTGGAATTTTTTTTCAGAGTTATGTAAAGTTATAAATTGTTAAACATTTGTGCAGTATTTGAAGGTAAACAATATGAATTGATTCTTATTACTCATGGTGACTTTTTAAAAATTTTTTTTAAAGATTTATTTATTTATACATATAAGACCGGGTCAGAGGTATGGGGGTGGAGGGGTGAGAAGATTCACCAGAGACAGAGTGGGGTACAGAGCAGGCAGACTGACTGAAATACACTGTTGAGAGGAGCAGGAGGTGAGACAGGAGAGGTCTTCTGGCCATGTGGGTAGCTCCCTGGCAGGCTGGGTATCAAACTCGTGCTGTAGAAGCTGCGATTAGCTTCATAGTGTTGTGCTTAACCACTTGCGCCTCATGATGACTTTCTATAAAATTTATGTGTACACAGAATTAGTGAATACTGAAGTGCTTCTCCTAGGACTTAGGTCGGGGTCAACCTCCGGTGGACACATTTTCATCAACTGATCAATATCTACTCTTGTTTTTGTGTGTATTCTTCTGCTTTAAGGGTTGACTCATTAACATTGAGTTCGTGGCCAATGGCACTATAACTGACCATTTTCAAGAAGCTTATCTAAAACATGTTAAGTTCTATACCAGGTGATTTGAAGCCTCCTGCGGGGTGATGGGGACTTTTGAAAGTGTGAAATCACCCCCTTTCCCGGAGGGAGGGCACAACTGTGAAAAAGTGTGGCACCAAATAGCCCGTGAAGCAGACCCTCCATAATAAAACAGAAATAAGAAGGAGGCGTGACTTTTGGTCAGATCCCACTGGAACTTCTGTAACAGGGGGGTCCCCAGGAAAGGGGGAGGTTCCAGGTTTCCTGCCCACCCAAGGGAGGGTGGAGCTGAGTAGGGAGAAAAGAGGCTGCAGAGGAGACTGAGGAAGGAGGAAGCAGGATGGAGCCAGAAGGAGCCCTGGAGGAGGCACATGGAGCCGAGAGACACGTGAGGAAACTGCGCTTGCCTTTTGGTCGTGGACGGGATGACACAGATGTGGGTGAGACCCGTGGGGAGGGGAAAATGGCAGTTTTTGTCTTGATTTTGATTTTGCTCTTTACCTTCCAAACTTGTCTGGTTGTTTCTGATCCTTTTCTGTGGGTCCCCACTGGAAGATGCTTTAGGCCTATGACAGGCTTTGGGGCCTTCTTCTGGGCCAATCCCGCTTGGGTGGACTTTTACCCATGAGGGGATGGGTCACTTTGGGTGCTTGATTTAGAAACTAGACTCTTTGCCTTTCCTGGATTGTTTCCTAATTGTATCAAAGTTCCTTCCCATTAAAGTCTCATAAGTTTTGTGTTGATGCCATGGATGGCAGAACCCATGTAGAGTGGGTAGGTTTGTGGGGTCTGGGTCTCTCCCTGCCCTGTAATAACTCCACTTCTGGCAACAAAGTTTTCCAATCTGGGAATGCCCATATGAAAACTCTGTGAGCACAGATTTGCATTTACAAATACATTTTAGTGAGGGGGCAAATTTGCAAATACAGAATCCATAAAAAATGAGGATGGGTTGTATTTTTTTCCTTTGTGCCTCTGATAGCTACAATCTGCATGTAGTCTCCTAGGAGCTCAATATATACCTAGTGGATAAATAGAAATAGTGTTCCTTCATTTTAAAATGAATGCCAGTGGTATCTTTGTATTTTGTTACATGCTCTTAAGACGTTTGTGGTATACTAAGTTTGTAAAATGAATATTTTAGAATAATATGGTTATTAGGCTCACAAACCCTTCTCCATAGAACTTTAAAGATGTGGCTCCATTTGCTCTGGCATCTAATAGTGATGAAATTCTGTTGAGATTGCTGTCACCATCTGGGACCCAGCATCCTGAGGGCAGGCCCTGAGGCTAGCAAGTACTTGAAGTATTTGAGGAAAAATAAGAAGCCAGTGTAACTTGAGTGGAATGAGGGTGATGAAGAGTGGCTGGAGAGGAATCTCAGGTGGTTAAAGGAAATTAACTACGACATTATAGGAGATTTTTAGGAATTTGACTTCATTGTAAATGAAGTGAGGAACTATTGTAAACTTTTGAGCAGAGAAATGAGGTGATATGATTTATGTTTTTTTAAATTTTTTTTTAAGACCCATTTATTTATCTATACAAGCACTGGGCACAGTCAGAAGCGTGGAAGAGTGAGAGAATTCACCAGAGCCAGAGCAGGGAGCAGAAGAGACAGACTGACGAAGTACACTGCTGAGGGGAGCAGCGGGCGGCAGGAGAGGTCTGCGTGCCATGTGGAACCCTCACCCGGTGGCCGGGGACCGAACCAGCACTGCAGAGGCTGCGGGCAGCCTTGCAACCCAGAGCTTATCTGCTGCGCCACCGGGGAGGCCCAATATATGATTTATGTTTTAAAAGGATTCGTGTGATTTATATTTGCTGAACAGGTATGGCTTGGAAGACCAAAAGTTCAGTTTTTTCCATCTTAAGTTTGAGTAGCTTGTCATCTCCAGTAGAAATATTGGATGGGCAATTGGATATGGAGACTCAAATCCAAAGGAGAGAACTGAATTGGAGATACAAATTTGGAAATTGTCAGTACATAGATGGCCTTTAAAATAATGAGTTTGTATGGAAATATCTAGGGAATGAGTGAAGATCGGGGAGAAGTCCAAAGGTTGAGACCTGGGATTCCAACGTTAAACAGGAACCAGCAAAGAAGATTGGGTAGGAACCCCCACCCCAGAGAGGACAGAAGACACCCAAGAGAAAGAGGCTTCCTAGAAGCCAAGAGAGGCTAGTGCTGAAAGGAGTAGGAACTAGTCAAGTGTGTAAAATGGTCCAGAACTGTTGTATGTGGAAGAGAGAGGAGAGAGAAATATTTGGGCATCAGTTTCTTTGTTTCAGTTAAGAGAGTTTTCTTCCTCCCGCATGCTCTGCAAATCCAGACGTGTGGTGATGTAAGGTGATGGACTGGGTTGGGCGCCATGGTTGACTTGTTTCTGGTTTGTGTAATCCCCCTGTCTCTCCTCTGTTCCGATTACTGATGATCTTGGCGAGGAACATTTCCATGGGGATGTGTGCATTTGCTATGTCTGGCTTGCCGACAAGTAAATACAAATGCTGCGTTATCAATTTACAGAACAATTGCTCTGTGGCCAGAAGCAGAGATGGAATTTTGCCTCCAACTGACTTCAGGATAGAGGCCAAACTCCTTAGCGAGGCAGTTCAGCCTTCATCAGATGACTTTATTTCTTGTCATCTTCCATTTCTCCGCCTCCCCTACCTTCCCCCAACCCACTGCTCCTGCTCTCTCTCACCCCTCCTCTACCATCTATGCTCCACTCCCAATGGATTTCTTGCTTTCCCCTGGGTATACTGTACACTTCTATGCCTCTGACCTTTACCTGTGGTTTTCCTTCTGCTTGCAATGCCCTTCCTTGCTTTTGTGCTTAGAAGGCACTGCTCATCTTTGGAAACCCAGCTCAGGTGGCATTTCCACTGTGAAGTTGTCCTGACCCCCAGGCTGGTGTACTTATTCCTTTCTCTGCCTCCCTCTCTCCTGTTGAATTTCCATTGTGCTGAAATTGTTCACAAGTCTGATATTTCTCATTGAACTTTATAGTCCTCATAGTCAAGAATCTTCCTTATCCCAGTACCCCCTACTTTGTCTGGCACTAGCAGGTACTTAACGATAACAATAGCTAGATTTAAAAAAATTATAGTGAGTTAAGGGTTTTTATATGTATTTTATCCTCATAACAGCTCTCTGAGGTAAGGTTTATTATGTCCCCATAATATAGATAAAGAGATTGAGGTTCATGGTTGTTAGGAACTTGCCGAAAGTCACGTAACCTAGGTTTTAAATCTAGTTGATTGCAGCTCCTGAGTACTTAATTTCAGTTCTGTACACTTAAGTAAAGGAGAAAGAGAAGAAAGATTGAGAATAGAAGTTCTTTTTGCATTTTCTGGGGCCCCAGACACCCATATTTTTATCTTTCATTAATTTCTAAGCTAATGTGCCTTTCATCTGCTCTGTTTTTATTTATTATCTGTCTATGTGTCTATCTATTTATCTTAGAAGAACTGGGGATATAAGCCAGAGGTGCAGGGGGCAGGAGGGGTGAGAGGATTCACCAGAGACAGAGTGGGGAGCAGAACAAGAAGATCTATTGAAATACACTGCTGAGGGGAGCAGTGGGCAAGACAGGAGAGGTCTGCTGTGCCATATGTGGGTCAGCTCCATGCCCAGGGTTTGAACTCAGGCTACAGAGGTGATAGCACTGAGACTTAACCCCTAGGCCACCAGGGAAGCCCCTATGCAACAGCCCCTATGCTAAATGACTATGTGGCATCCTTTCCCCTTCCTTACAGTACTCCTATATGTTTATCTGGGACGTGTTCTACAGGGATGTGAGCAAGGGGCATCCCCAGGCAGGCAGCCAGCCCCAGGTCCCCGCTATGGCTCCAGTGTGATCTCAGATACACTCAGGGAAGATGGTGGAAAGATTTGGGGGAGAGAAACGGTTATCTGTTTTAGCTTGGCTGGGCTATAATTCCCAGTTATTCATTAACCGGCCTCTGGGCTTTGCTGTGTAGGGATTTTGTAGATCTGGTCAACAGCTGCAATCAGTTGACTCTAAGAAGGGGAGATTATTCTGAGAAATCTGGATAGGCTTGATCCAATCAGTTGAAAGGTCTTAAGAACAGAAGTGAGGTTTCACTGAGATTCTACCTGTGAGATTCTACCTGTCCATCCAGCCTGATAACCTGAACCTGCCCTATGGATTTATGAGCTGCTCAGTTAGTCCCACAGCTGTGTGAGGCAATTCCCCCCCATCCCCCCCATCTGTATATATCCTCTATTTCAGTTTTTCTGGTGGAAGCTTGAATGATAAAATAGCAAGTCAAAAGGTGCCTGTAAGAGAAGTCAAAGAGAGGGCCTCCCCTGGTGGCGCAGTGGTTGAGTGCTGGGCTGTGAAGCTACCCGCAGCCTCTGCAGCACCGGTTCGATCCCCGGGCCACAGGTGAGGGTTCCACATGCCTCTCCTGCCATCCGCTGCTCCCCTCAGCAGTGTACCTCAGTCCTTCTGCCCGTTCTGCTCCCCGCTCTGGCTCTGGTGAATTCTCTCACCCTCCCGTGCATCTGACTGTACCCAGTGCTTGTATAAATAAATAAATAAATCTAAAAAAAAAAAAAAGAGAGAGAGAGAAGTCAAAGAGAGAAATTGAGTAAAGGAAAAGCAGGAATTTGGTAATATTATAATAGATAATATGAAAAGGACTGAGGAGCAGAACTGGAAGGTTGTCACCCTTTAAGAATCAAGATATTTCCTTATCCATGTAACCTTCTTTTGCCTCCCAGCCTCTGCCATTTTCTGTCTCACTGATTCTAATTGTTAAGGATTTTGTTTGCATGCTCTCATGCTGGAGATCATTACCCTCCTTCACCACGCCCAGCTTTGTGAGTTTTGGGACCTCAGGGTGTAATTCATCCTTTATCTCTAGCACTTTGCTCAGTGCTTGACTCTGACTGAATAAACATTTGTTGATAAATGAATGAGAGTTCAAAACCATAGGTGCTCAGTGACACCCATCCCAGCTCAGTCAATGGACCAGGGAAGACTTTCTGGAGGAAGCAGTTTCTGAGAACCATCAGAAGAAAAACTCCTGCCAGTTGTTCTGGCTTTCTCTCCATCCATTTATTTTTGCCTTTGGGGACACACAGTTTGCTGGGTACCCTTCTCTGCAAGGTGGTCCCGCCCATGTGCTTTCAATGTCTCTGGGAAATGGTAGTCAGTGTCCCTTATGTGGTACTGCTACATTGAAAGACCTACTGGCCGCGTTACATATACTGGCACCACTCCCAGGGGCATCTCGATATCTTGAAGGACTTGTGCATATTTCCATCTTGACCAGAGAGTCATCCGAAGCTCCTTTCATCCTTTGTTGGCATTAGCATTTGAAACATTTCCGGAGGGTATGCTGCATGGGGGTCTGTAGGGTAAGGAAAAAGTATCAGGCTTTTCTGCCCTCCCGCCATTAGGATAGATGACAGAACCCTGTGGTCCCGAATGCATGCCTGATGGCGGGCACCTGGAGTAGGGTGTGGGCATAGGTAGATGGGATTCACCTGGGTTAAGACTGGGCTTTTAAGGGCAGTGTCACGGGGACACCAGCAGAAGCCAAGAGAGCAGAAGCAGAAGCATAGTGAACCACAAGAAGAGCAGAGAACCAGAGAACACCAGAGAGCCCAGACAGAGTAAAGACTTGCTGGGGGCAGGGAGGCCTGCCAGCCTCCTGGCCCTCCAGCACCCCTGCCTGCTGTGTACCTGGTAAATCCCAATAAAAGCCTGCAAAAACCATTCAGGGCTCCAGGACTCTTCTCCTCACTCAGTCTGCTGGATCCAAAAACCTGCTCAGTGGCCTATTTCTGCCACTACAGGGTCCTTCCTTTGCAAAGTCAGATGCAGGAAAGAAGAGCAGAGGTTAATTTCTAGGGTGAGTACACACTTTGTGGGTATTCTGTGGGGATCCAGGTAGTGATTTCCTCCTGCAGGTGGGCTTTTCCTCTCCGACCATCTGGAAATGTGACTATTAGGAATTACACAAAAGGGGAAATGTGAAACCCCTTCTTCCTTCTTGTAGAGATCTGTATCTTTTGAACTTATGTTGTTGTGTCTGCTTCTTGTCTCTCCTTTGTTAGAAGCAAAAGGAAATGGGAAACTCATGCTTATTTATTGAATAAAGAATTGTTGAAACAACTCAAATGGATAATTGGCAAAAATGAAAATATAATTGGTGAAATGACTGATTCTAGGACTGGGGCAGGATATAATGAGAGCCTGGTGCATCTTGTCTAAAAGGAAGTAGGTGCTGAGACCAAAACCAAACTAAATCAAACAGAAAAAACAAACCCATATTGCTGTGAGTATGTTAAAGGGCATCGGAGTCTAGTGAAAAAGTCACCAGTGGCTTAAGCTGAACAATGTATTGGATCATAACACAAAGTATAAAATAAATATCTATGAGTCCATACTGATATAGACAAAAGATCAAATAAGTATAAAAATGAATGAATAAATATATGAATGAGTGAGGAGGCAAATCTCCCATGCAAAAGAAGTCCAAATAAATTGTGTAGTTACTCCAACATTTAGGAAGGAGGGGAATCTAAATCCTCCCTCTTCAATTGCTTTCCTTCAAAATGTAGAGGAAGCACAGAAGTGTGAAAAAAGAGTAACTTTTTAGTGGATAAATCTGAAAAACACTACTTCAGTCAAGTGATCAAAGCTTTTAAAAATAATCAATCATGTTGACAATATATATCCTTGATGTGATATGCAAGATGTCCCTTTGCTTTTATGGTGTCCCCAAAGTCCATAACCCCAACCTAAACATGAGCAAAACATCAGACTAATCACAATAGGTGGCATCCTACAAAATGCTGACTGGGAATGTCTCAGAAAATGTCACAGCCATAAAAGGCTAAAGGGACATGACTAAATGGAATACGTGTGGTGTTCTGGATGGGAGCGTGTAACAGAGAAAGAACATGAGGTGAAAACTAGGGAAATCTTAATAAAATATAGACTTTATTTAATAATAATATACCAATATTTGTTCATGAATTGTAACACATGTAGCATAAGATGTTAACAATAGGGTACACTGTATGTTGGACAGGGTGTATGGGAGCTTTCTGTATACGTGCTCAATTTCTCTGTAAATCTAAAACTGTTCTAAAAAACTTATAAACTGACAAAAAAAGGGAAAATGGCAGAAAGGCCTGCTTTAGTCAAATAGGTATCTAGAATCAGGTGCACTCATACACTCCCAAGTCAACAATATATGCAATTTACTAGAATGATGGGATAATAATTATGGTGTGTCATCTGCTTCTTACTTCACATATCTTCCTTTCAAGGCTTCGGCCACTGGAGCTTGGTTATTCATTTTTATTGCCATGATTTCATGGAGAGAGATGGAGGAGGGAGGAAGAGAGGAATGGAGGGGCTGGGTCCTCTGTCTACTTGAAATGCATCTATCGTCTTGAAATCTACATATTGTTTAAAGTTCTATTTGCTTAAAACAGTATGACGAGAATACACAGTTCACAGGCTGAACTCTGAGGATCTCCTAATCCTCACCCTTCAAATTCACAATTCCCTTGGATGAAAATGATAGTGGCTATTCAGTTGAAGGAGAATATCATTTCATGTGAAGTTTGATAAGCTTTTTAATATACCCTACTCAGTATGGTCTAGCAATGGTTCCAAATCCTCAAAAATATTAAGTTGAATTACTGAGGATAAAATGGTTAAAAAGGGGAAAGAGAAAATGAAAGGAAACTTGCTGGGATTTTAGATTCAGGGTCAACTGTGTCTAAGTTGAGAATTAAGAAGTGAGGGTTGTTGAAGAATATACCAGAAAACAAGTAAGTGTTTTATATTAAACCATATTTTCCAAACCAAAGTCAGGACACAGCATGAGGGAATTCATAGAAATAAGGGATGAACACTTTCAACAAAGGCTGCTACAGGATATCTGGATCACAGAGTCAATGGAAAACTAAGAGGTGACAAAAAGCAAAGAAAGATTAATAGGTAAAGGGGAGATAAGCTGTTGATATTACCAGTCCTGTTTAACTTATGATTGATGTGCAAATTGCCAAAACAATATCCATTCTTTCTTTTCCTCAATTGAACTGAACCCCTATTTTATTATGTGGAAAAAATAAAACATTTCCCAGCCTCCCTTTCAGCTGCAAGTAGCCACTTGACACAGTTCTAGATAATAAGAGGTGAGCAGAAGTTCCTGGGAGAGGCTTCTGAGAAAATTCTTTAACAGAATCAGAATTAGCTGTCCTTTTCCCTTCCCCTCCTTTCAGCTAGAACATGGACTCACCACTTGAAATGATAGAACAGTTTTGTCACAATGAGGCAGCATAAGAATGGAAGACACCTGCAAAAGAATGACGGAGTAGAAATTAGGAAAAACCTAGGTCTATGGAGTATCAGAGGGCTACCATTCCATCCTTGAGCTGCCAAATTCTGAACTTGTTTTACACGAGAGAAATAAAACTGGTGGATTGTGTAGGTTTTAGTTTTATGGTTTCTGTTACTTCCAGCTGACCCCAAATTGAACAGACCTTTTAATTAGAGCATTTGTTGCATACTACCAAAATTCTTCTAAGCAATAGCTGAGAGCAAGCACTGTAGGGAATAATAGCATCTCTGCTGTAACCATGAAGAATATAAATCTTCCAGAGTAGACCTCAAATCAAATTGGTGCTGGCATTTTGGTTTCTTTCCCGATTGAAAGTGATAGCCCTGTGGCTCAGAGGCAGCCTGGTGAAATGAAGTTAGCGGACTCGACTTATATTTGAAAACCATTTAGTTGCCATCAACCTGTGTCATCTTTGCAACTCTTTTTCTTCCAGTTTTTAAAAACATCGTATTTGTTTCTAACATGAATGCAAAGCAAGTATGCATTTTTATACTACAGCAAACCAATAAATCAAAACATAATACCCACTATCAAATCTTAATATTCAGAGACTAACATCTCTATGAGATTGACCTGAAGATACTGGCAGTCTTTGCTTTTGAGGTAGCCCATATTTAAGTAGTGGGGGCATTCAAGTCACTTTCAAGTTTATTTCTGGTCATTTGGATCTTTTTGGTCAGGCCTTTTTTCCCCTCCTACTGGGCAGTAGGTGAACACACATCCTTCACTAACATGCTTTAGCCTGCACAGTCAGGGCCCAAACTTTTCCCTCCACAGAGCATCCTTGGAACTGGTAAATCAGACAAAGTGGTCAGGTCACCACGCAGCTCCACTTTGGTAACTCTCTTAACAGCTTTTTTTTTTAACCTGTTTATTTACAAAATGGGGTTAACAATATCTATCTTATAGGATCACTGAGAAAATGGAGTAAAATATGGTGTATATAAAATTTAGCATGGTTCCTGGCACATTCTAAATGCGTGAAAGTAAACGGTGGTTATTATTTCATGTATTTTTTTTAAAGCTTTGCAAATTGTAGGGGACTGTGCAAATATAAAGGATTATTTTTCTGATTCTAATGGTGTCAGTTATTAAGCTATTTATTGCCTTTCAGCGCAAAGCCTCCTTTCTAGATTCATCTCTACGATGTTGGGGCTGACATTCTGCAAACTCTAACTGTGCTTTGTCAGCTGTTGCCCCTTGTGCTAGGGGCCTCTAGAGGGAGGCTGGAGGGGTAGGAAGAGCATGCATCCTATATGCTTCCTGTCCCTGCAAAGGCAGCTGCTTCCCTCCCTCTTCCCCACTCCCACGTCAGTATTCAATCTACTTTGCAGTTTCCCTGATACTTTCAAATATTTGTGGTTCACTTCAGAGTCGCCAACATCAGCCATGCTTCCTATGTATTTCTTTCTTTTCACACTTTTCCAATGGATTTTGTCTTTTTTTTTTTTTTAAAGAAGTAGATTTTGAGGAAGGAAAAAAATGGGCTCAGAGTGTCACAGCCTCTAACCCAAAATAGTGGGTCCTTAGTTCTCCAGGGAAAGAGTTCACCTGAGAGTGCTGGATGAACCTGGCAAGGTTGCATTAGCGAGACTCAGTCAGGAGGAAATCAGTGCGAGAACAAGAAGACTTGTGGCCACTCATCCTCGGCTGGCAGTTTCTTTTCCCTGGGTCATGCCAGAAGGTATGGACCAGAAGTTCTATGTGAATGCAAGTAATTTTGCTGATGGTTTGTAGAACCACAACAGATGGGGACAGAGACTATTTAGTGGGAAACAATTAAAGTTCAAAGAGCCAGGTATTCGCTTAGATGAGGGGAAGGGTGCATCTCCCATACTTGCAAATCAGGGTGCAGTCCTGTTTCTCACTGGATTGCTGGGGGTGTGACCTTAATCAGATTTAAATTGAATGGCCACCTAGCCCAGGCAGAGGTAGATGGAGTGTTTGGTTTCATGTGTGAGGTTCCTACCCAAGGCCCACACCTGCAGCAGAGCCCAGCAGTCCAGTTTCAACTCTTCCAACAGGTCTGCCTGGAGGTCACATTTGATTACAGTGGAGGGGGCGCTGGTGGACTGCTAGTTCTCTTGGGGAAGGGACTGGCGAGGCCCTACCCATTCTTTTGAAGTGTCTTCTTTTTAGGGTCTCAGGCTATGGACCACCATCATCTCCTCTCCCCAATGTCTGCTAAGTACCACTTCACCCTCTGATCTCTAAATTGCAGCTCTACAGTCTCCCCGCCCCCTTCTAAATTTTAATAATTCCAGCCTCTTATTTGTTCCTCCTTGCTAATGGGGTTGTTTCCTGCTGCTGTTTTCTCCTGCTGAAGCCAGCTCACAATGGCTTGCGAGCCCACTGTTAAATTTCTGGGAATTTTGCAAGTCCATTGTTAAAACTTGGGCAGCTGCCTCAGTGAGAATATTTATACCATGGACATTGGCAAATACTACATGTTCCCCCCACCAGGGAGTTGATTGCAAACACTTAGTGGTCCCTAACTACTTAGAGTTCTTGTGTTCAGTACCTAGTTAGCAACGTTTTATGCGGTTAAGACTGTTTTATATTCATTTCTTTCTGTTCATTTAACCAGGGTGGTTTTTGAATTCTGAATGGACCCTGAATGATACATAAATCTATAGAGCTGTGTGTCTCTCCACCCAGTTGTACTCCAGGAAAACTGGTGTGTATATTTTGCTAAATAGCTTTTGTGTGAGGTGCTGGACACCTAGAATTTTATAAATATTCAATTAATATTCACAGTGTTACCAGCAATAACATGAATTGATGCTGGTTCAGTTTTGTGTGGAGCTCATCTTTCCTGTGTTAGGTTGTAGTTTGTAATTCTTTTCTCTGTATAGACGGAGTGAGATATAGTCACTAACACCTCCTTTAAAAAAAAATATTTATGCATACAAGAGTTGGGGTGCAAGTAAGAGATGTGGTGGGTGAGAGAATTCACCAGAGACAGTGGGGAGCAGAACAGGCAGGTGTACTGAAATACACTGCTGAGGGGAACAGTGGGCGAGTCAGGAGAGGTCTGCTGCGCCATGTGGGTCCCCTTCCTGGCCAAGGATTGAATTCATGCTGCAGTGGCTGCACATAGCTTCATAGTGCTGTGTCTTAACCCCTTGCGCCACCAAGGAGGCCCACTAACCCCCTTTTTGCTGAGCAAGGAGGGTAGCAGGTAACTTGGAAAAACCCAAATAAATCTTGTTTTAAACAGGTTAGGATGTTTTGGGTCATAGGAATCCTATTATAAATCTTTTGCCAAAAAACAACTATTCCCTATTTTGGCACTGGTATTGATGTAGTTTCAAATGTCACTTTCTGAAAAGCAAGGTATACTCGGTATCTCTGATTCCTTAAGATAGGCACTCTGGCTCTTACTAGCTATATGCTTAATGTGAGGTTTTTGATCTTCATTTTAATTGCATCACTTTGCTTATCAGACTCAGGGAAACCTTGGGTTGGCTTTGCAAAGCATTGAGCTTTCTAGCGTCGAGGAGGCTGCACAAGGTTGGATTCTGAAAAGAGATGCCAACATTCGAACACAATCATCAAAATAACTTGTAAGAAAAAGCAAACTTTTCACACAAATCCTATATTTAAAAATGCCTTCTTCCCAATAACATTCATTAAGCGACCATCTGTTTGCCTTTGATTATCATCTGGACCACTAATAAGCGAGTTTAATCTGAGCAGTGTTATTTGCACGCTACTTCTAAATTTAGCGCTTTTCAAAGAAGTCAGCAAGGCTGGCCTCCAGGAAATATTGACTTTGATGTAACATCTGGTTTTCAGAGAGTTTCTGTGTAGTGTCCAACTGGTGAATGGACCCAGGGCAAGGGAGAAGCCAAGTGACTTGCCCGGAGTCATGGAACGAGTTAATGACTTAACCTGGATTACCTGTGGTTTCTGCCTGTGGCTAACAACCATGGCCTACTTATTTCTATGCTGTATGTTGTACAGTTACTGTTCTGTAATCATAGCCACTCCCCCCAGTTCACAAACTGAGAAATGTGTGGAGTTGTAGAACGTATTACAGATTTATCTATCTACATCTTTTTTGGTGTTGCCTCTTTGTATTTTGAGAAGAAATTTCACTGGGGAATGCAGTGCCTGTATTACCTTCATTTTTGCCTGCAAAATCTTCTCTGCATGTTAACAGATTTTTTTTTTTTCTTTTTGAGGGAATTAGAGATTTAAATTGACTGGGCCACTCACTTGATTTGAGAGGGTGATTGAAAGGCATCACCCACAGACATCATCATTCAATCTTTTTCTCTTCTCAATTGTTTTCTCCATTTTCCCTCCTTTTCCTTCCTGGGCTGGAGGCCACAGAGCTGGAATGCCTGATTGATATAAACAAAGTTCAAGTTTATGATGCTTTGTTACAAATGTAATTCTTTTTTTTGTTACTTTACTGGATCAGTACATTTTATAGTCAACATGTGATTTTTTAATATCTTACACTAATTTTAATATAATATATTCAATCTAATTAGTGCTTTTAACTTTAAAGGTATTTTCACATTTACAGTTTAATCTTCTTAGGTTTTCATTACAAAATAATTTGCATATTATGTATCTTAGAATTGTTTCCCCATCACCTAAAGCACTACTTTAATTTTTGTACAGCCAAGCATATCTTACTTAATAGATTACAAATAAGAAAATTTAAATTCTACTCTGACAAATTGGGGTTTAAGTCTCAATTCTACTGACTGTGTGACCTTGGATATATTGTTAGATCTTCCTTACCTTCAGTGTCCTCATCTGTGAAATACTATCTCATGACATTGAGAGAATGAAATGGAGTTACATGTAAAGCTGTTAGCATAATGCTCTGATACATATGAAGAGGTCAGAAAATCATCCTTAATTTTATTTCTTACTCTTTTCTTCTTCTTCTGTAAAGTATGTTGGTCTCCTGTGTTGGTTCCTTCCAGACTTTTAGAATTTTATGAAAATCACTGTCACATTGTGGGGTGAGAGGAATCTTGGAAATCTTAGAAACCTTAATTAGAAAATTCCATGAAATGGTATGCTAAAAACTATTGTATTCAACTGGACAAGATCCACTCCCTTTGCTGTGAATGGTGCCACCTTATTCTCTTTTGCTCTTTTCTCTGCCTTATCTCTAGTCCTGTCAGGAGGGTGACATGGCTTGGCATGGGACCCAAACTTTTCTAATTGTGGCCCCTCTCCTGGGACCTTCAATCTTGGTGAAATAACACAAGGGCAGGAAAAACGGTTGAAGTCACTTAGGGCCCCAAAGGGACTGCCCATCACAGTCAGGTGGTACCCTGAGTGACTGAGACAGAGACTGGGGTCAAGACCCGTAATAAGTGACCAAACTAGAGCAGGCTGCTTAACTGCTTTATGCCCCACTTTCCTCTTCTTTAAAATGAAATCAATAATAGCACCTATCTCATAGGATTGTTGTGATAATTACATAACTTAGCATATCAAAAGGCTTTAGGATGTGCCTGGTGCATAGTAAATGCAATAAGCCTTAAAAGGGAATTGCTAATTCCAGTATCACTATTACACTGCTCTTTCCTGGAGACTCTCAGTCCTACCTTTAGTTCTTCTTTCTTACTGGTTTTTCAGCCTTCCCTTTGATTCTGAGAGATGCTCAATATCCTTTTATAACTTTTTGCCTCGGGGAACCAGTGTTGATTTCTGTTACTTGCAACCGGATGATCTGAAGCAGTAAGAATGGTCCTGAGAAACCATGACATGCTATCGCTCTTTTTATGGATTGTGATAAATGTTATAGATTAAAGCTGGATGAAATCCCTTGGCTGAGATCACTTAGCATGTAAGTGCTGTATTTGGATTAATGCCTGATTAGTCTGACCACTCCCCATAGACTCTTCACTGGGCCAGGATTATGCTTAATTTCTCCTTACCATTCCCTTTCATCAAAGCAACTTTGCCTTCTGTCATCATCTCTGTCTTTTCATTGTCTGCTTTCCATTTCCCCCCATTTGACAGACCAAGGCAGTGACAGCTTGAGTCTCACTGCTATTTAAGGACTCAGGTCAGGTGCTTGGTCCTTGCCTCATATGCTCTTCCTGTCGAACTCCTAACTTTTTATTATTTGAAAAGTCTTATTACTTGACTCTTCCACCAGTTGCTGCATTCATTCATCTATTCACTCAGTCAACCCATCAGTACCTACTAAGCATCTGTAATGTGCAGGGAACTGTTCTCGGTGCTGGGATATGATGGTGAGCAGAGCAGTGTTCTTCACTCAAGGATCTTACATCTTTAGTGGAATTATAGACCAATAAATACAATTTTAGTAGTATGTTTACCACATAAAAACTATTGAGGGCAAGGCTTTGGAGAGGGAAGTGTTCTGCTTCATAGAGGGCGTGGGGGAAGTCACATGTGTGCAGAGACTTGAATAGGGTGAGGATAGGAGCTGCAGAGACTTGAATAGGGTGAAGATAGGAGCCTTATGAGCATCTGTGGAAGGAACAGTCACTGAGATGGTCATATGCTTGAAATATTTGAGGAAAGACAAGGAGACTGCGTGACTGGAGCACAATAAACAAGAAGGGTAGTGAGATCTGAGTGGCTACAGGGGCAGGTTGTGGAGGCCTTTGCCCTTAAAGGAAGGGCTCTGGGATTTTTTTTCCTGCCTGTCCTGTGAGCTGTGATGTCCTTGTTATGACATCAGTGTTGGCGTCTCTTTCCAAACCTGAGGGTGGTGACTGCACACAAGTTACTGAATATCGACCAGCAATACCACTGAATGGGAACCTTGTGGAGGTTCAGAGGAGCAAAGTGGCACAATCTATCTGCCTTTCAGATGTACCCCTCCCGTGCTCTCTGGAGAACTGTTTGTAGGAGGCCAGGAGTGGAAGCAGAGAGACCAGCGGGGAGTTTTGTTGAAGTCCTGGGAGCATTGTGCTGACTGAGAGCTAGAATTAGTAGTAGGATATGTGTCAGATAGTGGGATGTAGGGTGTAGTCTAGAGCTAGAATGGCAGTAAATGCTGATGAATCAAATACTGGGTGTGAATAAAAGAGAGGAGTTGGGAGGTGGGGTGTGTGTATGTGTTGGGGGAAGTGGAATCAAGAATGACTTCAAATTTGAATTCTGAGGGACTGGGTTAACGCAGGTGCAGTTCTCTGAGATGAGGAAGGGGTAGGAACAGACTGGGGTAGGAACTTACACTCAAAAATTGCACTTTGGATCTCTGTTTCCACAGTCTAATAAACTAAAACTAAGTAGAATAACTTTTGGGAAGAGTAACTTTTGTTAAAAGTCTGTGCAAAGGGGAAGATGAAATGAGGAAGCTGTTGGCCAGTTTATTGCGGGGAATGAGGAATTGGAATTGAAATTCTTTTTTTTTTTTTAAAGATTTATTTATTTATTTATGCAAGCACTGGGTACAGTCAGAAGCGCACCAGGGTGAACAAGAATTCACCATAGCCAGAGCGGAGAGCAGAGCAGGCAGAAGGACCAAAGCACACTGCTGAGGGGAGCAGCGGGCGGCAGGAGAGGTCTGCGCGCCATGCGGGACCCTCCTCTGGTGGCCGGGGAGCAGCCGGGGATCGAACCGGCGCTGCAGAGGCTGCGGGCAGCTTTGCAACCCAGAGCTCAACCGCTGCGCCACCAGGGAGGCCCTGGAATTGAAATTCTTAAGGGCAGGGACTATCCTATTAGACAAAGTCAGTTTATTCTTTTTAAAGTATAAATGGATTTCTACCTACCATTGAAAATATACCGCTTGCATAAAGACCTTGAATGAACATATATACAGAAATTAAAAACATTTAATTGTTACATTTCTTTTTTTTTTATTTATTTTTTTATTTTATTTTTTTTTATATTTTTTTTTATAGAGGCATGTTTATTTCTTTATTTATTTGTTTTGTTTGTTTTGTTCTGTTTACACATGCACTGGGTACAGTCAGAAGCGCGGGAGGGTGAGAGAATTCACCAGAGCCAGAGCGGGGAGCAGAACAGCCAGAAGGACTGAAGTACACTGCTGAGGGGAGCAGCGGGCGGCAGGAGAGGTCTGCGCGCCATGTGGGACCCTCCTCTGGTGGCCGGGGAGCAGCCGGGGATCGAACCGGCGCTGCAGAGGCCGCGGGTAGCTTCGCAACCCAGCGCTCAACCGCTGCGCCACCGGGGAGGCCCTAATTGTTACATTTCTAAGTCTCAAATTCTCTCCAATGCCTGTGGAAATTGCTGAGTATTAATACTTCTGAAAATTTCACCTGAACACTTTTAGAACAGTGTGTTATAGTGGGGGAAACATGGAATGATGGTTAAGAGAACAGGTGCTGGAGTTCAAATGCCTGGGTTCACATTGCACCTCGGTGCATTTTCAGGTGTGACTTGGATGTATTGGCGGAAAAATTTCCACCTGTATCTTACAGATGGTTTGCCATGTGTTAACTCTTGAAACTTCTTTATAAAATTGACAAATACGACTTTTGCTTACATTTCATGGCCAATGGTAATCACATAGTCAAGTCTGACATCAATAGGTAGGGATGTTTAAGGGCAACAGAAATCATAAGACCAAGCCTGATTTCAGTCTCCAGAGAGTATAAACATATTTTGAATGATCATATAGACCACTTGGAGTAATGTAAGCACAGGGTAATATCTAGCTCTCATGTGATTTTATTTTATTTTTTTAAAGATTTATTTATTTATACAAGCACTGGGTACAGTCAGAAGCACGGGAGGGTGAGAGAATCCACCAGAGCCAGAGCAGGGAGCAGAGCAGGCAGAAGGACCGAAGTACACTGCTGAGGGGAGCAGCGGGCGGCAGGAGAGGTCTGCGCGCCATGTGGGACCCTCCTCCGGTGGCCGGGGAGCAGCCGGGGATCGAACTGGCGCCGCAGAGGCCGCGGACAGCTTCGCAACCCATCGCTCAACCGCTGCGCCACCGGGGAGGCCCCACAAGTTTCATATTTTTAAAGTTGATTTATGGTTTTTTGTTTTTTTTTTAAGATTTATTTATTTATTTATACAAGCACTGGGTACAGTCAGAAGAATGGGAGGGTGAGAGAATTCACCAGAGCCAGAGCGGGGAGCAGAGCAGGCAGAAGGACCGAAGTACACTGCTGAGGGGAGCAGCGGGCGGCAGGAGAGGTCTGCGCGCCATGTGGGACCCTCCTCCAGTGGCCGGGGAGCAGCCGGGGATCGAACCAGCGCTGCAGAGGCTGCGGGCAGCTTCGCAACCCAGCGCTCAACCGCTGCGCCACCGGGGAGGCCCTCTCATGTGATTTTAAAGCTTGGGTTCCATGTTTGTTATTCCTGACAGCATCAAGATTTAAAAATGAAAAATTCTCATTAACACCTGGAAGGAACAGATTGGTGAATTGTACCCTGGAAGCTGATTAGGAGAGAATGACTTTCTAACCTTAAGATTTTAGATTGTGCTACAATAGTAAATTTTTTTTAGAGGACTTGAATTTCTGTGGGTTTGGTGTCTGGACATTAGAATTGCCAGCTGCTGCTTGGATTTCGCCCCTGCTTTGCCCCACAGATGTATGGTAGTGTTACCCCTCAGCCACCCCTTGGGGCTCATCGTTTTTCTGTGAAACAAGGTAGACCAGTTGTCATCCACTGACTCACTGTCACATGAGGATTAATGAGTTAAAGTTTGTAAAATGTCTCAGGATGCTAGAAGGTGATAAATAGAAGACATAATTATTGGTATTTTCCCATCTTTATTTAGACTTGAAAGGTCTCTCTAGTCACCTTTGAGATTTTGATAGAAGCTAGAGACCACAGTGATTTCCATTCGCTTCACCTCTCTTCTGTTTGACATTTCTCTGCCCTCATCCTGTCACAGTGACTTTAAAAAAGGACTGTCAACCTTAACCTTTCATGTCTTCATCTGTTGGGATTTTTGGCCTGTCTTATTGGTATTTTATACATTTTATTCTATCAGACCTATGCTATTAGCTGAGTAACAGAGAGACGTAAAGGGCAAATTATAGTCACAGGTTTGTTCTATATAGTGCCTGGTAAGTTCACAGAATAGCTCAGTGATTAACCAGCATTATTCACAAACACAGGCTTCTGGTGAGCTCTTGATCTGAAAGTCTCATTACTCATTTAAAACAGTTCAAAACAAATGTTTATTATTAATATATTCAGTTCATTAACATATAGGTACTCTCCATGCCTTGCTTTGACCAGAGAGCATATGGAGAGAGGAATATTCGGTGTAGAGGCTGTCACTGCAGGAATGTCATTTAAATCAGCACAATTTTGTTCACTGTGATTTCGGCTTTGGGGTACAGAGCTAACGGCAATGCTTCTCCATCCAGGCAATGTGGTTTCTCTCAAGAACATTCATTTTCACACATTGCCACTCTAACAGCATACTTTTCTGCAGATTCCTGCTTCTTCTTTCAAACCTTCCTCAGCTGAGCAGACTCACAATTGGGCCCACTTGACTCCAATCATGAGTTATTTGACTTTTATTATTTTTTTAGCACTAATGGAAGCAGAGTAGTGTGCTAGACCATTAAAGAGCTAGTTTATCTAAAGCCCTCTGTATAGTGAGACCTGGGTTACATATGAAGTCTGAATCAGAAAATTAGGGGTTCAAGTTTTGGTTAATTCCTATATCCAGTCACCAGATATTTATGAGGTACGTATCAGGAGTCTGGCATTATGCTTAATTTTGGATGCATCTGATCACTCAAACCAGCATTCTCCTTTGGCATGAGCCTTTAAGTCTTGCCTTTTAAGCCTCAGTTTCTTATCTGTAAAGTAGAAATAATACATGTTGTCTTCTTATGCAGGTCTGTCATAATTTTCTTTTGGTTGCAAGTTTCATTGTGTCCCTGATTTCTCTGCCTTTAAGCCAATTTTTGCTAACTCAATGCTAGTAGGTATGGGATCTCAACAGCAAGCCCTTGTAAATCCTTGTAAACTTTTTACTTCTTACTTACTTTATTCCTCGACTCAAATTGTTTATCTACTTTTATTATGTTACTGTTATTTTTGTATTGCCTACGTTACTGTTGTGAATAAAATCCTGGCCCAGCTTTAAGATTTGGCCTGTGTAGGTTGACACTTAGCCTTTTCTCTCCATTACTTCTGATAACCTTGGTGTACTACCATGCGTGATCAAGTCTTGACTAGTCCTGACATCCTGTTTTGCTGCACTGGTGACTTTATTGGGTCTGTTCTGGTCTGCTATAAAGGGAAATTTTTATAGATATGTTCTTGTCCTCACTGAGAAGGACCAGTAAGTGTTTGTGTAGTCACCAAAGCTCTAGTTGAATGGTGTGAGGGAAGGGCTCCAGGTCTAATGAAAGAAGAGGAGTCCTATGCAAGGCAGGCAGTGCCAGTCGTATGGTTGTGTCCAGAAGTATTTAGAGAGTGCCTTGGTTCAGTGGGCTGTGAGTATTCAGGGCTTTTTTTTTTTTAGCACACTGGATACTAAACTCCTGGGACTAATCTCATGTCTCCGTATTGGTTGTTGGATCTAAGACAGAATGGATCAGAAGTGGCTATGAGATCACAGGTTAGGGTCTTAGGGTTCACAGCAGAACCAGGAAAGACATATTAATATTTTGCAAACTCCAAAGAATGGCACACATTTGGGTATCATTATTACCAATACCATGTGGCATAGAATAGCTACTTAATAGGTATTTATTGAATAAATGTATTACTTAGTTATTGGTTTATTGCTTATTTGATTATTAGAAACAGCTCATTTCTATTATGTATTCTTATCTTATTTCAAAGGCTTGTTGTTTACATCAATACCACCAGTACTTGGCAATGTTCAAGTGCTTGGCATTGGGGATGTTAGTACATGATACTAAGTAGCTGGTTCATGGAAAGGTTTGTATGTTCAGGAAGCCTTCAGAAATCACATGTGAAATTTGAATCAGAAAGTTGGCAGTTTGGTTTTGGCTTATTCCTATATCCAATCAGCAAAGATTTATTAAGTACTTAGTAGACGTGGGACTACCTACCAGATCACCCAGGACTATGTGTCCATGAGTCCTTGATTCAACAGTTTATTCAGTATGTAGTTGTTGAGTACAGACATGGCAGAAGCTGTGAATTTCCTTTACTCGTTTTATATGGTGTGTACAATCATGGATTGGCAATAACATAGGCCTTCCTGGGAGGTAGTGATTTAATATATGTTAATTTCTACCCCACAAGACCTTTTTGTCAGTTAGAAATTAGATGCCCAGTTGTAACTCTGTTTCCTTAGGCTGACTAACTGCTTTTCATTCCTTGGCTGGAGGACTTGTTTGAAAGCTGAACATTATTAATGACAATGAGTATCATTAATCATTGCTCAGCTTTGATTAAGTAGACATTGTACATTGCTCAATGTGTTATTCTGTTTATGCTTTCAAAATCCTCTGTGATTGATCTTGGGCAAGTTACCTACCTTCTGTGAATCCTAGTGCAGTGCCAGTGACCTTGGCTACTTGTCAGGATTGCCATTAGGACCAATGAAACAGAGAAGTCCTCAGCAATATTTACTGAGTCCATGAAGTTTCAGGACTCAGCCAGCTCCTGTGGTATAGTTATGAAATAAATTTGGCATTTTTCTCTGTCCTCATGGAGATTACAATCTGGGAAGGGAAATAAGCATTAATTAATGCAGATTACTACTTGATTATATTTGTGATCAATGCTACAATGTGAAAAACAAAAGCAAAAACCAGGATGCTGTGAGGGAGTATTTCAGGGAAAGTAACCATGAGTATGGAATCAGGGAAGACATTAAGGAGACATGTGACCTAAGACCTGAAAAGTAGGAGGAGTGAGAATTGGGAAGACTAGGGAGGAACATTTCAAGAAGAGGAAATATCTGTGATGGTAGGAGTCCAGTGTCTTTGTCCTGTGGTGGGCTTTCAGTGGACAAGCATGAGAGAGATGCATGTGAGTTCAGGATATGACTGGGGATCTGATGGTGCAGGGCTGGGTAGGCAGCAGTAAACATTTCTGACTTGTTTCACTTGGTGTAGTATTCTTTGGCATCATCCTTGCTGTTGCAAGGATTTCCTTCTTTTTTATGGCTGAATAATATTTCATATTTTCTTTTATCCATTTTATCTACCAATGAACTCTTAGCCTGAATCTTGATAGAAGGTATAGACTTGTCCCTATTGAAAGACCAAAAATAATTTTGTATCTAAGGGTTATAAGAAACATTCAATCATTTTAAATAGATTTGCAATACATTTAACTTTAATTTAATTCTGATATCAGTATGGAGAAAAGTATAAAAAGCATTCAGAGTGGACACAGGGATTCCATGGAGGCTACAATTAAATTGGAGGTGTCTGTGAAACATTTATAAGGGTTTAGAGCTCAGATAACAGATGTGGATGGAGAATAGATTTTGACATAGAAGGGATGGTAATTAAAGACGACGTGATTTTGGAATGGGTACAGAGTAAGAAGAGAAGAGGACCTGGTACCTCACTGTAAGGGAATACTGGCATTTAAAGTTGGATAGAGTAGGCAGGATAGACTAGGGAGACAAGAGTTGAATGCCAAAAAAGATGATAGGAAAATGAAGTATGTACTGCCTCAGGACCAAGCACAGGAGCTTTTTAAGAAGAAAAGAATAGATCCAAAGCATATTTTTGGAATGGTGGAATGGAACCACTGTAATGACGACTCCATGATGCAGACTAAACTCAAAAGAATAGAATTTTACACTTCAAGTGAATGAATTTTATGGTAAGTGAATTATACTACAATAATTGATCAAGAAAAGGTCTGGTAACCAAGTTGATGAATGAAGAGGAACTGGAATGGAAGACTAAGAAGTATCTTTTATTTTTTTTTCCATGAAAAGGTCTTTGTTAGAAAGGTAGAAGTGTATTTGGAAGGAACGAGGACTGAATGGATGAGGAATGGGCAAAGTGAGCACTGACAATGCTTCATAGATACTCAAGTGCTTTGAAAACTATAAATCACATTATAGTGTATAGGGATTTTATTTCTCTAAAGCACAGCAGGCTTTTCATTAGAATGGTGATTTCCAAAGTATACCCACGAAGTGTTAGAACTGGCAAATATTAATACCATTATCTAATAAAATGACAAAGGATCTTTCCTACTTTTAATACATGGGTTGACAGTGGTTCTCTTCCTTGGCCCACATGGGCTCTTTCATAAGTAGTGTGTTTGATGTTGGAGGAAAATATGGGAGTTTGCAAAGTTGTGGGTGTGTGGTAGTACCAACCTTGTTAACTTGTTCATGTTCAGTGTATACAGAATATTCTAGTTTATGTCTGCATAGGAAGTTTCACAGCTTTAATGAAAGGAACTTCCAAAGAAATGAGAAGTTTCTTCAAATTGTTCCTGTAATTAAATGGTATCATCAAAGAGAATGTTAATGATCTAACTACAAAGAACAAAAAAGCCTCTCCCCTTCTAGTGCAAGTTGCATTTAAGCCACATTACAATATTAAAGCAATGATTAATTCTATCCCAAAGTAGACCAAAACATTTGAAACAATTACAATGAATTGAAATACAAATTCCATCCACTGTTATTACTAAGCTTGGTCCCATTTGTTTCCTATTATGTAAATTGTGCCATTGCAAGCTATGTTTTCCAGTTACAAAAACAGTTATAAATCCATCAGAACCAACTAGTGAAATAAACTGAATTCAGAAGCAACCTTTGAATTGCTGTTGTAAAGTGGTAAGCTAAAGATTTTAGAAAAACCAAGCATGATCAATGCATTGCTATCATCCAAATTAATACTAATTATTTTCTTAGGGGTAAAATAATACAGTAAAAGATATTTAAAATAAGTTTAGACAACCCTTGCTATACTACTGTTACCCTGTAGTTAGTACAGTGTAAAATTTGTTTTTGCATTCTTTGGGTAGATACCTAGAAATAAAATTGCTGGATCATATGGTAGATTTATTTTTAATACCCTGAGGAACCTCCCTTATTTGAGGGGATATTTAGCTCTCCTGTCCATATTTTTTGGTTGGGTGATAGGCTTTCTTTTTGTTGAGTTATATGAGTCCTTTATATGTCTTGGATATTAGCCCCTTGTCAGATGTATAATGTATAAACATTTTCCCTCATTCAGTTGGGTGTCTTTCATTCTCTAGAAGCTTTAAATTTGATGTGGGCCTATCTGTTCACCTTTGCTTTCATTTCCTTTATCTTTGTAATAGAGTCCCCAAAGACATTCCTGAAGTCAACATTGTGGAATATTTTGTCTATATTTTCTTCTGCGTGTTTTATAGCTTCAGATCTTACATCCAAGTCGTGTGAAGTCCATTTTCATTGTTCCCCTCCACAGTTCCCCTAGTGCCTCTTCCTCCAATCTGACCACCTTTGCTTCTGCTGCTACCAATCCATCCCACGTGAGCCTGCTCTGCAGTCAGTTCTGCATATCCCTTTGAGAAGCTATAGTGACTGTAGGTGACACAGCAGTTCTCAGGCAGACCTGAAGCATGTATTTTCTTGCCTTGTCTGGGAGAGGATAATTTGACAATACGTATGAAGATCTTTAAAATTCTGCATAGCCACTGAATCCAAAATTACACATTCAAGAATTATTATAGGGACATTTCTTGAGCATCTTGTAATATTTGGCTTGAAAGATGTAACATTGCTGATAATACAGAAAAATTGGAAACTATTTTACAGTCTAATCTACAGGGTTAAATTATGGTCCTTCCACACAATGGATATTACCTAGTCATCGGGAATGATATTGCAGAAGGACTTTTAGAGAGCAAGGCGTGATATATGACATTTAGTAAAAAAAAGAAAAGGTAGGATATGAAAATATGTGTTGGAAATTTATTAGAGAAAATGAATATGAATCACAAAAGACTGGAAGGTTATATAGAAGGACACAAAGAATCATTGCCTTTTTAGGTTATTGTGGATGATTTAAAATTTCTTTGTGTTTATCTAGATTCTCTACATTTTCTAGAAGGAACATAACATGTGTAACTTTGCTAAGAAGGAAAATTGAGTTATTGAAAAAGTTTGTCTTCCTCTGCTTCTTCCTATCACTCCCCAACAAAGAGCATTTGAGATAATTAGGAAGATCAGAGTTTCCAGTGAGGACATTATTGACTGCAAGAGGCCAGGATCCCTGATGCTCAGGATCCTTTAAAATCCAGTATGTCTTTTCAGGGCAGATGTAGGGGCAATGAGCTCAGAAGCATCAGCCACAGTTACTGGGCGCCTGTGTGTGCTGATCATTCATCCAGGTTCTAGGAACATAGCAACAAAAAATATGCTGTCCCTAAATGCAGGAATTTACATTCCAGAATGCACGGACAGTCAATTAATAAATAAAACAATTGATACATGATGTGTCAGATGTAGTAAGTTCTGTGGGAAAAACATAGCAGGTAAAGTAGATAATTTGTGTGTGTGTGTGTGCATGTGCGTGTGTGCGTGGGTGTACACAGTTGTGGGTTGATCCAGTCCAATAAGAAGGTTCTTTAAGATACCAAAAATAGAGCTACCACATGATTCTTAGGTATCTACCTGAAGAATGCAAAAAACACTGATTTGAAGGGATATAGGCACTCCTGTGTTCTTATAGCACTATTTACAATAGCTGAGTTATGGGAACAGTATAGGTCCCCCGAGTACAAATGAGTGGATTAGAAACACATGGTATATATACACAATGGACTCAGCTATTAAAAGGCATGAATTCTTGCCACTTGTGACATGGATGGAAGTGGAGGGGATAATACTAAGTGAAATAAGTCATAAGGAGAAAGGAAAAAAAAATCAGACAAAACCAAGCCAATAACAGACCCTAGAAGTCTGACTGGAATTGAGGCACCCAGAGTAGGAGAGGAAACATAGCAATTCCACTTCTAGCGATCTATCCAAAAGAATTGGAAGCAGGACTCAGGTAGATACTTTATACTAAGGTTCATAGCTATAGTATTTGCAATAACCAAAAGGTTCAAACAACCCCAAAGTCCATCAACAGATGAATGGATAAAGTAAATGTGGCATAGGCATACATTGGAATATTATTCAACCTTGAAAAGGAAATGAAATCTGATACATGCCTGCATCATGGATGAATCCTGGAGATATTAAGTGAAAAAAGTCAGATATAAAATGGCAAATATGATTTCACTTGTATGAACTTCCTAGGGTTCTCAGACAGAGACAGTGAAATAGAAGTTACCAGGGACTGGTGAGGGGTTTGCGGTATTGAGAATTATTGTTTAGTTAGTACAGAATTTCTGTTTGGAATGATGGAAAAGTCCTGGAAATGGATAGCAGTGATGGTTGCACAACATTATGACTGTACTTAAGTCCACTGAATCCCCCCCCCCTTAAAATAATTAAGATAAGTATATTTCACCATAATTAAAAAAAAGCAATAGTGACTTTAACTAAGAGTCATAGGAGGGGGTGGTGGCAAGTTTGAACTTGGGATATGTTTTAAATGTTAGCCAAAGGGATTTTCTAATGGTTGGACTGTTGTGTTTGAGACCAAGAAAGGAATCAGTGTTGGATACTAAGTTTGTGGGCTTGAGCAACTGGAAGCATGGAGTTGCCATTCCTGAGGTGGAGAGCAAGGGAGAAGGTAAGAGATTCAAGGAAAATCTTAGAAATGTGCTGAATTTGAAATATTTACAGGACATCCAAATGAAGATGGTGACACATCCAAATGTGTCAGGCATTCCTTTTGGAAATCTGTTAGCACCTTGCCACAAGAAGTATAGCTTAGGGCCTATTATTTAAAATAATGTCAGTTATCTCAATTGCCTTTCAGATTTTATTGGATCATAGCATGTGAAGCACTTAAACAGATAGATGGCTAAAAAATAAATATGTGAAATAATTAAAGCAAGCGAGCTTTCTAAGACAAAAGACGTGGCGTTCTAGTGATTATCCTTAATGTAGAATTTGTGGCTGTATAATTGGGGGCTAATTGCACTTTTGAAATCAGTACATTTTGCTCATTATCTTTTGTCATGAGGTGGCCCTGATTCACTTGGTACTTCAGGTAAAGTTTAATGGAAGAATCTCAGAGTCATCCTGATCTCCCTTACCTAACAAATTAGGGTAATATAGAGCTCAGATCTAACCGAAGCTCAAAGTTGTTAAATACTTTAATTTTCATCTGCGTTTTGTGTTGGAAAATAATTTTAATATTAAAGGACAGCTGTAGACTGCTAATGACTTGAATACAGTTTGACTGTTTTCATGAAGTGCTCTGTGGGATGTCAGAATATTTAATTCAGGATGTTAAAAACATCCCAAAATGTCACAATAATTATATCACAGCAGGCAATTAAAACACTGGAAAATGCCAACTGACTAAGAGTGTTCCTTGTTATTTAGGAAACTATTAAGAACCTGACATATAAAGTAAAAAATGCTAGTTACGACTTTCTATTTCAATAGACAATTTCATCATCATCATATATAAAATTGACACTTGATACAATCAGGGTCATGATGAAAATGCAGCCCTCAAGGAGCTCAGGAAGAGATCTCCACTTGATCTTTAACTTCATAATGTCTATATTCATGCATTATAAAAAACATTGTTTGGTTTTGCATCTCATACCATATGTGCTGCAATACCCTCCATACAATGGTTGTGTTAATTATATCATATGTTGGCAGCCTTAATTGGTCTGATTTTACCATCCTAAATTATGAAATGGAATTACTACCTCCTTTTTCAAATTGTACTTTTGTAAATCCCAATGGATTAGCAATGTACTGCTGAAGACCAGGGGCAGTGTTTGCTTAATCCCCAAGGATTAGAGTGTCATTCTCAGTGGGGATGTTAAGACCTGACTAAGATGAGCTGGAAGGGAATATATTCAGGCAGGGGGAGATACAGCAAGCAGTGTACC